>NC_136067.1:416099047-417431314 GCF_964261635.1 Lissotriton helveticus
CCTCTGTCTCTCTCCCTCCCTCTGTCTGTCTCACTCTGTCTTTGTCTACCTCCCTCTGTCTGTCTCCCTCCCTCCCTCTGTCTGTCTCCCTCTGTCTTTCTGTCTCCCTCCCTCTGTCTGTCTGTCTCTGTCCATCTGTCTGTCTCAGTCTCCCTCTGTCTGTCTCCCTCTGTCTCCCTCCCTCTCTCCCTCTTTCTCCCTCCCTCTGTCTGTCTCCATCCCTCCCTCTGTTTCCCTCCCTCCCTCTGTTTCCCTCCCTCGCTCTGTCTCCCTTCCTCCCTCTGTCTGTCTCCCTCCCTCCGTCTGTCTCCCTTCCTCTGTCTGTCTCACTCTGTCTTTCTGTCTACCTCCCTCTGTCTGTCTGTCTCCCTCCCTCTGTCTGTCTCCCTCCCTCTGTCTGTCTCCCTCTTTCTGTCTCCCTCCCTCTGTCTGTCTCCCTCCCTCTGTCTGTCTGTCTGTCTGTCTCCGTCTCCCTCTGTCTCCCTCCATCTCTCCCTCTGTCTCCCTCCCTCTGTCTATCTCCCTCTCTCTGTCTCCCTCTGTCCCTCTGCCTCCCTGTCTCCCTCTGTCTTCCTCCCTCTGTCTCCCTCACTCTCTCCCTCTGTCTCCCTCCCTCCCTGTCTCCCTCCCTCCTTCCCTCTGCTTGTCTCCCTCCCTTTGTCTCCCTCTGTCTTTCTGTCTCCCACCCTCTGTCTATCTGTCTCCCTCCCTCTGTCTGTCTCACTCCATCTGCCTGTCTCTCTCTCTCCCTCTGTCTCCCTCTGTCTGTCTCCCTCTGCCTCCCTCCCTCTGTCTGTCTCCATCCCTCTGTCTATTTCCCTCTGTCTGTCTCCCACCCTCTGTCTGTCTCCCTCCCTCTGTCTGTCTCCCTCCCTTTGTCTGTCTCCCTCTGTCTGTCTCCCTCTCTCCGTCTGTCTGTCTCCCTCTCTTCCTCTGTCTGTCTCCCTCTGTCTGTCTCTCTCAGTCTGTCTCCATCCCTTCCTATGTCTGTCTCCGTCTCTCCCTCTGTCTCCCTCTGTCTCTCCATGTCTGTCTCTATCGCTGTCTGTCTTTATCGCTGTCCGTCTCTATCATTGTCTGTCTCTATCGCTGTCTGTCTCTGCCTCTATCTGTCTCTGGCTGTCCCTGTCTCTGACCCTATCTAGCTCCGTCTGTCCCGGTCTCTATCTGTCTCTGCCTCTATCTGTCTCTATATGTCTTTATCTGTCTCTATCTCTATCTGTCTCACCTCACCCAGCTCTCACTCCATGCTGCCCTCCCACCTCACCCGGCTCTAACTCCCGGCTGCCCTCTGTCACCTCACCCGGCTCTCACTCCCTGCTGCCCTCCACCTCCCTCACCCGGGCTCTCACTCCCTGCTCTGCCCTTCACCTCCCTCACCCGGCTCTCACTCCCTGCTCTGCCCTCCACCTCCCTCACCCTGCTCTCACTCCCTGCTCTGCCCTCCACCTCCCTCACCCGGGCTCTCACTCCCTGCTCTGCCCTCCCACCTCACAGGGCTCTCACTCCCTGCTTTGCCCTCCCACCTCACAGGGCTCTCACTCCCTGCTGCCCTCCACCTCCCTCACCCATGGGCTCTCACTCCGTGCTCTGCCCTCCACCTCCCTCACCCGGGCTCTCACTCCCTGCTCTGCCGTCCACCTCTGTCACCCGGCCTGCTCTGCCCTCCACCTCCCTCATCCGGGCTCTCACTCCCTGCTCTGCCTTCCACCTCCCTCACCCGGGCTCTCACTCCCTACTCTGCCCTCCACCTCCCTCACCCGGGCTCTCACTCCCTGCTCTGCCCTCCACCTCCCTCACCCGGGCTCTCACTCCCTGCTCTGCCCTCCACCTCCCTCACCCGGGCTCTCACTCCCTGCTGCCCTCCACCTCCCTCACCCGGCTCTCACTCCCTGCTCTGCCCTCCACCTCCCTCACCCGGGCTCTCACTCCCTGCTCTGCCTTCCACCTCCGGGCTCTCACTCCCTACTCTGCCCTCCACCTCCCTCACCTGGGCTCTCACTCCCTGCTCTGCCCTCCACCTCCCTCACCCAGGCTCTCACTCCCTGCTGCCCTCCACCTTCCTCACCCGGGCTCTCACTACCTGCTCTGCCCTCCACCTCCCTCACCTGGCTCTCACTCCCTGCTCTGCCCTCCACCTCCCTCACCCGGCTCTCACTCTCTGCTCTGCCCTCCACCTCCCTCACCCGGGCTCTCACTCCCTGCTCTGCCCTCCACCTCCCTCACCCAGGCTCTCACTCCCTGCTGCCCTCCACCTTCCTCACCCGGGCTCTCACTCCCTGCTCTGCCCTCCACCTCCCTCACCCGGCCCTCACTCCCTGCTCTGCCCTCCACCTCCCTCACCCGGCTCTCACTCCCTGCTCTGCCCTCCACCTCCCTCACCCGGCTCTCAGTTCCTGCTCTGCCCTCCACCTCCCTCACCTGGCTCTCACTCCCTGCTCTGCTCTGCCCTCCCACCTCACCACGCTCTCAGTTCCTGCTGTCCTCCCCCTCCCACCCCCTCTCCCCTGTGCGTCAGCCTGGCTGACACAGCCTCCTGGGCACCCCAGTACTTAACAGGTCTTTAAACAACCATTTGTTTGTTAATGAGGCTTTGTTCACCTCTTAGCGCCCCTGCAGCTCCACTCTTGACTGTGGCTGGAATCGCCGGGGCCCCCACAGAGCAGTGTCTCTGACTCGCACTGCTGCTCCCCGAGGTGTTTGCTGAAGATAAAAAAAACCACACACAGGTGCGATGTCTAAAGCTCCGCGGGCCGCCACTGAAGGCTTGCCGGGCCGCTACTGGCCCGCGGGCGGTACTTTGAGTACCCCTGGTCTAGAGGAAGTCCCCTTGATTGACTCTTCAACTGACAGTATCTACTTATCCAGTACCCCTACCGCCCCGGTTAAGTAGCTCAATAGGGTTAACTGGGAATCTGCACTAGCCTTGTTACCCTTAGAAGGTTTGGGACTAATTAGCTTTCTTTTTCCCATAATGAAGACCAAACTAGCCTAGATTCCACGGGACACGGTTTACAATAAACAAGCAAATATACAATTTAAAAGTGAAAAAATATATTGGGACCAAGAGGGTGGGCCCAGCCCAGCCACAAACGGGCACAGATGGGCAAGGACGGGCCCGCCCTTGGCCCGGGCAAGCCCGCGCGCGTCTTGTGCCACGGGAGCCCCACTCTGATTTTGTACTCGCGGTTGGCTCCACCCCCTCCACTTCTCTCGCGGGACTGCGCTGCCTGGTGGATGTTGTAGTAGGCGGTGCGCGGTCCTCGCTTTCAGAGGAGGAGGGAGAGAGGCGACAGAGGGCCTGGGAGGCAAGAGAATTAGCAGGTAAGGGTCCCAGCAATTTACAGCAGCCAAGGAAGGTCTTCCCCCAGCAGAGGTCTGCCCTCGATAGGCGCTGGTAAGGAATTCTCAGCCTGATTCATCAAGCCGAAATCGGCTCGCAAAGGGTCAGATTCTGAGAATCTGGCCCTTTGCGAGCGCTATTTTTGCATTTGGGATTCATCATCCCAAATGCAAAAATCGGTAATAGCGATTTCGCTATTTTGCGAGGAATTACATTTAAGGAATCTCTATTTGAGCTTCCTTAAATGCAATTCATCATCCATTTAAAAATTGCGAATTCGCAATTTCGGCCCGCTATTTACCGCGAGGTCAAACCTCGTGGTAAATAGCGAAAAGTTAGAAAAATGCTTTTAAAAGCATTTTTCTAAGTTGCATGTTGCACACACACATGTCCTTTGGACATGTGTGTGCGCAACACCTGTTTCAATTTGCATTTAAGGGGTGCTACAGGGTGTCCTTTGGACACCCCTGGCACCCTTTAAATCGCTATCTTATTTGCGAATAGCTAATTGCTAATCGCAAATAAGGAATACTCCCTATTCATTCCTATGGGCCTTTTGGCCCATAGGAATGAATGGGGAGTTATTCCTTATTTGCGATTAGCAATTTGCTACTCGCAAATAAGGAATGTGTAGGAATCGCTATTTATTTAGCAATTCCTACATGAATCCAGTTTTGCAAGTCCTTAATAGCGATTCCTTATGAATCGCTATTAGGGGCTCGCAAAACGGGAGAATGATGAATCAGGCTGTTAGTTTCCAAATGTGAAAAACGGCATCCCGCGCCGCAGGAGCCCCGCTCTGATTTTTTACTCGCGGTTGGCTCCACCCCCTCCACTCCTCTCGTGGGACCGCGCTGCCTGGTGGATGTTGTAGTAGGGGGTGCGCAGTCCTCGCCTTCAGAGGAGGACGGTGAGAGGCGGCAAAGGGCCTGAGAGGCAAGAGGATTCGCGGGCATGGGTCCCAGCAATTTACAGCAGCCAAGGAAGGTCTTCCCCCAGCAGAGTTCTCCCCTCGATAGGCGCTGGTAAGGAATTCTGTGTCCAAATGCAAAAAAGGCGTCGAAACTTAGTTATGAACCTGCTTGAGACCCCAGATTTTAAGCGACCAGGAGAATGAAAACGATTGCTTGTAACCGGCAGGGGTTCTGAAAAGTTCCAAAAAGCAGTTAGTAAGTGGGAGAAATATGAAGGGCTCAAATTAACGAGGAAGATGTGGGATGAAATTAATAAATGTATTTTAAGGCTTAGATAGGGGCTAATTAGCAGAGAATGCAAATTTATGCAAAATGGTTGCTTTATAAAAACCCACAATTTTTGGTCCAAGTCACCTCTGTATGGTCAAGTAATTTTTTTAGAGGCTCAGAGGCTGCTGCATATTGGTCCTTTGTAATTGGGCAGTGTGCCACAATTCCAGAATTCTGAGGAGATATATTCTGGTTTCTGTAAGTGTCTTGGTAGATACAACTAGTTCCTAGTTTGTGACTGAAGTTAATAGGTTCTGATAATGCCATATGAATTGGCCCCAGATTTGTAAAATTATTATATGTTGCAGTGGTGTAGCCAAATATGTATTGCTTCAAAGATGGAGGACTTGACAGATCCCCTCTGTAGGTGAGTGGGTGGTGAAGATGGAGCAAGTAAGAGATAAATAGTGGCTGTATGCTCTTCGGTGTGGGAGCATTACGAAATTCTATCAAATTGGGATCAATTTATGGTGGAAATCCCTGAGTTAGGGGTAAAAGTGCTAATTGTTCCTCTGATATTCCATTTTATAATGAACAGTGTAATTTGAGGTGGACCTGTTTGTTAATGGACTATCCCCCAGATGCATCAAGCCCATATTCTGCAAATTCTAAATTGCGAAACATACCGAATCGCAATTTAGAATTCGCAGAATGGGATGCATCAAGAAAAGCGACTAAAAAAATCGAATTGCAATCGCCCGCAATTGCTGATAACGATTTTCGCCAAATCGCATAAAATTTGCAGAATCGCCCGTTTTCCATGTAAAAATTGCGAACTCGCAATTACCGAAATCGCAAATTGCGGGAAGTCGCATTTCGAGCACAATGATGACATCACAACCAGGAAGTAGGCAGTTCCCTCCCTCATTCAGAACACAGAGCCTGAGAGTGGAAGAAGCACAGCCCAGAGCTCCACAACAGACATCCTGCAGCACCACACCAGGACACAAACAACAACTAAAAATGTCCCAGGAAGCAGCAGGGAGCAGTGCACCAGGCAGAAAGAGAAAAATAAAATTCTCTGAGCAGGAATTGGAGTACCTCATTGAGGGAGTATCAAAGGACCATGACAGGCTGTTTGGAAAGGAGTCCCGGAGGGTGCCTGAGGCCGACAAGCGACGCATTTGGCTGCGCATCCGCGCAAAGGTGAACTCAGTTGGAGTGACCCAGCGCTCCATTGACGAGCTCAAAAAGAGGTGGTACGACCTCAGAGGGCGTGCCAAAGAACGCATTGCTGAAAACTGGGGGAGCAACTTGCCACCGGAAGAGGAGACCCCACAGTTGCACCCAACACTCCACTCGAAGACCTGGTGGAGGACACCCTCAATCCTGCAGCCTGCGTGGGGGTCACCCGGCTGGACTCCTCCCGACCTACCCAACAATCCCAAGGTAAGTGCCATGCGACTGCGACCCCGTCCCCTAACAATGCCCATGACTCCAGAGCTAGCCATTTTATAACCCCAGTAATGCAGGCCATGCACACCTGAAATGCCCTATTGCATTTTGGGACCTGTAGTGTGACCACAATTCCCGGATAGCCACACACAGCCAGACCTGTCAAGTGAAAGATATTCCTAAAGCCAGTCAGGGAATGCAAGCCTGCATGCATGTAGCAACATCCCATGTGCAAGATGCATATCAATAATAATGCACCCATTTACATCACAGGTGCGTCTGAACAACTCAGCACAGACAGCGAGGCCCTCCACATAGAGGAGAACCCTCAGGACACCGAGGGAGAGGGTCATCCTGATCCACGACCTGGACCATCACTACCACCAGCAGCAGTACCACCACCTCCCCATGTGGACAGGGCCACCCCTGCAGCCACAGGAGCACAGCAACCACCCCATGTGACACCCATGGCAGTGGTACAGGCCACACCACCACCACCCAGGAGGCAGACACGGCACACAGCCACTGTGCGATCTTAGTCCAGCGGACTGATGAGGCAGCAGCGCAACGTCTCAACACGCGCTGGCAGGGGGGAACATGTCCGAGATCCTGGGCTGGCCATAGAACGCCGGATGCTTGCTGTCCACCAGAAGCAGGCACAGCACTAGGTAGCCATCCACCTGCAGCTCAACAAAACAGTGCGAAACTTGAGCCAGCTCACAGAAAGCATGCAGGTCATGACTGCAGCTGTCAGGGAAAACAGCCAGATCCTGGTGTCCCAGCAGGACATCATCCGCCGCCGCCACCGCCAGCTGCTGACCCGCCTGTCAGAATACACAAGATCCAACCATCTCATCGGAAATGCCACCTCCCAACTTTCGCGCCGCTCTCTTGCGATGCAAATACAGATGGTTTAATGCAGCCAGGACGTCTCCAGGCCCTTGAACAAGTCACAACAGATGTGCAGAGTCTGCAGCGTCTGGCCATAGCCAAGCAAGTGGGGGGATGATGCCAGTGAGGGCACTTTGAGTCACAGCAGCCTGTCCTTGCCGCAGGTAACCATACGCCGCCGCAGCACCAGGCCCACTGCAGCATCACGGGCCAATAGTGTCGTGTAGGACATGGAGAGGCCACTGGGTGCGTCGGGCCAGAGGCGCCAGTGACTCTATGAACTCTTCCAGCAGGGCCATGCTGATTAGACAAGCACGCCCTCTTCTCTATCATGGGGCTGTATGAGGAAATACAGTTCTCATGTAATTTGTAAAAAATTTAAAGGCACATTATTGTGAAAATAACAATAAGAATTTATAGTCACAAGTAAATCCGAATCATGTCATTATTACATTTGTCATGCATGAGTGCAGTGTTGTGTGAGGGGAATGGGTGCACTAGAAACAGTTAATTGTGATTTGGTTGCGGCGCCTGTGTCCTTCTGCAGGATTCTCCCGGCATGCATGATGCACATGTGCAGGTGGGTGGTTGTCCCCTTCCGACTCACTGCCAGAGATCTCCACAGGTATCCTCCGCTTGGTAGCAATATTGTGGAGTATTGCACACACGGCCACGATGCGGCAGCAGACCTCAGGCTGGTATTTGAGGGCCCCACCAGTCTTGTGTAGGATGCGGAATCGGCTCTTTAAAAGCCCAAATGTCCGCTCAATGCAATTTCTAGTGCCAATGTGTGCAGCATTGTAATGCCGTTGCTGTGGTGTGGCAGGGTTGAGGTATGTGGTGAGGAGGTACTCACGGAGGACGTAGGCGCTGTCACCTGAATGAAAGGAGCAGAGGGTGAGAGCCTGTTATGCGCAGCTACATGATCTCGATGTACTGTTTGTTGGGATGTGTACTTACCTAGAAGGTGTCCTTCACCAAAGTCTCCACTGGCCAGGCGTGTGTGCTTGCCGCTGTGCCGGAATATGAAGGAATCATGCGTGCTCCCCGGGTATTGTGCCACTCTGTCGGTGATGATTGTCTTTGCGTTGCAGACCATCTGGATGTTCAGTGAGTGGTAGGACTTGCGGTTCCGGTACATGTATTCTGTCTCAGTGGGTGGGCAGATGTGGATGTGGGTACAGTCAATGCATCCAATTACATGGGGGAATTGCGCAATGTTGTAAAATTGTAGCTTGGTTTCATTCAAGTCCTGTTGGGTGGTTGGGACTATAATGTAATGGTCTAGCCGGGTCAGCATGGCCTCCAGGAAACTCCTTAGGCAGCGGGACAGTGTGCTCTGGAACATCCCCCCTGCAACTGCAACTTTCCCCTGGAAGCTTCCAGAGGCCAGGAGGTGCAGGCAGCACAAGACCTGGACATGGGTGGGCACGGCATTGATCCTCCTCGTTGGGTGCTGCATCAGGGGGTCAAGGTCCCGGATGAGCTTGGTAATCATTGCCCCATTCAGCCTGTACTTTGAATAGATTTCCTACTCAGTCTGGCCCAGGAGTGTGATCCCCTGCCGGAAAATTCGCTCCTGGATCCTGCGTCTGTTCCTGGCTGCAACCTGAAGCCTTTGCCGCCTTACCACCATGTAGAGTCCTGGCATTGTGAATGTCCTCATGCTCCTACTGTGTCTCCTTAAGTGTGTTTGTTCAGCCCCGCACCTGTAGCTATTTGGAATTATTTTTTTTATTTTTATTTTTTTTACTTTATGGTTACCACCTGATTTGAGTTCTCCTTAACTTGCACCGCGCAAATAGCGATTTTGAGATTTTTCGCTAATTGCGATTTTTCATGCATTTGGTTTGCGATTATTTTGCGATTTTGCAAATAAAATCGCAGAATGATTGGAAACTCGCTATTTCAGAATCGCAAAGGGGGTTCCACTTTGATTCTGCGATTTTATTTGCGAAGTCGCAATATATATTTAGCGAATTCGCAATTTGGTTGTTTTTCATTACATGAATTGCGGTTCATGGAATTGCGATCGCAATAGCTGTTTCGCAACTATTGCGATCGCAATTTGCGTTGATGAATCTACCTGTATGATTGGTATGAAATTTGTTCTGGGCATGTATTTAGGTGCTGGTGTAAAGTATAGACAGATATGTGTATTTAGACATGTTTTATTCTTTTTGCTATGATGGATCCCAATAAAAAATAAGGAAATACAAAAATTATTAAAGATTCTTTCTCCAAGTGCAGCTTAAAAAACGGAATCCTCTAGCATCTCTATGTTAAGTTTCCAAGTTGGGATAACTGTTCTAGCAGTGCCCCAGTTAAGGACTAATATAAGGAAATTGTGGTCTGAGAGAGTATGATGGCAGCATAAACATTTATCCAGACGAACATGGAGAGCATGCATGCTAGAATCAAAGGACTATTTCCTCCTTGACTGGGTATGCTCCACTGCCAAATTCAATTGCAGAAAGTCTTGGCCCTTCTGTGTGCAGTCAACATGGGTAATGGAGGATGTGACCTGTCTACAATACAGTTAAAATAACCCCGATAATTTACGGGTAGTAGAGATTTCAATTGTGGGGCCATACTATCGAAAAACGTCTGTTGATCCTCATTAGGTGCATAAACATTTATGAATATGAGATCCTTTCCTTTCAATGTGACTCCACTATGAACTATCTCCCCTCCAAGTCAATAATTCCTAGCATAGGTTGAGAATCTCTAACAGGTCAAATCCAGTTGAAAGTCTCTCGGGCAAATGCCAAATAAGCGGTGTGATGTACTAGCCCTCCCCCTACTTTCTGTAGGCCTTCGCCTTTCACTTTTGTTAGAGCCATTTCTTGAAGGAAAATGACCTGGACCTTCTGCCTTTTAATAAAGGCTAAGGCTGTACCTTTTGCTGTAGGAGTTGAGAACTCTCACATTTCCTTGTAAGTAAATTAATTTGGCTACTACTTCAAATCATATCGGCCATGGATTAGCGTGTTTTCCAAAATAGTGCTCCTCTCCCCATTGTCCACTGAATCATGTTTCATTGCAGCAATACCATCATCTCTCCAGCATAAAACAAATGTTATAAACTTGAACTAGTAACCATTACCACAAATCCTCAACATACCCCACCCTAGACTGATGAGCAAAGGCACTCTGCCCAAACTGCAAAAAAACATTTCATTACTGCACTTCCATCACTGCTCAAAGAGTGGGCCATGTCAGACAGTTCTGTATTAGAAAAACAGAAGTTAAAATGATTCTGTCTGCCTTCTGAGACATCAATCATTGTAAAGTCTATAACCTGTTGGCACCTAGGTGAGTCCCTGTCGTCTGCCACATACAATGCCCTTTGCATTTCAGAGGTTTAGTGGGCTCCCCAACACAGATCTCCTTCCTGTAGTGCTATGTTGCTCCTTCCATTCTCATAAGTGAAGATGGTTGGTAAAAAAGAAAGATTTTCTATCCACTTGCACCCTCAGCTTGTCCAGTTATACCAGCGCATATTGAAGTCCGAAATGATGAATTCTCTTCTTTATTGCTGTGAACGATGCCCTTTATCTCAGCATCAATGCAGTAAATTCTCAATGGTAAAGTGACCCTTGATGCACACCTGTTGTAGTGTAAAATCGCAATCCTTGTAGTGTAACAACCAAGCTACCACAGGCCGCGGTCGCTCTCAGGATCACAGATCCATGATACAGTGGCAGCCTACAAGCTTGAAAGACCCTCTGGTGCAACACCTCCTACAGCCAGTCCTCTAAAAAGGAGAACGTAGAGGTACCCCTCTATTTTATGTAGTCAGCCCACCACCCTAACATTATTCCTGCTGGCATCCCTTCCTGCTCCTCCACACTATTTTCCAAAATGTTACCTTGTTGAACGCGTCTGTGGTAGGAATCAGCTCTGATACAACTGTCTCTGCCTTTAGCACTTACACTGATATTCTCCTGTGGTCATTTCGTAGCAGACCCAAAGTCCAAGGCCAGAGAGTCTATCTTGTTTTCCAACAAGTCTCTAGTGGATCTAATAGCTACCAAGATGCCATACAGCTCATCCCAAGTACAAAATTACTGGCAGAGCTAATGCTCACTGCTATGTGGATGGTTTTACATGATTCATCAGGCAATTTATTGGCATCTCGTCTCTGTGCTTTTGGCTTCTCCCCATAGTTGCCAGTGAACTTGCACAGGGAAGCCTTAATCTCATGACTATCATCTTCTACGTTGGGGCTGAATTCTAGTAGACAAATCTGCAAGATAGGGCAATGAGCCCCAAATCTACAGTGCAATGCAGTGTTTCTCCAATCAAATCAGTAGTTTCTGCAAAGCACAATTATCACCAGAAGGCTAGCCCAATGTCCATTTCAGAATGGCTGAACAGCCGGGATCAGACTGCTCACCACAGAACTCCTCTCAGGTCAGTAACTGGGCTGCAATGGGGTAAATTATTCAGAGCACCCACTGTCTAGCCCCTTCCATCAAGATTTTATGTAGTCTTGAAATTGAAGAGTAAAGGTACTGCAGGCAGGCTCGGATGTCAGGCCTCTGGAGGGCTCCCAAAGAACAAAATCATTGCCTTCTGCCAGATGCCTTCCAGGGAACATAAACTGCCCAGTTTCCTCCACAGGGCATTCACTTGAGGGTGAGCAGGGAAGCGTACCTCTCAGCTCTAATCTTTCAATCCTGGAGTTGCTGCAATCTCTTTTGCCCCCGTGTCTGTCCGCCCACTAGGGTTATTGTACTTTACAAATCCTGGCAGCCCTTAACCGACTTTATGCACCACATATTCAGCTGCACCCAAGATACGTTCATCCTGGAGGCCAAATCATTCTGCCTGCAGGCCATAGGAAGTCTGTGCTACTTGATTTGAATCCAACACTAAAGCAGTGCTGGGGTACAAAACTTTTCAGAAATGCCACAGGGGCTCTATGGTTGTGGCTCCTCCAAGTTAGCCTCCTGCTTGCCTCTTCTTTGCAGTCCTCAATACCTCAGTGGAGGCCTCTGGCAGCTCATCCAGTTCCACTTCACTGGTACAGTAGACCGCCCCCTGCTTCAGAGGGGCCTGGTGCGAGTCCCTACTATTTAGGTAAGTTCCCAGCCACCAAGATGTGACTTTAATCTCAAGAGTGGCAAGAGCGCTTCAGCAAAGTAGCTCCCTACTCCATGGCTACTATGTTCTGCCTCCAAATCCTTTGATTTCATCAGGTGGTACTGGATGAAAGGGCTTTTTCCTCACTTTATTAAAGTGCTAACAATTAGTGAAGAAAACTAAATTGGTAGGAACAATAACAATGAGTAGTGGAACTCTACATGGGTGCCCACTGGCTTCACTGTTGTTTGCATTACATATTGAACTACTGTCTTCCTTTATTGCATTAACAACAATGAAAGAACTATTGGAGGTCACAATCTTAGCTTGAGTATGAAAATGTTATTGTATGCCAATAGTGCATCTCTATTTATAGATCCTCACACAAAGTGTTTGAGGAGTTTTCAAACATTTCAGGCTACAAGATTACAAATGATGAAACTGAGAGAATCCTTGTCAACTATGCAAAAACTTGAGACAACACAATAGAAAACTCATGGCTCTGGCCAGTGGTTGGTTACAGATACCCTGTTCCAGCCTAATTTGGGCCGGTGATGTTTGGGTTGGTAGTTTAAACACTATAGCTGCAATTTATAAATATCATTTTTTGGCTTATCCCTCTCATAATACAGTGATAAGCTACGCAAGGATGAGTTTTAAGGCTTTGATGAGTTTGAACATGCTGACCATTCTTTTTCTATCCTCAGTAAGTACATATTAATAATTTACCCTGAACATATCTCTAGACACGGTGGCTTAGGAGATGAAGACATTTAATTTGCTTTACCGTTGATCTATTACAAATTGTGCTCACAAATAGTTGTGTATGAAAGTAGAACGAAGCATGATAATGTTTCCGATTCATTTTTCAATTAAATATGCATGACTTACAGAGCTGGAAAATTTAATGTGGAAGTTGATAGGAAAATAGGTTTAATGAGCATGTAATGTACTGTGGGAGAAATATTATTTTGTCCTTTAATGCAACAGAACACATTTAATGAATGTCTTCCTTCTGTACATGCAAGTGGAACTGAACCAGTTTCACTTGAGTGCTATGGACAATGTATTGATCAAGCAATACTCGAGGTCAGAAACATATCTTTAGAGGATATTTTTGCGTGGGCTTTTATGAACCATTTCTTACGAAATAGCTGTTGATCCAGAGAGAACGTTTATTTAATCTCTCATTTACGAGAACATGATAGATATAATGCTTACTTCCTTGCAACATGTGCACGGCACATAATCAATGTATGATCTGCATGAGAGCAGTATAAGGGCAAGGAGAGATATTAAATTGGTAATACAATTTTATAGTAATTTAAATGTTGTTAACAGAGAAAATGTCTCTATTATAATGAATCAATATTAGCCAATGTTACTCAGGGCCTAATTACGACTTTGGCGATGCTGCGTCGGGCGATGCTGCACTGGCTCTCTGCCGACACAGCACCACCAAGGCCGCACAAGAATGGACCACCTGATTACGAGTTTTTCTCGTGCAGGCGGAAGGTCCTTTTGCCATTCCTATCATGGTGGCAAAAAAACAGGCACAGCAATAGAAATGGCAAAAATGTTCCAGCACGACATGGAAGGTGATGTCAATGCCGTGCTGGAACTGGGGTGGCTAGCAGGCAGGGGGGTACATCAATGCATTCCCATGGTAGGGGGTATCGGGGCTCTGAGAGCCCCCCTTTGTTCCTCCACTGCCAGTCTTTTAATGACAGGCAGCTCACCATGAAATGGTTGTTGGTGGAGGAACTCGTAATATGCTCAGCAGGACTGCGCCAGTCCCGCTCAGCATCTTTCATTGGGCCTCCACCATCTCAGCACAATACAGCAGATGGTGGACTGCCACTGCTGTGCCACCACGAGGGCAGCAGTCGGAAGACAGCAGCACTCCCAATCAGGCCTTAAGAGTTGTGACCCATCACATTTGCCACAAAACATTATTGTAGTATTCTTGCTGGACAGTCTAATCAACCTAAATATAATGTTCTGGCCCATAAAAGCACCCAGAAGGGCCTGGTGATAGTCAATACCTATATTGCAATTTGTAGGGCCTGATTACGACTTTAGCAGTGATTATGCCATGCGTCTTCCACTGTCGGACTGCCAAAGCCATGGTGCTGCGGGCCACCAGATTAGGCGTTTATTACTGTTCTGGGGGGTTCTGCTCTGGTGGTCTGACAGCGCTGTCAAACTCATAGAGGAGCCTAACATTGCTGTTAGAGCACCAATTGCACCTTCCTGCACGTTGTGGCATGCATGCCACACTGTGCAGCAACTAAGGGTGCAAATCCAGCGGGGGCACTACTTGTGCTTCCAGGCATGCACATGCGCCCCCTGTGCCCAGAGATGGTTGGGGTTCCTATTAAGACTAAGCATGGGCGTAAAATCCGTTCCGTTAGCGGAATTTGTGGATATACTGCAATTTTGCGGTCCGCGAATCTCACAAAATTGCAGAAAAATCTGCGAAATCGCTTTCGGGACGGATTTTCAAAAACTGAAGTAAATGAAGCACTTACAGGGTTACAGCTGGTGCCCAAGTTGAAGCTAATTTCTTTGTAACCATTTACAAAATGGTTACAAAGAAATTAACTTCAACTTGGAGAAGTGTGGCTCACTGGTTAGAGGAGGCAGACCTGGAAGCAGAGGTCAGCCCGGGACCAGGGTTCAATTCCCGGCTCGGTGGGGTCTTGAGTCCTAAAATGTCCATGGACTCGACAATTCTCGCTCCGGTGCCTACTCGATTCACGGGTTCACACTCTGCGACTCTGGGCAATAGCTTGCTTAATCTCCACAACGGCCCCTCGCGGCGGGATGCCTGGCTTTCACCTTGCGGATACCCTGCCGGGGTTATCTCACAGGGGAATACCAGGACGGGTTCCCTAAGCAAGCGCTTAGAAACCGCTTGGTGATTTGCGCTATATAAATTCCTGTACATTTACATTTACATTTGGGCACCTGCTGTAACCCTGTAAGTGCTTCCTGAGCGGCGCCTCCAGAGTTGTTGCCTACTTGCAACTATTCTCTGACCCTGCTCTGACCCTCGAAGCATGGTCAGAGAATAGTTAAAAGTGTGGCACAATGCTCCAGGCTGTCACAAAAATTAAACCACAACAGGAAGCACTTACAGATAAGGAAGCAGGTGCCGGACTTGAAGCTCAAATTCAGTAATACATTAACCAGCCCCCGGTTGAGGCTGGACAGGTGTGCGTTCTCCCCATAATCTACAGTGGTGAACCAGAGGGTGCTGTGATGAACCAGAAGGTGCAGTTGTGAACCAGAGGGTGCTGTGATGAACCAGAGGGTGGCAGTGGTGAACCAGAGGGTGGCAGTGATGAACCAGAGGGTGTTGTGATGAACCAGAGGGTGGCAGTGATGAACCAAAGGGTGACAGTGATGAACCAGAGGGTGATAGTGGTGAACCAGAGGGTGGCAGTGATGAACCAGAGGGTGGCAGTGATGAACCAGATGGTGGCAGGTGTGAACCAGAGGGTGGCATGGGTGAACCAGAAGGTGGCAGTGGTGAACCAGAGAGTGTCAGTGATGAACCAGAGGGTGGCAATGATGAACCAGAGGGTGGCAGTGATGAATCAGAGGGTGGCAGGGGTGAACCAGAGGGTGGCAGTTGTAAACCAGAGGGTGGCAGTGATGAACTAGAGGGTGGCAGTGATGAACCAGATGGTGACAGTGGTGAACCAGAGGGTGACAGTGGTGAACCAGAGGGTGCTGTGATGAACCAGATGGTGGCAGGGATGATCCAGAGGGTGGCAGAGATGAACCAGAGGATGCTGTGATGAACCAGATGGTGGCAGGGATGAACCAGAGGGTGGCAGTGGTGAACCAGAGGGTGTTGTGATGAACCAGAGGGTGACAGTGGTGAACCAGAGGGTGGCAATGGTGAACCAGAGGGTGGCAGTGATGAACCAGAGGGTGGCAGTGCTGAACCAGAGGGTGGCAGGGGTGAACCAGAGGGTGACAGTGATAATCCAGAGGGTGGCAGTGGTGAACCAGAGGGTGGCAGTGATGAACTAGAGGGTGGCAGTGGTGAACCAGAGGGTGCTGCGATGAACCAGAGGGTGGCAGTGATGAACCAGAGGGTGGAAGTGGTGAAACAGAGGGAGCTGTGATGAACTAGAGGGTGGAAGTGATGAACCAGAGGGTGGCAGTGGTGAACCAGAGGGTGTTGTGATGAACCAGAGGATGGCAGTGATCAACCAGAGGGTAGAAGTCGTGAATTAGAGGGTGGCAGTGATGAACCAGAGGGTGGCAGTGATGAACCAGAGGGTGGCACTGGTGAACCAGAGGGTGCTGTGATGAACCAGAGGGTGGCAGTGATGAACCAGAGGGTGACAGTGATGAACCAGAGGGTGGCAATGATGAACCAGAGGGTGGCAATGGTGAACCAGAGGGTGTTGTGATGAACCAGAGGGTGGCAGTGATGAACCAGGGGGTGACAGTGATGAACCAGAGGGTGGCAGTGGTGAACCAGAGGGTGGCAGTGATGAACCAGGGGGTGACAGTGATGAACAAGAGGGTGGCAGTGGTGAACCAGAGGGTGACAGTGATGAACCAGAGGGTGGCAGTGGTGAACCAGAGGGTGGCAGTGATGAACCAGAGGGTGACAGCGATGAACCAGAGGGTGGCAGTGATGAACCAGAGGGTGGCAGTGGTGAACCAGAGGGTGCTGTGATGAACCAAGGGTGGCAGTGATGAACCAGAGGGCGACTGTGATGAACCAGAGGGTGGCAGTGGTGAACCAGAGGGTGCTGTGATGAACCAGAGGGTGGCAGTGATGAACCAGAGGGTGACAGTGATGAACCAGAGGGTTACAGTGGTGAACCAGAGGGTGGCAGTGGTGAACCAGAGGGTGGCAGTGAAGAACCAGAGGGTGGCAGTGGTCAACCAGAGGGTGGCAGTGATGAACCAGAGGGTGGCAGTGATGTACCAGAGGGTGGCACTGCTAAACTGCCCGGGAGCCCTGTAGGGTGTGAGCCCCTGCGCTGCTGAGCTGCCATGGGGTTGTGAGCCCACGCACTACTGAACTGCCCCGGGGCCCAGTGGGTGTGAGCCCCCGTGCTGCTGACCTGCCCCGAGCCCTCTCAGTGTGAAAATCATTCGTGCTCAATTGCCTGGAAGCCCTCTGGGTGTGAGCACACATTGTGCTAAGTGTACCCCTGCCCCAGTACATATATACCCGTACCGCACAGCACCATTATGCTCTTTCACCATGAAGTCTGGTGCCTGGATGCTCCTGATCCATGTAGGAGGTACCACCGTCTGGTGCAGTCAAAATGTAAAGTCATAACTTGCTACACAGCACCAATAAACATGTGTCCCCCTGGCACCGGTATGCGCATGTACCAGGCGTGGAGCACCCGCATGTCACTGCACCCTTCTGCCCAGCGCCAGCATATGCCTGTACGGGGCAGTTTAGTCTGAGATGGGACATTGTCCAGCAGCAGCAGCAGCTGCATGTGCCTGAACCCACTGAGCAGGATCAGAATGGCTTTGTACCAACACGCGCAGTAGAGCTATCTTGGACATCTGAAGGATTCTGGGGTCCTGTGCCAAACGTATTTTTGCATCCATGAGTTTCCCGAGCGCCATCCCCGTGTAGCTCCTGTGACCAGGAGGCTGCTTTCTCCTCATCTGTTGCTCTGCTCGGTCTCTGACCCTTTATAAACAAGATGCATGTGAACTCGCATAGAAACCCCACCCGTTTGGCCCCATCAACCACACACTAGCGGTATGAAACGTCTTCCCGCCCATCCCTACTATAATGGCCAGCTCACTCAAGGGACCTTGGCTCCTTTTGGCGTGCTGGCAAAGTTACAGGCACACGTGGTCGCATATTTGTGCAAATGGCACAAAAATCCGCGAATTCGCGGGAAAATTCGTGAACTCGCGGAGCGGAAATTCGCACATTTTGCCCATACTTAGGACCCCATTAGTTACCTCACCACCACCTTTTCATAGCGGGCTCACCGCTATGAAAAGGGTGTTGGTTTAGCAAATCAGAAAATGCTCGGTGGCACTGCTGTGGGACCACCAGCACATTCCAGCCTCAGATTGCCATGCTGTGGGATCCTGGATCCCAGTGGAGGTGGTGGTCATGTGGCGGTTTGACTGTTACACTCATAATGCTGTGCACTGTGCCGCAGTGTGGCAGTGGTCAGACCGCCACCTCTGGTATGACAGTACTATGGGCCCTCAATCCTGAGGCTGTGGCTCTTTGCGTAGACTTTTGAAAATTTGCATGATCTTGTGTGTGTTACTTGATACATGATGAAAGATTGGCTATTCTGTGCTTGGAGGAGTAGGTGAAGAAAGACTGGTTGTGTGAGGTTCTGATGGTGTATGTTTGCACTGTATTTGATGGAAAACTAAATGTGTGATTGTGTGATGTTTTGCAGGGTAAGTGGTATGTGATGGAGGCTAGTTGTTGAAGGGTTATGTCATGTTGCGTGTTTTTACTTATATATGATGGAAGACCAGCTACTTGATGCATTACATTATGTTTTTTATTTTAGTGGCATGTGATGAAAGAGGACAAATTGGTTACTTGTAAGGGTGGGCGTAGTGTGCGTAGTGGGGCTAGTGGGGCTACGCGAAGCTACGCAAAGTGGGCGAGAAACTACGCCCACCTGCGCACTTTGCATAGCCCCACTACGCGCTGCATGCCCCCCTCCCCATCACAGCTAAATGTAATTAAATGGACCCATATAATAAATAAAATACACTTACCTTGTCCGCGGCGTCCCAGGGCTCCCTCTGCTTGTTCACAGCGCCATCTTCTAACAAACGCGCCTGCGCGGGCTGCCGCGCATGTGCATTTCTCGCGAGAAATGCGCATGCGTGGCTGCCCGCGCATGGGCATTGGTTAGAAGTTGGCGCCGTGAACGCGCAGAGGGAGCCCCGGGACGCCATGGACAAGGTAAGTGTATTTTATTTTTTATATGGGCCCATTTAATTAAATTTAGCTATGTTCGGAAGGGCGCGAGGGAGGCGGGTGGCGGGCAACTTCGCTACGCCCAAGGAGTGGGCGTAGTGTTGCCTACTTCGCCTACTTTGCAAAGGGCGAAGTAGGCGACACTACGACCACTTCGTGGGCGTAGCAAAGTTGCCCGCCCAGGGTTAGTTACTTGGTGTTCTGAGGTTTTAGTGGTATCTGTTGGAAAACTAGCCAAGTAAGCATTTACATATGGTTCTGTATTAACCAATGGTATCATGTGATGGAAGACTGTTGATTTGAATTATCCAGAAATGCATTACTGAAACATAATTTTATCATATACTAGCTTACCCATCGCGCATTGCTGCAATCTCCGAAGAAAGGAAATTCAAGGAAACTCGTTATGATAACATTCAATTTACATTGTGTCATTTTTATTGAAACTTAATCATTTTAATATGGAAAACATTTCAAAGTGTCGTTTTAATTCTTTTTATTTATTCGAGTGCTTGTGGATACACGATTTTTTGTTTTTCCATCTGGTGCGTACATCAGTATTCAAAAGATTATGAGGGCCCTGAGGGGCCGATATTTAAGAAAATATTATGAATGGTGTATTAATGCATAAAGGACAAACAGACAGACAGACAGACATACATTCGGTTTTATATATATAGATAATATAAGGTTTAAAATAACCCTTACTTTACATTATATGGATATTGCATGCCACGAGGAATATTGTGACTATATGGAAGACAGAAGGCAAAGGCTGAGTGACTTTACAGGTGGCAGAATTCTGAGGTAATTTGAAATACACTTAATAATATACAGATAGTACAGAAAAGGGGTGCTTTATCTCACATAATATGTGGATATGTGGATGTCTGGCCCTGTCTTTTTCAAAATATATTGCATAGATGACAAGTGGCCTCCATAATACCTATGACCTCTTCTGCAGAGTCAACCTTCTTAGCCCACTGAACTTTTCATGTTCAGAGTTTCAATGTTCAAACAAAGCTACATGTTCCAGAATGGAACCTGTTGCTGGTTAAAAAGACAGTTTTTGCTGAGGGTATGAGGCATGACGTTAGGGCTCTTAACGTCAATGCCTAAGTAGCCTTTAGAATCTGGTCCAAACAAGAAACAAAAATAATTTCCTCTGAAGATGAAGAATAAATTTGTTTGCTCGTCTACCCTTCACCCGTGTTTATCTCTTTTGCAGCCTCTATTTTTCATGGGATTTTCGCCCAAAATCCTCTTTTTCCCATCTCTCCTTTCCACTCTATTTCTTTCCTCCCCTTCCCTGTCTAACCCTAGTGCTGCTTCACCCCATCCCACCACTTTTTTCAAATGGGCCCATACCTTTTCCAAGAAAGCATATTATTTTCGGGGGAAAAGGTGGTACACCAATTTAATATTTCCCTTTTATCCCTTGGTGTGGAGAAAGCCCTCAATAGAGAGGAAGGGACTATTTTATTAAATATAGTGGGGAATGACTAAATGAATCACCCGCTGTGGTTAACTTCAGTGTATTCTTGTCCACCACATTCAGTATAACTCGAGGTTCGAGACAGGGATGACAATTCACAGTCGCATTTGAGCAAGCCTCGGAATGTCAAATCACTGAAAAATAAGGGGAGAATTTTGTGTCAAGTATACATAAGCATTCGTACATAGAAAATATTTATGTTTCAGGTTTCTAATATAAAGTTCTGTCTTAAAAAAGCTGTCTCTATTATTAGTTTTTGAATCCAGCCAGCCGCTACCTGAAAATCCGTCATGGTGAAAAAATAAAATCGAGAGTCATACCCGGAACCCAGTGTCTCACGTTACGAACAAGGAGAAATTAGAAAACCATGCAATCCTGACTCTCGGTGTCTGTACATATATACGCTCAGGACTAGAATGCAGGAGCTGCCACGTCTCGTAAATTAAATTAAAACCTTTTCAACATACCCGGAAGATATTTTTATCCATATCTTCAGGACCCGAGTCGAGCCATATTTACAAGAAATGAGGCGTGACTTTTAGCAGTTCGTCGCCATTAACAAACGGTTTGGATTATTTATCCCATTGCAATACACGGCCACCTGAGGAAGGCTAACTGGCCGAAACACGCGTTGTGAACTACTTTGCTGTATTGTTTATACCACCTGTTATGTTCCATGTTTAATGTGTGTCTGTAAATGATTTTAAATGCTCATGAACTATAAATTGGTCATATGAAAAAAGAATTTATAAAATAAGCAAAAAAAACAACAAAATGAGTGTATATTTATATACTACTATTATCACATAAGGCTGAAATACTTCCATGAGGGGAGGGGAAAAAAAGAAAAATAAATATATATGTTTTTTTGAACAAATAAAATACATAATCCAATATTGTGCCTTTGGGTGGTGATTTTTCTAACTCATGACAAATTACTACCATTAATTGTAATGATGGTATCCATATATAGTGTTCTATATTTTCTGTTATTTCACTTGACTATAGACCTTCCTCAAACTGATCTATTATTAGACAAGATATCATTTGTCAGAATATTAACTAACGGTGTACACCATTAGTGTAATTGGCTTTCACATAGTGCTTAATTTGAGCCGGTGGTTTCTGGTGCTCAGCAGCGGCACTTAACTGCGAACACTGGCCCTTATGACAGTCTGCCACATGATGATCCTTTCTGTGTAATTTGAAGATGAGCAGAACAACATCTGTTTATTAATTCAATACACATTTAAAATGATTATGTCTGGCTGCCTAAGTCATTCTCATAGCTTTTGGCGCCTGGAATAGTTTGAATTATCACACATGTAGGAGAGTTATGGTTAATAGTTGCACAGGTATTTTCGTTGGCAGCACCAGCATGGGCAATGGGGTGTTAAAAGTGCAGTTCCCACCTGACGAGGGCCCTGGTCCAAATTTTATTACAAATTAAGCACTGACACGAAAGTTAAGCAAAATTACACAGAATTATTTTCACCCTCTTGGCAGCAATACAGCACTTTTTAAGTATAGTGTCTCACTCAATCTTGTTAGAGCAAATTGAGTATGACGACAATTTTTGTGGTGTCTTACTTTTTAAACGTGTCCATTTGCTTGCGGTCTCCTCTCGTCTCTCATTCACAGCGTTTCAGTTCCCTTCTCTGCAGCCTTAGTGACATCCTGTTTCAAGCAGCAACCATGGGAAATGCGAACAAGACGCCAAAATTACAAGTCGTAATAACAACGTCTATCGTAAACTTGTCGGATAAAAACTTAATTAAAGAAGAGGAATCGGTCTTGGAGTTAGGACTCAAGTTTGTCAGAAATAAACATACTGATTACACAAAATTTAAAATAGAAGCAATTGATTTTTTCCGAAAAATTCACCTGAAGGCGTTCTTTGAAGGTAAAGAATACATAGGAAGTGGTGAACACTCGGGGTTAGCAAATAAATCAAAGTTTACACCACCACTTCACTGCACGCGCAAACAAATTGGGGCGTTTGAACAAGTAGTGCTTTCTTCAATTGGCCAAATGGAGAAACAAAAAATCTATTTCAAAAAGAACATCTCTACAACAACAAGCCATATGTGACTTAAAAAATGATGATTCTTTAGTTATAAAACCAGCAGACAAAGGTGGGGGCCTTGGTGTTGTGGCCCAAGAACATGTACCTCAAGGAAGGCAGAAGTCAAGTTCATAATCAAGAATGGTATCGTCCAATCCAGGGAGACCCCACAAAGCAAATTTAAGAATGAATTAATGGAATACTGAAAGAAGGCTTTGGGCAAGGTTTCCTTGGACCCACGGAATTCGATTTCCTTTTAAAGAAATATTCACACACCCCTGTTATTTACTTTATGCCAAAGATCCATAAATGACTCAAAGATCCACCAGGAAGGCCAACAGTCTCGGGTGTGATTCCATAATGGAGCCCATCTCTAAATACGTAGATATTGTTTTTAAACCATTTGTAGAAGAAGTTCATTCCCATCTAGGAGATACAACGGATTTTATCATTAAAGTCGAGGGCCAACATTTTGATTGCCAATTGCATTGGATGGTTTCATTTGATGTCATCAGCTTATACACGCAGATACCACAAGATGAAGCGTTGCAAGTCATAGAGCTCTATCTAGAAAGTCGACAGAGACCACATAGAGTTCCAACAGATGTCATTCTACGGCTGGCTGAAGTAGCTTTGGAAAAGAACTACTTCAAATTTGAGGAATCATTTTACATGCAGACAAAGGGCACAGCGATGGGGTGTCCCTTCGCGCCGGAAATGGCAGTGCTCTACATGGCCCATTATGAAGACAAATTTGTTTTTAACAACAATCCTTTTGAATAAAGCATCCTACAATGATATCGAGATATAGACAACATCTGGTGCTTGTGGAAAGGCACAGATGAAGAGTTTGATATGTTCCATAGAGAGGAGACCGCAAGCAAATGAACACGTTTAAAAAGTAAGGCAACACGAAATCGTCGTCATACTCGATTTTCTCTAACATGTTTAAGTGAGACACTATTCTTGAAAAGTGCTGTATTGCAGCCAACATGGTGAAAATAGCCCTGAAGGTTTGTTAAACGATAAGGACGAACAACTCATCTAAAAGAGCAGACGCCGCCTATTTACAATCAGGTATGCTGCTTACCGCTTTTGTAATTTGTGAAAGCGTACACGCAGATTTACAATGTTATGCATTATTGACACACTAGAAACAATGTGTCATTTTTTTCGGCAGGAAAGAAATATAAAACCAACCTAATAACAGTTGATGAGTGTGAAGATGCTTCCCAACTCTGGCCTGTTTGATTCAGGTAGGCAGTCCAGCGTTACTGCTTAAAATGCCTCAAGTTTAAATGTAGTATAGCGACCATCCAGCGCTTCAAATGTTGTTCCCTTTTCTTGTTTATGCAGCCTCCTATTGAACAAGGAATGATCCGTGTCTAATTTAAATATTGACGGTTCCAAGCTGCAAATAGAAAGTAAATCCCTTTTTATTGTAATGCCCATAGAAACAGAGGGTAAGTGAGGCCCCATAACACATTCACACATACCTTATAAAATTGAATGCACGCCTCGATGTGCAGCGGACGCGCTAGAGGCAACTGATCAGGGTAAACACCAGCATTTGGTCAGATCGCCTTCTTGAAGGGCTCCGGTGTTGTAATCTGCCACCAACTGCATTGGGAAAGATATATTGCTTGCTTGCTGCTAATCTTGCATTGCCCTGCATGACAACCTTGTGACTTGCAAGCTACTGCTTTTAAAATCGCTGCATTGCTATTTTTAAACCTCACTCACTACGCTCACCTGCACCAGGCTGCGTCTTCCCCGTTCCACCACAGAGTGTTCCGTTTGAGTGGAGGGAAAGATACGCAGACCTGAAATGCCGGTGGGTAATCAGGACGGTCAGCCCTCTAGTCTCTAGCGCTACCTTATAGAATTAAATGCACGCCTCGACGTGCAGAGGACGCGCTAGAGGCAACTGATCAGGGTAAACACCAGCATTTGGTTGGAGCGCCTTGTTGAAGGGCTCCGGTGATGTAATCTCCCACCAACTGCATTGGGAAAGATTTATTGCTTGCTTGCTGCTAATCTTTCATTGCCCTGCATGACAACCTTGTGACTTGCACACCACTGCTTTTAAAACCGCTGCATTGCTATTTTTAAACCTCACTCACCACGCTCCTCTGCACCAGGCTGCGTCTTCCCCGTTCCACCATGGAGTGTTCCGTTTGAGTGGAGGGTAGGATACGCAGACCGGAAGTGCCAGTGGGTAATCAGGATGGTCAGCGCTCTAGTCTCTAGCGCTACCTTATAAAATTGAATGCATGCCTCGACGCGCAGAGGGTGCGCCGCTGGCGTGCTGAAGGCGCACCAAAGGCAAGCCCCGCTGCGCCCGTCCGTGCCAGCCCGGGCCCACGGACAGGAATCTCTGCCTCTCTGCCTACAACCTTTCTTCGTTATTTCAGGGACAAACTCCTCAAAGTCAGACAGGCCCCAGAGCTCCCAAGTGCCAATTCAATTATTCGAGATGAGTCGCAAAGCCATTGTACTCATTATCCATTTATCATCCACAAAAAGGACCACCAACCCCTGCTTAAAACCAGGTTAGCATGGCCCTACTGAACTGTTGATCCCTGCCTAAACATTCCCTAGAGATCTCACTACTTTTTCAGGATACCAAGCTGGACGTGCTATTTCTGTCAGAGACATGGCTCTCCCCAGACTCTGATCCTAACGCCGTAGAGGCCCTCCCTCTGGGTTACCTGATCCAGCGTCACAACAGAGCCTGTGGTAAGGACGGAGGTGTAGCTATCATCTACAAAAACCACCTTTCCTGTCGCAACCTGGACAGCCCCATCCTAGATTGCGGGAACACTTACTTTATCATTCAACTCTCCCCCTTAAAATCATTCTCTGGCATTCTTATTTATTGCTCCTCCGGTGCATTGGTACAATTTTGTAGCTCTCTACTGGAGACCGTAATCTCCAAGTGTCTCATCCAACTTTACTCTTTTGGGAGATCTCAATCTCCATTTTGATGACCCTTTGGACAAAGCGGCAGGTGACTTAATCCTTGACCTTGCAGCCTATCACCTTCTTCTTAAAAACTTCTAACTCACACACGTAAAAAGCCATCTTTTAGACCCCATATTCTCTAATATCTCTGATTTAAAGGCTATGGAACCCTTACCTATTCCGTGGTCAGACCAATTTTTAATCCACTTTTTATTGAAGACCGTTAAGTCCCTGTTCCACGCATCCTAGAACGCCACTGGTCTAAATTAGTCCCTGAGTCCTGGAAGCGGGAACTCAAACTAACCATCCCCACCCATGACCTAGACCTTGTAAAAGCAGACAAAAAATTCTTATCTTGGATTGAAAACTCCCTGGAATTAGTACTTCCAAGGAAAACTACACTGAAGAAAAGTGGAACCTTCAAATCCCCCTGGTTCACCCCTGAACTCTGTGACATGATAAAACACTGCAAAAAACTGGAAAGGATTTGGAGAAAAAATGTTGATAGCACAAAAAAAACTGAATATAGACTAGCCATCACATCCTATAAAGCCGCCCTAAAAAAAAATCCAGGCGGCCTTCTTTGAAGAAAAAATGTCATCCGCAGCTAACTCCTCCTGTGAAACATTCCGCATTGCTAAAGAACTCTTGAGAACCCCCCGACACACCCTCAGCCCCTGACCCTTCTGAGCATCGCTGTAACGAACTGGCTGAATTTTTCGCAACTAAAATTCAAAATACCTCAAATTCACTCCCAAAAATTTACTATGCTGAGTCTCACCCCTTAGAACCCCTGAATAACACCCTTGGCTTATCCTCATTCTCCCCCAGCACTGTGGAGTCGCTCTTCCCAATCCTTGAATCTATCAAAAGTGGCTTGCCTCGAGACCCGGCACCTTTCAACATCTTGAAGACAGTGGCGTCTACCATCACCCCTCCCATTTCCAACCGTATCAATGCCTCCCTAGAACAGGGCATTGTACCACCCAATTGGAAAAAAGCAATAGTAAAGGCATTGTTAAAAAAAACACCTCGATCCCACCGAGATGGGCAACTACCGACCAATCTCTCTACTACCAGGAATCAGTAAGGTGGCGGAAAAGTTTGTTAACCTACAACTCTCAGCCTACCTTGAGTCCGGTGGACTTTTACACTGTTCTCAGACAGGCTTTTGCCCAGGCCAGGGCACTGACACCGCACTAATGGCAGTGGTAGAGGATGCAAGAATGATCATTGCCTCCTCCTGGACTTAAGTGCGGCTTTGATACTGTGAACCACCGTATTCTGGGTCACTGACTTAGTATAATAGGAGTCAGAGGGTCGGCTCTATCCTGGCTGAAGTCATTCCTTGAAAATAGAACCTTCCAGGTAGCGGACGGCAAAATCTGCTCAAGAGCTATCCCTCTCCAATGTGAGGTACCTAAGGGCTCGTCCCTGAGCCCTACCCTCTTTAATGTGTACATGTCCCACCTGGTGGAAATAGTTGCCGCCTTTGGAATTAAATTGATCATGTATGCGGATGACACCCAACTCGTCGTCTCACTGAACCAGTCAAACCATTCCCCAGAAAACCTGTCCTCATGTCTTGAAGATATCTTTAGCTGGATGGCTGGCTCCCAGCTCAAATGGAATGGCGAGAAAACGGAACTCCTGGTATTGGGTAATCAATCCAATCTCATCCCCGAGCTTATGTGGTCGACCTGTATGGGGCCAGCTCCCCCCCCAAAACAAGAAATAACGAGCCTGGGGATCTGGCATGACTGTGACCTCACCTTCAGACCCATGCCAGAAAAACTACAGGAGTCTGCTTCGGCCTGCTACGAATGATACGCAAAATCCTCCCCCTACTACCAACTCACTCAAGAAGACTCCTTATCCAGGGCCTCATTCTCTCTTGATTAGATTATGGGAACGCCCTATACCTTGGCCCACCCTAGAATGTCATTTCCAAACTGCAACTTGTCCAGAATTCAGCAGCCAGGCTTCTGAAAAAAACGTTGTTCAGCCAAACCCACCTTAAACACCCTTCACTGGCTGCCAATTCAGGAGAGAGTTTATTTCAAATCCCTCTGTATCACACACAAAATCCTTCAGGACAAGGGTCCCCCTATTCTTCGAACTCTGGTGAACCCCTACAAACCCCACAGAAAGCTTCGCTCCGACTCGCTTCATTCAGCCAACACTCCTAGAATCAAGAAGGCGCGATCAGGAGAACGCCTCTTTTCTTACAATGCCCCCAGGCTTTGGAACTCCCTCCCGCTTAATATCCGGAAGGAAACTAACCATTTAAAATTCTGCAAGCTCCTGAAAACTTGGCCCTTCCCCTAATTTCAGTTGTTCTTTGGCTAAATCTGCAGCGCTGGGATGCCCCCGGGTAGCCATGTGCTCTATAAATCCATTTCCATTCCATTATTTTTATTCTTTAATAGATCTCATCCACATAATAAGCCCAGATATACAGAAGATCATGGGGCTCTGATGAGAGCCCCATGAGTTACACGGGGACTTTAAACTCGTCTGCATTTGTCTAAAATGTGGCATTTTTCTGAAATGTAATGGTGTTTTCTGATATGTGATGCAAACAGCATTTTTTTCCCCTTTGTGTTGTGTTTAAATGTTAAGCTCAAAGGACAACTGTGAAAATCAGTGGGTGAAGACATAGGTGCATTACTTTATGTTCTAAATGTTTCACAAACAAAGCTTTTTTGTTTAGTCACAGTATCAATATATGTGTTTATGTTGTATATAATAATGTCTCTGGGCCCGATTCACAGAATGAACTTAAGACTAAATCCTAAACTTACTACTATTTGGTATTCACAGAATGCACTTACTACTATTTGGTATTCACAGAATGCACTTACTACTTTCGGGATTCACAGAATGAACTTACTACTTTCGGGATTCACAGAATAGACGTACGACTACTAACTTTACGACCTCCGCCGGGCCGTAATTTCCGCCACCGGGCCGGATTTTACAGCACTCTGGCGTAATTTCAGGACCGCAATTTCCGGCGCATTATCGTAAAATCCAATTACGGGCCGTAATTTACGATTACAGGCAGTAATTTACGATTACGGGCCGGAAAATACGAGTACTGGCCGTTGGTCATGTTAGCCAAGAGTAAACACCTGGCCAAGGTCCTCCCATCCCCCAACATTGATCAGCTGACACACAGCAGCCAATCCCAGCCAACAGCTCCATTTTGCCATGGTGTATGTTGCCACTGCCTACCATCCCCCGCCACGCTCCAGCTGAAGCCAATTAACACTAATTGACCAGCACCACAAAACACATAAAAGCAGCACACAGTGATGTAACAGGTTTGTCCACAGAGAGATTGTTACTAAAACGCTTCCAGTGCCACAGAACATGGAGATGAGAAGAAAAATAAATTTCACAGCAGCGGAGACCACCATGCTTGTGGACTACATAGTCAGGCACCACAAGCGCCTATATGGGCTACCACCATACTGCACCAGTGGGGCACAGAAGCAAGAACTATGGCAGCAGATAGCCACTGCTGTCTCAGCCCTGGGGGAGGACAGGCCCACAGTGCAGGACATAAAAAAAAGTGTCAGGACGAAAGGCAGTGGGTCTAGGAGAAATACTCCAGGATTGAACTGAGCCGAATCCTCCCTGCTGCATGCCCTGGACCCCTCCTCCAGCTCACCACACTGGAGGAGGATATCCTCACAACTATACACCCCAACTTGGTCCATGGGCTGCCTGTCAGTGATGTCCACTACGTGGTACCGGGTAAGTGGAATGAAAAGAAAAAGAACATGAAGAGATTGTCTGTGTTACACTGTCATAGTGATTATGGAAATTGTCCAAAGTGTATATAAATATATGGTTAGTCAGAGACTCATGTGTCACCCACTACGTAGCACCATAAGTCCCAGAATCCTTTGCATCAGAAAAGGCTAATACCCCCACCCTATTAAAAACATGGGAACAGTACTGATGCCATACATACACAACCCAGCTAATTCAATAACTGTACATATTGACTGAAAATGTGCAATGACAAATTGAAATTTTAAATTAAGTTAAAAAAATAAATTAGCTACACAAACATTAGCAGGGAAGCGCCAGTACCAATGTGACATGCAATTCAACCCTTGCGCAAATACGGATATGTCGTGTTCATATGGTGGTGCACTGTGGTGCAGGGATAGACAGATGTGTGTTGAATCTGATGGTGTCTAGGGGGGGGGCTTTGCTGGAGTTGTGTCGCAAGAGCGTTGCAACTCCAACAATGTCCATGCACTGCCCATACCTAACGTGCTGAGCCACTCCTTACGTCTGCTTCAAGCAGGCGTAAGGTTGCGTCGCAGCGGCCTCTGAAAAGTGATACTGTGAAATCATGTAGATTACACTGAATCACTTGGACGCGGCATATCCCAAAGGAGTGCACACCCTGCCCACCTCAAAGCTGACGCAGGTCCAATATTGCGCAGGGCCTCATAACATGACGATTCACCATAGTAGCGTCACGTTGCGAATAATCCTAAATGTGTTGTCTGTTGTACACCACCATTGTGTCACAGAAGTGATACAACAAGAGTGTAAATTCATTTTCTAGGGGGTTGTAAACCTGCCAAAAAATCTCCAAAAAGTACATCACTCTGTGCCAGCCTAAATCACAAAGCAGAAGGTGAGAGTATCCTCTGATGTAAATATGTCCAACACATATGCTGTTGTCCAATTTCCACTCTGCCACGCCATTACATCCCCAACACACCACTGCTCCTACCTGCCCCGTCTGCAACAGTACTTCGCAATACTGTTATCACACAGAAGATATGGGCAAATCCCCGAAACGTTACACAAGCACATTTCCCATTTGTCTAATTTTCGCTCTTCTCACCGATTGACACATCCAGCCAGAGCACAGACAACTGCAGTAGCAGAGGTCACCGCATCGCTAGGGAGGAATCGGCAACGTACCAAGGAAGGCATGTCAACCACACTAACTGGTAAGTCAAAGTGGACAGGAGATGGTCAAAATGCATACATTGTCAGAAGACGACAGAGGGACAAATAGTGCCCAGCTATGTAAGTCAACCATTGATGCTATATTTGCTTCATTACAATTGGAGTTGTCAATGGACATTCACCTTTAACATATGACGTTTGTGAACAGCGAAAGGTGGCTAGTTGGAGCAGGACTTCTACCAACAGCCGGCAGATGGAGGCAGGACATTCGGGCCATAGGGGCTACCCTGTCAGCCATGTCTGTGTCCCTGCAGGACATGGCCCAATTACCTCATGTGGTGGACAGGGTGGGCCAAGCTTTGGATAGGATGGATAGCACTTGGCAGGAAATGTCTAGAAATATGACAGACCTGATATCCATCCAAAGGGAAGAGCGTGCAAGACATCATGCCTTGGCCATGAAGATGATGGAGGGCATGGTGAGAGTGATCCAAAGTCTACCTTCACGGCCAACGCAGGGAGGGGAACAATCATATCGGCCTCTAGGACAGCACATCCCCACACCTGTAACACCAACTGCACAGCACCACGGCCAAGGTACACAAACGCACCCTGAACAGGCACGCCCACCACCCCCACTACCTGCCCAAACACCACCAACCTCTGGACTGTCACTCCCCCACCCCCACTACCTGCCCAAACTCCACCAACCTCTGGACTGTCACTCCCACCCCCCCCACTACCTGCCCAAACACCACCAACCACTGGACTGTCACTCCCACCACCCCCACTACCTGCCCAAACACCACCAACCTCTGGACTGTCACTCCTACCCCCCCACTACCTGCCCAAACACCACCAACCACTGGACTGTCACTCCCACCAACCCCACTACGTGCCCAAACACCACCAACCTCTGGACTGTCACTCCCACCACCCGCACTACCTGCCCAAACACCACCAACCACTGGACATTCACTCCCACCACCCCCACTACCTGCCCAAACACCACCAACCTCTGCACAGTCACTTCAACCACCTGAACAACCAGCCCTTGTCCAGTCACAGACACCTAATGTTCATACACCATCAGCACCTGCACCTCTTGATCAGCCTGGACAACACCCACAGACACAAAGGCGACAACCTCAACCTCCCCTCCACTATTGCGGAAACGCAAACACCATCGCCATTGACATTGCCAATTTGTTTTGAGACAGGTACAAGTGTAACACATCATAGCAACACATTGTTATGTGCATAGAATATGACTTACTAAATATGTGTCTATATTTGGAAAAAGACATTCAAAATGATGTCAAACTAGTTAGACAAAGTAGAATTCTGCAAAGTTATTTATATAGGAACACAAACAAACCGTCCGTTTGGAAGGGAGAAAGGAAAACAAATGATGATCTTAATGCAGAAGGAGAAGGGAACTTGGATTGGGGTGGGGCAAAACAAATATAATACGTCAGGTAGTGTCATGGAAACCAGTCTATTCACAAGGGGAAAAAGAAATCTTCGTCCAAAACAATGTACAGTCAAGTATCTTTCTGGTCATGCTCCAGGACCACAATGTCTAGATCCTCAGGGTCGGACACATCCACACGGCTGGCTGATGCAGGAACAGGCACCACACGGGAACGTGACACACAAGGAGTATGGTGGGAAACAGTGTGGGGCAACGGACAGGGGGACACATTGACGGTGGTATGGGAAGGCACTTGGGAGATAAAAGACGTAATGGCTGTGTTCAGGGACTGGACTTGGGTGCCGAGGTTGTCCATAGATCGGACTAGGTCCGCTCGCATCGAGCGTATCTCCAGATACACCTGTAGCAAGATGCGAGCGTACATGTCAGGTTGACCCTCGACCATCCAACTCAAGTCCCCTGGCACAGCCACAGGAGGACAACACCGATACTGGGGGGGGGGGGGAACAGAAGGGATGTGGTGCCTCAGGTCCAGAGCTGACGTGTTCGGCTTGGCGGCTACGAGGAGGGGGACAGGTTTCAGGGGATCGAGCTGGATCCCCCGATGGCATGGGGGACTCTAGAGGTAGGGAGGGGCAGATGGCAGGCCCAGATTGAACGTTGGCCTGCCCCGGGGACACCTCTTCGTAACCCACTGGTGATGTATGTGTGGGTGAGTGACTATCCACCACATCATGGTCCGAGGTGTCCGGTCCTTCCCCCCCCTTCAATGTCCACAGCCTCCACCCGGGACATAGTACCAGTATCATGTTCTTCTTCATCCTGGGTGGGTGAAACCCCCTGGCCTGCAGATGTTGAGGGCCCCTCCTCCTCTTCTTCATCGCTGGTGGAAAGAGGGTTTAGCTGCCGGCGAACTGATGGTCTCCTGCTCCGGACTTGTTCCTGCGGATCTCCTGTCTCACCAACCGTGCCTGCAGAAGTGTAAGCAAAATCCTGATGTGGTGGTTGTTTCATGCATGACGCTACACATACATAGAAAAGCCTAGGTCAGATTTTGTTTGCCTCTGATCACACTATACAGTTGTCAGGGGCCGATTTACAACTTCTGGCGCATCTCCGCTAATCAGCAGAGGTGTGTCTGATGAGTTGCAATGCATCAGCCCACCTGTGCTTCACCCCTGATGGACCACATGTACAAAGCAGCACACCATGGCGCTTGGGTGGGCAGATGCGTGATGCATCCCCGGTGGAATAGCGGGGCTTTGCTGGAGTGGCGTGGCAAATGTGAACCCGGCTCCAGCAAGGCTCTGGGGTGCACGATCGCTAACATGCTGCTGCAATCCTTACACCTGCTTCAAGCAGGTGCATAGATTTGACTCAACTTGGCCCTAATAGTGACTGAGTGAAATCTTGTAGTTTCACTCAGCCACTTTTAGGATGCGATCCTGCACCTTATACGTCACGTTGTAATTATCCAGCAGCATGGCGCTTTGTGTTTTCCGCCGCTGTGTCACAAAAGTGACCCAATGGCGGTGTAAAGAGGCGCAAGTGCCTTGTTGATCTGCCCATCAGTCCTTATGGACTTAATGGTGGTTGGGAGCACACTGCCTCACAGTCCCAGCACAGTTTGCCCCTTTGCATGCGGGTAAATACAGTTTACAGTTCTAATTAACTCCTGAATCATCTGGGTTTGCTGGAAATGCTGCCAAGTTCCTCTCAAGTCACAGTACCACTCACAGGCACACAGAAAACCCAGATGATTTACTTTGCTCTCTGAAACTGCTGCTCTCTACTGATAAAGCGCTCATTCCAGAAACACGTTTCTAGAGATATACAGCAAAGTCAGCAGCAAATTTGGTGTCTGACTCCAGATGATTCCAAAGTAAGTTTGAACTGTGTACTGCCTTTACCAGGATGCAAAGGGACAAACCGTGCTGGGACTGTGAGGCAGTGTGCTCCCAACCCCCATTCTGTTTATGTACTTACATTACATGTATGTACACTGTCATATACTGATTTGAGTTTGACATGGACATCTCATGTGTATTATTGTGGCTTGCGCAACTGCATTAGCCAAACCTCAACCTTGGCATTGTTGTGATCTGTGTGTCGTGTCACCGCTGCATGTGCCAGTTCAAATACAAGTCCACCAAAGGAGAACATGAAGAGTCCAGATTTAATAGATATTGGCCATTGATATGGATTTGCAGCTATTTAACGTCTGGACAAGTATCATCTGCTTTGTAGCATTGTATGGGACAAGACAAATGTGGGTCACACATCCACATGGGGTCTGGAGTACTCCTCTAGCTACATTGTTTGTCTAGCCTTTTGATGTCCCCACACATCTGCGGACAATCCAGTGCCACATCTTGGCTTACTTGACTTACAAGGTAGTGCAGTACACCGCTGAACAGTGGTGGGCGGTTGTGACAGCTTCCTGTACATGTAAAATGTCATACAGGCCACTGAGGGTGAGACGTCTGTCAGTGGACACACCTTGCAAACCTATGAAAACTTGAGAGTGATGCAAGGATCTAAAAATCTGTCTTGACTCCATGGCACATGATGATCTGTCTCAATTGGAACCCAACTCTACAGGTGCAATGCTAATCACAACATCCAATCCCCTATGGCCTGCCATGTGCCGACTGGACAGTCTCTGTACCATCGCTCATCCAATGCACACATCCGTTATGATTGACTTGGTTCAATTGTAGTGGTGCTGGCAGAGCAGAATTCAATATGAATGCATGAGTGTGGCTCATTTACCCAGTTGTCATGAAGAAACTACAACTCCCAAAATGCACTCTGGCCTGTACAGTCCATATGCCACAGTGTGTCTCTTGAATCTTGGTGACTGCTGCTTGGACATGGAATTGGCGAATGGAGGCATGGGACACACAATGGTACAGCACTGTTTCACTCACATCATACTCCCAGACCCATATTGCATATGATGCACTTACCAGGTCTCTGCTGCTCGTGCTCCTCCAGCTGAGCATGGAGGGTCGGCCAAGCTGCTCGCAGGACCCTCCTGTACAGTGGTGAGAGGCGAGGACGATGTACATGGTGCTGGGAGGACAGGCCAGCCAGCTCCACAGCCTTGTGACGGGCCCACCGCTTCAGGTCCTCCCAGTGCTTGCGGCACCCCCAGGCACTTCTGGTGGACACTCCCAATGTACTGCAGCGCTCGGCGATGTTGGCCCATAGCCTGCCCCGGTCTGCAGTGCTAAGCTGGTGCTCAGGGTCCTCATATAGCTGAGGAAATTTCTCCAGCACCCCCTCCACCAAGATGTCCAATTCCCTGTCTGAGAAAGAGGGGGGCTCTCTCCTCATAGTCCTCAGCCATCATGGGGAAATAGGTCAGATGAGAGCAGCAGGATGCCTGAGGATCTGATCAGTGATAGAGGATGACTCAGAATGACCACAAAATGTCTGGCAACTATTTCCTGTGATTTATTTCCTGTCTCCCACTTCATGTATAACATTGCCTGTACGAAATGATGTGTTCTAGTTTATTTTCGGAATTTACGGCCAAAAATCATAGTTTCTGGTTCCGGAGCGTCGTTTACGCACACGCGCATTACGCTGCGACACCTGAAGTTACGATTTTGCGCCGTAACTTCCGAAAATGACCCGGAGCACATTATATCATACAGGAAATGTAATACAGGTAGTGGGAGACAGGAAATACATCAGTAAGTATTTAGCAGCCATTTTGTATTCATCCTGGGCCATCCACATTCAGTAAACAAATCCACTGCGATCCTGTTGTTCTGATGTAGGGAAAAGTGAAATGACAATGCAGGTGTGATTCATGAATATGTATCAAAAGGGGGAACAGATAATTTCATGTCATTTCTGCACTGACAGGGGGTGGGGGCTGACACAACATCAAACCCCACTTTCCTATTCTCATACTTTGCATTATGGGACATATAGTTCATATTGAGTACTCAGTATCAGAGTTGTGTGAAGTGTTATCTAACATTGGTGTGGAGAAGTGTGGATATGTCAGATACATATGGGGGCAGCTATACGAGCCCTGTGTGCCACAATTGCACCTCAGTAGCGTCACTTTTGTGGCACAGCAGCGCTACGCCACCACCCTGCTGTGGGGTATCTTCAACGTGACGCATCTGTGAAATGTGTCATATTGTAAGGCCCTGCACCGCAGTTGTGCGTTCCTGCACAGGGGGGGCGTTCCAGCACACGAACGCCTCCGAACAGTGGCAGCGTGAAATGTACAAGATTTCACTCAGTCATTTTCATGGCCATGCTGCATCACAACCCTGCGCCTGCTTGTAGGAGGCCTAAGGATTCATGCAGCATGTTAGGCATCGGCTCGCCACTTGCCTTGCTGGAGCTGCGTTGCGCTTGCGACCCAACTCCAGCGGTGCTTAACCTTTATGACAGCATATGCTTCACGCTTCTGTCTATACTTTGCCCACAGCGCACAGCTTTGTAAATGCGGCACATCCATGATGGCGCAAGGGATGTCTGCTGTGAGGCACAATTACTGGGGCATCCCTGCTGATATGCAGAGATGCAACTCTTATTGCAAATCTGACCCATGGTGCATGATTCTCCCATGACATCATCACTCACATTCTGGGCCCATCATTTGTGGGGGAGTCAATTCTGTTGTGGTATTAGGCCTGAGTATGCAACCTTTTGTGATTTGGTGACCCATCCTTATGAGGTCCAGGTATGTCTCTCAGGACATGTATTGTTTGTCATCAGCATGAATAGTTTGTTTAAGGGATGTCCACTACGCTGATCGCTGACATGGGCACATGACCTGAGGCACAATCCACCTTTTTACTTCTGTCAGCAGCTGTGATTTACATGCAGTTAGTGTGGCTTGCAAAGTCATCTCAGGGTGGGAATTATCGACACTTTTGTGTCTGTCCACATTTCATCATTGACAACAGACAGCAAACCACATGTTGTCCGTGACACTACAGGTTGCTCATGTGTAATACATTGCAACGAGCTGATCACGGACTTGCATGCCCTGACGTCGGTCATGTGCAATAGCCCGGTCTCCCACATTCAGAGCTAGCCGAGGTTTGAGAGGCATGTGTAAGCCATGCATTAGAGCAATGATGTGCAAAACACAACAGACTAGTATGATCTTGCACACGACTACTGGGGAGTACAGAAGCACACCCCCTGTACCGTCGAGACATCTGAATCGCGACTTCAACAGACCAAAAGTGCGCTCGATGATGGCCCGAGTACGTATGTGTGCCCTATTGTACCTATGTTGAGGTACAGTGTTAGCACGCCTGTAAGGGGTGAGGAGATATGGAGAGAGTGCATACCCAGCGTCGCCTGAGGAGGGAAGAAAGGGCAGTTGTTAACATTTCACTCTTTGACTTTCACAGAACATGATCTATACGTTCGTACATGCTGTGTGTGTTGGGCCATGTTTCTTATTGTACAATGGTTACTATTGGGGGGCATTCAGACATTTCAATGACACATGTCACTCATTTTCAGTGTTTGGTACTTACCCAGTAGCCACATGTTACCAAATTCTCCAGCAGCCATACGCCGAGCAAGAGGTGACATGCCGAATATGAAGCTGTCATGTGTTCTGCCTGGGAACACTGCATGCACATTGATGAACCTTCCACTGGCATCACAGACAGCTTGCACATTGATGGAATACCATCTGTGTCTGTTGCAGAAGATGTGTGCAATGTGGCGGGGTGGCTGAAGGGCCACATGGGTGCAATCAATTGCGCCCAGCACACGTGGGAATTGTGCAAGGAGATAAAAATCTCTTGCTGCCCTTTGTCTCATGGCCAGTGTATGTGGCATTTGTATGTAGTTGGGGGCTCTATCAGTGATGCATCTAAGTACCTGATGCAGGCACCACGACTGGCTCGCCTGGGAAATGCCCACATGGTTACATATCCAAGATGACATCAGGAGGGAAACGGTACCTGGCCCTTACATCCTGGCTGGACATTCCAAATAGGTTGATCTTCTGCCTGAAGATCCTCTCTGCTCTCCTCCTCCTCCTCAAGTGGTTTTGCCGCATGGCAAGGGGTAGTGCTACAAACACGTTCGGTGACATCCTGAAAAGGGATTGTTTGTGTCTGCTCTGCATTCATACATGCTGCAGGGCTGCGATTGGCTGTTGTGTGTCAGCTGATCCATGTTGGGGGATGGGTGGACCTTGGCCAGGTGTTTACCCTTGGCTAACATGACCAACGGCCAGTAATCGTATTTTTCGGCCCGTATTCGTAAATTAAGGCCCGTAATCGGATTTTACGATAATGCGCCGTAAATTGCGGTCCGTAAATTCCGCCAGAGTGCCGTAAAATCCGGCCCGGTGGCAGAAATTACAGCCCGGTGGCGGACGTAAAGTTAGTAGTCGTAAGTCTATTCTGTGAATACCGAAAGTAGTAAGTTCATTCTGTGAAACCCGAAAGTAGTAAGTGCATTCTGTGAATACCAAATAGTAGTAAGTGCATTCTGTGAATACCAAATAGTAGTAAGTTTAGGATTTAGTCTTAAGTTCAGTCTGTGAATCGGGCCCTCAATGATTAAGTGTTCCTTGACGTTCAGACGCCTATGAAATAATCCAAAAGCATTTGAAATGAAAAAAGAAAAAGTCAAATAAATCCAAGAGGATTCTAACGTTGGGTCTCATAGTGTGTATGTTTACATTAAATAACAGTACCACAAACCAGTAGCTAGGTACTCCCCTAAGTATCTACTTAATAAGGCACTACCTTGCTACAGTCCCTGGGCCAACTTTCCCTTTAGACAACTTTTAGCAAGATGTAATTTTCTTACTTTAGCCATTTGGTGCTGATGCCTGACTCTGATACACATCTGGGAAGGGTGATAACTGGCCTTTGCGTATTCCCCTTGATACCTACATACCATGGAAGCTTAGGTGTGACCTGATGGGCCATCCTGGCAGGATGGGAGGGAGGAGCTGGTCCCAGCCTCACTTACACCTCAATAGGCTGTGCCTGTTCCTACACATAGGGCTGCATACTGCTCTGTATGGAGGACCTCTGAGCATTTCAAAGAACTGTCTTTGAAGACTCCCCCACTTCAAAGGCACAACTTGGTATAATTACTGGATTTCTGACACCATGACTTTAGTACATTTCTAGACCTATGAAGAGTCTGCCAGGAAAAAGGGCTGTTTTGCTGCTGAAGGACTGCCAATCTGATGGACTGCTGCTTTGCTGGACCTAGGCCATGATGTGCTTCCCTGTTGCCCTGCTAACTGCTGTTTCCCTGCCTGGATGTGAAGGTCTGGATCTGCATCGCTTGAACCTTGCTGACCTCCTATTCTGAAGTCTCAGGGACATAAAAGACTTCCAACTTACCTGCTTCTGCACCTGGATTCTGTCCTCTGTGAGTCTACCATGTCAAGAGGCACCACCATAGTCCTGGACCCTTGGAAGTGAGGCCTAAGGTGCTCAGTCTGCTTAGGTGCATACTCTGTCGAATCGGCCCCTTTGCGTGGGACAGAACCGGGAAATTGCCCCTGTTGCGCGGATTGTAATTGCAGAATTTCTCCTGTTGTGTGACCAAAACCAGCATTTCGCCTCTGCTGCATGATCAGCCTTGATACATCGCATTCGGAACCACGATTGCACAAGGTCTCCGCATCTCCATTGACGGCATCCTTGATTACGACGCTTAATCTCTGCATCATAGTCCCTCACTCATCGGAGCCAACACATTGTCATAGCTGGAAGCATCAGGACCAGGGCATAGCATCTACTGCGTGGATCAACTCCATCACATCGGTTTGGCTGCAGCCCGCATCTTTGATGTCGATGCAGCCAAGATCAAGGCACTTTTGTTCATCAGGCCTCACTGGGTCCCTGTATCCCGACTGTGCTCAGTTGCAGTCAGCATGAACTTTTGACCTTGCCCCAGTTATGCATAACAAGATGTCCCAAATACACACTTATTGCTCCTCAGGCCCATTTTACAGTTTATTCTTAAAAAGATGATATCTCAAGTTCTACTTATTCTGTTTTTGTCGCTTTGGTCTTGCTTGTTTTTTAATTAAGTACTATGTTTCCAACATGGTGTGGACTCCTTTTGTGTCATGTGTTCACTGCTTTACTGTGTGAAGTGATCCTCAAATACTTCACACCTTCCCTCTAAGTTAAGCCTGACTGCTCTATACCAAGCTACCACAGGGTCAGAACAGGTTCATTTAGGGTTTGCCTGCTTCTTATCCTAGGGCTTACACCGAGTCAACCTACAACCCAATTTCTAACAGGGTGTATTTTCTGGAATTTTGTAACAAGCATAACACATAATATCTGAAATGATGCCTCTGTTATTTACATTTTGCCAAGGTCTAACAACAACTTAATTGAATCAATCAGCTGGAAATCTTTTATTTAAATATTAAGCATTTTTCATGTGGTGTTCGTAATTTAGTTTTTCTATACATGTCTACATCTTATTTAGTTCAAAATTTAAGGGAACTCAGAAGTAGCCAAATTACATAATTCTCATTAACAATGTATTTAGTGCAATTCTACCAAGAGTTTATAATGTGTGCATCTCCAAAAACTGTAGAGATAATCTAACACTTTGTTTGTGAATACCTTATGATTTCGGGGCAATTAGGGATACCAAAGAAAGAAAGCAGAATGTAATCCTATAATACGTTCAGTGGAACCCCTCAACATTTTTTTATTTTATATTCTCAAAGTATAGACATTGTGGGATGTGTCCTAAAAAATAAGAACAGAATTACATTCCTCTTAAACTTTATGTTATTCATTGTCCCACTTTCAGTCACATCATGTGCCTGTGTTATAAAACACACATGTTCTCAATGCACATTTTCATTAACACATGAGTAATTTCGCGTTTAATACTGTTCTTGTATTTTTCGCTGAGGCACACATAGCTAGTCAAAAACATTACCACAATGCTCACATGCGACAAACGTTCACATACTTAAGCGCTCATTACGATGTTGGGATTGTCCGACCCACTTGCAGTCGGCTGTTCCCACTGCCGGATAACGATGCAACCCAACACTGTTTGGTCAGATTAGCATTGATTCCTATGGGAGCCAGTGTTACGCCTCGGAACCTGTCGTAAAAAGGTGCCTGCAACACAGTACAGGGTTTTAGAGGGGGTACCTTAGGTACCCCTTCGGCCACCATCCTTAGGCCACAGGGGCAAGAGGACCCTGCCAGGGCCCCCAAAGTCACTTTCTGACAACCTTTCTGTGTCAGAAAGGCGTGCATGGAAAGGCTGTTAGAAACCGATACCGTAATCCAGGTGGCGTAAATGCCATCCATAGGGGGTTACGGTGCGGTTCATCTGACCTACAGGAATACTCCACGAGTCAGTCAGAAACGAGTTGGGAATGACCGGCCAGTACACATTCCGACCACGACTTTTGTAATCGGGTAGTTGGACTGTAAACATGACTGAGTCGGTCAGGAATATTCTGAGTGTTGGGTCGAGGCTTTCGTAATAAGCTCCTTAGTGTGATAAAAGCCCTCATGTCAATGCCCTCATGGTGTAATTCTACAAAGTAGCATCTCAAAATATATGCAGACTCATTATGTAGCTATTCTCCATGGTGCACTGTCATTAAGTTGAAGCTAATTGTTCAATCGACCCTCACGATTAGACTATCATTCTGGCAACCGTAAATGCGAACACTGATCTATTGTAAATGTAAACATTCAACAAATATATATGTTCTATATTCTTACCATATTTGAGGTAACATTTATCTTATCGTGTATGAATTAGCTTTTAATATCATGTGTCCAACTTTTGTACTTGAGCAAAATTGTAAGAGAGTCCGCCCTAGCACAGTCCACAACCAATTTGCATTGTGCTTTTTATTCCATTCAACATAGTGGTTATTTCCAATCCGCTTCAATGTATTGCTGTTTTGCTGAGTGATGGACAATCATGAGGTAAACCTCACATTTTGTAAGTCTTATATATGCAAGATTGCATTGGCATACTGTAAGGTATATTATGTTTTAGAACACCAGTTCACACAAAAACTCATCCTACCAGTACTTCCATTGCAGAAAATCTCTTTTGCATCGATTGCAGATGGGCAAGTTATAAACTTCCCAGGCTAGTGATGGCAGATGATGACTGTGATCAAATACCACTTCTTAAAAATAGAATCAGTATTTGGAGCAGGTATCCTGTATGTATGTATATTCTTCCTGCATCTAGAGGAAAAGATGTGTTTTCAGTCTTCACTGGTATTGCTTTTAAGTAACTCACAGCGTTTACGTGCTACTACTTTAAAAAGGATAACTGCCCAGATTGTTCTCACGTACACAATTAATCTTTCCATAAGTTTTGATTTTTTTTCACGAAGACGAAATAAGGCCTCTCTTGATTAAATATAGACCCGCTTTTACGCTATTACAAGCCAATCACTCCTAATAGCTCTATTTAATAAACGTTTCGAGTAAAAACATAATTCAGAAAGGTACAATTTGTCTTAACACTGCTGAACTGTCTAAAGTCCTCTGTTGGCTTTTTCGAAGTGCACCCCAGTACCTCAAAGAGAATTTAATTCCTATGATTCAGGGAATTCACGTTTTGTTTAGAGGAATAGCGTCACTTTTACTGTGTTATAACTGAATATATATTGTAAGTGAACATATACACATACATGTATATATCAACAGAACACAGGTAAAGGAAAGATATTCCTATAGTTACCGTTTGAGCTTTTTTATCAGGATTTCCATAAAAACAGGATATCAAATGTTTAAAATTATTCGCGGGTCTACCTGCAAATTCGCAGATCTGAAGATGTATCCATGATTTTTTTTTTCAGATTGGATTCTTTTTTTACCTTTGTGGGCAGTATCTGCTCTCCCACCCACAGTTTCTCAGAGTTTAGGTGATGTTCTGCCCAGGCCCTTTAAACCCCCTCTGCTTGAGCAGCTCTCTTATATTGGCGCTGGGGCTCGCCCCCCTTTTTCACCCGACAAATTTTCTTTTCATTTCCTCAGTAACTGTTAACGCTTTAAACAACATAACGGAAAGTGAGGGCAGCGTTTTAAAAGCACTCACCTCAGTCGCACATTCCTGTTTTTTTTTATTTTTTTTGTCCTCATTCACGCCCTTGGTATCTGAGTCGTAGTGCGTAGAGATAAGCGTACTGTCACAGATGAACTGGTATAGGCATTGGATGATACGAGGTGGTTCGCCCATCAGTACTTCGATACACTCCCACAGCACCACATCAAGATAACCATCAGGGTAGTATGCTGCAGTCAAATACCCAATCCTGTATCGAATCGCCCTATTGGGTATACAAACGTAAAAGAAAGAGATTGCCAAACAGCGTAATCATTGGACTTCGGGGAAAAAAAACCCGGTTACATACTCAACTATGGCCAGTGTAGTAAAGACCAAAAGTTTCTCTTATCTGGATTGCCTGATCTTAGTAGGTCCATTTTTGATGTTTGTAGCACTGAAATGCGCCAGTCCTGCAGGGAGGGGGTAACGGGTCTTTCCACTTCTTACAAATTTCCCTTCTGGCTAACAAGATTCCAAAAAAGAGTAAGTTCTTTGCTGAACCCTGAAATTCTGGGGCAACCCCAAAAATTATAAGAGCGGGACATAGCCGGACTTGGGAACCTAAGGCGGTAGTGACTGTGAGACAGACCGCATTCCAAAAAGAAAGTAATAAAGGGCAATCATAAAACATGTGTAGATCAGAAGCCGCCACCAGACCACATTTAGGGCATGCCACTGCTGGATTATTTGGAAACTTTGAGAGCCTCTCGGGCGAATAATATGCCCTATGTAGGGTAAAAAGGTGGTTTCGGCGTAACCACGATGGTTTCACTATATTCCACAAGATCTCAAAGGACTCAAACCACAGGTTCTCCACATTTTGATTCGTGATGTGTGCGGCCCACAATGTGTTGGGCAGATGAAACTCACCATCAACCTCCTCCAGTAGTAGGTTGTACCAGAATGAAACCTCTTTCTTTGTTGGAGGCTTGTCGATTAAGAGGGAGACCATGTTGCTATTACCCCCTAACAAAAATCTGCCCTTAGCAGGAACCTGTGAGTGTGCCTAGCTTCGTATTTGCAGGTATTTAAACCTGGAGAACCCTGGCCCTATCCTAGAGAGTAACACCTCCCATGGGAGTAAGCTACCCTCCACAAAGAGGTCCCCCCACTCCTCCAATCCTGCCTCTCTTAGAGGTGCTGCGAGGCCATCCAGAAGCCAACTCGGGGACCCAGGTGAGTTCCAGAGTGGAGATCTACCAGAGAAATAATCAATTTTTATGGAGCGCCTAAGTTTCACCCATGTTTTAGATATCTCGCAATACCTTCAATTTTATTTTCTTAAAAAACTTGGGGTCGCCAAACTTAAACAAAAATGCGTGCTCAGCTATTTTTTCCCATCTAAGTAGTGCTGCAAACATATACCCACAGGCAGAGTTGATGGGTGATTTTAGCAACATCCTGGCATGAGAGAATTGAAAAGCCCACGCATATAGCTGGATATCAGGGGCCGCCAAACCACCCTTTTCCCTACGGCGCCTTAGTTTCTTCCAAGCTATTCTAGGGATGTGATCATTCCAAATAAAAGAACTTATATCACTTTGAAGTTTGGCTATCATAGAGGGTTAAAAAAAAAGATGGATGGTATTAAACAAAAAAGAAACTTTGGGGAGAATAAACATTTTAATTAAGTTGGCTCTGCCCAATAAAGATAAAGGAAGCGAAGACCATGATTTCATCAATCTTCGACACTCCTTAGCAATGAACAAAAAATTTGATGGAACTATTTCGTTTATATCGTTATATATATTTAGGCCCAGGTAACGTAAAACAGAACTCAACTGAGCCCCTGCCACAGGCTCAGGGTCGTTCCATACCATGATGTCAGTCTTTGAGGCATTGATTTCATACCCAGACACATTACCATAATCCTGGGCCAAAGCAATTATAGCTGGAAAAGCCGAGCGAAGTTCAGAGGTGAAAACAAGGACATCATCCGCATACAGGGATACCTTCCTCTCCCATCCCTCGAAGTTAAAAGGCTTGATGTTACAGTCGTCACGTAGCCGCTGAGCGAATGGCTCAATATATAAGTCGAATAGGAGGGGAGATAGAGGGCAACCCTGGCGGGTGCCCCGCGTCATGGTAAATGGGTTATTTAACTCACCATTGACTAATAAAGAGGCAGATGGATTGTGATACAAAAGTCTCACTGCACGCCTACATTTTTCGCCGATGTTACATTTTCCCAAGACTTCCGATAGGTATATCCAGTTGACCCTATGGAAAGCCTTGGTGGCGTCTAGGGTGAGAACAGGCAGTGGAAGAGATTTTACAGAAGCCATATCAATTGCTCCTATGAGGTCATAGGTCAACTCATAGAGCTGGCGTCCCTTTACAAACCCCTTTTGATCTGAGTGCAGGATACTTGAAGCAACTGCCCCCAACCTATTTGCTAACACTGACGCAAAGATTTTGTAATCAGAGTTCAGGATAGAGATTGGTCTATATGAGCCACTACAAGTTGCTGGTTTTCCTGGTTTCAGTATCAATGTTATTGAGGCACTATTCCAAGAAATGGGAGGGAGCATTCCATCTTGGAGGGTATCATTAAACAATTCGGTCAGGAAAGGGAGGATTGTTAAATTCAAAACCTTATAAATTTCGACGGCAAGCCGTCTGGGCCGGATGCCCTTCCCTTTTTACTATTAATAATTGCCAATCTAACTTCTTCCTGGAAGATTGGATAATCCAAAACAGCACATTTTTCTAATGAGAGTGCAGGGAGAGAGACTCCCGTCAACCAATCTTCAACTTGTTCGATTTCGATATTTTTGTCCTCACGGTATATTTCACAAAAAAATTCCCGGAGAATCCCCCTGATTTCTACCTCAGTAGAGTATGTTATACCATTGGAGATAATTGAATAGATATTATTTCTGACCTGCTCAGTCTTTGTTTTCCAGGCTAGTAACTTTCCAGCCCCCTCACCATACTCAAAATGAGCCAATTTACTTGCCTCCCATCTCTCTGGAACCCGAGCGTTCAGAACTGAGCCCAATTCACCTTTTAGAGTAACTACTCTATTTTGCCACTCCTGTACTTTGGTCGTAGGGGCATCCGGGTGCATAGCTATTTCTGTCTGCACTCTGGCCATTTCCATTTCTAAGGAAGTCACAGCTTCTCTAAGGGTCTTATTCTTATGTGTAGCTTTATTCATTATAAGGCCGCTTAAGAAGGCCTTTAATGAATCCCATACACTTCCGGGGGAAGCTGTTCCAACGTTATCCTCCAGGTAATGCTGCACCTCCGCATTGAGGGCATTGATAACATCCAATGAGGAGAGCAATGAACGATCAAATGACCAGTTTCTCATACGACTCTTAGGAAACCCCTCCAGTTCTAAATAGATGGCCGCGTGATCTGATAAATGAAACGGGAGGTGAGAGACTGATGTCACCAAATTAACCAAAGATTGACTAATCAGAATAAAATCAATTCTTGACTGGTGGTGGTATTTATAATTGCGAAAAGTAACACCTCTTTGTTGTCCATGCAAAGATCTCCAAATATCATTGTATGCTAGTTGCTTCATACTATCCTGCAGAAAAGACCTGGTTTTAGATAGAGGCCTGGCTCGGTTAAAAGGGGACTTATCCAATAGGGGATCTAAGACTATGTTAAAATCTCCTGCAAGAATAACCGGCTCAGGGAATGAATAAAGGTGGGAAAAAAGGGTCTTCAAAACTGACGGGTCGTCCTGATTTGGACCATAGTATCCTATAATAGTGATTGGGGACCCTGCTATGATCACTGATGCAATTACCCATCTTCCACCAGGATCAACCAGTTTAGAAACCAACCTAGCTTTTATTGATTTTTTTAAAATTATTGCCACACCTCTAATATGTACAGATTGCGACGTCATTATACATAGATCGATCCACCTATTCTTTTTAGCCAACAAATCCATTTCAGGTTCATCAAGATGAGTTTCCTGGAGTACTATAATCTCTGCATCAGCGTCTCGAAGGTACTGCATTATGTTATCTTTTCTGGGATTAATACGCAGTCCATTAGTGTTCCAGGAAAGACTGGCTAATTTACTCATTATAACGAGAAAACCACACCAAGACTTTTACCATCAAGGGCAACATAGTAGTATCTATAGCGACACAACAGGGTTTATCAGTTACATACCACGAAGGTAAGAAAAAAACAATCGTATAATCTTCAGACAGCACCCAAAAACTCAAAACAAGATTAGAGCGAAAAAATGAGGACGTTTTTTAAATTTCCTCCTTACCACCCTCCCCCCCCCCTGTGCCCCAAACTACACCTCTACCCCCCCGGGAAACCCTTGCTCTATCTATCTGGAGCAACCAGAAGATAGCGCCCCATCCTGGATCCCCGCCCTACCTGTGAACGTGTAAAGCCAAGACATTTAGGCTTTATGCCTTATAGCAATACTGAAAATAATAGTTTATGTTCCACTCTCTCTTTTTTTTTTATGTGTGTATTTGTATATGTGCTTATGTGTGTTTTTATTTCAAGTTTAAACTAGCAATATCTTCAGGACCATATCAGATTACAGAAAGAGTTTTCTGTCTGGACTCACATACCATATTAAATACCTAGCTCTCTTTAACCTGATGCTCCTTTATCGTTGCCCATGGTTAGCAATAGCTCATCCGCAGCCTGAACTGATCTTATATTATGCATGCTGTTTTTATACATTACTCTCAGTGTCGCTGGGAAAATTAGTTGAGCAACTGCCCCGTAGTTTCTAAAGGCCTCAAGCCTCCTCCCAAACTCCCACTTCTTGTCAAGTGTGACCCTTGACAGGTCAGAACGAATCTGGAAATTAAATCCCTTACCACTCACAGATTTCTGCTTTAGGGCCAGATTGAGAATCGTCTCCTTAAGTGAATAAGTGTGGAAATTGAAGAATACTTTTCACGGTTTAGTCCTCTGGGGGTTCTTCTTGAAAGGCTCTCTATGGATGCGTTGGATGTCTAGAGCTAATTCTTCAACAGACTGATCCAAGCGTAACGCATCTTTCAACAATGAGATGACAAATTGTTTAATATCTGAGCCTTCCTTGTCCTCCGGAATATTTAAGATGCGAAGATTGTTTCGTCGGGCATTGTTCTCGAGAATCTCCATCCTCTCTGCCATAACTTGATCTTCTTTCCTAAGCGTTGTGATGTCCACTTTTGCTTGCTCTAAATGTATGGACAGACCCGTTACCCTGTCCTCTATTGACGCTGTTCTTAAGGTAAGATCGCTTAGCTTCTTGTCCAGAGACTCACAAAAACATCTAATGTCAGCCTGGTTGGCTGCAGAGGTCTCAAACCCTTTTTTTTATATCAGCAGATATAGTAGCGAACATGCCCTGTATGGAAGTCTGCAGGGAAGTGGTCATAGATGCATTATCATAGTTAGCTGATAAAGCACTAACACTAGAAGAAGGAGCCAGTGCACTGCCTTGTGTGCTATCTTGTGTGCTACACCCTTGCGTTGGAGCATCCGAGGGACCCGCAACCAGAAATGGAGGAGCCAACAGAAGTGGCGGGGCCAATGGTGGAGCCAAAATCAAGGCTAGGGGTGGGGGATGACCGGATGTACCAGAAGGACCCAAAGTTTTCAACACAGGAACCAAACTTCAGGATCTTCAGTGGGGGTAAGAGTGTCTACACTCTCCTCCCCTCTACCTCTATTCAAGTCTACTTCAACTTCAGCTTCCATGTTAGCATCTAGAATTTCCATCGCCATGGCAATTGAGTTGTTATTATTGCGCGTTACTCCAATATTCGCTGCCACATCAGGACCCACAACCTCTAAAAGAGGTCGGGGGGACCATTACTCGAGGTGAGTCCATTGCCACATTGTCAGCTGGTGATTCAGCTGGTGTTCCATTCAGGCCGGATGCAGGGGGGTCACCCCACTTGAGAAAAGACAAACGAAAGGGGGCAAAAAGAGATTCAAAAAAAGGGAAAAAAACAACAAGGGAATACAACCCCAAAATATTACAAATACTACACCTTCCCCATCTAGTTGCTTCAACCCAACTCCTGCTTCAGGCTCAGAGGTGGTAAAGCTTGTAGTCTCTGCTGGGGCTGGCAATACAGATTACGCAAAAAAGAAACTTTCCTCCTATTTAACAGGGTAGGTTAAGGCTAAGCGTGCATATACGTGTAAAACAACTAAAGGGCCTAAAGAGTCGAGCTCTAAACGTAAATCCACTAGCCCCACTCGTGCAGAGTCTAGGATAACTCCATCACTTAGGTCGTATTTCAAGGCGATTCCTCAAGTGCTATTTCTATTGGATAAACTTTCCTCCCCACCCTGCCCAGTAAGGGCTCTTTTAGAGGTTGTGGGTCGCACATTCCTGTTTTATACCATCTGTTGTAAATAACGAAGTCCTTGAGCCAGGTATATATAACAAGCTGGATTTAATAAAGCTTAGTTCTAAGTCCAAGTTCAAATTCATAAGTTAAGATGATAACAAATACCCCACCAGGAGCAGCCTCCCTGCTGCTCAGCCTGCATCCACCAACTGCCACTTCACACAACTCCAGACACCCAGGCATCCCATGACATCACACACATCCAGCATTCAAAACATCATCAAGTACACAAGCACGCACTCTGGCTGAGCAGTAGGGAAGAGACAAGTAAGTTATAATATATCCCCCTTCCTTGGGGAAAGTAAAAACAGAAATGATGCACACGAGTATAATCATCATTAAATACATTACATGAGAAGTAATGAAAAAAACTCACAACATGCATGCATAACATTGAAATGATGTAGATAAATGAAAAACATCATTAAATATAAAACATCCGAAATAATGAAAATATTTCACCAATACATGCATAAAAAATTATGGAATTGACAAAATACAAAAATAAAACACTAATAGAGATTAACCCCCATCCCCAATAAATGCATTAATGGATATTAACCCCATCCCCCTCCCTTAGGGAAACAAAAACACACCTCACCAAACATACAGGGCGGTGAAACAAAACTGCGACAGAAACCACCCCATAACTGCAACACATACTACCAACCCACAAAGTAACCAAGCTCACTGGGGCACTGACCACCCCACAAACTCACCACCGTAGGGCACTATCCACCCTAAAAAACAAGCACTGGGGCACTGGCCACCATAAACACTGACCTCCATAGGATACACACCACCCTAAAATAAACAGCACTGGGGCACTGACAACCCCACAAACTCTCCACCGTAGGGCACTAGCCACCCTAAAAACAACACTGAGGCACTGACCACCACACAAACACACCACCGTAGGGCACTATTCACCCTAAAAACAAGCACTGGGGTACTCACCACCCCACAAACTGACTTCATAGGGCACTCACCACCCTAAAATAAACAACTATGCGACACATAATACCAACCCACAAACTCACCACCTTAGGGCACTATCCACACTAAAAACAAACACTAGGGTACTCACCACCCCACAAACTCACCTCCATAGGGCACTCACCTGCCTAAAATACCACAGCACCAGGGCACTGACCACCCCAGATAGCAAGCACCCCACAAACTCACCACCGTAGGGCATTAACCACCCTAACCAAATAACCCCAGGACAGGATACACCACCACCAAGACCTTCCCTAAGATGACTGCACAGTCAAATATACACTGATACAGACCTTAGACACAAACCATGACCAAGAACCCACACCCACACACACACAACGAGATGAACATTAAATTGACCAGCAATATAATGTAAGAGAAAGTCTTGTGTTCCAGAGAATAGTCTCTGACCCGAGGTCTCCAATGGAGTAATAATCTCTGTCCTTAAACAGCTAGAAGCTGTATTTTCCACTAAAACAAACTACACAGGGCCATACATACAGCTCCCACCACTTCACACACCACCACCCCATAACCTGTGAAACATGGAACACCTCTCTATGAGGGCAAAACTTGAGCACTAAACACCACCAACTATACAGACCAAACAGGATAATAGCTCCCTAACAACAAAATTCACCACATTGCAGAACACATTCCGTTTTAAATGCATAGTAAATAAACCGACTTAGACTCTGGTGAGCGACCCCTCACCCGAATTGAAAGCAAAGTCCAGTGTCCTCCATGCGTGATCCTCTTGTAATGTCCACCTGCCGAAAATAAACATCCTCCATTGGTTGGGACATCTTCATGAAATAAACTTGCATGTTGTTAAAAAATGTTTTTGCCAAAGTACATTTCATTCTCCCACGTTGCGATTATTTCCAAAAGCTTTGGTAGTTGCGACTAGAAAAAACTGTGGGGCAGATTTATGAGTTCTGGCGCATCTCTGCAAATCAGCAGGGATGCGCCAGAACTGATGCGTCACGCAATTCCCTCCTTGCGGCACCACAGATGCGCCGCATTTACAATGCGGCGCACCATGGTGCAAGGAAGGGCAGATGCGTGACGCATCTTGTGGTGTACGGGCGGCGCATTGCTGGAGTAGCGTCGCAAGTGCGACGCAACTCCTGCAATGTACAGAGGCCACCCATACATAACGTGGTGCGTCACTCCTTACGCCTGCTTCAAGCAGGCGTAAGGATTTGACCCAGCAGTGTCGTAAAACTGACTCAGTGAAATCTTGTAGATTTCACTGCGTCAGTTTTACAGGGCTTTCCTACGAGGGAACGCCCACCCTGCGACAGAACGCCCACATGAAACCTGACGCAGGTTTCATGTGGCGCAGGGCTTTACAACGTGACGCATCTGCCTAGATGCGTCACGTTGTAAATAGGTCGCAGGGATGCGCCACATTTCCGCGCCGTTGCGTGACGCAACGGCGGCGTAAACGTGGCGCAAGTCCGACATAAATCTGCCCCAAAGTCTCTGACATGAAGCTGATGTTATCCACAAAATGGCGGGACGCATCACACGTCGCACGGGGTGGCTCTCGGCACGCTGGTGCTTGAAAATATGAGAGAGGAGCACTGTTAATCTCCCCATGTCGTCAGAAAGGCAGAGAATTCCTCCTCGCGGCAGACACAGCAGGTAGGTTCTGTGCGCGTTACCCTGCTCGCACACACTTAGCATAACATGACCGTTAAACTGCCAACACCTGCGCACTCAAAATAAAATTAAAATGAGCATATTTTCAACTTTCACGCAGAAAATATGTGCACTGCTGGTAATTAATTGTAACAGGCTCTCCGCATACCTTCACTTAGTTGCAGGAAAATTGTGCGCTGCTCGTAATAAATTGTGAAAGTACTTACATTCTCCAAACTGTAGCACTAGTAATGTCACCGCACGTCTCCTCCTCAAAGTGCGATGAAACCCAGGATACGTGCCACCCAGCTCCTCTCTCTCACTCGTAGTGCCAATGAACACAGAGTCGGATGGTCGCACTGTGCCCCGCACCTAATTAACTGTAACATGCTCTCCACATACCTAAACTTTCTCTTTCCAGACGTGAGGGCTGCGCTTACGATAATATTAGCCTGTGATCTTTAACAGATGGTGGCAGCCTTCTCTTCTCGCACATAAACGATGATTGATTAACCCCAGTTTGCTAAATTATAAGTACATCTGCTTTCATTTACTGGAAAACACGCAGTTTTAAAAGAGATGTAACAAACCAAAACAGAATACAGTTTACTCCTCTCCAACAGATCAGCTACACTCCAGTAAACCACTTCCATTACTGCAGCATAATTTTAATGCTGTTATCTAATACTGCTTGCAAAGTAATCCCTTTCCTTGTAGATAACTCTCAACACTCGCTGAAGACAACAATTATGATTCTTTTCCAGATAGGTTTTACACACTCCTCTCCAGGACAATCACTTCTCCTGACGCTTCTTCTCTGTGTGTGGCACCCAAAAACGTCACCAAAATTGACAGGAGATTAATACCTTCAACGCAAACACCCTGGGGTTACAGGCTGTCCGGATGACAAAGGACACTGGTTGGGCTAACCAGGGTGCTTCTTTTCACTTTTCCGTTTTTTCTTTAATTTGAATAATAATCTGTAGGTTCCTTAAATACACAGGCTCTTCTCTTTAGCAGGTTCCTTATTACTTTCAGTTTCCTGCACGCTGTAGGTTATTTTATATATATAGGTCGTTTTCATTAAGCTGTAGTTTTTCCAATCGTCGCCAAAAATGTTGTAAATACCAAAGTCCTTGAGCCAGGTATATATAACAAGCAAGATTTAATAAAGCTTAGTTCCAAGTTCAAGTTCAAATTCATAAGTTAAGATGATAACAAATACCCCACCAGGAGCAGCCTCCCTGCTGCTCAGCCTGCTTCCACCAACTGCCGCCCCACACAACTCCAGACACCCAGGCATCCCATGACATCACACACATCCAGCATTCCAAACATCATCAAGTACACAAGCACTCACTCTGGCTGAGCAGTAGGGAAGAGACAAGTAAGTTACAACACCTTCTCTAACACTTATTTTAACAATCAGCAGGCTTTCAGGTAGACTGCCATTAACAATGCATCAAAAGGTGGAGTAGGGTCAGCGAGCCTCACTGAGCCTGTCTCATTCTGTGATGGGATGAGAAAGGGTGGGATTAGAGGCTGCAGACAACAAGCTGGATATTAGAGTCTACGCAGCTTGCCATCACAAGTTTTGATCTACGACTTCAGTGTGCTGCTTCCTTTGTTGCCCTTCTAGTGCATCTCTGCTGGAGGGGAGACTTTTCTTAACAAGGCATCTTTCCCTCCTGTGGTTCCGCCAATACTTGCAGGCCAGTGCATGTTAGGTCTGGCTTGACAGTGCAGATAGTGCAGCTATCGTTAGACATAATGTCATCAACCTAACAAATAGCTTTCAGAATTATTACAAGGTTGTGGCTCCACTCAGATGTTAATATCCAGGAGTACATTTTGATTGGTCAAAATGTGTGCTCCCACAGACAAAAGTGCTTCCTGTATTGACAACTGTGAATATTTTATTTACACAACTGCCTGAAGCAGCAGCAGTATGTCTCCCTAAACTGGAGAGTTCAGAGGTACGTACATGACATTGTAATGCTGCTGAAGTGTCTTAAATACCGAGAGAAGTTGAGGTGTTCGGGTTTTGCACTGTCAGCTGCCCGATGAGACGAGAAATGTCATTAGGAATGTATCACATACCCAGCAGCCACGGTGTGTCCATTGGGGCATGGGGGCGTAGCCCCCCCGCCCGCAGCAGTTCCTCGGCATCTTTGAACTTAAGTAGTTCAAAGACAGAGGGAGAACAACTGACAATCATGTCAGTCAGCATGATGTCAGACCGCCCACCCCATTCAGAGACTGAAGGGGGTGGGCGGTCTGACGTCATCTTGACTGACATGATTCATGTCACCAGAGGCAGCAGGCAGCAACTGCGCATGAGTGGGGACGGAGAGCGAATTTTCGCACCGTGCCCACTCATACGCACTTGTGTTTTTTCTTGTTTGCGCATGCCCATTAGAAGCCCCTCCGTGTTAAGACACTCATCTGAAAGCCGTAACGACGAACACGGACTACGAACCACAAGTTCCATGAGGCCATCCGAGTCGAACTACAATACCCAGAGGACCTAGCGCAGAACACTCGCGGAGGGCGTCACCATAAAGGCAGTCGGGACGCCAGCAGTCAGCGTCAGATATTTTGATTCCTTGCAACGAGACCGCAACGCCAACGCTTCGGAGAAGGTGAGCCCCGTGATTCCATGAGTTGTCTACGCGAGCGCGAGACGCTGGTGCGGGAAAGGAGAGCTTGCGAGCAACTCGTCCCTGTCAGCAACGGGGGTTCGTGTTCCGCCACAGTCGTTAGCCTGTCAGTCCCCGCTCGAGGGTATTCGAGCGATTGAGACTTAACCCTTCCATAGACATTGTCAGTCCCCGCTCGAGGGTATTCGAGCGGTTGAGACTTAACCCTTCCATAGACCTTGTCAGTCCCCGCTCGAGGGTTATCGAGCGGAAGGAACTCTTCTGGCTTTTTCGTTATAACCCTTCCATAGACCTTGTCAGTCCCCGCTCGAGGGTACTCGAACGGTTGAGACTTATCCCTTCATAGACTCTGCCAGTCCCCGCTCGAGGGTTATCGAGTGGAAGGAACTGTCCTGGCTTTACGTTATCCTTTATATCGTTTTGCCCTCCGTTGGAGCGTGTCAGGATTGACACGAGTGCGGAGGACGACACTATTCCACCAATTGCGGCCTATCCCCGCTCGAGGGTTATCGAGCGCGTGGGACCTAGTCCACGACTGCCTTTGCCAGTCCCCGCTCGAGGGTTATCGAGCGGAAGGAACTCTTCTGGCTTTTTCGTTATCCTTTATTTCGTTTTGCCCTCTGTTGGAGCGTGTCAGGTCGGACACGAGTGCGGAGGACGACAACAACCATCTTGTGTATATACTCGAGTGGCTTTGTCGGCCATTACTTAGCACGGTGTCCTCTGTTGGGGAGTGCCAGGACTGGCATTCGTGCAGAGGACGGTTGGAACATCTGCCGTACCCTTAAGTACTATACCTATAATAAATAGCTGATCGCTTACCACGCTTTGTCTGTTCTCTGTTCTTGATCAGTGGGGGCCAGAGGGTGTGAGGTTACCCGATCCCGAGGCCATCAGGATTACACTCCGCCTCCTAATGGGTGGGCTGCGGGCAAAGATCAGCTGTGCCCCTAAGCCAAGCCTGGCGCTGCTGGCAGCGCCAGGATTGGCTGAGAGGGGCTGACAGTCATCTCCAGGTCCGTTCGTGTAGGCGCCAAGGGGAGCGAGCAGCAGAGGTGACGCGGACCGGCTGAGGTAAGTTTTCATTTGATATGTATATAATAGTTAATTCCCCGCCACCCACCCCCGCGCGAACTCTCCTCCCCCTCCCCCCCACCAGCCGCAACTAGTAATACAAACTGAGAGACCATAAAGATGTGATGTTCTCTGGCTGGATGCAAAGTTACAATGCAGAATGTTGCATGTTTTGAGTGATGTGGTGCACATGAGTAGTGATTATTCAGTTAACCATTTACTGATTGTTCCCATGATGTGTGCTGAGGCAGACAAACGGATCATAAAACTAAGGAGGAGGGATGTGCTAATATTTTCCATGGGCACGTTCATTGTGAAGGGTGTGAAGGGTGTTGCTAAGTTATGTAAATGTAAATGTAAATGTTTTTGTACTTGTATAGCGCGCAGCTACCCGGACCGGGTCTCCCGGCGCTTGTACTCATACCGCTAAGAAACCCTTCCTGGTTTTCCTTGTGAAGTGTCCACTCCTGGGCACCCCCATGGTGAAACCAGGCATCCTCGCACTGTTGGGGCCGTTGTGGAGATTAAGCAAGCTATTGCCCACAGTTGCAGCGTGGGACCCATGATTAGAATAGGCACTGAGGCGAGAATATCCGGTCAGAGGAATTTGAGCCCGAGACCCGCCGAGGCGGGAATCGAACCCTGGTCCCGGGCAAGAGCTCTGCATCAAGGTCTGCCGTTCTAATCATTGAGCCACACTTCTCCACAGCGAAGCATTGCCCGGATTTACCACTGACAGGAGATGGCAGAGGTTGGACCTGACTAACTGAGACGTCCATATAGTGTCATTGGTACAAACACAGCAAAACCAAAGGAAATGATGGACGGAGTGTTGACAATACAAGCACTCACCCCCAGTCAACTGATCTGGGTTTAATCCATCACCATGCTTTAGCCCACTCTGCCACCCCAGTTCAGACATGGCCATATGCAAATCAGTCTGACCCTGTGCCTCATGGGAACAGTCCAGCCCGAACTGCCAAGCCATGCCTTCCCTGCACCGGAAACAAGCTTCGCAGGACCAGTTTCTGGCATTGCAGCCGTCTACAGCCGGGCTTGCTTGAATCCAGTGGCAAAGTGAGCAAGAGACTCACGTCTGAGCATACCCTGCCAACTTATGGCGAACAAAGCAAAACCAAAGGAAATGATGGACGGAGCATTGACAATACAAGCACTCACCCCCAGTCAACTGATCTGGGTTTAATCCATCACCATTCTTTAGCCCACTCTGCCACCCCAGTTCAGACATGGCCATATGCAAATCAGTCTGACCCTGTGCCTCATGGGAACAGTCCAGCCCGAACTGCCAAGCCATGCCTTCTCTGGACCGGAAACAAGCTTCCCGAGACCGGTTTCTGGCATTGCAGCCGTCTTCAGCCGGGCTTGTTTGAATCTAGTGGCAAAGTGAGCAAGGGACACGTGTCTGGGCATACCATGCCAACTTGTGGCGAACAATGCAAAACCAAAGGAAATGATGGACGGAGCGTTGACAATACAAGCACTCACCCCCAGTCAACTGATCCGGGTTTAATCCATCACCATTCTTTAGCCCACTCTGCCACAGATTACTGTAGTGGGCAATTGGGTTGGTTACCCCTTTTGCAAACATTGAATGTAGAAGTTTTGCTTTGTGAGAATCTTTGTTGGCCCTCTTAGGAGCGATAGTATTTTGCTCAGCCAACTGCAATTTTCTATACCTTTCTAATTTTGTAACTGTGTGTCTGATAGTTGCCTTGTGGAAAAATCCTATGCGCAAACCTGTAGCCATGAGCTTGCTACTAATGTAAAAAGCTAAAAGCCTGATTGGTGCACTGGGAAACGTTATGTTTGATGCAATAGGTCTGGTCTGCCTATTATACAATATTATGACAACGGTAATTGGTATAGCTCATTATTTGAGAAAAGAATTTGTTAAAGTCAGTAAATCTTTAACATTTGATTGTTATCACCACACCATGTTACAGTGTACAGACTCATATTTTGTTATATATAATCTCGCAGATTACTGTCGGAGGCATGGATTTTGGTATTAAACACACCCTGACAAACCCTTGAGGTTTCCACTACAATTATTCTCATTAGGGTCTAATGAGAGTGGCTGTATATTGTATTGCAGGCTCTATTTGTTCCGCTTGTTTTTAACTCTATAACTAAGCATTATGTTTGTAAGTTTACATGTACTTGAATAGGCAGGTATTGGGTAAGGTGTAAAGCCTATGGTATGGGTAAAGGCTTCGTCTGTAGATTGTGAAAAGTCATGCCTGGTTTCATAGGTTTGATCCACTTATTAGGAAATGCTATAGCACAGCCAGCAGGCCTCACCTTCTTATTGTGAAATGCATGTGTTATTGACAATAGGCTTTTAAAGATGGATTGCTTTTACACTGTGCTAAGGTTTTAAGGCAGGTATTTTGTTGCATGGATTTTCACAGATTACCGCAGTAGACACAAATGTTTGTGTTGGAGATCCACCTGAATAGAAGATATGCACTGTAATAATACTTATTAGGTTCTCTTAGGAGAGATAGTATTTTGCTTTGCCGACTGTCATTTTGTATACATTTTTCTATTTTATGATGGTTGCCTTACAGGAATGCTTACGCTCAGTACAGTAGGCTTGAGTTGTTTATGGTGAAAAGCCAATGGTAAAATAATTAGGCTTTATTGCTGTGCAGGAAAATGGTATGCCAGATACGATCGGTCTGCCTGTTTATTATGAAAAGTTATTCCAAAGGCAGTGACTTGGCTTAGTTATTTTGAAAAGCATATGATAATGGCGATAGGCGACGTACAGTGAATTGCTATCACAGTATACAACAGACCATGGAAAGCTATTTGATTACATGTAATCTCAGAGAATACCATAGCAGGCAATGGTTTTGGTGCTGATCACCCACTCTGGCAAACCCTGGGAGTAAAATTTCACTGTGATGATTCCTGTTGCACTCGTTTGAGTGTTGTTGTATTTTGCTATGCCAACTGTAATTTTGGTAATATTTGTAAATGTATGCCTGATGGTTGCTAGCTTACGCACACGTCCGTAGGCAGTGCCGGCTCATGTAGGGCGTTCCACCGGGCGGTGATGTGGGGAGGGGCAGGGTGGGGGGGGTGTAAAATACGGGAATGGAAGATTACAGGTAAGTAACGTAAAAAATAAATAAAACGAATTTCGTTGCGCGCGCTGCAACGCCAAATGCGATACAGCGCGTGCAACAAAATGTGTTTTATTTATTTGTTACGTTACTTACCTGTAATCGTCCATGTCCCATATTTTACACGCCCCCGCCCCACGTCACTGCCCGGTGGAACGCCCTATACGAGCCGGCACTGTCCGTATGTAAGTGCTGTATATTGGGTGAAAAAAATTATAAAGGCTGGAGGCATTATCAGTTCCCTGCCAAATGTTACTTCAGATCCTATGGTGTAGTCTAATGAAAGGGTATGACAAAGCAAGTAGGATATATAGAGAAAGCATGTTTTAAGTGATTGATTATTATTACATTGTGCTAACACCTGTAAGTAAGTATTTTTGTTACATGAAATCTTGTGGATTACCATAGTAGGCAAGGGGTTTGTTGCTAGTGACTCATTCAAAAAGACCATGAGGAAAGACTGAGAAGGGAGTTTATATTATTTAGACAGCTACATATTTGTAATTGAAAAGTTATGATAAAGGCAGTAGGCCTGATATAATGATTGCAAGAAGGATATGTTAAAGGCAGTAGGCATTGAAGGGTAGATTGCTATTATGTGATGTTATAAGTTCTAATAACGTGCATGGCTGCCCTAGCAATGGGGTGTCCCAGTGCTGAGACTGACAGGAGCATGCAGGAAGAGATGTCACGTAGAGGTTAAAGAAAAGCCACATATTGATAATTTTTCTGAAAGCCCAGTGGCCTTGCGTGCCCCAAGCAGCAAGAGTAATACGCTGTACTAAAGTTGACATATTGTTGAATGACTTGTACCTCATCGGTAAAACTGTGAATTTGTCTGACAACATAAACATCATGATTGTGCCAGAGTGATTTCATGCACACCCCAGGCCTGTATCCCTGCAAGCCCACAGTGCACCATCTGCCCCACTAACCTTATAGAGTGACAAATGTGTTTGCAACCTCAGAACATGACAACCCTGAGCCTCCATGGAAATCATGTTAATAGACCTCGAACTCTTTCACTTGGCCTCTCATGCATTCCAAAAGAAATACATAAGCAATCCAATTTCAATATATACTGAAGCATTGTGATTCTTGTATAAAATACATGTGCTGCAATAATCAATAGAATGAAACAGATTAGCATTACAAGAATAGTGAAAAAGATGAACATTTCTACCTGTGTGCTAAGACAGTGAATATAGGCGAGTATATATATATATACTGTGTAGAGTCTACTTCTACCAGGCACTCCCTAACCTAGTCCTGCATAGGGTGGGTGATCTGTCAAATCCCTGCCCAGGTGGTCAAACTCCCAATTACCTGCAGGTAAGTGTCACCAGGAAGGAAATTAGAACATGGCTCTTTACTAAATAGGATGGCGGCAAGTTCTTCAGCATGTTACCCTACACAGCGCCAAGATGCCTCGGCATTAGTGCGCTTTACAAATACCAGCACTCACTCACCATGCTGCATGTCTTGGTGTAGAGCTGAGCTGGAATTCTCACATCTAGTGATCTCGCAGTGTCAGCTCAGTGCTTCTCTCTTTAAACAAGGAAGTGGTTCTGTATGTATGATAACAGCACCCATATGGCCAGGTCGTAACATCTGTCAGACCACAGTTTATATTTATTCTAGTTTGATAGTGTTGTCTCCTACTGGACAATAGCATAAATTACATTGGTTCAGTGAACGTTATCCTTGTACTGAATGTTCAAGGTGTGATGATAGTGTGCTTACAAAGTGGAAATGCAAGCAATGTGGATTCAGAAAATATTTCTCTTCATTGTCACGCATGCAAATGTATGACAGTGTTTAAAAGAGACGGCAGCATAAGAAACATAAGCATGTAAATGGTAGGATATCTAACCAGGCCTATTCTGACCACTTGACAATATCATTATTGTGTTTCAGAGAATCTCACAACTTGCCATAGTAAGGGTTTTGATGCTGGTTAACCCCTCTGACAACCCGCAGGCAAAACAAGATTTGAATTGTCACAATCCTTTTTAGGCCTTCCTAGGAGATACAATAATAATGTTGTATGCTATGTATTTCTATCACTGTATGCCTGGTGGTTGTATTTTGGGAAAGCTTACGCTCATGCAGGAGGACTAAGCTGGTTATGGCGATTAGCCAATGATAACAGCTAGAGGCCTGATTGTTCAAATTCCATAGGCCTGATGTGTTTATTATAAAAGGTTATGATAAAGGCAGTAGGCCTAACATACTGATTGTGAAAATCATTTTGTAAAGTCAATAGGCATTAAGCTGGTTGTCATTTCTCCATATTAAAGTCTACAGATGGGAAATTTGTTGCATGAAATGTCACAGATTATCTTTGTAAGTTAGAATTTTGGTGTTGGTCACCACCTCTGGCAAACCACAAGAGGAGAAGATTTGCATTGTAATAATTCTTGCTAGAATCTCTTCTTTGTTGTCTGCCAGGCTCTTGCTTATAAATATATATCTATATAGAAACACATGGGTCCTTTGGGTTTCCTCTGAGCTGCTATTCGTCTGTCTGAGTGTTATTCACACTGTTCTTCCTACTATACCAGACTACTGCATTGAGTTATGGTTCAGACCATGTCAGTCATTGGCTCTCTTGTCCCGCGAATGGTAAAATGTTCTGACTCCATGTGTTCATCCACCTGAAAATCAGTTTGCTTTAATGTTAGTTCAGGACTGGCTGGCCAGTCCTTTAATTCTCTTTTCATTTCTTTCTCTCTCCTCTTTTTATTTTAATTTTTCTTAGGATGATACTACAGCTCTCAGGGCATTGCTGATTTGTGGCTGAGGACAACCTATTGGCCTACTCCGCACTGCCTTCATAGTGTGGAGAATCTTTAGGGGTCATTCTCCATCCCTGAAAAGAAAATGTTTCTGGAGAACACCGTTCATGAAACACACAAAGGTGATGGAAAGCTGCCTGCAAAAATTCTAACCACTGGCAATCGCTCAGGATAGCACCCCAACCCTTCATTCTTTTGCTCACAATGCCACCTCAGTTTTGACCCAGCCATTTGCAAATCAGTCTTGACCCTGATCCTCATGGAAACAGTTTAGCCCCAGCTGCCAACCTAGGTCCTCCCTAAACTGGAACACAAGTAACCCAGGACTGGTTTTGTCTTAGTTATGGGCTCATCATCCAGGTACAGTTTGATTCCAGTGACACAGTCTACAAGTATGACCATACCCATACAGCAAAAAATTGAATTATACAAAAAAGTGATGAATTGAATGCTTGAATTAATCCCAGCCAAAGGTAATTACTCGGGCCCCATCCCAATCCATTATTAACTCCTCGTCTTTCCTCTCACAGTGCTTATGTATAGGTTTGTCTGCATTAATGCAGAACCTAATTACCACACTTGACTTTTCCTTCCCAATTCAAGATAACCCCATCCATATGAATACTAATACCTCACTTCCTGGGAGAACTTCCTATTTCTTTTTTCTGCAACTGATAGCCATCTTGGCTACAGGTATGTATCATTAGTGTATTGTCAGAAGTGCTGTAGAGTCTGAACTTTCACAGGAGCTGAATGTAGACGGCATCCCAATGCCCCATCTAGAACTTCTTCAGTCCCTATTGTTATTTTCTAAAGACTCAAAATACTCCAATCGAGGAAAGGGGATAGAGAGAGACAATAAGAAACTGCTTTGTCATAATCTTCTGGGCTCTTCTCATTAGTTCAATCAATCAATAGGTTCTTGATTTGGTTTAAGCATTTTAAACGATAAAAATACATGATAAAAATACAAAATAAAAACAACTCAATATACATTGTACATTTTAAAATCAGGGCCACCATCTCCATAAGAAGGTTAGTATAGTAAAAGTTCATATCGAGCATAGGACAGCAAATTTTAATTACAGATATAAACTCAAAACAAGCTACAATTCCAGTGCAGACAGTGATGTATGTGTCATCATCCAATACATTATTGGCTTCTCTCAAATTACTAATATGTGGCTTCTTAATCACTTGAAGCAAGATGGTTTTGGTGTATATAGAGTAGAAACTTCAGAAAAATAAGTGCTACATTGATTGACCTGATTTCCTATCATAGGGACAGGTACTGGTGTCTAAGCTAGCTTGAATGCCTAGTGAAAATCTCAATAAATATTCTATAGTACCTTCCCTGAAACGGAAAAGTAACCCACGCTCCCAGTAATTCGCATGGCCAATCAAGTAATTTTGGGGTGAACCAATCTGCCCTTGATTTCTACTTAAATAGCCCTATACTCTTGCTTTTGCTAACTTCCTCTATATTCTCTCCAACTGCACATGTTGGTACCAACATACCTGCAACTGTTTCTTGGTGATAGAATAGGGTTTTCAAATTGCTGGTTGAGACCAATCATGCACAGACAGGATTCGATGTACTTTAGCCAGGCTGATTTGTCTGCCATTGTCGCATGCGAGGCAATCTTTTATGATATATTTTGTGAGTGCTCTCTCTGTGTTTTGCCAAATTGCATGCCAGATAATCAGCGGGCAGGCTCTAATATAGTCTTCAATGAAGGTAAGACCCAGCTGATTGTGGCAGATAAAAAAGAGCTATAGATCGGGACCCTCAGCATCTTTTTACAGAATCTATTTTCCTCTAGTTGGCATCTCTCGGTTCCCCAAACCTCAGCCCCGTAGGTCGTGGACAGTAGACACTGTGATCTATAGATCTGAAGTGGGAAAATTAAAACATTTCCTTTCTTAGGACGTAGCAGAGTAATGAACCTACCGCTCTAGACAATTTGTTCCTACTGTTTACTATATGTGTTTTCCACTGTCATTAAAAGTCACACCTAGTTAGGTGAAAGTGCTTGTGCTGAATAACCTATGTTTGCCTAACTTCAAGGATGGAGTATTGTATTTCTTATGGCCAGAGGACATAATAAAAGATTTATTAAAAAGTGTTTGTCAGTCGAATGATGCCATAAATTTAACAAAGCTGTTCTCTAAAAGAGAAAAGGTCTTCGGTGTGCGGGACATTAACACAGCATCATCCACATACAACAAGACGGGTAGCTGCGAACTTCGAATCAGAGGAACATCAGAAGTAACAGTTGTTAAAAAAAAAGGTGAGGATCGTTAATATATAAAATAAATAAAAGCGGGCTAAAACACAAACTTATCTCACGCCTCTCATAACATTGTCATTGTTTGTGACCTCACCACTGATTTTGATCCTTACTCTAGCTTTCATTCCTCTGTGCAGATAAGCTAAAACATGTACTACCGCTTCTTCTAAGACAAGAGAGATTAAAATAGACCATAACTTGGATCGGTTTACACTATCAAATGCTGTTGATAGGTCCATGAAAGCTAGGTACACGGGGGAACATCTTGCTTATGTTTACTTTCATATGATTAATTTAAAGTTTAGCCACTGCTCTATAGTACCCACTATGGGTCTAAAGCCATATTGGCTGGGATGCAATATAACTTTTTCTTGTGTCCAGTCATTTATGCGTTTGTATTGGACTCTGCCCAATATTTTTAGAGTAGTATCTATTAAAGAGATTGGTCTATAGCAACTGGGCTGAGAGCAGTCCCCTTTTTTTAAAAAGTAGGCACTATGATCGAAGTCGACCATGATTTGGGAATGGGAGCAGTAGCAAGGCTATTAAATACATTCAGTAGTAAAGGTGCACAGCATGTCGGGTTGTATTTTAAAGGTCTATTGCCATCTCTCATCAGTTTTTCTATTCTTCACCTTGGTGTGTGATGACCATCCTTTTGTGATGTAATGAACCGTAAATAGAATTCATTGTAAGCTTAAGATGTACAGACCTTTTCAAATAGATAAATATGTATAATAATCATAACTTGCAATCCTGTTGTATTATGAAACATACACCTACTCCTAAAGACATAGGCATTAGGCTCTCTTCTATTGTTGGTAAAAGAATTTTCCTTATGGTATTTATTTCTTTAATAAAGACATTGTTGTCTTGTAATTATCATAGAATGTTTAACTGTCAATTTTGTATATTGCCTGCTATTGTAATTATCAAGCTTTACTAATCAATTATTTACAATACCTTTGTTTCATTCCCTAATTAGGTATACTTGTGTAACCAGACCACCTAGCTGCACAGCTCTTTATCTTTGCAGCAGAGTATTGTCTTCTATTATTTTGATACCTTCTATGATATTTGCTGTTTCATTATTTTCAATGTTTCTGGATTCTGTATTAGAGATGAATTGTCTGTCAATGATGAATGTGCTAGGTTCCCTCAGAGTTGGGACGCTTTTGTGAAGGAAAGAGAGAACTAAAGGGTCAAGAGACACTACAATACACTAGTATCTTTGGTAGCAAGTTGAGAAATGAAGTCTGGGTGACACTTAAACAGTACTTACAAACTGCAGTATTAATGTTTAACACTATTCTCTAGATCTGGGCATACACGAGGTTGACACTGAAAAGCAGAAGTAATCCGACACTCAACACTATGCACTATCTACCTATGAGATGGCAAATCTCTGACTGAACGCTAAGGTAATATGATAGAACAAGGAAAAAGGCACATTCTGGTAAGTGTTTCTTGGTGAAATGTGACAATTCTAGAGCAGCACACACTGTAGAATTCTATTTTAAGCACAATTCTAGAACATGTAGAGCAGAGTCTAAAGGTTTTTGGCAGTCACCACCTTGAAATACGTTTAATGCAGTTTCAAACTCCTAATGCCTGGTGAATCTTGACAGTACCCCTCCGCAAGAATGGGCCTGCCAGCCCTGCTTTGGTTGGAAGCTTCTTGTGAAAGGCCTGAGTCAATATAGGAACATGAACATTCGTATTCAGTCACCAAGATTTTTCTTCTGGTCGGTAACCTTTCCAGTCTACCAAATAGTAGACTTGATCTTTCACCCATTTAGAGTCTAGGATTTCCTTGACTTCGAATTCCAAGCCTTCTTACATTTGTATAAGTTTACATGGTAGCTTCTTTCTCATGTTTGATGGTATTTTCTTGAGCAGCGATACATGGAAAACGGGATGTTTTTTTTACATTCTGAGATAGTTTCAACTGAAAAGGTTGCTGGATTAATACATTTTTCCATTGAATAGGGTCCAACATAATGGGGTTGACATTTTTGATTTGATTTCAGTCTTAAATGCTTAGAACTTAGTCAAACCTTGTTTCCAACATGATGTGTGGCTCTGGCCTTCTCTTTGTGTCTGCGTGGAATTTATAGCATTCTTTGGCTTGTGTTAAATTTTCTACAGCTGACTTATGTATTGTTGCTAAATGTTGAACAATGTCTTTTACTGGATAGACTGTGATTTCTTTGGAGCTAACTGAGGAATTGGGATGCCTACCATAGTTAAGGAAAAAGGGTGAATAACCAGTGGATACATTGTTAGCATTATTGTTTGTGTATGCTATAGCCCATAGAATATCTTGCCAATCTCCCTCGTGATCCCAAATGAATGACCTCAAATAATGTTCTAGTTCCTGATTAGCTCTTTCTGACTGTCCATCTGTGGTAACTAGTTAAATGAATAGTTTCTGTTTTCAACCCTTTAGTAAAAGTCCTCCAAAAATGAGATACATATTGTGACCCCCGGTCTGAAATGATTACCTTTGCCATGAGCTCGCACTATATGTTGACCAAATTGTTGGGCTAGTTGTTTTGCACTTGGAACACCATTTAGGGCATTTAAGTTGGTCAATTTTGTGAATGCATCCACAATTATTAGGATGGTTTTTTTAAACTCTTATTTGGGGCGGTAACGCTACTATTAAATCCATGGTTACTGTGTGCTAAGGATGCAGAGGAATGTGCAAGAGTTACTGGAGTCCTTTTAGGGCTATTCTGCCTGATTTTAACCAACCACAAATCTCACAAGTCGTCACATATTGATGGACACCTTTATTTATGTTTGGCCAACAAAATCAATGTTTAATTGAGTCTTTGTGTATTTGTTTGTGACCAGCAAACGTGCTATTGTGACACCCATACAACACTTTCTCTTGCAGTTCTCTTGCAGTTCTTTAGTTGGTACATACATTGCTTCTTGTTTTTATACCAATTGATTTCAGAGCTCTCTGTTAGGTTCTTCCTCAGCCAACTCTTCCATTTTTTCAGCAGACATCACATTTCTAATAGATTCCACCAAAGATTTGTTCATCATGGCACCAACAATCTTTGATTCTGGAACAGTTTTTGGGATTTTAATTGGGTTCTTGGGTGTTTCAGTGTGGATTTGTGAAAGGGCATCTGAATTTCCATTCTTGTTGTCTGGTGGATAGGTGATTACAAAGTCATAATCTGCAAACTACAAAGATCAACATAACTGTCTTGGAGTCAAGGTTTGTGCTGATATTAAGAACTGTAGATTTGTATGGTCTGCTTTTCTGATGACTGTTTGTATTGCCCCCAACACATAATATCTCCATTCCTTGATAACATCTTTAATTGATAGCAAGTCCTTTTCTGTAATTGTGTAAATTGCCTCTGGTGGGGTCAATTTCATTTAATTGAAAAGCTACCAGATGTAGCTGCCCTATGCCTTTTTGTCTCTCCTCCAATGGCTTGGTCAGAAACTTGGGTCACCCAATTAGTATGGTTTAGATGAGTCAGCATGTATCAGAATGGGAGCTGTTGTGAAATCTTTCTTCAAGGATCTAAAGGCGTCTTCAGCTTCTTTTGACCAAGTGAACAGGATTCTTTTCTTTAAAAGCTGAGTAAGTAGAATTATGTTTTGATAGAATTCTTTGATAAATTTTCAGTAGAAGTTAGTGAATCCCATGAAACTCGGAATTTCCTTACATGAGGTTGGAGGTGATCATTCTGTAACTGGCTTCAATTTCTACACATCCATTGTCACACCTTTAGGATATAGAACAAATCCCAAATATTCAAAAGATTTGACACTGGAGGCACATTTCTCCAACTTAGCATATCAGCGGTTTCCTATGAGCTTCTGCAGTATGTCCCTTATATGATCTGTATGTTTTTCTTTGGGTTTTGTGTACATCGAAAAGTCATCTATATACACTATAGCACATTTGTGAATAGACTTGCTTAGCACATCATTGATGAAATATTGGAAGGCGGCTGGTACATTACATAGCCAATAGGGTATGACTTGGTATTCAAAAAGCCCATACTTAGTTCTAAATGTATTTTTCCTTACATCGCCATCTAGCATCCTAATGAGGTGATAGGCTCCTCTCAAGCCAAATTTTCCTATAGATCTGGACTTCTTTCACCTGATCCAATAGATTTAAAGTCAAGGGTAAAGGGTAATTGATAGCTCAACAATCTACATACATTCCCAACCCTCCTTCATTCTGAGGAACAAAATATAGTGGTGATGGCCCTGGAGACTGAGACAGTCAGATAAATCCATTAGTCAGGTATTTCTGAATATAGTCCTTCAAGTTCTAATTGTATGTTTTTGACTCTACTGAACAGTACAATCATATGAGCAATGGGGGAAAGCTTTTCTGCTTTTATTTAGTTTAAAACATGTACACAGTCGTCATAGCCTGAAGGTATCTCTTTCATCTGAATTACCCATACTGAAGCCCACCATCACATAAGAGAGCCACTGGACCTGGGACACCTGGTCAATAGTACTTTTTGAAGCAACTATCTTTGCAATAGTTTGAATCCATGAGTATGATTCTTTTGCCCCAGTCTATACTTAGATTATTTTCAGTTAACCAAGATAAGCCTAGAATATTCTGAAACTGGGAAGCATAAATTAAATTGAATTGAATTACTTCTTGATATCTCTCTTGGGAAATAATTTCCTCCTGTGCTGTATGGTCAATTATGGGTCCAGAGGAAAGGTTGGTTCTATCCACGATTAACTGCTTCACTTCTAACTTTGGTATTGCCTTTAGTCCTACCTTTTCAGCAAGTTTTAAAGCACAGAGGTTTCCGGTGGCTCCTCAATTAATCCAGACTGAGAATCCTGGTAACACAACATGCTAAAACAGGATTGTCATAGATATTGTCAGGTGAGAGGCTGATTGTACTTATGGCTCCCTGTTTCGTATTTTTTCAGAAATTTACAGACAAATACAGACAGAAAACATTTCTTTTCCTGTCTGTATTTATTTGTAATAGTGGGAAAATACAGATCATTTTGCTCTTTTGAGTGACTCACTATGCTGAGATCAACGACTTTCAGGGCTACAGCTGTACATATTTGCGGCATAGGGAGTTAGAAAGCTCAATGAGATGTGCTTAAATTACTGCATATCTCAACCTGGATATGTGCTATTATAATATTCTTTAATGTGGTTTATTATTTTATTATTTTTGGCAGTGCAATGTGCTTAAAGCTGACAGGCATCAAAGTATGAGTGTATATTATCAACTCATCTGGTCATAAAATACAAAATACAAAAATAAATATGGATAAATACAGACAGAAATGTTGAAAAAAGAAATACCATAAAACCGGTAGGTGTATTTGTAATGTATTTGCCAGTTGATTAGTGTTTGGGGTTGTCTCTATGTTAGCACTCACCATTCCAACACTTCCTACTGGTGGTGCTTCAGGGTTTCCTTCTGCAACATCTTTAGTTACTTTGGACTGATTTTTACAAAATGTCAGCTTACTCCATACAATAAGCATAGATTATTTTGTCTTCTCTTGTCTTTCTCTTCCTTGGTAAGTTGTCCTCGAATCGTTCGATCTGCATAGGTTCTACTTACAGATGATTATCTAGAGTCTTGGTATTTTCCATTCTTACTCTATCAAATCTCAAAACGCCTGGGTGGAAGTCTCTTTTCTTTTCTCCTCTTCCTTCGATTTCACAACAGTATATTTCCAGAACTAAATCTATTAATGTGGAAAGTTTGCATAGTTTAGCCTTTCTTTTAGACCCCCATGAAAAAAATGCTGCTCTGTTATTCTCTGGCCATTGTGTTTCCACAATCAACTTGTTGGACAGTGCCAAATAGGTGATTGCTGTAGCCTTGTTTTAATTCGAATAACTCATTATCGGAGGCTTGATACACTTTCCTTTTGTCAAATATTCTAAGGAATTCCTTACTTAATTCTTCAAAGTTGTATAGAATAGGATCATTTCTGGAGACCAAAGGCATTGACCAAGAGGCGACAGCTCCACTAAGATAGGGTGAAATAAAGGCTATTGAAGATTGTGCATCAGGGAAAATCTGACTGACACATAAAGTGAAGAGTACATTGGGTTAGAAAAATGTAGGCCTTTTGTGGGTCTCCACTAACGTGCTCTGTAGGAGCCAAGGAATTACAGGGGACAATGAGTGTACTACCTGAGAGGCTACTCTAGGTATTGGTTTGGCTTTGAGTTAGAGGCTTCATCTACAGAGGCCGTAGAAGTACAATAGCTTCCAGCTATATTCACACTCATTTGGGATGTCAACTCTAAGTCTCTCTTCAGGAAGCTATTATGTCTTTTTTTAAACTTTTGATTTCTTCTCTAACTGCTAGTAACTCTTTTTGAATCATCTCCTGAAGTCTTTTAATCAATAGCCTCTGCCAATCTGCTTGGTGAAAAATTCAAAGTGGGCCCTTCACACTGTCAGAAGTGCTGTTGAGTCTCTGATCTTTCATAGGAGCAAAATGTAGACTGGATCGCAATGACTCCGCGAACCTCTCCAGTCCAGATTGTTATTTTCAAGAGACTCAAAATGCTCCAAGGAAGCAAAAGGGGGTGGAGAGACACAAGAAAAGACTGCCGTAACATAATTATCTGGGTTCCTCTCATCAGTTTTGTCCAGGGTGAATTTGTCGAAATCAACCAGCATTTTTGGGACAATTTGGGTTTTGCCAATTCAGGACTGGCACCAGCTGATGAGGACTTTTTCTCTCAATATCAATGTGCTGAGCCTGAATCTTTACCTTTGCACACTTCCATTTGGCATGTGCTTACAAATGGATGGAAGTATTTCGAAAAACAGTTGTTCCCTTATTTCTTTTTTAAACTAAACCCTCTGGAGAACTTTTAAGAGCAATTCCAAACTTCTATGAACATGGACATGAGTTTGCTACTCAGGACAACCACTACCATATCCGGGTTCTGCCTTTCGAGCAGGCATCTGCAGCAAGGGTCTTTATGAAGCTTTTCGCACATTAGGTGGGTATTTTACATTCTGAAGGTATCCACTTTTTCCCGTATCTGAATGGCTGGATAATTGCCTCTTGTTTTTTTTCCAAGGCTCAGAAGGAGGTTCTCAAGGTGGCACAGCTTCTTGATCAACTGTAAGGCATTCCAGGTCCAGTCGTCTCAATATCTCTTCTTCATGGGGGCTCCCTTCAGGATGCATGTGGGGGAGTTGTTGGTGTTGGAGGAGCACTGTGTTTATCTCTGCTCCTATTTGTCCTCTCTCCTTCTTCACCATCGGCATCTGCAATGATTTGGAGTGCTATTCTGATCTATTGCCAGAATTTAGAATTGTTGTAATCAACCTCCAATTATCATTTGTGTATTTTAAGAACACAGATCTGAACAGAAATCCAATTAAGGAGGGACAGAAGAGCTTCCTTTGAGTCAGCTTGATTTGTTTTTCTGTGTACTTCCAATGTACACAGTGCGCTGATGTCACGGCAAAAATTTGTAAAAGCAGACAGCACTAATGGCAAGGTCTGCTTTCAGTTTTGATTGGTGCAGGGGGGCATACATCTGCCCTGGGCACTGAAAAATACAGAGGAGGCAGCACTGAAAATGGGACAATGTCCTCTTTCCAGTGATGTCTTTCCCTAGTCGGTTATAGCTTAGGGGTCACGCTATGCATGGAATCCCTCATAAAGGATCCACTCCACTAGTATACAGGGGTCACTGATTACAGGGATGGGTTGCTCCCCTGAGCACGGACCTGTGTTTGGCCCCAATAAATTCAGTCTGTACCCCCAACCTTCCCTCAGGGAGCAGAAAGACCACTAGACACCAGTACATATTGCTTTTACTGTTTTTGTAGGGGGAACGCCCCCTTAGGCATTGGCCTGTGCAGCTCCAGGAAAATCAGAATTTATGCGACCCTGGGGGAGGATAGAGGGTGTTTATCGCCAATCTGTCCCTCTTTTGAGAAAGAAATCCCTTTAATCACCAGGAAATGTCAACTGTACAGTTTTTAGGGGGGTTTCAGCTTCCCTGGGCATGGATCTGTGCTCCTTATTTTCATTGGCGGGCAGATAGATGGTTTTTACTCTCTATTTTTGACTGTAGGGAGGCAGAAAGCCCACAAGATATCATGGAATATTATTGTCATTGGTGCTTTGGGGGGAAGCCCCCCACTGGCCTGGCCCTCTTCTCCTCACACTCCTGGGCAGGACAGACACCTGCCAGCTGGGGGTTGAATAGTGAGTGTTTACCCAGTAAATCTCAGGGTTGTAGAAAGAACACTAGGCAACAAGGAATATTATCTGTACTGTTTTCTTTGTTGGGGTTTGCCCCCCTGACACACGTATGTGGTTCCCCAATTCTCATGGGCAAAACATCTGCTTTGCCTATTCTGAGAGGCAGATGGGGGTCTTTACCACCGGCTTCCCCTGGAGTGGCAAAAAGCCCACTAAACACCTGGTAATATTATTTGTACTGCTTTATTTGGGAGGATCCTCTGCATAGGCATAGGCCTGTGCACCCAAGTAAAAACAGTTTTTCTGCCTCAGAATAAAGCTGTTAACCCTTACTCTTGCCCACGAGGTACCACAAAATGTCAGCTGTACTTTTTTGGTTGGGCTGCGGCTTTCCTGGGCATGGGTCTGTGCTTCCCTATTTCTATTGGCACAACTGACCTTTGTCTTCTCCGTGAGGCAGACAGTGGATTTTTCCCGAAGTCAGCAACCAGAGGGGTAGAAAGTCTGCTAGACACCATGGAATATTTTTGTTACTGGTATTTTAGGGGAACCTCACCCATGGGTCTAACTCCCTCTACTCACAGCTCTTCTTGGGGCATGTTTACTCCAATTTACCAACTGGAGCAGAAAGCCCCCTAGGAACCAGGGAATATCATCTATACTGTTTTTTGGGAAAGAGCGCCCCCAGGGATAAGTCTGTACTCCCCCATTCCATAAATAAATACGTTGTTTAACCCCTGGGGCAACAATGGGAGTATTAACCACCAATCTGTACCAACCTGAGGCCAACAGCATGGGAATATTGGTTTTACAGATTTGGGGAGAGCACCCCATGGCCGTAAACTCCCAGAGTGGAGGATAGAAAGCCTTCTAGACATTAAGAAATGTTGTTTTAACTTTTTTTGGGGAGTCCTCCTGGGGATGGGCATGTGTTTTACCCCCAGGAGTCTTTCTATCCCCTTTGTGGGCATATAGGGGTGTTCACCCAGAATCTACTCCTCTGGTGGGACAGAAAACGCAATAGACACCAGGGACAAAAGGCTGAAAAAAGTAGGGACGAGTGTCCTGCCCAAGCATTGGGCTATATGCTCACTGCAGAACAAGTCTAACTGTCTTTCTGCCCCACAGAGGCAGATTGGGCGAAGTTTACACCCAAACTGTCTCCATGTGATAGAAAACCTACTAGGCAACCAGGAAGAAAAAAAGCTTACAAATTAAGAGGTTGAGGGGCCAATCACCCAGGTATCAGGCTGTGTCACCTCTCCATAATTAGCTCAACAGTCTTTTCAATCCCCTGGGGGCACACTGGGGAAGCTTACCTCCAATCTGTCCCCAGCGAGGGCAGATATCCCACTAGACCACCAAGGAACAAATGGGCCAAAAAAGAAACACTTGGGGTCCACCTACTTAGATAACAGGCTTTCACCCTATCCTTGAATGAGCCCAACAGTTTTCTGTGGGTCTTACCACAATTGTCCCCTACATAGAGAACAAACAAATACTAGGCCCTAGGGGGCAGATTTTAAAAACCCCTGCGCCACCAGTACGTCACTTTTTGTGTCGTACTGGAGGCGCATTTCACTTCTTCATATTTACAAGGAGAGGAAAAGCCACCCTGCATGACTTTTCCTCTCCTTGTAAATATGGCCCATTCACATGCAGCACTCTGCGTGGAAGGGGCAATCTATGGATGTTGATGTGGCTGTTCCCACGCAACACCCATGGAACAAGACACATTTCCAGATTCACGGGGAATTGTAAATCTTGAAATGCCTGTCAATGCTACACCTCCCCAGGGGAGGGGTGTAGCGAGGCACAACGAGGAGAAATGTTTTCATTTCACCTCGTTTTTTCCTCTTTCAATACGTGCTGCATTCCACTTAACGCATTGAAAGAGGAAACTGCCTGTAGTCATTGTTTTTGTGCAGGAATGTTCTCCTTCCCATACAAAAACAATCTCCCCATGACGCAGGGATCCTTGCACCATGGTACAAGGGTGTCTGTGCTGGCGCATGGCTGCAGTTTGTGCGCCAGAGCAGGGGAGAGCGCAGGAATGCAACATGCCATTGTAAATATGTAAGATTTCTGTGCTTTGGAAGTGCTGCAGCGTGGCATAGCCAAAGGGCTTTCTGTGCCACGCTGCGGCACTTCCTTGTAGATCTGCCCCTAGGAATATATGTTTTATTTCAGTGAAAAAAAAGGAGATATTGATGGTCCGTCCAGGTGTTAAGCTTAACCCCCTCCCCTAAAGCACCACCAGTCTTTCTGCCCATCTGGAGGACAGAGCATTCTAATCCCAATGACATCTGAGAGGACATTTACATTCTTCAAGGGCATTATATTCGAATATGGATCAGCAGAATGGGGGTAAATCCAAATTTCCTCTCACTTGCCCTGCTAAATTAGGGTACTTTTTGGGCAAGTATTTAGCCACCATGAAGGGAAGCCTACCAAACACAGACATTTTTGCAAACTAGAAACTAGGGTAAGTCCAGGGTGGAGTTCCTTACCTTGATCCCACAAAGCTTTCTTACCCATGATACCCTGCAAACCACAAACATTGGCAAAAAACATGCATTTTCCTCATATTTCTGTGAGAGAAAGTTCTGGATTCTGCATGGATTTACAAAATTTCTATCTCCCAGCCTTCCTAAACTTGTACCAATAAAAACCTTACCCACATTGTGTGGCTGAGCTTAGTGCCTGCAACAGGAACTGATCAACCAGGGACAAAGTGAACTTTCAGTGTGTCTAGTTTTAAAAAACGTCTGGGATTGTTAGATTTCCCTGAGTGGCAGTCAGGACCCAATTACTGCAGATGCCTCCACCATGAAAAAACATCATTTTCTGACAACAAATTCCTGATATCTCCATTTTGTACTTTGGAGATTGCTCTGGCGCAGGTGCTAGTCTAAGCCATACAAGTAGTGTGGCATCTTATTGGAGAAGTGTGGGAATGCTAGGTGATAGGAAATTTCTGGATGAGCATTGATTCCAGAACACTCCCTCACAGAAATGTGAGGAAAAATTTATTTTTCTATTGTTTGAAGTTTTAAGGGCTCTGTGAATAACAAACATTTGGGGGATCCATTGCAGGCAAACAACCATGGCCTTCTCCAGGTGTCTTGTTTTCAAAAATATCTTGGTTTGGTTGGGTCCCCTGGTAGCAAGCACACGCCCAGATTCCACAGCTACTAACATTGCAAAAAAAGGGGTGATTTTGAGTGGAAACATTTGAGTTAGATCCACATCCAAGAGTGAGGTAGCATTTTTTTTAGAAGAGCAAGTGTTGGAAAGCTAGGTGCTAGGAATTCTGTGGATCCACACAGATTCTAGAATTTTCAGTCACAGAAATGTGAGGTAAATGTGGGTTTTATGCCAAGGTTTGGGTTTTGCAGGCACTAGTGGGAGACTAAACCTCTTGAGATCCACACAAGTCAGATCAATCTGGACTCCCCCATGTCTCTAGCTTTCAGAAATCTATGGGTTTGCTAGGATTCCCTCAGTAGTAGCTTAGAAAGCACCCAAATTCTGCAACTACTCACAATTTTAAAAAAGTATTGATTATTTTGAATGAATTTGATGCCTCTATGTGGCATTTCGGGTGTTTTGTATCATTAGTGCTAGGCCCAGCATGTTGTGTTATGTTGTTATGTTATATGTTTTGTAAAGCGCTAAAATCATCCTGGGGCATCTCGGCGCTGCCTAAGAAGTAGTATTACGAGAATTGGAGAACCAGGATTGAGAATAGATATGTCAGTTAGAACAAAAATGCTTTCAGCTGTTTCCTAAAAATACAGTAGCTTGGAATTTTGTGCAGAGCTGGGGGGGATACAATTTCTACCAGGAGATGTGTAGGAATACAAAATAATAGAGCATTTCTGAAATACATAGGTTTCCTTCACAAGTGTAAGAAATTACCATATATTGGGTGTTGTACCCCCAGATTTTTTACCCTAACTTTTTGTGCTAGCTGTACAACTCTTTGCAAATAACCCCTGCTAACCAGTAGTAAATTGCTTGCTCTCCTCCTTTCAATATGGTTGAATTGGAATATTCCTGATTGGCATATTTAACTTGTTTACAAGTCCCTAGAATATGGTATAAAATGTAACTAGGGCCTGTCAGTTAAATGGCACTAGTGGACTGCAGCACCCATTGTGTCAAAGGTTCATCATGCTGTAAGAACAATTCATCCTCAAAACCCTATTGTCTTTAATACATGCTTTTTACTTTAAGTAGATCTGGCCTACATGTCTTTTTCATAATGTTTAATAATAAACAGATAAAGCCTATGAAATCTGGCATGGCATGGCTTTTCCCAATGAACCAATGAAGCCTTTACCCTTTACCATTGGCGTTACACCTTACCCAACATCGACCTATTGAAGTGCTCATACATTGGCTACCATCATGCATACAGTTATAAAATTACAAATATGTAGAAAAATACAGCTTGCAAAAAATATTTGAAGCCCTCCTCAACTCGTCATCACCGTGAAACAAATCAGGCTCTGTCTGAGTGGGTGCCAACACCAAAACCCTTGCCTAGTAGTGTAATCTTCAGTGGGGTTGCGGCAACTCCTGAAATTGAAGGGGACTACTAATAAACCACAAGAACCATAATGCCCCGCTCAAATACACCATAGAAAATCGAGCGGGAGCGCCGGGAAGGCAGTCATTGTATGCGGGCTTGTGGCAGCGTTGCGGACCCTTATCATCACATAAGCGCCTTTGAAGAAGGAGAATGTTTTCTCAGAAACGCGTCGGCAGTGAAAAGGAGAGCAGAGGCTGCGCTGAAACGCTTGCTTGATCAGTAATAAAAAGGACAGTTACCTACCTGGTTTGGTGTGCGGACTCGTCTTTGAGGGGCAACTTTTGATGGCTATTTAACGGCAGTCCTAGTCGTAGAGTATACGCACCTCCCCAGAAACAGGGGTATCTGGTATCTGGAACAGTTCCGCCAAGCCCTTTTCAAACCAGGACTGTGAAACGATGCAAGCGAGAGTCTCAGCTCATCGGCCCACCGGAGGGCGGCTCCCCTATCAAACTCAGGAGTTGCCGCAACTCCACTGAAGGGGACTGCTAGTAAACCACAAGAACCATAATGCCCCGCTCGAATACACCATAGAAAATTGAGCGGGAGCGCCGGGAAGGCTTGTGGCAGCGTTGCAGACCCTCATCATCACATAAGCGCCTTTGAAGAAGGAGAATGTTTTCTCAGAAACGCGTCGGAAGTGAAAAGGAGAGCAGAGTCTGCGCTGAAACGCTCGCTTGATCAGTAATAAAAAGGACAGTAACCTACCTGGTATGGCGTGAGGACTCGTCTTTGAGGGGCAACTTTTGATGGATATATATATATATATATATATATATATATATATATATATATATATATATATATATATATATATATATATATATATATATATATATATATATAAATATATATATATTACCTACTGGCGGTCGCCAGTAGGTATATATAGTTAGGATTTTTTCTCTATGGGATTTTTGAAAATTCTATGTCTAATAACTTTGGCGTTTGTGGACGGAATTGGCTGAAATTTTCAGGAAAATGGAACATTTTGTTTCTGAGCAGCCCCTGGAAATTTGGGGGGGGGTTCGTCAAGGGGGGGCCGAGAAAAAAGGGGGGTACCAAAACGTGTTTTTAACATTGAGTTTTCCATAGGGCGGTTGGCCTCACTTTTAGCCCAAACGGCTGAATGGATTTGCACGAAACTTGGCAAAATTGTAGGGACTGGTAGCCCGATGTGCCTTTGCTAGGTCTCAATATATGTGCTTCAGTGGATTTTGAGAAATTAACGTGCAAAAAAAGATATATATCTGTAACAGCGGACCGGGCAGCGCTCCGGTTCGCGGACTTTACGCGTAACGGAACTTCGCGTAGCGAAGCTGATTGGCTCTCCGGTGTCTGTCAACATTCTAAACAGTCCGGAGCGGCCGCCATCTTGTCTCTCGGTAGGATTGAGAGACAAGAGGAGGCCAAAACAAAGGGGGAAATGACCATAAGGGGGCATAGTAGATCCTTCCTGACCCCCTAGGTTTAATGTGGAGGCTTTAAAAGGGCCCCGCGGGGCAAAAAAAGAAAAAAAACATTTTTAGTTTTTTTGCGTGGGTAGCGCCCGGTTCGCGAACCGGGAAGCGTTCTGGGCAGCATACTATAAGGAAAAAAGAATGATAGACTTTTCAAATACTGTATGTTAATTGATTGTTGGTTTTGTTGATTATTTTTTAATTTTTTTATTTTTTAAGCAATTATTTATTATTGTAATTGTGTTTCAAAATTTAATAACATTTCTAACATTTCACTAGTTTATGAATTACATATAAAAATGATTAAAGACTCAAATAATTTTTTAATATTACATATAATTTTATTTTTCGGATTGTTTTTCAAAATTTAATAGAATGTCTAACATTTGACTGTCAGATATGTCCTCTTGTTGAGTGAACATAACTTCCCACATTTGACCGTCATCATAATGAAGTAAATCATCCACAGATTCTACACATTGAACTAATTCATGGTCCCTTGATTCATCCATGAAATCTGAGTCATCATTATCCTCAATATCTTTTTTTGTGTTGTTCTCCAGAACAATTTCGAAGGAAATATTCTGCTCACCTTCCATTTTATTGCTGTAATTTGCATAAAAAATAATTATATCAGTAGAGATAGGGCACTGTTGGGTTTAAGTTCAGACAGGTACTTGTGAGTTTATAACAGAGAAGTAATCTATGGGCACTGTATGGTTTCAGGCGTGAAGTAGTACTATTAAAAAGTGCCTGTGAAGAAGCCTAAGTAAATTCATAATTATACCACAGAAACCTAAATCAATCCATAATTATAATAAAGAAGCCTTTCTCAATGTCTAACTCTTACAGAGGGATAGTATATAACTATCTGAAAATGTTTTCAAATTTATAAAATAATATCTCACCTTCTAAAAACAAGTTTAAGTTGTGAGTGAAAATGATCTTGCAATGTAGTTCAGGAAGTAGTAGTCAAAATGGCTGTGTTTCTCTCTCTTCCTTTATATATATTCAGGTACATAACCAATCAAATGTCAGGTAAAAAAAGTAGAACATGAAAGTAACATTTTAATTGGTTGTCAATTCCAACACTTCAGATGTGTTTTGTGAAGTAATTTACCTCAGGGTATTTAGAGAGGTGTACAGGCTAAATGGTTAAATGGAATTTCAATCAAATTTGTGAAAATGGTAGGGATTGGTATGTAGTATGAGCTAATCTATATTTGGTGAAAGTGTCTCCAGTCGCTTTTCTGTAAACTACTTTCCCACCTTTTTTGATGATGCGCTTCCCAGGGAGCGACCCGGTACGCGAACTGGCGAGCGCCCCGGTACGCGAACCTTAAGCGTTACGGGAGTCCACCATTTTGTGTTTTGGTCGAATTAAGATACAAGATGGAGGGCAAATAATGTTCAGAATGGGTAGAAGGGGGCACAGTAGACTTATCTTGACCCCCTAGGTTTTCTGAGGGTGGCTGAGGAGGCCCATATGTGCGAAAAAACCCCATTTTTTAAAAAATTTAGCGAGGTTAGCTCCCGGTTCGCGTACCGGGTAGCGTCCCAGGGAGCGTACTTTGTTGAAAATTAGTGAAAAAAGTTAGAGTAAAATAATAATTGTGAGTGATCAGATGTAGGGTAGCTCTGAGAAGAGCTTTTGGGTTTATGGTACATTTAGGTACTTATAAGTAGGTACCAATGCACAGTCTTAAATTCAGAATGAAAATTCTGTTGCCCTCATCTGAGAAGTGAACTCCATCTCCTCTGTAGATATCTTGCATGTAGGAACGCAAGTTATTGTTGTACAGGGAGCCCATTCCATGGTCTCTCATGTAAGCTGAAACAGATTTGTTTACATGCTTCCTCGACTTCTCAATTTGTGGACAAATTTGGTTTGACCCCCTCCATTTCTGTCTTTGGCATATATTTGAATATACCAAGGCAGTCTGAGGAAAAAGTGCCATTAATTGCTCAAAGGTGTCCTTTAAAAGCATTTCCAGACCTACCCCAGTCAAAGTGCCCAAATCATTACCTCCACAGTGCACAATTAACAGGTCAGGTTTTGGCAAATGCATAAAGGTTTTCACCAATGGTATCAATTGGTGACATTTTAATCCTCTGTGGCCAAACCACTTAATTTCCACATCTTGTAAATTGAGGTTAGGTAAATTCCTGTTCTCAGCATACCTCTGAGCCCAATAGATGTAACTATGTCCAACAATCCAGACAGAAAACATGGTGAGAGAAGGTTCTCCTGCAGTCAGATGAAGTGTGGCAATGAAATCGCAGTTGAAAAAATAAGAGTTTAAAATGAAAAAAACTGTGGAGTTTCTGTGTTAATGAAGCAGTAACAGTGATTGGTGGATTTTGATTGCTGAAAACAGAAAGTTAGGGTGCATGGATGAGTTCTTTGAAAGATGTATTTTGAGTGGTCAAGAAAAAATCATTAAATGAAAGAATGCACTGGATATGAGGTGCACTGAGAGTTCAGAGTTCAATTGCAACATTGTTGTGTGAACTTGCAAACACCAGAGGCCTTCAAGGAGGTGGTTGCTATGCAAAAAAGGCAGAAAGGGCAGAGGGGGGAAGGGTTTTGATTTGAAAAAAAGTGAGGGAAGAGTTTTGATTGGGTGACATGAGAGATATGTGTGAAGAATTACAGCATTTATGTGCTTTTGATAGCTGCAGACTCTGGAGTGCATACCTTTTGCTCTGCTGAAGACAAATTGGTGTGTTTCTGAGACTGTTTTGAAACTCAAAGTATTTGCTAAGGTGAGAAAAGATTTCTTTAATTTAGATAGAGAATAGTGTGCTTTAAGGAGACAATTATGAAGAAAGTTGTGTTTTTCAAATGTTGCTTTGTCTCAAGTGTTTTACAAATAGATTTTGTTTCTTTGAGAAATTGTAATTGGAGAAAATGTGAAGTATTAGTACTGACAGGGTTTTTTTGTGCATAGGAGCTGTGGAGTGTTTTCAAATTATGACTTGAAAATCGTTTTTGAGGAAAAGGAATGGTTATAATATTTATGACAAGGACATAATGGTGTATGCTTCTTTATAAGGCAATTGAGTGTCTCTGATGTTATTTTTCCCATTTTAATGTAAGACCTTTCCCTGTGGAGCAAATTGCTTGTAAATATGCTCCCACCTGTGCATGGCAAATTTAGATTTTGAATGTTTGCGTTACATAGCCATGTTAAAAGTGACACAAACATGCTGCAAAGGCAATCAAAAAACGCTTTTATGTGTCTTAAGGACATTTTAAGTCATTTCCCCATGTGCAGTGTTTTCAAATTATGATTTGAAAATCGTTTTTGGGGAAAAGGAATGGTTTTTAAATTTATGACAAGGACATAATGGTGTATGCTTCTTTATAAGGCATTTCAGTGCCTCTGATGTCATTTTTCCCATATTACATTAAAAGACCTTTCCCCGTGGAGCACATTCCTTGTAAATATGGTCCCACCTGTGCATGGTAAATTTAGATTTTGACTGTTTGAGTTACATAGCCATGTTAAAAGTGACTCAAAAAAGTTGCAAAGGCTTTAAAAAAACACTTTCATGTGTCTTAAGGACATTTTAAGTCATTTCCCCGTGGGCAGTGTTTTCAAATTATGACTTGAAAATCGTTTTTGAGGTAAAGGAATGTTGTTAAAATTTATGTGCGCCATATGCCCCCAAATTTCTTTTTCAGGGGTGCAGCAGGGTGTTCTTGAGACACCCCTGCACCTTTGGAAAAATTCCTAATTTGCGATGAGCTAATTGCTAATCGCAAATTGCACCTTCATTCCTATGGGCCTCCTGGCCCATGGAAATGAATGGGTAATTTGCAATTAGCAATTTGCTCATCGCAAATTCGGAATGGTAAAGAATCGCTATTTATTCCTTAAAATTCGCTATTTAGGAAATGCAAAATAGTATGATGATACATATGGCGGTTCATCTCTAACAAGATAAGAAGCTTAGGGATACATTTATGATGACTGGCGCAATGAAGTGGACATCACTTACTTCATTGGTAGGCCTTTACATGTATTATCTCCTCTGTGATCTTCATCAAGCGTAACTTTGATCTGCAATCCTGAGTAGGCCTCACCTTAAACAAACCTCTGGATAGGCCACACCTTATCGTCATCCTGAATTAATCATTTAAAATGCTTGGGACAGATTTATGATAGGTGTATGCCTCTTTTGCGCCACTGTGGTCACTTTTCTGATGCAGCGGCGGTGCAAAAGATTTGCTATGAGGCGACAAAATTACAAATTGATGCATTTAGGCAGATGTGTCATGGTGTAAAAAAAACGTGCCACATGAAACCGATGCAGCAGTGATGCAAAAGATGCACCATGTTGCAAGACAGGCCTCACTTGGGGCCATATGTATCAAGCTAATTAGCATTCGCAAAGGCCGAAATCGAATGCTAATTAGACAATGGTATGTATCAAACAAGTTTGATGCAAAATAAGGAATAGCAAAATTTGCTATTCCTTATTTTGCGATTGCACTGAAGGATTTGCAAATTTTGCGATTCCTTAAATGCAATGTATCAAACAAAAAATATGCAAAAAATGCCATTAAGGATTTGCAAATTACCACCAACTTCTAGTTGGTGGTAATTTGCGAATTCTTTTCAAAAAGCTTTTTTTCCAAAAAACAAAAGGTGCCATATGACGCCCATACATGCCCTTAGGGCATGTATGTGCGCCATATGCCCCCAAATTTCTTTTTCAGGGGGTGCAGCAGGGTGTTCTTGAGACACCCCTGCACCCTTGAAAAAATTCCTAATTTGCGATGAGCTAATTGCTAATGGCAAATTGCACCTTCATTCCTATGGGCCTCCTGGCCCATAGAAATGAATGAGTAATTTGCAATTAGCAATTTGCTCATTGCAAATTAGGAATGGTAAAGAATCGCTATTTATTCCTTAAAATTCGCTATTTAGGAAATGCAAAATAGTTTGATGATACATATGGCAGTTCATCTCTAACAAGATAAGAAGCATAGGGATAGATTTATGATGACTGGCACAATGAAGTGGACATAACTTACTTCATTGGTAGGCCTTTACATGTATTATCTCCTCTGTATTGTTCATCAAGTGTAACTTTGATCTGCAATCCTGAGTAGGCCTCACCTTAAACAAACCTCTGGATAGGCCACACCTTATCGTCATCCTGAATTAATCATTTAAAATGCTAGGGACAGATTTATGATAGGTGTATGCCTCTTTTGCGCCACTGTGCGTCACTTTTCTGATGCAGCGGCGGTGCAAAAGATTTGCTATGAGGCGACAAAATTACAAATTGATGCATTTAGGCAGATGTGTCATGGTGTAAAAAACACCGTGCCACATGAAACTGATGCAGCAGTGATGCAAAAGATGCACCATGTTGCAAGACAGGCCTCACTTGGGGCCATATTTATGAAGCTAATTAGCATTTGCAAAGGCCGAAGTTCTGTGAATTTCGGCCTTTGCGAATGCTAATTCGACAAATGGTATGTATCAAACAAGTTTGATGCAAAATAAGGAATAGTAAAATTTGCTATTCTTTATTTTGCGATTGCACTGAAGGATTTGCAAATTTTGTGATTTCTTAAATGCAATGTATCAAACAAAAAATATGCAAAAAATGCCATTAAGGATTTGCAAATTACCACCAACTTCTAGTTGGTGGTAATTTGCGAATTCTTTTCAAAAAGCTTTTTTTCCAAAAAACAAAAGGTGACATATGACGCCCATACATGCCCTTAGGGCATGTATGTGCGCCATATGCCCCCAAATTTCTTTTTCAGGGGGTGCAGCAGGGTGTTCTTGAGACACCCATGCACCCTTGGAAAAATTCCTAATTTGCGATGAGCTAATTGCTAATCGCAAATTGCACCTTCATTCCTATGGGCCTCCTGGCCCATGGAAATGAATGAGTAATTTGCAATTAGCAATTTGCTCATTGCAAATTAGGAATGGTAAAGAATCGCTATTTATTCCTTAAAATTCGCTATTTAGGAAATGCAAAATAGTTTGATGATACATATGGCAGTTCATCTCTAACAAGATAAGAAGCATAGGGATAGATTTATGATGACTGGCACAATGAAGTGGACATAACTTACTTCATTGGTAGGCCTTTACATGTATTATCTCCTCTGTATTCTTCATCAAGCGTAACTTTAATCTGCAATCCTGAGTAGGCCTCACCTTAAACAAACCTCTGGATAGGCCACACCTTATCGTCATCCTGAATTAATCATTTAAAATGCTAGGGACAGATTTATGATAGGTGTATGCCTCTTTTGCGCCACTGTGCGTCACTTTTCTGATGCAGCGGCGGTGCAAAAGATTTGCTATGAGGCGACAAAATTACAAATTGATGCATTTAGGCAGATGTGTCATGGTGTAAAAAAAACGTGCCACATGAAACCGATGCAGCAGTGATGCAAAAGATGCACCATGTTGCAAGACAGGCCTCACTTGGGGCCATATGTATCAAGCTAATTAGCATTCGCAAAGGTCAAAATTCTGCGAATTTCGGCCTTTGCGAATGCTAATTAGACAAATGGTATGTATCAAACAAGTTTGATGCAAAATAAGGAATAGCAAAATTTGCTATTCCTTATTTTGCGATTGCACTGAAGGATTTGCACATTTTGCGATTCCTTAAATGCAATGTATCAAACAAAAAATATGCAAAAAATGCCATTAAGGATTTGCAAACTACCACCAACTTCTAGTTGGTGGTAATTTGCGAATTCTTTTCAAAAAGCTTTTTTTTCCAAAAAACAAAAGGTGCCATATGACGCCCATACATGCCCTTAGGGCATGTATGTGCGCCATATGCCCCCAAATTTCTTTTTCAGGGGTGCAGCAGGGTGTTCTTGAGACACCCCTGCACCTTTGGAAAAATTCCTAATTTGCGATGAGCTAATTGCTAATCGCAAATTGCACCTTCATTCCTATGGGCCTCCTGGCCCATGGAAATGAATGGGTAATTTGCAATTAGCAATTTGCTCATCGCAAATTAGGAATGGTAAAGAATCGCTATTTATCCCTTAAAATTCGCTATTTAGGAAATGCAAAATAGTTTGATGATACATATGGCGGTTCATCTCTAACAAGATAAGAAGCTTAGGGATAGATTTATGATGACTGGCGCATCACCAGGGATGTGACAGTCATCCTGCGCTGCTGTTCCGCCACCCATGGTGTGCTGCATTTACAATGCGGCGCAGCATGGGGCAAAAATGGCACAGATGCGTGACGCATCTGTGCCGTAAAGGTGGCGCATTGCTGGAGTTGTATCGCAAGTGTGATGCAGCTCCAGCAAGGCTCAGGGGTGCCCCATCTCCACAATGTTGCGTCAAGACCTATGCCTGCTTCAAGCAGGCGCAGGGTTTTGACGTAGCTTTCTCCTATCTGATTGTAAATGCGGCACACCATGGGTGGCAGAGCAGCGATGCACGTTAACTGGTGCATGCCTGGGGATGTGCCATTTAACATAAATCTGCCCCTTTACATTTAAGTATGTGCAGGGGACACAGAGTCGGTGAGGCTTATCCAAGGTTAAGAAGAGATGAGTCCTGTTCACTGAAAAATTAGACATAGGCTTCACCTGCTCAGCATCGCTGGACATGGCTATATAATAGCTGCAAAATGTTACTCTTGTTAAACAATTTTACTATTATAATCTCTGAGATTTGTCTCTTACTCTGCAACATCTCATTGTTGTTATATTTCTTTAAAGATAAAGACAACATCAACATGAGCGACAATCAGCAATCAGTTGATTTTGACCTCATCATTGAACTCGTAATTGAAACATCAGTGGATGTTGATCCCTTGGATGATTTAAATCCTGAGGATGAAGAAGAACGTGATGCGGATGCAGATTTGTCCGAATTATATGACATAGGATGGGAAGCTGACGTGCTTGAGCCTATGGAACTATAAACATTTATTTTAAAAATGTATAATAAATAAAAAGTAAAAATGTAAACCGTTTAATTTAAAAATAAAGACACCTTCAAAAACAGGTTATGTGTAGTGTCTTCAATAAAATATTAAAATATGCTCATAAAATTAGATCAGATTCACATATAAAATAGCACAGGTAACATGAATATAAATTCCATTTCTTTTCTGCTATTTCTGTATTCTAAATTTGCCAAGCACTAAAAAATCTTCTATGTAAAAATGTCAAGTAGTGTTTTAAGTTTTTGATTACTGTTATTGATTTACTGTTGGGTAATAGTGGTTAATAACATTTTTTAATATATTTTACCACAGATTCAACTGCAGATCATTTCAAGATTTCACCATGCCAACGAAAGAAAGACTGAGAAAGGCTGCAAAACGTCAAAGACAGCAGGGCAATGAAAAAAAGCAGCAGTCCTCTAATAAAAAGATTTGTCAAGTCACCAAGAAAGCACCGGGTAAGAGTACAAAAACATTCATAAGAAATATTTGTAGTAAAAAAAATATTACTACAGAAAATGTTTCAGTCCCGAAAAAGAGAAGCAATTCAAACGGAAAGGAAAGGCCAATGAAAAATGTTACTGCTAGAGCAAGAGATAACTCTGTGCATGATATTAGAAGGAAACAACAGTTTAGGGACATTCGTAAACGAATGTTCCGCAACAGGATAATTGGCAATTTGTTAAAAAATATTAAGAAAGGTCAACAGAAAGTGGTTTTTTATAAGAGAAAAAAAAAGTTGAGAAAGTTATTGATCAGGCATTTGAAATTAAACGTAAGTTATTTATTTTGATAATCAATAGAATTAGGAAGCTAAACAAGGCAATTTATGATTTCAAAAGAAATAGTAGATGGAAGAGAATAGTTAATCGTAGTAATTTTTGTGAAGTTTTTTCTGGAGAATGGATGCATAGTTCAAGCTGTGAGGCATTTTTTAATGAGGAGAGTTATTTCCAGGATAATGATTTGGTGCATGCAGTTGACACCAGTGGTCGTGCTTATGAAGTGAAAGATGGTTATCCAGTTGAAAAAGAAAAACTTGTGACAACAGAGGCAGAAGAGGTGTTAGGTAATGAGGTTTTAGGAAGACGTGCTAAGGGTCCTGTGTACACCTGGAAGTGTAGTAGTATTTGCAGTGTGCGACAGGATTCCATCAATTTGCTTTGTGATTTTGTACGGTCATTTAATAAGAAAAGTTTGAAGCAGAAAATGAGGTTGTTGCAAGAATTAGATACTTGCAGAGTGAGAGAAGTGACAGGTTTGCATGGTCATTCACTGGCTTGTCTTTCCAGGAGAGTATGCCAGAGTGTTTTTCATCATTTCAGGATGCTAGCAGTGCATCATAATAAAGTGAGGAAATTAGTTAGAATGTTGTATTATGCTAAGAGTCCAGCAATTATGCTTAAACAATTATGCGCTGCTCTTTTGCATGGTTCTGAAATAGATGTGAAGAATATATGTGAAGAAATTGAGTTTTGTTACTTTGGAAGTAAAGAGGAGAATGTTGAAATTGACCAAGAAGAAGCGGGTAATGTGGAAGATAGTGTACAGGTTTCCAGTACAGATAATTTCCAGAGGGAAATTGCGACGTTTCAGGTCAAATCAAGTGAGAGGCCAAATTTCACTTGTGTGTGTTGTCGACGCACTTATTATAAGAATCAGACTAAGTTAGTGGATTTATATGCAAAAAGTGAAAGGGAAAATAATAGTGAATGGAAGGATTTCACAACATACTTGATGGTAGAAAATTGTTTTGATTTGGGATTGGATCAACGTGTGTGTACTTATTGTTGTTGCAAATTAAATCAAAACCAGATGCCTGCTAGAGCAGTTCATAATAATCTGGAATTGGTTGAGATTCCTTCTGAATTGAAGGATTTAAATACTTATGAATCTATTTTGATTCAAAGTATCCATCCCTTTCAGGCTATTGTAAGAATGGAGCCAAAGACAGGGAAATTGCCTCCATCAGATTTACAGAGAGGATTAAAGGGAAGAGTTGTTTATTTGCCTCTAGATTTGAAGAAAAACATTAACACAATTGGAGTAGAAAAAGTGGAAGAGGAACCTCTGGTTATCTTAGTTAATGGGGTTCCGACAAAGAATAAGAAAATATGGCAAGATTTAGTGGATGTTAGGAAAGTTAAAAAGGCAACATTGTATTTGAAAAAAAATAATAAATACTATAAGAATGTATATGTTGCAGAAGAGGAAGTAAGTGAGGAAGAGGATAGCGATTTGTGTGCTGGTCAAATTGAGAAAGTAGAACCCTCTACTAGTGAAGAAATATATGAACATTATAGTGTTCATCCTTTGCATTCCAAGGAAGTCATGGGGAATGCTATTGAGTTGTTTCAAATGAAACAAGCCAAAGGGAGTCCCATTAGTGTGTGGGAGGAAAGTTTGGAAGCTCGGTGTTTCCCACAGCTTTTTCCAACAGGTCAGGGAGGAAGATATGATGAGCGACCTCATCAAATTCCTGCTTCTGAATACCGGACTTTGCGATTGTATGCAGGAGATGCTAGGTTTCGACAATGCATTCCTTATTCCTTGTTTCATCTCCTGTTCGAAAGCGATCTGTCTGGACTGTCATATGCAGTGAACCACATCTTGAAAAGTGGTATACACATGCAAAACATCTCGGCAAGTGACTTTATGGATAAAGTCAATGTCCAAGACAGTATTTTGGATTCTCACCTGATTAATCTCATGGCGTGTCAGCGTGGTACTAATGAGTACTGGTACCGTCGTCATGGTGATTTAAAATGTATGCTGAGGAACTTAGGAACTCCCACATGGTTCCTCACTCTGAGTTGTGCCGAGTATGGCTGGGAAGACTTACTTGAATTTCTACGAGAGGCAAATGCTAACGTAGAATACATCGAATTCAAGACACCCGGAGAACTGTGCTCTTTGGATCCAGTCAATGTATGTAGGTACTTCAATCATAGATTTGAAGCTATGATGTCTTTCATCATGAATAAGAAGAATCCACCTCTTGGAGAGGTGTTGGATTTCTTCTGGAGAAAGGAGTACCAAGCAAGAGGTGCTCCTCATATACATATGTTGCTGTGGATCAAGGATGCACCTAAATTTGGAACGGATCCAGAAGACTCAGTGATGAGTTTTATACAACAGTATTCTACGTGTGCTGTTCCAAACGCAAAGGAGAAGAAAAGCCTAAGAGAAAAAGTTCTGCGTTTCCAAAGCCATCGATGTGGAAAGTACTGTCGTCGTAAATTCCGAAACAAGGACAAGTTCTACACCAAATGTCGTTTCGGCTTTCCACGACCGGTGATTTCTAAAGGAAGAGTAAACAGTTTGATGTCTTCGCTGCGACATAATGTGATGAAGAAATCACCTAAAAACACATACAATTTGAAGAGGAACGAAGAGTCCAAGTACATCAACGACTACAACCCGGTGATTTTGTCCATGTGGAATGCTAACATGGATATACAGTTTGTGGCTGATAACTGTATGGCTGTGGCTCGGTATGTGACATCTTACATCACCAAAAAAGAGAAGACAGAATTGAAGGATATGTGGGAGGACATTTCCCATGAAAAGAGCCTCAGCAAGAAGTTGTACAGTTTCAGTCTGAAGATGTTGTCGCATCGAGAAATCGGAGCGTACGAATGTTCTGACCGGTTGTCTTCAGCAAGTCTCTATGCCAAGTCCAGGAGTATCGTTTGGGCGAGTCTTGGTCTTGCTGCAACGCGTAATCGAGTTCTCAAACCTGTGCGGGAAATTGAGTATTTGGCGGAAAAGGAGCCAAACAGTACCGACATTTTGAAGACCAACATGTTGGATACATATTATCCAAATCGAAGCATTCACCTCGAGAATGTTTGTCTGTATGAGGTTCTTCAAAATTACATATTCAAGAGGAACATCAAAGAAGATACTGAGAAAGGAGTGTATGCTGTAATAGGAAGTGAGGGATGTCTGGTCAAGCAAAGAAAATGCCACTTGGTAAACCATCGAAAATTGAGTGGCGAATCTCCTGAAAAAAAGGAGTTTTTCTATTTAGCACTTTTGCAACTTTTCAAGCCTTGGTGTGCAGAAGAGGAACTGCTTGGAGATTTTCTCTGTTACGAAGACTCTTTCAATGCCGCCAAGGAGACCATAGAATGTCCTGCCTTTCCCAAATATGTAGAAATGTTGAATGCGGAAATTGAGCAGGAAGCAATGATTGCAGCCGAGATTGCCAGAGACAGTTCTCAGGACAGTCAGAGTTCTGCTTCATTGAGTCAGGATCCACTAGGAGGACCTGTTATCGAAAATGAAGCTGCCACTGCTATGAATGAAGTGGAAAGAGCCATGGCACATGCTCAGGAGGATGAGGTTAACTTAGAAGAGTTGGAAAGACAACTCAACGTTGAGCAGAGGAAAATATATGATGAAGTTACCATGCAAATTGATCATGGATTAAGTCATGACAAGAAAGAGTGCTCATGTACGTCGTTGAAGCCTGTCTGACTGTACGTGAGTGGAGAAGCGGGAACTGGAAAAAGTTTCCTTATTAAAGCAATTTCATGTTATTTGCAGGAAAGGACAGAGTCATCGCTGTCTTGTGTTGTCACCGCTCCAACTGGACTGGCAGCACATAACATTAAAGGAATTACTTTACATTGTTTACTGATGCTGCCAGTGGAGCATGACAACAAATTACAATATCACAAGCTATCTGGAGATGCTTGTTTTGAAGTTTCAAGAATCTTGAGGAAAATGAAACTTCTTATCATTGACGAAGTAAGCATGGTTTCCAATGTCATGCTTGCCTTTGTGCATTTGAGAATGCAAGAAGTTCTCAAAACAGAGTATGATGTGTTATTTGGTGGCAAACACATCATTGTTTTCGGAGATCTTCTGCAGCTGACACCAGTGAAAGGGCAACCTGTGTTCAAAATGCTCACGCATGAAGATACCAGGAAGTGCCTAGGCAGCATTGGCAACGTCAATATATGGTTAAACTTCAATTATGCTGAACTGCATGAAAATATGCGTCAGGCGAAGGATGAAGTTTACAAGACTATTCTACAAGATGTTAGAATTGGAAAAGTGACCGAGCATGGGAAAGAAGCTTTACATGCACGATTACTGTCAAATTTATATCCAGAACAAGATGTTGTGCCTGAGAATATTTTTCAGAAAATTACTGAGAAGAAATCTGGAATATGTTTGATGCCAACTCTTGCAGAATGTGCCAAATTCAACAACAAAATTTTGCATTTAGAAAAGCAAGAGATTGTGAAACTGGAAGCTATTGACAGAGTAGAGCATATGGGATCAACAATTATTTTGTCTGAGAATCTGAAAACAAAATTGGATTCATTAGAGAAGAGTATATCTAAAACTGCAGGTTTTGAAAAGACTCTGAATGTGTGCTTGAACTGCCGTATAATTTTAAGAAGGAATTTACATGTTGAAAGAGGTCTGGTAAATGGATCAATGGGTAATGTTGTTGATTTTGTAAAATACAGAAATAGAGATGGATTTGAATTTTTAAAAATTAAATTTGATGGCATTGAGGAAGTACAGCTAATTGGTCGTTGTTCTGGTAGATTTTTGCTTGTAAAAGACTTATATGTTCGCCGTAAGCAGTTTCCTGCTCCCTGTTTCCAGTTCCTTCAATAACATCAGGACATTACACAGCTTATTTAAAGTCTAGAAATGGCTGGTCATTCTGCAATGATTCTGTTTTAATTTTCAAAAAAAAATTGCCGTATGACCTTAAAAACTCTTACCTGGTGTTTTTAAAACCAAAATTTTAGGGAAAGAATCTCGGGATGTGCTCTGAGGAATTTCAAGAAGTTCTAATGGCTCCTACACGATTTGGCCTTGAGGATAAGTGTAGTTCAGAGACATAACTTCTAACCATAAGACTGGACGTCATGGAGAAATAAGTGCACTTTGAATGAGTTCAGAAAAACTATTTCTTTTTATAAGCTAATTGAAGCAGCCAATCAAAACATAGAGTAGAGGGAATGTAAGTCTGCAATGCTGTCTACTGTTTTACATTGCTTTGTGATTAAAAGTGATGTAGAGAATTAAATAATTGTAGTAGTCATAGAGGTAGTGTAAGTCTGCTTCATAGTAAGCAGTATCAGTGTCATAGGAAATGTAGAACATGACTGAGGAAGAAGGGGAAGATATTACTAGTCCAGGATTGTGAAAATGATCTTCAACATTTTAATTCTGAAAGTTGCGGAAATGCCAAATGACGGGATTGGCTTACAAGAAATCCAAGAGTTATAAATGGCTCTGACAAGATTTGGCCTTGTGGAAACTTGTGGTAGAGAGCAAGAAGTCATTTATTGTATGTAACATGTTTTTCAAAACGATGGAGGTTTTCTTTCAGAAAGTGGCGGGCTGAAAGTAATAACAGCACAACAGAGTGTAAGCTGTTCATAGGACATCCTTTGACGTCATGGAAAGTAAGTTAACTTTAAGGAGTTCTGAATTCTGATTTGTTATGTTGTATGGGTTTTTTAAACACAATCATTTTGATTGTGGTTTTTTTTCCCCGCTGTTATATGATGAATACCTTCAAGTCACTGTTTTTAGTGAAATTTGATACATTCTGAGAACAGCAAAAATAAACCATTTAACATGTATAATTAATTCTGTACTGTTTCCATTTATGATGTACATTTAGAACTGTGTAGGAGGCATGGAGAAGGAGAGGCTTCTGTAAGTGTCAAAGTTCTTGCATACAGTGCTCATATTCTACGTAGTCTTTCATATGATAGACTACATTTCCACAATGAGATACCTAAGCAAAGGAAACACAGGTCATATGATTGTGGAATGAGCAAAAAAATTTGCATGTTTTTCAATTATATTACCTGTGTTTCCTAACATTACACACCACATTGTGTAGATGAGGTTTAGGCCTGTTCCTGGAGACAGAGGAGGTCTGACATTTGTTCAAGAGTGCAGTGGACATTACTCACTTCGTTGGTAGGCCTCCACATGTATTATCTTCTCTGTATTCTTCAACAAACCTAAATTCCATCTGCAACCCTGAGTAGGACTTACCTGAAACAAATCTGTGGATAGGTTACACCTTATTGGCATCTTGAAACAATCATTTAAAATGTTAGGGTCAGATTTATGGTGGCCGTGCGCCTCTTTTGCTCCATTGTGGGTCACTTTTGTGTAAAAGATGCACCATGTTGCAAGATAGGTTTCAGTTCATCTCCAGCAAGATACCATCAGTTTAAAATGTATATAATTAGCATTGTGTAGGGGGCATGCAGAAGCAAAAGCTTTTATAAGTGTCAAAGTTGTTGCATGCAGTGCTTCACTTCTAGGTACTGTTTAATATGCTGGACTACATCTGCACTATGAGATACCTAAGCAAAGGCAACACAGGTGATGTGATTGTGAAATGAGGAAAAGAAACTCCACATTTTTCAATTACATCACCTGTGTTTCCTAAGTTTATGAATGACATTGTGCAGATGAAGTTTAGGTCTGTCCACGGACACAGAAGAGGTCTGGCCTTTGTTCAAGAGTGAAGTGGACATGACTTACTTCATTGGTAGGCCTTCACATGTATTATGTCCTCTGTTCTCTTCAAACAACTCGAAATTTCATTTGGAACCCTGAGTAGGTCTCACCTCAAACAAACCTCTGGATAGGACGCATCTTATTGGCATCCTGAAGCAATCATTTAAAATGTTAGTGTCTTGCGACACTTTTCTGAGACAACAGCAGTGCAAAAGATGCACCATGTTTTAAGATAGGCCTCACTTCATCTGCATCAAGATACTGTTAGTTTAAAATGTATATCTTTAGGACTGTGTAGGGGGCCTGGAGAAGCAGAATCTTCTGTCAGTGTCAAAGTTGTTGAAAAACTGTTTGTCCTTCAATCTTTTCCCTTGTCTTTTGTAATTTTTAAATACATGTTTTAATATTTTTCAAATGTTTGTTCTCTCTTTCACAGATTGAAAGTATAAAAACAAAAAGTGAGTAATTTAACGACAATTATAAGGTAAATGTTTTGTATTCTTTTCGTTACATTTCTATCACATTCACCTACTATTAGTTCCACAGCTTCATTTCTTTAACCCTCAGTTTCCTGCCTTTGCTACTTTCCTCATTCCTTTCTCTATTACCTACTTACTCAACTCTTTCCACTCTTTTTCTCAGTCCCTCTCTTCTCATAGTTCCTCACTCTTGTTCACTCACTCCGTCTCTATTACTCTTAGTGTCTTTGACTGATCACTCTTTCACTACTTGTTCATAATGCTTTCTCTGTGTAGTTGAAGCACACTAAGGGGCATATTATGAACACAGCCAATAAAATTATTGCTGTTTTTATTGGCAAAAAACTGGTGCAAAAGTGGTTTTAGCAGCAGTTTTCTGCTGCAAAAGCGGCTTTGGTGACATATTTCTGCCGATAAAAGCTGCAAAACTTGTATTGCCTATGTTGATGATATGGCTCTATGTTATTTACATTTCTTTGCTGTTTCAATTAATCTTTTTCTGTTATTTTTTGTTTTCTGTTTTCTATTTTTTCTCTCTGTTATTCCCCATGTTTTAATCTTATTTTGAACATTCACTCACATTCTCCAAGAAACTCTTCTTTGTTATTGTTCTACTCTCTTTTTTTTCTTTCACTTCCTTATCTATTTTGTTTTTCACAATTATACCCTCTTCCGTCTTTTCTTCGGTAAATAGATCTATTAAACAGTATCTCTGGTTTACTCCCTATAGCTGTCTTTCTTTTAACATCACTCTCTGTTTACTTTCCTTATACTTACTCTTCTTCTTAAAACATTTTTTTGGTTAGCTCCCGGTTCGCGAACCGGGAAGCGAACTGGGAAGCGAACTAAAAGAAATAGAGCTTGCCAGAGTGCTAAACATTCTAGCAATTTTTTTTGAAAGGGGAGGTAGTTCTGAAAAGAACTTTTTTTGTAATGTTTTTGTTGTTTTGTATTTTTTTTTTATTTTTTTTTATTTTTTGTTTTTTTGTATTTTTTGAACAATTTTATATTTTTTTGGTTTTTTTTGGGGGGGAAACAACAAAAAACAGGCATTGAAAAGGGCTCAACAGGAGCAAAAAAAAAATTACTGTCTGGGGCGGTTAGGACAATTGTGATTGTTATAAGCTAGGTTGATTGAATTAATGCTCATGTTATCACATGATATCAATGCACCGCAGTGCAGACAAGTATATTTCATATGCCCAAAATTCTCCTGGATGTTTGGCACGGTTTCCCGTGCCTCTGCTGCTGTCAACGATATTAGCGATGTTGACCTGGCCACAGGAGTTGCTGTTGGGTTTTCTTCCATGTCACGTATCTCCGCCCGGCTGTAATTCAATGGATGCCACCTGTTCATGTGCCGATGCATGGTATAGTTCCCATAGCTATACTTTTTATCAGTCCCTCTTGATAATTTCTCTTTGCAAATGAGGCAGGTGACATACCTCGCATTTACTTTCTTCTGCCCTGGAGGGATTGAAAAAAACTGCCAAATGAAACTGGCTTTCCTATGGGAAACCCGGGGCACCTCTTCCAAGAACTGTGGTCCTTCTGTCTCCTCTTCCTCTATTTCTTCCTCTTCCTCCTCTGTGTTGATGATGACCTGGGGAGGTGGTCCTCTCTTCCCATGAGGAGGTGGAGGTGGTGGTGGGGGTGCACCAGCTGAAGCAACTACTGAAGCCATTGCTCTACTATGAATAAAGGTCTTCCTCTCACAATGATGAAAGTCAGAGTGAGGAAAGAAGGAGGGGTTTTCATCATTTGGGAAAAACAATAGTTCTAAACCAGTGAAAAGTGTTATTTTTAGGTCACCTGACCTAGCCTTACATGATTATGAAACCAAAAGTTAAATGAGCCAATGAAAAGTTTTATTAACAAGTCACATGACCTCTCACGCTTATGTTACGCGCTGCGGAACGCGCCCCGGATCGCTTCCGGGTCGCTGCGCTTCGTGCCTCGGTTCGCGCTCCGGAGCACTTCCGGGTGCGCTAACGCGGCGCGTCATAAGATGCATTACGCGGCAACGCGATACGTCGCGCTTTCGCGACGCGGATCGCTTCCGGGGAGCTGCGCTTCGCGTCTCAGTTCGCGTACCGGAGCACTTCCGGGTGCGCTAACGCGGCGCGTCATAAGAAAAGTGAAATGAACCAATGAAAAGTTTTATTAACAAGTCACATGACCTGTTATGCTTACGTTACGCGCTCCGCGCCGCGCCCCGGATCGCTTCCGGGAAGCTGCCCTTCGCGCCTCGCTTCGGGCACCGGAGCACTTCCAGGTGCGCTAACGCGGCGCGTCATATGACGCATTACGCGACAACGTGATACGTCGCGCTTCCGCGACGCGTCACGATGTTGATTTCTAACGCGGCAGTTGCGCTAACGGAACGTTTACCGGTTCGCGGACCGGGTCGCGGCATCAAATTGAGCTAACGGAAAGCTTCCCGGTTCGCGAACCGGGAGCGAAACAAAAAAAATATTTTAAAAAAAAATTATTAATAAACATATAAAATATATTTTGGGATTTAAAGAAGAATACATTTTACAGCTATAGATATTAGCTTTTAAAAAACCAATGAAATTCACTGAAAAAACCATAGGTTATAGACCATATATAGTTAGGAATTAGCATTTACAAAACCTTGAAAATTCACTGAAAAAACCATAGGTTATAGACCATATATAGTTAGGAATTATAATTTAAAAAAAACTTATTTTACTCAGACAAAACCATTGAAATTCCATATATAGTTAGTTGTGCTAACTATATATCGCGCACCCGCAATCCACTGCTGATCATGTCACATATTATATCATTCATGACATGGTCAGTGACATCACTGATGACATCACTGATGACATCTCAAATGACATCACTGATGACATCACTGATGACATCTCAAATGACATCCCTGATGACATCACTGATGACATCTCAAATGACATCACTGATGACAACATCCAGTGACTGTGTATTTCTGTAAAGTTAAAATATGTCTTACATATTGAAGAATGAGTGGATGTAGAAGTGTCTGGATGAAGGATTTAGTAGGTGCATGCCTGACTGTATGAGTGAGTGGTTAAATGTGTCTCACTGAGTGCATGGGTTAGTGACGAACTGTCTTAATTTGTGCATCATTATGTTTGTTGTTCTGTAAACTGCTGCATGTGTTGATCAGTAGCTATATGAGTAAGTATATGGGTTATTGATTGGTTGCTCAAGTATTTGTATGGGAGACTGAGTGTGTGTGTGTGTGGCTGGGAGGTGTATGACTCTGTGCATAGATGTGTGAGCAGTTGATTCACTAGATGTATGGGTTCAAAAGTGCATGTGGAAACAGCTGTATGGGTGGTTGACTGTGTGCATGAGTGCATTGGTGAGTGAATGGATATCTCAGTGCTACATGTCAAAGTAAGTACATATGTAAAACACAGTACATGTGAGAGTTGGCATATATAAATAACTGTGCATAAGAGCAAATAAATGTGTGATTGGCTGTATGGATGATTGTGAACTTGTATCAGGGATTGTAAAAGAGAGTAAATATGTGTTAGTATATGTTTGAATAAGTAAGGTGTGTATAACTGTATAGTTGAGGAAATGGAGGTGTGATTGATTCTTTGCATGACTGACTAGGTGTGTAAGTAACTCCATGGATGAGTGACAGTCTGTGAGTGTCTGTTTACACTGAGTGTATCTAAGGTTATATTAGAGTCTGAAGAGGTTCATCGTATTATCACATGAATGATGTCATCAGTGATGTGATCAGTAATGTCAAATGAGATGTCATCAGTGATGTCATCAGTGATGTCATTTGAGATGTCATCAGTGATGTCATCAGTAAATGTCATTTGAGATGTCATCAGTGATGTCATCAGTGATGTCATTTGAGATGTCATCAGTGATGTCATCAGTGATGTCACTGACCATGTCATGAATGATGTAGTATGTGACATGATCAGCAGTGGATTGCGGGTGCGCGATATATAGTTAGTACAACTAACTATATATGGAATTTCAATGGTTTTGTGTGAGTAAAATAAGGTTTTTTAAATGCTAATTCCTAACTATATATGGTCTATAACCTATGGTTTTTTCAGTGAATATATATATATATATATATATATATATATATTCACTGAAAAAACCAGTGAGAGCTGGTGCACCCCCCCCACCACCACCACCTCCTAGGAAGAGAGGACCACCTCCTCAGGTTATCGTTCAGCAAGAGGAGGAAGAAGAGGAAGAAGAGGAAGAGGAGCAAGAGAGGCAGTTTTTGCGTGAAGAGCCTAGGAGGTCCCATGTCAAGGAAAATTTCATTTGGCAATTTTTCAAATATCCCCGGGGCCAAAAAAAAGTAAATGCCCGCTATGTTACTTGCCTTATCTGCAAAAAAGTTCTATCCAGAGGGACAGATAAGAAATATAGCTATGGCAATTACACCATGCATCGCCACATGGAGAGGTGGCACCCTATTAATTATAGTGCTGCGCAGGTACGTGACCTGCAGGATAACCCGCCTCCTGTGGCCAGAACATCAAATGTAGAGGCAGTGACGGGACCAGAGGCGAGGGAGACGGTCCCAAATATACAGATGAAGTTTGGGAGTGTGAAACAAGTGTGCGTTTATTGCGGCCAATTGATTTGCTACAGAGAAAGTAGCATAAATTTAATCAATGTTGCTATTGACAATCATAATTGTCCAAAACGCCCCAGAAAATAAATTATCTTTTTTTTTGTTGCTCCTGTTGAGCCCTTTCTAATGAATCATTTTCGTTTCCCCCCCAAAAAAACCAAAAAAAGTAAAAAAATGTTCAGAAAAATAATAAAAATAAATATAAAACAACAAAAACAATTTAAAAAAAGTTCTTTTCAGAACTACCTCCCATTTATGAAAAATTGCTAGAATGTTTAGCACTCTGGCAACCTCTATTTCTTTTGATTCGCTTCCCGGTTCGCTACCCGGTACGCGAACCGGAAGCTAAACAAAAATTTTTTTTTTTTTAAAAAGGAAGAGTGAGTATAAGGGAAGGAAACAGAGAGTAATGTGAAAATAAAGACAGCTACAGGGAGTAACACAGAGATACTATTTAATAGATCTATTTACCAAAGAAAAGATGTAAGAGTGTATAATTGAGAAAAACAACATAGATAAGGAAGTGAAAGAAAAAAAGGAGAGTAGAAGAATAATAAACAAGAGTTTCTTGGAGAATGTGAGTGAATGTTCAAATTAAGAAGAAAAACAGTAAAGGATGTGGAATGAGAGGTAGGGATAGAACTGGACTAAAAGAACAATCCTGAGGGAAAGTGTTAGGAAAACAGTGAGCAAAAGTAAATAGGAATAAAACAAGATGTATGATAGTGACTAAGGTTAAAACATGTGGAATAACAGAGAGAAAAAACAGAAACCAGAAAAGAAGAAGTGACAGAAAAGGAATGATTGAAACAGCAAAGAAATGTAAATAACATAGGGGCATATTATCAACACAGGCGATAAAATTATCGCTGCTTTTATCGGCAGAAAACTGCCGCTAAAGCCGCTTTTGCGGCAGAAAACTGCCGCTAAAGCCGCTTTTGCGGCATTTTTCTGCCGATAAAAGTAGCGATAATTTTATCGCCTGTGTTGATAATATGCCCCTTAGTGTGCTTGAACTACAGGGAGAAAGCATAATGAACAAGTAGTGAAAGAGTGATGAGTCAGAGATAGTGAGAGTAATAGAGACGGAGTGAGTGAACAGGAGTGAGGAACTATGAGAACAGAGGGACTGAGAAAAGGAGTGGAAGGAGTAGAGTAAGTAAGTAATAGAAAAAGGAATGAGGGAAGTAGCAAAGGCAGGAAACTGAGGGTTAAACAAATGAAGCAGTGGAACTAATAGAAGTTAAATGTGATAGAAATGTAACGAAAAGAGTACAAAACACTTACCTTATAATTGTCGTTAACTTAGTCACTTGTAATTTTTATATTTTCAATCTGTGAAAGAAAGAACAAAAATTTGAAAAATATTAAAACATGTATTTAAAAATTAGAAAAGACAAGGGAAAAGATTGACAATCATCCAATTTTACAAAGAAATACATTTGGAGATAAACATGCAGAAAAAAAAGAGAAAGAAACGGTGATAGACAGTCAGAGACAAAAAGAAATTGTAATAGAGTAAATTGCTAAGAGAAAAAAAAGAAGATACATTCAGTGACAGAAAAGAAGGATAGAAGAGAAAACTAAATTGAAGTTGTGTAAACTACTAAAAGAAAGTGAGTAAGGTAAACTATATAAGGAAAGGGTGAATAAGGAAAAGAGAGTGAGGGAGAGAGGAGACAGAGGAAGTGAAGAAAAGAGTGTCAGATACAGACTGAGTGAGGCAACAAAGAAAGATAAATGAGTGAGGGTGAGTTATAATAACTGATTGCACCAAAAAAGGAGGACCAAAAATATTTAATTTAGAAAACAAAGGGAGGAAAGATGGAAAAGACAAGCGAATCAGAAGGTCTAAAAGCTGGAAAGTGGTGCAAGGGAGAAAAAAAAAAGAGTTGGATTAGGGAAACAAAGGTTGAAAGATAAGTGGAGTTAGAGAGCAAGGGTGAAAGAGAATAAAACAAAAGGCAATGTGAGTATGTAAGGAGGATTGATAGAAGGTAGTAAGAGATGAGTGAGCATGAGATAAGATGAGTACAAATTAAAATTCACTATACAAAGTACAGAATTAATTATACATGTTAAATGGTTTATTTAGGCTGTTCTCAGAATATATCAAATTTCACTAAAAACAGTGTTTTGAAGGTATTAATCATATAATAATGGGAAAAAAAACACAATCAAAATGATTGTGTTTAAAAAACCCATATAACATAACCAATCAGAAATCAGAACTCCTTAAAAATAACTTACTTTCCATGACGTCGAAGGATGTCCTATGAACAGCTTACACTCTATTGTGCTGTTATTATTTTCAGCCCGCCACTTTCTGAAAGAAAAGCTCCATCGTTTTGACAAATATGTTACATACAATAAATGACTTCTCGCTCTCTACCGCACTTCTCCTCAAGGCCAAATCGTGTAAGAGCCATTTATAACTCTTGGAATTCTTCTAAGCAAATCCCGTCATTTTCTTTTTCCGCAACTTTCAGAAAGAAAACCTTCAAGATCACTTTCACAATCCTGTACTAGTAATATCACACCCTTCTTGCTCACTCATGTTCCACATTTCCTATGACACGGATACTGCTTACTATGAAGCAGACTTACACTACCTCTATGACTACTACAATTATTTAATTCTCTACATCACTTTTAATCACAAAGCAATTTAAAACTGTACATAAAATTATATCAACTCCTAGAATCATTATAGACCAGTTACCTACCCAAAATTCTTTCTTCTAAAAACAGAAAGTAAGAATATTTTTAAGTCAAAAGGCAACATTGTTTCATAGTCAAATGTGAATCATTTCCGAAACATCAGCTTTTTTTACATTTTCAATAAGCTGTGTAATAAGTGGATGTTGTCAAAGGACCATCATGTCATATAATAGCTGCAGTTAGAAATGTTCTTCCTAAAATCAACGACTGTGTAGCCACAACATTTGTAATTAAAGTTGAAAACGTACTTTCATCAGGTTTATATAGTTGGAATTTTTAAATGACATTATAACCAAAAGTTTGTTCAAAAAATGTGGACAGCATTGCAGACTTACATTACCTCTACTCCATGTTTTGATTGGCTGCTTGAATTAGCTTATTAAAAGAAACAGTTTTTCTGAACTCATTCAAAGTGCAGTTATTTTTCCATGACGTCAAGTGTTATGGTAAGAACACTGTTTGCTTTGGGAAATACTCTGTTGTCCTTTAACTAATCCGTGCCCACCACTTTCTGTAAGAAAACCGTCTTTTTTTTCAGGAACTACTTAAAACTCAAAAATAACTTTTTACTCTGTACTACACTTATCCTCAATGCCAAATAGTGTAAGAGCCATTAGAACCTCTTGAAATTCCTCAGAGCAAATCCCGAGATTCTTTCCCTAAAATTTTGGTTGTAAAAACACCAGGTAAGAATTTTTAAGATCAAAAGGCAATTTTTTTTTTAAAGTTAAAACAGAATCGTTGCAGAATGACCAGCCGTTTCTAGACTTCCAATAAGCTGTGTAATGTCCTGATGTTGTTGAAGGACCATCATGATATATAATTGCTGCAGTTACAAAAGTCCTTCCTGATATTGACAACTGCGAAGCCACAACATTTTTAATTAAAGTTGTCAATTTTGTTCCATCAGGCCTACATCGTTGGAACATTAAAATGACATACTGGCCATATGTTCGTATAAATAATGTGGACAACATTGAAGACTTAAATTGGCTACACTCCATGTTGTGATCAGCTGCTTTTACTAGCTTATTAAAGGACACTGATTTACTGTCTGGCAAAGTTAAATATATAAATCTTTCTGAGTCTAAACTAGTAGTACTTGATACCCTACAGTTCTCGCAGTCATGCTGCCATTGATAAGAAAGGCCAAACAGATGATCTACATCTACACCTTCATCTTGCAATACATCAAGCATATACATTAAAAACTCCTGACAATCTTGCTGAATATTTTGAGAGAATTGCGTTTGACCTGAACATTTGTCTAACAGATTTCGAATTTCAGACACACTTTCTATTTTTGTTCTATCAGTGCTACATTTCTCTAACACAGAATTCAACAAACTGCAAAATCTTTGATCCGAATTGACCACAATCTCTTCTTTTAAAGTTTCTAGAGAAAAGACAACATTAACCACTACATTAGCATAGCAGTTGACACCAGAACTATTTTCAAATTGAAAACCAACAACATCTTCAACAGAATCCATTTTTTTTCTGCTTATAATTTTGGGTTCATCGACTTTTCGTCTTTTTGCTACAACCTCCCTACTATTGGTCACCTTTCTTTGTTTCCGGCCTACCACACGTTTCTCAAACAAAGGATATTGAGGCAAATGTGGCGCATACTCTCTTCTTAACCTATTGTATTCCTTAACACAATCTAGATCCGCACAAATGTTTGTGACATCACACTCAATCAAGTACAATCCCGATAAAGTTCTGACTCGTGACAATGCCACATATGCCATACCCTCCTTGAACACAGAACTGCCAATATTCACCAATGCACTGTCTACACTTAAACCTTGCGATTTATGGATTGTCACTGCATATGCCAAGCAAACAGGAAACTGCTTACGGCGAACATATAAGTCTTTTACAAGCAAAAACCTAGCAGAGCAACGACCAATTAGCTGTACTTCCTCAATGCCATCAAAATTAATTTTTAAAAATTCAATTCCATCTCTATTTCTGTATTTCTCAAAATCAACAACATTACCCATTGATCCATTTACCAGACCTCTTTCAACATGTAAATTCCTTCTTAAAATTATATGGCAATTTAAGCACACATTCAGAGTCTTTTCAAAACCAGCAGTTTTAGATATAGTCTTCTCTAATGAATCCAATTTTGATTTCAAATTCTCAGACAAAATAATTGTTGCTCCCATATGCTCTGTTCTGTCAATAGCTTCCAGTTTCACAATCTCTTGGTTTTCTACATTCAACATTTAATTGTTGAAGATGGCACATGCTGCAAGAGTTGGCATCAAACATATTCCAGATTTCTTCTTAGTAATTTTCCGAAAAATATTCTCAGACACAACGTCTTCTTCTGGATACAAATTTGACAGTAATCGTGCATGTAAAGCTTCTTTCCCATGCTCGGTCACTTTTCCGATTCTAACATCTTGTAGAATATTCTTATAATCTTCATCCTTCGCTTGACGCATATTTTCATGCAGTTCAGCATAATTGAAGTTTAACCATATATTGACGTTGCCAATGCTCCCTAGGCACTTCCTGGTATCTTCATGCGTGAGCATTTTGAACACAGGTTGTCCTTTCACTGGTGTCAGCTGCAGAAGATCACTGAAAACAATGATGTGCTTGCCACCAAATAACACATCATACTCTGTTTTGAGAACTTCTTGCATTCTCAAATGCACAAAGGCAAGCATGACATTGGAAACCATGCTTACTTCGTCAATGATAAGAAGTTTCATTTTCCTCAAGACTCTTGAAACTTCACAACAAGCATCTCCAGATAACTTGTGGTATTGTAATTTGTTATCATGCTGCATCAGTAGACGATGCAAAGTAATACCTTTAATGTTATGTGCTGCCAGTCCAGTTGGAGCGGTGACAACACAAGACAGCGATGACTCAGTCATTTTCTGCAAATAACATGAAATTGATTTAATGAGGAAACTTTTTCCAGTTCCCGCTTCTCCACTCACGTACAGTCGGACAGGTTTCAACGACGTACATGAGCACTCTTTCTTCTCATGACTTAATCCATGATCAATTTGGTTGATAACTTCGTCATATATTTTCCTCTGCTCAACGTTGAGTTGTCTTTCCAAGTCTTCTAAGTTAACCGCATCCTCCTGAGCATGTGCCATGGCTCTTTCCACTTCAGTCATGGCAGTGGCAGCTTCATTTTCGATAACTGGTCCTCCTAGTGGATCCTGACTCAATGAAACAGAACTCTGACTGTCCTGAGAACTGTCTCTAGCAATCTCGGCTGCAATCGTTGCTTCCTGTTCGATTTCCGCATTCAACATTTCTAGATATTTGGGAAAAACAGGACATTCTATGGTCTCCTTGACGGCATTGAAAGAGTCTTCGTAACAGAGGAAATCTCCAAGCAGTTCCTCTTCTGCACGCCAAGGCTTGAAAAGTTGCAAAAGTGCTAAATAGAAAAACTCTTTTATTTCAGGAGATTCGCCACTCAATTTTCGATGGTTTACCAAGTGGCATTTTCTTTGCATGACCAGACATCCCTCACTTCCAATTACAGCATACACTCCTTTATCAATATCTTCTTTGATGTTCCTCTTGAATATGTAATTTTGTAGAACCTCATACAGACAAACATTCTCGAGGTGACTGCTTCTATTTGGATAATATGTATCCAACATGTTGGTCTTCAAAATATCGGTACTGTTTGGCTCCTTTTCCGCCAAATACTCAATTTCCCGCACAGGTTTCAGAACTCGATTACACGTTGCAGCAAGACCAAGACTCGCCCATATGATACTCCTAGATTTGGCATAGAGACTTGCTGAAGACAACCGGTCAGAACATTCGTAAGCTCCGATTTCTCGATGCGACAACATCTTCAGACTGAAACTGTACAACTTGTTACTGAGGCTCTTTTCATGGGAAATGTCCTCCCACATATCCTTCAATTCTGTCTTTTCTTTTTTGGTGATGTAAGATGTCACATACCGAGCCACAGCCATACAGTTATCAGCCACAAACTGTATATCCATGTTAGCATTCCACATGGACAAAATCACTGGGTTGTAGTCGTTGATGTACTTGGACTCTTCGTACCTTTTCAAATTGTATGTATTTTTGGGTGATTTCCTCGTCACATTATGTCGCAGCAAAGACATCAAACTGTTCACTCTTCCTTTAGAAATCACCGGTCGTGGAAAGGCGAAACGACATTTTGTGTAGAACCTGTCCTTGTTTCTGAATTTACGACGACAGTATTTTCCACAACGATGGCTTTGGAAGCGTAAAACTTGTTCTCTTAGGCTTTTGTCTTCCTTTGTGTTTGGAACAGCACATGTAGAATACTGTTCTATGAAACTCATCACTAAGTCATCCGGATCTATTCCAAATTTGGGTGCATCTTTGATCCATAGCAGCATATGTATATGAGGAGCACATCTTGCTTGGTACTCCTTTCTCCAGAAGAAATCCAACACCTCTCCAAGAGGTGGATTCTTCTTGTTCATGATGAAAGACATCATAGCTTCAAATCTATGATTGAAGTATCTGCATACATTCACTGGATCCAATGAGCACAGTTCTCCGGGTGTCTTGAATTCGATATTTTCAATGTTTCCATTTGCCTCTCGTAGAAATTCAAGTAAGTCTTCCCAGCCATACTCGGCACAGCTGAGAGTGAGGAACCATGTGGGAGTTCCTAAGTTCCTCAGCATACATTTTAAATCACCATGACGACGGTACCAGTACTCATTAGTACCACGCTGACACGCCATGAGATTAATCAGGTGAGAATCCAAAATACTTTCTTGCACATTGACTTTATCCATAAAGTCCCTTGCCGAGATATTTTGCATCTGTACACCACTTTTCAAAATGTGGTTCACTGCATATGACAGTCCAGACAGATCACTTTTAAACAGTAGATGAAACAAATAGGGAATGCATTGACGAAACCTAGGATCTTCTGCATACAATCGTAAAGTCCGGTATTCAGAAGCAGGAATTTGATGAGGTCGCTCATCATATCTTCCTCCTTGACCTGTTGGAAATAGCTGTGGGAAACACCGAGCTTCCAAACTTTCCTCCCACACACTAATGGGACTCCCTTTGGCTTGTTTCATTTGAAACAACTCAATAGCATTCCCCATGACTTCCTTGGAATGCAAAGGATGAACACTATAATGTTCATATATTTCTTCTTTTTTAGAGGCTTCTACTTTCTCAATTTGTCCAGCACACAAATCGCTGTCCTCTTCTTCACTTACTTCCTCTTCTGCAACACATACATTCTTGTAGTGCTGATTGTTTTTCATCAAATACAATGTTGCCTTTTTGACTTTCCTAACATCCACTAAATCTTGCCAAATTTTCTTACTCTTTGTCGGAACCCCGTTAACTAGGATAACCAGAGGTTCCTCTTCCAATTTCTCTACTCCAATTGTATTAATGTTTTTCTTCAAATCTAGAGGCAAATAAACAACTCTTCCCTTTAATCCTCTCTGTAAATCTGATGGAGGCAATTTCCCAGTCTTTGGTTCCATTCGTACAATAGCCTGAAAGGGATGGACACTTTCAATCAAAATAGATTCATAAGTATTTAAATCCTTCAATTCAGAAGGAATGTCAACCAATTCCAGATGATTATGAACCGCTCTAGCAGGCATCCGGTTTTGATTTATTTTGCAACAACAATAAGTACACACACGTAGATCCGATCCCAAATCAAAACAATTTTCTACCATCAAGTATGTTGCGAAATCCTTCCATTCACTATTATTTTCCCTTTCACTTTTTGCATATAAATCCACTAACTTAGTCTGATTCTTATAATAAGTGCGTCGACAACACACACACGTGAAATTAGGCCTCTCACTTGATTTCACCTGAAACGTGGCAATTTCCTTCTGAAAATTATCTGTACTGGAAATCTGTACACTCTCTTCCACATTACCTTCTTCTTCTGGGTTAATTTCAACATTCTCTTCTTTACTTGCAAAGTAACAAAACTCTATTTCTGCACACATATTCTTCACATCTACTTCTGAACCATGCAAAAGAGCAGTGCATAATTGTTTAAGCATAATTGCTGGACTCTTAGCATAATACAACATTCTAACTAATTTCCTCACTTTATTATGATGCACTGCTAGCATCCTGAAATGATGAAAAACACTCTGGCATACTCTCCTGGAAAGACAAGCCAATGAATGACCATGCAAACCTGTCACTTCTCTCACTCTGCAAGGATTTAATTCTTGCAACAACTTCATTTTCTGTTTCAAACTTTTCTTATTAAATGTCCGTAGAAAATCACAAAGCAAATTGAAGGAATCCTGTCGCACACTGCAAATACTACTACACTTCCAGGTATACACTGGTCCCTTAGGACGTTTTCCTAAAACCTCATTACCTAACACCTCTTCTGCCTCTGTTGTCACAAGTTTTTCTTTTTCAACCGGACAACCATCTTTCACCTCATAAGCTCGACCACTGTTGTCAACTGCATGCACCAAATCATTATCCTGGAAATAACTCTCCTCATTAAAAAATGCCTCACAACTTGAACTATGCATCCATTCTCCTGAAAAAACTTCACAAAAATTACTACGATTAACTGTTCTTTTACATCTACTATTTGATTTGAAATCATAAATTGCCTTGTTTAGTTTCCCAATTCTATTGATTATCAAAATAAATAACTTTCGCTTAATTTCGAATGCCTGATCAATAATTTTCTCAATATTTTTCTTTCTTTTATAAAAAGCCACTTTCTGTTGACCTTTCTTAATATTTTTTAACAAATTGCCAATTATCCTGTTGCGGAACATTCGTCTACGAATGTCCCTAAACTGATTTTTCCTTCTACTACCATGCACAAAGTTATCTCCTGCTCTAGCAGTAACATTTTTGATTGGCCTTTCCTTTCCGTTTAAATTGGCTCTCTTTTTCTGGACTAAAACATGTTCTGTAGTGGTACTTTTTTTTCTGCAAATGTTTCTTAGGAATGATTTCGTCTTACCCGGAGCTTTCTTGGTGACTTGACGAGTTTTTATTGTAGAGCACTGCTGCAAGCATGTAGTAAGCTGCTGTCTTTGACGTTTTGTAGCCTTTCGGCTTCTTTGCTTCGATGGCATAGTGTAGTTTTGAAATGATCTGCAGTTGAATCTGTGGTAAAATATAATACAAATTGTTATTAACCACTATTACCAAACAGTAAATCAATAACAGTCGTCAAAAAATTAACACACTACTTGTCAATTCTACATACAATAATTTTTAGTGCATTGGCAAATTTAAAACTCACAAATAGTAGCAAAGAAATGGAATGCTTCTACATTTGACCTGTGCTCTTTTATATGTGAATCTGAACTAATTTTATTAGCATATTTCACTATTTTATTAAAGACACTTCACACAAGCTGTTTTTGAAGTTGTGTTTAATTTTAAATGAAAATGAAACGGTTAACATGGTTACTTTTCATTTCCAGTAACTTTTAAAAATAACTCTTTATAGCTCCATAGGCTCGAGCAGGTCAGCTTCCCACCCTATGTCATACAATTCTGACAAATTGGCATCCTCATCATATTCTTCATCATCCACAGGATTTAAATCATCCAAGGGATCTACTTCCACTGATGTTTCAATGACAAGTTCAATGATAAGATCGAGATCAACTGTTTGCTCATTATCACTCATGCTTGATGTTGTCGTTATCTTTAAAGAAAGAGAACAACAATGAGATGTTGCAGAGTAAGAGACAAATCTTAGAGACTATAATAGTAAAATTGTTTAACAAGAGTAACATTTTGCAGATATTATTTAACCATGTCCAGCAATGCTGAGGAGGTGAGGCCTATGTCCAAGTTTTCAGTGAACAGGACTCATCTCTTCTTAACCTTGGATAAGCCTCACCAACTCTGTGTCCCCTGCTCATACTTAAATGTAAAGGGGCAGATTTATGTTAACTGGCGCATCCCCAGGGATGCAACAGTTAACGTGCGCCGCTGCTCTGCCACCCATGATGTGCCGCATTTACAATGCGGTGCACCATTGAGCAAAAACAGCACAGATGCGTCACGCATCTGTGCCACAAAAGCGGCGCATTGCAGGAATCACGTCATAAGCGCGACATGTCTACTGCAATGCACAGGGGCAAGCCACACATTGCATGGTGTGTCACTCCTTATGCCTGTTTCAAATAGGCGTAAGGATTTGATTCAGCAATGCCATAAAGCTGACTCAGTGAAATCTTGTAAATTTCACTGTGTTAGTTTTACAGGGCTTTCATGCAAGTGAATGCCCACCCTGCTACAAAACGCCCACATGAAACCTGACGCAGGTTTCATGTGGCACAGGACTTTACAGCGTGACACATCTGCCTAGATGCATCAACTTGTAAATATGTCACAACATAGTGCATCTTTTGCGCCGCTGTACGTCACAAAAGTGACGCACAGCGGCGCAAAAGAGGTGCACGGCCATCATAAATCTGCCCCTAACATTTTAAATGATTGATTCAGGATGCCGATAAGGTGTGGCCTATCCAGAGGTTTGTTTAAGGTGAGGCCTACTCAGGGTTACAGATGAAATTTAGGCTTGTTGAAGAGTACAGAGGAGATAGTACATGTGCAGGCCTACCAATTAAGTGAGTCATGTCCACTGCACTCTTGAACAAAGGCCAGACCTCCTCTGTGTCCCTGGACAGGCCTAAACCTCATCTGCACAATGTGATTCGTAATGTTAGGAAACACAGGTGATGTAATTGAAAAACGTGCAATTTCTTTTGCTCATTTCACAATCACATCACCTGTGTTTCCTTTGCTTAGGTATCTCATTGTGCAGATGTAGTCTAGCATATGAAAGAGTACGTAGAAGGTGAGCACTGTATACAAGAACTTTGACACTTACCGAAACCTCAGCTTCTCCATGCCCCCTACACTGTCCTAAATGTATACAGTTTAAACTGACGGTATCTTGTTGCAGATGAAGTGAGGCCTATCTTGCAACATGGTGCATCTTTTGCACCACTGCTGCATCACAAAAGTGACGCAACAGCTGCGCAAAAGAGGCACACGGCCATCATAAATCTGCCCCTAACATTTTAAATAATTGAATCAGGATGACGATAAGGTGTGGCCTATCCAGAGGTTTGTTTGAGGTGAGGCCTACTCAGGGTTGCAGATGAAATTTAGGCTTATTGAAGAGTACAGAGGAGATAATACATGTGCAGGCCTACCAATGAAGTGAGTCATGTCCACTGCACTCTTGAACGAAGGCCAGACCTCCTCTGTCTCCCTGGACAGGCGTAAACCTCATCTGCATAATGTGATTCGTAATGTTAGGAAACACAGGTGATGTAATTGAAAAACGTGCAAATATTTTTGCTCATTTCACAATCACATCACCTGTGTTTCCTCAGCTTAGGTATCTCATTGTGCAGATGTAGTCTAGCATATCTAAGAGTACGCAGAAGATGAGGACTGTATGCAACAGAGCAATGTAAATTACTCACCTCCCTTGACACTTACAGAAGCCTCAGTTTCTCCATGCCTCCTACACAGTTCTAAATGTATATCATTATCATCATAGTGACTATGAAACTATTGCAGAACATATTGTTATTCTCACATATTCATGGTGGAAACTGAAATATTTATTTAAAGAAGCAGACACCAATATGACCTTGTCATAATAAGAAAAGCATTTCTTTTTTTTAAAAAACGATTTTCTGGTCATAATTTGAAAACACAACACAGGTCCTATGTAGAAGCACACCCTGTCAGTACTTAAATTTGCCAAGCACACATGGGGGCGTATTTACAAGGACCTTGCACCACGGGGAAATGACTTAAATTAAAATGGGGAAAATAACATCAAAGTGACTCAAAGGCCTTCTAAATATGCCCCAGGTAGCCTATGAAACTCTAGTAGTACATATCAAGAAACCTAATTGACTTCAAAAAACGTTTTTAAACACATCAAAAAAAACAATTATTTTCCCACATTAATGAGGAAGTGACTTAAAATGCCCTAACACACATAAAAGCGTATTTTTAAGGCCCTTCCACCACTTTTGCGTCACTTTTAACATGGCTATGTAACTCAAAGAAACAAAGTCTAAATTTGCCAAGCACACATGGGGGCGTATTTACAAGGACTTTGCACCACGGGGAAATGTCTTAAATTTAAATGGGGAAAATAACATCAAAGTGACTCAAAGGCCTTGTAAATATGCCTCAAGCAGCCTATGAAACTCTAGCAGTACATATCAAAAAACCTAATTGATTTCAAAAAACGTTTTTAAACACATCAAGTAAATCACTTATTTACCCACATTCATGGGGAAGTGACTTAAAATGTCCTAACACACATGAAAGCATATTTTTAAGGCCCTTCCACCACTTTTGCGTCACTTTTAACATGGCTATGAAACTCAAAGAAACTAAATCTATTTGTAAAACACTTGACACAAAGCAACATTTTAAATACACAACTTTCTTCATAAATGTATCCCTAAAGCATACTATTCTCTATCTAAATTAAGTGAATCTTTTCTCACCTCAGCAAATACTTTTTGAGTTTCAAAACAGTCTCAGACACACACCAATTTTTCTTTAGCAGAGCAAAGGGTATGCACTCCAGAGGCTGCAACCAACAATGGCACAGAAATGCTGTAATTCATCACACATATCTCTCATGTCACCCAATCAAAACTCTTCCCTCACTTTTTTCAAATCAACACCCTTCCCCCCTCTACCCTTTCTGCCTTTTTTCCATAGCAACCACCTCCTGAAAGACCTCTCATGTTTACAAGTTCACACAACAATGTTTCAATTGAACTCTGAACTCTCAGTACACCTGCATATCCAGTGCAATCTTTCAAAAAATTCTTGACCATTCAAATTACATCTTTCAAAGAACTCATCCATGCACCCTAACTTTCTGTTTTCAGCAATCAAAATCCACCAATCACTGCTACTGATTCATTAGCACAGAAAATCCACAGTTGTTTTCATTACATACTCCTACTGTTTCAACTGCCATTTCATTACCACACTTCATCTGACTGCAGCAGAACCTCCTCTCACCATGTTTTCTGTCTGGATTGTTGGACATAGTTACATCCACTGGGCTCAAAGGTATGCTGATAACAGAAATTTACACAACCTCAATTTACAAAATGTGGAAATCAACTGGATTGGCCACAGAGGATTAAGATGTCACCAATTGATACCATTGGTGAAAACCTTTTTGCATTTCCCAAAACCTGACCTGTTAATTGTGCACTGTGGAGGAAATGACTTGGGCACTTTGACTGGGGTAGGTCAGGAAATGCTTTTAAAGGACACCTTTGAGCAATTGATGGCACTATTTCCTCAAACTGCCTTGGTATATTCAAATATATGCCAAAGACAGAAATGGAGGTGGTCAAACGAATTTTGTCCACAAATTGAGAAATCGAGGAAGCATGTAAATAAGTCTGTTTCAGCTTATATGAGAGACCATGGAATGGGCTCCATCTACAACAATAACTTGCGTTACTACATGCAAGATATCTACAGAGAAGATGGAGTTCACTTCTCAGATGAGGGGAACAGAGTTTTCATCCTGAATTTAAGACTATGTATTGGTACCTACTTATAAGTACCTAAATCTACCACAGACCCAAAAGCTCTTCTCAGAGCTACCCTAACTATGATCACTATAAACAAATTTTAAATGTAACTTTTTTTAACTAATTTTCACAATTTACGCTTTCCGGAGCGCTACCCGGTACGCGCACCGGACGGTAACCGCGCGAAAATTTGAAAAAAAATTGTGTTTTTCGCACATATGGGCCTCCTCAGCCACCCTCAGAAAACCTAGGGGGTCAGGATATGTCTACCGTGCCCCCTTCTACCCATTCTGAACATTATTTGCCCTCCATCTTGTATCTCAATTCTACCGAAACACAAAATGGAGGACTCCCGTAACGCTGCCGGTTCGCGTACCGGGGCGCGCACCGGGAAGCGCTCGCTTAAAAAAGGTGGGAAAGTAATTCACAGAAAAACCACTGAAAACACTTTCACCAAATATAGATTAGCTCATACTACATACCAATCCCTACCATTTTCACAAATTTGATTGGAATTCCATTTAGCCATTTAGCCTGTAGACCTCTCTAAATACCCTGAGGTAAATTACTTCACAAAACACATCTGAAGTGTTGGAATTGACAACCAATTAAAATGTTACTTTCATTTTCTACTTTTTTTTACCTGACATTTGATTGGTTATGTACCTGAATATATATAAAGAAAGAGAGATAAACACAGCCATTTTGACTACTACTTCCTGAAGTACATTGCAAGAGCATTTTCACTGACAACTTAAACTTTTTTTAAAAGGTAAGATGTTATTTTGAAAACTGAAGTATATTGTGCACTTTAAGTTAATATGGAAAACTTTTTCTTATAGTTATATACTATCCCTCTGTAATAGTTATAGATTTAGATAGACTTCTCTGTTATAGTTATGGATGGAATTAGGCTTGTCTTGTATAATTATGAAGTTACTTAGGTTTCATCACATACACTTTTTTATATTTCTACTTCCAGTCTGATACCATACACTGCCCAAAGATAAATTCACTGTTAAAAACTACCTACCTACCAACAACGGAGATATCGGAAAATACGATCCCTAACTCGATATCTGTGCCTAGTTATGCAGGGCTACTGAACGACATTGACTGCCTTATAAAGGCTCTAATTCTTCCTCTTACAGAACGGATTATTAGATTAGGTGAGTGTGTTGACCAAATCCGGCAAGAGCAGAAGGGTATTTCGCCCGGTATACCTTATGTCTCTACCAATATTAGTCAGCGTATAAAAGCTCTTAAACAACCGAATACTGGGAGTAACACCCCTAAATCAAATTCTCCGTTATTAGCGGGGGCCAATAAACCAGTGCAGGTTAATAAATCCAGTGATAAACTTAAAAATACTCTCGCCACAGCTACTAACACCACAAGCAAAAATATAGGGACCCATAATATTCATTCTAATAAAACAAAGTCTTTTCCTACTGCATCTAACCCTGCCAGAAGAAGCCCAAGGGACACCGCCGATCTACCCCCAGAGAGCCTAAACTTTGTCTTTGTACTTACAGGGGTTCCCCCACTGTCACCCGGCAAGTATGAACCTCAAGACAATTTAAAAAATAAGGTCATCTACTGGCTGCGGAAACATAGACCACTTCCCTCGCATCTAAATGGTGACATCGTCTCGGTCAGGCGATGTAATTGGGTAGGTACTAGACCTAAGGACGAAGATGGCGACGTGATCATTGTCAACTTCAAAGACCACAGACTAGTCACTTTTATTAGTGATTGGTTCCCCGGGACAGGTACAGGGGGGATTTCAACGCACAACTTAGGTTATTTCTATCCTGAATCCATGCTGAAGCCACCTCCTCCTAATACATTACCACCAAGGCACATAATTCCCAACCCTAGGAATAGTTGGTACCAAAAAAACACGTATGGAGCCCTAAAACCACGGCTGTTACCCCAAGTGCCGAATATGGCACAAATTCCATCTTCCTTTCAGACTAGGCTCACCCCACTTCAACCCAAGAGCCATAGACCATTTGTTCCCCATAGAATAGATTTCCCAATGATGACAAGGGGGCAGAACCCGTATGACCCTACTTACGCTTCTCATTTCCCACTCTGCCAGCCAATCCAGCAACCGCCAAAATATCAAAACCCTATTTTTGGCGGTAATTGGGATAATTCTCAATCGTATAACCCCAAGGATACCTGGAGCATACCTCTGGCCAATCTTTTTCACCCTTTTTCACAACTGGATGAAAATGAATGACTTTACGAGCAAGTTACAAGAGTAAAGCGACCGGAGGAGCCCCAGAAACATCTGTTTTCGACTATCCAATATCCTCTGGTAAGCCCATTGAAGGCGACTAGAGTTTATACGTGGCCGAGGGAAAACTCATCTGGAGATAGCCCGATGTTTAGTGTTGCTCCTTCCCACCTTCAAATAAATACCCTGAATTATTCCAGTGTCACTTCTAGGACCCCTTCTCTCACCACAAATACATCATCCCTGCGATCGCAAACTTCCCCATTTAGTGAAGGCAGCTCACTTTTGGTTGATAGCAGAGTACCTTATTTGAACACCCTTTTATCATGGAATGTGGCAGGGTTAGCAAGTAAAACCACTAACTCAGTTTGGCTGGATGTGATACACAAGCATGATATCCTGTGCTTTCAGGAGACATGGTGTAACGAAGAGCTACACTTGCTAGGGTATCAGACTTTTCATTCTCCGGCCAAGCTCTCAACATTGGGTCACAATAAGGGTGGGCTATGTATATATGTCTCAACATCCGCAGAGGTAAAGGTTAACAAAGTGCTTTCCAGCACGTTTTTCCAAATCTTATCTCTTACCTGGGGCTACAGAGGGAACATTGTATTGGTGAATTTTTACAACAATATCCCTAATAGCGAATTGGAGGTCACTATGACTAATATGTGCCGGCACATTGCTACAGCTGTTGACCTATCCAAGGGGGCAAGAATAATCTGGGTCGGTGATTTTAATTGTACCATCTGTCCACACACCAACTCGGGTTTATGCGGCCTGGACGACTATGGGGGGGAGGAACCGACACATTTTGTCCATACAAAGTTGGGGACATTGTTAAATGATATCGTCTTCAATTTTGATTTTTCCTTTGCCAATCAGAACTGTGTCCTGCCTGCATCCTTTGAGCCAACCTTTTTTGGAAGGGGCTGTAAATCAACCATCGATTTCATACTAATAGCACGTGCTAACCAAGGTTTTGTAACCTCGTGGGAAGTCGGAAAAGATGTATCCAGCGACCACTATCCCCTGATAATCAGCTTAAATATAAAAGGACGCACTGAAAATAAGGGAACTACCTACTCGTACCCATATAGGGTCGATTTATCTAAAACTAATGGCTATGTGCTAAAATGGGAAAAAATTATTCCTAGTACGTTCTTACAGAAGCTAATCACTAATTGTGCAGCGGACGTGAACGTATGTCTGGAGCAACCTGGGGCGCCAACCACTGTTATGGCAGCTTTTGCCAATATCGCTAACTATATTAAAAAAATGTTGACCCGTCCTCCCAAAAATAATCCCACTAAGTCCGAAGGATGGTTCAACGGAAAGTGCACAAAAGCCTTAAAAGCTTTAAAAGAGGCACTAGCCCTGAAACCAAGATCCCCCTGCAAAATTCGGGAGGCCAGGAAACTATATAAATCTGCAATGAATGAAAGAAGACTGGCCTTAAAAAATCAGGCCTGGGAAACACTGAGAGTTGCTTCAACACAGAAAAACAGCACTCAGTTTTGGAGGCTGGTCAAAACCCTTTACCAACCAAGGGATGACGGAAATAAAATAGACCTTGCTATAACTGCCGAAAGATGGTTTACCCACTTTAGGCAGCTATACAACCAATCTAGCATAGTAGATATTCCCTTATCCCCGGGGCATAGATCAATAGTGGATAAAAGTATAACCAGCAGTAGAGGCCCAAATTCCACGCCTCACCCATTTCCGATAGACTTAACCTTTACATTAGGAGAAGTCCAAGAAGCCATTAGGGAAAGCGCACCAGGCAAAGCAGCTGGTCCCGATTGTACTCCAGTAGATGTTTACAAGGCCGAACCAGATTTCTGGGCCCCTTTGCTCACTAACGTTCTGAATTCGGGAAACCGTAATGGGTTCATTGAATCCTGGTCGGATGCCATAGTGGTACCTATTTTTAAAAAGGGCAGGCGAGATGATCCGACCTGCTATAGGCCAATATCCCTGCTGGACGGCCTAATGAAAATAGCAGGAAGGATCTTATTAAAAAGACTCCAAGCATGGGAGGAAGACATTAATGTTGTGTCACACTTGCAGTATGGGTTTAGGAAAGGTGTGGGGACACTTGAGCAGTGCCTAAACCTTTCTCTCCTCACCTCCAAGTATACACAGGCCAGAGGTGGAGCACTCTTTATAACTTTTGTGGACCTGAGCTCCGCTTTTGACTGCGTCGACCACACTTTATTGTGGTCTACGCTGGTCGACCTGGGTATTGATGACCGAATAATCATCTTCATCAAGGAGCTGTACCGCAACTCGGGGGCAAGAGTTAGATATGGCAAAAAGGGGGAGTGTACGGACAAATTTGCATTGTCAAGAGGGGTAAGACAAGGATGCATCCTGGCGCCGTTGCTTTTTACGTATTACATAAACTCTGTGGGGCAATTTCTTTCCCTCTTTCCAAATGACTACCCCACCGTGAAAGGCTCACCAACACCCATTCTCCTTTATGCCGATGAAGCGGCAATAATGTCCCAAACGCAAGTGGGCCTACAGAGGGCGGTTACCAGGTTTGCAGGTTACATGCAGGAGAGAAACCTTAAAGTAAATATAACTAAAACATACACCATGCCATGCACTAGTAAATTTAATAGGGCCCCTTGTACCATATTCCTGGATAAACAAAAACTAGCTACCATTGATAGGTTTTGCTACCTAGGGGTCGTGTTTGACAGGAGGTGTGGCTGGAAGCCGGCGATTGCAGCCAGAAAGCTGGCTTTCACCCGTTCCATAGGTGCCTTGCGCGCCTTTTCTGACAGGCTAGGTGGTAAACCAATCAGGGAGCTGATCCAGATTTACCGGGCCAAATGCGTCTCCACAGCCACCTATGGCGCTGGCCTATGGGGCATTGAGAAGGACCCCACCCTGCAGAGCAGTGAAAATCAATACATCTGCCATTTGTTGGGAGTGCCTAAAAGTACTTCTACGTTTTTGACGCATATTGAGACAGGAGTGAGACACCTGAGTGACATCATTAAGATGTCTCCAATTCTTTTATGGCACAAGGTGTGGACAACACAGGAAGCTGGGTTCAATAGGGACCTCTTAGAAGATTGCTTAGCCCTAGACGGGGTTGCTAATTTTAGATGGCTATCCTACGTAAGATCATTTCTAACAGAGTTAGGACTACAGGAATACTTTGAAAATCCAAGTTCAATGGAGGGTGTCTCTAGATCAACTCTCAAAAAAATAATAACTACACACTTGGATACTATGAGATGGAATCGTGAAAAACTTAAACTCACTGTTTTAAACTTTCAGGAAATTACCCCCAACGAAGGTTTGCAAACTTATTTGAAGGTTGATCCCAGTCCATTTAACCGAATGCTTTTGTCCCGCTTGCGCTTGGGCATCTTCTACCGTATGGTAACCCTACCTGAAGCCAATAACTGGTCGCATACTAAGCTGATCTGCCCTTGCGATAACATCGCGGTGCAATCTAACATCCATATATTGTTCTTCTGCACGCTGTACTCTAACCCTAGAAAAGTATATTTGATACCCTTACTCAAACGGTGGGGTCTAAGAAACTGTTGGCCAGCTTTCTTGAAAATGTTAAGATTAGAAAATGACCATGTGATATTTGCTGTCTCATGCTTTTTAAGATCAGTCATAAAGTATCGCAAATCTATGTGATATAACATCTCTATTCTGGGTCTTACATAGATCCCTGCTGTTGTGTGTTGATATTTTATTGTAAACTTTTTTAACGATGCCCCGGTTTGCGTACCTGACGCGTAACGGAACTTCGCGAAGCGAAGCTGATTGGCTCTCCGGTGTCTGTCAACATTCTAAACAGTCCAGAGACAAGAGGAGGCCAAAACAAAGGGGGAAATGACCATAAGGGGGCATCGTAGATCCTCCCTGACCCCCTAGGTTTGATGTGGAGGCTTTAAAAGGGCCCCGCGGGGCAAAAACAAAAAAACAATGTTCTTTTTTTTGCGTGGGGAGCACCCGGTACGCGCACCGGGAAGCGGTCCGGGGAGCGTACTATGAGGAAAAAAGAATGATAGACTTTTCAAATATTGTATGTTTATTGATTGTTCGTTTTTTTATTTTTTTATTTTTTATTTAAGTAGCAATATAAATTTATTTTTGTGATTGTTTTTCAAAATGTAATAGTACGTCTAACATTTGACTGTCCGAAATGTTGTCATTTTCAGTGAACATAACTTGCAACATTTGAGTGTCTGAAATGTCCTCATATTGAAGGAGGAAATCTACAGATTGTACACATTGTAGTAGTTCATGGTCCCGTGATTCATCCATGAATTCAATGTCATTTGGTTCAATGTTTTCTTGATTGGTCTCTGCAAGGACAATTTCAAATGACACTTTTTGTTCTCCTTCCATTTTGCCTGAAAATTGCATAAAAAATATATATATCAGTAGAGATAGGGCACTGTTGGGATTAATTTTAGATAGGTAGTAAGTAAGCTTTATTCGATTTTAAACATAAAATCATAAAAGCACAAAAAACACAACAAATACATCATCTTGCTACTACATAATACATTTTCATCTAAACATATACTATAAAAAGAAACTTCTATGTCGAATAACTTTGGCGTTTGAGGACGGAATTGGCTGAAATTTTCAGGAAAATGGCACATTTTGTTTCTGAGCAGCCCCTGAAAATTTGGGGGGTTTTGTCAAGGGGGGGCCGAGAAAAAAGGGGGGTCCCAAAACGCGTTTTGCCCATTCATTTTTCCATAGGGAGGTAGGACTCACTTTTAGCTCGAACAGCTGAATGGATTTCCACGAAACTTGGCAAAATTGTAGATATTGTTTGCCCGATGTGCCTTTGCTAGGTCTCAATATATGTGCTCCAGTGGATTTTGAGAAATTAACGTTCAAAAAAAGATATATATCTGTAACAGCGGACCGGGCAGCGCTCCAGTTCGCGTACTTTTCGCGTTATGGAGCTTTGTGAAGCGAAGCTGATTGGTTCTCCGGCGTCTGTAAACATTCCAACCAGTCCGTAGCGGCCGCCATCTTGTCTCTCGGTAGGATCGAGAGACAAGAGGAGGCCAAAGCGAAGGGGAAAATGACCATAAGGGGGCATAGTAGATCCTCCCTGACCCCCTAGGTTTGATGTGGAGGTTTTAAAAGGGCCCCGCGGGGCAAAAAAAATAAAAAATCGAACGGGTGAATGGATTTGCATGAAACTTGGCAAAATTGTAGGGACCGGTAGCCCGATGTGCCTTTGCTGGGTCTCAATATATGTGCTGCAGTGGATTTTGAGAAATTAACGTTCAAAAAAAGATATATATCTGTGACAGCGTCCCGCGTAGCGCTCCGTTTCGCATACTTTTCGCGTTACAGAGCTTTGCGAAGCGAAGCTGATTGGCTCTCCGGTGTCTGTAAACATTCCAAACAGTACGGAGCGGCCGCCATCTTGTCTCTCGGTAGGATCGAGAGACAAGAGGAGGCCAAAGCGAAGGGGCAAATGACCATAAGGGGGCATAGTAGATCCTCCCTGACCCCATAGGTTTGATGTGGAGGCTTTAAAAGGGCTCCGCGGGGCAAAAAAAAAAGAAAAAATCGTTTTTTTTTGGTGGGGTGCGCCCGGTTAGCGTAACGGGAAGCGGACTGGGGAGCGTACTACAAGGAAACAAGAATGATTGACTTTTAACTTATTGTATGTTTATAGACTTTTTTTTCTTTTTTTTCTGCTGAGTGACGTCTCGGCCTATCTCCACGGGATGCAGTCCCTACCATCTCGGCGTTTAAGCCCAGGGGGACCGGTAGTGTGGGAGAGATAACGTCTGTTAACGTTCAATTCGAAGGAAATCAGGAAGTGTTGAAAAACATTGTCTGCGCCATCTTGCCTTTTTTCAAATGCCACACTTTTGTCGTGCACGGCAGCCATTTTAGATGCCTTGACCAGACCCACTCTCTGCACGCTGTCGATCCTTAGCATGGCTCCCCACCCTCGCAAGCATCTCCCCCAGGCACTGGTCACCCCCGCTCTCTGTCTTATGCATGGGCAATAAACCTCCCCCCATCTGCGCTGCTCTTCCCTGAGAATCACACTCTGTGCCCGCCCGACACCTCCCTTTCGCCCTATTCACTACCGCACCCTCTGACACTCCTCTTCCTCTGTGTCCGATTGTCCAGGCCGGTCCCAGGCTATCAGGTAGCCCTGCAGATGTACTTTATGGCCCCAGCTGTAAAGAATCACCCCTCTTCAAAGGAGTTACAGTAGATCAAGGCCCCCACCCGATGAGATCCGTCACACCACACGCGTTCCTACTATCTGAAAACCATCCTGTATTGTGATTGGGGAGGGGACCGAGCCTGAAGCGGAAGATTCCAGGGATGCCTCTTTGTACATCAAAGTTTTTACAATTATGTGCCACATTAAAAATATATAGCACTCCAACAAAGTAGTAGGATTATAAAACTTTAATAACTTATAAATATAAACAACGCAACAAAAACAGTAAAAACATTTAAACATTTTTAGGAAAAAAGAAGGAACAATGGTCAGTAGCGGTCGGTTGTGCGAATAGTCCCAAGGCAGCACAACGTCCTGAGTTCTGGACGGCACCCAGGTGATGTTGCCTGGGTGCCGCACTGGTTTTGGGTTTCCTACAATGCTGCTCCGAATAACGGCGTGGGGCGTCCCGGGGGGTGGCTCGTCAGTAGCGGTCTGTTGTGCGAATAGTCCCAAGGCAGCAGAACGCGCTGAGATGTGGATGGCACCCAGGCGATGTCAAGTAAGTTGCCGCACTGGTTTTGGGATCCCACAATGCTGCTCCGAATAACGGCGTGGGGCGCCCCGGGGGGGGGGGGGGGTGAGGCGGCGTGAACGGGCCTCCCCAGGTGGAGGCTCGTCTGCTGTAGTGGGGCGCCCCTTTACCGTTTCAGTTGCCATTCCGCCCGCTTTTGGTACACTGTGTCAAAATCCACCATTCAGCTGAGTTGCGCCCACTCTTGCGGTGCAGCGATAGGCGGCTGCCACAGGACTCTCAAAATGGCGGCAGGCTCTTTCCTTTTTGGGCCTGGTCCACTGAAATGGCCCTGGGACACCTTGGAAATCGGACGCTTGTCTGCTAGGTCTTGGACCCCATTCTCGAAAGCGTCCCCTCAGCCTTGAGGATTCTACAAAAGTCTTGGGGGCCCCGACTCCTGCAGGCTTCCGGTGGGGAGCGGCTGCCATGATTGCTCGCGGAATGACCACGACAGTGCCACGAGATGGTGGTGCTCTCATGCTGACGCCAGCTTCAGTCTGAAACATCCAGAAACAAGGTGGGGCTTTCATCGTTTGGGAAAAAAAAAAGTTTTTATCCAATGAAAAGTGTTATTTTTAGGTCATATGATCAAGCCTTCCATCATTAGGAAACCAAAAGTAAAATGAACCAATGAAAAGTTTTATAAACAAGTCACATGACCTGTTATGTGGCATAGGGTATAAAAAGCGTAGAAAATCCGTTGGCACGTGAGGCGGCGTCAGTAGCGGACCGATGTGCGAATAGGCCGAAGGCAGCACAACGCGCCAAGATCCGGATGGCACCGAGGTGGTGTCTAGCAAATTGCCGCACTGGTGTGGCCATCCTACAATGCTGAAAGTCGGCGTGGGGTGCCCCGTTGGCCTGTGAGTTCACGTCAGTAGCGGACCTATGTCCGAATAGGCCGAAGGCAGCACAACGCGCCAAGATCCGGATGGCACCGAGGTGGTGTCTAGCAAGTTGCCGCACTGGTGTGGCCATCCTACAATGCTGAAAGTCGGCGTGGGGCACCCCGTTGGCCTGTGAGTTCGCGTCAGTAGCGGACCGATGTGCGAATAGGCCGAAGGCAGCACAACGCGCCAAGATCCGGATGGCACCGAGGTGGTGTCTAGCAAGTTGCCGCACTGGTGTAGCCATCCTACAATGCTGAAAGTCGGCGTGGGGTGCCCCGTTGGCCTGTGAGATGGCGTCAGTAGCGGACCGATGTGCGAATAGGCCGAAGGCAGCACAACGCGCCAAGATACGGATGGCACCGAGGTGGTGTCTAGCAAGTTGCCGCACTGGTGTGGCCATCCTACAATGCTGCAAGTCGGCGAGGGGCGCCCCGTTGGCCTGTGAGATGGCGTCAGTAGCGGACCGATGTGCGAATAGGGCCAAAGGCAGCGCAACGCGCCAAGATCCGGATGGCAACGAGGTGGTGTCTAGCAAGTTGCCGCACTGGTGTGGCCATCCTACAATGCTGCGCCGAAAGTCGGCGTGGGGCGCTTCGTTGGCCTGTGAGTTCGCGTCAGTCAGTGGGGGTTGTTTGAGGATCTGATTGCATTGGAAAGCAATGTGATGCTGTGCGTCGCCCCCAAGATGAAGGTTCCTCGGCTGCAGTGGGGCGCCCCTTGGTGTTTCACTCGCTATGCAGCTGAGTTGCGTGCGCACTTGCGGCGAATAGGCTGAAGGCAGCACAACAATATTTTCTGAATAGAAGACACCACAAGGCGCTGAGATTCAGTTGGCACCGAGGTGGTGTCTAGCAAGTTGCCGCACTGGTGTGGCCATCCTACAATCCTGCTCCGAATAACGGCGTGGGGTGCCCGAAGGGGGGGGGGGGAGGCGGCGTGAACGGGCCTTCCCAGGTGGAGGCTCGTCTGCTGTAGTGGGGCGCCCCTTACCGTTTCATTTGCCATTCAGCTGAGTTTCGGCCGCTCTTGATGCTACAGCGACAGGCGGCTGCAACAGGACTCTCAAAATTGCGGCCTGTTCTTTGGATTTGGGCCTGGCCCTGGAACACCTTAGAACTCGGACGCTCGAATTTTTTTTCCTTTCCTCTACATGCAAAAAAGGTAAATGCCCGGTACGTTACCTGCCTCATCTGCCACGATGTACTCTCCAGAGGAACTGAAAAAAAATATAGTTATGGTAACTATACCATGCATCGTCATATGGAGAGGTGGCACCGATTAATTATAGTGCTGCACAAAAGAGAGATTTGGAGGAGAACCCCCGACCTGCCAGTACATTCACCAAAGAAGTGGCACTGACAGCATCAGAGGCAAGGGAAACGGTCCCAAATATTTAGAAGAACTTTGGAAAGATTAAAATGACATGTTTAGATTGTGGCAAATTAATTTCATGTGGACAGATGAGTGTTACTCTAATAAATACAGCATATGAACATCATCATAGTCGATGGTTGGTAGAGACATTTTGACTATATCCTGGACCTGCCCGTCCTCGCCCAAAATGGCGCCGGAATAAATGGGACTCGTAACTCCTTGTTGTGTACTGGTTGCTGAACCTTGAAATCACGAGATACGTATGCAGTTTTGAAGCACATGGCGGGCGGGGACGAGAATTGATTGAATATTTCGACATCCCTATTGATATTAAGTTCTGATGTGTTATTGATTACTGTACTATTGAAAGTTCGAATTAACGTCACCCATGGTACTTGCCCGCAAATGTATATCTAGATAATTTTATTGTAACTGGCTCTGTCGTATTTTAATTATAAAATGTACGTCCACCGATTCCGCAACTGTTAGACACCTTAGTTCTTGCAACCTAATGGCCCGCCCGTTACGTTCCTCTACAGTGTAAATGTCTACTCATCATATATGATTACAGTTTGCTCCGTGGCCGGCCCACGTGGTTATAGGCCCGTATTTGTATACTGACATTTTCACAATAAAGGTTTTTAAAAGAAAACATGGTAGTAGTATTTACATTGGTAAAGTTTTTAATAATAGTCACTGTTTTAGAATCAGTAAAAGGCAAGTGAAATAAAGCAGTCCAATTACATGAAGGCTAAAAGGTATAATACGCAGGAACGCAGTAAAGATAAATGGTCAAGGGCTGTTGTGTTTCTACTTCTGCAACATAAAGTGATCGATAAGAATCTGATATTCAGGCGTATCGGCGACTAAGACAGCAGGCCGAGCCTCTTTTGCTCAACGGCTCCGTCATGGGACGAAGAAACGCCCTTTTTCTCGAAAAAGGAATATATTTTACTTGCAGGACAGTTGTAAATTTTCCGGGAAAGTACATTAGCCTGGAACATTATAACATATGTTTAAGAAAAAATAACGTTCGAAAGTAATAAAAAGCGTAATTTTTAGGTCATATGACCAAGCCTTTCATCATTAGAATTAGAAAAGTAAAATGAACCAATGAAAAGTTTTATTAACAAGTCACATGACCTGTTATGCTTACGTTACACGCTGCGCGCCGCGCCCCAGATCGCTTCCGGGAAGCTGCGCTTCGCGCACCGGAGCACTTCCGGATGCGCTAACGCGGCGCGTCATATGACGCATTACGCGACAACGCAGGTCCAGAATATAGTCAAAATGTCTCCACCAACCAGCGGTCGGAACACAACCCCTTTCAGCAGGCTAAATAGTTCTGTTAAATGACAACAGAAGGGACGGGCAACAAGAACCATCAGTCAAAGAGGGGAGGGCAAGTTCTTCTCTACCGGGTCACGTTGGGGCGCTACCGGAACTGATCGAATTGGTAGTCTACAGTGTTTCTGGATGTTTCAGACTGAAGCTGGCGTTAGCATGAGAGCACCACCATTTCGTAGCTCCGTCGTGGCCATTCCACGAGCAATCATGCTAGCCGCTCCCCACCAGAAGCCTGCGGGAGTCAGGGGCCCCCAAGACTTTTGTAGAATCTTCAAGGCTGAGGGGACGCTTTCGAGAATGGAGCCCAAGCTCTAGCAGACAAGCGTCCGAGTTCCAAGGTGTTGCAGGCCCATTTTAGTGGACCACGCCCAAATCTGAAGAGCCGGCCGCCATTTTGAGAGTCCTGTGGCAGCCGCCTATCGCTGCACCGCAAGAGCGGGAGCAACTCAAGTACATGGTGAGCGAGACGCTGTAGTCAAAAGAGCAGGCGGTAAACAGCTGAATAGCGGAAGAGGCACAGTGTAGCAAAAGCGGGCGGAATGGCAACTGAAACGGTAAAGGGGCGCCCCACTACAGCGTGTCTTTAGGTGAAACGGATTGTGGGACAAGGTCAAGAATGGAAGAGTCACCAAAAGGCAAAAAGTTCCGCTTGACCCGGGAGCCGGCCACCTATGTCGGGGGCGATCTCAGGCCACACCAGGGCAACACGACTTGCGGAGGGGGCCGGAGCCAAGCGCCCCCTCCGAGTCCGCGCCATGACACCGTCCCTCGGGGGCCTCCGTCAAGCGGTTCAGGGTGGCACCGCATCACATTGTTTTCAAATGCAGTCACGTCCTCAAACAGCCCCCACTTACATTGAGAATAGTGAAGCTGTAGCAAGTGCAAATAGGCTTCAGACAGTGTTACAAGCACTCCTCAAAACTTTGAATTATCAGAGTGCATAAGTTTCATGCTCGATCGATTGAGCTAGCCGGATCGGGCAACAAAAAGTATAAAATAGTTATGTAAATAGTTATTTAATAAAATGTTTTACCCTGTTACTTTGCTGGTGTGTTGTATATATTTGTAATATTTGCATAGAGTTTATCGTTATTTTGGGCGGGGTGGGTGGCGGAGCCGAGTTGTCTTGCAGCCATCATGGTGTGGAGCTCAGTTCATCTCACTAGTTTCGTATTTCTCATGAGGGGTTGTTCCTAATGTTTCTATATTAGCGAGGTCAAAAAGAGATCCCATTAGTGGCCTACTGATTTTGCTCGATTCCTTTTGTTTTTTAACACGATTTTTCACTATCTGCAAAGACTAAACAGAGTATTGCGACTCTGTGCTTGTTTGTAAATAGAGAATGAACCAAAGAGAAACAATTCTAAAACAGTAAATGCTTGGATAACAATCAATCAAATGGAGAGAGAAGCAGGCACGACGGATTACAACGGGGGCAAAGGCCGGCATTAACTACCCTTCACTATCTGCAAAGAGAGAGTACTCCTAATAGAAATGAGGGGGAGGGGGGCAGCATTCAAAGCAGATCAGTGTGCATAAACACGAAAATGTTTTTACTTACCACGTACTTGACATTCGACAGCTTATAATATTTGCTATTGAAAAACCATTGAAATTCACTGACAAAACCATAGGTTATAGACCATATGTAGTTAGGAATTAGCATTTACAAAACCTTGAAAATTCACTGAAAAAACCATAGGTTATAGACCATATATAGTTAGGGATTAGCATTTAAAAAAACTTATTTTACTCACACAAAACCATTGAAATTCCATATATAGTTAGTTGCACTAACTATATATCGCGCACCCGCAATCCACTGCTGATGATGTCACATATTACATCATTCATGACATGGTCAGTGACATCACGGATGACATCACTGATGACATCTCAAATGACATCACTGATGACATCACTGATGACATCTCAAATGACATCACTGATAACATCTCAAATGACATCACTGATGACATCTCAAATGACATCACTGATGACATCACTGATGACATCTCATTTGACATCAATGACCACATCACTGATGATATCATTCATGTGACAATACAATGCATCTCCTCACACTTTAATATAACCTCTGTTACACCCAGTGTTAAATACAGAGTATAATTTTTGAAACCATTGACACACCAATACTAGTTACTACATACGCACTCAGTGATTCCTATGTTTACACACACATTCACTCATTTACCCATACAATCATTCATACATACAATCACTCATCTTTACAACACTATCATATGCACTCATACACCTATACAGACTCTCACACTCTGTCACTCATCCATGGAGTTACTCACACACCTAGTCAGTCCTGTAAAGAATCAATCACACTTCCATTTTCTAATCTATACAGTTAAACATAGAGCACCTTACATTTTGAAACATATACTAACACATACTTACTCTCTTATACAATCATTGATACAAGTACACATTGATCTGCACAGAGTCACACACCTCCCAGCCAGCCACACACACACTCAGTCTCCCATACAAATACTTGGGCAATCAATCAATAACCCATATAGTTACTCATATAGCTACTGATCAACACATGCAGCAGTTTACAGAACAACAGACATAATGATGCACAAATTAAGACAGTTTAGTCACTAACCCATGCACTCAGTGAGTCACATTTAATCACTCACTCATACAGTCAGTCACGCACCTACTAAATCCTTCATCCAGACACTTCTACATCTACTCATTCTTCAATATGTAAAACATATTTAAACTTTACAGAAACACACAGTCACTGGATGATGTCATCAGTGATGTCATTTGAGATGTCATCAGTGATGTCATCAGTGATGTCACTGACCATGTCATGAATGATGTAATATGTGACATCATCAGCAGTGGATTGCGGGTGCGCGATATATAGTTAGTGCAACTAACTATATATGGAATTTCAATGGTTTTGTGTGAGTAAAATAAGGTTTTTTAAATGCTAATCCCTAACTATATATGGTCTATAACCTATGGTTTTTTCAGTGAATTTTCAAGGTTTTGTAAATGCTAATTCCTAACTATATATGGTCTATAACCTATGGTTTTTTCAGTGAATATATATATATATTCACTGAAAAAACATAGGTTTCAGGCCTATATAGTTAGGTATCAGTCAGGAACCCTATGTATACTTATTTATATACAACAACTGACACATACACTGCCTTTTATTTTTCTAGTTTGTTGGACATGTACCATTGAGAAATATATTTGCTCATCACCACACCCATAAAGAGATTCACTCACCCAAACTGTTAGAACATGTAGTTTTAACTTCATATATCTACTGAATCAACTATTCACACATCTTTGGACAGTCACACCCCCCCCCCACCGAACCACACATACTTTCACACTCCCATACACTACTCAGTTAACTAATCAATAACTAATATAGACTTTCACATAGCTAGTAACCAACTGTAGAATCAGTTTACACAACAACTGACAAAGTGATACAGATATTCACACAGTTTAGTCACTATCCACTATATTTAGTGAGACATTATAAATTGGTCAAGTAAACAGTCAATTACACTGCTACTAAATCCTCCATCCAAATATTTATTTATATATATCCACTCATTCTTCAATGCAAATTGCTATATATATATAATGCATATTTAAATAACGAAGCTAACCACATTCACTGGATGATGTCATCAGTGATGTAATTTGAGATGTCATCAGTGATGTCACTGACCATGTCATGAATGATCTAATATGTGACATCATCAGCAGTGGATTGCGGGTTCGCGAAATATAGTTAGTACAACTAACTATATAGGAGCAATTTCAATGGTTTTGTATGAGTCAAATATCCAGCTAACTATAACACCCCTAAAACTTATAGTTTTTTGAGTGAATTTCAAAGGTTTTTTAAAAGCTAATTCCTAACTATATATGTCCTGAAACCTATGGTTTTTTCAGTGAATTTCAAAGGTTTTTTAAATGCTAATTCCTAACTATATAAGGCCTGAAACCTATAGTTTTTTCAGTGAATTTGCAAGGTTTTTTAAATGCTAATTCCTAACTATGGGGCTGATTAGGATGGCGGGCGGACCTGCGTCTGTCCACCACCCCAGAGGTGGAGGGACCGTCCGCAGGGGTAGCGGCGGTCCCTCCATGCAAATTAGGAGGTGACCGCCACCCTGGCGGTCACATCCTGTATGTTTAACATTGCGCCGCAATGTTAAAACTGCATGTTTTACATTTACATGCACAAAGCGGCAGGAACCGCGCGGTGCCTGCCGCTTTGTGCATGTAAATGTTGGGTGGTACCATAGGTACCCCCCATGTGCACCCACCACCCCCGACACCCTGGGGGCCCGCAACGGTACTCCAAACATCAATGTCCACATGCTGTTCTACGGCGGAAAAGCATGTGTGCGTGCACATCCTAATTTGGCTGACGGTGTCTTGCAGACACCGTCACCAAATAGCCCTACACACCCCGCGGATCAGCGGCTGACGGACCAGCCGTCCGCCGCTGGTCCCACCGCAATCCCACCGCCATTCTAATCTGGCGGTGGGTGTTGTATGTGGCCGCGGCGGTTAATCCGCATCCTCCAGGCCGGCGGTGGCTTCCGCCGGCCCGGGGGATGCGGATTAAACGCCATCCTAATCGGCCCCAAAGTAAGGCCTGAAACCAATGGTTTTTTAAGTGAATTTGCAAGGTTTTTTCATTGCTAATTCCTAACTATATAAGGCCTGAAACCTACGGTTTTTCATTGAATTTCGAAGGTTTTTTAAAAAACAATTTTTAAATGTATTAATTGTTATTTTTTTAAACTGATTTACTACATTTTTGCAGGCAGGTGTTCAGAGGGCACGCCTCCTTTTTACAATGTTCTGCAGCGCAACCTCTGGCGTGTTTGCAGAGGAGGAACTAATTCCCCTTGCATACTGGGGGTCCCTGGGGGACAACTAGCCCACCAGGAGTCTCCAGTATAAGCCAGGGAGCTGCATTTCAGAGAGGTGTAATGAGGCCACACCCTTTTTTACACCTCTCTGCAGCGCAGCCCCCGGGTGTGTTTGCAGAGGGGGAACTAATTCCCCTTGCATACTGCAGATACCTGGGGGCCAACTAGCCCACCTGGAACCTGCAGTATGCGCCAGGGGGCTGCATTACAGAGAGGTGTAATGAGGCCACACCCTTTTTTACACCTCTTTGCAGCGCAACCCCAGGCGTGTTTGCAGAATAGGAACTAATTCCCCTTGCATACTGGGGGTCCCTGGGGGCCAAGTAGCCCGCCATGAGCCTTCAGTATGCGCCAAGGGGCTGCGTTGCTTTGCCCCGGGGGCGGAGGTCCCCGGGGCAGTGTGGGGGGGAGTGTGGACCCCCCACACTTCTTTATCACTATGCCGCTGCGATTTGGTCCCTCGGGGGGTAATTTAAAGGAAAAAAAAGAGCAGGTTTTTAAAAAAAAAGAAATTGGGGCCTTTTTTGTCCTTGTGGGACCACCTGGGCAGGCCTACAGGGTCAGGGTGTATCTACCCTGCCCTCTTTTTGTGTTCTTCATGTTTGTTTTTCTGCTTTCTTGTGCCTCGGTCTATCTACACGCACACATATATACATATATATATGCATATATATGCATTTATATATATGTATGTGTATATATATATATATATTTATATTCACTGAAAAAACCATAGGTTTCAGGAGTTATATAGTTAGGAATTAGTTTTTAAAAAACCTTTGAAATTCACTCAAAAAACTATACGTTTTAGTGGTGTTATAGTTAGCTGGACATTTTACTCATACAAAACCAATGAAATTGCTCCTATATAGTTAGTTGTACTAACTATATTTCGCGCACCCACAATCCACTGCTGAAGATGTCACATATTAGATCATTCATGACATGTTATAGTTAGCTGGACATTTCACTATTATAAAACCTTTGAAATTCCCCCGTTATAGTTAGTTCAGCTAACTATAACTCGCGCAACAGCAATGCACTGCTGATGATGTCACATATTACATCATTCATGACATGGTCAGTGACATCACTCATGAAGCATTCATGACATGCCAAATGACATCACTGATGACATCATCCAATAAACGTGTGTCTTTCTGAAAAATAAATATTTTTTATATGTGTATATCTAAAGGTCGATGGAAGAATAAATGGGTAAATAAGTGTCTAAATGGATGTTTTCTTTGTAAAAATGATTGGTTAACCAACTTATTAAGTGTATCTTAGTGAATATATTCATTAGCGAGTAATGTTTAAATATTTAAATATATGTATCAGTGTCTCACTTTGTGTATAAGTGGCTGCATGGGTTGGGGAGTAGCTACATGAGTGTGTATATGGGTTATTTTTTTGGGGAGTATCAATATGAGTGTCTGTATGGTTCGGTGGGGGATATTACTTAGCGGCCAGATGCATGAATGACTGACTCACTATTTGTATGTATTTTGAAGACAGCATGTGTGCAAGACTGTATGGGTGGATGATTGTGTGTATGGGTGGGTTAGTGAGTGAATGACTGTCTCAATAGTGTATTCATGAGTAACTACACATGTTTTAAACTAGTATATGTGAGTATTGATGTATATAATTGAGTATATGTGAGAGTGACAGTTTGGAAGAGTACCTATATAAATAAGTATGTGTTTTTATAATTGATTGTTTAAGAGAGTAAATATGTGTACGTTTCTGTATAAGTACGTGTAGTGGTGTGTATATAGCAGTATAATCAAGTAAATGTTTTTTGAATTTTTTTGCATGTGTGAATATGTGTGTGAGTAACTATATGGATGAGTATTAGTGTGAAACATGATGTATAGGTGTTTGAGTACATATGATGAGTAAGTACATGTATGAGTGAGTATATAGAACTGTTGGTGAATGAGTGGATGTGTATGTAGATATTGGAATTACCTAATAGGTTGTTTTAATTCGTATTGGTATCTCCATTTTTAAGAAAATGTTAGTTTCTATTTTTGAATGTGTGTGTCAAAGGTTTTTTCACGCTGAGAGGAGGTCTGCTAGTTTGTCACAAGGATGATGTCATCAGTGATGTCACTTGACATGTCATCAGTGATGTCATGAGTGATGTCACTGACCATGTCATGAGTGATGTAATATGTGACATCATCAGCAGTGCATTGCTGTCGCACGAGTTATAGTTAGCTGAACTTACTATAACGGGGGAATTTCAAAGGTTTTGTATGAGTGAAATGTCCAGCTAACTATAACATCTGTGAAACCTATGTTTTTTTTCCGTGAATTCGCAAGGCTTTTTAAATGCTAGTTCCTAACTATAACGTGTGTGAAACCTATGTTTTTTTCAGTGAATTTGCAAGGTTTTTAAAATGCTAATTCCTAACTATAACGTGTGTGAAACCTATGGCTTTTTAAGTGAATTTTAAAGGTTTTTAAAATGTAGTTCCTGTATCAATTTTTATATTTTTTATATATTTATTTTTCCACAAGCCTTTGTATGTTGTAATACATTGACTGTATCCTGTAATATACAACGGCACAGCTACTTTTTATGATTTGGATAAAGTTGAACAGTATAGTCTACATCTTCAATCAACATATAAGCACTCAATTTGTTATTTAACTTTTTTTTGGTGTTTTTTTTCTAACGTGCGCGCAACATGCATCTTAAATAAAAAAAAATGGGTTCTTTGCCCTTCGGGGTCCTTTAGGGACCCCCTGAGAAGGCCTAGGGGGTCAGGGAGTCTCTACACTGCCCTCTTTTCACATTTTCCACTATTGTTTTTGACTCACTTCTGCCTCGGGGGTGCGAGCAACGTGCACGCACCTTGCATTTTTTTTTAAAATGTTTTTTTGCCCTTCGTGGTCCTTCAGGGACTCCCTGAGAAGGCCTGGGGGGTCATGGAGTCTCTACCCTGCACCCTTTTCACATTCTCCACTATTGTTTTTGAGTCACTTCTGCCTTTAGGGTGCCTGCAACGTGCGCGCACCTCACGTTTAAAAAAAAAAAATGTTTTTTTGCCCTTCGGGGTCCTTCCTGAGAAGGCCTAGGGGGTCAGGGAGTCTCTACCCTGCCTCCTTTTCACGTTTTAAAAAGTATTTACGAAAATCTGGTAAAACGTCATTCATAGGCGATGGTCGCGCAACAAGCGCGCGCCCGTGCGTGCACCCGTGCGAGCACGTAAAGTCATGTGACTAGAAAACAACACTTTTGATTGGTTTATACTAGATTCTTTTCCAGAATTTTCAGAAACCCCATCCACTTCCCTCACTATCTCTTTAATTTTTCTGGGAGAAGGTTCTTTGCTGATTTGTTCCAGAGTTTTTGGCAAAATGGCAGAGCAACTGCAGCCACAGGATACATCATCACCTGACTCAGATGTGGAGTATGTTGAAGAGCAGCCACCTGCTAAGAAGACCAAGGAGTCCTTCATCTACAAGTTTTTCAGCTATCCAGAGGGGCAGAAAAAAGTTAATGCCCCGAAGGTCACCTGTAACATCTGTGGAAGTGTGCTGTCTAGAGGAAATCCTACCAAACACTACTCTTTCAGCATCCACACCATGATCCGTCACGTAAAGAATGTGCATCCTAATAACTTTGCACATGCGTCAACAAGAGCCCTTGCTACTAATCCTCCAGCTGCTGTCCCAAGCACCTCTACAGCAGGAGCATCTCCATCGACATCGGGTTTAGATGTCCGGCCACTTTTGGATAATGTACATATAAAATGCAACTTCTGCTACGAGATCCTCTGCTATGGAGTGCAGAGTGTGAACTTGATCTAGATGAACATTCAGCAGCACACATGCTCCCGCAGATAATTTTTTAATTTTATTTTGTTTGTTCCTGTTGAGCAGTTTTTCGTTACCTGTTTTTTATTTTTGTTCTAAAAAAAATGCAAAAAAATATAAAATTGTTAAAAAACTACAAAAAAAATACAAAACAAAAAAACAGTTCTTTTCAGAACTAACTTCACTTCTCCAAGAAGAGCTATATCTCTTAAATACTGTGTCATAATTTTTTGAATGAATGTATAGTGTATAAATTGATGACTGAAATGACTGAGTGTAGGGGAGGAAGGGACTGATGGAATGACTGACGAAAAGGTAGTATGGTGAGTGAGGAAAGGGGAGTCAAAGAGTGACTGAAACAAGGGGACTAAGGGTAGGGGAGTGAGGTAAGGGGAGAGAAAGAGTAAGGGAAGGGCAGTAAGGAAAGGAAAGTGAGGGAGGAGGAGTGAGAAAAGGGGAGCATGGAACCGAGACAGGGAAGGGGAGTAAGAGATGGAGAGGGAGAAGTAGAGCAGAGTAAAGGGAGTGAAGGTAAGAGAAGTGGAGTGACGGTGAGGGAATGGGTATGAGAAGGAGAAAAGGGGAGTAAGGGAAAGTGAGAGATGGGGAGTGAGGGAGAGAGAAGTGGAGTGAGGGGATGGAGGGAGTTAATAAGGGAAGTGAGAGAAGGGGAGTAAGCAATAGAGTGAGAGAAGGAGAGTGAGGGGGAGTGAGGAAAAGGGAACAGGAAAGGGAAAGGCTGAGAAATACAGACAGGAGGAAGTGGAGAGGGGGAAAGGGAGTGATGGTGAGTGAAGGGCAGTGACAGTTAGGGAAGGAACATGAGGGTGAGGGAAGATGAATGAGAAAGACGGAACCAAATTAAGAGAGAGGGAAAATTAGTGAGGGAGATAGGAGGAGTGATATAAAGAGAGAAAAAAGGAGTTTAAGGGTAAGGGAGAGAGAGGGACAGAATGAGAGAGATGGAGAGCAGTTAGAGTGAGTGAGACAGAGAGAGACAGGGAGAGAAACATGGATGAAAAAAAGTGAGTGAGGGAGTAAACGAAGGGGAGTAAGTGAGATGGAGTGAGGGAGTGACAAAAGAGGAGTAAAGGAGGAGACTGAGGGAAGGGGAGTGAGAGAAGCAGATCGAGGGGGAGTGAGGAAAAGGGAGCAGGAAAGTGAAGGGGTGAGAAATACAGATAGGATAAAGTGCAGAGGGGGAAGGGAGTGACGGTGAGTGAAGGGCAGTGACAGTTAGGAAAGGAGTATGAGGGTGAGGGAAGATGAATGAGAAAGAAGGAACAAAATTAAGAGAGAGGGAAAATGAGTGAGAAAGAGAGGAGGAGTGATATAAAGAGAGAGGAAAGGAGTTAAAGGGTAAGGGAGAGAGAGGGAAAGAATGAGATAGGGGGAGATCAAGGAACTGAGAAGCAGTGAGGCAGTTAGAGTGAGTGAGACAGAGGGAGACAGGGAGAGAAAAATGGATGAAAAAAGTGAGGGAAGGAATAAACAAACGGGAGTAAGTGAGATGAAGTGAGGGAGTGAACAAAGAGAAGTGACGGAAGGGGAGTGAGGGTAGGTGAGTGAAGGAAAAGAACTGAGGGTGAGTGAAAGGCAGTAACAGTGAGAGAAGGGGTATGAGGGTGAAGAAAGAGGAATGGGAGAGAAGGAAGGATATTAAGAGAGAGGAAAGGGGACTGAGGGATAAAGTAGGAGTGAAGGGAACAGAAATCGAAAGACAGTAAAGGTGAGGGAGAGAGAGAGAGAGGGAAAGTGAGTGAGGAAGAGAGGAGGAGTGATAGAAAGAGAGAAGAGAGAAAATTATGGGTAAAGGAAAGAGAAGGAGAGAGTGAGAGAGAGGGAGAGCAAGGAACTAAGAAGGAGTGAGGCAGTTAGAGTGAGTGAGGCAGAGGGAGACAGGGAGAGAAACATGGAAGAAAAAAAAGTGAGTGAGGGAGTGAACGAAGGGGAGTAAGTGAGATGGAGTGAGGGAGTGACGAAAGAGGAATAAAGGAAGGAGAGTAAGGGAAGGGGAGTGAGAGAAGCAGAGTGAGGGGGAGTGAGGAAAAGGGAGCGGGAAAGTGAAGGGGTGAAAAATACAGATAGGATGAAGTGCAGAGGGGGAAAGGGAGTGACGGTGAGTGAAGGGCAGTGACAGTTAGGGAAGGAGTATAAGGAAGAGGGAAGATGAATGAGGGAGAAGGAAGAAAATTAAGAGAGAGGGAAAGTGAGTGAGGAAGAGAGAAGGAGTGATAGAAAGAGAGAGCAAAGGAGTTTAAGGGTAAGGGAGAGAGAGGGACAGAGTGAGAGAGAGGGAGAGCAAGGAATTGAGAAGGAGTGAGCCAGTGACAGTGAGTGACACAGAGGGAGACAAGGAGAGAAAAATGGACGAAAAAAAGTGAGGGAAGGAATAAGCGAAGGGGAGTAAGTGAGATGGAGTGAGGCAGTGAGGAAAGAGAAGTGAAGGAAGGGGAGTGAGGGAAGGTGAGTGAGGGAAAAGTACTGAGGGTGAGTTAAAGGCAGTAACAGTGAGAGAAGGGGTATGAGGGTGACGAAAGGGGAATGAGAGAGAAGGAAGGAGATTAAGAGAGAGGAAAGGGGACTGAGGGATAAAGTAGGAGTGAAGGGAACAGAAATAGAAAGACAGTAAAGGTGAGGGAGAGAGAGAGAGAGAGTGAGAGAGAAAGAGAGGGGGAGCAAGTGAGTGAGAAGGAGTGAGGCGGTTAGACTGAGTGAGATAGAGGAAGAGAGGGAGAGAGACATGGAGTGAAGGGGAGTGGGGGACTAAACAAATGGGAGTTAGCAAAAGTGAATGAGGAAAGGGAAGTAAGGGAAGAGGATTGACGGATGGAGTGAGGGAAAGAGAGTAAGGGGGAGTGAGAGAATGGAAGCAGGTGAAAGAGAATAGGAGTGATGCACAGAGAGGAGAATATGACGTAGGAGAAGAGTAGTGAGATTAAGTGAAGTGCAGTGAAAGGGAGGGAAAAAGAAGCATATTAAGATAGAGGAAAAAGTAGAGAGTGAGAGAGAAGGATTTATGGTAAGAGAGAGGAAAGATAAGGAAGATTGGTGGAGAGAGAGGGAGACAGTGAGAGAGAGAAAGAGAGGGAGAGTGAGGGACTGTGAGAGAGTGAGGCAGTTATAGTGACTGAGTCAGAGGAAGAGTCTTAGAGACAGATGGAGGAAAGGGGAGTGAGGGAGGGAATAAAGGAAGGGGAGTGAGCAAAAGGAAGTGAGGGAATAAGAGAAGGGGAGTGACTGAAAGTGAGTGAGGGATGGTGTGAAGGAAAGAGAGTGAGGGGGAGAGAGAAAAGAGTGAGGGATAAAGCAAAAGAAGTGTAGTGATCGAGGAAGAAAGAAAAGAGAAGTGAGAGTCACAGAGAGGAATGAGGGAGCAGGAGAAGGTAAGTGATGGTAAGGGAAAGGGTACTGATGGTGAGAGAAGGAGTGTAAAGGTGAATTAAGGGGAGTAAAGAGAGTGAGGGAAGAAGAGTAACATGAGCAAAGGAAGTGGAGTAAGAGACAAAGTGAAGAATGTGAAAAAGGTTAAGAGAAGTAAGAGAGTGATGAGAAAGTATCTTTTGTTTCTCATACTCACATTAGAAGTAATGAAAAGTTAATAATCTATTTTTAATAAATATAGTATCTGTGGAAGAGAAGAAAAAATTGAGTTATAATATATATTTCACAATACAAAATAATATGTACAATATGTTTTGTATTTTATTTTGTTGTTATCAGAATAAATTGAATTTCACTGAAAACAGTAAGTTCAATAGTACTCATCATATAACAGCGGGCAAAAAAAAAGACAATCAATAAGATTGTCTTTAAAAAACCCATTCAACATTTTCATTACGAATGTAACAATTAGAAAAAAACATATCTTAAATGTCTTTTTCTAACAGCAATTTTTTACGTAAGTAAGGGATATTACCAACAATCACAAAGTAACAAAAAATTATTACTTCTTTCTTGTACACTCTAAATAAAGTAATGTACAAACATATGCTAACAACATTTACGCGAAATAGTCATTTTTTGTTTCACATATCATTCCTCATGGCCAAATAGTATGTGTGAAATCCTTAGTTTGGAAGTTACTTAATAAGACTCTTAAGCGTCCGTTTCCCAACCTTATGAATCAAAAGCACCAACAACTTTTGGACCATCTAACGATGGTTATACCTCCACCCGATGCTATTTATCATGTACATGGAACTTTAAACAACTAGCATGCTATCAGAACCTCAACATCATCTGGTATGCCAATCACACTCTGCTCATCCTTTATCTTACCAAGGAGCTGTATACCATTAAAAGAAACCTCTACAAGGGAATGAAAAATGTTAGCAACATCTCCAACAACTACAAAAAATCTAAAACACCTCAGCCTCACTGATGATCAACATATCCTGTGATAGCCATATCACCCACTATCTGATACACTTACACTACCTCTACGTCAACTACAAGAACTTTTTGAACCTCATCACCCTCACTCTCAAAGTACTTTTCAACACCAGACTACCCTTTCTTAACAGCAGTCATTTTCCCAAGCCAATTATTTTCCCTAAAATTTGGGTTGTAAAAACACTAAGTAAGAATTTGGTAAGTCATAAGGCAAACGCTGTTTAAAAATCAATTGAGTATCATTACAATGAGTCCAGCCTTTCGTACATTTTAAATAAGCAGTGCAATGTCCTGATGTTGTAGAAGGACCATCATGGAAAATAATTGCTACAGTTACAAAAGTTTGTCCTGATATTGATAGTTGAGAAGCCACAATTTTTATTTATTAAAGTAGTCAGTTTTCTTCCATCAGGTCTGCATCGTTGCAGCATTAAAATTACTTACTGTCCATTTCTTTGTATAAATAATGTTGATAACATTTGAGAGTTACATTGGGTACAGACCATGGGCCATATTATCAAGGTAGCTGCGGTAGTTTATCGCCGCTTTACCGGCAGGAATCTGCCGATAAAGCAGCGATAATGGTGTTGATAATATGCGATTCGAATTTCAATCGAAGCCCAGGTTAGATGTTCACACATCTAACCTGGGCTTTGATTGAAATTCGAATCGCATAATATCAAGCCCATTATCGCCGCTTTATCAGCAGTTTCCTGAAGGTAAAGTGGCGATAAACTACCGCAGCTTCCTTGATAATATGGCCCCATGTTTTGATTTGCTTCTCTAACTAGATTATTAAAAGACACTGATTTACAGTCTGGTAAAATCAAATATATAAATCTTTCAGTGTCTATTTCAGTACTACTTGAAAACAAACAATTGTCACAGTCATTATGCCATTTGTAAGAAAGGCCAAAAAGATTTTCAATTTCTATACCTTCATCTTGAAATACAACAAGCATATACATTAGAAATTCCTGACAATCTTGCTGAATATTCTGTGAAAATTGATTTAGACCAGAACATATGTCTAAAACATTTCGAGTATCAGAAACACTTTCTATTTTAGTTTTATCACTACTACATTTCTCAAACACAGAATTGAACAAACAACAAACTCTTTTGTCCCGATTTTCAAGAAGTTTAAAAAAAAAACATTAACCACTACATTAGCATAGCAGTTGACACCAGAACTGTTTTCAAACTGAAAACCAACAACCTCTTCAATAGAATCCTTTTTCTTTTTGCTTACTATAACTGGTTTATCTAGTTTTTTTCTTTTCTCTGCAACCTCGCTACAATTTTTCTTCTTTTTCGACTTACCACACGCTTTTCAAATACTGGATATTGAGATAAATTGGGAGCATGTTCTCTTCTTAACCTATTATACTCTCTTGCACAATTTGCATCTGCACTAATCTTTGTGTCATCAAAATCAATCAGGTATAATCCAGATAAAGTTCTGACTCGAGATAAAGCAACATATGCCATACCCTCTTTAGACACAGTACTTCCAATATTCACCAAAGCACTATTTACACTTAAACCTTGAGATTTATGAATAGTTACCGCATATGCCAAACAAACAGGAAACTGTTTTCGGTGGACATATAAATCTTTTACAAGCAAAAATCGAGCTGAACAACGACTCAATTGTTGTACTTCTTCAATTTCATCAAATTTGATTTTCAAAAATTCAATGTCATCTCTATTTGGGTAATTCACAAAATCAACAACATTACCCATTGCTCCATTTACTAAACCTCTTTCCACATGTAAATTACGTTGTAAAATTATCGACAATTTACACATGCATATAGATTCTTTTCTAAAGCAGCAGTTTTAGATATTGATTTTTCTAAAGAATCCAATTTTGACTGCAACTTTTCTGACAAAATAATAGTAGCTCCTTCATGCTCTATTCTATCAATAGCTTCCAGTTTTATAATTTCTTGATTTTCTAACTTTAGCATTTTTTCATTGAATATTGAACATTCTTGCAGAGTTGGCATCAAGCATATCACTGATTTTGTTTCTGCAATTTTTCTATATATATTCTCTGTGAGAATATTTTCGTATGGAAACAAATTTGTAAGTAATCGTGCCTCTAAAGCTTCTTTGCCGTGTTCACTCACTTTTCCAATTCTTATACCTTCAAGAATACTTTTATAATCAGCGTCCTTTGCCTGTCGCATAATTGTAATGAGTTCTGAATATTCAAATTATGACCAAATATTAACATTTCCAATGCTTCCCAGGCACTTTCTGGTGTCTTCATGTGTAACTGTTTTAAATACTGGCTGTCCTTTCACAGGAGTTAGTTGTAGTAGATCTCCAAAGACTATGACGTGTTTGCCTCCAAATAACACATCATACTCTGTTTTAAGGACTTGTTGCATTCTTAAATGCACAAAGGCAAGCATTACATTTGATACAATGCTTACCTCATCAATAATGAGAAGTTTCATTTTTTTCAAGACTCTAGAAACTTCACAACAAGCTTCTCCAGATAGCTTGTGGTATTCTAATTTATTTTCATGCTCTATTGGCAGCATCAATAAACGATGTAAAGTAATCCCTTTAATGTTATGAGCTGCCAACCCAGTTGGAGCAGTAACAACACAAGAGAGTGACGACTCAGTTCTTTTCTGTAGATAAGTTGCAATTTCTTTAATTAGAAAACATTTTCCAGTTCCTGCTTCTCCACTCACGTACAGTCGGACAGGTTTAAATGACATACATGAGCACTCTTTTTTCTCGTGATATAAATCCATGCTTAATCTGTTCTGTCACGTGATCGTATATTTGTTTTTGTTTAACATTTAGTTGTTTTTCCAATTCTTCTAAGTTTATTATATCCTCTTGAGCTTGTTGCATTGCTGTTTCCACCTCATCCATGGCAGTTGCTGCTTCATTTTGAATAATTGGTTCGCCTAATGGATCCTGACTCAACGAAGGAGAACTTTGACTGTCTTGAGAACTGTCTCTAGCAATCTCTGCTGCAATTGTAGCTTCTTGCTGTACTTCGTCGTTAAACATTTTCAGATAATGAGTAAAAGCAGGACATTCTATAGTATTTTTGGTTGCGTTGAATGAATCTTCATAACTGTCAAAATCTCCAAGTAGTTCTAGTTCTGTTTGCCATGGCTTCATTTCTTTTTAAGTTGTAGGTATTTGTCGGTGGTTTTCTTGTGACAATATGTCGCAAAGATGGCACAAAATTGTTTCCTCTTCCTTTTGATAATACTGGACGTGGAAATGAGAATTGACATTTTGTGTAGAACTTATCCTTAGATTTGTACTTTCAACAACAGTATTTTCCACAACGATGGGTTTGAAACCGTGAAACTTGATGTCTTAAAATCGGGGGCGCGATCACGACGTTATGTTCAGTTCGCGCCGCCGAACACGCCGAATTTGCATTTTCGCGAGCAATATCTCTCGAGTTGCCTAAAAAGTTCCCGAAAATGTAGATGCTGTTCATTTTGCAATAAGAAACTCCTCAGGTTGTCATTTGCTTGTAGTTTTTGGAGCATGGACCACTCACTGTTTCTGTCCTCTATGTACCTTGTTCTTTGAGGGTGGCCTGACCATGTGGGCGGCTTGGTGGTGGCCATGTTGTCAAGCCAAGCATTGTCCTTTTGTCATAGGAATGTATTGTCTATTTGTCTGTCTTCTCTTTCTTTTCCTGTTTTTGGGGGTGGCACTGGCCCGGCCATGTGGGGGCGGCCATTTTGTGTGACCTTCCATCCTGGTTGCCGCAGACCTCCAAAGTTGTGTGATTTTTTTCTGCCAGTAGGCCTACAGTCCCAGAGATAATCAGCTGGGATGCTTGATGTAGCGGTTTCCATTTTGTCTGTTGAATTTAACATCATTTAGGGCATGGGTGGCAATGCATTGAATTTTCAGATGTGGTGTTTGGGGTGTAGTTAACTAGTTAACTCTTTGGGGGAAAACTACAAAATGCCTTTGTTGTTTGTGTTGTTGTGTAACTTTCAAACCTTGTAGCCATGGGGATTTTCTTTTTTGCATTAAGCTGTGATGTATGCATCCTCCTTTTTCTGGCCATATAGGGAGGGATATAGGCCTGGTTGAGTTTATTTTTTTCTGGCCTTTGCCCTTTACCCATGTACCTGTGATGAGTGCCCATGTGGAGCTGTTGTGGTAGTAGTAGTAGTAGTGTGCCGTTTTGTTTTTGACAAATTGGCCTGTGTCTTGCCATTGCTTCTGTTGGCTTACTACTGTTCACATCCCCATTGCTATCTGCTGCAGGTCACTGATGCTGCATCCATGATGCACAAATTATGGATAAACAAGTTCCACTTCCACTACATTTGCATTTTAATTCTTTTCTATTCTTACTCTTACTGGATGTACTAATACTTTTAGTAGTAATTAAAGCTAAAATAAATCCATATTCGACTGATGTTGTTCTGCCTTCTTTGCTTGTAGGTGCACAAAAGACTGGAGGAGGTGTCTGTCATCATTCATCGCCTGTTCTACTGCCAGACGGACGTCCTTTTGTACTACGTCACGTGTGGTGTGAGTGACTAACCTGACCAGACATCATTCTCAGCAACTTGTGCAACTGAGTGCTGCTTCTGACATCTGAAGAAGATGGGCCCAAAGAAAGCAGGTACCAGGTCCTCCAAAATAGTTGCTGAGAAGAAGGAAGAGCAGAAGAAGGAAGTGACACTTAAGTCTGGTGTTGACCCGAAAACCTTTTTTGGGAAAAAAAAAGTACGCCTGCAGCAGCAGTGACCGGGGTCCAAGCTGGGGCCAGCACCTCCGCATGAGTGGGCCCAAGCCACCACCCCAGGCCCAAGCAGATGAGTGGGGAAGAGGTAGCCAGCCTAATCTTGGAAAGCAGTGATACTGAGCATCACCTGAACTTATCGCAAAGTAGTACACATTCCACGCAAGAGGGAACACAGCAGAAAAGTGGTGAACAACAACTAGCGCCTGCAATAGTAGATGTTCAACAACCACCGCCTGCAATAGTAGATGCTCAACGAAAAGAACAACCACAACCACCACCTGTAATAGTAGTTCCACAACCACCAGCCGCAATAGTAGATGTTCAACAAAAACAACTACCACAACCACCGCCTGCAATAGTTGTTCAAGAACCACCACTGGCAATAGTAGTTGTTATTCCTCCCGAAGTCGGGGCAGTACAGGAAATTGAGCCTGATGCAGAGCAAGAAGAGGTAGCACATCCTGCAGGAGATCTATTGGGTTCCAAATCCCCACCAAGGAAAAGGAGGGTTAGTCCATTGAGTTCTTCGCCAAGCATCCCTTCTGATGATCTTGATCTCAATTGGGAGCCAGAACGATCTGAGCATGAGAGGGAGAGACATCCCAAGAAGACCAGGCTAGGGAAAAGGAAGGTTGCAGGAAGCCTACCACTTATGGAGTGCAATGTTCAGCAGCCGGATAATGATAATGATGGTGATGATGAGTCAGACCCAGACATCACAAGCATTACTCCTGGCCCTGAGGACATGGAGACCAACATTTTAACCCTATCAAGAATGGCTGCAACTAGAGATGTAGTAGCACGCATACCACCAACACAGGCCACACCAAAACTACCTCCAGCTTCCATTTTTACATTTGCACACAGCCGGCAGCATCCTACATCCAGCACAAGTTCCGCCTCAGCAGAAGGAGGTAGTGGTACTACTGCGCAGCCACATAGTGCAGTTCACCACACAACCTCCAGTTCATCCAGCATTGGAAGTGGCACCTCTAGCAGGAGACAAAAGTTAAGCTCTCCAGTGTGGGGCTTCTTTACTGTTAGCGCAAATGAGGACAACATTGCTATATGCTCCATTTGTCATTCCTCTGTTAGTCGTGGTAAGCTTGGCACACACTATGGTACCGGAGGCCAAATGAGTCATTTGAAAAAACACCACGCAATCAAGTGGGAGGACCACCTACGTATCATGAAAGCTGGAACCATTAATGTTGGTGGGGAAGCAGTAGAAGGTCCACGGAACACACAGGAAGAAGAGGGAGACATTCTATCTGTTAGTGGTACACCAAGTCCCCCTGTCCCACTCCCCAGCACTGCAGGGGTAAGAACCCAGATCCTCTGGATCAGCAACATCTCTGTGGCACCAGAGTACGAGTAGCCCGGAGACACCAAGGAGTACGGGTGCGAAGTCTGCGACACGAAGTACTGCATTGGGCATATCTGAAAGAAATACCAAGCAGCGTACCATTCTTAGCATGTTTAGGCAGGAGGGAAAGTACGAGCGCAACCACCCAATAGCACGTTTATACAATGCTAAGCTTGCTAAAATGTTAGCACTGGACCTTCTCCCATTTTCTTTTGTTGAAGGGATGGGTTTCCTGGAATTTGTGTCAACCCTCTGCCCAAAATGGAATGTTCCCAGCCGCTACTATTTTGCCAGAGTTGCTGTTTAAGCACTACACCACGACGTGCTGGAATTGCTTGGAAAAACCTTGCAGCTGAGTGCAGTGCATAGTATCCACCTGACAACAGACATGTGGAGCAGTACCCAAACCACAGATTACATGTGCATCACTGCACACTGGATCTCTTTTTCAGGTGTTAGAGACAAGATATCTACAGGCATTGACATTACTGAGATTTTTAATGGTACTCGCAAACATGCAACTGTAGCCATGTTTGCTATGGAGAAATCGCATACTGCTGCAAACATTTTGGATGAGTTCAACAGCAAGGTCTTTGAATGGCTGCGACCAAGAGGCCTCAATATTGGTTTTGTTGCCACCGACAATGGCAGTAATGTAGTTAAGGCCATGGAAGATGGCGGCTATTTCAGGGTCCCCTGTTTGGCACACTGCATCAACATTGTGGCTTAAGACTTTCTGAAAAGTGAAAGCAAAGTCAGCAACTTACTGACCATTTGCAGAAGAATCTGCACGCATTTCAATCATTCTTTTAAAGCCCGGAAGCAGCTACGGGTCATTCAACGTGATTATAAAATGCCAGTCAAAGCACTCATTCAGGAGGTACCAACACGTTGGAACTCTACGTATTACATGCTCGAACGGCTGTTTGAGCAGTACATACCACTCAATGCATATGTCATGACAAGATCAGGGGATAATGCTGTTAAAGACATGACCGCTGAGATGTGGCAATGAGACCTCATTAAATGCCTGACTGAGATGCTAATTCCTTTTGAGGTCTTCACACGTGCAATCAGCAGGGAGGACTGTACTATGAGCCAAGCAATCCCACTGTTGTACATGCTTGAGCAAGAGCTGAAGGAGGTGTCTGAAACGTACGAAGGTATGGAAGGAAAACGTGAAGCATGTAATTTTGCGAAGTCCTTAGCAAGGCGCTTATCTCAGAATACAAGGATTCAAAATAAGATTTTGTCACATGAACATTACATTACTGCCACAATTTTGGATCCACGGTACAAATTATTTGTGAACAGTAATGCAGTAATTCCTTTTTCTAAAGAGGATGTTTCCAAGTACAAAACTGTAATAGCCAAGGAAGCCACTGATTTAGAAAACGAACGGCTCTCAATTAGAGGCCTGCCAGTGCCAGCCCAGGACAGTGCAAGTACTACTGAGCATCCTACAGAGTCAAGGTCCTCTTCACAGCATGCAAGCAGTGCGTTTGCTTCCCAGCAGTCACCAACACAAACAATAACACCAACCACACCAACAGGATCTGATTCATCAGACACAAGCAAAAAAATAGCTGCTTGGTTTCTACAGAAAGGGATGGGGAAGTCTGTTGCTGCCGCAAAGCAAAAAGAGGACGAGCAAACCAGAGCACCAATGAACATTGAGAGGATGATCCAGGCCTATCTGGATGACACAACAGAGGTGTTCATGGAGCAAAGCCCATTGGTGTATTGGTATAGGACAAGAAGCCAATGGCCACTGCTTAGCAGGCTGGCGATAAAGTATCTAGCTTGCCCTGTTGCAAGTGTCTCTTCTGAGCATGTGTTCAGTTCTGCTGGTGCCATTGTGACTGTGAGAAGGACCAGTCTCTCGCCCAAAAGCGTGGAGAGGTTAACCATGATAAAAATGAACCAGCACTTGATACCACCAGACTACAAAGTCTGTGAATCAGAGCTGGAAGAGGAGAGCGAGTCGGAAGAAATAAGTATTGGGCTACAGGACCTACTTCTGTCAGAAGAACCACCAGGGTTTGAGGACGAGCTCCTCTTCCCTGACAACTAGCCCTTGCGGTGCCAAACGTAATCAACATCAACCACAGGTAAGAAGAGAAGTTTGCTGGGAGGTATACTGGAGGAGAGGCTGGTAGTACTAATAGGACAAATATAGCTTTGAGTGAGGGGCACAGCATCTATCTGTTTGCATGTTACACATGTGGTCAGTTAACAAAGTATTTCAATCAAACACTGACCACTGCCCTGCATCTAGAGTAAACCTTGTGACGTACAACAGTAACCCCACCACAAAACAACATCATATCATATCTGTATAAGTTGAAAATAAATAACATTTATTCATGTATAAAAATAATATCCTCCTATCCCCACCCTAACCCCAACCAATGTCCAAGTTCAAAGAATGTCCCACAAAAATAACCCCAACACTCAATTCCCACCCACCAACAAAAGTATTAAAAAGGGGCAAATCAACAAGGTCCGGGTCCATTACAGTTGGCGGGCTTTACGGTGTTTGTCCACAATGATTTTTATGCGCTCCTCTAATTGGTCCTCCAGCTGGGCCATCCGGAGGAGAAGTTTTTGCCGAAAAGCACGGCACCTGCATTTGCATCCATTGTGTGTTGGGGTGGCAGATGTTAAAAACCGGCGGTAAGCGGCTGCCTGGCCACGGCGCCGTACTCCTGCAGGTGGAGCCTTGCTGGGGCCAGACGCATTGGAAGAGGCAGCAGCTGCTGCCGCCGCTTCCTCCTCCTCCTCAGCCTCAGCCACCAGCTTGCGGTACTCCTCCACAATGGCCTGCAGTTTCCTTTGCCGGGCCCTGGCTGCCAACTCCTTCCACGATGGTTTTGAGGAAGGAGTATGAGTATCTATAAAAAAAGAAACAGAATTGTAACTGAAACTCTTCATAATTATTTCAACAGTACATTGTGGCATAGTAGCACTACCAAGCGCAGTACATACAATTGGTGTCTACTTTTAGTATCTATCTAATCTGTCCTCCTGCTTCCCCTGCCTGTAGCATGTGTTGAAGTTTTTTCCGGCATTATACTTGCCCTAGTACTGGGTGGCCTTGAGTACACATAAGAAGAACAAAAGTATTTTTTGTATCCTTTTAGTTTTTCAAAGTAAGACTCTGCTTCCAGTGACAGTCTTCACCTATGATGAATGTACAAATACATTTAGGGGGCATCCACCCATTAAAAGTCAATGTCTATCATTCTTTATTATCGGCTTACCTGGTTTCACTTTCACCAGCAACCACCCATGCGTCCACTCCTTCCTTGCCTTGGGTTTCATTGACACAACTCCGCTCATGATTGTTGCTATCCACTGTATCCATGCACCCATATTCTTTTGCCCAACGAGGCCTGCATTTTCTTTGACCTTGCAGTTCTACCCATCCTTTAACAACCCATGTATCCGATTCATATCAGCCATGTGAATGAACCTTACAAAGTATCCTTCTATGGTAGTTTGTCTTATTATTGCATCTCTTTAGTCCTTCCTCCTTCCACCCTAGTTCACTTCTTTCCCTTTTTGTTCAACACATCCCTCAGGTCATCTGATCTGACTTTTAGTCTTCTCCAAAAGTTACACAGCTGAGTTGGAGTCTGATGGAAGAGGCCTTGTTTACTCAACTCAAACTGGTAATGCTACAAAGGGTGTCTTCTTCAACCATTGTATTTTGTCCAGTACAACTTCAAATTCATACTTTCCTAATCAGTCTCATAGCACAGTGAGGAAAAAAATGTCCCCCATCCACCTAGCAATGCAAATAAGTTATGAATATAACTTACCACCGCCCACCGCTGAACTTTCCTCCCCCACTTATGCTCCTGCAGGTGCCGCGTCCTCTGTCCCCTCCTGGATGGCAATCTCTTCGCCGCTTGCCCCGTCAGCACTGGTGGTTAGTATTGATTGTGCACCTGTAAAAACAAGTACACCTTTTTAGATGCCTGCACACCTCCCCCTATTTTACTAGTTGTACTTTTTTTACCAGGAAGGAAGATTGAAAAAACAGTTACGTACAACAACAATCGTTGTGACAGTGTAACTTGTCCAAATTGCGTCCAATGTACAGCAGTCACATTAGACAGAGTTTTGTTTTAATTTATTAGATGGTCCCTAGGGTCATCTAATCTACTCCTACTATAGTCTTTGGAAAGTTAGCCTGAGCCATATAACCATTTTTTGATCCGTGTCTACTGCTTTGCCCATGTTACCTTGCAGCTTGTTGCACAGTAAGAAAGACACCATTGAGGCCACATGAGTCTGGCATACAATTCACAAACCAGTATTGTTAGTACATAATGTTGCACTTGTTGCCATGTGATGACTGCTAAAAACTGGCATAGTTGTATTCACTGTCTAACGTGCAACATTTTTCTCATAGGCAGATGAGAAGAGAAGATTGCCTTCTATGAAACAAGGGATTTGCAGAGCTTTCGAAAGATGTCTCCCTCAATTCACACATTTCTCTATCGTGCACTAGATGTACAAAATGTACAGTATTTAATCTTCTTCATTTTGCATGGTGGAGCAGGATGTTTCTCATTGAAATACTTACAAGTTACAACAATACAAAGCTTGTTAATTATTACAAAAAATAAAGTTTTTGAACTTGCACGTAGACTCTGTGGTATATTTTGAGTGTCTGGGGTGCTGGGGACTGAAACGAGTGAGTGAGCGAAAGGGTCTTCTACTCTTCTTCTTCTGTTCTGGCGTGGGTTGTGTATTAAAATCATTGGGTATATCTAACTATCTTCGTGTGGGGGTCGGGAGTGGGACAATTGGCTATGACCGAGACACTTAGGTAGGTAGACTAGACGGTCATTGGATTATGGGTTCTTCTGACTGAGTTCTGTGACCAGGGTATAAGGTCCAACCTCCCTATCACCAACATCAACAACATCCTATTTTCTTCTTGTACATAGTTGTGTATGTGCAGAGAGAGAATAATAATAACCACAATAGTAGTAGAAGTATACTAACTGAACAAAAATTAGTAGGCAAACATCTGGTTGTGCATTTTTGTTGGTGGGAATTGAGAGACTGGAGATTACAGAGGACAACGCAAAAGACAGGAGTGGACCCAATGGCTACAGATATTCTATCACAGCTTTATTCAAAAGAATACTGTAGGAGAGTAGGGTCTGCTATCCTATGGTCACCCCAAATTTTTGCTTTTTGCTTCACTGGTTTTCGACTACTGAGGCTGTGGGCCTGCTGATCAGACCCCCAGCCTGCTGTTCTCTCACTAAATTAATGACACATGTGCTATAGGCACATACCAATTGGAAATGGACTCCTTGTCAGCCCCTGTAGAATGCACTATAGGTGCACAGGGCACAGGAGCCACTAAGGCCTGCCAGGGGCTGCAGCATATCTTTTGCCACCCCTGGCTGGTTCTTAAATTGACACAACTGGCTGATCACTCAGCTGGGGTAAGGTGGTGTACACACCCCTTGCTTAGATATAGTATACCTATGTCTAAACCTATATCTGGACACATGTAAACCTGTGAGCCACTCCTATAGACAGGCCTCACCAATCCTGGAGGCTGGGTGCATGGTTTTTATGTGAGATGGAGCTCTAGCATGAGCTGAGCCTGTCTGCAGCCGTCGGGAACAAATCCCTAAGCTGTTTCAGGATAATGCCATACCATATACTATTAAGTGCCTTATAATCCTCGCGGTTATTTAGCAACTCTGGTTTGGCTTTATCAAAACATGTCGTGTAAGGTGTCATACGCTTTGGAATACCATCCCCTCGCCAGTTCTGGCGACGGGGATGGCATTCCACCCCTCTAGAGGGGTAAGACATGTTACTTCACTTTAATGCGGTTGATTTCTCCAAAGGCCTTAAGATCCACAAAATGGATGCCTCTGCCACAGACAAATGTCTGGACCCCTGGAGCTGACCGAAACCCAGTCAAGGGGGTCCTGGACAAAGGGTTTCCTGTCACAGGAGGGTGTCACCGCCCTCCAGACAGGAGATAGTGTATTGTAGCAGGGAGGTTTGAAAGAAACCAGACACTGCCTGGGGCGCACAAGGCTGCCCCTTGCATAATCCGGCCAAACCGGTTCTGGGGCACTCCAGCCCTCGTGCCAGGGCGGCCTGGATCAAAGGAAGGGGGTGTATCCACCCACTTCCTGGGTCCCACCCATAGGAGGGGACCTAGCAGGTAATCACGCCCACCAGATTCGAATAAGAGTGGGAGCAGTGCCAATGCACATCAGATTTCCTGGAAGAAACATTTGAAACGATATTCTGGACCCTTCGCCCTCCATCTCAACGTGGAAGCCCGAAGAATCTCCCTTGTGGTCAAGGAGTGACCACCCTGCAGCAGCAGGCACCATCCAGCCCTCGACGTCTACTTAGTTGCAGTTCCCGCCGGAACTCGAGCGACTGAGATCGACGAGATCAAGCCTGCCCAGCTTCTAACAGCCCGATCCACAGTCCCTGCAAAGCTGAGACCCGTGGAGGCGACCGGAAGCGTGGGGCACGCCATCTTGAAGTGACCACGAGACGCTGACCGTGCAGCCCACGAGTGACCCTCGAAGCTGTACACCGGGGTTTGAGAAGCCCCCACCCTGAGCTACTCCTGAGCCGAAGTTCAGCCCTCCACACTCGACGAGTGCTGCGTGGGGCCCTTTGGCACGATTTGGCTCAACGCGTTGGCCCGGTCACTTGCCAGCTGGCTTGTGGTCCCTGTGCCGACGAACTACAAAAGAAGACTCGTGATTCTGGTTGCTCCAGATCCACACCAGCTCCCCTGAAAGGGAGCCCCGACTCTGACCTTCCTGGTCCGAGTGAGACGCCATCTTCCAATCCCGCGTGGATTGCTCTTACCAAGGCTTGTTTGCTCCAAACCGGAAGCCGACTGCACCGACGGTGAGAGCCTGCGTGGGACAGATCGTGACCTGCTCCTGGACGTCGCAGATGCCCCAGAGCCCACGTGACAGCGAAGAGAAGCGCCTCAACGACCACCTGATTGCGCCCGACATTGCCTGGTTCCGTCCTGGTTCCACCCTGGTCACTGCTGAGTGACCCAGACTCTGTCCCCTCTGCTTTCAGGTACTCTACAACTTGAGTCCACCCTTGGACTCCACCGGACACTTCGTCTTCACCCTGCCTGCAGCCCTTTCAGCTTCAAGCACCAAGAGCCTGCGTGTCAAAACCCGACGCCACTTCGACCCTGTGCACCCACTTCCTGTGGGTGAGGTAACTTTGCTCCGCCGGTGTTCCCACACTGGTGCACACCTCTAGGGTCTGTGTGTTAAGTTTTGTTCCTCTAGGTTCAGCGGAAGTGTCCTTAAACTTTAACTATTTGACTTTTACGCACCATTGGTTAACATTGGTGCATGCGTGCGCTTTCCGCACATCTCCCGAATCCCGAGGGCCATTCCCGACTTCAGCATTGCTTGTCCTGACTGCTCCCAGCGATTCCCTAGGCCCTAGGCCTAACCACTGTTCGAGTGGCCTCTCTTATACCACTTGTTTAGTATATGGTTTGAGTGGCCCCCCGCCCTCATCCATAATTGTGCAACTTGTATGTTTAAACAGTGCTTTTGATTTAACGCTTGTGCCCCTTTATTCATAAAGAATACTGGGGATTGTTTTTAGTAATAAACACATATATTTTTATAATATATACTTGTGTGGTGTCCTTTCATTTGGTATTACAGGATTGTATGTGGTAAAACAGCTCGCTTAACACGACCTCTTAAGTTAAGCCTTTAGGCTGCTTAGTCCATGCTACCCCTAGGATAGCTTGTCTAATAAGGTTGACTTACAACCAGACACCATAAGGGGATTGTTTGGTCAGGTAGTAGGTGGTTCCAGAATTGGAAACATCCCCTACCAGGCCAACTTCTCACATTGGTGAGCAGCGGTGCGGATTTGAGCTTGCTGTTGTTTTACCATTGCAATCTTTATATCAAATTGAAAGATCACATCAAGTACCTCTAGGTACATATAAAATCAAAAGCTTAGCATATTAAGTTCTACTGAACTTAGTAGTTGTAGGTTGAAGGGATTAGCACACCCTGACTACAACTAACTAGCAAGGTACAGTAGGAAAACACTTAGTGTAGGTAAGTGCACCACTTACACCTCACTAGTAACCATGTCTGACACAGGAAAGGCCTCAGGGTCTAGTCCTGTGACAGTTGACCCTACCCAGGCAACTTTTGGATATGACAAACTAACCCGCAGAGACTTGATTGCCTTGTGCAAAGCAAGAGGGTTAAAAAGGGGCAGAAGCCCCACCTGCCTAACCCTGGTAGAAATCCTAGAACAGGATGACTTAGAGAAGGCTAAAGCAGCTTCCCTAGACACAGGAAATGGAGAGAACCCCCCTGTAGTTGATCCCCCTGAAGAGGAGGATGATGATGACTTGGATGAGGACTCAGATGCTGGGGACTTAGAAGTACAGGATCAGGGTAGCCAGGTTCCAGTTGGTAGGCTTAGCCAGGCCAACTTGGACCTACTGGGGAATGGAGAGGGCCAGCACCTCCCCAGAACCCAACATGTGATTCTCCCAGGCAACAGAAGAGTGAGATCTCCCTCAGGGGACTCTCATCTTTCTAGTGCCTCCAGAGAATCAGAGAGAGGCATGAGTGCTTCTCAGAAAGCTGAGCATAGGGCTAGAATGAGGGCTGTCAGACTCCAGATAGAGAGAGAGGAGGTAGCCCTGAGTCAAGCTAAGCTTACCTTAGCTCAAGCTAAACTTGCCTTGGCAAGAGAGCAGAAATTAAGTGGCTTAGATGTCACTGGTGGCAGCAATTTTCCAAGAGAAAAAGACAGGGCCTATGATAATAGAAACCTGACCAAAATTGTGCCCCCCTTTAAAGAAGGGGATGACATCCACAAATGGATGACTGCTCTTGAGAGAGCCTGCATGGTACAGCAGGTTCCTGAGAATCAGTGGGCTGCAATTTTGTGGTACTCCTTTTCTGAGAAAGGGAGGGACAGGCTCCTCACAGTTAGACCTGAGGATGCCAAAAACTACTCTGTTTTGAAGAGTGCTCTCATTGAAGGGTATGGCCTAACCACTGAGCAATACAGGTTGTTGTTCAGAGACACCCAGAAAGCACAGACTCAAGACTGGACTGATTTTGTGGAGTGTGCCACTAAGGCTTTGGAGGGTTGGTTACAGGGAAGTAAAGTTTCAGACTATACAGGATTGTACAATCTTATGATGAGAGAACAGATCCTTAATAACTGTACAAACCAGCTGTTGCATCAATACCTTATTGACTCTGATCTGACCTCTCCCCAAGAATTGGGAAAGAAGGCAGACAAATGGGTCAGAACAAGGATTAAGCAGAAACCCCAGAACCAAGGTGGTGACCAGAAGAAAACAGACCAGAAGGGTGGTAATCAGAATCAGAAAGATAAAGAAAAAGACCAGAAGTCTTCAGGCCCCCAAACTAATAGTAAGGAGGGTGGTTCCCAAAATGGTAACAAGAAGAAGAAGAACAAAGGTCCAAAGACACCTTGGTGTAATACCTGCAAATCAGTTTCACACTGGGGCAGTGAGTGCACCAAGGCAAATCCAGTTCCCACCACTACAGCTCCTAAAGCAACTGCAACCCCAAGTACAGTAAGCAGTGGTGGAACACAGTCCAAGGGTGTAGCTGGGTTGACCCTGGGTATTGAAGTAGGATCTGGCCTAGTCAGAGTCCCTACACAGGCAGTTCTCCTGTATGATGTGGACATTGAGTTGCCCACTGCAGTAAGCCCCACTAACCTGGGCAAATACAGGCAGACTCCCTTAATAAATGAGAAACTGGCTCAAGCTTACAGGGACACATGTGCTAGTGTCACCATGGTGACCCCTGGCTTTGTGGACCCTGGACAGATTGTACTAGGAGAGAGCTACCTAGTAACCAATGCAAGCAACTCCACTACCTCCCATAGTGTGGCAGTTGTGAACTTCTCCTGGGGAGGGGTTGATGGCCTAAAGAAAGTTGTGGTGAGTGCAGACCTACCAGTAGACTGTCTGTTAGGCAATGACCTTGAAAGCTCAGCATGGTCAGAAGTGGAGTACAGGACTCATGCAGAAATGCTAGGGATTTCAGAGCATGTCCTTGCCATGACAAGGGCTCAGGCTAAGAAGTGCCTTCCTGAACCAGTGGTGGATCTTGAGACAATAGACCAGCCACAACCCAAGAGAAGGAGCAAGAGAGGAAAGGCCTCGCCTTCCACCTTGCCCCAGGTTGAGGATCAGGTTTCAGAGGAAACTGATTCTGCAGTCCAAGAGGAGACTGTCTCTGAGGAGCTTGAACCTGACCAGGTTGAGTTTCTGGGGACAGGGGGACCCTCAAGGGCAGACCTGAGGCAGGCTCAATTAGATTGCCCTTCCCTTGAACCCCTCAGACAGCAGGCTGCTGCTGAGGCTGCTGGGGATGCCCAAGGTACCCATACTGTGTATTGGGATGAGGGACTCCTTTACTCAGAGGCTAGAACCCCCAAGCCTGGCATGACCAGGAGGTTGGTGATACCTCTGCAGTTTAGGGGATTCCTCCTTACCTTGGCCCATGATATTCCCCTTGCAGGACACTTAGGCCAGAACAAGACGTGGGACAGGCTTGTTCCACACTTTCACTGGCCACACATGTCAGAGGATGTCAAGGAGTTTTGTCGCTCCTGTGTCACTTGCCAAGCCAGTGGTAAGTCAGGTGGCACAACAAAGGCCCCCCTAATGCCACTACCTGTGGTGGGGGTCCCCTTTGAGAGAGTTGGAATTGATATTGTGGGTCCAATGGACCCCCAAACAGCATCTGGGAACAGATTCATACTGGTGGTAGTGGATCATGCCACCAGGTACCCAGAGGCTATTCCCCTAAGGACCACCACAGCACCTGTGGTGGCAAAAGCCCTCATTGCAGTTTTCTCAAGAGTGGGCTTCCCTAAGGAGGTACTATCAGATAGAGGGACAAATTTTATGTCCAGCTATCTAAAAGCAATGTGGAAGGAATGTGGAGTAAACTATAAGTTTACCACCCCATATCATCCACAATGCAATGGGCTTGTGGAGAGATTTAACAAGACCCTTAAAGGCATGATAAAAGGATTACCAGAGAAGCTCAGGCGGAAATGGGACATTCTTTTACCCTGCCTGCTCTTTGCTTACAGAGAGGTCCCACAGAAGGGGGTTGGCTACAGCCCTTTTGAACTTTTGTTTGGCCACCCTGTGAGAGGTCCATTGTGTTTGGTGAAGGAAGGATGGGAGTTACCTCTCAAAAAGCCCAAACTAGACATAGTGGACTATGTACTTGGTCTCCGCTCCAGGATGGCTGAGTACATGGAAAGAGCATCCAAAAACCTGGAGGCCAGCCAAGAATTGCAGAAAGCTTGGCATGACCAAAAGGCTGTACTGGTAGAGTTCCAACCAGGACAGAAGGTATGGGTACTGGAGCCAGTGGCTCCAGCAGCACTCCAAGACAAATGGAGTGGACCCTATCCTATTATTGAGAAGAAAGGGGAAGTCACCTACTTGGTAGACTTTGGAACACCCAGGAGCCCTCACAGGGTAATCCATGTGAATCGCTTGAAAGCATTTGTAGACAGGGAGGACATGAGCTTGCTCATGGCCACAGATGGGGAACAGGAGGAAGAGAGTGACCCTCTCCCAGACCTGCTTTCCCAGAACCCTGATGATGGTTCAGTTGATGGAGTAGCCTTGGCAGGCAGCCTCACTGACCAGCAACAGAGGGACTGCAGACAAGTTTTGCAGGCTCACAGGCAAATGTTTTCACTCACACCCAGCCAAACTGACTGGTGTACCCATGTTGTGGACACTGGTGACAGTCTGCCTGTCAAGAATAAGATCTACAGGCAACCTGATCATGTCAGGGATTGCATCAAGGCTGAGGTGCAAAAGATGTTGGAGCTTGGAGTGATTGAGCCATCAGAGAGCCCATGGGCCAGCCCAGTAGTCCTGGTGCCAAAACCTCATACCCAAGATGGTAAGAGAGAAATGAGGTTTTGCGTGGATTACAGGGGCCTCAATGCTGTCACTAGGACAGATGCTCACCCCATTCCAAGAGCAGATGAGCTCATTGACAGATTGGCTTCTGCCAAGTTTCTGAGCACATTTGATCTGACAGCTGGCTACTGGCAAATCAGACTAGCTGAGGAGTCAAAAGCCAAAACAGCATTCTCTACCCCTAGTGGACATTATCAGTTTGTGGTAATGCCCTTTGGTTTGAAGAATGCACCTGCCACTTTCCAAAGGTTGGTGAACCAAGTCCTTACTGGGTTGGATGACTTTTGTGCAGCTTATCTGGATGATATTGCTGTCTTTAGCTCCACCTGGGAGGATCACCTGATCCACCTGAAGAAAGTTTTGGAGGCCCTGCAAAAGGCAGGCCTAACTATCAAGGCCACAAAGTGCCAGATAGGGCAGAGTAAGGTTGTATACCTGGGCCACCTAGTAGGTGGAGGCCAGGTTCAGCCACTGGAAAGCAAAATCCAGGCCATACAGGACTGGGCTCCTCCAGTTACCCAGACACAAGTCAGAGCCTTCTTGGGCCTGACTGGGTATTACAGAAAGTTTGTGAAAAACTATGGGTCTATAGTGACACCATTAAATGACTTGACATCCAAGAAGATGCCAAAAAAGGTTCAGTGGACAGTTAGCTGTCAGAAGGCATTTGAAGACCTGAAGAAGGCCATGTGCTCTGCACCTATCCTAAAGAGTCCTGACTACTCCAAACAGTTCATTGTTCAGACAGATGCTTCTGAGTTGGGGGTGGGAGCTGTACTCTCACAACTTAATCAAGATGGTCAAGACCAGCCAATTGCTTTCATTAGCAGGAGGCTAACCCCAAGAGAAAAACGTTGGTCAGCCATTGAGAGGGAGGCCTTTGCTGTGGTTTGGGCATTAAAGAAGTTGAGGTCCTACTTGTTTGGAACTCACTTCCTGGTGCAAACAGACCATAAGCCCCTCTTATGGCTTAATCAGATGAAGGGTGAAAATCCCAAACTGCTCAGGTGGTCCATTTCCCTACAGGGGATGGACTTTACAGTGGAGCACCGCCCAGGGACTGACCATGGTAATGCAGATGGTCTCTCCAGGTACTTCCACTTAGAACATGAAGACTTATCTGGTCAAGGTTAGTTTAATGTCCCTGCGTTTGGGGGGGGGTTGTGTAGGAGAGTAGGGTCTGCTATCCTATGGTCACCCCAAATTTTTGCTTTTTGCTTCACTGGTTTTCGACTACTGAGGCTGTGGGCCTGCTGATCAGACCCCCAGCCTGCTGTTCTCTCACTAAATTAATGACACATGTGCTATAGGCACATACCAATTGGAAATGGACTCCTTGTCAGCCCCTGTAGAATGCACTATAGGTGCACAGGGCACAGGAGCCACTAAGGCCTGCCAGGGGCTGCAGCATATCTTTTGCCACCCCTGGCTGGTTCTTAAATTGACACAACTGGCTGATCACTCAGCTGGGGTAAGGTGGTGTACACACCCCTTGCTTAGATATAGTATACCTATGTCTAAACCTATATCTGGACACATGTAAACCTGTGAGCCACTCCTATAGACAGGCCTCACCAATCCTGGAGGCTGGGTGCATGGTTTTTATGTGAGATGGAGCTCTAGCATGAGCTGAGCCTGTCTGCAGCCGTCGGGAACAAATCCCTAAGCTGTTTCAGGATAATGCCATACCATATACTATTAAGTGCCTTATAATCCTCGCGGTTATTTAGCAACTCTGGTTTGGCTTTATCAAAACATGTCGTGTAAGGTGTCATACGCTTTGGAATACCATCCCCTCGCCAGTTCTGGCGACGGGGATGGCATTCCACCCCTCTAGAGGGGTAAGACATGTTACTTCACTTTAATGCGGTTGATTTCTCCAAAGGCCTTAAGATCCACAAAATGGATGCCTCTGCCACAGACAAATGTCTGGACCCCTGGAGCTGACCGAAACCCAGTCAAGGGGGTCCTGGACAAAGGGTTTCCTGTCACAGGAGGGTGTCACCGCCCTCCAGACAGGAGATAGTGTATTGTAGCAGGGAGGTTTGAAAGAAACCAGACACTGCCTGGGGCGCACAAGGCTGCCCCTTGCATAATCCGGCCAAACCGGTTCTGGGGCACTCCAGCCCTCGTGCCAGGGCGGCCTGGATCAAAGGAAGGGGGTGTATCCACCCACTTCCTGGGTCCCACCCATAGGAGGGGACCTAGCAGGTAATCACGCCCACCAGATTCGAATAAGAGTGGGAGCAGTGCCAATGCACATCAGATTTCCTGGAAGAAACATTTGAAACGATATTCTGGACCCTTCGCCCTCCATCTCAACGTGGAAGCCCGAAGAATCTCCCTTGTGGTCAAGGAGTGACCACCCTGCAGCAGCAGGCACCATCCAGCCCTCGACGTCTACTTAGTTGCAGTTCCCGCCGGAACTCGAGCGACTGAGATCGACGAGATCAAGCCTGCCCAGCTTCTAACAGCCCGATCCACAGTCCCTGCAAAGCTGAGACCCGTGGAGGCGACCGGAAGCGTGGGGCACGCCATCTTGAAGTGACCACGAGACGCTGACCGTGCAGCCCACGAGTGACCCTCGAAGCTGTACACCGGGGTTTGAGAAGCCCCCACCCTGAGCTACTCCTGAGCCGAAGTTCAGCCCTCCACACTCGACGAGTGCTGCGTGGGGCCCTTTGGCACGATTTGGCTCAACGCATTGGCCCGGTCACTTGCCAGCTGGCTTGTGGTCCCTGTGCCGACGAACTACAAAAGAAGACTCGTGATTCTGGTTGCTCCAGATCCACACCAGCTCCCCTGAAAGGGAGCCCCGACTCTGACCTTCCTGGTCCGAGTGAGACGCCATCTTCCAATCCCGCGTGGATTGCTCTTACCAAGGCTTGTTTGCTCCAAACCGGAAGCCGACTGCACCGACGGTGAGAGCCTGCGTGGGACAGATCGTGACCTGCTCCTGGACGTCGCAGATGCCCCAGAGCCCACGTGACAGCGAAGAGAAGCGCCTCGACGACCACCTGATTGCGCCCGACATTGCCTGGTTCCGTCCTGGTTCCACCCTGGTCACTGCTGAGTGACCCAGACTCTGTCCCCTCTGCTTTCAGGTACTCTACAACTTGAGTCCACCCTTGGACTCCACCGGACACTTCGTCTTCACCCTGCCTGCAGCCCTTTCAGCTTCAAGCACCAAGAGCCTGCGTGTCAAAACCCGACGCCACTTCGACCCTGTGCACCCACTTCCTGTGGGTGAGGTAACTTTGCTCCGCCGGTGTTCCCACACTGGTGCACACCTCTAGGGTCTGTGTGTTAAGTTTTGTTCCTCTAGGTTCAGCGGAAGTGTCCTTAAACTTTAACTATTTGACTTTTACGCACCATTGGTTAACATTGGTGCATGCGTGCGCTTTCCGCACATCTCCCGAATCCCGAGGGCCATTCCCGACTTCAGCATTGCTTGTCCTGACTGCTCCCAGCGATTCCCTAGGCCCTAGGCCTAACCACTGTTCGAGTGGCCTCTCTTATACCACTTGTTTAGTATATGGTTTGAGTGGCCCCCCGCCCTCATCCATAATTGTGCAACTTGTATGTTTAAACAGTGCTTTTGATTTAACGCTTGTGCCCCTTTATTCATAAAGAATACTGGGGATTGTTTTTAGTAATAAACACATATATTTTTATAATATATACTTGTGTGGTGTCCTTTCATTTGGTATTACAGGATTGTATGTGGTAAAACAGCTCGCTTAACACGACCTCTTAAGTTAAGCCTTTAGGCTGCTTAGTCCATGCTACCCCTAGGATAGCTTGTCTAATAAGGTTGACTTACAACCAGACACCATAAGGGGATTGTTTGGTCAGGTAGTAGGTGGTTCCAGAATTGGAAACATCCCCTACCAGGCCAACTTCTCACAAATACCTTAACTAAAGAGTGGCCAACAGGGCAAGCTTAGCTACACACAGTCTAATAGTAGTAGCACAGAGACTCTAGGGGCAGAGGCAGTTTGAAGGAACTGAAAGTCAGGGATGGCATTGGATAGTTACGCAAAATTTGGAAAGCAAATGTAAGACCAAAGAAGGTTTTGCTAACATTGAATTACGAAGGAGGATTAATACGGTTGGAAAAAGTAAGGTGCGTTAAAAAGTTAGGGAAATGTAATTGTTAATAATATAAGCACTGTAGGAATTACTGGGGCCAGCAGCAGGATCCGCGGTAGAGGAGCGCTCCTCCTGTGGTTGTCCCGCCAACTCGGAGCCCGTCTTCTTGCCCTTGGGTGGTGCTGATCATGTAAGAAATAATAAAGAAAGAGAAGCATTAAGTGCTGTGAAACAAAGACCTCATTCAAAAATCCTCTCAAACATTTTAGGGAACAACAATTCCAATACAATTGACTTCGAAGTATAAATGACTACTGGCTTGCAAGATCCACAGACCGTCTACTTATAGAACACTAATCAAATGTGCCATAAACATTCTGATTGCAGAATACTAACGAAGCCAGTACCACCTGACCTACACCACCTATTCAAGAATCCAGATGGGCCAATTGGTCAGTAATTCGGCATTTCAATTTTATTTTTACCCGCAAACATGCATAGATGATGAGATGGAGGACACAGGCATACATTTGTACATACACATAATTGTTGGTTGCTTGCGTCAGAACTGCTACTGACTCACCTGACCATGCTATTGCTGTGCTAAGCCTACCACTCAGTAAACAAACTCAAACCAGTTCTATGTAGGGGTGGGGTAAATAAGAACTAACTAAGCATTCAGTGACAGAGGAGGCGTCATGCAGACCGTTAAAAAATATGAAGCAAATAATACTATCCATCCACCACTATTTCACTAAAGGACAATGGGACTCACTAGACTCTAGCAATAGCATCAACTAACTTCAGTTCTCTAAAAACTCTAACATCAATAATCAGCAGCCCAAGCTAGCGCTAAGTTACAAACCAGTAAGAGAAGTGGCGAGCAGCACCTGTGTCATACAATAACAGAAGAATTTGAGACTGAATTCATCGGCAATGTAACAAAGCGCACCAGTAACCGTGTTACTTATTCATCCAAGAATTATACACAATACTTGTACTACTATAATATATATTAAATTATTCATATTACTAGCTACTCACCAATCCCCACGACTTCAACACCTATCAGGTCCAACAGGTCCTGCTCCCTGTCCAGAATGTCTGCCCACCGGTGGGCCAGCTGCTGGTGGGTGCGCCGGATTTCTGAGAGACGGTAGACTGCCCAGCGCACCTTCGCCCACCGGCGGTGACGCTCCTCTGGTAGGTAACCAGACCCTGGCCTGCCGCCTGCTGCCAAGGTCAAGGGGAGGTGGCGCTGGATGAAAAAAACCAGGGCGGCCACCTCCGCCTCCCCGAAAAGATTCCAGGCCTGCACCCCTGCAGGTCGCATTCTGCCGCAAGGCAGCCGGCTCTTGGGCGCAGGCGCCTTGCCCTTCGAGCCGGTTCTGCTGCTCCCCTTTGCCATGGTTCTGGGGTGGAGCTGGAGGTGGAAAATAAAGTTAGGGGGAAGAAGTAGGAGCTTAAATAAAGAAGTAAAATAAAACAGTAAAAAAGCTAAAAAAAAGGTGGAAAAGTAGAAATAAAATGCAAAATATAAACTTAGGGACAGAGAGAGATAGATGATAAGTAAAAAAAGTAAGAAAAACTATGAAAAGAGGTAAGGATTGAAGAGATATAAGGTGGATAGAAAACTAGGCCCAGAACCATAGCATAGAGTGTGAAAAACAAGATGGCCGCGCCCATCGCGACCACGTGGGTAAGTTTGCGCGAGATTTCACGCGAACACGCACTTTGTCAGTGTAAACAAGTAGTTGTGTTCCCGAACAAGACGTGCACCGCGCGAACGCGTTATTCGCGACCCGGAAGAGGAAATAGGGGGCGCGGGCGGGCGGGACAATTGAAAAAACAAGATGGCCGCGCCCATAGCCCAACCACATGGGTAAGGTCGCACGCTACAATCCCCCGAACACGCAGACAGCGCCCGACCATGCACTACGCGCTCCCGAGCAAGAAAAACGGCTCGCGACGGGACCAGCAAGCTACTACGCATGCTCGCGAAGCTCGCGTAGTGCGAGAATGTCTTCGCGTAGCTTCGCGTAGCGCGACTACGCGTACTACGCCCAGGCCTAATGAAGATGGTACCAATACTCATTAGTACCACGCTGACATGCCGTGAGATTAATTAGCTGAGATTCCAAAACAGTATCTTTCTGTTGGACTTTATCCATAAAGTCCTTTGCCGAAACATTTTGCAAATGTACTCCACTTTTTAGCATATGGTTTACTGCATAAGAAAGTCCAGACAAGTCACTCTCAAACAGAAGATGAAACAAATATGGAATACATTGGCGAAACCTTGGATCTTCTGCATATAATCTTGATGTCCGGTATTCAGATGCAGAAATATGCACAGGTCGTTCATCATATCGTCCACCTTTGCCTGTTGGAAATAACTGAGGGAAGCAATGAGCTTCCAAGCTTTCTTCCCATACACTAATGGGACTTCCTTTCGCTTCTTTCATTTGAAATAACTCAATAGTATTTCCCATCACTTCTTTAGAGTGAAGTGGATGCACACTATAATGTTCATAGATTTCTTCAGTTCTGGACACATCCACTTTTTCAATTTGTGCAGTTGGCAAATCACACCTCTTCTACAGTTGTTTCCTCTTCTCCTACATACACATTTTTATAGTATTGATTATTTTTTACCAAATACAACGTTGCCTTTTTCACTTTCCTACCATCCACTAATTCTTGCCAGATTTTCTTACTCTTCGTAGGAACACCATTAGCTAGAATAACTAGAGGTTCCTCTTCCACATTTTCTACATCAATTGTTTCAATATTTTTCTTTAAATTTAGAGGCAAATATACGACTCTTCCCTTTAATCCTCTCTGTAAATCTGAAGGAGGCAATTTCCCAGCCTTAGGCTCCATGCGAACAATAGCCTGAAATGGATGCACACAATGAATGAGAATAGACTCATAAGTATTTAAATCCATCAGTTCAGAAGGAATATTTACCAACTCAAGATTAATATGAACAGCTCTAGCAGGCATCTTATTCTCATCTAATTTATTATAACAATATTTACAAATACGTTGATCAGAACCCAAATCAAAACAATTCTCTACCAACAAATAAGTTTCAAATTCCTTCCACTCATTATTATTCTCCTTTTCACTTTTTAAATTGTGATGTATTCCTATAGGTACTGTATCGATTCCCCTATTCCTGACCCTGGTTTGGTTAATAATTAACTAGCAGCCATCCAACGGTGCAAAAACCGTTATCTGATTAAGCCACACCACGGCACAGAAGCGCGTTATCTGATTAGGTCATAACGCATGCCATCTAATTAGACAAGCAATATTCCTCCAGCCCCTGATAAGGCATACGGAGTTCTCAAAACAAATCAAACCTACAGCGACCTGGGAAATTCCCATAACAATTGTTTTGATTTCACCGAGAACTTCAGTAAAGAATGTGCGAACGAACCGGTTCATATGACATCCTTATTGACGTATATATGTCCATCCTTACGTCAATCTCGGCACCTTTCAGGTATAAATATTACCGACATTGCCTTAAGCAAACACATGCGGTGGTGACGAGATTGGAGCAGCGAGACGTGCCGAGGAGCCCAGCAGAGAGCGAAGCCCACAGGCGCTGCCCCTCCTTCCTGACGCGCTGAGAACGAGACGCTGCCTTTCTTCTGCTGAGAAATCCAGCTCCGGCGCTTCCAAGCAGCCCTCGCAGGCAGCTGGAATATCAAGACCTGGGATAAGAGATACCAGCCCTCCACCATTCTAGATCTCAGGTACAGAACTGAATAACCCCTTGCAGAGAATTCTCGAGTCAGTCCCTTGGCAAAACAAACTTAACTTAAACTGCTAATTATCTACTCCCGCCCACGTATTAGGCTTAGGTCAGGTACACTGGGGTAGAAGCACCAGTTGAGTACGATTAGTCAAATGTATATATGTATGTATCTATTTTATTCATTTTAAAGTATCATATTGCTCAGAAACCATATCAATGCTTTTATTTTATAATTCTGTCTTTACTGTATGCACTTTACTTAACTATAAGTATTGCAATATTAGCGATTCATTTCTCTTGTATGAGAAAAGAGACTGATCAATAAACATCATTCTTTATTGAACACGCCCGTCTCTTCCTTTTCTCTACAATCTGGTGAAACTAAGAATGCACTGAACTGACTGAGTAAAATAAGTTGTCTTTTGTTTTCACACGACTCTAGAGATACACTCTTGATTAGGGGAGAGCAAAGTTGTCATGTTCTATGGTTGTCAGAAACTAAATCCCTTCTTGTCTATCCAGGGAGGTTAAAATCCTCCTTGCCTATTCGAGAAAGTTTCTAGTGAACTCTGAGCTAGCTGGCAAACACAAAACTTTAAGTCTAATATCGTCGGTAGAAGACCTAGTTAACCTCTGCCCTAGGTCTATACTATTGAAGATATTATTCCAATGCGCAGAGCCTATTGGGATAATAGGAACTACACTACATGGCGCCCAACGTTTGGATAGGCGATAAAACTAACGCAAGACATTAGAGTAACTCAGTCATGCTTTTTCACACAGACCCCTTTTTCCCATAATACTCCAAAGACGTCTGGAGTGGGTGAAAGGTCATATCCGCCAAACCTCGCAGGAGGAGACTCCTATGTATGGTTCTTGGTTTACTCAACGTTGAAGGATACACTGTTCGAAAATATTGTGCATCTAATCTTTGTTTCCATAGAAACCTGATCTGCAAATAAATAAAAAAATCTTCTTGACAATAGTATGTCAGAAACTGAAGAAGAAAGGGAGACAGCTAGAATAGCAACTGAACTCCTAGCAGCCGACAATACTCTGCTGCAAAATGACCCGGATATAATACTCATCCCGGTCAACATAAGAAAATCTATAACCTTAAAACTTATAGAAATTGGACTGACACCAAGAGGTGGTACAGTCATATTCATAATTGAGGCACACGAATATCGGCAGACAGAGGTATTCTATTCATGGATAAACTTTCCAGCAGCAAACGCTGTAACAAAGGACTTCCACTATTACAAAATAGAGGAACCTCCTAATGAGTACACTCCTTTCGAGGAGGTGGAAATACCACTCAAATTCCAAGAGCACCAGCTCTTCTTTAATGGTGCCCTAAAACATAATAATCACATCACCAGGCTCGGTCCACTAGGTAGACCAGGAGCAACGTGGCCGGTCCTAGCCGGATACACACCACATCCAGACATTGAAGAAATGCCTGCACCAGATCTTTTAGCACAGCTAAAACAATTAATAAAAATACATAGACAATTAGTCCAATATGTAATGCGGACTTCAACAGTCCAACCAGCAATTAAAATTCCACAGCTGACCACTCATCAGGGGAACACAAATACAATTACACCTCAGAACATACAGTCCTGTCTAGGTAAAGTACCCGCAAAACGGGAACAAATTCCTTTCTGGCTAGCACAAAAAATCACTCAAATAGAGGGGGTGTTTCCAGATACCACGCCTGTTGAGAGAACATAGGATTCTGACTATCTGTCTTCCAATGGGAATCGCACCACATGTGGAGGACTGTGACACTTGGGGAACAGTCTTTGCTTCCATTCAACACAAAAACACATGGTGTACCATCCATGTCAGTAATACCAGATGTGCTAAAACAGATTCAAGATGAATACGGTCCAGAACCCGCTTTAACTCTCGGTATGAAACTACTGAAAGATTTCAAGCAGGTCTCGGCAATATTATTAGCCAACATAAAGGGAGAAGCAGCAAATGTGGCGATTCTCCAGAGGTTAAAAGAGACAAATATAGCAGACCAACCATCTGAAATTGCCAGAATCATAGAAAAATCCTATGAAGAACTAGGAAGAGATAGTTTGGGTGGAATACCAGTGAAACCCCAACTAGTTGAAAGTCCTGAAAAGGTATTTATTAACCCCTTCGACGCTCATGACGAGCCCAGCTCCTCATGGAGTTTCCATTGACTTCAATGGAAATTACATTGAAGAGCCAGAGGGGGCCTTAGCATCCAAGTGGTTAAAAATAATTTAAACAGTCAAAAAGAGAGCTGGGATGGAAATAAACAATCCAATCCTAAAGAAAAAAGATTCCAGTCCAGAGGAAGGTCTCCTCGGCGGAGAGAAAGATCTCCTGATCAAGGATGCAAGTCTCCCCAAAGGGAGCCCTCTGTGAAAAAATACAACCTTAGAAATAGGGATAATATAAAAAAACTGATAGATATCAAGATATTGATACACGTCCCTCTCAATCTTTTCAGACTTCCTCGCAGAAATCGGAAAGAAGAGGACGATCAGAACACAGGGAAGAGCACGTCAAGTCCAAAGACAAAGAACCTGCTCATCTGAATAAAAAATTACAATTTCCAAAAAAGAAGGTAGCCAGTATTAAAGTAATCAACAATGCCGAGAATACTGAGGACACAGCTGAAAAACGGAGAATGGGCTCAGACAATGCTAGACAGCGCAGCAGAAGTGAGCATAGCTCGCAAAGTCCTTATGAATCATCTGGAGACAGTGTACACGAATGAATACATTCAGGTGGAAACTGCAGATACCAGAGTTAGCAAACCTCATAAAATATATGAAATAACATTGCGTATAGAGGGGGATAAGACTAGAAAAATAAGGGGTCTATTTTGGGATAATCTCTCCAAGGGCTATGACATACTTCTAGCTGAACGAGACTGGCCTCCAGAGTTTGTCAGGGAGTGCCCACATGGCGAAGAAATAATTATGCCTGCCTTCTCAAACCATATTCCAATTCATAAAAAATATACACTTGCAAGAAAGTGGGCAGTAGCTCAAGTCCCTGCCTTATATAAAAATCATGTGGGATGGGATGAGGACTCTCCTCCTCACAAAATCCAGTTAAAATCACAACCTACTGCACAGAGGCAGTACCCGATTAAGCAAGAAGCTAAAAAACAGGTAAAAGAGATCCTAAATCAACTTGAATACCAGGGGGTGATTAAAACTTGCACCTCACAAATGAACAACCCTTTGTTTCCTGTCTCCAAACCAGACAATTCATATCGTCTTGTTTTGGACTACAGACACCTTAACTCATGTTGCAAAACATTTGCGGTACAAAACTCGCATAGTGCTGCACTAATGAATAACATAGTCCGCAAAAAATACAAAACCCCATTAGACATTTCTAATGGATTCTTTTGTCAAAATATAGCACCAGAGAGCAGATATTTGACGGCGTTCTCAATAAATGGCACGCAAAAAAAATGTCTGTCGTTTGCCCCAGGGGTTCAAGAACAGCCCAGGATTATTCTCAGCGAGAGTAACAGAATTACTACAAACATATGATGACGAGGCGTTATCTTATGTCGACGACATCTATCTAACAGATGATGACTTGGATACTCATTTGAAGAGAGTGAACACCATAATACTTGGGTTCGCAGCAGAGGGTTACAAATTCAACTTTAAAAAGTCAAGAATTGCCCATCTAACAGTCCTGTTTTTAGGATATGAACTATCAAGTGAAGGCAAAAGCCTGGCTGACAATTTCCTAGAGAAATGTGCTGTAATCCAAGCACCTAGAACACTGAAAAACTTACAATCAATTCTAGGCTTCCTAAATTTCGGAAGAACTTACATTATAAATTATGCAGAGAGAATTAAACCTCTCTATGATCTAATAAAACCAGATTTTAAAAGAATCAATTGGACTCACAAACACACAGAAATTTTGAGATCTTTACAAACAGATATGTTAGTTAAAACAAAATTACAAACACGTGACAACACACGCAACCTTGTGATTTGAGTCATCCCAGGAAGATGCGGATTCACATACCTGACCTCTAATGAGGGAGAGAAGGTACCAATAGCATACAAATTACATTTGTACACAGAAGCTGAAAAAAGGTTCAGCATTAAGGAAAGCATTGTTCATGCGGTTCAAACAGCTGTAGCAAAAGAAAAATACCAAGCCGACGGTAGACAGGTTACAGTCAGAACAGCAGAATCAGCTTTTGAGGCATTAACAACACCATGTAATTTACCGACAACTGCACTGAATCCAGAATGGATACAATGGGTAAATTCTGTTGCTACAGACAAAGTAAAATACTATTTTGACCCGGAAATGAAAGAATTACAACATCTAGAATATGAGAGAGAATACCCTCTGCCAATCGACATTCTGCCTTTACGACAGTACGCCTGTGTAATATATACAGACGGTCATGCTCAACCCTCAGTTTGGGGAGAGCTGGCTTACAACGCCACATGCGAAATTGTAAAAGAAGTGTGGCGCGGAGGTAAATTAAGACCTCTACTTACAAAAACACACTCAGTGGAAAAAAATTCAGAACAACAAACTGAAATAATAGCGTTAAAAAGGGCGCGAGATAATGCCGATCGCGAATTCCCGACACTTATAGTGTACGATTCGTATTACTGCGTCAAATCATACAATAACGACTTACAGAAATGGATTCAAAACGGTTACAAAGATGACCCAGGTGCAACAATAAAGCAAAAAATGCTTTGGGAACAAGTAGTTCTTTTACAGAAAGAACTACCAAAAACTCACGTGATACATTCAGTGTGTTATCAGCGTGATGGCTTTCACGTTGCAGGGAATTCATTGGCTGAGACAGCCACAGCGGTAGCAACTAAACCGGCCTCCGTAGCTACAAAAAAGCGTACAGTAAAACACATTGACGGTGAAACTGTGCTGGCGGTGAAAACGTCATCAAAAGGCGACTGCTCAGCGCTACCGATCAATTATCCACTCAATTATACATACATAATCGATGCAAACTCAGTCCCTTTTGCTCGAATCCCTGGAGTGGGGGATAGAGTAATATCAAACACGGACAGGAGAGGCTTGTTAATAGCAGACGCACATATGGGTGAGGGTCTCAGACACCTTAAGCTAAAAGATTCTCTGGAAGAATTACAATCAGTGTACTGGTGGCCAGGCATGAGCCTGCATCATCACATTTTTGTAAAAAACTGCCCAGACTGCAATAGAGATCGCAGTGGCGAGCGAGGAGGACTAGTGCCATGGCATTTCGCTCCAGATAAACAACAACAATAAGAAAGTACCCATCATGAAAAAAGCGTTATATTAACATAAAAAGACTAATTTTCACTTACAATGTAGACCCAAGCGCTCGGCTGACGTCTGGACTGTTATAAAAAGATTTGCGAGTCTATAATGGCATATACGCTATGAGCATGCTACGTTTTGACTAATGTATTCCCTTAAGCCCTCAAGCTTGTGGGGAAGCATGGCCAAATGAGCATTGCATAGCGGGACTCTTCTCACTTCCTTCCTGAGGGATACGGCATGGTGTAAAGAAAAAACCAAGACATAAAGCAATCTATAACGGAAAAGGTATTAGGTTCGGGAGCTGGGTGGGTCAAACATTTAATAAGTGTCCAACGTAGTCTAAATAACGTGCCAAGGAATTCTCTGAAAGGGTTCAGTCCGTACGAACTATTGTTCGGGACTAGAATGATGATCCAAGATCTTGATAGTCAGACTTCAGTGGTTAAAGACAAAAGCTTTGATATCAAAGATCGTTTGGCTATCTTGCAGGACTTAAATGAAACAAGAAAAGACCTGAGCAACATAAAGTTGAAACAACAGCCAACAACCACTGAAGAGAAACCACCTGTCCCAGCAAGGCCTGTCTGGATTCCAAAAGTCGGGGATCTAGTCAGAGAAAAGATCGCGGTAAAGAAGGAATTTGGGCCTTCTTACAGAAAAGCAGTTCCTGTCTTGTCTATCAACGGGACAAGATCAGTAGAACTACCGCCCCTTGCTGGTAAAAAGGAGAACCGAGTCATATCCATCGACCTGGTAAAACCACAATCATGTGGCCGATAACAAACAGTAGGCCAAGTGGACTCCCAAGAAGTAGCAGAACACCAATGTTTGCTACGAATACAGAGGTTCAAACTGAAAGACTGATCACATTTGGAAAATCTACAGTGAAACAACAAGGACTATGCAACAAAGCAATGGAACTTGAACCTCTTAAAACCCAAATCAAAGCTTTTCATCAAGAAACAACAACCTATGATGATGCAACTACAGACTTTGTTAATGAAACAAAGCAAAATCCAAAAGCAATTGGAACAATTGACAGAACAGCATCCGGCTACTTCATCAACTTCGATGATTCATCTGAAGATCTGAGTGAACCCAAGAAACAGCCATCAACAAAAACTTTTAAAGATAAAGCTAAGGAACTTTTTCAACAGCTGAAAGAAACCTATCTGATTTCTCAATGGATTGAATTTTGGGTGGCCTTAGGTGCATTTATCCTCATTCTTTGGCTCATCATGGTACTATGCTTGGGACATTTCATTGAAGGAAAATATGCTAAAATGGACACAGCAAGCCAGAAAATCAACTTGGTCCTTAAACCACACACATCTTCACACATCGAGAAAAGAGAACTTTCTTCAGTGAACTTCACAGCCAATCCTATACCAGGCGGTGTAGCATGGGACAAAACTGATTATGAAATCTATGGTCCGGTTGAAATCCTGAAGTATCCACACCAATTCAAGATCCCATTGAGTGACTTTGTAAAACCAAGCACATTTGCTGATGATTGGGACTTTGAAAGTATTAATCATATGATGTCTGATCTTGTGATGTCTGCTAAATTCACAGAACATGATTATTTGCAGGGTTCGTCTAATTATGATCAGATGTTCTGCTACAACCACTATGGTAACCATTATCTACATAAATCTGCACAACCTAGAAATGTTTTAAATTATAACCAATGGAAACATTGTGCTACTCCTCCAAAAGATAGCTCGAAAACATTTTATGATAAATATTCATACTTTTCAGGGTTTAACACAAGTAATGCAGAAACATTTTATTTCAAATTGTCAAATAAGACAGGTATGAAGACCATGCTTACAAACACAAAATTGATATATTCCGATTCTTTTTTTGAGCAAATGAATACATTTGGGTTTGATTTCTGGAACAATAATATTGAAGCAAAAACTGTTTGGGGTACAAGAGATTGGCAAGTACAAGGTATAGAATCATTGTTTAGAGCCTGCATGATCCCAGAACAAATTATATTTTTGAACGACACTATTCAACAAACTACCTGTCTTGGCTTAGCCAAAATCAAAGATTTGAACAAAACGTCTATTCCAAAGCCAACAGTGAACAGTAATAGCTCTATAGATGTTGAGATAGACGTAAAAAATATATTAAACCAAAACAGAACACATCCTGAATGGAAAAAATGGTTGATCTGGCCCACAGATACAAATAACTGTCAAGACAGATTCCTGAACAAAGTACAGGGGTTCACATTGACTAGGCCAGACCCTAGATATTCCCAAAGACAACATCCAGGGATAGTAACCACCTACAGCGTGGGCAAGCTCTGCCTTCAATGGCTACAAACGTCCACACTGGCTGAAATTAAGCAACACCTAACTTTACTTACAGAAGGTGCTGACTTGCGTGATTTCATTATGGGACCACGCAAACAGCGTCAAAAACGTTTCATAGCGGCCTCTATATATGCAGCTTATAACGATGCCTGGAAAGTAACTCAAATTGAGACAGCAGAAAAAATACGGGAGATTGACCGTATTAATTTGGAAAAATCACTTTCTGTGGTGGACAATGGGTTAATGACTCTGTCCTCCAGAATATATTCTCTGGACAGCATTGTGTCTTCAGCAATCGATATAATATCGCAAGACTTACTGATGTTACAACACGGTCAGTCCCAATTGCGTTCTATTGTACAGCTTGGCTGGACGTTACAAAATCTGCGTTCTGGCTATGTGCCTTGGCGTTTAATCAACACAACGTCATTATTTAATATCTTTAACCTTACTGATAAACAAATCAGTTTGGCACAGAAGGGTGCTGACTATACAATTCTGAGCATTGAAAAACTTGAGAGATTACTATTGACAATGTCAGAACGACCTGTCATTGAATGGATAATACATGGAATAATAAATATTCCGATAACTACTTTCCAGTTTCAATTCTGCCAAAAATATATACAGGCAGGCCAGTATGAAAGGTTGGGTAAAGGGTACATTAAGTCAATATGGAACTTGCCCTATACACACGAATGTGTCAGTAATAAAGGCCAGAAAGTGTTTCTCAGTGGCAATAATTGTGCAAGATCACTAAGCGGTACACTTCTGTGTCAGGGTATTAGCTTGCATGGAGCCTGTGAAGGGACTTCAAATAACCTTTCATGTTACCAGCTAGGCACACCTGCAACACGAATAGAACCATTCTTTAGGAGACTCTCGAACGGGAGTTACATTCTAATAGTAGATCGCAGATGTTGTAGTTTGCTGCCCGGAAAACCTTATCTCATAACCGTGACTAGGAAGGTCATGTGCTGTGAACGAGTATTGTTCCCTAACGATTCTCCAGACAGGGAGGCAAGGTTATGGCCCGATTTGAAAATTGCTTCTATTCGAATTGATACTTTAAGCAGAATGAAGACTGTGCTCCTACAGACGCCGACCAGGCTAACGTCATCAAAAGAAACGTATGATCTCCAAGTTGCAAGGACAACGGCAGAGATTCATTCATTGTTATCAACTAATTCCCCCATACATTTCGCAGAAAAAAAAACTGAACGAAATCTTAAATATTTCTGATACCAGTGGTGCCTTATGTGTATTTAAGACAGTGTTTTCAGGAGCTTTAACACCATTCAAAGCCATCCTGGGTATTTTTCCAGACTTTGTCCATTCAATTTTTGGCGGACTTCCTCTCCTTTTGGGACTAGTGGCAGGCTTCCTATTTTTGATCCTGTTATTTCGCTATGGCAAACCATGTCACAGACAAAACACCTGCGACAAGGGAAGAAATGATCCTAGCCATTGGCTACCGGGACCGCATTACTAAAGTCCTTGGACTAGCACAGCTTCGGGACCTGAACATGACTTGGTTTCTTTCATTTAGACCAATGTGGCAAAGTTGTGTTATGCCTGTATTAAGGTGCTTGCTATGCGGCGAAGAATGCGTGTTGGACACCTGTCTGGCACTACAATCGGATGTGCCAATGGACGCAGATACCTTGTTGGGTCCGGTAACGGCTCATGCATTGTGCTGTCCCCAGCTGCTACCAATCCTGATGACGGCATTCGTGGAGACTTCACCACTACGATTGAGGGGTAGTGAAGTACAAGATGAAAGCAGCATCGGTCAGGTATGACCTTCAGTCAGCTATGCTGATCAAAACATCAATGGAGGCTATCATGCTCGGGCTCATGAATGCATGGTAACAACTTTTTCCGAGTTAGTGGAACTTACGCAAGAAGCTGTTGACAGTTTTTTCAACAGTCTAAATGATATGATTAGGCTGTCTGGTTTTAGGTTTAAACCTATAATAACTGATAAAACCCCACCGAAAGGAAAATGGCCATCACTGGTGTAAACATATAAACACTGAAAAAACACCTTTGCAACCATAAACTAAGTGCCATTCATGGAAAGGAAAAGATGAGTGAAAGAGTCATTTTTATTTCTTCCTGAAGGGGCCAATACAATGTAACTTTGTCATACAAGGTAGCATCAAGAAAGATGGGGCTAATATTATTCTGCTTGACTTTTGTTGTTCAGGGATGTCACTAAAACATTGTCTCTTTTTCCTTCTGCTTTTTTTAGTTTTGTGGTCTTCGGTCTAAAGATGCAGTGTTTAGAAGCATGTTTTAGGTGTTATTTAGTTATTTTATAAACTGTTGAGATTCGTGAAATACAAAAGTCAGATTTAAAATGTTGGCTACATTTAATTTCACTAATCGGTAAAATGGCTGGTTTCATAAGAATCTTTCCTAATATGTACCATCACATTTACCCAGAGACAGGGAATGGGTGAAATCCTTTGATACATCAGCCCCCTTTTCTAGTGAGTCAGTATTGATTGTAAGTGAATTGCCAAACACCAGAGTCTTTAAACATTCAATGCAAGATGTAGTGACAGGTATATGTGAAAAGAATGTTGTCACCAAGCATCTAAGATAGTGGGTGTTTGGTAAACATGGAATGCAGTGTCACTTGGAATGCTGCTGAAAAAAATTCCATCCAAGTTCAATAAATATTGGATTGATATTGTTTGTATTTGCAGTAATTCAGCTACGTATGGGAAAAGTTGTATGATGGTCTGTCAAAATTGATACCTGAGCTGAAGTGCTTCCCTGTAAGAGATCCTTGTCACTTGCTAGATGGTATACTGACAGCATCTTTATAATCTTCAGAGTTAATGAAGAATGCTATTAACTTTGTAGTCCATTCTGGTGCAGTAAAGATGTATTTGGACCTTATATTCCCTGTGCATATGCTACCTATACACATGCACTATCAGTGCAGAAAGCAAGCAATAATTAAAATTAAATTAAAATTCCATAAACACCGGAAAAACTCTTTCTGTTGTTTTTAATGGCACGAAAATGTGTAACCACTGATAAACACAGTTTTTTCAGGTATTGAAAAAACTGAAAAAACCCCACCAGAATTTAACAAAAATAGAAACTGAAAACAGGAAAGCCTAGATATGATGTTTTCACCAGAGCAGCAGGAATAACTTTGAGCAGACTAGCACTCGGAGTTCCCTACATCCTGAATTTGGCCTTCAACTTTTTAAAAAAAGCGATATGAAAAATTTTCTCATCAGTTTGTTCAGACTGCAAGAACCTTTTTCCCCAATTCCAAAATATTTACGATTTTTTGGGACACTTATCTTCTGCTTAAAGTAGACATTATTCTTAGAGAACTGAATTTCTATTTTAGCTATCCTCTAGCACTCTCATACAAAACTTTATGATTGTGATGAAATGGTCTCGCACTTTTTTTCTGTATTAAGAGCAATTTCATGTGTGGTTTTCGCATTTATTCATGCTGAATTTAAAAATATGCGTTATATGTTTAGCATTATTAGACTGCTTGTGCATATAGTACACATGATAGTACATGTGATTGTGTTTCGTATAATTCATAATTCCAATTTTCAGAATACATATGAATGTATTTTGGGGTGGTACGGTATACACAAACGCTACTGATTTCACTATGCCTAGATTTGTAAATATGGACATAGTCTACGTGGAGTGGGTGTGATGTATTCCTATAGGTACTGTATCGATTCCCCTATTCCTGACCCTGGTTTGGTTAATAATTAACTAGCAGCCATCCAACGGTGCAAAAACCGTTATCTGATTAAGCCACACCACGGCACAGAAGCGCGTTATCTGATTAGGTCATAACGCATTCCATCTAATTAGACAAGCGATATTCCTCCAGCCCCTGATAAGGCATACGGAGTTCTCAAAACAAATCAAACCTACAGCGACCTGGGAAATTCCCATTACCATTGTTTTGATTTCACCGAGAACTTCAGTAAAGAATGTGCGAACGAACCAGTTCATATGACATCCTTATTGACGTATATATGTCCATCCTTACGTCAATCTCGGCACCTTTCAGGTATAAATATTACCGACATTGCCTTAAGCAAACACATGCGGTGGTGACGAGATTGGAGCAGCGAGACGTGCCGAGGAGCCCAGCAGAGAGCGAAGCCCACAGGCGCTGCCCCTCCTTCCTGACGCGCTGAGAACGAGACGCTGCCTTTCTCCTGCTGAGAAATCCAGCTCCGGCGCTTCGAAGCAGCCCTCGCAGGCAGCTGGAATATCAAGACCTGGGATAAGAGATACCAGCCCTCCACCATTCTTGATCTCAGGTACAGAACTGAATAACCCCTTGCAGAGAATTCTCGAGTCAGTCCCTTGGCAAAACAAACTTAACTTAAACTGCTACTTATCTACTCCCGCCCACGTATTAGGCTTAGGTCAGGTACACTGGGGTAGGCGTGGTTAGAAGCACCAGTTGAGTACGATTAGTCAAATGTATATATGTATGTATCTATTTTATTCATTTTAAAGTATCATATTGCTCAGAAACCATATCAATGCTTTTACAGTATTATTTTATAATTCTGTCTTTACTGTATGCACTTTACTTAACTATAAGTATTGCAATAATAGCGATTCATTTCTCTTGTATGAGAAAAGAGACTGATCAATAAACACCATTCTTTATTGAACACGCCCGTCTCTTCCTTTTCTCTACAATCTGGTGAAACTAAGAATGCACTGAACTGACTGAGTAAAATAAGTTGTCTTTTGTTTTCACACGACTCTAGAGATACACTCTTGATTAGGGGAGAGCAAAGTTGTCATGTTCTATGGTTGTCAGAAACTAAATCCCTTCTTGTCTATCCAGGGAGGTTAAAATCCTCCTTGCCTATTCGAGAAAGTTTCTAGTGAACTCTGAGCTAGCTGGCAAACACAAAACTTTAAGTCTAATATCGTCGGTAGAAGACCTAGTTAACCTCTGCCCTAGGTCTATACTATTGAAGATATTATTCCAATGCGCAGAGCCTATTGGGATAATAGGAACTACACTACAAAATATGGATCACCTAACCTGGTCTGATTTTTATAATGAATTCGTCTACAACAAATACAAGAAAAGTTTGGCTTTTCATCTGAAATTACCTTAAACCTTGTAATATCTTGCTAAAAAATTCTGTACAAAATTTTTTTTAATTTTCTTCCACATTTCCTTCTATTAATGTATCTGTTTCTGCACTTTCTTCTTCAGGACCAAAGTAACTAACCTCAATTTCTTCACAAATGTTGATCACATCTAACACAGATCCATGCAAAAGAGCACTGTTCAATTTTTTTAAAATTAGTGCTGGACTTTTTGCATCATACAACCTTCTCACTAATGTTCTCACTACAGTATGATGCACTGCTAACATCTTAAAATGGTGAGAAACACTTTGACATACTTTTTTAGAAAAACATGCCAAAGAATGACCTTGCAAACCCGTTTTTTCTCTCACTCTGCAGGGCTTTAATTCTTGCAACATCTTAATCTTCTGTTTATCACTGTTCTTAGTATACTTACGTAAAAAAATGCAAAAAAATCAATTGAATCCTGTCGTACACTACAAATACTACTATAATTCCTAGTGTACAGTGGAGCCTTAGGACGTCTTCCTAAAACTTCATCAGCTAACACCTCTTCTGCATTTATAGGGACAATTTTCTCTTTTTCAATCAGTCTACCATTCTTAATATCATAAGCTCGACCACTGGTGTCAACTGCATGCAACAAATCATTACTCTGAAAGTAACTCTCTTTATTATAAAACGGCTCATAACTTGAACTATGTTTCCATTCTCCAGAAAAAACATTACAAAAATTAGTTCTATTAATTAGTCTTTTCCACTTACTTTTGACCTTCATAACATTGATTGGCTTATCTAGGGGTCCATTAGGATGTTGGGCGGATTGCCCCTGCCAGGCTGGCGATGGCTACCGCCAGCCTGGCGAGGGCAATCTGCCGGACATCCTTCCCTGAATTCCCCCCGCCATATTACAATGGCGGGGGGACCGCAGTGGACCAAAACACCGCCCGTCACTTTTCCGCCCCGGTCGCCTTGTGGCCGGGTCGGAAAATGTTTAATATGGTAGCGGTGTCTATTAGACACCGCCAGCCATATTACAATGGGCAGTATTAGATGCCTTTCCGCGGCGGCGGCGAAGTACAGGTGGGGGGTGCACATGGGGGCTACCTGGGTACCCCCCTTCATTGTCATTTGCAAAGCGGCAGGCACCGCGCGGTGCCTGCCACTTTGCAAATGAAAATGTGCAATTGCATTTTCAGCATTGTGACGGGCGGTGCAGAGAGCACCGCCCGCCACAATGCTGAAAATACAGGATGTGCCCGCCACTGTGGCGGGCACATCCTAATGACACCCCTGGGACCCCCGCCCTTATGGCGGGCGGTCCCGATTTAAGATAGGATGACGGGTGGGCAAAGTCCGCCCGTCAACCTAATGGACCCCCTAGTGTTCGAATCCTACTGATTACTAAAACAAACAGTTGTTTTTTTTTAATTCAAAAGCTTTGCCCACAATTGTCTGTATATGGTTTTTTTTCTTATAAAAAGCTGTTTTTCTTTTACAATTCTTAATTTTTTTTAAATAAATTTACAACAACTCTGTTATGAAACATTCGCTTCCGAATCTCAACAAACTGATTTTTTCGTCTATTACTATAAAGACTATGCTTCCCACATATTTTTCCATCATTTTTTGTTTTTTTCTGGTTTTTCTTTGTAGTTACAGATATATATATTTTTTTCCTGATTGTCCACAGTTTTTTTAAATTGTGTTATTTTCCCTATAAAATCCTTTGTTGACTTACCAGGAGCTTTCTTTGTTTTTTCCAGACATTGCTCTTTAGATAAATCTTGTACTTCTTTTTCTTGGAAATATAAGCCTGTTTATATCTTTTTCTTCTCTCACTTTTAGACGGCATATTGTTTTTTCTTTCTGTAGATAATTAAAATATGTTGTGCAGAAAAAAAACATATTTAATTTTACAATTGTAGACCACTACTAGCATACTACATAGCAATTAGAAGTACTATATGTTGTTAAGTTTGGTTCACTCCATAAGTAATTTTAAGGCACAGCAGCAGAGTTTGGGCAGTGTAGGAGATCATGCAGGGAGTGCTGTTTCAGGGTTTAGGACAGTGCAGTGGTGTTTGAACATTATAGGGGCATTTGCTGGAAATTATGTTTCAGGGTTTACAGCAGTGCAGTAGTGTTGAAAGAGTTTAGCAGGTTTTGCTAGGGATTGTGTTTCAGGGTTTAGGACAGTGCAGTGGTGTTCAGGCACTGTAGAGGTTCAAGATGGGACTGATAATTCTGAGTTTAAAACAATGCCTGAACACCACTGCACTGCCCTAAACCCTGAAACAGCACTACCTGCAAGAACCCCTTTCACTGTAGTAATAATTTTACTGAATTTTAAGGGATACTGTCATGTGTCTAAGGTCACACTGTGAGTTAGGATTCATTTCAGATAATTGTGGCAGAATAATCTTACTTGATGTGTTTAAAAATATGGGAATACATGTACTTATGCAGTGAGTCGGACTTTAGGACATGTAGTGCTATAAAAATCTATGCAGCATGTGTGTCAGGCCTCTTAATTCCCAAATAGTCTCCGTGTTGTGTAATAGAGATCCTGTGTGTGCTGTAGAAATGCCATAGCAACACTCTCTGTAGCATGTAGTAATCATTTCAGTGTATTTTCATTTGTATATTCTCAGTCCCACCTTGACCCCTTATACTGCCTGAACAGCACTGCACTGTCCTAAACCCTAATATACCATCCCTATCAAAAGCTGCTAAACTCTTTCAACACTACTGCACTGTCCTAAAATCTGAAACAGCACTCCCAGCAAGACTCTCTTTCACTGTAGTAATCATTTTACTGAATTGCAAGGCATACTGTCATGTGTCTAGGATCACAGTGTGAGTTAGAATTCATTTCAGAAAAATGTGGCAGAATAATTTACTTATTTGATGTGTTAAACTGCACAGCATAGATCCCCTTACAAATTAACAACTCACCTTTAAAAATGCTTTTGTATTTTTAGAAGTGTCAATCACACAGCAGATTTTCTGAAGCAGAATCTCTGAATAGTGCACCAGTCACAGCAAGCACAAAATGGCATAGCTTCCCTCTCATTTTACACTCTAATCTTGAAGATAACCAATCAAATATCTTCCGACACAAATTCAAAACCAAACTAACATTTTAATTGGTTCTACATTGAAACACTTTCAATCTCACATAAAATTCAACCTTCCCCCACTGCTCTCTCTGCCTGTTACCATGGTAACACTCCATAGACACCTACCTGAACACACAGGTGAAAAGTTCATCTGCAAAACAAACCCGCAAGGGTGGTTGACTTTTCAAAACAGCAGCGAATCCTGTGCAATGTTCCTTTCAATCACTTTCTCTCAACCATTAGCATTTCTCCTTAAAAAAAAACCAGTAGCAGGCACCCTAGTTTTCAATGATGAATTTACAGAAACCACTAATCATTTATTCTTTTTCAAGTGCACTAAACCTCATCCACATTTTTTTCTAAACTCCTACTTTTCAAACTGCCATTTTATTTCCAGAGCCCATGTGAGTACAACCAGATCTCCCTTCAAGATGCTTAGAGTGTGGATTGTAGGACACAGCTATATTTTCTGGAGTGAAAGGTATGCAGCAAATAGATGCTTTCTCAACCTTGACTTACCACGGGTGCGCGCTTATAGATATATATATATTTTTTCTTTTGATTTTCTCAGGAACTACTGGATCGATTTACACCATTTGAGCAAAAGCGTGATCTGCGAATCAGACTCTACCACTTTCCCAAATTTCTTGTAATTCCGTTCAGCCGTTCGCGCTGTAGCCGTGTCTAATCGATCTATGGAAAATAACATGGGGAAAACACGTTTTGGGACCCCCTTTTTTCTCAGCCCCCACTTAACAAATCCCCCCAAAACTTTCAGGGAAGAGGCATAGCGGAGCGGGCCATCTTCTTTGAGAAATTCACAAAGATTCATCAACCGGCGGCAAAGTTGTTCCCAATAGAATGTTGCGGAATAACTAGGTCCTAACTAAGCATGAGCGGAAAATCCGTTACGCTCGCGGATTTTGCGAATTTTCAGTAAATTCGCGATCCGCGAACTCCCGCGAATTTACTGCGAATTCGCAAATCCGCGAGCGGCGGATTCCGGGGGCAAATGTTCAAGCCTTTCTGGCCTGTTGTAACTATTTTACAATGGTGCCGGCAAGCTGCCAGCGCCATCCTAAAATAGTTACTAAATTAGCTTCAACAGGAAGCTCTAATAGATAAAATAAAGCAGGTGCTCTAGTTGAAGCTTAAATTCAGTGACTCATTCATCAGCCCAAAAAACAATCGTGAGCGTTGTCAAGGCTAGGCAGATGTGCCTTCTTCCCAAATATACCATCGAAAATCAGCTGTGATGCTGGACAGAGGCCTTTGCATCCTTGACTTTCACGAGCGCAATCCTCGTGCTGTTCCTGTGGCCAGGAGCTTCTGTATCTTCATCTGCTGCTCTGATCGGTCTCTGACCTTTTATACACACAAGAGGCATGTGCACTCGCATGGAAGCCCCGCCCCAAATCCGCTGATCCGCAAATCCGCAAAATCCGCGGATTTTGCGAATCCACGATCAGTAAATACGCAAATACGCGAATCGTGGATCCGCAAAATCCGCCCATGCTTCGTCCTAACTATAACTATAACTACCTACTGGCGACCGCCAGTAGGTAATACATATGTAATACATATGTATATGTATATATATATATATATATATATAATATATATATATATATATATATATATATAAAATATATATATATATATATATTACCTACTGGCGGTCGCCGGTAGGTAGTTATTGGTTAAAACCTAGTTTCCATAGGAAATCTGCAACTTTCTATTTGGAATAACTTTGGCATCGGTGGACGAATCTTCGCAAATTTCTCCAAGAAAATGGCCTGCTCCACTCCTCTCCTTCCCTGAAAGTTTGGGGGTGATTTGTGAAGCAGGGGCCGAGAAAAAAGGGGGGTCCCAAAACGTGTTCTCCCCATGCAATTTTCCATAGGACCTTTAGGCAGGGCTACAGCCGAACGGCTGAACGGAATTACACTAAATTTGGCAAAAAGGTAGAGTTTGGTTCGCAGATGACCCTTTTTGTTGAATGGTGTCAATCTGTTCAGTAGTTCCTGTGAAAATCATAGGTAAAATCATAAGTATATCTAGAGGAGCTTACCGTACTCTGTACTGTACTCTGTACAGGAAGCTTATGGTACGCGTACCTTCCCGAGCACGAGCTACATGCTAATTGGCTATCAACTGTCTGTCAACACTTCAAACCAGGAAGTGTTGGTAGCCATCTCGTGCCTCGGTAGAACCGAGGCACAAGAAAGCTGAAAACAAATGCGCAAAACACGCAAAGGGGGCAGGGTAGACATACCCTGACCCCCTAGGCCTGCTCAAGGCTCCCCCCCAAATTTGTTTTTTAAATCAGGGGGTACGTGTACAGTAAGCATACCCAGTAAAAAAAAAACGGTTTGCTTTTTTTAATATTAACCCCGGGGGGACCAAATCCTGGGGGTATATTTTATAAAAAGTGTCCTTTTCTAGGTGTCATTTGAAATGTCATCAGTGATGTCATCATTGATGTCACTGACCATGCCATGAGTGATGTAATATGTGACGTCATCAGCAGTGCATTGCGGGCGCGCGAGTTATAGTTAACTATAACGGGGGAATTTCAATGGTTTTGTATGCGTGAATTGTCCAGCTAACTATAACATATGTGAAACCTGTGGTTTTTCAGTGAATTTCTAAGGTTTTTTAAATGCTAATTTTTAACTATAACGTGTGTGAAACCAATGGTTTTTTCAGTGAATATATATATATATATATATATTACCTACTGGCGGTCGCCAGTAGGTATATATAGTTAGGATTTTTTCTCTATGGGTTTTTTGAAAATTCTATGTCTAATAACTTTGGCGTTTGTGGACGGAATTGGCTGAAATTTTCAGGAAAATGGCACATTTTGTTTCTGAGCAGCCCTTGAAAATTTGGGGGGGGTTCGTCCGGTGGGGGCCGAGAAAAAAGGGGGGTCCCAAAACGTGTTTTTAACATTGAGTTTTCCATAGGGCGGTTGGCCTCACTTTTAGCCCGAACGGCTGAATGGATTTGCACGAAACTTGGCAAAATTGTAGGGACTGGTAGCCCGATGTGCCTTTTGTAGGTCTCAATATATGTGCTCCAGTGGATTTTGAGAAATTAACGTTTAAAAAAAGATATATATCTGTAACAGCGGACCAGTTAGCGCACTGGTTCGCGGACTTTTCGCGCAACGGAGCTTTGTGAAGCGAAGCTGATTGGTTCTCTGGCGTCTGTCAACATTCCAAAAAGTCCGTAGCGGCCGCCATCTTGTCTCTCGGTAGGATCGAGAGACAAGAGGAGGCCAAAGCGAAGGGGCAAATGACCATAAGGGGGAATAGTAGATCCTCGCTGACCCCCTAGGTTTGATGTGGAGGTTTTAAAAGGGCCCCGCGGGGCAAAAAAAATAAATTATAATAATAATCTTACGGCTGAATGGATTTGCACGAAACTTGGTAAAATTGTAGGGACTGGTAGCCCGATGTGCCTTTGCTAGGTCTCAATATATGTGCTTCAGTGGATTTTGAGAAATTAACGTTCAAAAAAAGATATATATCTGTAACAGCGGACCGCTTCGCGTACTTTTCGCGTTACGGAGCTTTGCGAAGCGAAGCTGATTGGCTCTCCGGTGTCTGTAAACATTCCAAACAGTCCGTAGCGGCCGCCATCTTGTCTCTCGGTAGGATCGAGAGACAAGAGGAGGCCAAAGCGAAGGGGCAAATGACCATAAGGGGGCATAGTAGATCCTCGCTGATCCCCTAGGTTTGATGTGGAGGTTTTAAAAGGGCCCCGCGGGGCAAAAAAAATAAATAATAATAATAATCGAACGGCTGAATGGATTTGCACGAAACTTGGTAAAATATTAGGGACTGGTAGCCCGATGTGCCTTTGCTAGGTCTCAATATATGTGCTTCAGTGCATTTTGAGAAATTAACGTTCAAAAACAAGATATATATCTGTAACAGCGCTCCGCTTCGCGGAGATAAAATTATATCTGTATTACCTAGCTGTTGCTAACACCAGTTAGCGACGGCTAGTAGGAGATAGCGACCATCTTGGGCCCCACTTTGCATGTGAGTGATATTTATCACTAATGACATGCAAAGTGGGCATGCCAAGATGTTAGCGACTGGAAACAGTCGCTAACATCGCTATCTCCTATTATCAACTTTTGGAAATATTCGAGATAAGCGCGAATATCTCCAAAAAGTAACAGCTGCCCTGAGCAGTTCTTAGCCATGTTATCCTATGGGAGGTGGATAACATGGCTAAGAGGATTAGCTCGGTAATGCATGAATATCGCTGAGTTTTCAGCGATATTAATGCATTGCGGTCGGTTTTTATCGTATTTGCGATAAACTTTGATAATAGCAACGTTTATCTGCGATAATTTCTGACGGTAAAAAAATCTTTGCAATGCATCGTTAGGGATAAATATCGCTTAACTTTGGTAATATGCCCCAACGTCTGTTAACGTTCGATTCGAAGGTAATCAGGAAGTGTTGAAAAACATTGTCTGCGCCATCTTGTCTTTTTTCAAATGCCACACTTTTGTCGTGCACGGCAGCCATTTTAGATGCCTTGACCAGACCCACTCTGTGCACGCTGTCGATCCTTAGCATGGCTCCCCACCCTCGCAAGCATCTCCCCCAGGCAGTGGTCACCCCCGCTCTCTGTCTTATGCATGGGTAATAAACCTCCCCCCATCTGCGCTGCTCTTTCCTGAGAATCACACCCTGTGCCCGCCCGACACCTCCCTTTCGCCCTATTCACTACTGCACCCTCTGACACTCCTTTTCCTCTGTGTCCGATTGTCCAGGCTGGTCCTAGGGTATCAGCTAGCCCTGCAGATGTAGTTTATGGCCACAGCTGTAAAGATTCACCCCTCTTCAAAGGAGTTATAGTAGATCAAGGCCCACACTCGATGAGATCCGTCACAGCAGAAGCGTTGCTATTATCTGAAAAACATCCTGTATTGTGATTGGGGAGGGGACCGAGCGTGAAGCGGAAGATTCCAGGGATGACTCTTTGTACATCAAAGTTTTTACAATTATGTGTCACATTAAAAATATATAGCACTCCGACAAAGTAGTAAGATTATAAAACTTTAATAATTTATAAATATATACAAGAAAACAAAAATAGTAATAACATATAAACATTTTTAGGGAAAAACAACGAAGTAGCGGTCGGCTGTGCGAATAGTCCCAACGCAGCACAACGTCCAGATTTCCGGCGTGGGGCGGGTCATCAGTAGCAAACTGTTGTGCGAATAGTTCCAAGGCAGCAGAACGCGCTGAAATCTACATGACACGAAAGTGATGTCTAGTAAGTTGCCACCCAGCAAATAACGGCGTGGGGCGTCGCGGGGGGTGGGTCTTCAGTAGCAAACTGTTGTGCGAATAGTTCCAAGGCAGCAGAACGATGGCACCAAGGTGATGTCCAGTAAGTTGCCGCACTGGTTTTGGTATCCTACAATGCTGCTCCGAATAACGGCGTGGAGCGCCCCGGGGGAGGCGGCGTGAACGGGCCTCTCCAGGTGGAGTGTCATCTGTTGTAGTGGGGCGCTCCTTTACCGTTTCAGTTGCCATTCCGTCCGTTTTTGGTCCACTGTGTCAAAACCCGCAATTCAGCTGAGTTGCGCCCACTCTTGCGGTGCAGCGATAGTCGGCTGCCACAGGACTCTCAAAATGGCGGCAGGCTCTTTCCTTTTTGGGCCTGGTCCACTGAAATGGCCCTGGGACACCTTGGAAATCGGACGCTTGTCTGCTAGGTCTTGGACCCCATTCTCGAAAGCGTCCCCTCCGCTTTGAGAATTCATCAAAAGTTTTGGGGGCCCCGACTCCTGCAGGCTTCTGGTGGGGAGCGGCTGCCATGATTGCTCGCGGATTGACCACGACGGAGCTACGAGATGGTGGTGCTCTCATGCTGACGCCAGCTTCAGTCTGAAACATCCAGAAACAAGGTGGGGCTTTCATCGTTTGGAAAAAAAAAAAAGTTTTCATCCAATGAAAAGTGTTGTTTTTAGGTCATATGATCATGCCTTCCATCATTAGGAAACCAAAAGTAAAATGAACCAATGAAAAGTTTTATAAACAAGTCACATGACCTGTTATGCGGCATAGGGTATAAAATGCGGAGAAAATACGTTGGCACGTGAGGCGGCGTCAGTAGCGGACCGATGTGCGAATAGGCCGAAGGCAACACAGCGTGCCAAGATCCGGATGGCACCGAGGTGGTGTCCAGCAAGTTGCAGCACTGGTGTGGCCATCCTACAATGTTGAAAGTCGGCGTGGGGCGCCCCGTTGGCCTGTGAGTTTGCGTCAGTAGCGGACCGATGTGCGAATAGGCCGAAGGCAGCACAACGCGCCAAGATCCGGATGGCACCGAGGTGGTGTCTAGTAAGTTGCCGCACTGGTGTGGCCATCCTACAATGCTGAAAGTCGGCGTGGGGCGCCCTGTTGGCCTGTGAGATGGTGTCAGTAGCGGACTGATGTGCGAATGGGGCCAAAGGCAGCGCAACAATATTTTCTGACGAGAAGACACCACAAGGCGCTGAGATGCCGAGATCCGGATGGCACCGAGGTGATGTCTAAGTTGCGGACTGATGTGCGAATGGGGCCAAAGGTAGCGTAACAATATTTTCTGTATGGAAGATACCACTAGGCGTTGAGATGCCAAGATTCGGATGGCACCGAGGTGATGTCTAGCAAGTTGCTGCACTGGTGTGGTCATCCTACAATGCTGAAACTCGGCGTGGGTCGCCCCATTAGCCTGTGAGATGGCGTCAGTAGCGGACCGATGTGCGAATAGGCCGAAGGCAGCACAACGCGCCAAGATCCGGATGTCACAGTGGTGGTTTCATAGTTGAGAGGCACTTCATCTGCAGTGGGGCGCCGAGATCCGGATGGCACCGAGGTGATGTCTAGCAAGTTGCTGTACTGGTGTGGTCATCCTACAATGCTGAAAGTCGGCGTGGGGCGCCCCATTAGCCTGTGAGATGGCGTCAGTAGCGGACTGATGTGCGAATGGGGCCAAAGGCAGCACAACGCGCCAAGATCCGGATGGCACCGAGGTGGTGTCCAGCAACTTGCCGCACTGGTGTGGCCATCCTACAATGCTGCGCCGAAAGTCGGCGTGGGGCGCCCCGTTGGCCTGTGAGTTCGCGTCAGTCAGTGGGGGCTGTTTGAGGATCTGACTGCATTGGAAAGCAATGTGATGCTGTGCGTCGCCCCCAAGATGGAGGTTCCTCGGCTGCAGTGGGGCGCCCCTTGGTGTTTCACTCGCTATGCAGCTGAGTTGCGTGCGCACTTGTGGCGAATAGGCCGAAGGCAGCACAACGCGCCGAGATCTGGATGGCACCGAGGTGGTGTCCAGCAATTTGCCGCACTGGTGTGGCCATCCTACAATGCTGCGCCGAAAGTCGGCGTGGGGTGCCCCGTTGGCCTGTGAGGTGGCGTCAGTAGCGGACCGATGTGTGAATAGGCCGGAACCAGCACAAGGCGCCAAGATCCGGATGGCACCGAGGTGGTGTCATAGTTGAGAGTTCTGAGCAGCGCTTGTAACACTGTCTGAAGCTTATTTGCACCTGCTGCAGCTTCACTATTGCCCTGGTGTGGCCTAAGATCGCCCATGACATAGGCGGCCACCTCCCGGGGTCCGGCGGAACTTTTTTCCTTTTCCTTTCTGCATCTTGTCCCAAATTCGTTTGACCTGAAGACACGACCAGGTCCCTGAATGTGTGCAGGGGGACGCTATTGATTGAATCAAAATGGCGGCTTCACACAAAGCTGACTCAAGCGTTTTCTGGTGGTTTCATAGTTGAGAGGCACTTCATCTGCAGTGGGGCGCCGAGATTTGGATGGCACCGAGGTGATGTCTAGCAAGTTGCTGTACTTGTGTGGTCATCCTACAATGCTGAAACTCGGCGTGGGTCGCCCCATTAGCCTGTGAGATAGCTGTTCTTTGGATTTGGGCCTGGTCCACTAAAATGGCCCTGGGACACCTAAGAACTCGAACGCTCGATTTTTTTTTCCTTTCCTGTACATGCAAAAAAAGGTAAATGCCCGGTATGTTACACGCTTCATCTGCCACGATGAACTCTCCAGAGGAACCGAAAAAATATATAGTTGTGGTAACTATACCATGCATCGTCATATGGAGAGGTGGTACCAATTAATTATAGTGCTGCATAAAAGAGAGATTTGGAGGAGAACCCCTGACCTGCTAGTACATTCATCAAAGAAGTGGCACTGAGAGCTTCAGAGGCAAGGGAAACGGTCCCAAATATTTAGAAGAACTTTGGAAAGATTAAAATGACATGTTTAGATTGTGGTAAATTAATTTCATGTGGGCAGATGAGTGTTACTCTAATAAATACAGCATATGAACATCATCATAGTCGATGGTTGGTAGAGACATTTTGACTATATCCTGGACCTGCCCGTCCTCGCCCAAAATGGCGCCGGAATAAATGGGACTCGTAACTCCTTGTTGTGTACTGGTTGCAGAACCTTGAAATCACGAGATACGTATGCAGTTTTGAAGCACATGGCGGGCGGGGACGAGAATTGATTGAATATTTCGACATCCCTATTGATATTAAGTTCTGATGTGTTATTGATTACTGTACTGTTGAAAGTTCGAATTAACGTCACCCATGGTACTTGCCCGCAAATGTATATCTAGATAATTTTATTGTAACTGGCCCTGTCGTATTTTAATTATAAAATGTACGTCCACCGATTCCGTAACTGTTAGACACCTTAGTTCTTGCAACCTAATGGCCCGCCCGTTACGTTCCTCTACAGTGTAAATGTCTACTCATCACATACGATTACAGTTTGCTCCGTGGCCGGCCCACGTGGTTATAGGCTCGTATTTGTATAATGAAATTTTCACAATAAAGGTTTTTAAAAGAAAACATGGTAGTAGTATATACATTGGTAAAGTTTGTAATAATAGTCACTGTTTTAGAATCATTAAAAGGCAAGTGAAATAAAGCAGACCAATTACATGAAGGGTAAAAGGTATAATACGAAGGAACGCAGTAAAGATAAATGGTCAAGGGCTGTTGTGTTTTCTATTCCTGCAACATAAAGTGATCGATAAGAATCTCATATTCAGGCGTATCGGCGACTAAGACAGCAGGTCGACCCTCTTTTGCTCAACGGCTCCATCATGGGACGAAGAAACGCTCTTTTTCTCGAAAAAAGAATATATTTTACTTGCAGGACAGTTGTAAAATTTCCGGGAAAGTACATTAGCCTGGAACATTATAACATATATTTAAGAAAAAATAATGTTCGGAAGTAATGAAAAGCGTAATTTTTAGGTCATATGAGCAAGCCTTTCATCATTACAATAAGAAAAGTAAAATGAACCAATGAAAAGTTTTATTAACAAGTCACATGACTTGTTATGCTTACGTTACGCGCTGCGCGCCCCGGATGCGCTAACGCGGCGCGTCATATGACGCATTACGCGACAACGCAGGTCCAGAATATAGTCAAAATGTCTCCACCAACCAGCGGTCGGAACACAACCCCTTTCAGCAGGCTAAATAGTTCTGTTAAATGAGAACAGAAGGGACAGGCAACAAGAACCATCAGTGAAAGAGGGGAGGGCTAGTTCTTCTCTACCGGGTTACATTGGGGCGCTACCGGAACTGATCGAATTGGTAGTCTACAGTGTTTCTGGATGTTTCAGACTGAAGCTGGGGTTAGCATGAGAGCAGCATCATTTCGTAGCTCCGTCGTGGCCATTCCGCAACCAATCATGGCAGCCGCTCTTTATCGTTATTTTGGGCGGGGTGGGTGGCGGAGCCGAGCTGTTTTGCAGCCATCATTGTGTGGAGTTCAGTTCATCTCACTAGTTTTGTATTTGTCATGAGGGGTTGTTCCTAATGTTTCTATTTTAGCGAGGTCAAAAAGAGATCCCATTAGTGGCCTACTGATTTTGCTCGATTCCTTTTCTTTTTTTTTACACGATTTTTCGTTATCTGCAAAGACTAAACAGAGTATTGCGACTCTGTGTTTGTTTGTAAATAGAGAATGAACCAAAGAGAACTAATTCTAAAACAGTAAATACTTGGATAACAATCAATCAAATGGAGAGAGAAGCAGGCACGACGGATTACAACGGGGGCAAAGGCCTGCGTTAACTACCTTTCACTATCTGCAAAGAGAGAGTACTCCTAATAGAAATGAGGGGGGGGGGGCACCATTCAAAGCAGATCAGTGTGCATAAACACAAAAATGTTTTCACTTACCACGTACTTGACATTCGACAGCTTATGATATTTGCTATTAAAAAACCATTGAAATTCACTGAAAAAACCATAGGTTATAGACCATATATAGTTAGGAATTAGCATTTACAAAACCTTGAAAATTCACTGAAAAAACCATAGGTTATAGACCATATATAGTTAGGAATTAGCATTTAAAAAACCTTATTTTACTCACACAAAACCATTGAAATTCCATATATAGTTAGTTGCACTAACTATATATCGCGCACCTGCAATCCACTGCTGATCATGTCACATATTACATCATTCATGACATGGTCAGTGACATCACTGATGACATCACTGATGACATCTCAAATGACATCACTGATGACATCACTGATGACAACATCCAGTGACTGTATGTTTCTGTAAAGTTAAAATATATCTTACATATTGAAGAATGAGTGGATGTATAAGTGTCTGGATGAAGGATTTAGTAGGTGCGTGACTGACTGTATGAGTGAGTGATTAAATGTGTCTCACTGAATGCATGGGTTAGTGACTAAACTGTCTTAATTTGTGCATCATTATGTCTGTTGTTCTGTAAACTGCTGCATGTGTTGATCATTAGCTATACGAGAGGCTATATGTGTTATTAATTGCTTGCCCAAGTATTTCTATGGGAGATTGAGTTTGTGTGGGGGTGGCTGGAAGGTGTGTGACTCTATGCATAGATGTGTGAACAGTTTATTCACTAGGTGTATGAGTTCAAGAGTGCATGTGGAAACAGCTACATGGGCAGTTGACTGTGTGCATGAGTGTATTGATGAGTGAATGGATATCTCAATGCTACATGTCATAGTAAGTACATATGTAAAACACAGTACATGTGAGAGTTGGCATATATAAATAACTGTGCATGAGAGCCACCGAATGAGTGAGTGGTTGTATCGATCATTGTGAACTTGTATCAGGGATTGTATAAGAGAGTAAATATGTGTTAGTATATGTTTCAATAAGTAAGGTGTGTTTAACTGTATAGTTGAAGAAATGGAGATGAGATTGTTTCTTTGCATGACTGACTGGGTGTGTGAGTAACTCCATGGATGAGTGGAAGTGTGTGTGTCTGTATACACTGAGTGTATCTAAGGTTATATTAGAGTCTGAAGAGGTTTATCGTATTAGCACAAGAATGATGTCAAATGAGATGTCATCAGTGATGTCATCAGTGATGTCATTTGAGATGTCATCAGTGATGTCATCAGTGATGTCACTGACCATGTCATGAATGATGTAATATGTGACATGATCAGCAGTGGATTGCAGGTGCGCGATATATAGTTAGTGCAACTAACTATATATGGAATTTCAATGGTTTTGTGTGAGTAAAATAAGGTTTTTTAAATGCTAATTCCTAACTATATATGGTCTATAACCTATGGTTTTTTCAGTGAATATATATATATATATATATATGAGTCCATGACTTCATGGGGAATCTTCATCATTGTATCGGCGATTCACGGCCCTGACTGCATTGAAAATTGGGGCATGGACGTAGGGGACCTGGGAAGCCAACGGACACAGGTATTACGGGGTTCCCCAAAGCAATAACCCCCCTCTTTGGCTTGGCACAACAGCATTCACAAGACAAGAACTGCAATCCGTCCCGCCAGTGGTACTTACCACAGTGTTGCATGCTGGTCATTGAAGTCTACAACTCAGGACTGCAGAGCTAACAACCAGGTGGGATGAGTCTTGTTTCCACCAATTGGAATGCCGCAGAACTAATACAAAGAGGGAGGTGGGTTAATCCTGTGCTGTCGGCATCTGAGGAAGGCGGTAACACGTCGAAATGCATAATGCCCATCAGCTGTGAATAAAGTGGTTTCCTGGAACTCCCCGCTGTATCCTCTTGATTGCTTGCCAGTGAAGCGCGCTTGTGTGTGTGTATATATATATATATATATATATATATATATATATATATATATATATATATATATATATATATATATATATATATATATATATATATATATATATATATATATATATATATATATATATATATATATATATATATATATATATATATATATATATATATATATATATATATATATATATATATATATATATATATATATATATATATATATATATATATATATATATATATATATATATATATCTTCTAATCTTCTAATACCAAAAAAGAAGTAGGAGCATCAAAAGGAGGAAGATATAATCAGGTATAATCAGGTATATTATGGACTTTGATATATCTGATAAGGAAATAAAGATATTAATTAAAAATAATTGGAGAAGCTTTGAAAAGGATGAAGTTCTGAAAGACAAATCACAAAATCATCTGTATATAACATACTGGAAAATGCACTCATTGGGAGACCTATTAGTCCAAGGTTTTCGTCCCAATTAGGACCAATCGAGAAATTGTCTGCTGTCAAATCAACAAGGTTTCTAAAATGTGCTAAATGTAAGGCATGCAAATGGGCTGACTACAGGACAGAAGTCAAAGTAGTCAATGGAAGCATGGGAAAGATCAGGGGACATATACATTTTGTAAGTACTCATGTAGTATATGCCCTGGAATGTGAATGTGGAATGATATATATAGGGAGCACAATCAATAAATTGAAATTTCAGATTCTACAGCACTTTTGAGCCATCTTAAACAAAGATTTTAGCTATGGAATGGCAAAACATATCTGGCAAAAACATGATGGAGACAAAAAATGAATGTATTATGGAATTTAACAAGTCTCCTTAAAGGCGAGAGGTGGCAATAGAGAACTAAATTTGTGATGAACAGAATCAAGGTGGATTTTGTCAATGGGAACTGAAAACCCTTGGGGTTTATGTACAGACGCTAAATTGCATGTACACCTTTGAGGAATGAAAACAATTTGAAAATGCAATAACTGACAGCTGTATGATGTGGCCTTGATACAGAAACTGTATATAGGGATGTAAAAGAATGTTAAAATATGTAAAAAGAGGAGCAAAGAAGATGATGCCATTTTTTTTAGATATACAGCTCTTTGACTGCATGATGTGTTGGTAAACAAAAGTTGGTTTGGGAACTCATAGATGTGATTTGGGAATGATCAATGTTCTAAACCATGGTATTGTCAGACATATACCAATAGATCCTTCAGGGATTACAGAAATATCAATCAGATGTACTTTAAACAGATGAAATTTCAATGCCACACTTGATATGACATTTTTTTAAATCCACAAGAGGCCGAACAAACAGTCTCTCATTTTCCTGTAAGAAATAGGTAGCGTTACCTGTGCGAGCCGCATATCTATACCAAACCTATGACATCGGACATAACGATGCCGCAGTGCACAAATCAGGCCTATTGCTTTTCACAATACCTAACTCAGCCCTTTAGTTTTGAGCTTAAGCTTTTCCTGAAGGCAATCATCAGACCAGTGGTGGCTCGTACAGGTAACGTGGGGTGGGGGGCTGGATGGGGGGATAGTGGAGTGTGACATATGACGGGAAAGTGGAGGGTAAAGAAATAATTAAATAAAAGCACTTACTTTGCGCTTGCAGCATCGCCGCCATAAAGTTAGGAAGGTATACACAAATGACAGTTAACTAATCAAAATTATATCGCTCCCGAGAAGTCCAAAAAAGGATTCTCAGGACCAAATCTTCTATATCCATGGTTTTGCACTCCAGGTAACCAACACCAAAACCATATCCAACTATGGTATTCTGTGAGATTCCATGTTAAAAAGTACCTATCTATATAGTTATACGGATCCTACAAATCTAGTAGGACTTTGTATGTAGTACAACAACGCTTCTTAATTCAGATACAGCATCTTCCTATATAATCAATTGATTTTGTTCTTTTTTGGGTAGTTCACAGTATCCCAACTAAACTCGTAAACCTCCAGAGTTATAGATGTTAACATAACTCTCAGATTCCCAAGGAAATCGTGATAACAGATGTAACCCTACCATGTTTGTCACTTTTGCATACCCATAGTGTTCACAAAGAGAGGATACAATATTGCATTTTCAAACATTTGATGAAAAGCTCTAATATTGGTATATAAAACAAGTATTGTGATTCTAAGAAAGATGAAACACATTATTGTAATAAGCATTATTAGAATACTTAAAAACACCACCAATGGAACTATAGTGATTGTTCAAAATGTTGCTAAAGTTACTCCTATCGATTACTAGCCTCTATACTAAAGAGAGCATATCAGGAGAACCAGGCTGTTGGACTAACGTAACCCTAGACCTCAGTACTGTATTCCACGAATGTACTTCCGTCCGAGGGTACAGCTATCTTCCTTCTCAGCATGAAAGTCAGGGACAGCGGGCCTGCATCTTTCAGTAGCATTTTGTGATGATTCCAGCAGGAAGTTAACTTCTCACCAACTTCAGCAGGGAAGGAGCTGCAGGGCTGAGCTCCAGGTACGGGATCACTAAAGTGTAAATCCCGACCGCATCGACCACAGCAGCCCCCCCTGAGGATAAGCACAACCAATTCACCACTCACCTGGCTGACCTCAGACAACATCGCGGATCTAGGATGAAGATCCTACGTCAGAAAGGACCCTGGTGGCAGTGTGGGCAGTGCCAAGTGCCGAGTGAATCCATTCCTGGAGGTCCTCGGAGCCCCCAGCGCTAACGAGGAGAACAAGGGAGGCTGCCGTTCTGGACAGGAGAAGTAGGCAAATCCGGAAGATTAGGAATCTTGAACCGAGGCTCCGGACCGCACAATTCCACAGCTTCCATGGCCGTATCGCCTGACTAGGCAATGGACGCCACCCACGGAGCTTTAGAGTGATTCAGCCAATTTCAAGACCAAGGGGGGACCCGGAACACCTGGATCCTCACTAACTGGGAGGAAGCAGGTCAGTGGCGACCCTGGAAGAAGTCCGGGACACCCAGTGACGGCAGCGGAGCCCCGGTTCTCAACGCGGCTGGAACTCCAAATGCCTGACCCTGCAATGGCCGCCAGATTTGTAACCGAAAGCGGCAAAAGCATTAGAACATGACGCTAATTTTGACTAGTTATTGAATATGTCAATACCGATAAATATCAACAATCAGTTAAAAAATGATATGCAGCAAGTATTCCCCGAAGAGAATGAGATGGTCTTCACGATCACTCATAATGAAACTGACAGATAAACAGTGCAAAAAAAATAAAATGTATTCGTAGCAAGTACTCTTCAAGGAGAATGAGATGGTTGTCATGATTATTTTTAAAGAAACTGACATTATGAGCTGAGCCCTTGATGCCTGAGCCCATAATGGAAGCCAGACGCGAAACAGAAAGGGGCCTGCTACAAGACATCAAGAAGATCTCGGACCATTGTGATCTCTATGATAAGTACTTAGGGGTCATTTGAGACCTGTGATGCTAAAGAAGCTGTCGTGAGGTGGGAGCGGAGTCCCGGCCACAACACACGAGAAACCCCTGATGCCTGATTGGGCAATTGCCGCCATTCTCTGATTCACCGAGGTAACTACCCAGAAACAGGTCCCCACGTTGACCCTGGGTACTGGAAGCCTCACCTACAGAGCGAAGCGGGTCACTTGAGACCCTTGAAGGATACAGACCGCCATGAGACGGGAGCGGAGCCCCAGAACACAATGTGTCAAAAGCCCCAGATGCCTGACCTAGGAATGGCCACCAATTCCTGAACCAACAAAGAAAACGACCAACGATAAAGCCACAAGTCCTCCATCAGACTCGATTCTCTGACATCCGCAACAAGGACTCAAGGTCAGTGTAGTCAGGGTTAGTGGTCCTGAATGGGCCTCTTGGGTCCAATAAAGCACCGGCCACAAGAAAGGCTTAATCCAACACCCCTCCAACATGGCCTTGGTCCTGCGGGGTAACGTTTGCGCCATCACTATGCCTACCTGGGTCCTAAGTCTCTGATCCATGACCACAGCTAGACAGAGGTATCCCTTTCACCCTTTGAGAATACCTCTATCGACACAGGCCCTTTACCAGGAGATCAGGCCATCTCCAACTCCCAAACACGGGCCTCAAGAAACCCTTCTCAGCATGCCCCCTCCCCCACTGCTCCCCCGTCCCGAGAGGCAATCCCCCTGTCTTCTCAACCCACCCTCCCCCCTCCTGAACAGACTGCACTCTCTCCTCCGCACGACATTCCATCCTATCACACATTGGAGAGAACCCGCCTCCCTCACAACACCGTAAAATGCAACCAGACACGCAATTGGCTGCCGCCCGGCAAACACCAAACTATCTGATTCCCCATGGGCTAAACTCCTTCACTATCACTTTCCCCCCAACCTCTCTAGCAAAGCGAAGAAACTCTTCAAACATAGACTGCTCAGACAACATCCAGAGACACTATTCGTAGACACTTACCACTGCTCCTCTACAGGGCAGATAAAAATGGACTTCATTTTCCACACTGAAAGACCCGACAACTGGTCCATCATTCTCAACACACATCTTATCATCTCCAAAACCACCATTACATCCCACAGCCACAAATTGATGACCTCTCTCTCGACTCACCAGTCGATGAGCGGCAACATCTCCATAACCATCTTTGCTAACGGCATAGTCCTGATACAGACTAAGAGTGCTTACCTGGAGGTCTTCGACGCCCTCTTCCTTGCACAAAAAAAGGCCCCCATGATCACGTCACAATCAGGACTAACCCCATCCCTCCCCATTGAGCACTATCATGACAGGGGAGGCATCGGACTCCCGTCTCATCCGCTCCGAGATCCTCCTAGCCACCATCCCGAGACTCCTACAGTAACTCTGTGCTCCGAATAATGATCTCTCCCCCTCTGGCAGATGACCCGTCCACCCCTCCCTTCCCCCACCGAATTCCAGGATTGAAGATTACCCTCTAGCCCAACCTCACAGCTCCCTCATCCTCACGCCACACGAGGACCAACGCCTGTCACGAGGCAGCACTCCCTTTGCCCATGAACCCTCCCATAATCAAACCAGGCAGCTCCTCCCCCAATAACCATCAAGACCGGGTCACACACTCCTCCTTTAACAACCTTCTCGACAAGGACCCACCCCCCTCACACAGACACCTACCGAGCTAGCTAGTCAAGGCAAGGTACCACTCACCAGCAAGCCTCATGTTCTCCCCAGTCCCCGACTCTGGTCCAACAGAAAAGGGAATGATAATTGCTACGAAAGACTCAGAAGAGCAACAACCTCACTTTCTCCTCAGGAAGTGGCTCATCTAGCCTCATCCTATGACCCCCCGGTGCACTCATCCCCCAAATCTGTGATCCAAGTAATTACGGGATTTAGAAATTAACACCTCCATTTGAAAGTCCCCAGACCCCCAGCCCACCTAGCCTTCCTACCTAGAGCCCAATCCACTGAGAACAGGAGCAAAGAAGGACCCCCCGTCAACTGCATGCTCCTTAACTGCAGATCGGCCTCTAAACATGCAACTGAACTAGCAAAAGCCATCCTCTACCATGATATAGACATAGCATTCATAACCTAGACCGGGGTCAATAATCTCTCCTACCCCAGCATGGACATGCTGGTTCCTCCAGGATTCACAATGATCAACAAAGACAGGCAAGTGAAAAGAGGTGGGGGCATAGCAATCATCCACATCACAGAAACCTCCTTCTGTCTGTATAGCTCCTTTGAATGTCTCTCAGTCATCATTAAAACACGACACCAGGCCTACACTTTGCCATCTCCTATATCACCCCCCAGGCAACTCTTCGGAATTCGGGGTTCACTTTTCCAACTTGATTGCCCATTGCGCACTCTGCAACTCTAACAACATAATTCTGGGCGACCTCAATCTAAGATGGAATGAAACAAAAAACCCACTCATTCAAACCCTAAACAACCTACTACTTGAAAACAATCTGACCCAACACTGCTCAGAAGAAACTGATCATAGAGGAGCAATCCTCGACGCAATCATAGCCGAAAGCAATGCAATCTCCATCGACCACATCCGCCCCGTTGACTGGTCCGATCACCACATAGTTCTTTTTCACATCAACCATGCGATCGAGTCCAATCTAATCCCCAAGCAAGCCCCCCTCCCAAATGGTTCAGGAACACAGCCCAGATCCCTCGAGTCGCCCTAGAAGAAAGAATTAGCTCGCTCCTCCCCAACACCACTGACCACCTCTCAACTACCGAACTCACCTCTCTCTACTACTCCAATACTCCACCTTGCCCCCCTGAAGCTAAATAAATACAGGAAAATTCCCTCCACATCATGGTTCTCCTCTGACATCAATGAAGAAAGAAGACAGCTAAGAGCCGCAGAAAGAATCTGGAGGAACAATCCCTCCACTCTCCATCGCAATGATCTCCAAGTAGCCTGCAGGATGTACAAAAAAAGCGCATTAAGAACAAAAAGACTGCTTTCTTCTGCTCTGACCAGATACCGCAAAAAAAGGCCCAAATAACTTTTCAATATCATCAGGAATCAAACCTCTAAACCTATACCCTCCTCAACACAGGTATCCAAAGAACGATGCGACAACTTTGCCACCTTTTTCAATGACAAAATCGCCAAGATAGATCTCGCACTTGGCTCAAATCTCACCCCCTCCACTGAGAACAAAACAACCAAAACTCTTGTTAGCGCCTCCTTGAACCCACCAAAACATTGGTCCTCCTCCATGCCCATCCAGGAAGCAGAGATAGTCAAATTAATCTCCAATGCCAAACCCTTTTCCCACGCCCTGTATCAGCTACCCCCTCACATGGCCAAAGACCTGGAACTTGTCCTAGCCCCGCTATAGTGCAGGATCATTAACAATTCACTGAGCTCTAGAATCATACCTGACTGCCTCAAAGTAGGCCAAGTCACCCTACTACTGAAAAAACCAGGGCTAGACACTGAGGATCTGAATTACTTCAGACCTATATCGAACCTACCTCTTTTGTCCAAAATCCTGGAAAGATGTGTACTCCCGCAGCTGATCCAACACTTGGATAACATCAATCTCCTAGATCCCCATCAATTGGGCTTTAGAAAAGGCTGCATTACCGAATCTGCAATCCTCAATGTCATAGATGATCTACTCAAATCACTTGACTCGGATCAATGCTGACTTCACATCCTCCTAGATTTATCGGCCGCATTCAATACAGTTGACCACAAATTGCTCATCAAGGTCCTACAAGAAAGGGCCGGTCTTCAGGAGACGGTCCTCCACTGTTTCTCTTCCTTTCTCCACAACCGCTCACAAAGAATAAAAATGTAAAACTTTGAGTCGGACCTCCATCCCGTCATTAGGGGTGTTCCGCAAGGGTCAGTGCTCTCCCCTCAGCTTTTCAACATTTACATGGAACCCCTCACCACTATACTTAGGAAATGCAATATCCCCTTTCACTTATAAGCAGATGACATGCAGCTCTATCTGGAAACACCCTCACTTGACGACATCCAGAGACTTAACACCACGTTCAAAGAGGTTTAACACTGGCTCACAAGTAACCACCTGAAACTCAAACAAGAGAAAACGGAAATTCTACTCATGTCCAACAAAGACGAAAACCCCCAAATCGAAGAATGGCTCAAAGCCATTGACGCCCTCAATGGCAACCTCACCTTGACGGATTTGGTAAAATCTCTAGGGATCACCCTTGAGCCGAAACTGGACCTGAAGAAACACATTACAAGATCCGCTAAAAGTACCTTTCTCAACTTGAAACTACTATGCAAAATAAAACCCTTTCTTCCACCCTGGGACTTTCAACAAGCCACCCAAGAACTGGTGTTCTCCATAATAGACTATGGAATTGCAGCCCTGACTGGGACAGCAAAATCTCACCTCGCCCCCCTGAAGACATCCTTCAATGCAGCTGCCAGAATGGTTAATGGAACTAAGAAATTCAAACACATCTCTCCCGCTCTCAGAGAACTTAAATGGCTCCCAGAAGAGTTGCGAGCCAGTTTTAGAGCAGCCTGCCTCACGCACAAAGCCCTGCACACAGGCAAACCGGAATACCTATCCGCCAAACTCAAAAGGAACAGCCAGTCCAGAAACCTCAGGAGCTCCAACTCTCTACTACACATCCCGCTGAAAACTCACAAGCAGAAAACCGCAGACAAATCATTTGCTGGTAACACACCAAAAATCTGGAACTCCATCCCCCCCACATCAGAACAACCCCCTCGTTTCCAAAATTCAAGACACTACTCAAAGCCCTGTTCCTCGACCGCTCTCGAACGAACTGATAGAGCCAAGGAAGTTCCTTAGCCGACGCTCCACCTTACCTTAACTTTGGGATCGATGACACTGATCGGGATCAAGAAAGTTTCTGTGTACAAACTAATTGAACAATGAAAACCCTCAGATGATCATTTGGTTTGTCTTGCACCCTCCTCCCCCTTGCCCCTTCGTTTATGCGCCTGTTCCCCACCCAGCGTGACCCCTCATGCTCTACCAATTACTCGGACTGCCTATTAGCACATATTGTATATGCTGTAAAGCGCTCTGATACCCCTGGGTCCAGCTAGCCCAATATAAAACTCCTAAAATAAAAATAAATTAAATATAATAAAATGGCAAGCTTATCACACTGTGCCAGAAGTACAGAACAATGCATTAATTAGATTTAAGCATGGATTTCTATGTTGTCTCCTTATGAGCAGAAACAATAAAACAGTGCTACATGTATCAAGTTTCTGCAACTTTAGAACTAAATGTGCAGACTACAGAATGACAATGCCTATCAGGAATAAATGCTTGCATGGGCCATTCTGGCAAAAGGAAAACATGTGCAAACCACTAATAAAAAGGATGTTAATTGAAATTAGAAATTGAAATAGAGACTAAACGTAAGCTACATAACACCCTTCTCTTGGTCTGAAAGGAGACTACACAAAGAGAAATAAACAATATTCAATTGATAAAAATAGGGCAATTATAAAATCATGCAAACTAATAAAAAAATAAACAAAAAGTATTTCATAAAAAGAAAAAAACAATTAAATAGTCTAAGCCCAGGACATCCAAATCCAGAGTGTCATTAGGACCCAGGATGGATCCTTCATTCACAGCCAACACATAAACAGAGACTGTAGAAAGAAGATACAAAGGACAAGGAGAGAGCCATCTCCAGCCCATTCAAGAGAAGTCTAAGGCAACTGTGATAAGAGTGTAACTCCAACAAGGAACCAGAAGTTGAGGCAGAAAAGGGAGCAGAATCACTGGACAACACAACTGGTGCAACTGCATAGGATGCACATGCCAACATATGTCTGAAGAACTGGGACAATTGCATGGCAAGGCACAGATCACTAGCACACTCGAAAAGCAACAAAGGCATTGAAGCACAGACAGCACTCTCTGAAACCACGCGGGCCAGAAGGGCAGAGACCAGTTCTCGTTTAGTTCCAACAACAAGAACTGTCCGAAATACTTTATTATGCATTCACGACATAGGAGGACATGTGGCAGTTCCATTTACATCAGGTCCTGTTGTGGGACAGCCATTGCGGTCAACAAAACTAGAACCAAAATAGTGACCAGAAGAAATAGCACAGTTAGAATGCCTCCAAAAATGCTTTAAAATAACGAATGAATAAAAGATTGAATAACTCCAAGCACAGTCTGAATCATAGAAACCAATCCAGATTCCAGACCCAATCACTTTAAAACAGTGTGCCACTCCAGCGGTGTTAGAAGCCTTCAAAATACAGTTCACCGAAATGCTGTGTCAATTGAGTGTGCAACAGTGATTGAACTTCAGCCAAGAAACGGGCTACTTTGTGATCAAACATTTCTTAGACAGATGTTCAAGCCCCATCTTTGGCAAATAGCAAGACTTCTAAGTCAGCTCAACCAATCAAAGATATTCATAGAGGAAGTCAATATATTGGAAACAGTGACTATGTAAGGGACACCAGGTTTCATCCAGCAGCAACTCAGATCATTTATGGTTAAGAAACCACCATTGAAAAATAACAAACACTCCGGCTTTCTTGCAGGCACTGGAGCACTCTTCAAATATCATGCAAGGATAGCCATTAAGGCATTTCAGACACCTTAAAGTGTAATCTCCCTGCAAACAAAAGACGGGCTGATTAGGATGCCGGTCGGAGGCAACTCCGACCGGCATCCTAATCAGCCCTGCGGTTTCTAAACCGGCTGATTTCAGTTCAGCGGTCTGAAACTGCAATTACGATGATACTGCACATGGTGCAGTTGCAAACTCCCAATTCCCTATGAAAGCTTGTGCTTCAGAACAGTTGTTTGAAATACAGTCAGAAACTTTTCTGTCAATGCAAAACACATTTACACATTGGAATATATATGCAGTTTATAAGCAATTAGCATTGTTTCTCCTTCATTTAATAAAATGCATGTGTATCCAGTGTGACACGGATTGTGCCAGAGGTGCAGAAGAACTCTTTAGACTATAGCAGAAGAGTTGTCTTCTTATGAGCACAAACAATAAAACAATGCTATATGCTCTGAGTTTGTGCTACTCCGAAAATAAATGTACAGCCTATCGGGTGACAATACCAATCAGGAATAAATGTGCACAATTGCCGTTCTAGCAAAAGGAAAACATGTACCCCCCACTAATGAAAACATGATGTTAAATTAAAGTGAGAAACTTAAGTGTAGACTAAACATAAGCCACATAAAAATAGTTTTAGAAATGGGGCTCCTGGATGGCTAAGGTATGCACCCAGGCCAGACCGAATGTACCACTGTAGTCAGGGTAAGCTAGATACACAACTGAGATAACCTGTGCTTACTCCATGGTAGCTTAGCACAAAGCAGGCAGGCTCATCAAAAGAGGCAATGTGTAAAGTATTTGTGAAACACAAAAAGCAACACAATGAATGCATTGCAAAAAGACTCCACACAGGGTTTAGAAAAATAGGGAAAATGTATCTGAATAAAAAAAGACCCAAATGATAAAAATACAGTGAATATATGTGAGTTTTAAAGTGCAGATAAAATAAGCCTGTCTTAGGTTATGAACACACTAAAGTGCAATCAAATCATAGTGTTTTATGATTTTGAGTGTTGGGAGAACACCCACTTTTTTGAGGTTATGCGCGGTCACTCCGTTTTTGTTGCATTGAATTCAACCATACAAAACAGAGGCTCAGGAGTTATGCATCTGGAAAGTAGAGGTGCAAGTCATGCCCAACAGGCAGGTGCATGGGAGATCCTTAGTGAGTCCTCCAGGGACTGAACCAGTTCTTTTTACACAGTACTTTCTCCAGGTGCTTGATTCCAGGAAGGTGAACCATTGACTGTGAAGCCACGCAGATGGGCCTCTTGATGCAGCTGCTGTCTGTCTGGGGCTGCACTTTGTCGGTGATCTTGCGGCACAGTGACAGTTTCTCTTCCAAAGGGTAGGTGGGGGCTCAGCATTGCCTGGTGACGCTCTGAGTCAACATGTGCAGCTCTAGGCTGCAGCAGGCACAGACTCAGGAAGGCTGGAAGGTGCCTGATCTCTCTCCCAACAAGAGCACTTTTTGGGCACAGCACAAGCGGGCAATAAGGCACATTCTGCTGCGAGCCATGTGCAGTTACTGGATAAACAATGACCAGACTCCTACAGCAATGGTGAAGCCCTTGATGGCCCTGAAGCTTTGAAATTGGGGCAAGCCAACAATCCCTTGGAGAACATGTTCTAGGTAGCACAGAAGAAGGTAGGGGTAGCAGGCCAGCATAACAATACAGGTAGCAGATTGGCAGTCCCTTCTGCAACAAGCAATCAGCAAGCAGCAGGCCAACACAGCAAAGCAGTTAGCAGAGTGACAGTCCCTCCTGGCAGCACAACAGTCCTTCTGGCAATGTGTAGAGGTAGAGCCAGTGGTGCCTGGTTCCAAGTCCAATGAAATAGATAGATGGGGTCAGAGACCGAGTACTTATACCCAAAAGTGCCTTTGATGTGGGGTGTGACTTCAAAAGTATTCTCTAAAGTGCACAGGTCCCATTTCAGTCCAGTCATGTCTGTCAGCCTAGCTATGGAGGGGGAAAATCAGCCATTTGTGTGGAAACAGGTCACTCCTTTTTCCAATAAAGTGCTACCTCCTCTCCTCCCTCCTGCCCAGGGTGGCCCATCAGTATGCTGATGAACGCAGGTCCTGGTGAGTGTCCTGTGTTGCGGGTATCTAGAGGGAATTAACAAATGTAGCTGTCATCCAGCCCAGAAGTGTTTTGGAGACAGGCTGTCAGGCAGTTAAAAGTCCACTTTCTAAAATAGAGATTGAAAGTCTAGATAATACGGAAATTCATCCGTAATATCAAAGATATTAGGTTCCAAACCATATAGACCACGAACGACCCAAGCTTTCTTTTATGTACGACAAGATAGAAATATAGGTGTATAAATGTCAGAACCAAAAATATTGAGTATAAGAAAAGAAGATATCAAAGAACTATTGAAACGTCCATCCACTGAATCCAGGAAATATATCTACTAATTTGGCCCAACAGGTGATTTCGAAAAAATCACAAGACTAAAGAAAAACCAGATATGGACAGCATTACACGGTGAGGTGTTATTAAAACATCTACAGGCTGGTACAATACCAGCAGGACTCCTAGTAAAAAATGTCCCGGTAATCTTCACAGACGAACCTGAGTACTTGGATGGATTTAGTCATATAGGCACAAAATGCTCGAGGGACTGGATGTTCCATTCAATTAAAACAGCCGAATGGCTACGCTTGAAGGAATTGGAGCTCATTAACCCCTTCCATGCTCATGACAAGCTCATGCAGTACACTGCTTGTGTGCTCATGACTAGCTGAGCTCGTCATGAACAATGGGAAACATGGATCTGCAACACAGAGGATGAATTGCTGTAGCATTGATAGTGTTAAAGAGCTTGAGGAAGCACTATTGAAGAATACAGTGGTGAAGAATGGGCAAGCATTGCTTGTGAAGTTAGAAAAAGAGAACAATATCTTTAATAAAAATACAGAAGACGCTAAAAGAGCAAAATTACAAAGGGACATCACTAACTTTAACGAAATTAGGACTTATCCCTACCTGGACAAAGAATATTATAAACAGCAGTCTAGCATTGGGATGCTAAGAACGTACGGAGGCAGAAGCGGTAGACAATTTACAACTTTCTGAGAAGTTTTCTCGTCCTCGAAGTGTTCAAGTGGCGCAGAACCTTCTACAAGCGCTCAAGGCAATCAAGTTAGACTGTTTTACCAACCGGCACCTTTTTTAGACAGAGGTTCACGCCGTCCCAGGGGAAGAGCAAGGGCCAGACAATGGTATCCACCCAATCAATACCAAGGGGAAATAACCACAAGAAGGAATGTATACCGCTGGTGAATGTTGAGGAGTAGTCTCTGCTGTTTAATCTGTCCCAATATGAATTGTCCTTGGAAGAAACTGAAGTACTGAAAAAAGGTCTATCATTTATACCAACAACAAGACCATATATAGGGCAAGGTAAAGTTGAAGTCGCACAGCTCTTTTGGAAAATACGATTGAAAATATTTTTTATGGAAAATTTTGACTCAACACCAAGGAATTATTTGGGTCTGAAGAATCCATCAACAATCTTCCAAAGCTCAGCACTTATGCCCATCGAGCTATTGACATTCGAAAAGAATGTGTTGAGGGATCTTGATAAACTCAATAAAAAGAAGACCTATACAAAATGAATCCTCTATATAAACTAGAAGCAGGCTTTAGAGAAATTGATGAAGAACGAAGATATTATCATAAAGCCTGCAGATAAAGGCGGTGCTACAGTGATCCTACAACGTGATAAATATGAGAGGGAAGTCCTACACTAGGTATCAGATGTGGAGTACAACAGGAGAACGGATGAAGACTGACAAAAATTGATCAAATCCAAATTGACCATCTTAACTGCAAAAGGAGAAGAAGAAGGTTGGCTATCAAAAAAGGAAGCTCAATATATGTTGAATGAAAATCCAAGAACACCACTAATGTATATATTACCTAAAATCCACAAAGACCACATTAATCCACCAGGGAGACTAATCATCTCGGGAGTAAATTTTATTCTAGAAAGACCCGCAAAATACGTGGATACATTTTTGAAACCATTAGTGTGTGAAACCGTAAGTTTCATAAGGGACACAATGCAAGCAATTATATTGCTAAAACGCTTACCGTTTGAAGAAGAACAAGAACTATTGGTCACATTGGATAATGTCAGCCTATACTCTAATATCCCACAAGAAGCAGGATTGGAGGCGATGCAGTCTTTTCTAGAAAAGTTCATACTTGAATTGGCGGAGATCTGTCTTAAATACAAATTTCTTACTTTTAACAGCAAGCAGTACCTGCAAACCAAAGGTACTGCTATGGGTTGTCCTTTTGCCCTGGAAATAGCCATCATGTTCATCGTACTATTTGAGGATAATTGGATTTATCAGAACAATTCATTTGAGGGGCACATAAAAACATGGCATCAATATATCGATGATGTTTTTATGCTGTGGAGAGGGACTACAGAGGAGTTGGATGGTTTTGTCAACTGGATCAACAACAGAAGTCCGGATATTACATTCATGGTAAATTCAAGTAAGATTAAGATGAACATCCTAGACCTATGGATCAAGCATGTAGGAGGCCTTCTATATACTACGCTGTTTACAAAAGAAAAGGACAGAAACACGTTCCTTGATTTTAAAAGTTTCCACCAAAGTAATCTCTGTGAAAATGTGCCCTTTAGTCAGTTCTTAAGGATAAGACGCAATTGTACAAAAAAGGAAGACTACTTTAGCAATGCAGGTATCCTTCTGAACAAACTAGGTCCATGAAGAGGGCCTGGTGTACTCCTAGGGAGTCACTCCTGGAATGTAGAACAAAAGAAAGAGTATGCTATTAGTCTTGTCACAACCTTTTCAGGCCTCACGAATGAGACGAAGAAAAGTGTAAGAAACAACTGTAACACCGTAAAAGGCCTTCAACTATTTGTACAGGCCCAATATTTGCGTTACGAAAAAACTAAAGTATTAGAGACAAGCTAGTACGTGCAAATAGCACTACAAAAATGGAAAGATAGGGCTAGATGTAGGTAACTTCAATTTACTGACTCATAAATACCGAATTTTACTGATTCGGTATTCATGAATCGGTAAATTAGAAGGAGGGAGATGTAGGAAAAATATTTTTGGGAATTACCGAATCTGTAAAAATCGGTATTTACCGAATCGGTAAATACCGATTCGGTATTGCCCATTGATTCCTATGGGCCTTGAAGCCCATAGGAATCAATGGGCAATACCGAATCGGTATTTACAGATTCGGTAAATACCGATTTCTGCAAGGGTGCAGGGGGTGTCACTTTGACACCCTCTAGCACCCCAAATACAGGCACGTGTGACATGTGGCACACATACATGCCCTAAGGGCATGTCTGTGTGTCACATGGCACAGGTGTGCATGCACAGATGTGCATGCACACCTGTATTCGGTATTTTACCACCCAATAGTATTGGGTGGTAAAATACCGACTCTTAAGGGCCTGTGGCACTCTGTGAAGTGCCACCTACATCTCATTTACAGAATTGGTAAATTTACAGATTCGGTATTTTACCGATTCTGTATATTTACAGATTTGGTAAATTTACCGATTCTGTTAATGAGATGCCCCCTACATGCCAAATACTAAATACCGGTTGGTAATGGCTGAAATCGGCCGTTACCGACCGGTATTTGGGCTCCTACATCTGGCCCTAAATCACTAAGAACAATGTTATCTCTTTCACCAGTACAAGGACATAGGAGATGCGAAAATTGCGTAGCCTGTGACAGCATAATAGAAGGTACCGAATTCAGATATGGCAATAAGTATGTTCAACATGAAGAGTTCACACATTGTAATACTCACAATGTAGTCTATTGTGTACTCTGTCCATGCTTAAAAGCGTACATCGTGAACACGACGCAACCAGTTAAGAAAAGAATACCACAACACCGGTCCAAAATCAGATGCAAAGCCCCTAATGCACCCATGGTGGCACATTGTATTGAGAAAGGACATGGCCCTAATGACATACGATGGAGAGTTCTGAGTCAAAATAAAGGCACAAACATTGACAGGACACTCTCAAGAATAGAAGCTAAAAAAATTATGTAATTGGGTACAATAGAAAATGGCCTAAATGAAATTACGGAAATGACACACTGTGGCTAGACTTACATGACTCTCTCGAAGACTGGAAAACTGAGGCATTTCGAATCATTACACATTAACACATATAGGCCACATCAAATGGGAAGAACCACCATTAATTCAAGTCCTATTTTCCTCTCTGTTAAATAAATAGAACATCCAGTCCTACTGATTTCAACCTTGATGTTATGTCAAAATATTTAGATACTACCTTGAGCGTGAGGCATCCAAAGTATGACGGCCCCCCTTAAAACAAGAAGAGTTTTTATGGTAATGGTAAAATCTGGTACTTCATATGCATAAATCTATGATGCAATTTAATGGCCGGCAATTTAATGGCCGTTGTTTTTTGAAAATGTATATATATATATATATATATATATTCACTGAAAAAACCATAGGTTATAGACCATATATAGTTAGGAATTAGCATTTACAAAACCTTGAAAATTCACTGAAAAAACCATAGGTTATAGACCATATATAGTTAGGAATTAGCATTTACAAAACCTTATTTTACTCACACAAAACCATTGAAATTCGCATTTATAGTTAGTTGTACTAACTATATATCGCGCACCCGCAATCCACTGCTGATCATGTCACATATTACATCATTCATGACATGGTCAGTGACATCACTGATGACATCACTGATGACATCTCAAATGACATCACCCATGTAAAGGAAGATTTCATCTGGCAATTTTATTCATTTCCCCAGGGCCAAAAGAAAGTAAATTCCCGCTATGTTACTTGTCTTATCTGCAAAAAAGTTTTGTCCAGAGGGACAGATAAGAAATATAGCTATGGCAATTACACCATGCATCGCCATATGGAGAGGTGGCACCCTAATAATTATAGTGCTGCGCAGGTACGTGACCTGCAGGATAACCCCCCTCCTGTGGCCAGAACATCAAATGTAGAGGCAGTGACGGGACCAGAGTCGAGGGCGACGGTCCCAAATATACAGATGAAGTTTGGGAGTGTGAAACAAGTGTGCGTTTATTGCGGCCAATTGATTTGCTACAGAGAAAGTAGCATAAATTTAATCAATGTTGCTATTGACAATCATAATTGTCCAAAACGCCCCAGAAAATAAATTATCTTTTTTTTGTTGCTCCTGTTGAGCCCTTTATAATGAATCATTTTTGTTCCCCCCCCAAAAAAAAAAAAACATATAAAACCGTTCAAAAAAAACAAAAAAAGTAAAAAAATGTTCAGAAAAAAAATATATATAAAACAACAAAAATAATACAAAAAAAGTTCTTTTCAGAACTACCTCCCCTTTATAAAAAATTGCTAGAATGTTTAGCACTCTGGCAACCTCTATTTCTTTTGATTCGCTTCCCGGTTCGTGCGCCGGTACGCGAACCGGAAGCGAACCAGAAAAAAAAAAAAAAAAAAAAAAAAGAAGAGTAAGTATAAGGGAAGGAAACAGAGAGTAATGTTAAAAGAAAGACAGCTAGAGGGAGTAACACAGAGATACTGTTTAATAGATCTATTTACCGAAGAAAAGATGGAAGAGGGTATAATTGTGAAAAACAAAATAGATAAGGAAGTGAAAGAAAAAAAGGAGAGTAGAAGAATAATAAACAAGAGTTTCTTAGAGAATGTGAGTGAATGTTCAAAATAAGAAGAAAAACAGTAAAGGATGTGGAATGAGAGGTAGGGATAGAACCGGACTAAAAGAACAATCCTGAGGGAAAGTGTTAAGAAAACAGTGAGCAAATGTAAATAGGAATAAAACAAGATGTATGATAGTGACTAAGGTTAAAACATGTGGAATAACAGAGAGAAAAAACAGAAAGCAGAAAAGAAGAAGTGACAGAAAAGGAATGATCGAAACAGCAAAGAAATGTAAATAACATAGGGGCATATTATCAACACAGGCGATAAAATTATCGCTGCTTTTATCGGCAGAAAACTGCCACTAAAGCCGCTTTTGCGGCAGAAAACTGCCGCTAAAGCTGCTTTTGCAGCAGTTTTCTGCCGATAAAAGCAGCGATAATTTCATCGCCTGTGTTGATAATATGCCCCTTAGTGTGTTTGAACTACAGGGAGAAAGCATAATGAACAAGTAGTGAAAGAGTGATGAGTCAGAGATAGCGAGAGTAATAGAGACGGAGTGAGTGAACAGGAGTGAGGAACTATGAGAACAGAGGGACTGAGAAAAGGAGTGGAAGGAGTAGAGTAAGTAAGTAATAGAAAAAGGAATGAGGGAAGTAGCAAAGGCAGGAAACTGACGGTTAAAGAAATGAAGCAGTGGAACTAATAGAAGTTAAATGTGATAGAAATGTAACGAAAAGAGTACAAAACACTTACCTTATAATTGTCGTTAACTTAGTCACTTGTTATTTTTATACTTTCAATCTGTGAAAGAAACAACAAAAATTTGAAAAATATTAAAACATGTATTTAAAAATTAGAAAAGATTGACAATCATCCAATTTTACAAAGAAATAAAGTTAGAGATAAACATGCAGAAAAAAAGAGAAAGAAACGGTGATAGAAAGTCTGAGAGAAAAAGAAATTGAAATAGAGTAAATTACTAAGAGAAAAAAAAGAAGATACTTTCAGTGACAGAAAAGAAGGATAGAAGAGAAAACTAAATTGAAGTTGTGTAAGCTACTAAAAGAAAGTGAGTAAGGTAAACTATATAAGGAAAGGGTGAATAAGGAAAAGAGAGTGAGGGAGAGAGGAGACAGAGGAAGTGAAGGAAAGAGTGTCAGATACAGACTGAGTGAGGCATCTACACAATGTAATTCATAATGTTAGGAAACACAGGTAATGTAATTGAAAAACGTTCAATTTTTTTTGCTCATTCCACAATCACATCACTTGTGTTTCCTTTGCTTAGGTATCTCATTGTGCAGATGTAGTCTAGCATATGAAAGACTACGCTGAAGGTGAGCGCTGTATGCAACAACTTTGACACTTACAGAAGCCTCAGCTTCTCCATGCCCCCTACACAGTCCTAAATATATACATTTTAAACTGACGGTATCTTGTTGCAGATGAAGTGAGGCCTATCTTGCAACATGGTGCATCTTTTGCACCGCTGCTGCGTCACAAAAATGACGCAACGGCGGCGCAAAGAGGCGCACGGCCATCATAAAACTGCCCCTAACATTTTAAATAATTGAATCAGGATGACGATAAGGTGTGGCCTATCCAGAGGTTTGTTTGAGGTGAGGCCTACTCAGGGTTGCAGATGAAATTTAGGCTTATTGAAGAGTACAGAGGAGATAATACATGTGCAGGCCTACCAACGAAGTGAGTCATGTCCACTGCACTCTTGAACAAAGGCCAGACCTCCTCTGTCTCCCTGGACAGGCCTAAACCTCATCTGCACAATGTGATTCGTAATGTTAGGAAACACAGGTGATATAATTGAAAAACGTGCAAATATTTTTGCTCATTTAACAATCACATCACCTGTATTTCCTCAGCTTAGGTATCTCATTGTACAGATGTAGTCTAGCATATCCAAGAGTACACAGAAGGTGAGGACTGTATGCAACAGAGCAATGTACATTACTCACCTCCCTTGACACTTACAGAAGCCTCAGTTTCTCCATGCCTCCTACACAGTTCTAAATGTATATCATAAATACAAAAAGTACAGAATTAATTATACATGTTAAATGGTTTATTTTTGCTGTTCTCAGAATATATCAAATTTCACTAAAAACAGTGACTTGAAGGTATTCATCATATAACAGCGGGGAAAAAAAAACACAATCAAAATGATTGTGTTTAAAAAACCCATATAACAAAACCAATCAGAAATCAGAACTCCTCAAAAGTAACTTACTTTCCATGACGTCGAAGGATGTCCTATGAACAGCTTATACTCTGTTGTGCTGTTATTATTTTCAGCTCGCCACTTTCTGAAAGAAAAGCTCCATCGTTTTGACAAATATGTTACATACAATAAATGACTTCTCGCTCTCTACCGCACTTCTCCTCAAGGCCAAATCGTGTAAGAGCCATTTATAACTCTTGGAATTCTTCTAAGCAAATCCCGTCATTTTCTTTTTCCGCAACTTTCAGAAAGAAAACGTTCAAGATCACTTTCACAATCCTGTACTAGTAATATCTCACCCTTCTTGCTCACTCATGTTCCACATTTCCTATGACACTGATACTGCTTACTATGAGGCACACTTACACTACCTCTATGACTACTACAATTATTTAATTCTCTACATCACTTTTAATCACAAAGCAATTTAAAACAGTACATACAATTATATCAACTCCTAGAATCATTATAGGCCAGTTACCTACCCTAAATTCTTTCTTCTGAAAACAGAAAGTAAGAATATATTTAAGTCAAAAGGCAACATTGTTTCATAGTCAAATGTAAATCATTTCCGAAACATCAGCTTTTTTTACATTTTCAATAAGCTGTGTAATAAGCGGATGTTGTCAAAGGACCATCATGTCATATAATAGCTGCAGTTAGAAATGTTCTTCCTAAAATCAACGACTGTGTAGCCACAACATTTATAATTAAAGTTGAAAACTTACATTCATCAGGTTTATATAGTTGGAATTTTAAAATGACATTATAACCAAAAGTTTGTTCAAAAAATGTGGACAGCATTGCAGACTTACATTACCTCTACTCCATGTTTTGATTGGCTGCTTGAATTAGCTTATTAAAAGAAACAGTTTTTCTGAACTCATTCAAAGTGCAGTTATTTTTCCATGACGTCAAGTGTTATGGTAAGAACACCGTTTGCTTTGGGAAATACTCTGTTGTCCTTTAACTAATCCGTGCCCACCACTTTCTGTAAGAAAACCTTCTTTTTTTTCAGGAACTACTTAAAACTCAAAAATAACTTTTTACTCTGTACTACACTTATCCTCAAGGCCAAATAGTGTAGGAGCCATTAGAACCTCTTGAAATTCCTCAGAGCAAATCCCGAGATTCTTTTCCTAAAATTTTGGTTGTAAAAACACCAGGTAAGAATTTTTAAGGTCAAAAGGCAATTTTTTTTGAACGTTAAAACAGAATCATTGCACTATGACCAGCCATTTCTAGACTTCAAATAAGCTGTGTAATGTCCTGATGTTGTTGAAGGACCATAATGATATATAATTGCTGCAGTTACAAAAGTCCTTCCTGATATTGACAACTGGGAAGCCACAACATTTTTAATTAAAGTTGTCAATTTTGTTTCATCAGGCCTACATCGTTGGAACATTAAAATGACATACTGGCCATATGTTCGTATAAATAATGTGGACAACATTGCAGACTTACATTGGCTACACTCCATGTTGTGATCAGCTGCTTTTACTAGCTTATTAAAGGACACTGATTTACTGTCTGGCAAAGTTAAATTTATAAATCTTTCTGAGTCTACACTAGTAGTACTTGATACCCTACAGTTCTCGCAGTCATGCTGCCATTGATAAGAAAGGCCAAACAGATGATCTACATCTACACCTTCATCTTGCAATACATCAAGCATATACATTAAAAACTGCTGACAATCTTGCTGAATATTTTGAGAGAATTGCGTTTGACCTGAACATTTTTCTAACAGATTTCGAATTTCAGACACACTTTCTATTTTTGTTCTATTAGTGCTACATTTCTCTAACACAGAATTCAACAAACTGCAAAATCTTTGATCCGAATTGACCACAATCTCTTCTTTTCAAAGTTTCTAGAGAAAAGACAACATTAACCACTACATTAGCATAGCAGTTGACACCAGAACTATTTTCAAATTGAAAACCAACATCTTCAACAGAATCCATTTTTCTTTCTGCTTACAATTACAGTTTCATCTACTTTTTGTCTTTTTGCTACTACCTCACTGCAATTATTCTCATTTCTTCTTTTTCGGCCTACCACACGTTTTTCAAACAGAGGATATTGAGGCAAATATGGAGCATACTCTCTTCTTAACCTATTGTATTCTTTAACACAATCTAGATCCGCACAAATGTTTGTGACATCACACTCAATCAAGTACAATCCCGATAAAGTTCTGACTCGTGACAATGCCACATATGCCATACCCTCCTTGAACACAGAACTGCCAATATTCACCAATGCACTGTCTACACTTAAACCTTGCGATTTATGGATTGTCACCGCATATGCCAAGCAAACAGGAAACGGCTTACAGCGAACATATAAGTCTTTTACAAGCAAAAACCTAGCAGAGCAACGACCAATTAGCTGTACTTCCTCAATGCCATCAAATTTAATTTTTAAAAATTCAATTCCATCTCTATTTCTGTATTTCTCAAAATCAACAACATTACCCATTGATCCATTTACCAGACCTCTTTCAACATGTACATTCCTTCTTAAAATTATACGGCAATTTAAGCACACATTCAGAGTCTTTTCAAAACCAGCAGTTCTAATGAATCCAATTTTGATTTCAAATTCTCAGACAAAATAATTGTTGCTCCCATATGCTCTATTCTGTCAATAGCTTCCAGTTTCACAATCTCTTGGTTTTCTACATTCAACATTTTATTGTTGAAGATGGCACATTCTGCAAGAGTTGGCATCAAACATATTCCAGATTTCTTCTCAGTAATTTTCCGAAAAATATTCTCAGGCACAACGTCTTCTTCTGGATACAAATTTGACAGTAATCGTGCATGTAAAGCTTCTTTCCCATGCTCGGTCACTTTTCCGATTCTAACATCTTGTAGAATATTCTTATAATCTTCATCCTTCGCTTGACGCATATTTTCACGCAGTTCAGCATAATTGAAGTTTAACCATATATTGACGTTGCCAATGCTCCCTAGGCATTTCCTGGTATCTTCATGCGTGAGCATTTTGAACACAGGTTGTCCTTTCACTGGTGTCAGCTGCAGAAGATCACCGAAAACAATGATGTGTTTGCCACCAAATAACACATCATACTCTGTTTTGAGAACTTCTTGCATTCTCAAATGCACAAAGGCAAGCATGACATTGGAAACCATGCTTACTTCGTCAATGATAAGAAGTTTCATTTTCCTCAAGACTCTTGAAACTTCACAACAAGCATCTCCAGATAACTTGTGGTATTGTAATTTGTTATCATGCTCCACTGGCAGCATCAGTAGACGATGCAAAGTAATACCTTTAATGTTATGTGCTGCCAGTCCAGTTGGAGCGGTGACAACACAAGACAGCGATGACTCAGTCCTTTTCTGCAAATAACATGAAATTGCTTTAATGAGGAAACTTTTTCCAGTTCCCGCTTCTCCACTCACGTACAGTCGGACAGGCTTCAACGACGTACATGAGCACTCTTTCTTCTCATGACTTAATCCATGATCAATTTGGTTGGTAACTTCGTCATATATTTTCCTCTGCTCAACGTTGAGTTGTCTTTCCAAGTCTTCTAAGTTAACCGCATCCTCCTGAGCATGTGCCATGGCTCTTTCCACTTCAATCATGGCAGTGGCAGCTTCATTTTCGATAACTGGTCCTCCTAGTGGATCCTGACTCAATGAAACAGAACTCTGACTGTCCGGAGAACTGTCTCTAGCAATCTCGGCTGCAATTGTTGCTTCCTGCTCGATTTCCGCATTCAACATTTCTAGATATTTGGGAAAAACAGGACATTCTATGGTCTCCTTGGCAGCATTGAAAGAGTCTTCGTAACAGAGGAAATCTCCAAGCAGTTCCTCTTCTGCACGCCAAGGCTTGAAAAGTTGCAAAAGTGCTAAATAGAAAAACTCTTTTCTTTCAGGAGATTCGCCACTCAATTTTCGATGGTTTACCAAGTGGCATTTTCTTTGCTTGACCAGACATCCCTCACTTCCAATTACAGCATACACTCCTTTATCAATATCTTCTTTGATGTTCCTTTTGAATATGTAATTTTGTAGAACCTCATACAGACAAACATTCTCGAGGTGACTGCTTCTATTTGGATAATATGTATCCAACATGTTGGTCTTCAAAATATCGGTACTGTTTGGCTCCTTTTCCGCCAAATACTCAATTTCCCGCACAGGTTTCAGAACTCGATTGCGCGTTGCAGCAAGACCAAGACTCGCCCAAATGATACTCCTAGATTTGGCATAGAGACTTGCTGAAGACAACCGGTCAGAACATTCGTAAGCTCCGATTTCTCGATGCGACAACATCTTCAGACTGAAACTGTACAACTTGTTACTGAGGCTCTTTTCATGGGAAATGTCCTCCCACATATCCTTCAATTCTGTCTTTTCTTTTTTGGTGATGTAAGATGTCACATACCGAGCCACAGCCATACAGTTATCAGCCACAAACTGTATATCCATGTTAGCATTCAACATGGACAAAATCACTGGGTTGTAGTCGTTGATGTACTTGGACTCTTCGTTCCTTTTCAAATTGTATGTATTTTTGGGTGATTTCCTCGTCACATTATGTCGCAGCGAAGACATCAAACTGTTCACTCTTCCTTTAGAAATCACCGGTCGTGGAAAGGCGTAACGACATTTTGTGTAGAACTTGTCCTTCTTTCTGAATTTACGACGACAGTACTTTCCACAACGATGGCTTTGGAAGCGTAAAACTTGTTCTCTTAGGCTTTTGTCTTCTTTTGTGTTTGGAACAGCACATGTAGAATACTGTTCTATGAAACTCATCACTAAGTCATCCGGATCTGTTCCAAATTTGGGTGCATCTTTGATCCATAGCAGCATATGTATATGAGGAGCACCTCTTGCTTGGTACTCCTTTCTCCAGAAGAAATCCAACACCTCTCCAAGAGGTGGATTCTTCTTGTTCATGATGAAAGACATCATAGCTTCAAATCTATGATTGAAGTATCTGCATACATTCACTGGATCCAAAGAGCACAGTTCTCCGGGTGTCTTGAATTCGATATTTTCAATGTTTCCATTTGCCTCTCGTAGAAATTCAAGTAAGTCTTCCCAGCCATACTCGGCACAGCTGAGAGTGAGGAACCATGTGGGAGTTCCTAAGTACCTCAGCATACATTTTAAATCACCATGACGACGGTACCAGTACTCATTAGTACCACGCTGACACGCCATGAGATTAATCAGGTGAGAATCCAAAATACTGTCTTGCACATTGACTTTATCCATAAAGTCCCTTGCCGAGATATTTCTCATCTGTACACCACTTTTCAAAATGTGGTTCACTGCATATGACAGTCCAGACAGATCACTTTCAAACAGCAGATGAAACAAATAGGGAATGCATTGACGAAACCTAGGATCTTCTGCATACAATCGTAAAGTCCGGTATTCAGAAGCAGGAATTTGATGAGGTCGCTCATCATATCTTCCTCCTTGACCTGTTGGAAATAGCTGTGGGAAACACCGAGCTTCCAAACTTTCCTCCCAAACACTAATGGGACTCCCTTTGGCTTGTTTCATTTGAAACAACTCAATAGCATTCCCCATGACTTCCTTGGAATGCAAAGGATGAACACTATAATGTTCATATATTTCTTTATTTTTAGAGGCTTCTACTTTCTCAATTTGTCCAGCACACAAATCGCTGTCCTCTTCTTCACTTACTTCCTCTTCTGCAACACATACATTCTTGTAGTGCTGATTGTTTTTCATCAAATACAATGTTGCCTTTTTGACTTTCCTAACATCCACTAAATCTTGCCAAATTTTCTTACTCTTTGTCAGAACCCCGTTAACTAAGATAACCAGAGGTTCCTCTTCCACTTTCTCTACTCCAATTGTATTAATGTTTTTCTTCAAATCTAGAGGCAAATAAACAACTCTTCCCTTTAATCCTCTCTGTAAATCTGATGGAGGCAATTTCCCAGTCTTTGGTTCCATTCGTACAATAGCCTGAAAGGGATGGACACTTTGAATCAAAATAGATTCATAAGTATTTAAATCCTTCAATTCAGAAGGAATGTCAACCAATTCCAGATTATTATGAACCGCTCTAGCAGGCATCCGGTTTTGATTTAATTTGCAACAACAATAAGTACACACACGTAGATCCGATCCCAAATCAAAACAATTTTCTACAATCAAGTATGTTGCGAAATCCTTCCATTCACTAATATTTTCCCTTTCACTTTTTGCATATAAATCCACTAACTTAGTCTGATTCTTATAATAGGTGCGTCGACAACACACACAAGTGAAATTAGGCCTCTCACTTGATTTCACCTGAAACATGGCAATTTCCTTCTGAACATTATCTGTACTGGAAATCTGTACACTCTCTTCCACATTACCTTCTTCTTCTGGGTTAATTTCAACATTCTCTTCTTTACTTGCAAAGTAACAAAACTCAATTTCTGTACAAATATTCTTCACATCTACTTCTGAACCATGCAAAAGAGCAGTGCATAATTGTTTAAGCATAATTGCTGGACTCTTAGCATAATACAACATTCTAACTAATTTCCTCACTTTATTATGATGCACTGCTAGCATCCTGAAATGATGAAAAACACTCTGGCATACTCTCCTGGAAAGACAAGCCAATGAATGACCATGCAAACCTGTCACTTCTCTCACTCTGCAAGGATCTAATTCTTGTAACAACTTCATTTTCTGTTTCAAACTTTTCTTATTAAATGTCCGTAGAAAATCACAAAGCAAATTGATGGAATCCTGTCGCACACTGCAAATACTACTACACTTCCAGGTATACACTGGTCCCTTAGGACGTTTTCCTAAAACCTCATTACCTAACACCTCTTCTGCCTCTGTTGTCACAAGTTTTTCTTTTTCAACCGGACAACCATCTTTCCCCTCATAAGCTCGACCACTGGTGTCAACTGCATGCACCAAATCATTATCCTGGAAATAACTCTCCTCATTAAAAAATGCCTCACAACTTGAACTATGCATTCATTATCCTGAAAAAACTTCACAAAAATTACTACGATTAACTGTTCTTTTCCATCTACTATTTGATTTGAAATCATAAATTCTCTTGTTTAGTTTCCTAATTCTATTGATTATCAAAATAAATAACTTTCGCTTAATTTCGAATGCCTGATCAATAATTTTCTCAATATTTTTCTTTCTTTTATAAAAAGCCACTTTCTGTTGACCTTTCGTAATATTTTTTAACAAATTGCCAATTATCCTGTTGCGGAACATTCGTCTACGAATGTCCCTAAACTGATTTTTCCTTCTACTACCATGCACAGAGTTATCTCCTGCTCTAGCAGTAACATTTTTGATTGGCCTTTCCTTTCCGTTTAAATTGGCTCTCTTTTTCTGGACTAAAACATGTTCTGTAGTGGTACTTTTTTTCTGCAAATGTTTCTTAGGAATGATTTCGTTGTCTTACCCGGAGCTTTCTTGGTGACTTGACGAGTTTTTATTGTAGAGGACTGCTGCAAGCATGTAGTAAGCTGCTGTCTCATGACGTTTTGTAGCCTTTCGGCTTCTTTGCTTCGATGGCATAGTGTAGTTTTGAAATGATCTGCAGTTGAATCTGTGGTAAAATATAATAAAAAATGTTATTAACCACTATTACCAAACAGTGAATCAATAACAGTCGTCGAAAAATTAACACACTACTTGTCAATTCTACATACAATAATTTTTAGTGCATTGGCAAATTTAAAACTCACAAATAGTAGCAAAGAAATGGAATGCTTCTACATTTGACCAGTGCTCTTTTATATGTGAATCTGAACTAATTTTATTAGCATATTTCACTATTTTATTAAAGACACTTCACACAATCTGTTTTTGAAGTTGTGTTTAATTTTAAATGAAACGGTTAACATGGTTACTTTTCATTTCCAGTAACTTTTAAAAATAACTCTTTATAGTTCCATAGGCTCGAGCAGGTCAGCTTCCCACCCTATATCATACAATTCTGACAAATCGGCATCCTCATCATATTCTTCATCATCCACAGGATTTAAATCATACAAGAGATCTACTTCCACTGATGTTTCAATGACAAGTTCAATGATAAGATCGAGATCAACAGTTTGCTCATTATCACTCATGCTTGATGTTGTCGTTATCTTTAAAGAAAGAGAACAACAATGAGATGTTGCAGAGTAAGAGACAAATCTTAGAGACTATAATAGTAAAATTGTTTAACAAGAGTAACATTTTGCAGATATTATTTAACCATGTCCAGCGATGCTGAGGAGGTGAGGCCTATGTCCAAGTTTTCAGTGAACAGGACTCATCTCTTCTTAACCTTGGATAAGCCTCACCAACTCTGTGTCCCCTGCTCATACTTAAACGTAAAGGGGCAGATTTATGTTAACTGGCGCATCCCCAGGGATGCAACAGTTAACGTGCGCCGCTGCTCTGCCACTCATGATGTGCCGCATTTACAATGCGGTGCACCATTGAGCAAAAAAAGCACAGATGCGTCACGCATCTGTGCCACAAAAGCGGCGCATTGCAGGAATCACGTCATAAGCGCGACATGTCTACTGCAATGCACAGGGGCAGCCACACATTGCATGGTGCGTCACTCCTTATGCCTGTTTCAAACAGGCGTAAGGATTTGATTCAGCAATGCCATAAAGCTGACTCAGTGAAATCTTGTAAATTTCACTGTGTTAGTTTTACTGGGCTTTCATGCAAGTGAATGCCCACCCTGCTACAAAACGCCCACATGAAACCTGACACAGGTTTCATGTGGCACAGGACTTTACAGCGTGACACATCTGCCTAGATGCAACAAGTTGTAAATATGTCACAACATAGCGCATCTTTTGCGCCGCTGTGCGTCACAAAAGTGACGCACAGCGGCGTAAAAGAGGCGCACGGCCATCATAAATCTGCCCCTAACATTTTAAATGATTGATTCAGGATGTAGATAAGGTGTGGCCTATCCAGAGGTTTGTTTAAGGTGAGGCCTATTCAGGGTTACAGATGAAATTTAGGCTTGTTGAAGAGTACAGAGGAGATAGTACATGTGCAGGCCTACGAATTAAGTGAGTCATGTCCACTGCACTCTTAAACAAAGGCCAGACCTCCTCTGTGTCCCTGGACAGGCCTAAACCTCATCTGCACAATGTGATTCGTAATGTTAGGAAACACAGGTGATGTAATTGAAAAACGTGCAATTTCTTTTGCTCATTTCACAATCACATCACCTGTGTTTCCTTTGCTTAGGTATCTCATTGTGCAGATGTAGTCTAGCATATGAAAGAGTACGCAGAAGATGAGGACTGTATGCAACAGAGCAATGTACATTACTCACCTCCCTTGACACTTACAGAAGCCTCACTTTCTCCATGCCTCCTACACAGTTCTAAATGTATATCATTATCAACATAGTGACTATGAAACGCTTGCAGAACATATTGTGAAACCTTAATGACTGCAAGAAACGTGTTTTTAAACCGGCAAACAAGGAAAATTATTCTCACATATTCATGGTGGAAAGTGAAATATTTATTTAAAGAAGCAGACACCAATATGACCTTGTCATAATAAGAAAAGCATTTCTTTTTTTTAAAAAACGATTTTCTGGTCATAATTTGAAAACACAACACAGGTCCTATGTAGAAGCACACCCTGTCAGTACTTAAATTTGCCAAGCACACATGGGGGCGTATTTACAAGGACCTTGCACCACGGGGAAATGACTTAAATTAAAATGGGGAAAATAACATCAAAGTGACTCAAAGGCCTTCTAAATATGCCCCAGGCAGCCTATGAAACTCTAGCAGTACATATCAAGAAACCTAATTGATTTCAAAAAACGTTTTTAAACACATCAAGTAAATCACTTATTTACCCACATTCATGGGGAAGTGACTTAAAATGTCCTAACACACATGAAAGCGTATTTTTAAGGCCCTTCCACCACTTTTGCGTCACTTTTAACATGGCTATGAAACTCAAAGAAACTAAATCTATTTGTAAAACACTTGACACTAAGCAACATTTTAAATACACAACTTTCTTCATAAATTTATCCCTAAAGCATACTATTCTCTATCTAAATTAAATGAATCTTTTCTCACCTTAGCAAATACTTTTTGAGTTTCAAAACAGTCTCAGACACACACTAATTTTTCTTTAGCAGAGCAAAGGGTATGCACTCCAGAGGCTGCAACCAACAATGGCACAGAAATGCTGTAATTCGTCACACATATCTCTCATGTCACCCAATCAAAACTCTTCCCTCACTTTTTTCAAATCAACACCCTTCCCCCCTCTGCCTTTTCTGCCTTTTTTCCATAGCAACCACCTCCTGAAAGACCTCTCATGTTTACAAGTTCACACAACAATGTTTCAATAGAACTCTGAACTCTCAGTACACCTGCATATCCAGTGCAATCTTTCATAAAATGATTTTTTCTTGACCATTCAAATTACATCTTTCAAAGAACTCATCCATGCACCCTAACTTTCTGTTTTCAGCAATCAAAATCCACCAATCACTGCTACTGATTCATTAGCACAGAAAATCCACAGTTTTTTTCATTACATACTCCTACTGTTTCAACTGCCATTTCATTACCACACTTCATCTGACTGCAGCAGAACCTCCTCTCACCATGTTTTCTGTCTGGATTGTTGGACATAGTTACATCCACTGGGCTCAAAGGTATGCTGATAACAGAAATTTACACAACCTCAATTTACAAAATGTGGAAATCAACTGGATTGGCCACAGAGGATTAAGATGTCACGAATTGATACCATTGGTGAAAACTTTTTTGCATTTGCCAAAACCTGACCTGTTAATTGTGCACTGTGGAGGAAATGACTTGGGCACTTTGACTGGGGTAGGTCTGGAAATGATTTTAAAGGACACCTTTGAGCAATTGATGGCACTATTTCCTCAAACTGCCTTGGTATATTCAAATATATGTCAAAGACAGAAATGGAGGTGGTCAAATGAATTTTGTCCACAAATTGAGAAATCGAGGAAGCATGTAAATAAGTATGTTTCTGCTTACATGAGAGACCATGGAATGGGCTCCATCTACAACAATAACTTGCGTTACTACATGCAAGATATCTACAGAGAAGATGGAGTTCACTTCTCAGATGAGGGGAACAGAGTTTTCATCCTGAATTTAAGACTATGTATTGGTACCTACTTATAAGTACCTAAATCTACCACAGACCCAAAAGCTCTTCTCAGAGCTACCCTAACTATGATCACTATAAACAAATTTTAAATGTAACTTTTTTTTTACTAATTTTCACAATTTACGCTTTTCGGAGCGCTAACCGGTATGCGCACCGGACGCTAACCGCGCGAAAATTTGAAAAAAAATGTTTTTTTTTCGCACATATGGGCCTCCTCAACCACCCTCAGAAAACCTAGGGGGTCAGGATACGTCTACCGTGCCCCCTTCTACCCATTCTGAACATTATTTGCCCTCCATCTTGTATCTCAATTTTACCGAAACACAAAATGGAGGACTCCCGTAACGCTGCCGGTTCGCGTACCGGGGCGCGCTTGCTTAAAAAAGGTGGGAAAGTAATTCACAGAAAAACCACTGGAGACACTTTCACCAAATATAGATTAGCTCTTACTCCATACCAATCCCTACCATTTTCACAAATTTGATTGGAATTCCATTTAGCCATTTAGCCTGTAGACCTCTCTAAATACCCTGAGGTAAATTACTTCACAAAACACATCTGATGTGTTGGAATTGACAACCAATTAAAATGTTACTTTCCTTTTCTACTTTTTTTACCTGACATTTGATTGGTTATGTACCTGAATATATATAAAGAAAGAGAGAGAAACACAGCCATACTACTTCCTGAAGTACATTGCAAGAGCATTTTCACTGACAACTTAAACTTTTTTTAAAAGGTAAGATGTTATTTTGAAAACTGAAGTATATTGTGCACTTTAAGTTAATATGGAAAACTTTTTCTGATAGTTATATACTATCCCTCTGTAATAGTTATAGATTTGGATAGACTTCTCTGTTATAGTTATGGATGGATTTAGGCTTGTCTTGTATAATTATGAATTTACTTAGGTTTCATCACATACACTTTTTTATATTTGTACTTCCAGTCTGATACCATACACTGCCCAAAGATAAATTCACTGTTAAAAACTACCTATCTAAAATCAATCCCAACAGTGCCCTATCTCTACTGATATATATATTTTTTTATGCAATTTTCAGGCAAAATGGAAGGAGAACAAAAAGTGTCATTTGAAATTGTCCTTGCAGAGACCAATCAAGAAAACATTGAACCAAATGACATTGAATTCATGGATGAATCACGGGACCATGAACTACTACAATGTGTACAATCTGTAGATTTCCTCCTTCAATATGAGGACATTTCAGACACTCAAATGTTGCAAGTTATGCTCACTGAAAATGACGACATTTCAGACAGTCAAATGTTAGACGTACTATTAAATTTTGAAAAACAATCACAAAAATAAATTTATATTGCTACTTAAATAAAAAAAAATAAAAAAAACAACAAAACGAACAATCAATAAACATACAATATTTGAAAAGTCTATCATTCTTTTTTCCTCATAGTACGCTCCCCGGACCGCTTACCGGTGCGCGTACCGGGCGCTCCCCACGCAAAAAAAAAGTTTTTTTTTTTTTTTTGCCCCGCGGGGCCCTTTTAAAGCCTCCACATCAAACCTAGGGTGTCAGGGAGGATCTACTATGCCCCCTTATGGTCATTTCACCCTTTGTTTTGGCCTCCTCTTGTCTCTCGATCCTACCGAGAGACAAGATGGCGGCCGCTCCGGACTGTTTAGAATGTTGACAGACACCGGAGAGCCAATCAGCTTCGCTTCGCGAAGTTCCGTTACGCGTCAGGCACGCGAACCGGGGCGCTAACCGGAGCGCTATTACAGATATATATATTTTTTTGAATGTTAATTTATCAAAATCCACTGGAGCACATATATTGAGACCTAGCAAAGGCACATCGGGCAAACAATATCTACAATTTTGCCAAGTTTCGTGGAAATCCATTCAGCCGTTCGAGCTAAAAGTGAGTCCAACCGCCCTATGGAAAAATGAATGGGAAAAATGCGTTGTGGGACCCACCTTTTTTCTCGGCCCCATCTTGACGAAATTTCAGGGTCTGCTCAGAAACAGAATGTGGCATTTTCCTGAGAATTTCAGCCAATTCCGTCCTCAAACGCCAAAGTTATTCGACATAGAATTTTCAAAAATCCCATAGAGAAAAAATCCTAACTATATATACCTACTGGCGACCGCCAGTAGGTAATATATATATATATATATATATATATATATATATATATATATATATATATATATATTCACTGAAAAAACCATAGGTTATAGACCATATATAGTTAGGAATTAGCATTTAAAAAACCTTATTTTACTCACACAAAACCATTGAAATTCCATATATAGTTAGTTGCACTAACTATATATTGCGCACCCGCAATCCACTGCTGATGATGTCACATATTACATCATTCATGACATGGTCAGTGACATCACTGATGACAACATCCAGTGACTATGTTTCTGTAAAGTTAAAATATGTCTTACATATTGAAGAATGAGTGGATGTATAAGTGTCTGGACGAAGGATTTAGTAGGTGCATGACTGAATGTATGAGTGAGTGATTAAATGTGTCTCACTGAGTGCATGGGTTAGTGACTAAACTGTCTTAATTTGTGCATCATTATGTCTGTTGTTCTGTAAACTGCTGCATGTGTTGATCAGTAGCTATATGAGTAACTATATGGGTTATTGATTGATTGCCCAAGTATTTGCATGGGAGACTGAGTGTGTGTGTGGCTGGATGGGAGGTGTGTGACTCTGTACAGATCAATGTGTACTTGTATCAATGATTGTATAAGAGAGTAAGTATGTGTTAGTATATGGTTGAAAACGTAAGGTGCTCTATGTTTAACTGTATAGAGTAGAAAATGGAAGTGTGATTGATTCTTTACAGGACTGACTAGGTGTGTGAGTAACTCCATGGATGAGTGGCAGAGTGTGAGTGTCTGTATAGGTGTATGAGTGCATATGATTGTGTTGTAAACATGAGTGATTGTATGTATGAATGATTGTATGGGTGAATGAGTGAATGTGTGTGTAGACGTAGGAATCAGTGAGTACGTATGTAGTAACTAGTATTGGTGTGTCAATGGTTTCAAAAATTATACTCTGTTTTTAACACTGGGTGAAACAGAGGTTATATTAAAATGTGAGGAGATGCATTGTATAGTCACATGAATGATATCATCAGTGATGTGGTCATTGATGTCAAATGAGATGTCATCAGTGATGTCATTTGAGATGTCATCAGTGATGTCATCAGTGATGTCACTGACCATGTCATGAATGATGTAATATGTGACATCATCAGCAGTGGATTGCGGGTGCGCAATATATAGTTAGTGCAACTAACTATATATGGAATTTCAATGGTTTTGTGTGAGTAAAATAAGGTTTTTTAAATGCTAATTCCTAACTATATATGGTCTATAACCTATGGTTTTTTCAGTGAATTTCAATGGTTTTTTAATAGCAAATATCATAAGCTGTCGAATGTCAAGTACGTGGTAAGAATTTTTTTTTTCGTGTTTATGCACACTGATCTGCTTTGATTGCTGCCCCCCACCCCTCATTTCTATTAGGAGTACTCTCTCTTTGCAGATAGTGAAGGGTAGTTAACGCAGCCCTTTCCCCCTTTGTAATCCGTCGTGCCTGCTTCTCTCTCCATTTGATTGATTGTTCTCTTTGGTTCATTCTCTATTTACAAACAAGCACAGAGTCGCAATACTCTGTTTAGTCTTTGCAGATAGCGAAAAATCGTGTAAAAAAACAAAAGGAATCGAGCAAAATCAGTAGGCCACTAATGGGATCTCTTTTGACCTCGCTAAAATAGAAACATTAGGAACAACCTGTTGAAAATAGCAATGCGTATGTATATAAGCGGCGTTCATTTGTGTTCACAGTACCCCTTGTTGATTGTTTCAATCGAGCATTGAATTGTTCGAAGTTAATTCTCTTAACGATCTTCTCTACCTGCAAACGAGGAAGAATAGGAATATTCTATCTCCCTTTGCAGATAGTGAAGGGTAGGTAACGCAAGCCTTTAACACGTCGTACCTATTTCATTCCTCATTGATTGATTGATTGTCCGAACATTGACTGTTTGGGAATTAGTTCTTTTTGGAGGTATTCCCTGTTTGCAAATAAACGTAGGAAAATCTTTGCAAGTAGTGAAAGGGTACGTAATGCGGACCGTTCTCCCCCGTTGTAATCTGTCATGCCTATCTACTCCCCACTGATTGATGCACCTTTTTCACCCGGACCATTTACTATAGATACGTCATCTGGCCCGACCAGAGAGCACCCCTAGTGAAAAGGACATATGCAATAATAACGAAGTGATCACTGTATTCTGTTAACAGAAACTTTAGCATGAAACAACCTGGAAAGAAAAAAATAGGAAAACGAAAATCAGTAGGCCACTGATGAACATGAACTTTTATTAAACAACGAACAAAGAAACGATAACATAACGTAATGATAAAACCTATTAATGTCCTAGAAACAAGAAAACGTTAAAATATGCCAGTGGTGAGAGACCAGAAAAACAGTAAGAGAAACCAAATCACCCCTCGCTGTCCCACCGCCTGCCACGCCAAAAAAATCGATAGACTAGGGAAAATGCAAGTCAGTAGAACATCCACCCCCACTCTGGAAACTTCCAAGGTGGGGCAGGGTTCCGGCTACGCCCAGCCGGGAGCAGCCCATATAAGGCAGGTCCTGCTGCCACGCCTCGGCCAGGAGATCCTAACGTAGGGTGTAGCCGGAGGAGAGGCCGAGACCAGCGGGACCCGGCCAGGGGATTGCCTTTACAACGCTGAACAGTTGCAGGGGGGGGGAATGTCTCCTCGACCCTCCCCTCTCTCTCCCAGTCCGGCCGCGGTGGCCCTTGAGAGTTGCAGGTAGTCCCGCCACATGCTCTTCCGGTCCGACCACCAACGGTCGGGGGGCCGAGGCCGACGGGATCCGGCTGCAGCCGATAAACCAAGAAACCCGTTCATGGGGCCAGAGCCAGGGGCGTCCGGCCGACATCCACCGGAAGCCCGGCCCGAAGACGGACGGGACACTTCTTTCTTTTATAATGGCTGCGACAACACTGGAGGGGGATGTCTTGCACATGCCTCCGACCCCCCCCTCGTCCTCATCGCCTGGTCCGGCCATAACAAATCTCAAGCGAGACGCCGTGGGGTGCACTGGGAGGGAGAGACGGTGCGAACAGGCCTCTCCCGCCTCCCCAGGTGGAGGCTTCCCAGCTGCACCCTCAGCGCTCCAGGCGGTGGCATCCTAACAACTACAGTGCTGCACAGTTTCGGAACGACCTAGATAACGGTTCTTCCACTGTGGCCATGCTGCAACGTCTCGCCCGGCAGGGTGGAGCCCGTCCGCTCATGTGACCCCGCGATCGCCGGTAGCTGCCGAACTCTCAAAATGGCTGTCGACCTGGCAAGAGCGGGCCCAACATAAAGAAATGGCCCGGTCACTGGTTGACTCCACCACCGTAGTCCTCCACGACCTTGAAGATTCTAGAGGAGCCGCGGGAGTCTCCGACCCCCGATGGGGAATGACTGCCATGATCGCCCGTGGAGTGACGAAACTGTATCCGCGGGACGTCGGCGCTCCCATGCTGGCGCCAGCCTCACTTTGAATTACTACAATCCTGCAGACCTCACTTCCGGTGAAAGCACAGTGTGACCCGGTAGGAAAAATTATTGCACCCCCTCCCCTTTTTGACTGATAGTTCAAACCACCGATCCTTTCCTTTGCCCTTTTAACGGAACTTTGGACTGCCTCCCCCTCTTTTACATTTTCTAGAGAAAACAAAACATTAACCACTACATTAGCATAGCAGTTGACACCAGAACTGTTTTCAAATTGAAACCAACAACATCTTCAACAGAATCCTTTTTGTTTCTGCTGTGACCCTGCTACAGCACAGGCATTGTCCCCAGCAGTAATTCTGCAATGCCGGTAAGAATAGCTGTGGTGCCTACTGGACTCACTCACCCCCGCGGCGCCCCACGCCGTTTTTTGCTGGGCGGCAACTTACTAGACATCACTTTCGTGCCATCTAGATTTCAGCGCGTTCTGCTGCCTTGGAACTATTCGCACAACAGACCGCTACTGACAAGAATATTTCATTATTGGTGCTGTCAATTTCAATAAATCTATTGGATAATTAAAAAGAAATTGCCACGGTCTCTTCGTTGTTTAAATGTTTTTACTGTTTTTGTTTTGTTGTATATATTTATATGTTATTAAAGTTTTATATTCCTACTACTTTGTTGGAGTGCTATATATTTTTAATGTGACACATAATTGTAAAAACTTTGATGTACAAAGAGTCATTCCTGGAATCTTCCGCTTCAGGCTCGGTCCCCTCCCCAATCACAATACAGGATGGTTTTCAGATAGTAGGAACGCGTGTGCTGTGACGGATCACATCGGGTGTGGGCCTTGATCTACTATAACTCCTTTGAAGAGGGGTGATTCTTTACAGCTGGGGCCATAACCTACATCTGCAGGGCTAGCTGATAGCCTAGGACCGGCCTGGACATTCGGACACAGAGGAAGAGGAGTGTCAGAGGGTGCGGTAGTGAATAGGGCGAAAGGGAGGTGTCGGGCGGGCACAGAGTGTGATTCTCAGGGAAGAGCAGCGCAGATGGGGGAAGGTTTATTGCCCATGCATAAGACAGAGAGCGGTGGTGACCAGTGCCTGGGGGAGATGCTTACGAGGGTGAGGAGCCATGCTACGAATCGACAGCGTGCAGAGAGTGGGTCTGGTCAAGACATCTAAAATGGCTGCCGTGCACGACAAAAGTGTGGCATTTCAAAAAAGGCAAGATGGCGCAGACAATGTTTTTCAACACTTCCTCATTTCCTTCGAATCGAACGTTAACAGACGTTGGGGCATATTACCAAAGTTAAGCGATATTTATCGCTAACGATGCTTACCAACCAATTTTTTACCACTAAGCATCGTCAGAAATTATCGAAGATAAACCTTACTATTATCAAGGTTTATCGCAAATGCGATAATAAACGGCCGCAATGCATGAATATCGCTAAAAACTCAGCGATATTCATGCATTACCGAGCTAATACTCTTAGCCATGTTATCCACCTCCCATTGGATAACATGGCTAAGAACTGCTCAGGGCAGGTGTTACTTTTTGGAGATATTCGCGCTTAGCGCGAATATCTCCAAAAGTTGGTAATAGGAGATAGATATCTTGCATGTTGTAATGCAAGTTATTGTGGTATATGGAACTCATACCATAATCTCTCAGGAAAGCAGAAACTGATCCTTTTGGGACCGCCTAAAAAGGCCTAGGGGGTGAGGAGTACTCTACTTTGCCCCCTTTTCACGTTCCGAACTATTTTATTTTACTCTCTTCTGTAATTACACAAAATAGCAGCGATAAGATGCATCGGAGACACACAGTGAGAGAAAGGAGGCCGGAGATGAAGAAGAGATGTCAAATACACATTGGAGATAATATAGTGGCAGAAGGGAAGTAAATATGAGTAAACTTACCATGTAACATAAAAATGTTGCACTCTATACTATAAGTCTCATTTTATACTACAATCACTTCGCTACAACCTCATAAATTAAAAATAAAAATAAATAATGTCTCAAACAATTTTTGATTTCTAAATATAAATTTATTCTTCAGAATTTTCTAAATTTGAAACAACTAGTAACATGTCCTCATCAGTAATTTCCTCTTCAATCATCTCATCTGGAATCTCCTCATTAAAAGTCTGCAATGATGATTCTTGTAACTCTATGGTCTCCAAACACTCGATAAATTCGCCATCAAGAGATTGATCAAAAAAATCATTCAAGTCATCTCCTCCTTCTGACAATATTTCATTATTGGTGCTGTCCATTTCAATCAATGTAGTGGAATCATTCAAGTCATCTCCTCGTGACAATATTTCATTATTGGTGCTCTCAATTTCAATCAATGTAGTGGAATCATTCAAGTCATCTCCTCCTTGTGACAATATTTCATTATTGGTGCTGTCCATTTCAATCAATCTAATGGAATCATACAAGCCATCTCCTCCTTGTGACAATATTTCATTATTGGTGCTCTCAATTTCAATCAATGTAGTGGAATCATTCAAGTCATCTCCTTGTGACAATATTTCATTCTTGGTGCTGTCCATTTCAATCAATCTAATGGAATCATACAAGTCATGTCCTCCTTGTGACAATATTTCATTATTGGTGCTCTCAATTTCAATCAATGTAGTGGACAATTCAAAAGAAATTGCCACGGTCTCTTCATTGTGAGCCATTTTATTTTGAAATTGCTTGCTGTAAATTGCAGAAAAAAATAATCACTTTCATTTATCGTTTTTAGTAATACATAATATAAAACTAACTTCATCAAGTATTTAGTATAACAGAAGGACTGCAAATAAATAACAGAAAACATTTTTCAAATTATCTTCAAGTGTACAACATAGTTCCCCTTACAAATTAACAACTCACCTTTTTAAAAGTAGCAGAAGTGTTAGTACTGTGTAAATCAAACACCAGAAATTCACCACCAAAAATTCCTCACACAGTAGTATCACAAAATGGCTGTGGTTTCCTCTCATTTGACATATATACATAACCAATTAACTTTCATCACACACAAATACAAAACCAAAGTAACATTTTAATTGGTTCTAAATTTCAACACTTTCAAATGTGTTTTCCCCATGCAATTTTCCATAGGACATTTACATACGTCTACAGCCTGAATGGCTGAACGGAATTACACCAAACTTGGCAAAATGGTACATCAAACCTAAGAGGTCAGGAAGGATCTACTATGGTCATTTCCCCCTTCGCTTTGGCCTCCTCTTGTCTCTCAATCCTACCGAGGGACAAGATGGCGGCCGCTACGGACTGTTTGGAATGTTGACAGACGCCGGAGAACCAATCAGCTTCGCAAAGCTCCGTAACGCGAAAAGTACGCGAAGCGGAGCGCTGTTACAGATATATATCTTTTTTTCAACGTTAATTTCTCAAAATCCACTGGAGCACATATATTGAGACCTAGCAAAGGCACATCGGGTTACCAGTCCCTAATATTTTGCCAAGTTTCGTGCAAATCCATTCAGCCGTTCGATTATTATTATTTTGTTTTTTTTTTGCCCCGCGGGGCCCTTTTAAAACCTCCACATCAAACCTAGGGGGTCAGCGAGGATCTACTATGCCCCCTTATAGTTATTTCCCCCTTTGTTTTGACCTCCTCTTGTCTCTCGATCCTACCGAGAGACAAGATGGCGGCCGCTACGGACTGTTTGGAATGTTGACAGACGCCGGAGAACCAATCAGCTTCGCTTCACAAAGCTCCGTTGCGCGAAAAGTCCGCGAACCAGAGCGCTAACCGGTCCGCTGTTACAGATATATATCTTTTTTTAAACGTTAATTTCTCAAAATCCACTGGAGCACATATATTGAGACCTACAAAAGGCACATCGGGCTACCAGTCCCTACAATTTTGCCAAGTTTCGTGCAAATCCATTCAGCCGTTCGGGCTAAAAGTGAGGCCAACCGCCCTATGGAAAACTCAATGTTAAAAACACGTTTTGGGACCCCCCTTTTTTCTCGGCCCCCACTGGACGAACCCCCCCCAAATTTTCAAGGGCTGCTCAGAAACAAAATGTGCCATTTTCCTGAAAATTTCAGCCGATTCCGTCCACAAACGCCAAAGTTATTAGACATAGAATTTTCAAAAAACCCATAGAGAAAAAATCCTAACTATATATACCTACTGGCGACCGCCAGTAGGTAATATATATATATTCACTGAAAAAACCATAGGTTTCACACGAGTTATAGTTAGCTGGAAATTTTACTCGCAAAAACCATTGAAATTCCCACGTCATAATTAGTTGGACTCACTATAACTTGCGCGTGCAAGTTATGTCATGAGTGATGATGACCATGTCATAAATGATGTAATTTGTGACGTCATCAGCAGTGCATTGCACGCGCAAGTTATAGTGAGTCCAACTAACTATAACGTGGGAATTTCAATGGTTTTATGCGAGTAAAATTTCCAGCTAACTAAAACTGGTGTGAAACCTATGGTTTTTTCAGTGAATTTAATAGGTTTTTTAAATGCTAATTCCTAACTATAACTGGTGTGAAACCTATGGTTTTTTCAGTGAATTTCAAAGGTTTTTTAATAGCAAATCTCTATAGGTATGAAATGTAATATTTTTTATAATGAATTTTATATTGTATAATTATGTAATACTATTTTTTTAATGTTTTTTTTTTTTTGCCCCGGAACGCTCCCGTGGCGCGTACCGATGCGCTCACCGGTGAGCGCAGTGTTACGGCGCGCCCCGGGCGCGTACCGGTGAGCGTCCCGTTAGCGCTATTGCCGCGAACGAAAACAACATCATGACGTTTCGCGTAGCCGCATGATGCGTCTTATGACGCACGGCGTAAACGCACCCGGAAGCGCCCGGACGTATACGATCGCGCAACGTCCAGACGCGTTTACGCTACGCGTAGCGTAAGCGCGTCGGGTCATGTGACCTGAAAATAACACTTATCATTGGTTCAGATCAGTTTTGGTTTCCAAATGATGAAGGGCCGTGTCATGTGACCTGAAAGCAACACTTTTCATTGGTTCAGGACAGTTTTGTTTTCCAAATGAAGAAAGCCCCCACCTATTTTCCTCATTCTCACTTTGTACTTTGAGTGAGGAAGACCTGCTGAAAGACCTCTCTGTACCTATTTGTCTGACAAATGGCTGCAGTAGCAGCAGCTGCAGGAGCATCTGCACCACCACCACCACCACCACCACAAGGACCACCACAACACCACAGTGGTGGAGACCAAGAAGAGGAGGAGGAGGAGGAGGAGGAGGAGGAGGAGGAGGAGGGGAGGTTCCTACCAGAAGATACTACCCCATATAAGCCAAAGGAGCACTTTATCTGGCAGTTTTTTTCCATCCCAAAGGACAAGAAGAAAGTTAATGAGCCAAAGGCGACTTGTTTAATCTGTGGCTTTGAACTTTCAAGGGGGAACCCTAACAAAAAATACTCTTTTGGCAACAACACCATGATTCGGCACATGCAACGCCGGCACCCTAATAACTATGCTAGGGCAGAGGTCAGGGAACTGGCCAGAAACCCTGCCCAATCTTCTGCCAGCACCTCCCAAAGTATTCAACCCACCCCATCGGGTCCAGAAGCGAGGGAGATGAGCCTAACTATTCAAACCAAGTTTTCCAATTTTAAAATCATTTGCATATTTTGTGGAGGGACAATATGCTATGGTGAGCAAAGCATTACACTTATCACCCGTGCTTGGGATCACGAAAAAAATATAAAACAACAAAAAGAATAAAAAAATAGTTCTTTTTAGAACTACCTCTAATTTATATAAAAAAAATGCTACATTTTTTGGAAACTCTGTCATTCTTTTTTCTCCAGAGTACGCGTATTGGTACGCTTCCCGGTGCGCGTACCGGGGCGCGCCCCCCCCAAAAAATAAAAAATAAATAAAGGAGTGAGCATGAGGGAAGGACAGAGAGAGAGTGATGTTAAGGGAAAGAGAGCTAGAGGGAGCAACACAGAGGGACTGTGTATTAGATAGTAAGACAGAGAGAAGGTGTAATAGGGTGTAAGTGAGAAAAGGAAAATGAATAAGGGAGCGAAAGAAGGGAAGAGAGAGGAAGAAGACTAAAACAGAGGGACTGGGAGAATGTGAGTGGGTGTTGAAAGTAAAAGGAAGGACAGTAAAGGATGGGGAATGAGGGGTAGTGACGGAACCGGAGTAAATGAACAACGGTGAGGGAGGGTGAGAAAAGAGCAGTGAGTGTAAGTAAAGAGGGGTGAAAGAGGGTGGATAAAAGTGAATAAGGGTAAGACATGGGGAGTGACAGAGAGAAAGGACAGAGAGAGTAGAGGAAGGAGTAACTGAAAGGGTCTGAGTGAAGTAGCAAAGAAAGGTAAGTAAGTAAGTGTGGGTGAGTTGTAGGGAGTGAGCATGACAAAAGAGTAGTGACAGACTAAGGGGACAGATACAGTGACGGTAAGAGAGACAGAGTGAGGGAACGGAAGTGAGGAACTGTGAGGACAGACAGACTGAGAAAAGGAGTGAGAGGAGTGAAGTAAATGAGTAAGGGAAGGGAACAGAGGGAAAGGGAAGTAAAGTAGGGGGACGGAAAGAAGTTGAATGTGGTAGGAGAGTAAGGGAAGGAAGAGTAAACATGGAGGATAAGAATAGTGAGGGAAGCAGAGTAAGGAAACAGGAGTGAGGTAGGGTGAGAGAATAGTAGTGAGGTTAAAGCAAAGAGTGAAGACAAACTACATTTTTTCAGTCATACTTACCATATAATTAATGTAAATGTAATTACATGTTTTTACTACACTTTGTGTCTGTGAAAGAGAGAAAAAAAATAAGTTATAATTAGTAAAATATATATTTTAAAATAGAAGAGACAAGTCAAGAGGTTAAAAATCATAAAAATGGACTAAGAAATAAAGTAAGAGTGAAAGACACAGAAAGGGAAATAAAGAAATATAGAAGGACAAAAAGAGGGAAAAAGAAATAGAAGGAGAGCAAATTACTAAGAGTAATGCAGATACGTTCAGTGACAGAGAGGAACAGAAGAAGAGATAAATGAACTGAAGGTAAGAAAGATACTAAAAGAATGTGAATTAGCAAAACTAAATCAAGAAACAGGAGTAAGTAAAAAGGAGATGACTGAGAGAGAAAAGAGTCTAATTGAGGATGCATTTAGAAGAATGAGGAATGGAAGATACATGAGAGTGAGAAAAGGGGAGTCATAGAGTGAAAGTATGAAGGGAGAGAGGATAATATAGAAGGATTGAGGGAAAAGGAGTGAGGAAGTTAGTAGTCAGAGAGACTAAGGGAAAGACTGAGTGAAGTGGAGTACAATGAGTGAGGAAAGAAAAATGAGTGAGGGAGCAAAAGAAGGAAAAAGAGGAGAAGAGGACTAAAGCAGTGGTACTGGGAGAAAGTGATTCGGTGATGAAAGTAAATAGAAGGACACTGAAAGATAGGAAATGAGGGGTAGTAATGGAACCAGAGTAAAAGAATTGGTTTAAAGAACGATGAGAGAGGAGCAGTGAAGTTGTTTTTAGAGAAATGATAGAAGGTAGATAAACACAAGTGAACATAACACAAGGAGAGTGAGGGACTGAGGACATAGAGGTAGTGAATGGAAAATAGAGAGAAGAGGTCAAAAGAAAGGAGCAAAGAAAGATAAGCATGGGAGCGTGGGTGAGTTATAGTGACAGAGTGTGACAATAGTGCTGAGTGAGTACAGAGGAATTACTAAAAGAGCAACGAAGGAAAAGACGGAAAAGGGAAATAAAGCAGAGAGACTGAAAGCTAAAAAGTGATGCAAGTGAGAGAGGGGATGTAGACAGTTAAAATGGAAATGAGGGGTTGTGAAAGAAGTGTAGTAAACGAATGGGTGTGAAACAGAGTGAGAGAATGGCAGTGTGACTGAGTAAAGAGAGCTGAAACAGAGAGGAAAAAAGAAATTGAGTGTGAAACAATGGGAATACAATACAAATTATACAATACAAACGATACAATAATTTGTATAACATGTTAGATAGTTTATTTTTGCTGTTCTCAGAACATATTGAATCTCACTAAAAACAGTGAGTTCAAACTATTCATCATATGACAGCGGGAAAAAAAACACAATCAAAAAGATTGTGTTTAAAAAAAAAACATATAAACTTACAAATCACATATGTACATTAATCTTTGATTCACTTACTTTTCCTTTAGGCCAAATAGTACATCATGAAGGTCCTTTTCGTTGGAAGGCAATCTGCTGTTCTCTAAAAATTCAATTTCATCGCCTTTCTAGAAGAAAAGCTCCAAGAACATCTGAAATATGTTTCAATGTTTTCATATACTCCTTCTGTTCAGTCATGACTCTTTGCTCATTCCTTCACCTTTCCTTAAGGCCAAATAGTGTCAGATGTATCAGTATATTTTGAAATTACTTAAAACAAACTCTAAAATTACAGTTTTCCCGACGTTCTGAAAGAAAGCCTCAAACAACATTTTCACAACATTTAAATATTCATAATTCCATCTCTGGCTCTCTCATGTTGATTATTTCCTATAATACTGATATCACTTACTATGCGATCCACTTACTGTACCTTAGTTAGAACTATAATTTTTATATTATCTTCATCACTTTTACTCACAATATAATTGTAAACAGCAGACTAACTTTCATTAACTGCTGCCGTCTTCATAGGCCAATTACCTTTACTTAAATTTTGGTTGTAAAAACACTAGGTATGAATTATTTAAGTCAAAAGGCAAACGTTGTTTGAAAGTCAAATGAGTATCATTACAGTTAGTCCAACCTTTTCGACATTTTAAATGGCATGTGTAATGCCCTGATGTTGTTGAAGGACCGTCATGATAAATAATAGCTACAGTTGCAAAAGTTCTTCCTGAAATTGATAACTGAGAAGCCACAATTTTTTTTATAGAAGTGCTCAATTTAGTTCCATCAGGTCTAAATCGTTGGAACATTAAAATGACATACTGACCATAATTTTGTATAAATAATGTGGACCGCATTGCAGACTTACATTGGGTACACACCATATTGTGATCCGCTGCATTAACTAGATTATTAAAAGGCACTGATTGGCAGTCTGGTAAAGTCAAATATATAAATCTTTTGGTGTCTATTGTAGTACTACTTGATAAACTACAGTTGTCGCAGTCATGCTGCCATTGATAAGAAAGGCTAAAAAGATTTTTTATATCTACACCTTCATCTTCCAATACATCAAACATATACATTAAAAATTCCTGACAATCCTGCTGAATATTCTGTGAAAATTGTTTTTGACCAGAACATATGTCTAGAAGATTTCGAATTTCTGAAACACTTTCTATTTTTGCTCTATCATCGCTACATTTCTCAAACACAGAATTCAATAAACAGCAGAATGTTTGATCCCGATTTTCAACAATCTGTTCTTGTAAATTTTGAAGAAAAAAACAACATTAACCACTACATTAGCATAGCAGTTGACACCAGAACTGTTTTCAAACTGAAATCCAACAACATCTTCAACAGAATAATTTTTCTTTCTGCTTACAATTACAGTTTCATCTACTTTTTGTCTTTTTGCTACTACCTCACTGCAATTATTCTCATTTCTTCTTTTTCGGCCTACCACACGTTTTTCAAACAGAGGATATTGAGGCAAATATGGAGCATACTCTCTTCTTAACCTATTGTATTCTTTAACACAACCTAGATCTGCACAAATCTTTGTTTCATCACACTCAATCAAGTACAATCCTGATAAAGTTCTGACTCGTGATAATGCCACATATGCCATACCCTCTTTAAACACAGAACTTCCAATGTTCACCAAAGCACTATCTACACTTAAACCTAGAGATTTATGAATTGTCACTGCATATGCCAAACAAACAGGAAACTGTTTTCGGCGAACATATAAGTCTTCCACAAGCAAAAATCTAGCTGAACAACGACAAATGTGTTCTATTTCGTCAATGCCATCAAATTTTAATTTTTAAAATTTCAATTCATCTCTATTTTTGTAATTCACAAAATCAACAACATGACCCATTGCTCCATTTACCAGACCTCTTTCAACATTTAAATTCCTTCTCAAAATGATACGACAATTTAAACACACATTCAGAGTCTTTTCAAAACCAGCAGTTTTAGATATACTCTTCTCTAATGAATCCAATTTTGATTTCAAATTTTCTGACAAAATATTTGTTGCTCCCTTATGCTCTATTTTATCTATAGGTTCCAGTTTCACAATGTCTTAATTTTCTAACTTTAACATTTTGTGGTTGAAGATTGAACATTCTTGCAGAGTTGGCATCAAACATATCCCAGATTTTTTTTCAGTAATTTTCTTAAAAATATTCTCTGGAAGAATGTTTTCATTTGGATACAAATTTGAAATTAATCGTGCATGTAAAGCTTCTTTCCCATGCTCACTTACTTTTCCGATTCTTACATCTTGTAGAATATTTTTATAATCTTCACCCTTTGCCTGTCGCATATTTTGAAGCAGTTCTGCATATTTGAAATTTAACCATATATTAACATTTCCAATGCTTCCTAGGCACTTCCTGGTATCTTCATGCGTGAGCATTTTAAACACTGGTTGTCCTTTCACTGGAGTCAACTGCAGTAGATCTCTAAAAACAATAATGTGTTTTCCTTCGAATAAGACATCATAGTCTGTTCTAAGAATTTCTTGCATTCTTAAATGCACAAAAGCAAGCATTAGATTTGAGACCATGCTTACTTCATCAATGATAAGAAGTTTCATTTTCTTCAGGACTCTGGAAACTTCAGTACACGCATCTCCAGATAGCTTGTGGTATTGCAATTTGTTATCATGCTCCACTGGTAGCATCAGTAAACGATGTAAAGTAATCCCTTTAATGTTATGTGTTGCCAGCCCAGTTGGAGCGGTAACAACACAAGACAGTGATGACTCCGTCCTTTTCTGCAGATAAGTTGCAATTGCTTTAATCAGAAAACTTTTTCCAGTTCCTGCTTCTCCACTCACATACAGTCGCACAGGCTTAAATGATGTACATGAGCACTCTTTTTTCTCATGACTGAATCCATGTTCAACCTGTTCTGTGACTTCGTCATATATCTGTTTCTGCTCAAGGTTTAGTTGTTTCACCAAATCTTCTAAGTTAACTACATCATCTTGAGCTTGTTCCATGGCTCTTTCCACCTCATCCATGGCAGTGGCAGCTTCATTTTGAATAATTGGTCCTCCTAGTGGATCCTGACTCAATGAAGCAGAACTCTGACTGTCTTGAGAACTGTCTCTAGCAATCTCTACAGCAATTGTGGCTTCTTGTTCTATTTCTTCGTTCAACATTTGCAGATAATTTGGAAAATCAGGACATTCTATGGTATTCTTGGTTGCATTAAAATAATCTTCGTAACAGAGAAAATCTCCAAGTAGTTCCTCTTCTGTACGCCATGGCTTAAAGAGTTGCAAAAGAGCTAAATAGTAAATTTCCCTTTTCTCTGGATTTTCGCAACTCAATTTTCGATGATTAATCAAATGGCCTTTTCTCTGCTTCACTAGACATCCTTCACACCCAATGATAGCATATATTCCATTATTGATATCTTCTCTGATGGTCCTCTTATAAATATAGTTTTGCAGAACTTCATAGAAACAACTGTTCTCAAGATGACTACTTCTATTTGGATAGTATGTATCCAACATGTTTGTCTTCAAAATATCTGTACTGTTTGGTTCTTTCTCTGCCAAATACTCAATTTCTTGTACAGATTTCAAAACTTGGTTTCGTGTTGCAGCAAGACCTAGACTCACCCAAATAATTGTTCCAGACTTGGCGTAGAGACTTGCTGATGATAACCGATCAGAACATTCATATGTTCCAATTTCTCGATGCGACAACATCTTCAAAATGAAACTGTATAATTTTTTACTTATACTCTTTTCATGTGAAATGTCCTCCCACATTTCCTTCAGTTCGGTCTTTTCTTTTTTTGTGATGTAAGACGTCACATATCGAGCATCGGCAATAGAGTTGTCAGCAATGAACTGAATATCCATGTTAGCATTCCACATGGACAAAATCACTGGGTTGTAGTCGTTGATGTACTTGGACTCTTCGTTTCTTTTTACATTGTATGTTTTTTTTGGTGATTTCCTCGTAACAGTATGTCGCAGAGAAGACATCAAATTATTTACTCTTCCTTTAGAAATCACTGGTCGTGGAAATCCGAAACGACATTTTGTGTAGAACTTGCCTTGTTTCTGAATTTTCGACGAAAGTACTTTCCACAACGATGGGATTGAAAGCGTAAAACTTGTTGCCTTAAACTGTTTTCTTTGGTAGTTTTCGGAACAGCACATGTTGAATACTCTTCAATGAAACTCATCACTGTGTCATCCGAATCTTTTCCAAATTTGGGTGCATCTTTAATCCATAACAACATATGTATGTGAGGAGCACCTCTCGCTTGATACTACTTTCTCCAAAAGAAATCCAAAACCTCTCCAAGAGGAGGATTTTTTTTGTTGGTAATGAAAGACATCATAGCTTCAAATCTATGATTGAAATATCTGCATACATTTACTGGATCCAAAGAACACAGTTCTCCAGGTGTTTTGAATTCTATATTTTGTATATTTGCATTTGCCTCTCGTAGAAATTGAAGTAAGTCGTCCCATGTATACTCAGCACAGCTAAGAGTGAGGAACCATGTAGGAGTTCCTAAGTTTCTTAGCATACATTTCAATTCCCCATGACGACGGTACCAATACTCGTTTGTACCACGCTGACATGCCATGAGATTGATTAGATGAGATTCCAAAATATTGTCTTGCAGATTGATTTTCTCCATAAAGTCCCTCGCCGAAACATTTTACAGATGTGCTCCACTTTTCAGTATATGGTTTACTGCATAAGAAAGCCCAGACAAGTCACTTTCATACAGTAGATGAAACAAATATGGGATGCATTGACGAAACCTTGGATCTTCAGCATATAATCTTAAAGTCCGGTATTCAGATGCTGGAATTTGAAGTGGTCGATCGTCATATCGTCCACCTCAACCTGTTGGAAATAGCTGTGGAAAACAACGAGCTTCCAAACTTTCTTCCCATACACTTCCTTTTGCTGCTTTCATTTGAAACAAGTCAATTGCATTCCCCATTACTTCTTTGGAATGCAAAGGATGAACAGTATAATGTTCATATCTTTCTCAACTTCTTGACACATCAACTTTTTCAATTTGGCAGGCTGAACAATCACTATCTTCTTCTGCAGCTGTTTCCTCTGCTCCAACACATACATCTTTGTACTCATTGTTTTTGACCAAATACAACGTTGCCTTTTTGACTTTCCTATTATCCACTAAATCTTGCCAGATTTTCTTACTCTTTGTCGGAACCCCAATAACTAGAACAACCAGAGGTTCCTCTTCCACTTTCACTACACCAATTGTATCAATATTTTTCTTCAAATCTAGAGGCAAATAAACAACTCTTCCCTTTAATCCTCTCTGTAAATCCGAAGGAGGCAATTTCCCTATCTTAGGCTCCATGCGAACAATAGCCTGAAAAGGATGGACACATTGAATCAAAATAGATTCATATGTATTTAAATCCATCAATTCAGGAGGAATGTCTACCAACTCAAGATTATTATGAACAGCTCTAGCAGGCATTCTGTTTTCATTTAATTTATTATAACAATATTTACAAATACGCTGATCAGAACTCAAATCAAAAGAATTCTCCACCAACAAAAAACTTGCAAAATTCTTCCATTCAGTATTATTTTCCATTTCACTTTCTGCATATAAATCAACTAACCTAGTCTGAATCTTATAATGAGTCTGTCGACAACACACACAAGTAAAATTAGGCCTTTCACTTGATTTCACCTTAAACTTGGTAATTTCCTGGTCAAACTTTTCTATACTTGAAATCTGTACATTGTCTTTCACATTACCTTCTATTACTGTGTCAATTTCTACACTGTCCTCTTTTTCACCAAAGTAACTTAACTCAATTTCTTCACAAATTTTCTTCACATCTAATTCAGTTCCATGCAAAAGAGCACTGTTTAACTGTTTAAGCTTAAGTGCTGGACTTTTTGCATAATACAACATTCTCACTAATTTCCTCATTTTAGTTTGATGCACTGCTAACATCCTAAAATGATGAAAAACACTCTGACATACTTTTCTAGAAAGACAAGCCAGTGAATGCCCTTGCAAACCTGTGTTTTCTCTGACTCTGCAAGGATCTAAGTCTTGCAACATCTTCATTTTCTGTTTTAGACTTTTCTTACTATATGTCCGTAAGAAATTACGAAGCAAATCAATTGAATCCTGTCGCACACTACAAATACTACTACACTTCCAAGTGTACACAGGGCCCTTAGTACGTCTCCCTAAAACTTCATCAGGTAACACCTACTCTGCATCTCTAGACAAAAGTTTCTCTTTTTCAATTGGACAACCGTCTATCATCTCATATGCTCGACCACGGGTGTCAACTGCATGCACCAAGTCATTCTCCTGGAAGTAACGCTCCTCATTAAAAAATGGCTCACAATTTGAACTATGCATCCATTCTCCAGAAAAAAACTTTACAAAAATTAGTCCGATTAATTACTCTTTTGCATCTACTGTTTGATTTGAAAACATCAATTGTCTTGTTAAGTGTCCTAATTCTATTGATTACTAAAATAAATAATTTTTTCTTAACTTCAAAAGCCTGATCAACAATTTTCTCTATATTTTTCTTTTTCTTGTAAAAAGCAGCACTCTGTTTACCTTTCTTAATGTTTTTTAACAAATTTAAAACTACCCTATTGCGAAACATTCGTTTACGAATGTCCCTAAATTGGTTTTGCCTTCTATTCCTAACATATTATTCTCTCCTGCTCCAATACTAACATTTTTGGGGGGCCTCTCCTTCCTCTTCAAATTTACTCTCTCCTTCTGTTTATTCACATTCTCATCAACATTTTTTTTTATCTACATATGTTCCGAAAGAAAGATTTAGTTGTCTTACCAAGAGCTTTTTTCCTGTCTTTTGAAGTATTTTTTGTAGAGGAGTGCTTTAATTCCGTTGCTGTTTTTGATTTTTTTCCGCTTGACATCTTTTCTTCTCCTCTGCCTTGAGGGCATATTTCCTTAGGTATACACCCGTTACAACGGATCTTTTACTCCGCAGACCCATTACAACGCGACCATTACTCCGCATACCATTACAACGCATTGCGCTGGGGGGCGCTCTAGGATAGGGAATAAGTATAATTTACTATCCAACACCTTCCCTAGGGTCCACGGGGACTGGAGTTAGAATAGTAAATTATACTTACCACTATCCAGCGCCCCAAGGCGCTATGCGTTGTAACGGTATGCGGAGTAAAAGTCGCGTTGTAATGGTCTGCGGAGTAAAAGTATGCATTATAACGTCATACATCCATTTCCTTAATATGCAAATCTTGATTTCAATCTGTGTTAAAGAAAAAAGATAACACATTTTAGACCACTATTACCAAAGAACAAAGCAATAACAATAAGCAAACGATATAAACACTACTTTACAACATATCTAAGTTTATATCACAACAACTATGTAACTAGGATTAAGACAGAGAAAAAGAGCTACAGGAGCTAACACAAAAAGACAGAGAGAGTCAGACAAAGAAACAGGTAGAGGGAGTAAAACATAGAGAAGGAGTAAGACAGAAAGAGTGTATAATATGTTGTAAGACAGAAAAAGGATGTAATAAGGAGAGGGAGTCAGTCAAAGAAAGGGACAAAGGGAATAAGTCAGAAAAGGGATATAACAGGGTGTAAGACAGAGAGAGGGTGTAAGAGGATGTAAGACAGAGAAAGGGTGTTAGAAGGGGACAGGATGTAAAAGAGACTAAAACAGAGAGAGGCTGTAACAAGTAGGCTGTAAAAAGAGGCTGTAAAAGGTAGAGAGAGAGACTAAGTTTGAGAGAGGGTGTAAGAGGAACTAAATCAGAGAGAGGATGTAACAAGGAGTAATAAGAGAGAGGGAATAAATCAAACACAGGGTGTAAGAGAAAATAAGTCAAAGAGAGAGTGTAACACAGAGTCACGATGTAAAAAAGAATAAGTTAGAAAGAGGGTGTTAGAAGGGGACAGGTGGAAAAATACAGTAAGTCAGGAAGAGAATATAAGAGAGACTTATACATTCTTGATAATACTTAGTAAAGAAATATTGGTGCATAAAGGAATTGTATTTTGTAAATGAGCGAGGTTTCAGTACTGTAATGAAATACTTATACATATGACCTTTTCTCTGTTTTTTAAATGTTATTTTAAAAAAAGAATTCGGGCACATGAATTAGTTTTACATTATTGACAAGGATTAGATAGTATCTACATGATTAAAAAAATATATTAGCACATTTCACAATCATGTCACTTGTGTTTCCTCAGATTAGTAAGCAGATTGTGCACATGAGGTGAGGCCTGTGTCCAGGGGTGCAGAGGAGGTTAGGCCTATGTCCAAGAGTGCAATGGACAGGACTCACCTCCTCTGGTCCTTGAACAAACCTCACCTCCTCCGTGCGCCCAGGACAGGCCTTACATTTTGGTAAAATTAATGGTAACAGGATGCAGATGTTACATACCTGTCAAGGGGTGTAGATGAGGTGAGGCCTGTCCAGGGGTGCAGATGAGGTGAGTCCTAACCAGGAGTGCCGATGAGGTGAGGCCTGTCCAGGGGAGCACAGGAGGTGAGGCCTGTGTCCAAGAGTGCAGTGGACAGGACTTCATAAAGCGTCTCTCCCACTGCACTCTTACACACAGGCCTCATCTCCTCAGCAAATTTCACAATCATGAAAGCCATTTCGACTTTCCTCACCTCCGCTGCACCTTTTGCAATCATGTCAGGTGTGTTTCTTCATATTAGGAATCACATTGTGGTTTTTTTATTGCTGCTTTCTGTTATTTTTTTTCTTAATGCTTCATTAAAATTTTCTGCTGCATACAGGAATTGTATTTTGTAAAAAACTGAAGTTTCAGTAGTGAAATGGAATGCTTGTACATATAACCTGTACTCAGTTTTCTTAATGTTAATATAAAAACGATTAAAGGGCAAATGAATGGCTTTTACATTTTTTAGAAGGAATAAATAGTGTCTGCATAATTAAATAAATAGTTTTGAACTTTTCACAATGATGTCACCTTTAGGCCTCTTTAAAAAACGATTTAGGGTTGCAGATGAGTTAAGGATTGTCCAGAGGTACAGAGGAGGTGACACCTGTGTTCAAGACTGTAGTGGGAGAGAGTATAGGTGGTAAGGCCTGTGTCTAAGAGTGCACTGGACTGGACTTCATGAAGCCTATCCCCCACTGCACTCTTAGACACAACCCTCACCTCCTCTGTACCCCTGGACAATCCTCACCTCATCTGCAACCCTGAATAAACCTCAACTCATCTCCGCCCCTAAACAGGCCTCAGCTCATCTACACCACTGCACACGCCTCATCTCATCTGCACCCTGTTACCATCAATTATACCCAATATATTGAGGCCTGTCTAAGGGGGACAGATGAGGTGAGGCTTGTCCAAGGGTCAGAGGAGGTGAGTCCTCTCCACTGCACTCATGGACACAGGCCTCAAATCCTTTCCACCCCTGAACATGCCTCACCTTATCTGCACAATCTACTTCCTAATCTGAGAAAACACAGGTGACATACTTGTAAAAGGTTCAAATGTATTTAATTATTCTTGCAGACACTATGTATTCCTTCTAAATAATATAGAAGCCATTCATCAGCTGCAAAATCGTTTTTTAAATAAAATTTTAGAAACAGAGCGCAGGTCCTATGTACAAACATTCAATTTCACTACTGAAACCTCACTATTTCACAAAATACAAATCCTCTATCTTGCAAAAGTTGTTACCAAGCATTATCAAAAAACATGACACAAACCAACAGCAACAGCAAAGAAGCTCAATGTGCTTCCTAATCTGAGGTAACACAGGTGACATGATTGTGAAAGGTTCAAATATATTTATTTAATCATGCAGACACTAATTATTCCTTCTCAAAAATTTAAAACCCATTCATTTGCCCCAAAATTGTTTTATAAATAAGATTTAAGAAACAAAGCGCAGGTCCTATGTACAAGCATTCCAGGTCACTACTGAAACCTCACTATTTTACAAAATACATGTCCTCTCTCTTGCAAACATTCCTACCAAGCATTATCAAAAAACATGACACAAACCAACAGCAAAGAAGCTCAATGTGCTTCCTAATCTGAGGTAACACAAGTGACATGACTGTGAAAGGTTCAAATATATTTATTTAATCATCCAGACACTATGTATTCCTTCTCAAAAATATAAAAGCCATTGATTTGCCCCAAAATCGTTTTTTGAATAATATTTTAGAAACAGAGCGCAGGTCCTATGTACAAGCATTCAATTTCACTACTGAAACCTCACTATTTCCCAAAATACAAATCCTCTATCTTGCAAATCTTGATACCAAGCATTATCAAAAAACATGACACACACCAACAGCAAAGAAGCTCAATGTGCTTCCTAATCTGAGGTAACACAAGTGACATGATTGTGAAAGGTTCAAATATATTTATTTAATCATGCAGACACTAATTATTCCTTCTCAAAAATGTAAAAGCCATTCATTTGCCCCAAAATCGTTTTATAAATAAGATTTAAGAAACAGAGCGCAGGTCCTATGTACAAGCATTCCAGGTCACTACTGAAACCTCACTATTTTGCAAAATACATTTCCTCTCTCTTGCAAACATTCCTACCAAGCATTATCAAAGAACATGACACAAACCAACAGCAAAGAAGCTCAATGTGCCTCCTAATCTGAGGTAACACAAGTGACATCATTGTGAAAGGTTAAAATATATTTATTTAATCATCCAGACACTATGTATTCCTTCTCAAAAATGTAAAATCCATTGATTTGCCCCCAAATCGTTTTTTGAATAACATTTTAGAAACAGAGCGCAAGTCCTATGTACAAGCATTCAATTTCACTACTGAAACCTCACTATTTCCCAAAATACAAAACCTCTATCTTGCAAATGTTGATACCAAGCATTATCAAAAAACATGACACAAACCAACAGCAAAGAAGCTCAATGTGCTTCCTAATCTGAGGTAACACAAGTGACATGATTGTGAAAGGTTCAAATATATTTATTTAATCATCCAGACACTATGTATTCCTTCTCAAAAATGTAAAAGCCATTGATTTGCCCCAAAATCGTTTTTTGAATAACATTTTAGAAACAGAGCGCAGGTCCTATGTACAAGCATTCAATTTCACTACTGAAACGTCACTATTTCCCAAAATACAAATCCTCTATCTTGCAAATGTTGATACCAAGCATTATCAAAAAACATGACACACACCAACAGCAAAGAAGCTCAATGTGCTTCCTAATCTGAGGTAACACAAGTGACATGATTGTGAAAGGTTCAAATATATTTATTTAATCATGCAGACACTAATTATTCCTTCTAAAAAATGTAAAAGCCATTAATTTGCCCCAAAATCGTTTTATAAATAAGATTTAAGAAACAGAGCGCAGGTCCTATGTACAAGCATTCCAGGTCACTACTGAAACCTCACTATTTTGCAAAATACATTTCCTCTCTCTTGCAAACATTCCTACCAAGCATTATCAAAGAACATGACACAAACCAACAGCAAAGAAGCTCAATGTGCTTCCTAATCTGGGGTAACACAAGTGACATCATTGTGAAAGGTTAAAATATATTTATTTAATCATCCAGACACTATGTATTCCTTCTCAAAAATGTAAAATCCATTGATTTGCCCCAAAATCGTTTTTTGAATAACATTTTAGAAACAGAGCGCAGGTCCTATGTACAAGCATTCAATTTCACTACTGAAACCTCACTATTTCACAAAATACAAATCCTCTATCTTGCAAATGTTTATACCAAGCATTATCAAAAAACATGACACAAACCAACAGCAAAGAAGCTCAATGTGCTTCCTAATCTGAGGTACCACAAGTGACATGATTGTGAAAGGTTCAAATATATTTAATTAATCACCCAGACACTATGTATTCCTTCTCAAAAATGTAAAAGCCATTGATTTGCCCAAAAAATCGTTTTTCCAATAACATTTTAGAAACAGAGCGCAGGTCCTATGTACAAGCATTCAATTTCACTACTGAAACCTCACTATTTCACAAATTACAAATTCTCTATCTTGCAAATGTTGATACCAAGCATTATCAAAAAACATGACACAAACCAACTGCAAAGAAGCTCAATGTGCTTACTAATCTGAGGTAACACAGGTGACATGATTGTGAAAGGTTCAAATATATTTATTTAATCATGCAGACACTATTTATTCCTTCTCAAAAATGTAAAAGCCATTCATTTGCCCCAAAATCGTTTTTTAAATAACATTTTAGAAACAAAGTGCAGCTCATATGTACAAGCATTCCAGGTCACTACTGAAACTTCACATTTTTACAAAATACAATTCCTCTTTTCAGCAACAACTTTTTAACAAGCATGTTCAAAAAACATGAAGAAAAGTCACATTAAAAAACCACATTTTGCTTCCAAATCTTCTCCATAGAGTATACAAGTCTCTATCTATATTCAATGAATCATTACTCACCTTTACAGATGCTTTGGGAGATTGAGAACAGTGTCAGACACACACACCAATATTTCTTTAGCAGAGCAAAAGGTATGTACTCCAGGCACTGCAACCATGAATGGCACAGAAAATCTCTAATTCTACACACATATCCCTCATGTTAACCAATCAAAACTCTTCCCTCTCTATTTTCAAACCAACCCCTTCCCCCCCTCAGCCCTTTCTACCTGTTACCATAGCAAATCCCTCCTCACTGACCTCTCAGGTTTAAAAGTTTATTCTACAATGTTGCAAACGAACCCAGCAAGGATGTTTGACCTCTAAATATACCAGCTTATCCGGTGCAATGTTTCTTTAAATGACTTTTTCTTAACCATTCAAATTACTTCTTTTCACAGAACAGAACCATGCACCCTAACTTTCAGTTTTCAACTATCTGAATCCACCAATCATTGCTTGTGATTCAAGAGCACTGAAACTCCACAGGTTTGCAAACTCCTACTGTTCCAACTGCCATTTCATTCCCACACTTCATCTGACTGCACCAGAACCTCCTCTCACCATGTATTCTGTCTGGATTATTGGACATAGCTACATCCACTGAGCTCAAAGGTATGCAGCTATCAGAAATTTTCACAACCTTGATTTACCAAATGTAGACATCAAGTGGATTGGCCAAAGAGGATTGAGATGTCATCAATTGATACCATTGGTCAAAACCTTTTACCATCTGCCACACCCTGACCTCATAATTGTGCACTGTGGTGGAAATGACCTAGGCACTTTTACTGGGGTAGGTCTGGAAATGGTTTTAAAGGACACCTTTGGGCAATTGAAGACACTTTTTCCACAAACTGCCTTGGTATATTCCAATATATGCCAAAGACAGAAATGGAAGTAGTCCAACCAATTTTGTCCACAATTTGAGAAAGCACGGAAACATGTGAATAAATCTGTTTCTGCTTACATGAGAGACTATGGAATGGGTTCAATATACAACAATAACTCGCGTTACAACATGCAAGATATCTACAGAGGAGATGGTGTGCACTTCATAGATGAGGGAAATAGAATATTCCTCCTGAATTTAAGACTGTGCATTTGAACCTACTTGTAGGTACCTAAATCAGCCACAGAACCCAAAAGCTCTTTTCAGGGCTACCCTACCTCTGATCACTCAAAATGGTTATTTTACTCTAACTTTTTTCACTGTTTTTCACCAAAGTACGCTCCCCGGTACGCTCCCCGGTACGCGTACCGGGTGCTCCCCCCGCAAAAAATGTAAAAAAATTTGGGGGGCCTATATGGTCCTCCTAAGCCCCCCTCAGAAAACCTAGGGGTTCAGGGGGTGTCTACCATGCCCCCTTTTACCCATTACCAACGTTGTTTGTCCTCCATCTTGTGTCTCAAATCTACAGAAACACAAGATGAAGGACTCCCGTAGCGCTGCCGGTACGCGTACCGGGGCGCGCACCGGTGAGCGCTCACAAATTTTTTTTAAAAGTAAATTTACATAAAAAACACTTTAGAGACTTTCACCAAATATAGAATAGGCCCTACTACATACCATTTTCCCAAATTTGGTGGAATTCCATTTAGCCATTTGGGCTGTAGCCCTGTCTAAATATCCTGAGGTAAATTACATGACAAAACACATATGAAGTGTTAGAATTTACAACCAATTAAAATGTTACTTTCATTTTCTACTTTTATTTCCTGACATTTGATTGGTTATGTACATGAATATAAATGAAAAATGAGAGGGAAACACGGCCATTTTGACTACAACTACCTGAGGTACATCTTTAAAGGATTTTCTCATTTATCTTCATCACCTTCAAATAAGGTAAGTTGTTAATTTGTAAGGGGCACTTTAATTTAAATTGTAAAAACGTTTTCTGATAATTATTTACTCTCCCTCTGTTATAGTTATAGATTAAGATAGGCTTCTCTGTTATACTTATAGATTAAGTTAGGCTTCTCTGGTATAATTATGAATTTACTTAGGCTTCCTCACATACACTTTTTTATATTTCTACTTCCTGCCTGATACCATACACTGCCCAAAGATAACTTCACTGTTAAAAACTCAGAAGAACCTGTCTGAACTTAAACCCAACAGTGCCCTAACTCTACTGATATAGTTATTTTTTATGCAATTTACAGCAAGAAAATGGACGATACACCACAGACCATCAATATTTCTTTCGAAATTACTAATGAGGAGATTCTTTTTCGAAATTACCGATGAAGAGATTCTTCAAGAAGATTTTCTTGACTTACTGGATGAGTCTCTTGACCAACAATTTATTGACTGTTTAGATAATATGGAATCATGCAATACAAATTTGGAGGAGATTCCGGAAAATGAAATGTTGCAAGTGTTATTAAATTATGGAAATTCAGAACAATAAATGTATATTTAATAGTTAAAAATTGTTTGAGACATTATTCATTTTTATATGTAATTCATGAAGTAGTACCAAAATGATTATAATATAAAGTGAGACTTACAGTATACTGTGCAACTTTTTTGTGTTACATAGTAAGTTTGCTCATAGTTACTTCCTTTCTCCCACTATATTATCTCGAATGTGTATTTGACATCTCTTTTTGATCTCCAGCCTCCTTTCTCTCAATGTCTGTCTCTAATGCACAATATCACCACCAATTTTATGTAGATTCAGAAGAGAGTAAAATGTAATACTTCAAAACACCATAAGGGACCAGGGTAGACTACCCATGATCCCATAGACTTTCTCAAGGAGTGCTTAAAGGATCTGTTTCTGCTTTCCTGACAGACTATGGTATGGATTCCATATACCACAATAACTTCTGTAACAACATGCAAGATATCTACAGAGGAGACGGTGTACATTGAATTTAAAACTCTGCATTGGTACCTACAAAGGAGCGAATCAGCAACTTCAGAGTTGTATCTCCAGCATAAAACGATTCTGATACATCATGAGCCAAAATGAATAAACGTGTAAATTCTAGATATACCCTTAGTACAGCTACCATGTATCCGCACTGTTGAGACATTCCCTAACATTTCTGAAGGCATACTTCTTTAAGAAGTCCTCCCCCACTCAGCCTGCCTATCAAATCAAGCGATATATAAGTGCATTATGGCACCTATTTCAAATCTATTTATAATTTCGAGGCTGCACACGCCACGCAGAAGCGGGTCTCAGAACGCCGAGCTGCTCCATCAGGTAATTACCGAGCATTTTTCTAGGCGTGCCCCCTAGCTGATAAAGCCGTGTCATTTTCCCTAAAGCCTCTCGCTAATAATCGCGCTACGCTTTCTCTCTGCTTTTTCTAGCATCCGCTCATGCTATCAAGCCTATACCTCTACATCTGTCTGAGCCTGCCGCCTACACCATTACTAAGTTGTTTTATCAGGTAATTATCGCGCTCTTAAGCAAAGCGGGCGTCCAAGCTAATAAAAAGTTGTGCTACATTCTTTAAAGCCCCTCCTTTTTAAAACATCGTTCTGTGCTTTCTTTCTGCTATTTCCAGCTCCGCCTTTCACATATCCGGCTCGGAACCTAACAACTATCCCAGCTTGCCGTCTCAGACACCACGCAGCTGCACATACTCGAACCCTGAGCAGCTCACCAGGTAACCGACTTAGAATCCCTGCAAATGCGCTGGCATGCCCAACGTAGCGTAACACGAGACAGAGCCTTAACCAGATTAAACACTGGCTGCTTTCTCTTTACCTGTAGTTGCTGTCTAGCTATCAAGCTCCCATTTTAATTACCACACGGGATCATCATCCTCGCACACCGCTATAGACTTGCCGACCTCTACAAAGCCATAGTGGCTGTCTCTCTTTGGAACAAATACTACATTGAGCTTTTGGCAGGTAACAAATACAGACCCCTTCTATATATGCGATCAATATAACAAGTGCAGATACGTCATTGGGAGCTTTGTATATAAAATAATTGGCTGTTTGTTTTCTCTACCTCCTTTATACATCAGGAACTGTTCAGCAGCCCACCGGAAATTTCTAAAGTCCTAATGAATTAATTTCAAACATAGGAGCCACTATAAACACCTTTGTCAGGTAAATAAAGACTATATCTTTTGCTTGATTTTGTACAGATAACTTGATCTACATTTCGATACCCAGCAACTCTTAGATAAATCTCTTTCTAAACAGCGACTCGGAGATAACTACTTATTAGACAATTAGACAATGCGCACACAAAATTAAGCAGTCTGATATTAAATCTCTAGCCAATGATGTGTGATACATCTGATTATCGGCCTTGACAAAACTGCGTTTTCTACCATTATACTAGATCATTATCTAATCGAACATCTTTATTTATTCCTCGTTATGGATTAATATAGATGACGCAAAGACTTTGATCGGACTGATTACTACACGGATAATTTCATCAATACCCAATACCAACCACATATGGTAAGGATCTTTTTACTTCCACTTCCATTGCGCTATGTACAACCTAGTGAATCATGATTGTATCTAACTTCAAAAATGCAGTCCTCTCTGGTGTTTCCATTAGAAAGCTCAATTTACACGAGGTAAATAAAACAATAATATTATTTTAAAAAAATATATATACTAGATGTACCAGATTCGTGAAAACAAGTTTTAATGTCAACCTAAAATAGTCACCAATATGAAATAACTGCTCCCTAAAATTTAACTACCTCCACCCAATATGATGCCCGTACACCTTGTAATAAGCATAATAAGGGACATTCCCCCACATAATAAAAACAAAACAAAAACGTATTTTGTGTTGAACAAGGTGAGAACTTAATATCTCTGTATATAACCAGCTTCCTACTTTCTCTGGTCCACCATCTTCCCTAAAGTATTGTATTTTCCTTTTTGTATTTTTAACAACAATGAGTAATGGTGCGCACAAATATATGAAATGCCCATGTACGATCTGAAGACATTTATGTATATTTTTGTACTATACCAGTCATGTATAATGAACTATCAAAAGCGGTACTTCATATGATATCAATTTTTTCTGGCTCCTTAGTTCAAGCTAAAACTTGAGTCAATGTATCAATCAAATGTACATTGTCAGCACAAATACTAAATAGCTCTACTTAAAAAATGTTTTATCTACTTTTAGCTACAAGATGGTAGCGTCCTGAGGAAGACACTTAGGTGTTGAAACGCGTAGACGAAAACCATCTTTCCTTCAGATCATTGGGAACATCTACACACAAAACAATGCATATTTATTGATTCTCTAATGAAATGAAAAATATTTTTATTGTTAACTGCTAATTTTGTCTATGTCATTGATTATCCTTATGACTATTTTTATCACTTTTATCAAATTAAATTTCTAAATGCTATTTTTTGTGCTTGATCTTTGTTATCATTTTCTATTTTAAATTGTTATTGCTTGAACCCTGCCAGTACATTTGTTTTTTGCCTAGGTACGTTACCTCTTCACATATAGACTACCCATGATCCCATAGGCTTTCTCAAGGAGTGCTTAAAGGATCTGTTTCTGCTTTCCTGACAGACTATGGTATGGATTCCATATACCACAATAACTTCTGTAACAACATGCAAGATATCTACAGAGGAGACGGTGTACATTGAATTTAAGACGCTGCATTGGTACCTACATGTTGGTACTTAAATCACCCACACAACACAACAACTCTATTCACAGCTACCCTACCTCTAAGCACTTTAAATTAATATTTTACTGTTTCACTGGGTTTTCCCCATGGTACGCTCCCCGGTGCGCGTACCGGGCGCTCCCCCCGCGAAAATCGATTTTTATTTTTTATTTTTTTTGACCCGCGAAGCCCTTTTATGGCCCTCACATCAAACGTATGGGGTCAGGGGGGGTCTACCCTGCCCCCTTTTAGTCATTTCCCCCTTTGTTTTTGCCACCTCTTGTGTCTCGATCCTACCGACACACAAGATGGCGGCCGCTCCGGACTGTTTAGAATGTTGACAAACACCCGAGAGCCAATCAGCTTTCCGCTCGCGAACTCGCGTTACGCGCCGGATGCGCTCCCCGGTGCGCGTACCGGGGCTCGCTCATAGATATATATATTTTGTTAACCTAAATTACTCAAAATCCACTGGAGCACATATCTTGAGACATAGCAAAGGCACATCAGGCTACCAGTCCCTACAATTTTGCCAAGTTTGGTGGAAATCCATTCTGCCATTCGGGCTAAAAGTGAGTCCAACCGCCCTATGGAAATTAACATGGGGAAAACACGTTTTGGGACCCCCCTTTTATCTCGGCCCCCACTTCATGAATCCCCCCCAAATTTTCAGGGAAGGAGCGGAGCGGGCAATCTTTTTGGAGAAATTCGTGAAAATTTGTCTACCGGCGCCAAAGTTATTCCCAATAGAATGTTGCAGATTTCCTATGGAAAACAATCCTAACTATACCTACCTACTGGCGACGGCCAGTAGGTAATATATATATATATTTTTTTTTTACACAAGGATACGCCGCACTCAGGAACTTGTAAATTTCAAGGTTTTATTTCACAGAGCCCAGTCTGCACACCGACGCGTTTCAGCCTTGCGGCCTTGGTCACGGTTGGTGGTATTACTTTCACCTACTGTTTTTGTTGCATTCTATTTCCTGTTAACATACCCATGAATTCTGGGACATGTAGCTTAAACATTTTGACACAGTATTTCCACAGTGCAAACATTTTTTTAAAGAATTTGATTACTTTTTAGTGTGTGTTAACCCTTCTCACATATTTATACAGTTTGTTTTCAAATTTTTTATGTATCCCTGAGCTTTAACACAACACATTGTATATTGTTTTCTATTTGCAAGCAATATATAGGAATTGATTAACATTTCCTAAATTATGTTATTAAGGATTTTCAAAAAAGCCCTCATTAATTTGAAAAGAAATTGTTTAGATCATTTAAAAAAAAAACATAGTGGAGAGGGACTGAACAAGGAAAAATAGCTTTGTGAAGGCTATAGTACCCTTTTAAACCAATTAATCAATTATTGTCAGAGATGGTGTAGAGTGCTCAGGGGATCAAAAGTTCAAAAAGTTATTGTATATGAATAAGCAGCAGTACCAATTTGTTCCAATACATCTATCTTGTTAATTAGGTGAACTATTTAAAGTTTTCCAAAAAAGGTCCAAGGAAAAAGGGAGGGGAATAGGGGGGGAAAAACGGGGGGGGAGGGGGAAGGGGGAAAAGAAGGGTGGGCGTTTTGGGAGGGAATTGGAAGGGGGGGGTTTGGGAAAGACCTTCAAAGCAGATTTTCAAAAAAGCTGTAAGGCAATCCATCTCAGAAAGGCTTGTGTCCCAAAGCAATTCACTAGTGTTTATAGATATTTCAAGTCTTCCATTAATGTTATTCCAAATGGGCATGCATATCTTCATCGAAATTCATTCCTCTTGGCTGTTTGGTTCTCATTCGGATAATGTATTTCGATTCCAGTTGTCGCAGTTTTTTCTTGTTGTCTCCCATTCTCTCATTTGGTTCAATGGCATCTATTGCAAAAAAGCTCATATTAAGCCAATTGCCATTTTGATAGGCCAGAAGATGTTTAGCAGTGACGTATGTGAGGTCCCGAATTTTTTACAGCCTGAATGTGCTCAAGGATTCTCTTTTTAAGCATGCAAGTGGTACTGCCTATGTACATCATTGTACAATCACATTGAATAGCATAAACTATTAGTTTGGTTGTGCATGTGATCTTTTTGTTTATGGTAATCATTCTACCCTTAGGATCCCTGATGATTTGTTTATTGGTACCAATTTTACATGCTTTGCATCCATTGCATTTTCTGACCCCAGTTGTTGATTAGATAGCCAGTTGGTTTTTGAGCTTTGCGGGTTAAAATGGCTTCTGATCAGAGTGTCTTTGATGGATGGGGCTTTACGGAACGTTATTTGTGGTCCAGGACCTATGATCTTCTATATATACATAATTAGAGGTGGATGGAGACTGGATTCATCAGCATCCCAAATTACCACACATTAACACATATGGGTAATATTAAATGAGACGAATTTGTATGTCCGAGCTATTGATTCAAGTTCTACTTCCCTCTCTGCTAAATAAATAGATCATTCAATTCTACTGATCTCAACCTTGATATTGTGTCAAAATATTCAGATACTGCCTTGAACGTGAGGCATCCAAAGTATGATGGCCCTCTTTAAAACGAGAAGAATGTTTATGGTAATGTTAAAACCAGGTACTTCATATGTATAGATACACGAGGTAATTTAGCGGCCGATGCTCTTTGAAATGGAAATAGAGGCTAAACTTATCAGTACCATACCAAAAAGCACTCAGAAACATCATTTTTAGGTCTGATTGCCTTTATTATTTAAATAGAAAACAGGCCGTTGCCATGTCACTGGAAGCTGATCCGGAAGTCAGGCCAACTAGCACAGGAACTATTATAGGCACATAGATACGGAAGTCAGGCGCGACGGAGATTGATACCATGAGCATGCGTCAAAAAACATGAAGAAGCCAGAAGTTCGGGACAATAAAAACAAAATTGAATCACAGCGTGGGGCTTCCCCGTGTAAGAATGAAGAGAAGACTTCGAGTGTTTAACCACCAGGAAAGACAAAATACAGGTAAATAACTACCTCAGTACACCTGCATGATGTCTATAGAACCACGGGCGGCTGTGTGTATCGTATAGAGACACTTTGGGCAAAGAGGGCAATAAGGTTTAAATCATTCACAACTTTTTTCTATCAGTCCCGCACCCGGTCCCCGCGGAGAGAAAGAGTGAGTCAACACTTTAACATGACTTGATATATGAATTTATACCAATAGAGAAGTAGTAATGAGATAAGTACAACTAATACATCAAGTTTCAATAAACGAACAGATAGGAAGCATGTTGTCTTAAACACATGTTGTGATGTAGACAGAACTATAATCACATGGGGTAGAGGTCCTCACATTACAAGAACACAAGAGCACAAACAAACGCAAATGTTCCTCTGTTTTCCAGTCTACGGCCAGTGATTAAAACAATTAAGAAAGCAAGAATGTGACCAAGTCTGACATGAAATCCGGCTGAAAAGGTATGCCTAGTACCATTAGACTTAGTTATGTGCAAATAGACTGAGCACAGTCAGTGATGATATGTTATACTGCTTTTCTGCCAACACAGGCTCAGAAACACTGCCATAAGCTGAATATAAACACAAGGATCAGTCGAAGCACAATCATAAAAGGTATGCTTTAAAAAGAATAGATTACCTGAAAGCGGTAAAAAAGAGCTCAAATCTAGTCAGTGACTTTACATTACACTGCTTTGTATTAATACAGGATACGATAATCAGCCGCTAAACACCTACTTCAGTAAAAGGAACAAGGAAATGGTATGTAAAAATTGCAGAAGTGAAATAGATAATGAACACAAGAGTAAAAGATAGTATAGCATTTTGAATATTTATTTTTGTCTATACAGGCAAAATGTACTATGTGAAAATCTCATCGCCCTGATGAAGACCTTCACATGAGCAATTTGAGGTCCCATATTAAAGGTAGAAACGCGTTGGCATCCTACAAAGGCACCTTCTAATTGAGAGGTTTAGAGGAAATATGGACTTAAAATACACTTAAAAGAGAGTCTTTTTGGGAACTCATATTCTAATCATTGAGTCTTTCAAATGAAGTTTAAGATTGTCCCTGACCTCTATAGGACCTAGAGTAAAATTGCAGTTGAGGACCTGACAAGGAAAGGTTCCTGTAGCAATAAAAGATTGTGTAGGACGAATGTAGGTTATATAAAATAGAATTTGTAAATACGTATATGTTTCAGATGTGAATAAGATTGTACATTGTTGTTTCTTCCACTGTTTGTACTGTATATATGTGAGTATTGTAATGATAGCTACATTTGTAATATAATTCTATGGGTATGTTCAAAATATATTAGGTTTAAGGACTCCAAAAAACAAAATATAAGAAATTATTTAAGAGCCTGTAGTTAATAAAAAGGACTAATGAGGCAACAGTAATAGTTTGATTTATAGTTTCAGGGGTATTCTATGTATACTCAGTTTCTAAAAGGGGCATTTCTAAAATCGCAAAGTTGAATACAACCTCACCAGTAAGTAGGATTTATCAATACCATTCCAAAAATATGAAACATCAAGAAGCTACTCTTCTCTGATCAGGAATTACAGCTTAAATATTATTATGGAATTCCCAAGGCTATCCTATGAGACGGGTGGGCCTTTCAGAGGTGAAAAACGAAATAGTCTGCTTGTCACTACCAGGATATGCAAAACATAAAGGTACATGTACTATCTTTTACTTACATAGCACTCTGCACTCACTCAGGGCTACCTAGGGCCTACCTTAGGGGTGACTTATATGTAATAAAAAAGGGAGTTTACGGCTTTGCAAGTAGGTTTTAAATGCCAAGTTGAAGTGACAGTAAACTGCACACACAGGCCCTGCAGTGGCAGGACTGAGACAGGTCTGAAAGGATACTTCTGTGGGTGGCACAATCAGTGCTGCAGTCCACTAGTAGCATTTTACTTACAGGTCCTGTGTATATTATACCACTTTACGAGGGTTGTATAGGTAAATTAAATATGTCACTCACGTATATATCAATTACCCTCATGTTTGGGGGAAAAGCACATGCAAGTTAGCACTGACTAGCAGTGGTGGAGTGCTCAGTCCTAAGGCCAACAAAACCAGGCTCAAAAAAAGAGTAAGAGGAAGTCAAAAAGTTTGGATTAACCATGCAGAAAGGGCCATTTCCAACAAATAGGCTTTAATTATAGTATAGTAATACACACTTTGTGTCAGTCATCTTTAACGTTGCAATTTACAATAAATACGCCAGGCCGAATGTCTTTATCAGAAAATGTCTTAATAAGCAGCTCACACTTATAGCCATGATCATTGGATAAGTATAAACGTTGCCGCACATCAAAATGTGTGATACAAGTAGTCTTTTAAGTGGAGTAGCATACATTTGGCCCATTGAAATCCCTTAGTCAGAGAAACCAAATTGGTGCAACCTATGCCCTCACCCCGACCCCAGCAGGATGCTGAAAGCTCCTTTTGTGTGGATTACATAAGATCAAGTGACAATTGCGCTGTCCAGCCGACCCTAAAATTCCATGTAGAATAATGTAGCCCTAGGCTCTCAAACCCTAAACTGCACTCTAAAGTCTTAAGTTAATGACTACTCTCTCCCATTGGTGCCGCTACTAGAGAAAAAGCAACCACCATACATTTTCAAGTTATCTAGCATTTTAATGTCACGTGTGTGCCTCTGAAAGTTCAAGCTTAAGCAGCTAGATAAATAAGCAAATGCTCACAGCTGTAGAAGTACACAACTTCTGAACAATAGAAACATGTACTCCTGGCTATCAATATGTCAATCAATCAATCAATCAAGAATTTGTAGAGCGCACTACTCACCCATGAGGGTCTCAAGGCGCTGGGGGAAAAAGGGAGGGGGCCGCTACTGGTCGAACAGCCAGGTCTTGAGTAGCCTCCTGAAAGTCAGCAGGTCTTGGGTCCTTAGTGAGGTAGAGGATCAGTTGAGTGTCGTCAGCGTAGGAGATTATGTTGAGGTCGTACTGTCAGGCCACTTGTGCGCGCGGGGCCATGTTGATGTTGAACAGTGTCGGGCTGAGGGATGATCCCTGGGGTACGCCGCAGATGATCTTGGAGGCTTCAGATCGGAATGGGGGGAGGCGGACGCTCTGGGTTCTGCCAGAGAGGAAGGTGGTGGTCTATTCCTGGGCCTTGTCTCGGATCCCTGCGTCATGGGGGCGTGTGCGTAGTGTACGATGGCAAACGGTGTCGAAGGCGGCGGAGAGGTCCAGGAGGATGAGGGCCGCGGTCTCACTGTTGTCCAACAGAGTCCTTATGTCATTGGTGGCGGTGATGAGGGCAGTCTCGGTGCTATGGTTGCTGCGGAACCCTGACTGGGATGGGTCAAGATGCTGTTTTCTTCGAGGTATCGGGTTAGCTGTCTGTTGACGATCTTCTCGATGACCTTGGCTGGGAACGGAAGCAGGGATATGGGCCGAACGTTCTTGAGGTCTCTCTGTCCGCCTTGAGTTTTTTGAGTAGGGTGTTGATCTCGGCGTGTTTCCAGTTCTCTGGGAAGGTCGCGGTCTCAAAGGAGAGATTGATGACGTTGCGCAGGTGGGTGCGATGGAGCTGCTGGCTTTGTTGAAGATGTGGTGCGGGAGTGGGTCTGACTGGGAGACGGAATGGATTGTGCTCATGGTCTTGATGGTGTCATCTATGTTCACGTTGGCCCAGGCTGGCAGGGGTTCATGGTCGATGGTGTGCGGGGTGTCTGGAGTGTCTGTTGGGGCTGTGTGGGTGTTGAAGCTGTCGTGGATGTCAGCGATCTTGCGGTGGAGGAAGGTGGCGAGGGAGTCGCACAGTGCTTGCGACGGCGGGATGTTGTTGGTGTTGGAGTTGGGGTTGGAGAGTTCCTTTACGATGTTGAAGAGCTCCTTGCTGTTGTGTGGGTTATTGTCGAGGTGGTCTTTGAAGGAGGTCATCTTGGCAGACCTGGTGATATGACGGTGTTTGCAGATGGCATCTTTGTGGGCTGCGAGGCTGTCCGGTGTCTTTTCATTGTGCCAATTCTTTTATAGTTTTCGGCATGTTCGCTTGGAGGCTAGGAGTTCTGGGGTGAACCAGCTAGTTCTCTTGCTGGTGTCTTGCTGGTGGTAAGAGCCAAAGCCCCTTCCTTGGTAGTGCTTCTTTGAGCCCCTGTTAAGGTTGGTCAAATGGGCCCTGATTCCCAAAGATATACTTACACTTTTGTGTAAGTTTATAAGTGTTTATTATTTACAAAGGTATTTTACAAGTAGTTTCCTTACGACTGTGGTGTCTCCATATACAAATATTAGGAGAAGTCAATATTTTTGTGTGCTAAGACTCTGCAGTCGTAAAGATACTACTCGTAAAATACCTTTGAGAATAGCAAACAATTGTAGACTAACACAAAAATGTACGTTCACCCTTGTGAATCAGGCCTATAATGTCTGGCAATAGCTGTGCTTTCAAGGGAGACAAACCAACGGACAGGAATTCCTAACAGTGAGAGCAACTACACCATTAAATTATAGAGGAAGCACAGATCTCAAGCTGAAGCAATGCAACACTTGTATCTGTGGTACTTGTAATTTCATTCATATTGTCATATTGTCAAGAATGCAAGAAGTAGAGCTTAACCCCACTGTTCAGCCCCATATGTTGCTCTAAGCAGCAAAAAACCCCAGCACACCTTGGATCTCACAAACTTGGATTCACACCCTGACTAAGTTGACGGTAAATCGAAATAAGGTATAATAGTTAATTATTTTATCCATATAGGTAAATTGTAGTATTGGTGCATAGCAAGAAGCCATGCTGTGGGCAGGCTGGAGAAAAGACAATGTCATCTCTGTGGAAGACGTGAGTCGTAATACTGCAAGATATTTTCTGCAATCCATGAGTCACTGCTTATGAATAGAAGAGTTTCATTGTTAGGAACATGGTGCACGTGACTGAACTTGAGAATTCTTCTTTCTCTGTAAGCAATCAACATACCACCTCATTGAGCAAGTACAAAGCCAATGGAAGGTCCCCCAAGATCCATTCTCTAATACGTCTAATAATAGGAGTTATTGGTATGAGAGCCGTGTAGGGAAACGTATCGTGATGAGGCAGGGATTAGTGTGGAAAAGCTAATATCTGGGACAGTACAGTGCTGGGCAGAGGACGATGTAGGACAGAGAATGATGCACTATGGCGGACATTTTGGAACAGGGAGGGTTCGGTCTATGTAAGCTGTTTGAGAAGCAAAGATGTGATGCTGGAAGGGGTGACAGTACTGTATCATGCTTTACAGAGAGGCTCCAAACACAGTGGGTGCTGCCAGTCAGAGAGAGCCCCTGGGAAGTCCCGAATTCGGCAAAGAAAGATTGAAGGCATTGGGGGCTGCAGGAGGCTGCGATGTGGGGCAGTGATGGGTGTACAAAGAGTCAGTAACTTGAGGGTGAATGATTCAAGACTGATTGTGGTGCAAAATGTGTGGTAGGAAGTGTTACATACACCAAGGAATCCACTGATAGAATGTCCTGCACCATACTATTGCTATTGTGGTGAAATCACACTTGCTGATGTTGCCCTTCTTACAAAAATAAGAGGCTTTTCCCATTAACATCAACCTCCATATTATGCCGCTAGGCGTTAGGACAAATTTTGTGAACACATTTTTGTTAAACTCTTTATCGTAAATTCTACAACTTTATACTTCAATATTCCACAACTTACAGTCTGATTCACAGTTTAGTTATTATGATGGACAATCGTCCATTTTCTGGTGAAATCCGTGGAAGAACCGGCAGTCTGAATGTAGGAAAATACAGTGAAGAACATGCATGCATGCTACTCAGAAATTAGAGAATTTTTCATCAAAACCGAACTGTACATGGGGATCACAGCAAAATATGTTCAGATTTTATTTTACTAATGCTTTTTCGCCTTAGTCTCCCTTCAACATACAACAAAGGTAAAGATAGAGAGAGGCGATAACATTCCATTTATGCCTTGTTCTTTGATTTTTTAGGTTTTCTGACGTGTGCCATTTGGCACGGTATCATCAGAGACGTCGGTCCATAGCCAAGTCAGATACCTTTTTTTTTTTCAGAACAGATAAGTCAGATACTTTTAAAATGCTTTGAAGTATTGTTATAAGTCAAAGGACGTGTGGAAGTCAAGTTGCTGATAAGTCTGAGGCTGGATTCTGAATTTTCTTACCCTTTTTTCAGATGTAAAAATGTCTGACGTCAAGATGGCCATATCCGTCGGGCCAATTTGTCAATGAAGTATGTCAACTGGGATCCACAGAACATAACTGTACGGCAGCTGTTAGAGCTCAAAGGAGCATTCAAAACACAAAAAGAAACATGTGTAGTTCAGCTGTCTTGGTGGTAGGGAGTGGCAGAAATAGTGACAGTCCAGGAGAGGCAAGGTGATGGCCACTCAGACCATGTAACCGAGTAACACCTATTTCTCGAAGTCTTTGGAGAGGTGCCTGAGTTAAAGGAAATTGCAGTACTTGCTGTCTGCTGTTGAGCAGACTGGACTGATGGTACTTTATTACAATTGGTATGTGCGTTTCTTATAAACAAGCTGATCAGTGGCCTGATGAGGATCAAGGCTGAGATAACTTCATATCATTAAGGGTCATATGAATCAAGCTAAATTGTGTTTGCAAATGCTGAAATTCGCAACATTTCAGCTTTTGCGATCGCAATTTAGCTGTATGCTATGTAGGTAGGCAAATACCTACTCGCAAAATAAGGAAAAATTACTATTCCTTATTTCGTGCTAGCATTTAGAGAATCGCCATTTGCAATTCCCTAAATGCTATGCTAACAGGCATCGCAAATTGCAATATTGCCTTAAGGAATCGCAAATTACCACCAACTTCAAGTTAGTGGTAATATGCGATTTCCTTTAAAAAAACACTTTTTTGCTTTTTTCAAAGTGCCATGTGACACACATACAAGCCCTCAGGGCATGTATGTGCGCCACATGTGCGCCACATGTGCACACATGCATATTTCAGGGGTGCAGCAGGGTGTCCTTTTGGAACCCTTGCAAATTACCACCAACTTCAAGTTAGTGGTAATTTGCGATTTCCTTTAAAAAAACACTCTTTTGCTTTTTTCAAAGTGCCATGTGGCACACATACAAGCCCTCAGGGCTTGTATGTACGCCACATGTGCACCACATGTGCACACATGCACGTTTCAGGGGTGCAGCAGGTTGTCCTTTCGAACCCTGGCACTCATGAAATTGTGTGGTGCGCATTTTGCGAGTACCTATTGGGTATTCACAAATTGCGTGCGCAATTCCCATTCATTCCTATGGTCCTCTTGGCCCATATGAATGAATTGGAAGACATTCCTTAATTGCGACTAGCAATTTGTGACTCACAATTAAGAAATGCGAGGGAATTGCAAAAAAATGGCTAATTTTTATATACATATCGTTTGCGATTCTCAAAATGCGATTCTCTAAAAATCGCTATTTGAGAATCACAAATGTATCCTTTGATAGATATGCCATCAAAGTGGATCGGTGTTTTCTGTTTGGATAGCAGGGACCAGAGAGCTAAAGAAAAGATTGCCTATATTGGAAACAGTATTCTTGTTCGTGACTGGTTGGATGATCATCTAAAAATAAAATACCATAAAATCAGAGCTGAATTTGACACCATTACATAGCTCTCTGGGTCAAAAAAGTTATTGAATTGCGTAATACAGCATGCTGATAATCTACACTAAAGGTACAAATAGGTCACTGACTCCATGTAATGATGAAATAGGCCACAATAAAAATACGTAAAACTCAAAAGAGAAGACTTAAATTATACATGGGAAAAGACATTTTTAAACTTGGCTAAAGTCCTCTACAAAAAATGAAAACATGACTAAAAGAAAGCTTGAATTGACCGACTTGCAGAACTCATAAATGGAAGGAGTATTTTTTCGTATCCACCAGCACGATCCCTATATTGACATAAAAAAAAATAGAGTCGCGATAGTGAGAAGAATTTGGGACTATTGACTGACTTCATATTTTTTGTTATGTGCTAATATTTGAATACATCAATTTAAAGAATAAAAATGGTGTGGAAGAGATGATTGGAAAATATTCACCTTCTTATAAACTGTAATTCATTCATAGCCCGAATATAAATTGACTGATATCTTTCCTGCTGTTTCTTTGGTAACTAGCAATTGTTCATTCACATTCGCCCTATAAGCTTGGTGACAGGACACACATTTCACTGCTAAGAATGGAAAATCTCCTGACTTCTTATATCTAATGCATCTTTCAATTTGAAAGCAAGGTCACAAGGGCATTATACTGCGGAAATTGCACGTTATGTGTATGTTCATCCTTCACAAACTGAACCTTCATCAACATAAAGCATTACTTGAGGGGCGTTGTCAAAGTCTGCCTGGGTTGGAAACAATTGAATACAAGTGACCTCCCTGCAACATGGCAAGACATCATGTCGTTTAAAAGTGTAGCCATTGACAAAGGGGCAGGGTAGCAACTTTTTGTCATCTCGGACCAAGGACTTCTTTGTGATTTTGCTTTTATGCAACATTATCTTCCCTTGAAATGGAAAACCTAGGGGCATATTATCAAGAGATTCTTTGCCACTTTTTCGGTGATAGTCGCTGAAAAAGCAGCGATTTTTCCATCGCACTATTTACAAGGACTCGCTAATATGCCTTAGCGCTTGCTTCCTTGGGAGTCCTGCTGTTTTTTTTCTACTTTGCATGTCAGCGATATTTATCGCTAATGACATGCAAAGTAGGCGTTCCCCCCCTTAAACTTCATGGTAACAGTCCCAAACACGACTTCGCCCTATTAACAATGCTGGCCCGGACCGGCAAAGCGATAGGAAAACTTGCGCAAAGCGCGTTTATCTCAGGAATCTAACACCTATTTGAAATTTGACTTAGCCATCCTGCGAATTGGAGGCTAGATTAAATGGTTAAGTACACACACACCATTGTTGTTTGTAACTCTCTCCTAAACATGGTCACATTGATGTATACCTGATTGCCCTATTAGGTTTACTAGTAGGACACTTGTAAACAGTTAAGACATATACCCAGGGCTTGTATGTCAAGTGCTACTAATGGGCCTGCAGCACTAATTACGCCACTCACATAAGTAGCCTTTCAAACCTGTCTCAGGCTTGCCCCTGCAAAGCATATGTGTGCGTTTACTGCCACTTTGACTTGGCATTTAAAACTATTTGCCAAGCCTTAAATCCCCCTTTTACTACAATAAAGTCACCTCAAGGATAGCACTAAATAACCCTAAGGGCAGAGTGCCAAATAAGTAAAAACTACGACATGTGTCTTTAATTATTATATTTATTTAGATCAAATATATGATCATTTACATCATAAAAATCAAAACACATCCTATGAATAAAACAGTTAATATCACAGTACAATACATCATTTTAAAATAGAATTGGTTTTAAACATCCCGTAACATAGATAGCAGCATTAAAGTTTTTTTTTTTAAAACAGTGAATATTTTGCCATATTAAGAACAATTCATAGGGCAATTTAATAGAAATCATTTGTTACTCATAGTTGTAGGTTAATCACGGATGCATTTTTGATTAGATTGGATCTTTTCCACCAAGCAAACAATAGGTATCTTGAGATAGCAAAAACCAACCAACTAGTAGTGTCAGACAAAAAGATTCTTAGTGCATCATTTGGGCGTGTGAAGCTTAAAGAGCGGCATACAGGCAAAATCCATTTTTATCGATGATCAACATAGGACGGTCATGAAAATTGAAAATGTATAAGGGTCTCAGGGGAAGCTTGACAGGTGGAACATACTGGCAATATGGATGCATTTTCCCAGATACTTCTTGAATTTAGAGGCATTGAACCATATCTAAATTGTATATATAAGGCTCTTGCCTGGGGTGGTTCAATGACATCAATAAATGGCTCAAAACCAACACATCCTTTAAAACCAAGAAAACTAGAGGTTAAAGTACCATGCGTGTAACTTTCTATACTTTGACAATCTATAAACTTCCAGGAACATTTGACTTTCTAATGGAACCCGGGTCCTCCCATAAGGGTCCCAATCCTAGCCTTAAGAACCAATCCTTAATCGTATTGAGCCATTTAATGCAACCTGTTTGTCTTTGCAGAGCAATTAATTCTGCCAGGGCCTTCCTGAGCGGGACCAGAGTGTCACCAGTCCAAATCCTAACCCAGAACAGAAGTGCCCTAAGAATAGCAAAATGGCTGATAGGTCTAAGGCCAAGATCGAGTCTAAGTGGCAGGAGGGGGTGTTAACCGGCAGGTTCAGTGTTGCCCTAATGAATTTATTTTCAGCGAGGACCATGTCTTTCAAATTTTCCAGCCCCCATAGCTCCGCTCCATAAAGGGCTGCACCTAAGCCTTTCGCCCTGTGGAGTTCTAGAATAGGGGAGAGTGGCCGGAACGGGGAAGCTCTAGCCCTTCGCACTATAGCACAATCAGCATGTTGGAGGGCCAATGTGCTTTTTTCAATTTGTGGAGCCCAAGCCAGCTTATCACTGATCCGTACACCTGGGTAGTCAAATGCCCTAACCTGCTCCGGGGCCTGACTTTGTAGAATCATTTTACCTTTGTGTGAATTGTATGGATTACATTTCATACATTTGGTCTTTGAGCAATTTATGACTAACCCCCTGTCTTTTCAGGCTTTTTCAAATTTGTTCAGGAGGTTCTGTATCCCAATAGGTATCCTGGCTATAAGTAGGGTATCATCCGCAAAAAGCAGACAGGGCAATACACTGCCTGCTAATTTTGGGGGATCGCCACCACAATTAAACAGCTCCCCTATTAACCCATTAATAAAAAGAGTGAACAATGTTAGGGCCAAAACACAGCCTTGACGAACACCTTTATTTATCCTTATATCCTTGGAGAGACTTCCATCCAAATTCCACCTAACCTTTGCAAAGGTATTGTGATGCAATCAGATCAGAATGTTAAGTAGATACGGTGGGAGACCAATATCTTCCAGAGTGGACCACAGTTGGGTGCGATTGATCGAATCAAAAGCTGTTTTTAAATCCACAAACACAACGTACAGATGACCTCTGCCCACAGTCACCTCCTTCCACATGAGCATAAGAAATCTGAAGACTTGACCAATTGTGCTGGTGGATGCCCTAAAGCCTGCCTGTAGATCTGACAGGACATTGTTGTCCTCAATCCAATTTTGGATCCTATTCAGGACAATTTTACAGAAAAGCTTTTGGGAGACATCAATAAGGCTGATTGGCCTATAGTTTTCAGGAGCTTATCCAGGACGCCCGAATCTCTCCTCCACTCATAATGGCATTAAAAATCACTTGTAGTAGAGGTCCCCATATTATCGGCTCGGCCCTATACAAGTCTCCCGGAAGCCTGTCCAGTCCCGGGGCATTCCCTTGCTGTAGTGACTTTATTACTGTTATGGTTTCCTCTAGAGTAATGGCAGTCTCCTCCATTGATGATGGGGTTAGCGATCTATGTTTTAGACCCATGTGTCTTTAATATTTACATGTCCTGGTAATAATTTGTCCCTACTGTGAGGCCTACCCTATCATTGGCTAACATTGGTCATTTCCTGATGAGAGAGAGAATTAGCCTCTACATGTTTCATTTCTTTGGAATGGTAATAATAAATCCTTATTCACCAAAGGTGGGGGGGCAGGGCAATAAAGGTCCAGCCTACACGCCCCAAAGTATGAGCTATAAATAAAGAGGTATGCTATTTCTAGTGTTGAAAAAGGAGAAGAAAGAAGTGAAGGGTGGCTCCGACAAAGAGCAAGGGCTCTCACACACAATGAGAGGTCTCATGCTCTTTTTAAGGTGAAAGGTTTGAGCCTGGTATAGAGCATACAATATAAATGATAAATCCTCCTCTATGCTGAAGTTGAATTTGACATTACTGTTTCAGAAATGCCGCTTTTAGAAAGTGGAAATGTATCTGCACATACTGCTCTATGTGCCTGACAGTCTGTCTCCTATACACATGTGGGGTGGGTAACAGCTATGGTTTGTGCATTCCCTCAAGACAGCCACAACACAGAAAGCATAGGTATGTCTAAAAACCATGTACATGCGTCTGCATTCTGATGGCTTTGCCTGGATAGGATGGAGGGGAGGGGCTAACAGTTCACTTGAATAATCAGGGTCCTGCCCCTCACCAAGGGCTGATCTTCTCCAGCTCATTCCATGCACCAAAGCTTGTCAGGGGAGTAATAAATCCTGTACAGGATTTTGTATTGAATCAGGTGTATGGAGAACGCTAGGTTGTGCGGGCCATCATCGCCTCCAACTATTCATCATAGTTTGGGGTGCCAACATCTTCCTCTCATTGGGCCCTAAGTCTCAGTAGGTGGTTTGGTGATTTGATTACTACCATTTTGTAGAGACACGAAAGCCCATGCGTACCTAATTGGGCTGTATTTGTCAAGAGCATGCCATAACTGGAGGTATTTTGTAGAATTGCTAGCTACGGGTATTATTTCATGTCCCCATCGACCCAGATATCTCCTAGCATGGAGATGCCAATGAGGTCTCAAGTGCCTAAACCGGCCAATCTGGCCAACTCTGGCAGCCCGGTGCAATTCCACAGTGGGGTCCCCCAGTTAATTTGCCATACAATTTGATGTGTATGAAAGCCAAGTACTAGCACTAGAGTGGAATACGGCTAACTGATTGTAAGGACTGGGGGGACCAGCAATATAGCAAAGTGGGCAACCAATATGGGTGGAGCAGCTCCTGTTCCAGCCTACTGGCGAGATCATCTCTGTCAGTCCGAAACCAGTTGCTGATGTTGACGAGCTAGGATGCCCTTTAGGACAGTTTCACATATGCCCAACCCAGACCCGCTTTGTTTGGGGTGGATCAGAATTTTGCAGAGGATACCATAGGGGAATCGCATGCCCGTAGGAAGCATTAAACCTGGGCTTGGAGGTCCACAGTGTAACTAGTGGCAATGTATATGGATAGTGCTGCAGCACATATAAAAAACTAGGGGCTACATGCACAACCATTCCAATTTGTGAGTCGCAAATTGCGTTGTTTTGCGAATCGCAATTTGTGACTTGCAATTTGGAATTTACAACAGTGTCTCAGACACTGTTTGCGATTCCTAATAGGGTTGCAAATTGCCTCCCTCATTAATATTCATGAGGCAGGTGCAATTTGCAATCCCATTGGGAATGGCTAGCACTCCCAGGGAGGGGTGGCCTGCTGGGGTGAGCAGACCACCATGCCTGTGACTGCTTTTTAAAGAAAGCAGTTCTTTAAAAAAGTACAGCCCATTTTCCTTAAAGGAAAACGGGATGCATTCAAAAAAGAAAAATTAAACGTTAATGTTAAAAAATATTTTCACTGCCAGTCACAAAGGCGAAGGGGTTCCCTGGGGACCCATTCCTGTTAGCGAGTGGCTTACCACCCATTTGAAATGAGTGGTAAACTGCAAGTCTTTTGCGGCCATAATTGCAGCTGCAAAACAATCTCACATTGAATTGCGACTCACTATTAGGAAGGGACGCTCTTGGCACCGACTAGCAAAATGTTTTTTTTAAATTGGGCGGACCTATTTCCCGTTTGCGACTGCAAAAAAGGTGGTACATCTGGACCTTGGAAGTGCCCCCATTGTGGAAAGTGCACCCCTACCCACTATTGAGAGGGGTAGTTTTGAACACTCCTGCATGTCTCTCCAGGTTTGGTCTACTAGCTGAGCCACATCAAGCTATCAGTACTGGCGTTCAGTAAGAGCCACCATCATACCCAAATATCAGAAGTGGTCGGTCGCTACTTGCAGCTGGGTGATTGAATTTCCCTCCCAGATGTGTCTCTCATAAGGGCACCAGGACCAGCTTCCCACAATGTATTCTAAGACCCAAGGCATCACTATTTATCTCAAATATTTCCTTCAGCTGCGGCAATGTCTTGCTGGGCCTCTGCAGAAAAAAGGCATGTTGTCAGTGTTTAAAGACAGGCAGTCTTCCCTACCCTCTCACCACCAGAAACCTCCTATCCTGGCATCCATTTACACAAGTTTCCCGAGGTGCTCTACCGCAAGGGCAAAAAGAAGAGGGGGCAGGGGGCATCCCTGCCTTGTTCCACACCTGACAGTGAACCTATGTGTTAGAGCCCCATTAACCTTGACCCAAGCCCACGAGTCAGAGTAGAGGAGAGACTCCCAGCCTCTGAAACATGGACCAGATTGCATTTTCTTGAACGCTGCCTGAAGAAAGGGCCAGTGCGTTGAGTCAAATGCTTGTTTGATGTTATTTAGGAGCGATGCCGCTCCCTCCCAGAGTTGGCCCAGGTGAGCCAAACCCAGGTGAAGTTTTCTGAGACAATGTCTGGTGCTCTTCCCTGGCATAAAGCTGTTCTGGTCTGTGTGGACTGTAGAGCGAATCACAGCTGCCAGGTGCATGGCCTTAATCTTGGCTAGAATTTTCATCTTTAAATTGATAAGAGTGCTGGGCTGATACAAACTGCACTCCTCCAGGGGCTTTCCAGGCTTCAGTATCAACATGAAAGTTGCATCTCAGAAGATCCTGTGGGAACTCCCTCTTCTCATAGATCTCACTGTACAGCGCCATGAGGTGGGGGGGATGCTTCATTTTGAGTGTGGGAGAGGGCCGGACTGTTGCCACACACGGGACAAGGGCTCCAGGTCCCAGAAGCCTGAGGAGCCACGCCTGCTGCCCCAATCACCCTCACCTGCGCCAGGAGCTTTAAAACCTGCTCGTGCCTCCTGCTCCGCGGGAGATGCTTCGTTTTGAGTGCGGGAGAGGGCCGGACTGTTGCCACACACGGGACAAGGACTCCAGGTCCTAGATGCCTGAGGGGCCACGCCTGCTGCCCCAATCACCCTCACCTGCGCCAGGAGCTTCAAAACCTGCTCGCACATCCCGCTCCGCGGGAGACGGTTTGCTTTGAGTGCGGGAGAGGGCCAGACTGTTGCCACACACGGAACAAGGACTCCAGGTCCCAGAAGCCTATTTAATCAACTACGCTATCCGCTTCGCGGAACGCGCGCAGACTGGTGCCGGGCAAAGCCCGGGCCAAGGGCGGGCCTGTCTAAGCCCATCAAAGGTTGGGAGAGGCTGTGCTGGGCTACCCCCCCTTCACCCATGGATAGGGTGGTAAAAATAAGGTACTGTTTCAACGACGATCCATTAATACGTGTGGTCCTAATTGAAATCTTTTTTATAGGTCTAGAACAGATCAGTGCACAGCAAAAACTCTATGGTTGGATTAATATGACCAAAGTGCTTTGAAATCAGTCTGGTGTGTTGTTGGGGACCCTAATAGTTTGCGTGCCACCGGGTAGCCTTAAACACAGTCCTGAGAAAATGGGGAAAAGAGCATGTGTAGAGAAGAAACAACTGACATCTAAACCAGTACTTAAAACCTACCCGTATTGACAAAATGTTAGAAAAAGCACTGGGTGCCGTCACATCTGAAATAGAACGGACTGAGAGGCGTTCATCATTAACTCTTAATTTAGAAAGCCTCACACCGGAGCTTGTGGCAGCACAATCCCCAGGGGCATTAATAGTGGATATTTCTAATGAGCAATCATCAATAAATGATGTTACCTCCCAAAGCGATACCAGGGTCGCCCCACGTGCCCAACCTGGCAAAAACAGTAAAAAAAAGCATAAATTCGAATCCGGTGGTAAGGAGAAAGAAAACTCAGGGTCAGCCACTGGAGAGGGGGAATTCAGGGGTGGAAGCTCAGCCAGGGGCTAACACCGAAATGGCCAATAATCAGCCACTATGAGTCACCAAATTGATAGTGGACCTGCAGTGCCAAATGAGAGATATTGTTAAAGATGAACTCAAGCTTCTCCAAGGGAAAGTAGAGGGGTTGACCACACTATTCAATGATTGGATCATGAGAGGTACTATAACTGGCCCTGTTATGGTTGATAATGGTCCCCAAATTTCACCAAGAGCTGCAGTAGAGAGTGTTACCCCAAAAGCCAGTGCCCAAGCAGCACCATTAGTTAGAAGGGGAGCCCTGTGTGCAATGGAGGAAAATAGGGGTCATAGGGCCAAACTCCCAGAGGTCATTTCAACCCAACCAAATAGCTCGCCCCCACACATTATCCCTGCAGAGCACCTAACAGTAAACCTTGGACAGGTAGGGGGTTGCGTCTCTAACACAAAAGATGACACTAATGATTCTTATACCCCAAGAGTTATCAACCTTCCCCCAGATTCCACTCCATACGTTCTCATATTAGCAGGTGTTCCCGAGCTAAGGAAGGAACAGTTAGAGTCCTATCATGACCTAATGAATAAGTGTGTCCATTGGTTGGTAAACAATTCCCATTTTAGATACGAGAACGTGCAGGAAATTTTAACAACACGTAGGTTGGGTTGGCTTGGCAAATGCCAGAAAGACATAGCCGGGGATTGCATAATAATCAATTTTTGAAATCCAAGGATGACCAAAAGTATTTTATGTAGAGAAACAAGAATATCACCCAGTGGTATCCAGGCCCTTCCACTAAGGTATTTTTATCCCCCTAATACCCGTTTTTATGACTCCTATCAAAGGGAACAACAAAGAAGAAATGACTATAAAATGTTTGGGCCACCTCAAACAGATTTGTACTGGCAGGGAAAGCCCATATATTCTATATCCACAGCAAATAGATATAGCTGCCTAGAGGGAGTAGATTAACTAGGGGATGAGGCACCCATCATAATAAGACAATCGGCCCCAATGGTACAAGAAATTAATAAGGAGGGGGAAATCGTTGAGCCAAGTTCTGCTCACAGAGGGGATTATGACAGAGGGAGCATGCGCGGCTCTCTTGCGTGCCTCCAAATTGAAGCAGAACCTGTTAGGCAAGCTAATACCTTAACAGTATTTCCATCTGGATCCAATTCCATGGCAGATTCTGGAACCGCAAAGGTAACAATGCTCTCACCTGGAACTTAATCCTTACCACTGAAACCTAGAAACCCCCCGAAAATAAGAATTATATCCTGGAATGTGGCGGAGTTGAAAAACAAGGTGGAGGATCCCACTTGGGGTTCCTTCACTGATGAATTCGACATCTGCATGTTAAATGAAACACGGGATAGAGGGGTTTCCTGTAGGTTAGGCTTTCCCACCTTTAGCATACCGGCATCCACCCCAGGCAGAGGGAGACCATCAGGGGGCCTTACAACGTGGGTGGGTGTGCATCTAGGATGTCAAGCTGAGCAAATAAACACAGGGTCAAACGATATACTAGGTGTATTACTACATTTCTCACCAAGGATTTTGGTGGCTCTTATTAACGTATATTCAAGACCCACAGCTCTAGCTAAAGAGTCACAAACCCTGGAGGAATTATCCAATTTTCTAGGCACCATCAATGGTCAGTATACACTGATCATGGGTGGGGATTATAACTGCCAGTATGAACCACTGGTGGGACTAAGCAAGGAGGGTTTGGCTGAAGAGAATAATTATTGGATTATCCCGGAGACCAGCTGTCCACCAGTAAAGAAATGGTCTCCCCTGGTGATCCAAATGAACTGCCTCACACTTAAATATTCTCTTAGATCCAGCAACGGCAGAACTCCTTCTGAAACCTCCAATAGCTATACTTTCTTTCGAAATGATCGTGGTTCCCTATTAGATTACATTCTAATTGAGTCCAAATCTTGGGAGAGGGTTTTAGATTTTAGGGTAATTCTTTCGTATGATAGTGATCACCATGCGCTGGTGTTAGAGCTAAAGGGTTTTATCCAAAGGAGCGACTATTTGAAAGAAAATCCTATAGACTCCGGGATGTCCATATCAAATTGTAGACGAAGAGTAAGATGGACGGACCTCTGTCGCTCCGAAGATAAATTGAGTGCTCTCTACAAAGTCCTGGTCCCAATCCTCCAAACTGCTTCCCTCTCATTAAATGAAGCAGGGGACAGATTAGATCTGGAGAAGGCTAGGATGAACCATGCCTATTTGGAAGAGACCACTCTAGATTTCTTTTATCCGAATAAAAGAATTAGAACAAGGAAGGAACCCCTATCTCAGTGGTATAACGACCATTGTCATAAAACAAAAAAGGCCTTGATACTCTCCATCAAGGCGATGAATCGTCCGGCAATTAAATTAGCATGGAGGACACATAAAAAGGCAATAGCAGAAGCAAAGAAAGAATGGGAAACCGAGAGATGGGAAGATTTGAAACACGCTCTGGGTGCGGGTGATATGAGATCATTTTGGAGAGTAGTTAATATGGATAGCTCTGGTCCTAAGAAGCTGGTAGACCACTTCCACTCCCTTTATTCACTAGAAGGTGTAGCGGACGAAGGCCCAGTGGGTAAAAATCAATTAGGGGTTGATACATATGTTTCCCTAAAGGGTACTATACCAGACATTGATGTTCATGGTATTTAAACTATATCTCTATAAGAAATCAAGGGAGCCATAGCAAAAATGGCACCCGGAAAAACCCCGGGCTTAGATAAAATCCCTGGGGACCTTTTCCGTAATGAACCTTCTGTATGGGTGCCATATTTCTGGGTTCTCTTTAACGCGATATTGCAGGGTATGAAAATTCGGCGAAGTTGGGCTGGAGCAGAAATAATACCGATTTTTAAAAAAGGTTCCCCACTTTTGCCATCAAATTATAGACCAATCAGCCTGATTGATATTTCACAATTTTTTTTCGCCTGTGTGGTTCTTTTTAGACCTCAATCCTGGATGGAGGAACAGAATATGCGTACCCCCCTACAGGCCGGGTTTAGGGAAAAAATTTCCACTATCGACCAAATACTTAGGCTCCAGATGTTATACTGGAAGACCGTGTATGGAGAGGGGGGCAGCCTTTATTTAATTTTTGTTGACCTCCGGTCAGCCTACGATCTGGTCCCTAAGGACAAACTCTGTTCTCCAATAAATGTGGGTGCCTTCACATATAATGTGTCTTATTAAGCTGCTTCACGAGTAAAATTATGCGCAAATCAGGTTTGGCAAAGAGGGGAACCTCACTGTACCAATCCCAATCAAGGGAGGAGTACGCCAAGGTTGCGTGCTAGCCCTCACCCTGTTTTGCCTCTATATCAATGCCTCATAGGTTACTTAGCAATAGGAAAAGACCTCGACGCCCCGAAATTAGCCTCCCGCCCATTATCCGCAATGATGTTTGCGGATGACACCCTGCTGGTGTCTAAATCCCCTATGGGGATTCAGAGGGTGCTTGATAAATTTGAACTTTTCTGCAGACAAAGGGGACTAGAAATAAATCTGCAAAAAAACAAATTTATGGCATTTAATTCCCCTAAAAGTACAAGATCAAACCCCACACTATCAGGGAATCCCCTAGAAAGAGTTACCTCATTTGACTATCTAGGGGTCATAATATCAGAAACCATGAAATGTGGGGCCCAGGTTAGAAAATCAGCTCCTAAACTAACACAATATTCCGGAGACATTATGAGGGTCTTTTGTAAATCTAGCTCAAAACCACTGAGCCCGGCTATTGAAATCTATAAAGTACAAGCACGAGGTGGGGCATTATATGGAGCGGAGCTCTGAGGACATGTAAACCATGAACATCTTAACCAGGTTTAGAACAGCTTCCTGAGACAGTTAGTAAACCTCCCAAAGTGCACTACACTTATTCCTTTACGTCTAGACCTAGGTCTCTTAGCCATTACAGACATAATAGCTCTGAAACCCCTACTCTATTGGCCTAGATTATGGGCTACTCCAGAATTATCATTTTATAGAGAGGAAGTAAGGGAAATAATGCAGTTGAAAGGGGCTGCGAGACTCTCGTGGCTCTCCTATGTTAAACAGTGGCTGCTGCGACTCGGACTGGACAAAATGTAGGATCACCCTGACACATTTTGGCCCAGCCTTCCAAGGAAAGTATTGAAAGCATTCTTTGATTAGTTCAAATAAGCCCAACTTCAGAGCTGTGCCCGAATTGGTCGACTAACATCAGTTTTCCTTGAAACCAAAGACAGGTACTGCTTTGAATCAATTTTAGATGAAAGAAAACCGACTGCGACTAGGAAGTTATATCTCCAGATTAGACATGGAACCATCCCTCTAAGATATTCTACCCATAAATGGGGGTGTGTGCAAACTGCAAACTGACCTGTGTGTGAATCTATCATGGAGACCATTCCGCATGTCTTTTTCATCTGCCCCGCGTACCAAAAGGCAAGGAAACGTTGGTTGGTCCAGATCTGCAAGAACCTAGGCACGAGATGTTGCTCTGAGGCCCTTAGGATACTGAAGCATGACACCAGTATACCGATAGTGTACTCTGTTTCAGGGTTTTTACATTCTATGTGGCATCAACGCCGAAAATATTTGATAGCGTGAGAGAAGAATCACTGAGCTTTTTCTCTCCTCGTCTGTGATTTATTTTATCTACTTTATGTCATTAATCATACTATATGACTCTGCTATTTCTTTTAAAAGGTTGTAAATATATTAGAAAAATGTTTTAGTGCTATTGACCCTAAACCTTGGTGTAGGAAATGTCTAACCTCTGGGTCCACACATGAGGATTGGAGAGTAAAGATCATCCTGTTTTTGTACTTTTGTAATGTAAATGTTTTTAGGTAATTTATTTATTTATCTAGCATTTTGCACTACCGACAATGGAGTCCCACAGATTGCCATTGATACATTTCAGCTGCTGCACTATTTTATGACAAATCTAGAAGATGTACACTCCCCCTTTCTATCATCACATCTTTTTTAAAATGTTTTACTCTGTTTTACGATTGTACTTTTTGAGGTTGTGTTAACCGAAATAAAGTTTTTCTGAATGAATGAATGAGGTGGGGGATTAGCAAGAAGGAGTATCTTTAATAAAGCTCTAGCGGGAAGTCATTGGGGCCGGGGTTTTCCCCACTGGCAAAGACAATTTAGTCCGCTAGAGTTCCTCAGCAGTGAACACAGGTCAAAATCAACACTCTCCTCTGTGCTGAGCATGCGTACAGGCAGATTATGGACAAAAGGCTTTGCCCCCTCCAGCACACATGGTTCACGAAAGGCATTGAAAGCTTGAAAATGGGAGGCAAGCTCACACGCCAGGAGCTCCGCATCAGCAGGCATTCCTCCCTGCATCAACCTCAGGTCTGTAATTTGGCTGTAGGGCTTCCATCAGTGAAGGACGTGGCCCTCTACGGGCCCCGCTGGTTATTTCCACAACCACCTACTATGCCTTCTCAAATGAAGAGTTGGTCAGTCAGTAGAGAATACAAACTTACTTTATTAGTAGTTCTCAGCAGATAGAGCCCCTGCACCCTAAGATGGATGCTGAGGGGACGCGCCTCCCCAAAGCACGCTAATACATGATAAAGCTTTCCTGAGATGTCAGCCACTCCAACAATGGAAAAATATTGGCCTGAGCCGGGCATGAACAAAGAGGGTACACAGAGATGAGCTAACACCTGCCAGATGGGTGCGTTATCAGTGCGCCAAGGCCAATGTGTCGGGTTTCAATGTCTCCTAACGTGGGAGCAGAACTACACATACAGAAAGGAATGTACAAAAAGAACATCTATTCATTAGCAACTCCGACTTCAACCTTGGAGACCAGAGAAAGAATAATAACGATATACAGTTTTACAGTTTTGCTGAAGCAAGCGAAAAACAAATGAGGCCTAGTCTGGCTGCGGCCTAAACAGATTTCTAGTAGTCGCACATTACAACATGGAGGCACACAAGACAATGAAGCTTGCATGCCATAAGGATAACTCAGTGGGTCTCATTATGCCAATACAAATGGCATTTATTTCGCCACCTATAGCTAGCTTATAAAATAGACATGAATGCATATTATAAAAGGAAAATTCAAACCTAACATCAGCCAATATAACAGCTAGCTAGCCTTGTCACCTGATTCACAAACCCTGCCCTGGGAGTGAAGTTGGCTCAGCGCCTCCGAGTTCAGCAATTTCTGTTTGAAACTTGTGCGGACCTGTGCCAGGTCTCTTTGGGCTGCAAACGTGGAATCAGAAGAAGTCTTCCGCTCCAGGTCTCTCATGTCATCTTTTAGCTGAACCAGTTCAGCCTCTTTGCAACTACTGCGTTCAGGCATAAGATGACCATTATAAAGGCCTTCCACAGGGTGGTGGTGGGGGAGGCCATGCCTATGTTGAGCTAGAAATAGTCAACAAATGAGCCATGGATGTCTTCCGCAAACTCTCCTTCTAACAGCCACCAGACAGTCAGTCTACCCAGAGCATGGTCACCACTCTGGCATTTCCCTACTGTCAGTAGTATTGGGGAGAGGTCAAGACCTGTGTCCACGTGGCATGTCTGATTAGGGCAGCAAAAAATAGTTGAGTCGGGAGGACTACAATGGGGAGATGAGTGAAAGGTATACTGTAGTTCAGTACGATGCTGCCATCGTCACACATCTACCAGTCCCACCTCATTTGTCCAATTTCTCAGGCACGTGGAGCTGGCCACCTTCTAGCCAGAGACTTTATCCCACTCAGGTTTCATCGTGTAATTGAAATCCTCTGCTAAAAGAGTAGAGGAAAGTCAGGGGCAGCCTCAGTCAAACTTACTGAAACTGACTCCAATGTGTTGCTAAGAATTTGAGGAGGTGTATAGATGCTCCTGAGTACCTTAGGTCCATTGTAAGACCACATACCACCCCAGTGGGTAAATGTATGGACAGCCAGAGGAAAGGACTTATGGAGAAGGATCATTGCTGCCCCATAGCCCTTCATGAACCCCGCAAGGTTAACCCTGTTGTAACTATGCCACCCCAGAAAAAGCAGTTTGTGCCCAATAGAATGACGTTGGCGCTTAGCATACACCAAAAAGGCCCTCTGTTTGATTCTGTCAGTAAGCCCATTTATATTCCAGCTGTTGATTGTGTACTATCGCAACAGGGCCACTGCCACAGGTCCACTCTTTGCACCCAAGAATATATCATGAGGCACCCAACAAGGGTCCAAGAGGGACTCAGTAATGCAGATGCATCAAGGTCAACAACATAAGTAGAGAACAGAACCAACAACCCCCATGATCGACAACCAAAGGATGATGCTCCCTCCACCCTATACTTGCCCCTTAGAAGCATCTGTTGCCAAAGTGTGCCAAGAGCCAAACACTCCAATCAGAATACAACAGAACAATATAAAGTACTCAGTCACCCAGATGTTGCATAATTGTGCCTGACTGCATTCTCTAACAGTTGAAGCCCACATTCACAATATGGCATTATGAGAAGAAAGAAGAAAAGAGGAACAGGTCAAGTGTCCAGCAGAGTCTCAGAGGTTCTGAAAAAAGCCAATGTGTCGGAAAGGATCCCCTCCGCCTCCACCACACTGAAGTTTCCCCCTAGGGGACCTGCTCGAGGAAGTTTGTCTCCCTCTCTGGCCAGAGGGGGCTCTCTGAGATCCGGTGCATTTTCTCTGAGGGGCACAGGCAGGACATGGCAGAAGAGAATCCTCTGCCTCCAAGTTCCTCTGGTTCACAAAGCCCTTCTGGTGCAATGGAGGTCATTCTTTCACCCACTCCCAGGCCTGGTTGAATAAATAGGTAGATGAATCAAAGATGACCTTAAGGCGATTCGGGGTGAGTAGCGCATATCAGATATTAATTGCCTGGAGCTTATCCTTGACTTTCTTGAATGAGCAGAACCGCAGCTGAACCACTCTTGTGTAGTCCAGGATATTAGGATGTTTGTGTTGTGGTAATGTAGATCATAGTGACATTGTGAAGGATAGTATCTTGGTCACAGTGATTGAGAATCCACGCTATTATCATGTATAAGGAGAGCCCCCAATAGGGGTTTCTTCTCCAGGGCCCTGTGTGCCCACTCTACCACAAAGCAGCGGGAGGCCTATGAGGCATAAATTGTTTCACATTGAGTGATTCTCATTGTCCTCTGCCTGATCATCCACTTTATGTAGGCATCAACTTTAGATTCCACCACCTCCCTGGAGTCCTGAATGGCCAGGAGGATAGCTGACAAGTCTGTGTGGGGGTCAAAATAAGAAAATAAAGACTATGGAGTAGTAGTCTGTCTGTCTAATTTCCTAAGACTGGATACCATTAATTATCCATTCTCTGAAAAATCATTTTTCAAAGGACTTAATCCAAAAAGTTATATTTGTAGAGTTTCTCCAATATGACAAGCCATATAACCACAAACAATCTCTTTATGTAAATGGTTAAAATATTTCTTTTAATTAAACCATGTTTCTTCATGAAAAATTATTGTCTCACATTTAACATAAATATACACACTTTGTACATATATACAAAAACAAACACCACTAGTATATTTACACTTATATACAAATTGTTTTGAACCAAATTTAAAGTTCTTTTGCCCAACCTATTTAGAAAGAAAGGATGTTTATCTACAATATCTCTGACAACATTTCTTATTTACAGATCACCAAGACAAAACAAAAGGAGTGTCTAACGTTAGGGATTTTTAACCTTGCCCTCTTTGACATTACTAAATCCTTATTTTGTCATACAAGTCAAAAACACTTTTTTTGTGTTGGCGCGTTTCAGCCTCTTATCAATCCAGGCCTCCTCAGGACTAAACGGGCAAACATAATGAATACCTAAAAAACAAACATCTAAATTTACATTCTATATACATCTTAGGGGATAACATTCTAAGTATCTGTGCACATATATATCTTAAAACCTATTGTACCAAAATCAGTGTAATATATCTCGAGGTGAATGGCATCATGGTCTATTAACTTGTGAACACCCTAAAAGTGTGTATAAAGGTCAGGTAAAAATAAAAATTAAATAGAATTACAATGGACTAAAGCTAGAACTACTACCGAACACCCAGGGTCTAGGTGCAAAGCCTTCTAAATTCACCCGCATGCACTCACCGCTCCCAAGTCGTGGCCATATAAATAAAGGAGGGTACGTACATTAGCAGTATTAGCCGGAAAGTCTGAAGAACGCAAGTCATAGGGGAGAGGAGTTGGCCTAACGGCTAGGGCGCTCGACCTCGGACCTGGGGATCTGGGTTTGAGTCTCGGTAACGACGCCAAAACCTCCTGTGATTCTGGGCAAATCACTTAATCTCCCCGTGCCTAAAAAATGAAAGTGTGTCGTAACGTAACTGGAAAAATATGTAAAGCGCTCTGATACCTGATTCGGTTCGGGTCTAGTTCGCGCTATATAAAACTCTGCCAAAAAAAAAAGTCTCTTCCGGGTGGCTCTTTGGGTCTTTATACACTAAATAGAAACAACAATCACTAAGCCATTGTGAAACCACAGGGGGCTAAACATTATCCAAACAGAAGGGTCGGGCTTACCTTATAGCAATGGACGCCACAAGTAAGAACCAAGCCGGCAATTTAGTCCATTCTGTTCAATCCTACAGCAAACAAGAGATTAAATCACTTTCAAGACGCAGATTATCGAAATAGTTAAACAATCTTCTTGAAACAATCAGAACGCTTCTCAATTGAAGATATCAATTACCTTACACTCGATACTGAATAACGAGGGGGAGAAATCCTAGCCATTAGCTTCCGCCGTAAACACTGGTCGGGAGCTAAACCACCCGTGTCGACGTCCGTCGTCGAAGTCTGTGTGGGGCTGGCTCAGGGATGCTGAGGGTGAGAGGGGGTCCCCCACCTCCCCACGGGTAGCAGGTGCAGGTGTGGTGAACTTGCCCATTTTGGTCTGGGAGGCCTTTGTTAGTGGAGGCCTATCCTACCCCATTGTCAAGCAGAAAGTAATGATACGTGAAAGGACCAAGTGCCCTAGGGAGATGGCATACCTGCCCCAGGGCTGTCGAGCAGCCCACTCCCGGGTTTGATGGTCCCTCTGGGGTATATTGCAATCCTCCTCTGTAGAGCCCTGGTACAGGTGGTGTCCAGATGCTGGCTAGGCAGAGATAGGATGTGGTACTGACCCACTTGCACTAGGTCAGAAAAAACAGCCAGCTGCAGCAGGTCTGAACCCCCAAAGGAGGGCGCAGAGTTAGAGCAGGCAGGTGGACCCTAGTTAGTAGTGGAAAGAGGGAAAGTATCAGAACCCCCCAGGACAGGGAGCTCCCCCAGTGTGCAGCCAGGCACCTCCCCAGTGGCACCAGAAGCAGCAGCAGCCAATCCAAGGCTCCCCAGGCACACATCTACAGCCACAGCTTCCAGACAGGAAGCCACTCCGATCTGCGCTAGGCCTCTGGTTGGTTATGTCCGACTAGGCATGACTGGGCCTATGCCAATGCTGCTCAGAGGGAGTGCAATCTAAAGTCAGGTTGAACAAGAACACAATTTCAGGGCTGTCAATCCAAATGGGGCAGGTCAGGTGCCCCCCTAGTCCATTGTTTACCTGCCAGATGCCAGGGCAGCACAAGGGAGTCAGGAACCGGCTGCAATAGTAAGGTCTTGGCAAATTGGGGAGTTACTTTGGCTCCCACTGCTCCTCCACCAACCGCAGGCTAGTACCTGCTGCCCTGGGCCCCACTGCATCCCCCCAGGGGCCCGCAAGCACAATGTCTAACTGGCTCAGAGTAGGAACTGTCTCCAGCCACCGCTGCAGTGCGCTCATTACCTGTTCATTTTGTTCTTTAGTTTGGGCAGACCTGTCACCAAGAGGGGGGCCAAGCCAGGGTACCAAGGACAACAGACCTTTTTCTACTTGCTGAGGGTCTGCTGGAGTGTTGTTCCTCTGCCCTGTTTGGGGAACACCCAGGGGGACCCCGCTGCTCCTCACCTAACAGAAGCCTCACCGTGAGAAGATGCAAACTGGTCCAAGTCTTGAAGTTCCATCCGGGACTGCTACTCCACCCTGACTGCCCTCTAAAGCATGAGTGCCAGTCCCACTGGTCAAGATGCCACTGGACCCACAGCTCACCCCCAAATCAATGGGAGAGCCACCCCCAGCACAGGGGGCCTCTGTGGTCCTCAACAGCTCCCCGGGAGGTTAAAGTTATCCCTCTGTATCTATTCCACAGAAGGGATCACCTAACACCGCATTGTGGCTGCCTGTACTTTACCTCATGGCTGCCATCTTAAGGCCGGGCCGTGCATGGGCATCCTCTTCACTGATCCCTTGTCACCGCCCTGCCAGCAAAAAAGGACTCTAGCCACAGGAGTGTTGCAGTGAAAGCTCATTCATTTTTATCCACTGGACCCATACTATAAAATGTGTGCACAATTTGCCGATTATCCCTATTCACACCACCAGGCTTTGGTCCACTGTTGGACCTTGCTCATCGCTTTGAGAGGTGAGGAAGTATGTAGTCTCCTGTTGTCCACCCAATGAAGATCAACTAATTAGTAACCAACTCACAAAATGTTCAATTATCTTACTCAGGATCATGCTATAGATAATGAGGATGACTGCTGGAATTCCAAACCTCCTAAAGTAGTTCAGTCGGGCCAAAATCAAATAAATCAATAATTCTGCTGTAGCAGTGCAGAACAATAATAATAGAATATTCTTTGGTTATCCCTCATTATGCATTAGAATCTGGGGTATAGTCTCTGTGGAAAGATCATTTAGGTCATTTTTTAAAAGAAGACTCAGACAATGTGAGTCAAATGTAGTTATTGTATTAAGCAATTTAGAATTCATAGCAATAATCAGCATTGAGGCAATAAGTCATGAGTCTTGATAAGCAATTTCAATTGTAGTTTAAATCCACAGATTTAGCACAGATAAATCAAAGGCAAATCTTACAATAAAGTCTGAAATTTAGTATTTTGCCTTAGAGTCCATAAAGTTGCTAAACAAAGGAGAAATTCCTATTACCAGTAAGGGCAGGAGGATGGTCCGGGACAGTTCTTTAGTATAGGCATAGAGTTCAATCAAAGTTTACGATTTGGAAAGTAGCAATAGACTTAGTAAGTCAATAATGTCAGCAAGCCTCACTGACATGATTTCCAATGATAACTAGGGAGAGGAATGTCAGCATCAGCAGATATCTGAAAGTTGCATCTGCTGATCAGGAATGCCCCCTTTGTCAAAGGCCTTTTTAATAATATATTACTTGCTGCATCCGAAGGTGACATCAGCCGCCACCCTACAATGGTCTGTCACCAATGTAACTATCATCCGCTGACAAGGTGAAAATGCAGATACTTTAGAGAGATTTTCCAAACCATCCATGGGAATCGATCGTATGTTCTGGGCACACAGGTCAGTCCACAAAGAACAATTGAATATGTTGCATTCTGTGTACTGGTGCCAACAGTTTAGGTTCTGGCGGACGCGTGGCACACTCCTGACCGGCTGTTCCGCGGACATCACACGCCGACGGTGTGGGGGTAGGTGATACCGGCGAGTATCTCACGCCGCTAAGGGCCACATATCCCTAGCGCAGTCCCCACAGGAACTAGCCGCGAAGACTGCCAATTGGCTCCTAAGGGTCTGACGGTGATGCAGTGATCCTCGCCTTCCTTAGACCTAGACCTATCAGGTTGTATCTATAATAGCCTGTAGCTCACCTTCTGGGGCACATTAGGTTTATATGAGCACATTTTTTCGGTCCTGACGAATTGCCCCGCTGGGCATGAAACATGTTGACCAATTGGAGGGTCGATATGAGGCCACACCAATAGCTACGTCGGTCCTCAGTACCCCTCCCTATACCTTTTAATAAAGTGGCTAACCACCTGAATAAAGACTTCCCTGTGGATTATCCAACTTTTTTTAACAATTTTTCACCGTTTTGCTCACTACCTCACTTTTTAAGCCTCACAAGTTTCTACTTATCACGGCAAGGAACAAAAGACCTCCGCAAAAGTGTGACACTTGTTGTTACCCGTCGGGCATTGCAGCGCCGGCCCGACGCAGGAGCAGGAAGCCGATGATATAAACAACATCCCTAGTAGGCTGAATGAGACATGTCATCCAGCTCATCAGTTGTGTGAGGCTTCCTTAGTTCCGTCAAGGAACTTGCTGACCACCCGGCACCCCCACACCCTCTAGCTGACTTTCAGCTAGCTGTGAGAGAGACCTTATTACTTGTTTAACCCTAGGGGAACAGTGTACACTCTTTTTTGCTTGTAACAGTTTAGGTTCTCACATGAAACATCATGGTGAAGAATCATGAATGTATCCTTTAAGCATTTAGAATGTCATGTGAAAAAAAAGAAGAAGGATACATGAGCAGGCATACAGAGTTCTTTCACCTCAGTCTGTGAAGTAAATTGCAAACCTAAAAGGAAAATCATTCATGCATATAAAATAATGTGATTCTTATTAATAAACGAATGTGAAATAAGATCCAAGTATAATATTCAATTAAATATTCATGTCTAAATAAGCAAGTATTATGAGTCATCATTTTTGCTTGTATAGAAATGTCCAATACAAAGTATGGCCTATAACTACCGGTCACAAAGTACCTATGTGTAAAATAATTCTAATAAACAAAACATAATTGTTGTCTAATTAAATATAGGTTCTTAAAAGTATAAAGCAGCTATATTGAAAGTTTCATTCATGTAAGTTGGAGTATGACATTTTTGCACTAGCTTTTCGATCTCTATGGTGAAGTATAATGGAAAATATTAAGATAGTTTTAGATTTCTTATATACACTGCATAACTAAATTGAGACTCATGTAAGCATACATATATGGCTTATCAAGTTTAGTTTACATTAGTTTCCATATTATCGGTACATATTTTATACATTTGTACTTAAACATTGTTAAACCATCAATAAAGATAAGTATTAGACATGTTAAACACACAACATCTTAATTATTTTTATTTCAAAGCTCAAAGCAGCCCTTTGCAGTGCTTGTATTATCGTCTCCACTCAATATCTATTAAATGCACTTAACATGTGTAAGGTGCACATTTGTTTTCGTGTGTGTTTTTTTTGTTGCATCCAGTGTTTACTGTCATAAAACTAGTTGACAGCATTTGCACTGTATCAACCCTCCCTCTGATGGTGAATCAATCCATCACAAAATTTAACTTCATATGCCACAGATCACAGTTTCAGTGTATTTAATCTTTTATGTCTGAACTCTTCCAGTTTCATCATAATATTTGCTTTGTTTGTCTTCAAGTTCAACCTCAGATCTTGACCTTTTTACTCCTTGCTTATACCTCTTTTGCCTACAAAATGTAATAGTCACCAATACCAGAATTATGCACAAAGACATTGCCCCTATGAGTCTCAAGATTTTAATCACTTACCCACTTCCTAAATTACCCAATCAGTTGCTAACAGTTGACAATCACCAATCTTTTTCCAGGCTCCAGTTGCTAACAGTTGACAATCACCAATCTTTTTCCAGGCTCCATTTTTCTTTAACCCTTTCAGGTCTCTTTTTATGGCAGTAATGTTTTTGATGTAACTTCTCAGGTCATATTTTTTATCCAGTATGTAGGTTCAATATTGTTGGCCCTTCAACAGCCAACAGACCCCGCCCTCCTTTGTGAGAAGGACTGTTAGGGCAGGGCGATTTTGAATCACCATGGATCTTATTGAACTAATTTCAGTGTCTGCAACAGTAAATACTCCAGCACTCCTAGACAATATTCTATCCACTACAGTAGAAAGCTTTCTAATTTTATCAGTGTCTATTACGACTCCTACTGAAGGTATTAAGGCACCAAAAAATATCTCCCACTATCCCTCTTGCACTTGGACTTCTCTTCATTCTCCCATGTTGCTCCTTATTCATTTCCCCAATCTGTCCCACATGATATACTTTTGGAATCATAGCTCATAGCAACCTATGAAAAACATTTTTGACCTAAATATAATTCACACCAGGGAACACAGGATCTACCCCTTCTAAATATCGTCCCAATTTTCATAAATTTCGAACTTATTTTCACATGCACTAATACCAACAAAATTTGTGTTACTAACAGATTTGGGTCTATGGGGGAGCATGACGGCCGGAAGCTAACGGCCGTGACGGAGCTCCTCCCATTCTGTGTATGGCGTTTCACTCTGCCAGCTCGCTTGCGGGTTAGCGGGGTCTGGTGTTTTTCCGTAGCGGCGATTTTCTTTCGGCTGCTTAGTTACCTGGAGTCTGGAGCTGGAGCTGGATATATGGACACACTAACTAGGAGCGGGTAATTATCCTATCCGACGTTGCTTGGCGCCTCGAGGTAGGAAGCGCAGTTGCGGTTGCTGCGGCGGTACATCAACCCTTCGTTCGAGGCAAGATGGCAGCCGCAGCAGTGGCTGAGTGAGGTGCTTGAACCGATGCTCCGCTTGACCCCTCAGTAAAACCTCTGCTTTCCTCTGACTTTCCCCGTACCTGTAGCGGAACGCTCCCGAGGCAATAGCAATCCATAGGAGGGGAAGTATGGGCACCTACCGTGCAGTTCAAGATTTGGCGGCCTTCCTGCACTGGCGTTCTATGGCGTTCTATGGCGGTTACTGACCGGCTCACTGGAAAACCTGTAACGGGTTGCAACGGGCTGCAGCTGCGGCGGCTCCGCCTATCAGGACGCGGCTGTTCTACACAGAGAGAACCCGGCTCAACCCACCAAGCAACATCGGAACTTTGCCGTGGGGGTTCGCGGAGTGTCTGAGGAGAGATTAAGAGCCCCTGAGCTGTCTCGCCGTGACAGTTATCTACAACTCGTATTCTGCATTCAGACTCTGAATATTTGTAGCCTTTAGATCTATTGACATGGCAAGGCGCAGAGGAGCTGCAAGAAATCGTGGAGGAATAACTGTCCCTACACCCGTGAGTACTTCCGCTGATGGGGCTGTAAAAACTGTGGCAGCGGAACAGGGGCTACTGGGGGTGGTGAAGGAGGCACCTCTGTGAGCTCTGGGAACATCCCCCCGGACAATACTATAACAGGGGACAGGAGCCACAAAATATCACAATTACCTGATATGCCGAGCTTAAACGGGCAGAATGAGTATCAGGCTCAGAAGGGTGGCCAAAATCTCCCAACCCAAAATGCTGTTTGAAACAGCGAGTAGTGCCGGCAATATTTAATAAAAAAGGGACTAAACCCAAGTCCAGTGTAAATGTGGAGCCTCAGAATGCTCAAAATGCTCAAAACGTTCAAGTGATGACGGTCAATCAGTATGTGCCGCTGATAGCTGAGAGTGTGAGCCTCTCTGTTGAACACCCAATGCAAGTGACTCCAGTGGACCAAGCAGGCGGAGTACCGGGAGAGAATTTGCTAGGCCAACAACTACTGGATAATGATGGAGCTATAATGGGAGAACTAGGCAATACAGATGCTACTAATTGCCCAGCAACTGACCTTGGTAGTGAGTCTGAGTATGCAGGCTCAGATGGCAAGTTCTACTCCATGACAGATTTGACTATGGCATCTGATAAAGAATATGACGATGACAGTCTTAGCAATCCGGGTGATTGGGGGGATACCCCTGTTGAAGAAGACCGGGAAGTTCAGGAAGAACTTGAATATACATTTTCTCATGGAACTGTAAGGAGAGCTATAGAGACTGAAGCGATTGTAGGGCTTGAACAAGGCTCATCAGTGTCTCAACTTAACTTGGATGAGGAGGATTTTGAGGAGGAATCAATCACTCTAGGAATGGTTTACAAGAGTATAATGGCGCATTGGAATGAAAACAGAGCTGTGGGCTTGCGAAAACAAGGAGCAGTGAGAAAGCTCCAGGACACAGTTAGACGTTTGGTGAAAACATGTGCGGAGGTCACTACACGGGTGGTCGAAGTCGAAGAATGCATTTCCTCAGCAGAAGATACTTTGGATTCTGTTACCTTTATTTTGGAGATCTCCGCGCTGCTTAGCGGGACAAGTTTTGGCCAGAAAGGTGGAGACGTTTCCAGTGGCGCTTCGGATATTGCATATTACACCCCCACAGTGTTGACTTATCACTCAGTGATCTCCAACCGTGGCGGGGTGTGGGAGCAATGTATGGAGGCAAATAACCAGGATATCGCTTGCCCATATCCTGGCCTCCCCCCAGGCAATCCAGATAAGCCAGGGCCCTCGTTATCTAAGCCTCTCCCCTCGGTCAGCTTGTTTACTCTCTGTAATCGGGCTTCCAATATAGTGCCAGGTCTCTCAAAACCTTCAATTTCCCCTCCGGTGACCCTTATCAAAGCTATAACACAGAAAAGGAAAGCAAAGGGGAAGGGAGACCATAGTGAATCAGACACCCCGCCAGGGAAAGGAAAGGGCAAGAAAAAGGCAAAAAGCGGGCCACCAGCCGCATTAAGAGCCACTCCATCACTCTCTGCTAGTGCCTTCAGTAGAACAAAAGAGATGGATGTGGCGAGGGCCACAACGAGTCCAATAATGGAAGCCACAAAAGCTGTCTGGGATGGGGCTCCTATAGAGGAGTCAGTGAATGCAAATTCTTCATCTGCACCAACTCAGTCTTGCCCATCTCCACAGTCGTCTCCACCCCCTACAATCAATATGCTCGAAATGGTGCATACGGCAGTGGAACTTTCTAATAGTTTCTCGGCTTTGGATATCCAAGATACAGAGCAGGTGGAGGAAATATCTAGACATAAAGAGGCAGTCCCTATTATTGCCTCCCTGGACACCACAACTTCTACATCGTCTATCCCGGCAACCCTGGCAGACATTCTGTTGGGACTAAGGGATGACATAGGGAGACGGTTCACTACATCAGAGGCTAATCAGACGGCCATTCAGGCCTCTTGCGAGGCACTGGCCCGAAAAGTGGAAGAAGTTTCATTAAGGACGGATGCCCTAGAAGTGGAAATGCCTAAGATCAAAGAGGCCCTTACTACATACGCAGTTAACATCGATAAGCTGGTCCAGCAGAACCGGGAGATGAGAGACGATCTTGAAAGACTCGAAAATCATTAGAGGAAATATAACTTAAAACTCTTGAATGTCCCTGAGGACCTTGAAGGGAATTACATGAAGGCATTTATTGTCGCAGTGCTTAAAACGACAATCTTAAAGGACTCTCCCGATATAGACCAAGATCTATTAACCGATATTCAGAGAGTCCATCGTGATCCTTATAGGCAGAATTCAGGGAAAGAACGTCCAAGAAAAATCTTGGTCAACTTTCTCACCTATGCCATTAAGGAGAGGATCTTGTCGCTGGCTCTAAAGGCTGGCTCTATAAAATCAGTGTCCTTTTCCACACCATTTTCCTTCACAATCCGTTCCGATGTCTCAAATATTACAGCATTAAGGCAATGGGAAATGGGCAAGAGACTGGCAATTTTTAATACACTGGGGGCACGTGCTCAGTTGAAATTTCCTGCTTCACTGGAGAAGTGTGGCTCAATGGTTAGAGCGGCAGACCCTGATGCAGAGGTCTAGCCCGGGACCAGGGTTCAATTCCCCGCCTCGGCGGGTCTTGGGCTCAAAATTCCACGGACCTGATAATTCTCGCCTCGGTGCCTATTCCAATCATGGACTCCCACTCGGCAACTCTGGGCAATAGCTTGCTTAATCTCCACCACAGCCACCACAACGCTAAGGATGCCTGGCCTCCACCTTGGGGGTGCCCAGGAGTGGACACCTCACAGGGAAAGCCAGGATGGGTTCCACAGCGGTATTCATACAAGCGCCTTGAGACCCTTGAGGGTGAGTAGTGCGCTATACAAGTATCAATTTACATTTACTTCACTCCGGGTAATGTGGAACAACCACATGTATAACATCCGGCATGTGGAGGAAGCAGACAGCTTGATTGAAAAAATAAGAGCAGGCAATAAAGGGGCAAGTGAGGAAGGGATGCAAGCAGCTAGGGCCGCAGGAAGGGGTGAGAGATATAGCTACACAATCATGTGGAGAATTAAGTAGGGTAACTAACAGTTAGATATAGAGTGTGCTATATACTGGCTCTAGGTAACAACCGCTACAGATAATTGACATATATTTTTCATCTTTTTTTTTTCTTTACGCATTATCTTATAATCATACACGGGATGGGGGGGATCCGTCTAAGAGCGTAATGCTCAGGAAGGAAAGGAGGGTTCCTCAGGGAGGTGGGGAGGGTTTGGGGTTGCAAGGGGGGGGTGAGGAGAGAAGGGTGCAGGGGGAAAAAAGAAAAAAAACATGTTCTCATCTTATAGGCACTCAGAAGAACCCCAAATTAACCAGTATTGTGTAGAAGGCCGTATGGACATTGGGGCAAGAAGGAGGGGTCGGAAAATACTGTATGACCCACAATAGTTTGGACTTTATATCCTGGAATGTCAATGGCCTACGATGTACTAGGAGACGTAGGTTGATCTTTAAATATTTAGAGCAATCTGCTGCTAAAGTAATTTTACTTCAGGAAGCCCACATGAGCTCCTGCGAGAGTAAAGAGGTTTTCGGGAAACTTAGATGAATCGGAGCCTTTTGCTGTTCTGAGAAGTCAACGGCAAATAAGGGAGTGGCAATTTTAATTAAGACTGGCATTGGAGGCTCTATAAGGACATTTACATCAGACCAGTCAGGAAGATGGGTTCAAGCACAGGCCGATTTTAGTGGGAATGTCATGACTGTCGTGTCTTATTATGGGCCAAATATAGACGATCCAGCCTGTCTGCAGAAGGTACAGTCTAACCTGGCCGAAGTGCGTTCCCCGATGATTATCGGTGGTGATTTTAATATACTTCTCGATCCTCGGCAAGACCGTTCTAACTATCGCCAGGCAGTCACCACTCCGAGATCCTGCCGTGCCATGGCGAATATGATACATGAACTTGGTTTATTTGACACCTGGAGAGTTAAGAGCGGCTCGGCGCCAGGTTTTACGTACTTTAGTAAAAAACACGGGCACGCCTCAAGATTGGATTACATCTTGATGGATAGAGTCTGTCTAGAGGCCCTGCTGGATATTAAAATCCTACCTAGTATTCTGTCCGATCATGCCCCCATTTTTTTCTCAATCAACACAGGTAGGGCTAGGACCACAATAACTTGCAGATGGACCTTAAAAAGTGCAGTTTTGAATGATCAGGCCACTGTCACAGCGGTTGGCGTTTCTTCCACCAATTATTTTTCTGACAATATAGGTTCAGCCCTGCTTGAACTTGTTTGGGACGCCTATAAGGTTTATATCCGAGGTCAGCTCCTTAGCTTAACTAGCTCCAGCAATAAGAAGGAGGCGGCTAAATTGAGGACGATAGAAGATAAAATCTCATCCTTGGAAGCCCTGAGATTAGGTGCTCAAGGGGATGCTTTGTCACAGGTTTTGGCTGAAATAGAACGCCTACGCCTAGAATATCGAGGTCTACTGGACCAGAAAGTCAAGGCTCAGTGGGCTGCATATTCAATTGAAAACTATGAGTTTGGCGAGAGGGCTGGGGCAGTATTGGCAGGTAAGATTAGAGCGGATCGGGTCAGGAACAATGTTAATAGGCTAATTATCGATGAGCAGGGAACTATATCTTACCATCAGGAGGATATGGAAAAATGTTTTTTCTTCCTCTTCTCGGAATTATATCAAGAAGAGGCCTCTCCAGGTTTCGTGAACACTCTGCGGTGGCTGGAAAGTAAGGCTCTCCCAGGCCTGGCAGAGGATGGTCGCAATATGCTTAATAGCCGTTTTACAGAAGAAGAAATTATACTACATATAAAAAAAATCAAAAATAATAAAGCAGCAGGGCCTGATGCTCTCCCAGGCGAAGTCTATAAAGTGCTCCAGGATCTCCTGGAACCAAGACTCTGTGAACTATTCAACTACATCTACAGCCCTCAAGGCAGAATTCCGCCATCATGGAAAGAGTCTAATATCATGTTAATTTTAAAACCAGGGTAGGATCCCCTCAAGGCAGACTCTTATAGACCAATCTCCCTGCTAAACGCAGACTATAAGATCTTTACCAGTGTTTTGGCAGGGAGATTGACCAAGTTGGTCCCGCTCTTGATTAACCCGGACCAGAAGGGTTTCATCCCAGGGAGATATATTCACGAGCTAACCTTACAGCTGATCGGTAGTATCGATCTTGCGGTGGCACGGTCAGAGCCATTAGCAGTGGCAGCATATGACGCCGCAAAGGCTTTCGACCGTGTCAATTGGGGATTTCTCTGGGATGTTCTTACCATTATGGGGTTCGGAGCAACTTTTATTCAAACCTTAAGAGGATGCAATGAGGGTGCTTCGGCGGCGTTTCTATTGAACGGCTTTTTGTCACCACGCTATAATATCAGGAGGGGAACAAGGCAGGGGTGTCCCATCGCGCCCCTCTTGTTCGATCTCTATATTGAGCCTCTGGCACAAGCATTGAGGTTGGATGATCAAATTACACCCTTCAGAATAAAGGACTATTGTTGCTAGCTGGCTTTATATGCAGACGATTTATTGGTTTACACCAGCAACCCGGCAGAGGTCTTTCCCAGAGTTGAGTAGATTATGGCAGATTATAGTCGATATCCTCTTTATTTGATAAACAGCACAAAAACAGAGCTAATGTGCTGGGGAGTCGACCATTGGGAGGGAGCCCAAAGCAGCCAGTTTAGGTACGTAGGCGTATTAATTACATCTGACCTTAATAACATAGTGAAGGTGAATTTGAAAAAGGTGGCTCAAGATATTGATCATTTATTTTCGAGATGGCAAAATCTTCCGTTAACAATATATGGCCGTGTCAGGTTGGTCAAAATGGTCATCTTGCCCAAACTGACCTATTTGTTTAACACGATAACCTTAACATTCCATAATACAATCTTGGGAAAGATTCAGGGGAAGATCTCTTCAGTATCTGTATAGATTTGTCAAATCTGCTTCCCTCTAAAAGAACCACTACTACGTTATTAATAGGCCTTTTTACACTCCCCAAAAAATAGCAAAATTTGTCAGTCCACCTCCTTTGTGCCCCAGATGTGATATGCCAGAGGCTGTTGATATCAATGTTTTTTATGATTGTCCTATGATTGGCTCCTTCTGGGCCAATGTGGAGAGGACACTGGAGAGTGTTTTTAAGATGAAGCTCAGTTTGAATGTTGTAAGGTTTTTTTTGGTTTGGACACTGATCTTATTGCTGGGCTAAGGGGGACACAGGTGGCTTTATTTTCACCCTAATTCTTATTGCACATAGAGAAATATGTAAGGTATGGAAGGATGCTACCCCTCGCCTGCATGAAAATTGGCTTCAATCTGTTCTGAGAACCACATGTTTTGAAACTGGTACACCACACAATAGGAATAGCATTGCATGGCGACCTTTGATGGAGTGGGCTATAGAAATGAGGCTGGTAACAAATACAAAATTTGTCCAATTTTATCTGGGTAAATAAGAACGCCCGGATATCTTGAAAAAAACTGAAAAGAAGACTGATAAAGGGGGGTCTGGTGCTTTACATATATATATATATATACCTGGCCCCAGAAGAAAGGGGTAGCCGGGTCGGCTCCGGGTACAGCAAGAACTTCAACCCTGGGCGCCCAGGATGAAATGGGGTTGCGAGTGTTCATTTGTACGTGCCAAGGTGAGATGAGGACAAAAAAATAAAATAAAAACAGATTTGGGTCTATATGTACAAACCTTTAATTTATGTACCCAGATTAATGGTAAAGCAGCCATATCCCCACTAAACTGTGCTCTTCTTCTTGAAGTATCCAAGGGTTTTGTTTGATGAAGCAGTAGCTTTATTATTTGCATTTCTACATCTATCTCCTAATGAGTTTATACATTTCTTTTCTGCTTATTCTACAATGCAAGTTAAGTTATTTCTATGTGCATAAGCCATGTCCAGTGATTGAGGAGGTCTAAATAATTAGATCATTGCCTAAGCTAAGGAAGCTTCAGGAAATTCAAAAAAGACTGGATCATAGTTTGAATAATAATTTCAAAATTGATCTGTACCATATAACAGACAAGTTAATAAGCTACATGAAACACCATATGTTAAAGGGATGCTATGATGTGTTTGTCTCTCAACTACTGATACAGGCAATTGCATAAAACATAGTAAATACTAGCATCCATTGTTCTTACATACTCATATAACAATTTAGGGTCTGATTCCGATGCTGTTCGAAAATAATTCCGACCAAATTGGTTTGAGAATGGTTTACGACCGACTCGGATCAGGAGAGTCTGACCAACTGAGTATGATGCAGCCAGATGCTTCCAGATACAATCTGGTTAGACTCCTATTGACTTCAATGGAAACCTATGCTCTGACCCAATGCATAGGCTCCCATTCAAGAAAAGGGTGGCTGGGAATAATAATGGGGCACCCTGTGGCAGGCATCCCTTGGTGCCTGTCACACTGTGCATGGCTGAAAAGAAGGGACTTATAAGTACCCCCACTGGCCCAAATGGGAAGGCTCCGGGTGTAGGGGGGCTCGCTACAGTCTGATTCCGACTGCTGGTTTGAGTCAGATGGCACGATTCAGAAAGGCTGTCTGAATCCAGCATCGTAATCGGTCGTTCGGAAACTCCGCCTGTAGAGGCGTACGATTCTGCTCCGTACGCCTCGGTCATTCCAAATGCCATCGGGTTCGGATTGGGAAATTTCTAACGCCTAATTTGCATTGTACTCAGTCGGAAAGACACGTTCCCGATCCGATTTGGATGGAGCTAATGCTGTTAGGAGGCCTTAATACTGCATCAGAATTGGGCCCTTGGTATATACATTTAGGAAATAATTAGGGGTGGGCAGAGTTCACAGACTCCTACGTGGAATTCTGCTTGTGGGCGGAGTTTGCCAGCGTGCCCGTTTGCTTTGCGTTGGGAGTGCGGAGTTTGCTTGTGTGCTCCAAAATCAGGCGTAAACGGCACTATGCAGTTCTGAAGTGTGTTCTTGCATTCTAAATTGTACGTGAGCAGGAGCAGCAACACGCGGTCCACATGGGTGCGACCATCTTGTTTTTCTGGTTTCTGTTATGGTGCTAAATTGTATCTGTCTGCAATCTTTGTAATCCTCCAGCAGACCAGGTAGTGGCTACCCCAGGCAGGAGCATTGGAGGTGCTAGGGGATGGTGTGCCGATGCATGCAGCACACCCGCCAGGTTTGCCACACCATCCAGCAGCTGAAGCACCATTGGGCGGAAATTCTCGATGGGGAACAGGACCTGTGCGACCTGCTAGGCACCAAGATTGCGTGGCTCATGAGTATTAATTATTTGTTGTGTTTGTGTTCTACAATGCTAAAAAAAAAATTCTGAATAGAATGCTGCTCACACTCAGAGGGGGGTTATGTTTAGTTTATGCTGGTATAGTACTGTGGGATTCAGATTCTAGTTTCTGGTAGGCAGGTGCTAAGCGCAACCTAATCGCACTTACCAGACGCTCGCTTTGGCTGATTAATTAATAAGCCGTTGCAGGCTGTTCTCTTGTCACTATAGTGAACAACCGTGTAGGACATTCTCACTGTGACTTTGTTTATGTAGCTCGTACAGTTCCAGGTTATGTAATTGAATTCACAGTGATGGACACTATGCATCTATACATTACGAAAAAGAGAGACTGATTTGGCTCATCAAGGGTGTTAAGAAATAGGAAAAGATAGAATCAAAGATCAGTCATTGCAATACATTAGTTCCAAATGTAGTTTTTGTTAAGGAGGAATATGGATTTAACGACAGTTTATAGATGAGTCGAAACTAGTAGTACTATAGGCGATCTGTTTTAGTGACTGTGTTTGCTTTTCATAAAACATTTTGTGGAGATTATTAACAGAATCACTAAGCTATTTTTAGGTTTCCTCTTAATTTCTTTCATTTGCACCCAAGGACAAAAAGGAGTACTTTTCTAAGGGTCCAGGAGAAGCTGGTCAGCTGGCACAGACCACCAGCACAGCTGCCGAGGGCTCTGCTGATCCCAGGAAGTCCTTATATGATTGTTGTGGAATTCTTCTGGTAGAATGAAAAATTTCCTAGCTAACGTACAGGAAAGTTGCAATTCTATTAAGGAGGTGGAGGCGAGGATTAGGCTGTCAACTTTCTCCTTTATTGTATTCCAGCAGCCATTAAAAGGTATCAACAATCGCAACAAAACTACATTTCCCATGAGCATCAGGGAAAATGGAATAGAAAATGTCCCAGCACTGTCCAATCCCGGACCAGGGCTCCTGATATCCTCCTCTTCTGGCGCTCTATCCTCCTCTTTATTCCTGCGACACTGCCACAGATCTTCATCCGTTAGTCCTGTTTGCCCGTCTCAGAACCTACGGTACAAGCAGACTAGGTAAGGTATCAGGAAAAGAGCGTCCGATCACAGTAGTCAGTATCACTGTGCAAAGTAATCAACTAAGGAACATAGCATCATCATTGAGCAAGACAGTCGACATAGAACATCATGGCCTACAACAGCCCAGTAGAGAAACTGCATCATAAAGATTTTACTTACTGTCCCAACGTAGCAATTCTGGGAGGGTTCGAATGAAGACAGGGTGGGCTAATCCTCGCCTCCGCCTCCTTAATAGAATTGAAACTTTCCTGTACGTTAGCTAGGACATTTTTCATTCTATGTCAGGAGCGGAGGCTTCTGATTAGGCTAGTTCAAAGCTTGTTCACCACCAGTGAAGCCAGAGAGACTACCGCCGTAAAGTAAAATCTCTTGAAGGTGGAGTCTGAAGACCAGTCTGCGGCTTTCAGAATGCCTTCCAGACGAGCCCCCAGGGAAAAAGCCTTGGAAGCCATTGCTCCTCTCACCGAATGGGCTCCAAACTGGTAAATATCTATACCAGCTTCCTGCATAACCCATCGTACCCATTGCATAATAGTAGGGGACGAAACCGCCCGTGTGGTTTAGTCAGAGCAATAAACAGCTGTTTGACACCCTGTGGGCGTATATCAATCGTCGCCACTTCATAGGCCTTCAGTGCCCTAACCACACGTAATTTCGGGGCCTCCGGGAATGCAGGATACGAGATAGACCGGGAGTCCCCTTTGGTTCGTCTAGAAATATGGAATGTAACCCCATCCGGGGTCAAGACACGACCCGTAAGATCTAGGGCCCTCACATCTGAGACTCTGCGGCACGATATCAGACAGAGCAACATTGCCAACTTCGCTGAGATCTGTTTCCTCGACAGGTATTTATCGGACGGCCACTCCCGAAACAAGTTAAGAACCTTATTTACATCCCACAAAACGGAATAGCGGGGTTCCGGAGAAACTGATAAACGAATCCCCCGCAGCAGTTTACAGACCAGAGGATGCTCCCCTATAGGGTGGCTCACCAGAGGGATGTGGCCCGCCGAGATGGCCGATCTAAAGGTATTGATGGACCTGTACGCTAAACCTTCCTTCGCCAGAGAGGCTAAGAAGTTAAGGACATGGACAATGTCTGCCCCCATTGGATCAATCTGCTGTCGCAGACACCAACCACTCCACTGAGACCATGCTGATCGCTACCTCTTGTTGGTACTGTCTGCCCAAGATTTGGCCAACCGCGTGGCAGCGTCTTCCGAAAGTCCCGGGACCTTCCAGCGTTGCCTGTAACCCTCCAGGCCATCAAACGAAGGTGGCCTGTGGATAAGAGTTGGTGAGGATCCCCTTGAGGATTTCTGAGGAGATCTGGAACGTGGGGTAGACGGATTGGAAAATCCCAGGAAAGTTCCATTAGAACTGGAAACCAGGCTTGCGATCTCCAGGTCGGGGTGATCACCACCAGATCCGCCCGTTGTCTCCTCACCTGGGTGGACACCCTCATGATCATCGCAAAGGGGGAAAACGCATAGCCCCTCTCTCTGCTCCAGTCTTGTAAAAATGCATCCACCGCCGTTGCCTCCGGGTCCGGACGCCAACTGAAGTAGCGCCTCAGCTGTGCGTCCAGCCTGGAGGCAAAAAGGTCTACTGAGAACGGACCCCATCTGTCCGCAATCGCCCTGAACACGTCGGGGCGAAGTTGCCATAGACTGGTGTCCCTCCAGTGATGGGACCACCAGTCCGCCACCCAGTTGGCTGAGCCGGGAAGGTGCTCCGCCGACAGGGATATTTCGTTGGATAGGCAGTATTCCCATAAAGTCCTGGCAAGGTCGGACAAGGCCCTGGACCTGGTGCCTCCAAGATGGTTGATGTAGCGCACCGCCGCTACATTGTCCATTTTTAGAAGGACACAGCACTGTATCCTGTCCTTCGTCCAACACCTCACAGCAAAGGAACCCGCCATCAACTCCAGACAATTGATGTGAAGGTCCTTCTCTGCGGACGACCATACTCCGCCTGTAGACATGGCGCCACAACGTGCTCCCCAGCCCAGGCCGCTGGCGTCGGATTCTATCACCAAGTCCGGCTTGGATCCGAAGATCGCTCGGCCGTTCCAAGCATCCATATGCTCGATCCACCATCGAATCTCTGTCCTCGCCTCTTCCGTGAGGGGAACGACCTGGGAATAGGTAAGGCCTTTGCGGAGGTGAAAAGCCTTGAGGTGTTGAAGGGCCCTGTAATGAAGGGGCCCCGGGAATATCGCCTGAATGGAGGACGACAGGAGACCTACCACGCTGGCCAAGTGCCGCAGCAGTATCGTTGGGCGTGTCAGAGTACGTCTCAATTCGTGCCTGATCTTGGACAACTTCCGAGAAGGCAGGGATAAGGTGGCATCCACTGAGTCTATCATGAAACCCAGAAATTGCATTCTCCGTGACGGGAGAAGGTCCGACTTTGCCTGGTTGATTATGAATCCCAAGGATTCCAAAAGGTTGACTGTCCTCTGAAGATGGACCAGCAAGTTTGCGGACATTGATGCAGGAGGAGCATGTCGTCCAGATAAATTATAAGACGAATGCCCTCCGTGCGCAAGCGCTCCACCACCGGTTTCAGCACCTTGGTAAAACACCACGGAGCGGATGACAGTCCGAAAGGAAGGGAGGCAAACTCGTACACCTGTGGACCCCACCTAAACTGAAGAAAGCGCCTGTGGGGAGGAAAGATGGGAATCGTGAGGTAGGCATCCTTCAGGTCCAGCCGGACCATCCAGTCCCCCTCCAAAAGCAGATCCCGCAGGAGGTGAATACCCTCCATCTTGAAATGGCGGTATATAAGCCAGCCATTGAATTCCCTGAGGTTTATCACTGGGCGATAGCCCCCGTCCTGTTTTTCCACAAGAAACAGATTGCTGAGAAACCCTCGCGGGTGCAGTTCTGCCGCACAATAGCCCCTTTCTGTAGTAGATCCACTACCTCTCTGTCTATCAGTGAGTATTGGTCTGGCGTGAAATTGATAGGTCTGGGGCGAACGAGCTGCCTGGGGAGTCCCGAAGACTCTATTTGAAACCCTCCGTCTGTAAGACCCATGTGTCGGAGGTGAGCGAAGACCATGCCTGAAGAAAAAACTGGAGTCTGCCCCCCACTTTCAGGCCCATGACATTCTGAAGTCTCACCTTTGTGGTTATTGTAGCCGCCGTCTCCTCTTCCTCTTCCACCGCGGCGGCGGGGATAACCTCTGGTTTGGTAGAAGTTCCCGAACTTCTCCGGGTCTTGGTATTGCCCCCTGTGGGAGTCGCCTTGCTTGAAGGAGCCTCTGTTATAGGGTCTGCCAGACGAACAGCCCCTTCCTCGACTGGCTGCGCCAAAAACACAGGGTGTGAAGATTCGCTTCACGGACGCCTGGGCTTTGTCCAGGGAATTAAAGGTATTGACAAATGTACCCAGTTCCCGGACGAACGGGTCACCGAAGAGGTTACCTTCTGCCATCGTGCCTGCCTCAGAGGTGGCCAGTTCTCCCAACTTCGGGTCTATCTTGATTAAAATAGATCTTCGCTGTTCAGTGGAAATAGCCACATTCGCGTTCCCTAGAAATATAATCGCATGTTGTGCCCAGCCGGAAAGAATTTCCGGGGAGATCAGAGACCCTGAGGCCTTGGCATCTTCGGCCATGTCCAGGATTTTCGCCAAAGGTCCCGCCGTGTCCAAGAGCTTATCTTGGCAGGCCCACAAAGAACGGTCTATACCCTTCTTGGGGTCCTTCACAAACTTTGTGAGGAAGGTAGACATTTTGGGGTCAATTTCTAGGGTAACCGTGTCCTTACGGCTTGCGAAGCCTGGCCGCCATGTACGCCGCCACCTTAGGGGCGGGAACCCAGTGCGATGAGCGTGGGTGGAGGTGTTCATCCGGGTAAAGCATGTCTGAGTTAGGGTCAGAACTGGGCACCTGGGTGGGATCAGCTGCTGGCCACGAGTGGTCCGGCTCCCCATCCCCATCCGAGTTTGGGGTCACTCATCTGGGTCAACAATGGTCGCAGTGTCTGGACCATCTCCCGCAGCATCGGGTGGGTTGTCCTGTGAGGCCGCGGGAGTCGCCGCAGTTTTCACGTCCAAGAACGCCTTTTTTAGGCGCGAGAAGGCATCTGGATCCACCCCCGCGTCCGCAGAGCGTTTGCGCTTGGGGTCAGTGGCACTCGTCGAAGGTTGGTCTGGGGAAATGGAGGTCTGTAGCCCCGCAGGGACTGCCCCTTGCCCGAGAGGCTGGCATTGCGCCTGAAGTTGGTCTATCTTCTTTTCCAGGGGGTCCAACACCCGTGTCACGGCCTTCAAAATGGAGGAATCCATCACTTGGCAGAAGTGGTCATCTACCGGCAGGTACATGACCTGCTGCTCCTCCTCCTCATAGTATTCATCGTATTCCATACTGCCGCTGCCACAGCAGACATCAAGGTATATTAGGGGGTATGGTAGGACAGTGTCCACAGGAAGAATCTCTTCCCGCCGTAGCAGGGTCAGTAAGAATGAAAAAGGGACCCAACAACCTCTCTTATGAGGTACTAGGCTGAAGCCTGCCTGGGCCGGTCCCACAACGTGCCAAATATCCTACCCGCCTTGCGGGTGTTCAGGCTCCAGGCAGGGGCTATGTCAGTCACAAATGAAGCCTTAGCGCTGCCCCAAACACAAAGACAATACACCGGTCTTCCCCCACGGTGCGCGTCCGTTGAGCCGCCTTCCCGACGTGTGTGCAAAGCGGAACTCAACGACGCACACCCGACGGGAGGTTGAGCTCCTCAGAGCGGCAGAGAAGGACGCGCGGTCCCCTAACGGCGGGAGGCCGCCCGCGCACAGAGCCTGTCACCACAGCCGCGAAAGGAGCGGAAACCGCCCCCGCGGCTCACACGCAGAGTCACCACCGCAACCCCCCTCAGGGATAAAACAGCGCGAACTCACGCGACCCTGTGAAAACCAAAATAAATCGCTAAAGACAAATAATCAATCAAAGAAAATAAGCAAGGAAAAAACACTCATCTGCATGCTGCTGGAGCAGCGAAGAAAGAGGAGGATAGAGCGCCAGCAGAGTAGGATATCAGGAGCCCTGGTCCGGGATTGGACAGTTGCTGGGACATTTTCTATTTCCATTTTCCCTGATGCTCATGGGAAATGTAGTTTTGTTGAGATTGTTGATACCTTTTAATGGCTGCTGGAGTACAATAAAGGAGAAAGTTGACAGCCTAATCAGAAGCCTCCGCTCCTGACATAGAATCTAGGAGTATTGGAATATTGTTGCTGTCTATCATGAAAATTCGGATAGCAGGGACAAGTAAGCTAGTATTTTAAATAAAAATCACCATGTATGTTCGTTGAGAAGGCTTTCCTTTTCCTGCTTATACCTAGCTCTAACACAGTTCAGTTTTTGAGAGAGTGTCCATGTTCATCATGGACCATACCCCACCAACAATGTAGTTTCCAATGGTAGTGCAGCGAGGCTGGAAAAACAGTATGAAGTCCCCTCATATTGCATTTGCCAACCAACACCATATGTCTTTCATTGCCCATTATTCCATGCCTGGATTGTCTAACTTTGTGAACCAATCAATCAAATGCCCAGAGCGATATTTGGAAGAAACTGATGTGCTAACTGAGCTGCAGTGCTGCATTGCAGTGGTTTGGGGTTGCATATCTGGGATCTAAATTATGTGTACGTTTTTTTCTAGCGACACAGAACATTGGTGATGCCAGCTCCAGTGCCACTGCAGGATGAGACACCTCAGTTGGAGGGGGAGAAGCAGCAGCAGGGACGGTCACTGGTAAGTCACAACATTTCTTACAATTACTATGGTCACTAGCTTTTGCTACGGCATTGCACGTTATCATCAAAAAAGCCCATTAAGTAAAACCCCCCTCCAGCTTTACCAGCCACAGCAGTGGTTGAGTTACTATGGCTACTTCTATTTGCAACACAGCACTATCTGGGAGAGGGTGGGTGGGTAGGTGAAAGGGTGCATGGGTGGGTAAATGTATAGATGGGCGAAAGGATGGTTTGAAGAAAGGGTTGCTATTGAATGGTTGGATAATGTATTGGAAATGGTGAACGACTGGAAGGGAGAAAGTAAAGCTTAAACATGGTGGCTATGGGTGAATTAGAATGAAAGGATGAATGAATATTTGGATGAATAATCAAAGGCAGCTCTTCTTCTCATGAGGAGCATGCTGCTGATCACCTGCTTTGCTTACTTGGTTTATGTAGGGTTATCAATATCATTCAAAGCTATGGTTCTAAGTAGGGGTTATTTATTTGTATTCTTTGTTCTACTCCCTTGACTCGCTGTATTTGTTAAGTGAGCCAGATCTATCCTACCTATCATTCATCATCCCCCTTCCCGCCAACTATGACCGAAGCGCAGTATGGGTCAAAAATTTGTGACTGCAGTGTTGACTGTGTAATGCCCGTCTGCTTCAGTTAATGCAGCATTTACAATGTTTTCAATGCATTGCAATCCGAACACACAAGGTGCGTTGTACCGGCCTTCACCCACTCAGTCACCTCTTAGTACTTCACTCCTTTATTTTGTCCTAAGTTCTTTTTCCCAGCCTACCAAATTGGAAAATTCATTCTTGGCATGTGCCACATTTAATGTGACACCTATGTTAAGTGATTACAGAACATATTTCATGGTTTCCCATAACAGATTTAATTTCAATTCAATTCAATTCAAGAATCTTTATTCGGTTTAAAAACCAAAGGTAAAATCAATTCATACACACTGGGAAAACACACCTTTAGGCATAGTCTAAGTAGGTGCCAATCTCTAATTACGTCTTTAGACAATTTGCAGTTTTTACATTTATATTAACTTAGCAGAAAAACCAGCCAATCAATGGGTCAGATCTAGTACCGTAAAAATACTATGCTAATCCTTCAGTACGGTTAATATAAAAAGAATGAATAAATACTTTAGAACTTTCTACGTAGATTTGGGTCCAAGATAAAGTGTAAATGCTGTAATAGTGCATATTAGTACTTGGAACAGCACAAGTGAAAGAATAAAGTGCAAATGCTATGGTAGTGGATTTTAGTACTTAAAACAGACCATAGCTTGTCCAAAAAGTCTACATTAAGAAATAGGGGACTTTCTTCTAAAGTGCTGATGGATATAAAGTGCAAGAGCATATAAAGACATATAAAAAGTTTTAAAACAACAAATTACATTTTTAAAATGTAATGCCATTTTCCCCTATAAATTGACAGCAAACAGATATCTACTAACACTAAAAAAAATTCTCTGTGAAGTATCAGTTTTTAGTACTCTAGTTGCGTTAGTACAAGACCTGATTCCAAGTTACGACAGATGGGTTTAATCCATTTACGCCCTCAGATGGCATGTGCTGGGCAAAAGAATAGTATATGGTAGTCATTTTCTTGTGCATGATATTGACATTAAAGGCAGAAGGCAGTAATCATAATTATTGTTAGCGTTTTTCCAACCCCATTTTACTGTGTTGGATTTGACTTTATGTACATTGATTTTGCCAACTGTGGTTAGATTTCTTCTAAGAATTGCTCAAATGACGGAAGGGATTTTGTAGGAAGGAACTGGGATGTCAATCTACCGTTATCTGAATTGTGTGAGACACTATTTTGCATGGGAGCCTAAAATTTTGTTTTAAATAATTTCTTGGAGGGCGGTGTCAATAAAACAGGCGTTTCCCAATAATGGCTCAACCCAAGTTTATAGAACCATGTATGCATGTGCTTGACCCACTGGATGCTTTCACGGTGGTCGAATCTTAGTATCTCGTCTAACCCTTCTTTGTAACTTGGAAGTTCTGCAGTGGTCCACAATCGCACCCAAAACAACATTGGTCTCAATATAGACTGATGGTCATTTTATATTCAAATCCATAATAATGGGGATGACTGCCTAGAGTACCTGTGGGAAGACATAACAACATTCTAAAAGACGTATTTTCTTCTACCGCAAAGGTTTTTCTGTAGGTGGCCCCCCAGAGTTCAGCTCCATAGAGGGTTGATGATTGTGCCCTGTATTTATATACTTATAATGCAGATGACACTTCCTTAGTGATACTGTTCTGGTGTCTTTCAGTATGGGAGCTGAATTGTGAAGCAAAATGGTCTTGCTTTTTTGCAAATGCGGGTGCCATGTTAATTTGGTATCAAGTGTGATACCTAGATAGCTCAAATTCGATACATATTCTAGCTTCTGCTTTTGAACAGAAATGAACTTCTTGAATGATTTGAGCGGTTTGACTGCTATGTATTTTGTTTTGGAAGAATTTATTGCAAGACCTTTCACATCACAATATTCACTAAATGATTTTAAAAGATTTTGGAGGCCCTTCGGCGTTTGAGATATTAAAATGGTGTCATCCGCAAATAAAAGGGTTGGTACTGGCGACCCTACTAGCTTCAGCAAATCATGTCTACACCCCAAAAGATATTTTGGGGCATCATTAACATATAAAGAAAAAAGGGTCGGTGCCAGTAAACATCCTTTTCTTACACCCCTCCTTATAGGCATTGTTCTGTAAGTTCTCCCCTAGGCCCCTATCTGACTTTCACATAGTTGTCTTCATGAAGTCTCACTATCTGTATAAGGAGTTCCTCTGGTATTTCCCTGATTATTTAGGGAGCACCAGAGGAAATCTCTTGGCATGAGATCAAAAGTGACCTTCAAGTCTATAAACGCTATTTACAAATGGCCTTTCTTTAAAATCGTGTATTTCCACCCCATGCAAAGAAGTCCAAAAGCCTGATTAATTGGTCTGGTTTTTGCTTTAAACCCTGCCTGATACTGTGATAAAACATTGTTTTCCTCTGCCCACTCATTTAATTTTGATAAAATCTGCTTGGCATAAATCTTTTGCAGAGTGTCAATAAGCCTTATTGGCCGGTAATTTGCAGGGGCTGAACGGTTTCTTTTTTAAAATATCGTAGTAATTCCTGCCCCTTTCCACGATTCTGGTACTGGTGCACCTGCTGCCACAGTATTGCTGAGAAGATTAGTGTATGGTCCCCAATCAGCTTTGTCATGTTTCAACTCATCACCTGGTATTTTATCATGGCCTGGGGCTTTTCCGGGCTTGATTTCTGCCAAGGTTTCCTCTATACTGAAATAAGGGATATAGGTTTGTTCCGTATTAATAGTTGCAACAGGGTTTGTTACATCACATTGTTATTTGTTAGTTTAATGGATGTCTGTGAGTACAACTTTGAAAAATTATTGACCCAAGTGCCTGAGTCCAGAGAAAGATCCATATTATCTCTCCCCATCTTACTACCCTTGGCTATCAATCTACAAAAACCTGCATAAGCCTTAATTTTGGCTGCAATTATCAATTCTGTCCAGACTCTATCATCCCACTCTCTCTTTGTTTGCATTAGTAATCTTTTGTATTTTGCCCTTTTGTCTCTTAATGCTATAGCATCATTTGATTTTGCTGCCATTAAAAGCTTACTCTTTGCTTTGTGACACTCATTATTGTACCACTGGTTGACTGAGATGTGTGTAGCTGCATTACCCACCCCATTCTCTTTAGGGATCTTGCTCAGAATCGGTTTTAGTTTGCCTATCATTTTGTGATGAATCAGCACTATAGGAATAGTGTTTATTTATTTATTTTAGGAGTTTTATATAGCGCGTGCTATATAGCGTGTGCTGGACCCGAGGGTATCAGAGTGCTTCACAACAAGTAACTTATGTGCAAATGGGTAGTACAGAGAATAAAGGGAACATAGCAAAACGGCCATATTAGTAGTAGCAGGTAACTGCGCATGGAGACAACTAATATATTATACGTTCCTTTACAGAGACATAGAGCAACTGTCACCATACCGCTGACGTAATGCACAGGAAGATAAAAGCCTAGTTTCAGCGAGGGTGACTTAGTAATGTAACCTGGTAAACCCCAGTCTTTGGAACGAAAGTCTTGGGGGTTTCTTGACACCACAGTACGAGTCTCGGGGAGGTTTTCTCAACTGGACTTGGTAACGTTGGTCACCTAGTTGGAATTGGCGGGGGTGCCAGTTAAAGTACTTTCTTGTCTCCTATCTGGTCGCTTGAAAACTATCCAGAAAGAGGATTTTGAGCAGGCTTTTGAATTTTGGAAACGAGGGGATCGTTCTGATGTGAGGGGGGATGGAGTTCGAGATTTTGGGAGTGTTTCCAGCAAACGATCTGGTCACCGTTTTTTGTTTGTTAGTTTTTAGCGGGATGAGTAGAAGAGTATTGGTGATTCTGAGGTTCTTGGACTGGCCCGCTCTTTTGAGTTTGGCGGCTAGGTATTCTGGTTTGCCTGTGTGGAGGGCTTTGTGCGTGAGGCAGGCGGTTCTGAAGCTGACTCGTAACTCGGCGTCGATAGCTTTGAGCCATTCTGCAATTCAGGGGTTTTCATCTTTGTTAGAGATGAGGAGTATTTCCATTTTCTCTTGATTAAGTTTCAGATGGTTACTTGAGAGTCACTGTTGTACCTCTGTGAGCGTGGCGTTGAGTCTCTGAAGGTCCTCAATGGAAGTGGTTTCTAGATATAACAGTGTGTCGACAGCATATAGGTGGAAAGGGATGTTGGATTTTCTGAGTAGACAGGTGAGGGGTTCGATGTAAATGTCGAAAAGCTGAGGGGAGAGCAATGACTCTTGTGGAACACCCCTAGTAACGGGGTGGAGGTCGGATTCAAAATTTTTAATTTTTATTCTTTGTGATCGGTTGTGGAGGAAGGAGGAGAACCAGAGGAGGTGACATCTGTGAAAGTATTGTAGATCTTTATCATAGCCTCATCTTTACCCACTAATGATGGCCATTTCAGGGCGCTACGGTTGTTGCTAACAGTAGGTTGGATTTGAAATTGGTAACTTTCTTTATTCCTCCTGTTTGTAAGTTGGAAGAGGGAACCTACAGTATTAAACATGAGGGGTAGTGGTCGCTATCACCTCTAATTTCAACTTTTAGATCATGGATGTAAGACCAGAAATTAGCTGATACCCTTATATAGTCGATACTACTGTTGTTATTGCCCTTGCTAAATGTGGGGGTACTGGGTCTATCCAAGTGCCCCCACTGTGACTGTGCAGGACATCGCAGGACCAGCTTCCAGAAAGCAGATGTTATTGGACAAGTCCTCTTCTTCAAACATGTTTTCCAATCCGACTATAGGTTCAAATTTACAGTTAAAGTCCCCCCTATGATTACCAGTGCCCTAGGGTCAATTGTTCTAAAAATTGTATCTAGCAACTCTATAACAGGGAATACCATACTAGAAGGACTTGGTCTGCTTTAAACATTCAGGGGCAGATTTGCAAGCCCCATGCGACACATTTGTGCCTTTATTGTGTCACTTCTGTGATGCAGCTGTGGGGTATACCGTGCACCACAATGCGACGTATTTACAATGTGATGCATCTAGGCAGATGTTTCACGTTGTAAAGCACTGCGCCACATGAAACCTGCCTCAGGTTTCATGTGGGTGTTCTTTCGCAGGGTGGGCGTTCCGTCACAGGAAAGCCTAATAAAACTGACTCTACAAAATTTCACTGAGTCAGTTTTACAACACCGCTGCGTCAAACCCTTATGCCTGCTTGAAGCAGGCGTATGGAGTGATGTTAAGTATGAGCTGCCCCTGTGCATTGCTGGAGTTGCGCCGCGCTTTAGACCCGACTCCAGCAATGCGCCTCCCTTTCGCCACAAGATGCAACACGCATCTGCCTATCCTTGCGCCATTGTAGATGTGACTCATTCGTGGTGGCGCAAGGGGAGAATTGCATGTCGCATCTATTCTGGCACATCCCTACTGATTTTCAGAAATGCGCCAAAACTTGTAAATATGCTTCTTACTATGTAAATTTCAGTTTTTATGAGGTGTTACTATGTTTATCCCCATTATATCTAGTGCGGAAATTCCAACTGAGTTATGTTCATACTTAGGCTGATTTTTACCCAGAGAATAAGACCACCCGACGGTCTACCTCTTACTGAGGGGGTAGCGTTAACACTAAATGTTTTGTATCCAAGCTTATAGGGGGTTTCTAATGCCCATATTTCCTGTAGTAGACAAATTTCAGATGATCAAATCCAATTCACATTGGAAATACATGCATCAAAAGCACTTTTTTGGATGTTGAAGTTACCAAAATCTCCACAGGCTTTGAAACTGACACATATGGCAAACCCACTGACCGAAACAATCTGCTACATTATCATAGCTTCCACCAAGAGAGCTTGAAAAAGCATTTACCATTTTCACAGATGCTACGAGTAAAAAGAATAGTATCAACACCTGGCATACTGGATAATTGACTTAAGAAAATGGAGGAAAGATTCCAAAAAGAGGGTACCCTTAGGAAGTACTGAACCAAGCAAAACAGCGATGCACATTTAAAACCAGAAGCAAACTCTTGGTAAACACAACAATAAAAGAAAACAATAGGATCTTCATAGTGTCTAAGTATTCTACCAAAAGCCAAGCATTCAAAAACATCATTAAACGCAATTGCTCCATAGTGGTACAAGAACAAGACTTCAACCACATTTTTGACAATCAACCAATGTTTGCATACCAAAGAGAGAGTAACATTGGAGAAATCCTCAAGTTCCAATCAACAAAGTCTGCCAATACATATAATGGTACCATCCCATGTCACAACTGCAACAATTGCAATAATGTTATAAGAGGAGTGACCATCACACATCCACACAAAGGACACAATATTAAGCTTCAAGTATCAGCAACATGCGACACAATGAACATGATATACGTACTCAAATGTCCCTGTGAACAAGGTTTTGTCGGAAAAACAGAACGCAAAATCAAAACCAGAATCAACTAACAAAAATCAAACATAAGAAATAAAATGATCAAATCCACGGTGGCAAGTAATTTTATGGAAGCCCCACACATCAGCCAACTCAGATTTGCGATACTAGAGATAGTGCAAAAAAGAGAAGGAAGAGACAATAACAGGTGCAGAGAGAAAATTACTGGATTTATCGATTAGAAACCCTCAAGCCACTGGGGGTGAATGATAGAATAGAGCATAGTTGTTATTTATAACTTCAGACTTAAGAACTTTGGTTATGATGAGCCTCAGAGATGTTTCCCATGTAAATAGGCACAGTTTTTCTTTGTAACATTAGGCTATTATTTATAGTTGTTATAATGATAGGCATACCATTTGTATGTTTTTGCACCTGGTTAACTTGTACAGTTGTGTTTTCTGATTATCTAAGCTGAACTGGTTAAATTGGACTCTCATAACTTTTAAGATGGCAGCCATAGTCGATATGTACCACAGTCCATTCACTATTTTTACTAACCTACACCACATCGTAGTCCGTCACTTATTTTGACTTATATCAGTTTGAGCCAGCACACATACGTGGACCCAACCTAACCGACGAACACAGATCCGGCAGGAACAACCTAACCGATGAACACAGAACTGGCATGAATACGTCCATAAGTACGTTTATATCAGCTTTACTGCTTGCTTGTAAGATTAGGAAATGTTTGACCGAGGTAGCGCGGCTAACGGTTATACGCGCTCATTTGTGAATATAAAGGCATGAGTCACATAGAATGCATGACTCCACCCCGAGTACACTTATTTTTAAATCTGCCACAACATCGAGCGAGCGCTGAGTTTGTTCACGGATAGTAGATAGTACGATTAGCAGTTTTCCACCCCAAGCTCACGTATATCACGCAGTTTGTTTACATTATGGCCCGAACAACATTTGATGTCCGCCTACGGACATCAAATTTCTGTGTCAAATTAACCATCTAACACTTCACAGCCTTTTTGTCATAGCGTGAATACTATTACAGCACCAGTTTTTAATGGCGCACATCAACGAGAAACATCACGGATAAGACCTAAATATGCTGCATTCCATTGACACAGCTTGCTCATCATAATACCTTGTTTTACATCATATATCCTCGTGCATGAAGCATCATCATTAACATGATTGATTTATCTCTAGATTAATGTTCCCTGATGAAGGCTTGATAAGCCGAAATGCATTGGTTGTTGATTTATTTTGCATTTGGGAAAACATCAATGGATCTGTCAAAGGAGTGATTTACAATTCTATAATGCCAAAGGAATGAATAAAGATTTTTATTTTGAATATACAAACGAATAAAGGAATGAAGTAGAATTATTTCAACACAACAAAGGATTGAATTTTTACAACCCCGAGGGGGAATACAGCTGTGACCTGGGGACGTTCCCCAAGTTAGGGGTACGCTTCACTTTGGTCAACCCACAGTTAGAAACTTGGGAATTTGTATCGATGATGCTCTCACTATGCGCTCCCAAGTTCAGGCTTTGGTCGGGACTTGTATTAGACTACTTCAGATGGTGAGAAAGTTCCTTTCACTTCTTCCGCTAAACTGTAGGAGGACTGTGATCCAAGCACTGATTACATCTCAGCTGGACTATGGGAACATACTCTATCTAGGTGTGTCAGACTCCCTTCTACAATACCTTCAGGTGGTGCAGAACGCTGCAGCCAGGGCGATTCTTTTTCTAAAACCGAGGTCTCATATAGCACCGCATCTTAAAGCACTTCATTGGCTCCCAGTTAGGGAGCGGATACAGTTTAAGACCTTAGTAATGTTCTTTGAGGCTTTTCATTTTAAGGGGCTCACCTACCTTAGAAGACGTATTGGTTGGTACACTCCAACAAGGGCACTTAGATCAACGTCGGGGCTCTTGTTTGCATCCTGAAGGTACGCCTGGCAGATAGGGGGGTAAATCATTTAGCCTCTTGGGGGCTCAGGCATGGAACAAACTTCGTGCCCCTCAGACTTTCTGAGGATTTTGCTATTTAGAAGCTAAACCAGCTTTAGGCTAGCAACTATGTGATTATGCAGAGCTGGGACACTCCTTTTGGAGCATTATATAAACTCTCTCATTCATTCATTCATGTCTTCCCTGGACCAGAAACAAGAATCCTGGGACCGGTTTTGGGCTAACAGCCCTCATCAGGCAGTCTAGCTTGAATCCAGTAACTGCGGGTGAGTGTCTGAAAAGTTTCAGCACTCCGTCCATCATCTTCTTGTGTTTGCTTTGTTCACCCTAATTTGGCAGGGTATGCCCAGACATGGGTCCCTCGCTCACTTTGCCACTGGAATCAAGCTAGCCTGGCTGATGAGGGTTGTTAGCCCAAAACCGGTACCAGGATGCTTTTTTCTGGTCCAGGGAAGACATTGCTCGGCAGTTCAGGCTGGACTGTTCCCATGAGGCACAGGGTCAAGAATGATTTGCATTTAGCCGTGTTTGAAATGGGGTGGTGAAGTAAGCTAAAGAATGAAGGTGGATTCAACCCTGATCTGTGACTGGGGTGAGTGTCTCAAAAGGTTCAGTGCTCCATCCATCATCTTCTTGTGTTCGTTTTGATTAATATACTCCTGCCATTCACCATCTTTTAATTCACGTTTTAGCCCTGCTATGTTCCACGATATCAAACGCAATTCTTTTTTGCTCAATGTGGTTACTCCTTGGATGTAGATTGTCTAGGACATAATAAGCTCCTGTTTCTCCCCTGTCTACTTGATTAGTGTGATGCTTAATAGTGAGGTCAGGTGGAACTAACTCTACGTTAGAAGAGGTACGGGACCTCATGCTTTGTTCAAGTATTGGGGGTAGAGTTGGATGTCAATCAAAAGACTCTAAATTATCCCCACGAATATCAGAATTTGTAGTATCATGGGGATTTTGTAACCCAAATCTCACTGAGTCGGGGCTGCGGGAGACCCAGGATGCTCAAATGCGCCTCCGGGTGCAAAAGGACAGTGTTGTTGGTGGCACACTGCCCGCATTGCCTGCTGAGGCTTATGGTCCCCCCGGTGCTGCAAAAGACGGGTTCACAAATTTAATGTAAACTTGTTCTGATTTTTCCCTTTCAAATTTTACTGCGACTGAATAAGCAAAAGATGATGAATTGATGATCAGTGTAGTGGCCCCTCTATTAAATATAAATACATATCTACCCTACCCATCTAATCCCCTACCCTACCCCCTGCAGTAGAGAAAATCAAGTTTCCTTTCCATGGTTACTGCCCAGCAAATACATTTGTTGTAAATATGGGGTGGAGGAGGAGGAGGAGGCCATTAGGCAAAGTGGGGGAGTAAGTGCATGATTTGATGTCAAGTTTGGCATATGGGATACTCAGTGATAAATGCGCCAAATAAAATCTATATAGTCCACTCCTTTACCTGTAGTGCAGTCCAGTCGATTCATTTTCGTTTACTTATTGCAGACAGGATAATATATTAATATCCGCATTTCATACATGAGATGTGCGACTGACGTAGTATCTTATTTATTATTCATCTGCCTCTAGAAAGAGAAATGCATTTGGCGAAGAGCAGGGGCATTGGAATTAAAAAAGGTCATTTTCAACTACAGCTGCAGACAGCAGCAAACAGACGCGCAGGCTAGCAATGAACATGGATTAAAATATTTTAGCAGCACACCCAAATAGTACTTCATATAGTGAATAATGCTGTACTCATCAATGAGAAGTTTATTTTTCAATTCTAAGGGCCCCATTTGGATGAAGGGCGGACAAAGTCCACCCTATCAGTAAACGGGACCGCCGGCCATAAGGGCGAGGGTCCCGTGGGGGCAATTAGGATGGCCACTGTAGCGGGCGTATCTAGCATTCCTGTCATTGTGGCGGGCGGTGCACTCAGCACCACCCGCCACAATGCCAGGAAGGCATGTTGTGCACTTCAATGCACAACATGGCAGGCACCGCGCGGTGCCTGCCAAGTTGTGCATGGAACTGCTGGGGGGTACCATAGGTAGCTCCAATGTGCACCCCCCACCCACCAGAGTACCTGGGGGCCTACAACAGGCCCCCAATGTCTAACACTGCATGCCTTTCCGTGGTGGCAACACATGTCCCCCACCTGCATAGTAATATGGATGGCGGTGTCTGACAGACACCGCCACTATATTAAACCCTTTTCCCCCCGGTCAATTCCTTGACCAGGCGGAAATGCGGCGGATGGTCATCATCACGGACATAGTGGCACAATACCCGGGGAGCACACATGACTCCTTCATATTCCGGCACAGCGGCATACACACACGACTGGCCAGGGGAGACTTTGGCGAAGGACACATACTAGGTAAGTACACATGCCACCAAATAGTACACTGTGACCATGTAGCTGCGCATAACAGGCACTCACCCTCTGCTCCTTTCATTCAGGTGACAGCGCCTACGGTCTCCGTGAGTACCTCCTCACCCCATACCTCAACCCTGCAACACCACAGCAACGGCGTTACAATGCTGCACACGTACGCACAAGAATTTGCATTGAGAGGACATTTGCGCTTTTGCAGAGCCGATTCCGCATACTTCACAAGACTAGTGGGTCCCTCAAATACGAGCCTGATTTCTGCTGCCACATCGTGGCCGTGTGTGCAATACTCCACTATATTGCTACCAAGCGCAGGATACCTGTGGAGATCTCTGGCAGTGATTTGGAAGTGGACAACCGCCCACCTGCACATGTGCATAATGCACGCGGGGAGAATCCTGCAAAAGGAGACAGGCGACGCAACCAAATCACTATTAACTGTTTCTAGTGCACCCACTCCCCTCACCCAACACTTCACTCATGCATGACAATTGAAATAATGACATGAGTCAGATTAACTGGTACTGAATATATATTATTGTTTTTTTTCACAATAAAGTGGCATTTTTTCACACAGTTACATGAGAGCTATATTGAGTCTTACGTCTCCATGTATGTGAGGAGGGCATGCTTGTCTCAGCAGCATGGCCCTTCATGGTGCAAAATATATAGCCAATGGCACCTCCGGGCGGACGCTCCCAGTCGCCTTTCCACATCTTCCTCAGCATTTGCCCGTGAGGCAGCAGTGGGCCTGGTGCTGCGGCGGGGTACTATCACCAGTGGCACCGATTGGCTGCTGTGGCTTGAATTTCCCTCACTTGCGTCATCCCCCCCACCTGGCTGGCCATGGCCAGTTGCCTGCAGACCCTGCACTGCAGTGGTAACTTGCTCCAGTGCCCTTGCGATATCCTGGCAGCATTGGACCATTTGTACTTGCATGGCCAACGAGCGTCGTGAGAGTTGCGAGGTGGCATTCCCTATGATGTGGTTCGACCGCGTGTACGCAGACAGGCGGGTGAGCAGCTGGCGGTGGCGGCGCCGGTTGACGTCCCGCTGGGTCAACATGGCCTGGGTATTTTCCTCCACTGCAGTGGTCATCCTCTCCATTCTGTCTGAGAGCTGTCCCACATTCCTAGTGGTCTTGTGCATCTGTAGGTGAATGGCTGCAAGATGACGGGCCTGCTTCTGGTGTATGTGGAGCATACGGCGCTCAATTGAGAGGCCAGATACCCGCACATTCACCCCCCTGCCAGTGCGTGGTGTTGTGTCGTGCAGCTCCCTCACCAGTCCGCTCGACTGTGTTCTCACAGTGGCAGTGCGCCGGGTTTGTTTCCCTGCTGCAGCGGTTGTTGTCGGTGCCACTGGCATGGGTGTCACACGCTGCGGTTGTGGCGCGCCTGTTGTTGCTGAGGTGGCACTGTCCACAGGGGCAGGTGGTGGTACTACTGCTGGTGCTGCAGCTTGCCCTGATGGTCCTGGTTGAGGGGAAGGATGGACATCTTCCTCGGTGTCCTCAGGATTGTCATCTATTTGCAGGGCCTCGCTATCAGTGCTGGGTTCTTCAGCGCCACCTGTGATGTAAAGTGGACGTTGAATAATTACATGTATCTTGCACAAGGAAGGTTGCTACATGCATGCAGGCTACCATTCCCTGACTGGCTGTAGGATTGACTCTCACTGGATAGGTCTGGCTGTATGGGGCTAGATGGAAATTGTGGTCAGACTACATGTCCCACAATGCAATAGGGCTTTTCTGGTGTGCATGGGCTGCATGACTGGGGTTTCTAATGGGTTGCTCTGTGGTCATGGCCATTGATAGGGGACAGGGTCGCAGTCGCATGGCACTTACCTTGGGAATCTTGGGTGGGTCGGGAGGAGTCCAGCTGGGTTACCCCCACATGCCTGGGGATTTAGGGTGTCCTCCACTAGGTCCTCCAGTGGGGTGTTGGATGGGACAGTGGCCTCTCCTCCTCCTGTTGCGACACGCTCCCCCAGCCTCTCTGCAATCCTCTCCTTGGCACGCCCCCTGAGGTCGTACCAACGCTTATTTAATTCATCTATGGAGCGCTGGGTCACTCCCACGGAATTTGCTTTGGCGCGGATGCGCATCCAAATCCTTTGTTTGTCCACTTCAGGCATCCTCCTTGAGTCCTTCCCAAAGAGCCGGTCGTGGTCTTTGCTCACTCCCACTATGAGGTATTCCAATTCTTGTTCTGAGAATTTTATTTTGCGTTTCATTCCTGAGGAACTGCCCCCTGCAGCTTCCTGGGACATTTTCTGCTGTGTGGTGTCTCCTGATTTTGAGCTGGAGGTGGTCTGGAGTGGAGCTCTGGACAGTGCTGCTTCCACTTCAGGCTCAGTATGCAGAATGAGGGTGGGAACTGCCTGCTTCCTGGTTGTGATGTCATCACTGTGCTCAAAATGCGACTTCCCATTTTTGCGATCTCGCAATTAGCGAGATTGCAATTTGCGATTTCGGTAATTGCGAGATCGCAATTTCAACAAGGAAAACGGCAGATTCTGCGATTTTTATGCGATTTTGGGTGAATCGCAATCGGCAATTGCGGCCGATTGCGATCTCGCTTTTTTTATTCGCAATTTTTAATGAATCCCATTCTGCGATTTCTAAATTGCGATTCGGTATTTCTCGCAATTCAGAAATCGCAGATTTGGAGTTTGATGAATCTGGGGGTTTGCCTTGGACATTTTGAGTTTTGGAGCTTGGGTCAGTTTTGTTTGGGCGAAGGTTGGGCATATTGTTTAGGTGGAGAGGGTAGGTTTCTTTGTAAATAAATAAAGGGGAAAACTTTGAAAATTACCTCCCTTTTTTTTGTGCTTATTTTTCTGTTTATTATCATGTATAAATCTGTTCTTCTGTAATCATCAATATAAAAACTAATTTTCTAGTTATTATCAACCACCAAACATTATCTAAATAAACCCATACCTTCAGATCCGATGGTATAGACCCCTTCACGACCTGTTCACAAGCCTTCAAATGTTGCGTTCACTTTCCACTCTACTTTTTAACACCTGTGACATGTTCCCGCCCCTTTATATCTCCCTTTACTCACTAACTCTAAGGTCTCAGAAACTTGTAATCCTGCCATGATGACATATATTGTGTAGAACTATCTAGATAAAAAACACACTGGCAGTTAATATTATTTCTTACTAAGTTAAATTACATCCATACTAGTTGTCTTATCTGAATATACATATAGCAATAACAGGAGAGGCATCACAACTTCACAAGCAAGTTCCTACTTTCACTTCCACCCAGGTGATCTCCAACTGTAGGATTGATCTGAATGATTGATTGATTATCCATTGTAGGCAACTAAATTGAAGTAGAAAGACTTGGTAAGTGTGTTATAATTTATCAAAGATTTACAAAGAACTGACACCACCTGAGTACTATGTGATGACACAATGAGAATGCCTCATTTTCCTAAAATAGAATAAATACCATTGCTAGTAAGATTTGGCTAATATGGAGCTATTATTTGTGAAATCATCAAGTTATAAAAAATAGACTCAAAGTCAGGAGTGAACAAGCTTAGATTAGGTGTTTACGGTTAGGCAACACAAGGACTGAATGATGATTCTGACGACTGATGTTCTTCATTCTATAACTAAAAAGTATGGATAATTTTTAAGGCGCTGGTTGGTAATGGACTAGTGTGAAATACTGCTTCGAAGATTCTACAGTAACTCGGTGTTGCTTTCACCACATCTGTGCCACCAAGTGTGTGATCCACTGATGGTGTAATTTAAGCCACCCCTCAATACATCACACAGCTCGGGAGAAGAGGGTTAGGGGTTTGATGAATGGATGCATAAGGAGATTTGGGGAAAGGTTTGACAAAGACAAACACTATAACACAAGGCCAACATTCATCTGGGCAATAAGCAGCAGCACATCATTTGCCATCAATCTGTATTTAGAAGGAAACAAAGGAATGAATATAAAAGAGTACAGATAATTTCATTGCAAACAGTTCTTCTACCACCGAGACCCAATTTATAAGATATCTAAATGTTCTGTTTTCTAGGTTTGGGAATGAACCCACCCACCAACTTCTCTTATTTGTTGATGGTTAACAGAAAAACTATACTGGGTTGCAAAATTCTCCTAAGGAATGTCCACTCCTGGGGCCGTCTGCACTGGTCCGGTAGGTAAGCAGGAGTATTGTTGAGCTCAGCTAGCTTTTACCTTTCGTTCATGAAGAAGACTAGAAGATGGCCTGCGGATTGTAAAAGAGAAACTGTATTTTAGAGTCAAGGAGAAGGACAGAAGGAAGGTAAGCTTCATGAGGAGTGTATCAAGAAGACTCAGAGGCAACGCAAAAAAAGGGGGCTCAGAGTATCACTTTTGCCACAAGTCCAACACACAAACACACACTGCAATATTTCACTAATGCACCTCTCTATTCTACACATCTGAGTAATAGGCCTCCGACTCTTGGTTTACCTTTGAACTGAAGTCGATACTCAATAACTTCTTGCTTCTAGCTGTTGATGAGATGTTCCTGCAGCTCCCACCCTGAGTTCTTCCATGATACTCTTCCTGACTCTGAGTACCATCCAGTCATCATCATCATGAATCACGATGGTCCAATCAAGATAGACATGGAGTGCATTGTTGTTGAAGAACAAGTGGAAAAACAGAATTGCAGTTTTTTGCATAGATTTTTTTGTTTGTTAACTCAAGTGACTGGCTAAGTGTGAAAGGGCTGATCACCGAAATAGAAAACAAATTAGAGCCCATCACCCAAACCTCAAGCAATGCAAATCAATAATCATCTCAAGAAATTTCCCATATTTTAGTTCAACACACCCTCCCTCACTGTCTGCCACCACATGAATCATCAATCAACTTAAATCATCACTTCTGCAACCAGACACTCACCATTGCAATAGTTGAATTTCACTCATTCAATCGAAGCACAGGTTGTTTAGGTAGGTATTCAATCATCTTTGTTGCAGACAACACATTGGAAATTGGTATTGGCCGGCAGTCTTGTAGATAATAGATTATTTTATAGGGCAGCCCTTCTATTGCTAAGTGATGCAAAAAGATTAGGCATTAGAAATGCAAGGGGGCAGGCATGGCCCCCAATGTCATGAAAGAATTGTGGAGGCTTCTTCAAGGCACTGTGGTCCAACTGTAATCTGGCAATATATATGTGACTAATAAAACAGGTGGGGCAGCATAAATCTGATACAAAAAACATATTGTTCCTCTAGCTAATATTTTTTTGTTCTTTTTCAAAGAAAGAACTACGTTTAACAAGAAAAAATGAATACGTTTTATGGAGGCACTGGTATACTTAGTCCAGGGAGTTTTTCCTCAAACTCAAGTGGTTCACCGAGAAGTTGGTTATATAACACATTTGATTAAATTTCGGACCAATCACCCTCTTCCTCCTCCTGTGCTGCTGTTTCAGGAGCGTTGTAATTGTGTGGTATAAAATGTTGCTTCATTTTGAGCATAGTGAATCTCTCCCCATTTTGAGGTGAGAGACTAGTCCTTCTCACTGTAACAGCTGCATTAGCTGCACTGGACACATATTCAGCAGACACACTGGGGACAGAACAAGCCAGATACTTTAATGCCAACCTGCTAAGCTCTCGCCATTGAGGCATCTTCCCATAACAATATATAAATGGATTTTGATCACCCAGATACTCCTGGAACATCCTATGAATGGTCATTCGTGCTGCAGGTTGTGCAACCTGTTTTGCCATCGACTCTGCACTGAACTTGAGAGGTGCCTTCTTTTGCTGTTGTTGCATGGGTTCTGGTTGATGGTGTTGTTGACTGCCCTCTCTGGAAGTTGAAGGTGGCACCCCAGAACTGCAGGCTGGGACTCACTGTTCTTCTTCCAAGCTTCCGGCTTGCTCTACAATCCACCTCTTGTATTTTAAAACATCCTTTCCGGAAACGGGAATAAAAGTGAGCAGACTTTTTTTTCTGTGAATCAAGTAGTATATGTAGTATATGTACTCTTTGGACTCAATGATGTTATATTGTAGCCTCAAATCAGATCCGTTGCCAAGTGAAGGACTAAGGTCTCAAACAAGGCATGCCCTTCTGTGTTTTCATTCACACCTACGGAGGAGAACCTTTCAGATGCCTTCTTTACCTGGTCTTGTAGGAAATGCAACAATGGGATAGCTTGGCTCATCGTATACTCCTGAACAAATACTGGGAGATAGTCAGTCTAAGGATAGGACAATTAAACCTCTAGATGTTCAACATAAAATTGTTCACCAGGTACAAATAGTTTGCCCGCCTCTAGCATGAGTGTGATCATCGTATAGTCCTACTTGCTAACTTTCCGTGCGACAACCTCAAAAGGGAGTTGCATCTGTGCAGGTATTTGATTAGGCCCCATTTGTCCGCATCCATGGTCATAGCTTTCCCAACTGCATCTCTTCCTCTTTGAATGCCATTGTCATTGATCTGTTTGTGCTGCATGTAAAAGGTGGCGGCCCACAGTGTTGGCACCTCCTGTATCAGGGTGTTAACTGGTGCTCTGTTATTACACTGAAGTATGTGCAACTGCTTACCAGCTTTAAAAAATGGCTGCAATGAGTGCAGATTGTTCTGCAGGTGGTCAGTATGGTGCTGACTGTGTCTTCCTTTTTGAGGAAGTCTTGTATCACCAGGTTGATGAAATGGGCCAGACACAGGACCCTGATAAGCCTCGATCTGACATTACCGTGGATATCTTACTGCCATTGTTGATGTTTACAGCTGTATGTGGTTTCTCCATTGCAAACATGGGCACTGTCATATGCTGCTGAATGCTCTTAAAACTTTTTTTCAGGGTAGAGACCTAAAGATATCTTTTGCTTTACATCTGCAAAAGAGATCCAGTGTGCAGTGATGCATATGCAATCAGTCGCCTGACAACTGGTCCACATGTCTGTCATCAGGTGATGGTGTGAACAACACTTTGCTGCAAAGCTTTTCCAATCAACTGCAGCACATCCTGACACAGTGCTGGAACACCCACTGTCAAACTAGATCCTACTTTGCACCTTCCATTTCGGGAAGATGGCTGCCACAAATTCTAAGAATCCCACTCCTCCACAAAAGAAAAAGGGAGGAAGCCCAGTGTTAACATTTTTGCCAGCTTCTTATTGTACAAAAGTGCGGCTGGGTGGTTTCACTCGTAGGGCCCTTTCTAAACATGCTTCTAACAGTAGCCTGGATTTTCTTCTTTGTTGGGGCACTGACACAGGCATCTTTTGAGAAGTAGATGCTAGTGGTAAACTCAATGTGCATGGTGGTGGGGAAGTCACTGTATCCTGTGGTGTGTCCATCTCCCTCTAAGTCTTCATGTGCGGTTGTGAAGTCTCTGAGGCGGGAACAGGGCTGTTTTCTGTGAAGATTTCACCCTCTTCTTCCTCATCATCACCTTCCACCATGATTGAACTTGTAGCTGATGTTCCCCGACTCACCCCACCACCACCACCACCACGTTCAGCAATTTTAAGGTGCTCCTTCCACTTGATTGTGTGGTGTTGTTTCATATTGGTCGTCTGGCCTCCAGTACCATAATGTGTATGAGACTTACCTTAACAAACATTTGTGTTGGCAAATTGTGCACTGCAATGTGCTCCCCCTCTTTACTAACTGTAAAAAAGTCCAAAACTGGGGTGGAGTACTTTTTTACTAGGACACTGCCTGAAGAAGAACTGTAGATAGATGGGCATGTTATTGATTACCTCTCTGCTTCTCCTGAAGCAGGATTTGGTGCAGGTCTCAGCTTGGGTTTTGCAAATATGGGAGCTGATGGTGGTGCTACCTGTGACACATCCCTTGGAGCTGGTTAAATAGCAATGTCAGATTCCTCTGTGTTACCTTCCACCATAACTACCTCGTCATTGTCATCCTCCTCTTTATCTTCTTCCATAAGTCTAAATCTTTCTTGAAATGTACTATTCCCTTGCCTTTCCTGTTGTCTCCTGGTCTCAGTCGGGGTCCACTCCATGTCCCTTTCATCATCATCAGAAGTGGTGCTTGGAGAAGTTGGTGCAATAGTACCCTTTGTTTTCCTTGCTGGAGATCTGGCAGCTAATGATTCTAAAAGAGGAGGTTTAACTTCTTGCTTGGAATGAAGCTCAAACTCCTCTTCTGCTCCAACATCAGATAAATGCGCTAGTGATTGTTGAGGCTGCTGTCCACTTTGCTGTGTTTCCTGAAACAATTGTGTGCTACTTTGCGAAAGGTACAAATTTAATTCAACATCACTACTCGTCGGCGTTGACATGATTGCACAGGCTGCCTCACTGACACACATAGTCCTGGGCTTAGGTTGGGGGGGGGTGCTGTTGATGCAGGAGTGCTACTCTCAGCATGCTTAGGGGAGGCCATTGTGGCAGGCACAACTTTCCTGAAAAAGATTGCAGTTGGCAAACCAGTTGGGGAAATCAGCTTCTTCTGCTCCCCACAGCCACTTTCTTGGCAGCACCTTTCTTTGGGGCCATCTTGAAGCTGTCAGTTGGCAGTGGCACTTAGCTTCGCAACAAGCTGAAGAGATGAGTGTGTTGCATAGTCGGTCATGCGTCACGGTGTGCACAGGCCTTCTATCTGGCAGTACTGTGGGTGATGTCTCTACTTGTTGCAGTTCAAGTAGTAGTACAAACAAACAATATCATTTAGTGTGGTGATTTAGCAGTAAGGCAGTCTTACTAACCGTTCATAACAACCACACCCACAAACTTTCATTGTGTGCAGTACACTCAGGAAAGATCAGAAAGAGCATCAAAAACAATATGCAAATGTATCATTTTGCTTTATGTGCATCATGTGGGGATTTGACACTCAGGAAGGTGCAGGTGACAATGGAATAATCCTTAGACAATGAATACTACTGTGCAGTGCACCTATTTCTGTCATGGGGTTGATGCCAGATGTTAGGAAAGTGGAATCACATTTTTTTAGATAAAAAAATTTCATTAAATTACAAACATTGAAATTAAAAAAAATTCAATAATTTTAGAAGAAAAAAATTAAAATGTTTGAAAAATAAAATTAAAAAAGTACAAATTCATTTTCAAAATATAAATAAAAAAATAAATTAAAAATGTAAATAAATAAATAAAACAGAACAATTTAAATTAAAACAACTAAAATTCAAAGAATCAAAATAAATAAATTAAAGAAAAGTGAAAATATGCACAAGGATATTAATTTTAAAAGTTGTTTTATGCACCCATGTATAGTACACGGCCTACTGCCTGAAAATGTCCATTGTCAGAATAGGCCACAAAGTGAATTAAATCAATATTGTAAATTCAATGAAACACGGGAAGAAAATGAAGTAAACCGTGCAACATTTTTCCTTCACAAAAGAAGAAAAATTAAATGCAAAAAATAACTAGGCCCCTACTAAAACTGCAGGCCACCCATCACAATGAATTTTAAAAATCGAGTAAAATTATAAATAAATTCAGGTACATGTCCCCAATCAAACAAACCATACCCTTAAACACCAGTTTTCAAACTTACTTGTGATATCTCAAAACTAAAGTCCTTAAATCCAATAGTATACATGCAGCCTACAAGGATAGTGTTGCTTGCAGCTCAAAATCCCAATGTAAAGTGACTAGGAGGGAGAGAAAGAACTGGGAGGAGCCTGCTGGACAGGAACAGGATGTTGGAGTCTCTGGGGCACTTCCTTCTGGTTTGAAAAAAACACTTTTAATAAATGGCTTCTTGCACAAAAAAGCTATGGCAACAGCCAGTTTGAGAAGAAAATACACTCTAAATCCCTCTCAGCTGCATACTCAAGAAGAAAAGGTGCTTGACCCCTCCGTTTGCCATTGCGATCGCCACTAAGGATGCAAGATGGTTGTCGTTGTGGCTCGTAGCCCTGCGAGTGAGCACGAAGTCTTACGGGAGCTCGCCCATCAGAGTGAGAAGTCTTGCACACGCTCGCAAGCAGCCCAAGAGTCTTGGTGCTCACATTTGAGAACCAAAAGAAAACTTGAGAGTGAAAGCAAAAAACAAAACCCTCTGGTTTGCGTCCTTATGGCACAAACAGGAATTCCGCGTTCCTCCACGGAGCGCGGAGTGCCTGAATTCCTCAAACTCCGTGAGCAGAGTGGAGTTTACTGCCCGGGCTTAGGAATGACCTCCCCTTAGAAGAATCTAAATGCAAAGATTTGTTAACTAGACCAATAGCATTTGTAGTGGTGCATGAAGACATTTTGAAAGTATTTGTAAGTTTATGATTTTTAACTGGCATATAATGAGGCAAATTCAGAATTATAAGCAAAACAATCAGCTTTAAACTAATACCGGTAAATACTCCTAAATAAAGTGTTTGCTTCTAAGAGAGATTAGAGTGGTAGGCTCCACACGCCTAGAGATTCAGACTGTTTAGTTTAAAAGAATTAGCAGCAATTGATTTGAGCAATGTTCGGAAAATGTTCGGTACAAATATCAGGGCAGAGTTCAAACCTCAACTCCCCAATAAAGTTCAATTCAAGAAGGTTCAGGTGGACTCTATTTGTTATAGCAAAAGGAGTAGAATGCTCTCTCTTAGTCATTGGCCGCCAGATAAGTCCATTCACAAGATGAATACTTTAGACTTGGTATGATTGCTCTCTTTGATCTCTTTACAGCTGTGTGTTCATCATCACTGTCACTCAGATCAGACTGTTCAGAACTTTCAGGAATTGTTGCAAACACTCACTCTTCTGTTAGACAACGTCTCAGTGTCTCTTGTCTTCTTGGGCAACAGACTCTGCTCACTTTCTTACTACACCAGGTTCTTCATTAAGGTCTGTTTTTCTCATAGTCATCTATGCTGGCGGTGACCCTTCTGTACCTATAATAGTTGACTCCGTCTGACCTCCCACAGGCCAAACAGGAGCTGTCACCAACTACTTGCTGGTACCCAACAGCTTGACTAACCTGATCCTTCTTTCGCACTGTAACAACCGGCACATCAGCGAAAGGTACTGTTATATCATCAAGGGGACAAGGGACTCTGTGAGTACGAACTGCAAGTACCCAGTTCGGGAGGCCTTCACACTTCACAGCAGTATGGATAACAAGGATCACCTGGGATGGCCCACGCCAATGAGGTTCTAAGAATGACTATTACACATGCTTCTTCACCATTACCAAATCACTGGGACTAAGGTCATGGCGCCGGCCCTCTTGAGTCACACTAGCAGCCTCTCAAACCTGGTGAGACATAGAATGCACTACATCAGCCAAGCCTTTGTAATATTCCAAGATCGCGCCATCTGTGATGTTCATGAGAGCATTAGCAGTGTCCTCCGGCTGTCTCATCACTCTTCCCATGTTGATTATATGGGGCAACAATCCTGTTTGCCTATCTGTTGTGCTTCTCAAACTCATCAACATCAAAAGCAATGAATCTGGCCACTTCAGTGATGTCGATGTGCACACCATTTCCAATATGGATTTCAATGTGCCATTTATCTGCTCGATGAGGTCAGACGCCTAGGACAGTAACTGCAATGTAGCTTCTGCTAACCTTGTAATGCTGCACACAACATTTGCAAGACCTCACTGATAAACTGAGTGCTGCAGCCCGCCTCCAGAGAAGTCAGGAATCCAAACCTAGGAATCAACTCTCTCAGCAACAGTTTAGCTACTGTAAGACTGTCATTCATTCTTGAAAGATAAGCTTCTTCCCCCTTTCGAGAAAATACAGACAATCATCAAAACTTATCTTAATCTGTTGCAAAAGGGCTTTTCAATAAAGTCCATTTTGTATCCGATTAAAGGGACCTGCTGATTTCCCTACATGTTTCAGAATAATAGATGTTCTCTTTCCAGCTTTTTATCATTGATATACTACACACCAATGGCACAGATTCTCAGCCAGCAATCTAAATCTGGGATTAAAATCTGCCTGTGTGAAGACGCATCACTGCGTCTCTTCCAACATGCACAGGACCATGATAATGTCTAGCCATAACAAACTGTCAGGTAATATAGGTCTGCCACCAGTATAGACCCATACATCATCCTTGCTTTTAGAACGTACTGCTCTGATACAACCCTGCAGTTCAGCTGTAGTAACTTCTTACTGTAACCCCTTCACCTCCTCTCAAGTGTCAACAGCCATTCACAAGTTGCAATTCATGACATTTGAAGTTTCATTCAGTAGATCACCATTAAACGTATGTGCATTTAAGGAACAATACTTGGCAATGTCATCAGCATGTTTGTTTCCAACAGTCACATAGTCAGTACCTTGTCTGTGGGCAACTCACATGACAACTGCAATTTTGTCAGGCATTGGTCCTGGTGGACTCATGTTTAGAATTGTGGAGATTCTTTCTTGTGACACTTTCCTTGCTCCTTTCTCAATGTGATGTCCTAAGTACAGGTCTTCAGTTTTGCAAAACTGTAGCTTTGTCAGTGATACTTTATGTCTGTTTCTGGCTAAATGATTAAGTAGTGCATTTGTATGATTTCTTCATGCTTCTCGTGTATTCAGTGCCACCAATAGGCCATCAATGTACTTCACTAAGACTGAATGGTAAGGCATCAACAGAGGCTTAAGATTCTTTTTGAGTATCTGATTTAAAATCAAGGGGCTTTCTGTATACCCTTGTGGGAGTTGGCACCAAGCCAAATAATGACTGCCAAAACAAAAAGCAAAGAGATATTGGCTATTCCCATGCAAAGGGATAGAGAAGAAGTGCTGGCAAAGAGAACTGAACGCTTCACATGGAATCTGGTATATGATCACAGTCAGATTTGGTACCACAGAACACCAAGGAAGAATGATGGAATTCACCCTTCTCAAATGATGCACAAATGCTACTTGCCATTCGTCATGATAGGAGAGTTACATGGACTTCGCATTATCTCCTTCAAGATTCCTTGCTCAAACATTGAGTCAGACATAAGAGAAATTCTGGCAACAGTATCTAGGGTCAAATTGTATTGTAGGATTCTTGCAAATTAAGCATTTGTTTTCACTGTAATACGGACTGTTGAAACACCTTTGATTAGTCTGATAACGTTACCTGCAAAGCCCCAGATTTTAAGTAACACAGTGCCTCTCAGTTCAATGGACAAGTCTTCTTTAGTCAAAAGATTATACATCACTACATCTGACCTCTGTGAAATTCAATGCCATTGGAAGTACAATAAATAGAACAATTTAGTTTGCATAATAAATCTCATCCAAGGAAATTCCCTGGACTTGAATCACACACCACAAACCAATGTGATCCTCAAAGGATCACAGACACTGCTTCAGAAATTGGGGTGCACATTTGTTTGTTTGTGACTCCTAGAACTTGGACTCTTTCTCCTGAGAAGAGTAGGTTGGGAACCTCTGCTGTTCTCACAGTAGAGCGGGTAGCACCAGTGACAACGAGGTATGATATATGATTACCATTTACCTTTCCATCTACATAGTGACCGCTCTGGTCTACCTCCAAGGCTGTGCCAAGCATGCAGCCCTCCTCCCCCCTCAGGCACAGTCATGCTAATGGATCTGTGTCAAAATCATTCTATTGTGCTGCACTCTGATTTGGGAAAGAATTTCTAATCTGTTGTTGAACCTGACTCATATTATATCTTGCTGTCTAGACATTTTGTTGTGGCATTGGGGCTAGTCGTATATGCATTGTTTGATTCTGAGGGATATTAAAATTTCTATTTCTCCATCTCAGTAATTGCTGAGTTTGTACCATGCTATTTCCTTGAGACTGTGCACACCCTCCATTCTGTACCTGATTTCCCTATTATTTACATTAAACTTACACTCACGTTTACAATGTCCCAGCGTGCCACACATGTGACAAGGATTTGTTTCCTTTCAAGCGGACACTGGGCGTAGTAGGCGTAGTAGGGCTCCGTGAAGCTACGTGAAGTTGGCATGATGCTACGCCCACTCACGCGCTTCATGTAGCCCCACTACGCGCCTCCCGCCTCCCTCCCGCTCTCCTTTACAGACATAAATTTAGGTATTAACCCGTTGACTGCTTCCGCGATTTCACGGCAGTGCGGCCGTTTTAAAAAACGGGCGCGGCCGCATCGGTCATTGGCCGACGGCAGCACCAGCGAGGTAGTGCTGCCGTCGGCCAATGGCCGACGGCAGCATGGAAGGGGTTAAGTGCAGTAAAAGTAAATAAAAGCACTTACCTGGTCCGCAGCATCCCTGAGCTCCCTCTTCAATTTTGCGCCGCCTTCTACCATCGAAAGGCGCATGCGCGGCTGCCCGTGCATGCGCATTTCTCACGAGATAGGGCCAGTGCACCCGGTCGAAGGCTTTCTCTGCATCAATGGCTAGGAGCATGTAGTCGCCTGGCGTGAGGGACGCCTTCTCTATGAGATGCAAGGTGCGCTTTGTGTTGCCACTGGTCTGTCTCTGTGGGATGAAGCCGGCCTGGTCCGGTTCCACAAGCTGGGCCATATACGTCACCAGACGTGTAGCTAGAATGCTCGTGTGCAATTTAATGTCCACGTTTAGGAGTAAGATAGGCCTGTATGCGCTGCACACAGTCTTGTCTTTCCCAGGCTTAGGGATAACAACTATTGCCGCCTCCAACATCTCCCCCGGGATGGTACCTATGTGTTCAAATGTATTAAACAGAGCTGTCAAGGTGGGAGCTAGTAGGTCGCAGAACGTCTTATAAAAGGCAGCTGTGTAGCCATCCGGGCCAGGAGATTTGCCCAGCTTAAGGCGGGAGATGGCTGAAATCACCTCCTCCGTTTGTATTGCTCTATCCAAGTGGTCAGCCTGCACCTGGGTTATGGCAGACATGTGTGTTGCAGCTATATACCAGGCGCTGTGGTGATTATCCAGCGGATCCCCCTGATAAAGGTCTGTATAAAAGTTGCGGAACACTTCAGCGATTTCCGAGTCTTCAGAGACAGAGTTCCCTGCGGGCGACCGAATAGTCTGCACTCCCTGATGCTGTTGAGCCTCTCGTAGCTTATTCGCCAAGAGGCGGCCACACCTATCCCCTCCGTTGTAATAAGAGTGTCGGAGCCTGAGAGCCGCATACTCCGCCCTGTCCCGATCCAGGGCTGCCAGCTGCTTCCTCTCCGTGCATAATTGCCTCCAAGCTCTGGAGGCGCCCATCCTCTGATAAAGCTGTTCAAGCTCCGCCACCCTTTGTGTGATCTTCGCTCGCTTACGGCTGCGTTCCCTATTCTGAGCAGAAGATATAGCTATGAATTTGCCTTGATGACTGCCTTCAAGGCCGTCCATTGGGTCGCTAAGGAAGTGTGGGGATTAGCATTCTGGGCAGCAAAATGAGTGATGGCTTTTCGGATTTGGTCGACCACTGTCGGGGTGTACAGCAGGGTGTCCCGCAGGCGCCAGTGTCTAATAAAGCACGGGGCGCGAGGCGGCTGTAGTGTGGTGAGCACAGGGGAGTGATCCAAAAGAGAAGCCTTCAGTATTTCTACGTCCTTCGCATAAGCTTGCATGGAGGCGGAGCAGAGGAAATAGTCTAGACGTGCATACATTTTGTGGGCGCCTGAGTAAAATGTGTAGCTGCTTGTACGCGGGTGAAAGTGGCGCCATAAATCTAGGAGTCCCAGGTCATCGAGGTGTGCCCGCCCGCATGTGTCAGTACCCCAACTTGTGTTGTTCTTTGGCTGGAGCGATCCACCATGTTATCAAGGACAATGTTAAGATCTCCCCCAGTAGGTAGTGCCTGTCTGATGTTGCAGCCGCTTCACTGAGTGCCTTATGGAGAAATTTGGCTTGTTGTTCATTAGGGGCATATATGGAAACCACCACAAAGCGCAATTCCCCAAGGGAGAACCGGTAGGTGAGTAGGCGACCCTTTATTTGGGATTCTTTCTGCAAGACCTTACCCGGGAAGGAACGAGAGACCAGGATGGCTACCCCTGCTGATTTTGAGGTGTTAGAGGAGAAGTGCTGCGTGGGGAATACCTTGGATCTCATTCCGTGATGATCTTTCGCAAGGAGGTGTGTCTCCTGGAGGAGGCAGATATCCACCTTGGAATGGCCCAGGAAGTGGAGGATGGCTCTACGCTTAATGGGGTTGTTCAGGTCCCTTACGTTAAGTGTAAGTACCTTGACGGGGTCAGACTGCATCTGAAAACTGTGAGCGAGGTATAGCGTGGTATGAGCGGATGGCCAATGCGTGCAAGGTGAGGGCCGGAGACCCAGGTCGCAGTCGCCTAGCTCAGCAGCTCCAGAGCGGTACTAGAAAAGGTGGACAAAGGAACCCCAACTCAACACAACCCCAAAAACATGTGAGCAAGAAATAGTCCATGAAAAAAAGTCTGTTGTCCCTGGACAACTGGAATCACTATGAAATAGGGTCCGTGGTACGGTGAGCAAGAACATTTTCTCCACCTGCTGCCCCCCCTGTGGAGAGCAGAGGAGCTTAAAGAGGAAGAAGATTTAGGGCCTCCGAGTACACCCATCACCCAACGGTGGAGTCCACCCCTCCTAGTGCTTCTGCTTCCACAGTTAGCGCCTCCTTCTGACCCCTAGTGATGTCCGAGGCAGCAGGCTTCCTCAGGCTTCTTGTCCTACCCTGTCGCTGCCAGCCCACTTGAGAGATCTCCGGTCCCAAGCTCGGGCCGCCCGCGTTGCCTTCCTCCGGAGGTAGTGTCAGTCCCAACAGCCGGCAGGCATCTTGTAAGGATCTCAATTGTTTCAGCTTACCCCCATGCTGAAATATCAACTGGAAGGGGTGTCCCCAGGAGATAATAGCTTCTTTGGTCTTGAAGTCCTGGACACACATCAGGATGTCTGCTGGTGGGGCGTTGGGACCGCAAGGTGGGCCCACTCTGTGAGCTCTGTCCAGTATAATGTCAGCCTCAAAGGAGTCTCCCAGAATGTGCCGGAAAATGCCAGTGGCAAAAGTAAATAGGTCATGGGTGTCATCGGATATTTTAATCCCCTGGATTCTGATGTTGTGTCGTCGAGAGCGATTTTCAATGTCCTCCAAGTGCAGCTTCATATCTATATGCTGGTCTTTTAGTCGGAGTACCGGCTGCTGGAGAGTAGTCAAATCTGAGACAGCTGTGTCACTTTTCTCCTCCAGTGCGGCCACTCGCTCCCCAACACTATCTACGTCTCTCCATTGAGTTCAGTAGCAAATTCCGCCTTTACCGATTGGATATCTTCCCTGAGCGTTAGAAAGAGGGAATCCAGGAAGGATTTTGTGATAGGCTCATCTCAAGGCGTCGCTGAGAGTTTCTCCGGTAACGTAGGTTGTGCAGAGGCCATAATTTTAGGGTTAGACTGCGGTTGGCCAAATATATCTTTGATCGTCTTCGGCTTCGTGCTCCTAGATCTGGACATGCTCCTCGGCAATCTTTGGGTAAACTGAAGTGAGGCAGCGATCAATCAGGGGGGCGACTTGAGGGACCAGGCCTCTCAATAGTCAGGAGTGAATGGTCACGCGGCGGCGCCTACTGGTCACTGCCACCAGATGAAAGGTCAACATTTCTTCGATGGGTGCACCGGCCATCGTGCCGCGTGGGTGTAGTTGGTCCCAAGCTGCCCCACCACTCCTGGTGTGGGGGACCTGATGCGGCTTCGTTGCCTGGGGGAAGGGCTAAGTGCCACTGCTGTCCATCCCTTCCACGCTCGATCTTCACTCCGGGATCAAGGGTCCCCCAATCTGCGCAGCACAGGGCTTCAGGACAGTATCGCAGGACTGCGCACTCGACCTCCAGATAGTAACCCCCGACTCCACTTCGTGGGCCCCTAGCGCTGACACCTCCGCGCAGATCTGGGCCAATGGTGAAGGGGGCCCTTGCACAAGCCGTAGGCCTCGGGGGTGCAAGCAGCGGCACGTGGGGCCTTCTCCAACCAGCTACCCTTCAATGATGGCCCCGGGCCTCGTCAGGCCCCGGGGCAGTAACCCTCCAGCAGCATGGGTAGACCCCGGCCTAGGTCATGTCACTTCTCCCACAGTGCCACTCTGCTGCACCTAGGCACCAATCAATGCCGCACACCCCAGCTGGGGACTGTAGGTGGCCAGCGCTCCTCGTGTGGCGGTGCATATAACTCCCCGGTACCTGCATTCCTGGGCGGTGAGTTACTTCCAACTCCTCAGCTTAGCAGGTCTCGCTGGGGCCCAGGTCCAAACATAAGGCCCACCCTGGGGACCGCACATGGCAGAGCGCTGTGTGTCTGCGGGGCCCAATGGGGACACGTGGTGGCCTACTCTTGGCTCACCCTATCCCGCCTATGGCGGCCGTCCGACTCGGCTCTGCGTCTGGGCCTTGGAATCTGTGCGGCCCAAACTGAGACTCAGTGGGCCAGGCCACGAACAGCACTCAACCCGCACCGCGCGACTGCTGCTCTGCCTGCCTGGTGACTGGGCCTGTCTCGGGGGCTCACGGGGGTCCTCAGAAGCTGTCTGCAGGCCTCCAGCCTGGGCACCCCGCGGGGATCCTCACCAGCTCCGCCCCCTGGTCCACCCGCTCCTCAACTCTTTTCCGGGTCAAATTCTGCTGCGAGTCCGCCAATGGGGTCCGTAATGTGCAGGTGCTGCCGGAAGGCTGGATGCTAGCCACGATGGTCCGCAGTGCAAACCCCCGCATTGTCGAGGCTCCCTCACCGGGAGCGCCGGGACCAAAGGACACCCTCCGCCGCCCGTTCGGGTCAACGGGCAGGCTCGGACCAGGTCTAGGGAACTCCATAGGAGACTCAGTCAATCCTAAGCCGATGAGGGTCCCCAAGGGGCATGTCGTATGCAGGTTTGGGAGGCGGCGGGCAGGAGCTGGGAAAAACACGTCCTATCCCGCTGCCATCTTGGCCATTCCCCGTCTGTTTCAGTTTAAAACTATTAACCCCCTGCATTACAGGAGTCAAATTAAATCCCATTTCTCCTTCAATTTCTTATGTTTCATCTCTGCAGTACTTGCGTAAGGCAAAATATTGGCAGTCAGTTTGTTCTGCCAGCATAGTAAGCGCTGATGAATCATGGAAGAAATTTCAGGCCTCAAACCATTCCCAAATCCCATGTCCAAATCCCATGTCGCTTTCTGCTAATTTCCATTCCACTATACTGTTGGAAAACCATCAATCACTCATAATAGGCATGAACAGTTTCTTTGAGTTCCTGTGTCATTCTGTCAGTTTTAAGCCAATCAATTTCTTCAGGAGAAATCTTGGGTTTTAGGAAAGTAATCACTTGCTGATATTTCTTCATTAGCACTGGAGATGGGGCACCCGTTCTAGGATTCCCTCAGGGGTTCTGTTGCAGGCCAATCAATAGACACTTTATATTCTATCCAAAAGACTCCCTGTCAAACAGGGTATTCAAATCTATCCACAGAACTTTCAAAATGTTGACACACCTTTCAATTTGCCTGTACCATTCTACTGGATTACCTCTCAATTTTGGGAATTCATTTGTGAAAGACAAAATATCAGTTCTAGACCATGGCACGTGTATATATCTTCCTCCAAGTACTTCTATCATAGGAAACAGTAATGCTTCACCTCAATCATCAATCTCCACTGAAGGTGCACATACTCTTACTTTCTTTCTTTCCTTATTCTTTGACCATTTACATTCCCACTTGTCAAATTTGTTTCTGTTCTTCAGTAATGTCTTTATCTCCCTAATCTGCAGCTTGAATCCTGTTGACCTCATAATATCAATGTCTTTATCACTAAAATCCAATAGGAAGGCTCTCTACAACACCTTTGACTTTCCTACATCAATCTCATATTTTTTGTGTTAATTCAGCAAATTTTTCATGAGTCTGTCTAGCTTGTTTCGTAATTTCTTTAATAAGGAATAAAATGTCCAGATGTTGATAGGTACTTAATCAGGATTGACTAAGTGTCCCATTGATAATTTCTTCCAATTCAACTTTTAATTTGGCTACATCTGTTACTTTTTCCTTTCTTGGGGTCACTGGCATAACAAAATTTGAGGGGCCCCCCGCAAGGTACATGGAGGTGCCCCCTCTGGACTCAATCAGGGACTCTCCGGCCAGACTACTGTGCTGAGGGGGCCCCCAGGAGCTTGGGGGGCCCCGCTCCATGAGGGCTATGGGGGCCTGTGTTACGCCACTGCTTGGGGCTCGTGTAACCACTTTAAATATTTTAGCCAATCATCAGATTCTTGAGGAGAAAGACCTGGCATATCTGAATTCAACTCTTGTCAATGAGAATTTCCACTTACTCTTGGAAGTGTATTAATTAATATGGTATCATGATTTGTGGTTTCTACTTGTACTTGCACTATCACATCTGAAGTGGAATCATTCACATGTGGAGTATCACTAGTTTTTGGTACGTAAAATGGTGACAAATTTCAAACAATTCTACTAACTGGATTGAAGTGTGTTTGGTTTGAAGCAGTATCCACACTCCTCGGATTCATAACATTTACTCAAGTTGGGACCATTGGGGTTGGACGAACTTGTCTCTCAGTCAAACCTATATGGGCATTGGATGAATTGCTCAGTCCAGTTGGAAGTACCAAGGTATGAGTAGTATTAACCCGTGATTTAGGTTTGTAAAGTTGTACAACAGAACCAATAGTAACAGGAACTGTCAGAGCATCTGGGACCTTTAATGCCCTTGAATTCAAAAGAACTGTCATCCCAGTCTCTACTACTATATGCGAAATAAGTGTTTATTCATTTGAAATCACAGGCACAGTAGGTGCATTTGGAATTTTCTCTGGTTCTACAAATCTTGGTACCTCAGATTGTGACCCAGTGTATGGTTGTCGACAATTTAAAAATAAATCACTCATGAAATCATCATCTAGGTCGCTGTCCTCAGCATTTACTACAATATCAGTGTTTTCTGTCTCTTAATGTTTTTTCTTTTCCCTTTCTTCACATTTTCCTCTTACTTCTTATCCTACTGTTAAAGGGGATACATTCCAGTTCCTGCAGTAACGTCTGCTCTCCATGCTTTCCGTTATGTACCCCACCTAGCCTCTGCACCCGTACTTATAGCTCTTTTATATTTCCATCTGTATTTTTTTTCTCATTTTGCTGTGCTTTGTATTCCAACACCTTAAGGGCTTTGAATTGGGCAGGGCTAGGAGGTGGTCTCAATTTGTATAATGTCCTCATCAAATGTTCTATCCTCCTCAAATAATATGTTCCAGAATGAGGGTACTGTAAAGCATTGTCATCTTCTGTACAGTTATATCAATTTGTGAGCCAAAGACATGAGTGTAACCCTTTGTCCATCATGACAGTATATCCTGGCGCACCATCAGGTGGCAAATCTTCTCCTACTCTAAGGTGTATACTCACATCTTCCATCATTAATTTTCTAAAAGCTTTCCTAATTTATTTTTTTATCTAATTTATTTTCACTGATGATCTTCAGTAAAACCAGGAAATATTTTCTCTTCCCTCAATCCCAGGGTGGCTTTACACCAACCAACAAATCCCAGCACCACACACAGTGACATCAACCTTACTCCTAGCAGCAGTCTACCCTCCTTTACAATTTCTTCTAAGCATTTTCTAAGCAAAGTCACAATGCAATGCAAGCTTTTTTCAAGAACTACATCTGTCTGCTCCACTAAAAGATATTCAAAAATGTCTCTTTCACTCAAAAGGTAATGCAAAACAATCTTATTTCTATCCCTAACATTAGCATTCACTTCAAGTGAGATTTCGACCAGCGAAATCTCACCAAGGCTGATGCAGTTATTCCCTGTGCACTGAGATCAACTGTACCAACCACTCTCACTATTACACCAAGAAAAGAATCCCTACCCATAGGATTAGGTTGACCACGTCTCACGATCAACACCACAACAAAGCAGACAACTATACTCAGTGTCTCTTACATACTGAGACCACCATGTAGGTATACTTTTATTTTTCCAGGAATTTTGGTCAACTAAAGACCCAATAACCACTACACCTTCTTCGCGTTAAGTGCCACAGTCACTCAAACCTTTCAACTTTGCATAACATTAGCTAGCCCTCTCAAAACCCACAATCTGAGCAAAAGCAGTGGTAATGCGCATCCCTATTAATACTCACACTCATTTACTGCTACAAGCCATCTCCACTCAGTCGGTATTCCATCAATCCTTCTACTGAGCTGTGGGAATATTATCTCCATTCACACCCACAAGGCTTTGGTCCTCCGATGGACCTTGCTCATTGCATTGAGGGGTGAGGAACTATAGTGTCTCCTGTTGGCTACCCAATGGGGACCACCTAATTGGTGACAGAATCTCAAACTGGAGATCAAATTTAAGTATATTACTCTAGGATCATGGTATAGATAGATAGGATGACTACAGGAATTCTGAACCTCCTAAAGAAGTTCAGTCAGGCCAAAATAATACCTACCAATAAATCTGCTGTAGAAGTGTAGAACAACAGTAATAGAATCCGGTGTTCTGAGAATAATCTATGGATATCCCCGTTATGCATTAAAATTTTAGTTGTAGTATGCATGGTCTCTGTGGAAAGAGCATTTCAGGTTGCATTTAAATGAAGACTCAGACTCAGACAATGTGCATCGAATTTAGTTATTGTATTAAACAATTTAGATCCAGATGTACAACCTTTCAGTTTAGCGAGTTGCAAATTGCACAGAATTGTGACAAGCAATTTGCAACTCGCTAAGTTGAATGTACAACAATGTCTCAGTCACTGTTTGCGATTCCCAATGGGGTCGGAAATTGCATGCCTCATCAATATTCATGAAGCAAGCACAATTTGCGACCCCATTGGGAATGGATAGCACTCACACGGATGGTGGCCTGCCGAGGTCAGCAGACCGCCATGTCTGTGACTGCTTTTTCAATCAAGCACTTATTTATTTTTAAATGCGGGATGCATTTAAAAAAGAAAAACAAAACCTTTCAGTTTCCTTGGACCCCTGCTGGCTCTTGAAAATTATTTGTGCACCTATTCACAAAGGGGTTCCCTGAAAACCCCTTCCTGTTTGAGGATGGTTTACCACCTACTTGACGAAGGTGGTAAACTGTGTGTTTTGTGACCGTAAATGTAGTCGCAGAACAATAGTGCATTGCAGTCTGACTCACTATTAGGAAAGGATGCCCTTGGCACACCCCTTCCTAATAGCTAGTCGCAAAACATATTTTGTGAGTCGCTAATGGGTTAGCGAATCGCAACATATGATTTGTACATGGAGCTGACCAATTTTGCGGTCGCAAACGGGCAGAATTCCCGTTTGCGACTGCAAAAAATGGTTGTACATCTGCCCCTTCAGAGACATGGTTAAAACCACACTCCACCCCTGCTATAACCCTAGGAATTCCTGTCGACTACAAGATAGTCAGACTGGACCGACCTATAAAATCTGGTGGTGGGATAGCCATTGTATATAAACAAGAAATCAGCATCACGATATTAGATGAGCTAAGTACCCCTGAAATGGAACTACTAATTTTTTTAATTGTATGGTCCCCCAAAGAAAGTCAAAAAGGTGCCCTAGTATACCGTCCTCCGGGGCCCTGCACAAACTTTTCCAATAGGCTGATTGAGCTACTGGCCCCTCATATTAATAATGAGAGCAACTTCATACTAGTAGGAGATTTTAATGTTCACAGCGAAAAGCTGGATTGTAAGGAGGCACAGACCCTACTGACAGATTTATCCTTATTAGGACTATTAAAACGAAATTCTGGGCCCACACATCAGGCCGGACACACGCTCGACCTGGTTTTATCTAATTTCCTGTCAATTTCATGTCTACCTGGAGTTCAGGTTAACTGGACTGATCACTTTTTAATGGAATTCTACACCCCATATTCTAACCCTACCCCTGCAAGGACTATCTCCCTACCTAGTGTGCGCAGACAATGGCACAAAGTTACTGCTGAGACCTTCAAGGAAAAATTCAAGCCCGTTGCCATCCTCCCCACTGATAATGCTGAAATAGCACTTGGGAAAATTGAATGCGCAACTAGGGATGCGATAGATAAAATTGCCCCCATGAAGCAATTTAAACCCCGACCTGCTAAAAAACAGGAAGTCTGGTTCTCGGACCATCTAAGGACGTTAAAGCTAACCGCCAGGAAGCTGGAGAAGAAGTGGAGAACCTCTCATTTGGTAGAGGACAAGAACAAATATTGGGACTCACTATCCATCTACCATAAAGCCATCCGGGTAGCACGAAAAACCCACATTACGGCACAAATCACAGCTGCAGGGAATTCACCCAGGGTCCTTTATCAAATCCTTCAAACATTTGTTAAACCCATAGCATGTGAAACACCTGAGGTAGCATCACAGCAGCTGTGCAATGAAATATCTCAATTTTTTACAGAAAAAATAGACAAAATCTATGAGAAAATAATCAATGCCAGTAAGACCATCACTACAGATACAGCGCCTCTCCCAATAGACGCCGACCTGAAGCAGAGTACGTACTCTTTGGATACCTTCCCTCCTATTTCGTCCGATAACATCCTCTCTTTGATCTTACAGATCAAAAGTGGTAGCCCAGACGATACTATCCCAGCGAGGATAATGCCCGCCTTAGCGGACCAACTCTGCCCTATGATTGGAGACATGGTAAACCTTTCTCTGAGCACAGGTAAGGTCCCCAGAGAATGGAAACGAGCCATTGTTAGACCAATTAGGAAAAACACTGCGACTCCATGGACCGAATTGGCTAATCTGAGGCCCATCTCATTACTACCTTTCCTAGGAAAACTGACTGAGAAGCATGTCAACCACCATCTCTCCAGCTATATCGAACTTGCTGGGGCTCTAGACTACTCTCAGTCAGGGTTCAGACCCAAACATAGCACTGAATCCACCCTTCTGTCAGTCACTGATGACCTGCACATGTACCAGGACAAGGGCATCTCAGTAATCTTAGTTCTTTTAGATCTGTCTGCAGCGTTCGACACCGTGTCACATTCCATCCTGACTGAGCGGTTGTCGAACGCTGGCATTAAGAACAAAGCCCTTGCCTGGCTAAGGAGTTTTTTATCCGAGCGCACCCAGACTGTCACCATGGGTGCATATCGTTCAGCGGAGATGGAGATATCAAAAGGGGTGCCCCAGGGTTCGTGTCTTAGCCCGACCCTCTTCAACATTTATGTGGCACCCCTGGCTAGAGTGATGCGTAGGTACGGGTTTATCCCAGTATCCTACGCTGATGATACCCAGCTCCTCTTCCCTTTTAAAACCCTCTCCGCTGAAGTAAGAAACTCCTTTTCATCAGGCATGAAGGCAGTGGCACATTGGATGTCTTCCAACTGCCTTCAGTGCAACGTCAGCAAGACGGAAGTCATGCTGTTTGGAGAAGCCAGGATGCTATGGGCCCCAGATTGGTGGCCACAGGACTTGGGAGCAGCCCCAGAACCAAAGCAGATAGTGAAAAACCTGGGGGTCCGTTTGGACCAAGAACTATCTCTAAAACAGCATTCCAACTTTATCTCGGGTTCTTGCTTCCATACCATCAGCCTGCTGCGCAAGGTCTTCCCTCTACTGCCGGATTCTTTTAGGAGGACGCTAGTACAGGCACTCGTGCTAAGTCGGATCGATTATTGTAATGGCCTGCTGCTTTCAGCCAATGAAGGTGTGCTGGCTAAGCTCCAGGTCATTCAAAATACAGCGGCCCGACTAGTTCTGAATGCCCCGCCAAGGACTCCATCCAAACCCCTCCTTGAGCAATTACATTGGCTCTCGATCCGGCAAAGAACAAAATTCAAGATAGCTTGCCTGATCCACAAATGTCTCCATGGACAAGGGCCTGCTTATCTTAAAAACAAATGTATTCCCTATATGCCATCTCGAACGCTAAGATCAAGCAACAATTTGCTCTTAGTGGTGCCCCGCGCCAAGAAAGCGAGGCATGGGAATAAAGCATTGTCAATTACAGGACCCACACTATGGAACAGACTTCCTCTGTCCCTAAGACAGTGTACTGAGCACTTGAAATTCAGAAGGCAACTGAAAACTGTTTTATTTAAAAATGAGATCTAGCATCTGCTCCAATTTCACATCTTCTGTTTAGCCGGCACCAAAAGCGCAGAGATACTCCATCTGGAGTCGATTCAAGCGCTATAAAAACCAGCAAATAAAGAAATAAAATAAATAAAGGAATAATCATCATTTAGGAAATAAGTCATAAGTATTGATCAGCAATTATAATTGTAGTTTAGAACCACACATTTAGCAAAGATAAATCAAAGTCAAACCTTTAAGAAAGTCCATAATGTTGCTGAGCAAAGGGTAATTCCTACTACTAATAAAGGCAGGATGATGGTTGGGGGCAGTTTTTTAGCATGGGCCTATAGTTCAATCACAGTTTAGTATTGGGAAATTATCAATAGACTTAGCAAGTCAGCATCAGCAGCTTCATCATCGGCAAATTAAGGACTGTCAAGGAAAGGATGTCTCTGCCCAAGAGTCCCATTTAAAAAAGCAAAAACAAAACGTGTCAGTTTCCTGGGACCATTTCCTGCTCTTAAAGATTATTTGCGCAACTATTCACAAAGGCGTTCCCTGAAAACCTCTTCCCGTTTGTGGATGGTTTACCACCTACTTAAAGTAGGTTGCAAACTACGAGTGTTTTGTGACTGCAAATGTAGTCGCAGAACAAAAGTGCATTGCAGTCTGACTCACTATTAAGAAAGGATGTCCTTGGCACACCCCTTCCTAACAGCCAGTTGCAAAACATATTTTGTGAGTCGCTAACAGGTTAGCGAGTTGCAAAATATGGTTTGTACATGGGGTTGACCAATTTTGCGGTCACAAACGGGCAGAATTCCCAATTGCGACTGCAAAAAACGGTTGTATATCTGCCCCTATAAATTCAAAGCAATAATCATCATTTAGGAAATAGGCTGGAAGGTTGGACCGCTGATGGCGCTGCATGGCCTGGAAGGTTGGATCGTTGATGGCGGTGTATGGCGTGAGGCTCCAAAAGGACTCTGCGAAATGAGAGAGTGGGCGGTAAACTGGTGATGGCTGAAGGGGCTAAAAGTGTATGCGATGCCTTCTTGACGGGGATGGAAGGAGAAAGTGCACAGGCAGCCTTTTTTATCCCGTCTGATGTATGGCCCCCTCGCTATTGCAGTGCTTCGCTTGCCCGCCCTGAGTTGTTTGCTGCCCTGCTGATTACCGATTGCTATCGCTGCAGAGAGCGCTGGATGTTAAAGGGCTCGAGCAGCACCGGGGGAGTGAAGCCTTATTTTGGTCTCTGCTGTTTGTTCAGGGTCGCTGACCCCGTGCTGAGACACTGGCTTTTGTCCCTTGTCCCTGGGACTTTCTCCTGCAGGAGGAGAGGGTCCTGGAGGGAGAAGACCAAGGCGGGCTGAAGAGACTTCTGAAGGTGACAATAAAAGAGGGGACTGTTCTTGCTGATAACGTCAATGACGGCGACAGGTTCAACAGGGTTGATAAGGTGAGAAGCTGAGAGGAGAGTGCTTTTTCTACAGTTGTTTGGCGATATTGACTCTGAATTCAGTTTTCCAGAAGAAAGAAAGGGAAAAGAGAAGGAAAAAGGAAAAGAATGTAGCCACTGCGCTTGGTTGTTTGGAGGAGAACCCTGTGGAGGAGGGACTGCAAGTCCCAGGGGGCTTGTGCATCACCCGCACCTGAGCCTGCTATCATCGAGGTTTCCTATTTAGTACACCGCCTCTCCCGCTTCGCCCGTTTGAGCCCGTTTGAGATTGGAAGAGGCTGGGCTGGGCCACCCCTCTTAGCTGCCCGGCCTTTGAAGGTTAGTCTCCATACCTTTTCTGATAGTTGGACTGGTGCAACACAAGCAATTAGCCGCTGAACTTTGCTAACAATGAATTCGCAGGAGGGGAGGGGGTGGAATGCCATCATGGGTGGAAGTGTTGTTGGGACTTTGGACCAATTTATTGTAAGAGCTACCACGGTACTAGCTCATGAAATTGCCATGATTGAACGGCGGCTATCGCTTGATCCCCAGCAAAACAAACGGTCATCCTTGGGTGGCCTAATGCTTGCTCGCTCACCTGAAGGCTGCATGACTATAGGCTCAGACTCATTGAACTCTGTAGGGGGTTGCAGCCAAACTCCTTCACTACCGCTGGATCGTCCAACAACGGCGGACCCATCGACTAGTTCCACCCCGTGTAATCAGGCACTATTGAATTCACCAATCCCCACTATGCAACAAGTGATGATGAGGTCTGTCCCACAATCTAAAGCCCAAGTACTGATAAGTTTACCAGAACCAGCCTCAAAGAGGAAGCAGGGGGGGTCCCAAAGGCAAAAGGACTCTAAAATAACAAAGGTGTCTAAAACTGGTGGGCTGGCGCCACTACCATCTCCAACTCCACCAGTGCCTCAGCCTACCAACCGAACAGCAAGCACCTAGAATGTGACCATGACTGGAAACCTGCTGGTCGAAAATGAAGAGAGACTATGGGCTAGAATGGGGGCCCTAATATCGGCATCTTTCTCTACAATCCTTCATAGATTGATTGTAATAGAGGAGAAAGTTGCTAATCTTGAACTTTTAGTTGTGTCCAATCATGCATCAGCCATGGTACTATTAGGGGGGAAAATTGGATCTCTTGAGATGGTGTCTAAAGCAACAAGTAACCCCACAATTCCAAACTCGCTACCTGACATCCCACAAATTTCTAATTTACTACCTACTGAACAAACTAGAAATAGGGGGAGGCAATCACTTCTGATGAGGGTACAGTGACCCAGGAAGGTGGAGGAAGAGAGGTAGGGAATACGTCTGGGGAATCTGCCCAGCTTATTCCGAGCACGCTGAGGGTGGAGGAAGACGGGCCCAATGGTAGGACCAGTAGGAGCATGGTAGGAACGCACAGCATGCTAGGTTTAGATAATCAACCAATCCAAACCCCTGGGGCTATTAGTCACAACTTTACTGCAATACATCATGGGCAGGGAAATAGTATTTCTAGATATGATCCCAGGGTATTAAATCTCCCTCCTGCTACAGCACCATTGGTTGTAGTCCTGAGGGATGTACCTATTTTACAGGAAGGCCAGGTAGAATCCACCAAAGAGTTAATGGCTAAAATAATGCATTGGCTGAACACACACTTGAAAGAAGTGGGGGCTTGGGGTTGGGACATTTGTAACCATCTTATAATGGCCAGACGCTGTTCTTGGATAGGTTATTCTGTGAAGAATGAAGGAGGTGATTGTGTGGTGGTGAACTTTAATAACGCGCGTATAGTCAGGTTCATACTTGAATGCCCAGAAAATAGGAATGAAAGGCTTTGCCCTTCCAAGATATCTGTGCTTCCCCTAGTGGTTTTTTTAAGCCCCCACTATAATTCTGTACCAGGAGCGAGGCCCAAAAGTGACTATCGCAGTAACAACTATGGGGTTATACCTCGCCCTTTTGAATCAAATCTCTCTAACAGACATGCCCTATTGTCTGGTCTAGATGACTGTGACTGACTGTTACCGGCTGATACATCCGAGATGGAAGAGACCACTATAGTTTTTGACACTCCCCAAAGGGCGGATTTAAATTTTAAACTAACAAATCCAAATGGGACTCAGGGTACTGAGGACTTGGCTATCCTAGGACAAAATATTGGTTTAACCGAGAAGTCATATAACATATTTTCCTGGAACATTGCTGGGCTGCTTACTAAGACAAGATCAGAGGACTGGTCAAGCTTCATTGAGTTCGGTGACATGGCTGCGTTCCAAGAAACATGGGCTCTGAGTACAATTTTTCGGCACGGTTATCTGGCATTTGGTAAGCCTGCAACTTCTGGTAGTAAAGGGCGTCCCTCTGGTGGCTTATTAATATGGGTGAGACAACAGGCTGGTTTTCAGGTCAAAGAGATAGCGATTGATAATCTAGATATTCAGGTTATTAGGATAACCTCCAAGCATGAGTCTGAGTTTTTATTTATAAATGTCTATGCCAGAGGGCAGGTAGGCGGAAAGGCTTTTCCGACTATCTCCAGTCTGGATTCCTTTCTGAAAACCCTAAATGGGCCCTGTAACAAGATCATTGCGGGGGTCTTTAACTGCACGTTTGAGCCGCTTGGGCTAGAAGACGGGAACCTCACTAGTGATGATGACGCGGTTTGGGGTGTCCCGTCAATAATGCTAGCCCCAGTCAAGAAATGGTCTGAAGCTGTGCTCCTGCTTAAAAGTTTAACAATGGAGTGTGGGCTCCGTGCAGTCAATGGAAGATCCAAATCAGACACCCAAGGCAAACCTACTTTTAATAGTGGGATAGAGAAAAGTAGGATTTGATATTTCCTCATCAATTTAGAACTCTGGCAAAGGATGAGGGATATGGAGTTCGTGAAGAAACCAGAGAGCAACCACGACCCTCTGCTCATGACATTAGATGTGTTTCTCTCTGAGAACAGGGGTGGCAGCTTGGGCAACGCACCACCAGATGTGATTGTGTCCAACAACTCCTGCAGGCTAAAATGGGGTCAGGTTGCCGTGGATGAGGCCACAGTATCTCAGATCAAGGTGACACTCGAAGACTCCCTTGCAGCCCTATCGCAACTAGATCCTAATGAGGATACCTTATTAGCCCTTACAGTACACCATGTGGCCCTGTTCACTAAGCTTAGAAGTTACTTTGTCAAACCTAGAGTGTGAAGAATCAGGGGCACAGGGCACAAGGCAGCAAAATGGTATGATGGGGCATGTAGGAATGCCTACAGGGCTCTGTCCAGTGCAATAAGGGTAGGTTCTGCTCAGGAGGTAAGGAGTAGGAGATCTGAATACAAGGTTATCCAACAACGAGCAAAAAAGGCCCACGATGAAAGTAGATGGAAGGAGTTGCTAGCTGCATGTAACGGAAAAAACTGGTGCAGATTTGGGCATTTAATTAAGTGGGGAAGTCACCACCCCAGTTCGCAACCTGCCAATAACGTCCCACCAGAAGCTTGGGTCACGTATTTTCAGACACAATTCTCCTCTAGCACATATGACCCAGGACAGTTTCAGCGTGTAGATTCAGAGGCAATAATAACTTTTGACCCTCTAGAAATAGAATAAGCACTTGACACGGTGGCTACAGGTAGAGCCCCGGGCCCGGATGGAATAGAAAAGGGGACCAAACCTCCCCATCCAACTACCTGCCCATCATTCTTATTGACACTAGGCAGAAGTTGGTGGCCAGATTAGTGCTAAGCAGGGTAAATGGGTGGATTGATGATAATGTGATATTATCCACCTATCAAGCAGGATTCTGCTCCATCGTCAGTACTTCAGACCAAGTCTTTAGATTTAGATTAAGGTTACTCTATCGGACATGGGCCTTAACCACCTATGGCTGGACCCTTAAGGGAATTCTTTCCCCTCAAAATTGGAGTTCAAAGCCCTATACAGCGAGTTGGTTTGGCAGAAGTCCTTTTCCCAGGTGAATGGAGATTCCTGAACAGGCCTCTTTATGGATCATAAAATGGAATATAGATTGGAGGCCTTTTGGACACCATCACCAGCTTTGGGGACAGGAAGCTCTACCACTAATTTAGAGTGGGAAGCTTCCCTATAAAATCGTTCACCAAAAACTGGGAACTGACTTAGATTTATATTGCCATACTTGCCCATGTATGGAAGAGACCTTGCTGGACATCCTCTTGGTTTGCCCTGCTTATAAGGCACCTCGCATAAAATGGCTTAAGCCAGCTTGTGTACAAATGGGAACAAGATCCTCTCAACTGGCTTTGCGTATTCTAAAGTCTGACACCAGCGAAGTCATAGTTGTTGCTATGGCAAAATTCTGGAGCTGGACGCGGGCAAGAAGAAGGATTAGGATGCAGGGCAATATGTAACCATATATGTATTTTAATACTTTTTTTTGCCATTTTGTAACAGGTGTTTCTGAGCTCTGGTGTCTTTCTCCAACTTGAATATGTTAATTTATGCCTATATTCTCGTGAATAATTTTGCCACAGCTAATTGAGGTTTTATTCTTATAGTATGAATTTATTTATTTTTGATGATAAAAGTCCCCCTAAATGAATTTGGAACTGGACCTATAAATGGATTTTAATGAGTTCTATCTTTTGATATTTTTATATGTTTTATTAAGACAAACCTGGTTTTAATGCTGTTTTGTACATGTGTCTTTTATGATTGCTTATAATCGAATAAAGAGTAACTGACAAAAACAAGAAATAAATCATGAGTATCAATAAGCAATTATAATTGTAGCTTAGAACCACACATTTAGCAAAGATAAATCAAAGTCAAAACTTTAAGAAAGTCCATAACGTTGCTAAACAACGGCTAATTCCTACTATAATAAAGACAGGAGGATGGTTGGGGGCAGTTCTTTAGCATGGGCCTATAGTTCGATCAAAGTTTAGTATTGGGAAAGTAGCAATAGACTTAGCAAGTCAGCATCAGCAGCTTCAACATCGGCAAATTAAGGACTGCCAAGGGAAGGATGTCTCAGCTCAAGAGTCCCAGAGCATGTTGGACAGTCGCATTTGCCGAAAAGGCAAGCCCCCTCTGTGAACAGTACTTTCAATAATATATTACTTGCAGCATCTGGAAGTGCCATCAACCGTCACCCCACAATGGTATGTCACCCATGTAACTATCATCTACTCACAATCTGCAAAAGAAGATACTTTCTAGAAATTTCTGATACCATCCATGGGAATCGATCATCTGTTCTGGCCACAAAGGTCAGTCCACTAATAATAACTATGTTGCATTCTGTCTACTGGTGTCAAGAGTTCAGGTTCACACACAAAAAGTCATGTCAAAGTATCATAAAGTATCGTTTAAGCATTAAGAATGTAATCTGAAAAACGAAGAAGGATACATGAACAGGCAGACACAGTTTTTTCACATCAGTCCATGAAATAAAATTAACACCTAAAACGAAAATCATTAATGCATTTATAGTAATGCAATTCTTATTAATAAATTAAGGTGAATTAAATTCAAGCATAACATTCAATGAGATATTCATGTCGAAAAAAAACAAGTATTCTAAGTTATCATCAGTGCTTGCATAGACATTTTCAATCTTAAGTATGGCCTATTACGACATGTCACAAAGTACCTGTATGTAAAACAGTTCTATAAAACATAAAATCATTGTTGTTTCAATAAATATATGTGCTTATAAGTATAAAGCAGCTAAGTGAAAAGTTTCCTTCATGTAAATTGTATTGTGACACGTTTGCACCAGCTTTTTGATCTCTATGGTGCAATACAATGGAAGTATAAAAAGATGGTTTTACATTAGTTATGCGCACTGCATAATTCAATTGAGGCTCATGTAAGATTAGGTATATGGATTATCAATCTTAGTTTATATTAGTTTGCACACTATCAGTACATAGTTTACGAATTTGCATTGACATTGTTAAGCCAATAATTAAGATGATTATTTGACATGTTAAGCACACAATATCTGAATTGCTTTGATTTCTATAGCCCAACGCTGTCTTTTAAGGTGCCTGCATGCCCGTCTTCACTCAGTATCATTGAAATGCACTCAACGTATGCAAGGTACACATTTGTTTTCATGTGTGGTTTTGTTGTCGTGTCCAGTGTGTATTGTAAAACTAGTTGACATCATTTGAGCTGTATCTGGGGCTGCGCTATTGCTCGACCGCCATCTTCAGCAATTCCACTTCTTGTACCACAACCCATACTAGGTATTACCTTCATTAGGCTTTAGAAAGTGTAAATGCTGTGCAGTTGTTAAAAAGGCAACTCTAAATGGCTGCTGTTATATAATGAAGTAGCGAGCCGTAGACACAATTTTGTTTCTGGATTTTACAAACACAAGTATAACACAATTGTGAGATTGCACTTCATATTTGAAGTTTTTAGTACATTGGTTATCATATGAAAATAGGTAATATACATTGAACACACAAGAAATAAGCATTAGTTGAGGCTCAGTGAATACATATGTGTGTGTATCCAGATATCTAGCATAACAGGAAAATGTTTAAGCCACTGATGTGAAACGAAAGTTCTTGACCTGATATCTGGTGAACAGAGGTCATTTTGTTGACTTCTGATTTCGCAAATCATTAAACATAACTGGAAGCATGAAACAAATACCTTGTGCCCCATTAGAAAGGTAATGTCAGAGGGCAGAACTGTGAAGGTCTCTGCGAATGGCCATTAGGTTGCGCATTACTTGAAGGGGTTAGCAGATAATTGCTCCTATCGTGCCATACCGAAATGGCAGTTGCAGCAGGCTATAGCTCCAGGGGCCAGCACCTATCCCACGAACAGACTGTGATTGGAGTCAAGGGTTGCATCCACTGCCAGAATTTGTATCACTTTATAAGGAATAACATTTCCAATGGTAGTTTAGTTGCGGTTTTGAAGGGAAATACTGCATGTAGAAATCTACTTAAAATAAAAGCCCATACGTTCTATTCAGGGACAATATAAAGAATAAAATGCTACTCAAGCCACATATTTCTCACTCCCATCCTCCTAGTTCACTTACTATGTCACATTTTGTTCAGATGGATGTCTGCTTTTAAACTCTGTTATTAAATATGATTTTCCTGTGTCTCAAAAAAGTAACATAGAATATTCCAAACCGTTACATATTATTGGAGTTAATACTGTCATTATGGCTAAATACTTTAGGGCCTGATTGTGAGTTTTGTGGTCTGACTGCCTGAAAGACTGCAGCCACAACCGCGAGAAGACCCCAGTGCTGGTGGTCTTCCAACCGCGGCATTACAAGCTGACTGGGGGTCTGCGGTGTGGCGGTCTTGCAGCTGTGGCAATGGTTTTCCATATATATTGATGCCTGAGTGTACATTTAGACTGCATATATGTTGAATGCACATATATGCATGATACTTGTGGAGAATTGCCCATTTCTGGAGTCTGATCCATATGTGGGCAGGCCAGACAATGGGTATGGTACAAAAAGCACTTACCTGTGTATCACCGAAAACAGGGTCGTATTCTTTGGGGTGAAGATGCTCCTGTCAAGGAGGGACCTGGAGAAAGGGATCCACGTTGAACTCGGCTGGGAAGAACAATAATAATGCACCCCAAATCCTTCATTTCTGCTGATAGTTTAAAAGAAAATGTTTTAATTGTTTTTATTGAAATAGTAACAGTAATTCATCGTTACTTCTAATGTTCATTACAACTGCACGAGATTGGCAAATTACACTCAGGCGCCTCTTGGCTGTTAGGTACATCATATGATACATCAGAATCTGCAGGATCTGAGGAACATTGTTGCCGTACTCTCTAGGGCACCCAGTTGCACCCTCACCTATGTGCACTTAGTATTGCTCCATACTCATGGATAAGTGTGGCTTTCAGTTTGTGGAATCTTTCATATACTTTGCATTACATATTTAGTTTAATCTAATCCAAATTCCCATTTTCATCCCCCATCTCTTTGCTAACTAAGTAAGATTGATATGGGCGTCAGCAGCTTTTGGGTCTGTTTTTGGGGGGAAGCAGCTCATTTTATGCATCAGTTTGTGTGCTACAGGGAAGCATATCTGAATGCCAGTCTTAAATTGTCAGTGTCGGCCCTCTAGCCCATCTCATAGCTACCCTTCTCTTGGCTAATAAAAAACGCTATAGCTATCAATGGTCTGATGGACTTCTCCATGCTCAGATCATGTCCCAACAGTGCCTTCCTCGGATCTGGTTCTACCTCTGCACTCACTATGGTCCCTAGCTCGTGGAATATTTTGTCCCAGTACTTGTAAGTCCCAGGGCAGTGCAAGGCAGTGTGCATAAACCCAGCATTTTCCTCGCCTCATCTCTGACACTTTGAGTCCTCATGCAGCCCATATCGTCATTGTCTTTTGGGTGTATAGTAGGCTCTATGCAAACACTTGAAGTGGATGAGTCTATGGCACCTATTCATGAAAATTGTTTTGGTCCTATTGCAGCAGTATTGCTAATCCCTGTCATTAAGGGGGCTGCCTAAACCTCGCTGCCAATCTAGTATAACTTAGCATTCACGGCCCGTGTGCCTCCTGTGCACTGGTGTAAAAGTTAGTTATTAGTTTGATGGGTGTGTCTGTCCTTATCAAGGTTGTAAATATGTCCATGGGTTGTGGTTCCGCCATGGCTTCCCCTAATAGTTCTTGCATCGTGTGCCTGGTGCGGTGGTAGTGGTATCTGGCCAACACTGTTGTGTGTTGAGTCCTTTCCTTGATGCTGTCCCAGCATCCTATCTTCCCATTTATATAGATGTCGCCCATATTGCTGATCCCCAGAGTGCAGAGTGCCTTTCTCACCCCCCTCTTGGCCCATTGGCAACCACGAACTCCAGTGTATTCATATATCTGGGAAGTATTATATCTGGGAAGTATAACAATCCTCCTGCATGTCTATTCAGCAGCACATACCAAGCCTGTGTCATAACTGCTAGGGAGTCAAAGACCCTATGTCGCCGTATTGGGTTGACAAAAAGAGTCTGTGGGAGAGTAACCAGGGAGGCTGCATCTCTATCCAGGTATAAGTGTGGTATAGTTTGTGGACCATGGATCCAGTAGTGCACAAATATACTTTAGGCTGCTTTATAATACATCTTATGTCAGAGGCGTTCAGGCCACCCTGGTCAGGTAAGTGGATCCCAATGCACTCTAGGCTGGTGTCCTGCCCAGACTAGCCTGATCAAAGGGTAACACAGTCTGGAACATTGTATGGAGTAATAGCATCAGCATATTTGAAAAAAGACTAGAAATCTTGGAAGAATGAATATTTTTATTAAAGCGACCCACCCCACTAATGACAGAATGAGTCTAATCCATATGTCAATATCTTCCGTGAGCCTCTGGATGGCCATCCCCCATAGTTCACGAGGAGCATCTCTGAAGGGTCTGTGTGAACCTGAATACCCAGATACCGGACGATGTTGGTTGTCCATTTCAAGGGGTACTCTAAACTTGGAGAGTCCGTGACAGGAGAATGATCGACTTGTCCCAGTTAATTTGCACACCCAAATGGCTCCCGAATTTGAGCACCTCTTCTAGCATTAGGGGAGAGCTTTGTTTCCGGGTTACGGACATTTAATAGTGTGTCATCTGTGTATGCCGATATTATAAGATTATAACCGGGAAATGTCATACCCTTATGGCTATGGTACTCTCGCAGCACACAGGGGTTCATCCAAAATCGCGCAGATCAGCGGTGATAACGGGCATCCCTGTCTGGTTCCCCTGGGGAAGCCGTCAGATACCATGTTGCCCACTCGCACTCGGGCTGTCGGTGCTGTATACAATTGTGAGACTAGGCATAGCCACACCTGTCCTGCACAGCACAGCACAGCAAAATGAATCCCCACTTCAACTAAATCGAATTCCTTCTCGGCATCAAGCAACACAGCAGCAGCTTTTATCTCCAGGTTCACCCATTGTATTACTGGTAATAACATCCTCAAGTTGTGAGTTAGGGTTCGCCCCTAGACAAAGCTAGCCTTTTCTGGTTGGACTATCCCCTGCATCAGTGGCGCCCATCTGTTGGCTAGGATTTTTGCTTACATTTTGGTTTCTACATTCAGTAGAGATAGTGGCCTGTATGAAGAGCATAATTCAGGCTGCTTACCAGGCTTTAGTATTGTCACTATCACAGCTTCTCTTCAAGCAGGGGCCAGTCTCCCTGCTTCTGCCATCTCCTAATGTAGGGGCAGATTTACAAGAAAGTGACACATCTGTAGAGATGTGTCACTTTCCCTTTGCCACCATGCAAGACCTTTGCGTCACCATGGATGCACCGTATTTACAATCCGGCGCACCATGGCGCAAGGATTGACAGATGCGTCAGAAATTCTGATTCATCTGTTGACGGAAAAGTCAGGCATTGCTGGAGTTGTGTCGCAAGCACAACGTAACTCCAGCAAAGCGTGTTGCGGCTGTTGGACTTGGCCCTATTCGCAAGTTCACCCCAAAACTTTCTGCGGTCTCCTAGCCTGTTTCTGTAACCTGGTGTTGGTGATTTTAGGCCTATGTGTACTTTAGCACTGTGGTCTAGTGTAAAGGGCGTGCGCTCTCTGTGTATGTGTGGTGAGATGGGCCTGCCCTCCCATAGGAATGCATGGGGGATATGTGTGTCCCTGGTAGTTCCTGGTATGAGAGAAGTTCAGGGGCGAGTTTAGTATGTGCAAACTCATGAGAATAAATGCTGCGCAATGGTGTGCACAGATTTATGGGGCCTGGTGGAGAGGTGCCACTTTTAGAAGTTGGCATTTCTGTGCACTGTGTGACTGCCTGCCTGATGTGAATTGCATGTCTGGCTTGTGAGTGCAAGGTGCTGGTTGATGTGGGTGGCTCCAGGAGCCAGGATGAGTCTGCCTGGTGGTGAATAGGGAGATCTGCATGTAGATGGGAGGGAGGAGTTGCACTTGGGACCTGAATAAGACGGTGCCTTCCCTCCACAAATCTGGCTCCACCTCCTGAGGTGCATCTGATGTCCCTGGCCTGCCCTGTGAATAGAAGAGAGGAGCTGAGCAAAACAAAGTGCTCAACAGCTCCCTTGAACCAGTTTTATCTGGTTTTCACATGCCCTACACTTTGAGACAAAGGTAAAAGGTGTATAAAAGAAGGGTCTGTGACCCCATGAAAATGTTCTGCTTTGGACCCTGACCCTGCGGGGCGTGCTGCTGCTGGGGCCCAGCGGGGGGCTGCCATGAGGACTTGCCTCCCTGGGCCCTGCATGGCCCCTGGATGCTCAAGGGGCTTTTGGGACCATTTGCTTCATTCTCCTTGCCCCAGGACTTTGGTTTCATCTAGAGCCTGGGAGCGCTTTTCTTTTGCCCATTCATGACAGGAGCGTGGGCTGCACAGCACCGAGGTGCTGTTGTGGTGCTGTCTGTGACGCTGAAGATAGCGGGTGCCCACCCCGCTTCTGTGAGTTGTTACTAGCAGTAGCCCACCCTGCTTTATATTCTACATCGGAGGGAGCCTACCCCTCATTATGCCTTTTTTTTTCTTCATTTCATAACCGAAGCGGGTGCCCATCCCGCATCTCACCACTGCGGCCCGAACTGCTAAGGAATTTCCCACCGGGCCGCGGTCAGCGCGACCCAGAAGTCAGGCAAGCCATGCCGGGGATGTGGGCAGGGCCTGTTGCCTGCCAGGAGATGGCGGAAGCTGGGCTGCATGAGAGGAGGACGGGAGCATACCCCACCTCCTCGAATGCCCGTAACAAGTCCTGGGGCTCCCAGGAGGAGGGCCCGGGTGAAGAATGAAAGGCTTCAGCATGGGGCTCCCAGGAGCAAGGGGAAGCCCTGTGCCGTGAGGGAGACGCCACCGGTTCCCCCAGCGAGGCTCTCATGAGTGAGAGAGCCCCGCCTGCCGCCTGTGAGAAGACCCGGCCCCAGTAGTGGGACCGGGTGAAAAGGAGACCGGAGTCCGGCTGAGGAGCCCCCAGTGAGCCCAGTAAGTGGGGGCTCCATGTTGTTGGTGCCCTTCAGGGCACAGGGCCAATTCTGCATTTTTGAGCGGCCCCGTCTTGAAGCGGGCCGCTCCAACGAGGGGGCAAGTGCATTCAGTAATAGGCCCCGATGGCCCCCATGAATTGGCAACTTTGAGGGCCCAGTGCTGGTCCCTGAGCTGCCACACCATTGCGAGCCACTCCACCGCTTAGAGGCAGTTTTGTTTTGGGCACGAGGGAGCCCAGAGGGGCCCGTGCCAGGTTTTGTTTTCAGTTGCCCCAGTTACCAGTGGGCAACTGCAACAATGTAGGGCCAGTGTTATTTAGAGAGCCCCCGCAAGGCCCAGAGGGCACAGTGGTACCAGGGCCCTTTCCCTACTCACAGCTGCACCGCACCAGGCGGGCAGCTGCAACATTGGCAGATTATTCCAGAAGGCACAGTGGTGCCAGGCCTCATCTTGAGATACCCAGCTGCCCAGCAAGTAGTGGGCAGCTGCACTGTTTAGGTGCACAGTTCTTTGGGGGACATACCTGAGTTAGGAGTGAGATGCTCTCCTTTACCCCCTACATTCACAGCTGTGCAGCACTTAGTGCCAGCTGCACTGTTTAGGTTTGCGCAGTGGCGCAATTGGATTCCACTGCATTGACAGCACCATGACTGGTGGAACAAAGGGCATTTGAGCCCCTTTACTGAGATGGCCAGTTGGCCAGGGGAACTGGGTGGTAAATAGGGCGCCAGGCCCTAATGTGATTTATGTGCTAAATGTGATTTTGTGCTAGGAAATGTAATTCATGCAGTATGTTTTACGCACCCTGTGTTATACCTCTAAATGTGGTCTTTTAGGATTATGAGGTTGGTTTGCATATTATGGTTTATGCTAGTGAAATTATGTTTCACTGTGGAGAAGGGTGGCTCACTGGTTAGAGGAGGCAGACCCGGACGCTGAGATCAGACCCGGGACCAGGGTTCAATTCCCGACGCGGCAGGGTCTTGAGCCCAAAATGTCCACGGACTCAGTAATTCTCGCTTCGGTGCCTACTCGAATCACAGGTTCTCACTCTGCAACTCTGGGCAATAGCTTGCTTAATCTCCACTACGGCCCCCCGCGGCGGGATGCCTGGCTTTCACCTTGGGGACACCCAGTAGGGGCTATCTCACAGGGAAAAACCAGGACGGGTTCCCAATGCAAAACGCTTTGAGACCTGGCGGTGATATTGCGCTATATAAAAACCCATCCATCCATCCATCCAGTTATGCCCCTAATGTGAGTTATACTTAGGAGGTTAGGGTCTAATATGTTTAGACTTGTGAGAAGATTGCATAAAGTGTTTATGCTGGTGAGGTTGGCGCAGAATGTAATTCGCGCCTGATGTGATACTGTGCATAATATAGTTTATGTTAGAGGCTGATGCTAAGTAAAGTGATTACCAGTGTTTACTGGTTGTACATTTATGATCTGTTTTACTTTTACCAAGTTCGCTTTGTGATAGTTCTGACTGCAGTCCATGTGGCCCTGTCATGTGTATATAATCCCTTGTGAATATTGCCTGGTGGCAGTGGCACAGTGTATATTGTGGGATTATTATTCTAAATGTGTTCTGAGAATACAAAGGCTATTTTTGATATAACCTTGTGTGGAGTTCCTTTTGTAGTGTGCCTGGGATGTTGTTGCTGTGTGCGTGCTCAAATGCTTTACACATGGCCTCTGGGATAAGCCTGACTGCTCGTGCCAAGCTACCAAGGGGGTGAGCAGGGGTTATCTTTGGCGTGTAACTCCCTTGCCCTGACTAGAGTGGTGGTTTCTGCCTGGCTTTGGCGCAAGCCTTAGCAAACCAGAAATCCCATTTCTAACATTGGTGATCAGCTGTGGAATTGTGATTGCGCAGTACCACAGCGACAACTGGCTTCACTGTAAAACTCTGCATTTTAGATAGTGACATCTTGGGGATTATTTTTGATTTTGTTTTCTCCTCAAGAGTGTCATTTTTAAATGGTGTTTTCTGCACTTGTATGGTCAGTGGCAGAAGAGAGAAAATGGCACGGTGGGACGCCAGTAGGTGGGGAGGTTCCCATAGATAGGGAGTTCCTTGCTGGGTCCAGTGCCCAATTCCTGTTCCTGTCCCCAGAGGTGTGGGTGGATAGGAGGGAAGAGAGGGAGTATGGAGGAGAAAGAGATAGCTCAGGAGGGTGGTTATTACCTGAGCGTAGTGTGTGTCTGGATTTCCCAGTAGTGTGGGATCAAGTGGTGGCAGCGAAAGTGTGTCCAGTGCGGGAAGTCCCATTCCCAGTTCCCAGAGTATAGTACCTGGTGCTAAGTAAGAGGGGTACAGGTATAGAGTCGGGGGCAGCGAGGAACTGTCTCACCAGTCTGAGGGGGGCATGTGTGGATGAGTGGTGTGTTGCACTGGATGAGTGAGTATGAGTTCTTTTGGTCATAAGGAGCTTGCACAGGAGGTGGACCTCTGGCGGTGTGCTGGAGGTCCTGCAGAGGCATTGGGGAGTGATTCCAAAAGGAGTTTCTTCTGGTCCTGTGTTGGGGAAGAGGTTCAGTGTAGCCCAGTTAGTTCCCAGTAGAATGGGAGGGCTGTAGGGGCTCACATCCTGTCTCAGTGGAGACAGAGCGAGTGTGAGACGAGGAGTCCCACTGTGGCCCAAAACCCCATCTCAGGGCCTGAAGGGTTCCCTAAGGGATTGCCAGGTCAGGGGCTTAGGCTGTACTTGAAGGTCATCTGAGGAGGATCTTCCTGTGTCTAGAGGACGTGGAGTGTCGGTAACCAGAGCTCAGGCGGTCCTGGTGTTGGGCAGTACCGCTCCTAAGTGGAGGGTGCAGAAGTCCTGGTTGAGGGGTGAGAGGGGGAAAGAGTCCCCAGTAGAAGGACCATTGGGTCAGGGGCCAGCCAGAAGGGCTGAGCCATCAATGAGTGACCATGGTGATGCCACTTTGGTCCTAGTGGATCTCTGCGCCCTGTAAGGTGGACAGGAGGTCGTAAGATTAGAGCAAGGCAGACTGTCACACAGCACATTAGTTATGTGTCACCCTCAAGGGGGGCATGCATGCTCCCCGTGAAGTCCTAGTTCGCCGGGTATCTGACCGCCCAGAGTGTTTGATCCATTTGTGGGACCTCTGGAGGTCGTACTCCAAGGAGGGGAAGGGCAGGTTCAGCCTGACCTGAAGGGAAGACCGTTGTGATCAGGGTCCTGACCAGTAGGGAGGAAAGTGTGTCGCTGATACGCCGCAGGCGTGTGCTCTGTCTAGCCTGGGACATACTGGGAATCCCACTGTGATAGGGAGTACTGGAGGAGAGTGTGTCGCTGATACGCCGCTGGCGTGTGCTCCGTCTTGCCTGGGACATTCTGAGAATCACCCTGTGATAGGGAGTACTGGAGGAGAGTGTGTCGCTGATACATCACTGGCATGTACTCTGTTCAGCCTGAGACATACTGGGACTCACCCTGTGATCATGGAATTGGAAGGGGGTGCAGAAGGAGGGAGTCCTCACCTATTACCCCGGTGTAGCCGGTAGGCGAATCCCAGGTGGTAGACCAGTTGATGGAGAGAGATCCTGAACTGGTGGGAGAGTTGTGTTCTGGAGGGTGCTTCCCATGGGAGGGCGCGAACCCCAGATGTAGAGATAGGGTGAGGCACTCTTGCCTGTGACCTCTGGTCAGCCTGAGGGTGCGGACCCTAGGTTGAAGGATCAGTGGTAGTTTGGAACTACACTGAGAGGGAGAGTGGAGAATGGCTATTGTGGGCCAGGGGTTCCTGCCCCCCACTCTGTGGATTGGCAAAGACCTGTGACATCTGGATGTTCTAGGGCCTGTTCCTGGCCGTGGATGACTAGGGAGTACCAGTAGGGTATCCTAGTTGGGCCGGAGAGTTCTTTTCTAGAGGGAACCACGTGGGTTTAGATTGGTGTAGAACCGGAGGGTGTCCCTGCCGTTGCGGGCCCGCGACCTTGCTCTATCGCCCAAAGCAGGGAAGCCCATCAATGGAGTGATTGGTCTGCCTTGTGTTTTGGCTGGAAGGGGGCTCTGTTGGACTTGGTTTAGTATGTGCGAACTCGTGAGAATAAATGCTGCACAATGGTGTGCGCAGATTTATGGTGACTGGTGGAGAAGTGCCACTTTTAGAAGTTGGCATTTCTGTGTACTGTGTGTCTGCCTCGCTGATGTGAATTGCATGTCTGGCTTGTGATTGACAGGTGCTGGATTATGTGGGTGGCTCCAGGAGCCAGGATGGGTCTGCCCGGTGGTGAATAGGGAGATCTGCATGTAGATGGGAGGGAGGAGTTGCACCTGGGACCTGAATAGGACTGTGCCTTCCCTCCTTAATGCTGGCTCCAACTCCTGTGGTGTGTCTGATGTCCCTGGCCTGTCCTGTGAATAGAAGAGAGGAGCTGAGCAAAACAAAGTGCTCAACAGCTCCCCTGAACCAGTTGTATCTGGTTCCCCATGCTCTATATTTTGAGACAAAGGAAAAAGGTGTATAAAAGAAGGGGTTGTGACCCCATGAAAATGTTCTGGGGCCCAGGGGGGGGCTGCCATGAGGGCTTGCCTCCCTGGGCCCTGCATGGCCCCTGGATGCTCAAGGGACTTTTGAAACCATTTGCTTTATTCTCCTTGCCCCAGGACTTTGGCTTCATCTAGTGCCTGGAAACGCTATCCTTTTGCCCAATCATGGGAGGAGCGTGGGCTGCACAGCACTGAGGTGCTGTTGTGGTGCTCTCTGTGACGCTGAGGATAGTGGGTGCCACCCTGCTTCCGTGAGTTGTTACTAGCAGGAGTCCACTCTGCTTTATATTCTATTTCGGACGGAGCCTACCCCTCATTGTGCCTTTTTTAAAAATGTTATAACCGAAGTGGGTGCCCATCCCGCATCTCACCGCTGCGGCCTGAGCCACTAAGGAATTTCTCATCGACTTTGGCGCAAGCCTTAGCCAACCAGAAATGCCATTTCTAACAGCGGCCTATTCCCAATACATTGTGCCACTCATTATGCCTCCTTCAATCGTGTATATTCCACTGCGTCACTTTTACGAGGCTACCTTGCATACATTATACCTAACACAGGTATAATGTCACGCAGGGCTTTACAACATGATACATCTCCCTGGATGCGTCACATTGTAAATGGGCCTCAACTTTTAAGCTGCCGCTGGGTCACAAATGTGACGCAACAATGGCGCAAAAGTGACACAAGGGGTTTGTAAATCTGCCCCATAGCATTTTGAGGTGTGGTAGTAGTACTTAATTAAACTACCTATAGAATGCCACCATCAATCCATCAGATCCTAGGTCTTTGCCCGCTGACATGCTATGCATTGTGGTCCTGATTTTGTCTAGTTGAAGGGGTGCCAGCAGATGCTGCCTATGCTACAGCACCAACCAGGGCATTTTTATGTGAGTCAGGTATTCAATCAGTGCCATATTATCAGTCCGGATGTGCACACTGTATAGTATTTTGTAATAGTTGCCGAACTGTTGTACTATATCTTCTGGGGCATGAAGGGTCCGACCTCAATGTCTGTGATCTGAATATACCAGCCAATGTCGCACTCGGACTATCTCGCTCTCCGTAGGAGCGCACAGTAGCAAACTTCCCCAAATGCATGATTTCATTGTTTGTGACTCCTGAACTCCTCCAACCTCTGTGTTATGTCAGCCATGACTAGAGGCTCTCTCCCTCCTGCAACACCCCTGCCAGCTTGGCTATTTCTTTCTCTAAGGTCTCAAACCTTCCCTTATCGTGCTGAGCACCCCTGCATGCTAGGCGATTGTAGTTCCTCAGATAAAGAGCTTGAAGGCCTCCCATACCATTATAATTGTGTTAAACGATCCCATATTTGTGTAAAATATTCTTCAATTGCTTTTGTCAGTTCTGCCCTGAAGAGAGTGCCCAGCAAAGAGTAAGGAGGAAACCTTCAATTAAAAAAAAGGAACTCGACGTATTCAGTAGCCTAATGTCAATTGTACTGAGGAGTGGTCAGAGTAGGTCCTGGGGAGGTGAGAACAGTCTAAGACTCATTATTTTAGTCCACTAGAAATCAGCCAGTAATCTATGTTGGATGTGCGTGTCGTATACTGAGGAATAATGAGTATATTGCCCCGTAGCGGGGGACCTCAGCCTCCAAATGTCCACTAGACTCGATCTTTGCATCATATTAAGAATACACATGACGCCACTGAGGGGCATCTGGCTGGACCTTTACAGCGATCTATTTCTACGTTTATAATGCAATTAAAGTCACCCCATAGGTCTGCCCATAGGTGCAATTTGGCTTTCCACAGAGTGATACAATTGGGGATCATCATAGTTTGGCTATTATATGGCTATCATTAAGAAGACCAGGTCATCCTTGGGGCACTTTGCTATTATGTATCAACCTCCTTGATCTTTGTATAGCTCCGTTAACTGCACCCCAGAGCTGCAGCCAGCCAAATAAGCACCCCTCTGGCATGGGATGGGTAACCCGCATTATAGCACTGGCCCTGCATCCTGCACTGCATCACTGCCCTGTCATCTGGTTTAAGATGTGTTTCCTGTAGGACTGCAATATCTATTTTGTGTTTCTTCAGATTTGCCACCACTTTTCTGACCTTTCTTTTATCATTAAGGCACTTAACATTCCAAGTTAATAGACTCAGCTCCCAGCATGCCCTCTCGCTAGTCACCTCTGAATTTACATCTTCCATGGGTTCATGTGTCATGCTGTACTGCTGTGTTGCGTGGTTTGGTGCTCAGATGTATTTCCTCCCATACAAAACATAGCAATAAGTCCTGCCCTAACTGTCTTTCCCACGCTATGTATATCCTCAACACTCATAGCATTTGACTGTCCCTCCTTCCCTCCCTTGATAAACCCCATTGAAAAAACATTGGATAAACCATCGCATTTGGTGGAGCACACCTGGGGCAGTTGTTGCCCACTCTCCGGCTTCCATCCAGCTTCCTGCCACTCATGTGCCGCATGGGCCATTCTGGTACCCTTTTTCATATTCTGGGCATTCATATTATTGATTTTGCCGTATTGCCGCCCATTTTGCGAACACTTCTAGGCTGATCGTTTTCTATACTGCATGTCCAGTGCGATAGGAGCACTCAATCAAGGCCCCCGTACCCCAGGCCTACTGCACTCATTAGCGGTCATCGGAGAGGTATTACCAATTGTCGACACTGGAGGCTTCGGCGAGATCCTTGCAACTGTGTGCCCCCCCACTGGAACGCGGGAGGTAAGGGTTTGTCCTTCAAGTCTACAATTCGATAATTCAGCTCTCATATTTCCTCAAATAGTCTCTGCATTGGGTCTTTAAATCGTAATTCTCGTCATTTTCCCTGTCTCAGGCGTCAGTGTTCCTCATGTCCATGGGAGCTTTCAGGGGATCCCTGTTGTTTTCCTACTCGCTCCTCCTGTTTACTAAACTGCATCACTGACTTCATGTTCGTAAAGTACTGCACCTTGCCATCCAGTTTCACTCTCAGTTTCTCAGGGTATTGCATGCTATACTCCAGATTCAGTTCAGCAAGAAGCGCGCCTCCCGCACCTGCAGGGTGAAGTCTGGGAACAGGGATATCTTGGTTCCTTCAAGACGCAAGGTTCCCAACTTTCTAGCCTTTCTCAGCACTGCATCACACTCTGCATAGTTTAATAATCTGGTGATAATTGTCCTAGGGGCTGCCTCCGGCACTGGGCGAGGCGCCAGCGACTGATGGGCCCTTCTCCACTACAAATACATCAGAGAAGGTTTCTCTGTCCAACAGGTCCATCAGCACCCGCTTCACATAGTGCTCCATGTTATTGATGCTGGTCGATTCAGCTATACCAATAATTCTAATGCTATTCCTTGTCGATCTTGCTTCTAATTCTTCGGCTTTAGACTGGAGCGATTTCAGTGCTTTATCGATTGTGCCACGTGCTGTGAATTCCGTCTGCAGTACATCCTCCTCATTTGATGCTCTCTGCTCCACCATATCAGGTCACTCATTATGTTTGTCTAGTCATTCTGACATTCTGTCCATACGAAAAGTGAGAGCATCAATTTTACTATCAATTTTTGAGAGCCTTTGTTGCATTGTTCGCAATATGTGTTTCAGGTCTGCCTCAGCCAAGGTCTCCGTGTCATCAGATGCTACTTTGGGGTCTGAAGCGCCAATTTTACAAAATTTAGGGGTCTTGCATAATTTGAGTTGCAGCTTCAACTGTTGTTTACCTGGTTTCCCCATTTTATAATCTTCCAGTGGCTCCTCTCAATGTCTTCCACTGTCTATTTGTAGTTTCCCCTGTCTAATCATCCCTCTTTATTCTGTGAATGCTGTATTCTTCCTAGACAGGTCTTATTCAGAGCATGTCCATAGCCTGTTCCCGCCCACTCCTCATGGCAACTTGGCCACCAGTTCGACAACAGGGGGCTCGGCCAGTCGGGTCAGTTAGTCCCCTTTGTCGTGGTCCTGGTCACGTAGCATACTTTTGCAGCCTGACTTTGCACTATATCCTGTATTCCTACTATTGTTCACTTGTCACTTGCTGCTTTGCTTCTAAATTGCAGGGCCCAACTCCAAGGCACTTTCATCCTATTCCCCCATGTTGTGTGCAGTGGCTTGGCTGGCCGAGGCAATCCGCAGGGGTCCTTTTAGGACATGCGTGCCTTCAAAATCTCCAGCCTCCTGCCAAGTTGGCTCTGGCTCCCAGGATCCCAGCTGCCCACTTCACATCCTGAGCAATTACGCTGTGCCAGATCACGCTATCATGGGAGCTGGTGGATATCACGCCACACCTTGGCTAATCGCTCCACCCAGGCCCCTTGTACCTTTGTCTACGTTTCTCTCTGCCTTTCATCTCGGGGCGCCAATCTGGTTTCAGCTATACCACCGCATGCCCTTCGCCCAGCCTCTTCTGTGCTCACAGGGGCCTTCACTGCCTGAGCCTGGAGTCAGCTGAGCCCCGTGGGGTCCTCCACCGCTGTTGTTTTTCAGCCTCTTGTATGTTCTGCCACCATCTCCAGTGGAGCGGGTGCATGTGCTACTTCCCTGGCAGCCTCGCAGCTCTCAATTTCTTGGCCAAAGGTTCAATAAGGCGCTGTGCCCGGCTCAGCCGATCACCTCTCCTCTAGATTACACACCTCTGTTTTTGTCCCCCTGCTTCCTGCGTGATCCATGGTTCCAAGAGGGTTGCACTCCCTAATCGTCTGTCTGTTCGCTGACCTCTCCCGCCTCTCTCGCTATGTCCGCTGGGGTTCTCGCAGAGTCAGCTCTGCATCACTGTTGTCACTGTCTGGGGACCTCCTCTCTACACAATTCCAAGGCTGCACACCCACCTCAGTTTTCCCATCTTCCTCCAGTCGCTCCACTATTCTTGATACCTATTTTCCTTGCAGCATGTTGGCCATATCTGCCCTGCACCTCTGCTTTGCAACATAAATAGTGTAATTGACTTGTGTTGTGCACCAGGACTGTGCCTAATTGTAGTGGGGGGTCACAGGAGCTCCTAACTATTTGCCATCTTGGAGTCAGGCAAGCTCCGCCACCCAAAAATCTGCCATATTTAGAAGTTACAGGTGAAATCATAGGCAAAAATGGATGTTTTTTCAACTCAATCTCAATATGTCTTTCATTTTAAATGTTACTTTTTATATGAAAACCTTAAATAATCTACACAAATGACCCTATGTTGAATTAGAATTTTGTCTACTTTTCAGAAATGTATGGGTTTACAGGATCCACCACTAGTTTTACGTCCATTTCTACCACTAATTGGAAGGAGGTTGAAAGCACAAAAAATAGAAAAAAGGACAATGTCACAGTAAAATGCCTAAACTGTGTTGCAAAATGGGGTTTTCTGAAAAAAGTGTTCCTGTTCCTGAAAGCTGGGAACAAAGGGATTGTATCACTGCAAACTGTTTGGTGATACAATCTGCAGGAGAAAAAAACAGATGCTTTCTTCTGTAGCACTTTTTCCCCATTTTTCCATCATACCCCCAAAGTTAGCTGTATTTTGGCTGATTTCTCGATCCCCTAAAGGAGAATCCACAAACTCTGGGTACCTTTAGAATCCCCAGGATGTTGGAAAAAAGGGCACAAGTTAGTGAACTGAAAGTTATGGGGGGCCGAAGCACAAACTACCCCAATTAGCTAAAAAAAAAAGGCTTAGGAATGGGGGAGGCTAAGCGGCAAAGGGGTTAAAGGAGAGAGCACAACAACTTTAGCACTAGTTGACAGTGGCGAAGTCCACCAAGTCCCAGAGCCAACAAAAAATAATTTGGCCAAAGTAGGAAAGTTGAAGGCAAAAGGTTTGGGAGTGATCCTGCAGAGAGTACCAAGTCCAACAGCACCAATATCTGCAGGCAAGTGGTGAGACTTGTTAGGTATGGCTTGACAGCGCATGTACATCATCAGCCTAAAAACAAGCGTTGAGAAGTATTGCAGAGAGGGGTTTTGACTCGGTCCAGATGTTGGTAGCCAGTAGTATGTTTTGATTCAGCAGACGTTGTATGCTTCATCAGAAAAAAGTACTTCCTGTCCGCGCACCTGTGAATATTACATTTATCCAGCTGTACCACTTTACTGCAAATTTATCAATAAATTAAATGTGACAATCTGGTGTAGGCAATTTTACTATATTTGAGGGAGAAAACACAAGCACTTTAGTACTGATTAGCAATGGTAAAGTGCGCAGAGTCCCAAAGCCAACACAAACAAACTCCAGCAAGCAAGAGCGGAGTAGGAAAAATATTTGGGGGAAGAAGGCAGACATAGCTAGCAATTTTGTATATCTCTAATGGGCTACAGAAGAGTTGAGAAGCTTCTGCAAACAAAACTATTGCATGATTTCCTGGGAGGAGTCCAATAAATAAAACCAAAAGAACCTCATTTACTTTTTCTGTTTGGTTGGTTGTGCAGTGCTAGTTTACTCTTGCGTAAAACCACAGCACTAGGCCTTGAACCATGAGCTAATCATATTTTGTAGTATTCGCTAACTAGGGGTACTGATTAAAAGCGTAATATTAGCTTCACCCACATTTTCCACAATAGCTTCAAATGCCTGTTGTAAGCATTTCCCTAGGTACTGATTGAGAACTTACATATGCCTCCTTTGTCTTTCATTTAAACAAAGTTTGACTGAAGATAAGAACGACCAGATCCTCATTGCTTAACACAGTCCGTATTGTTTCTTATTTTCACAGGTCTAACCTATGTTAAACTTCAGGCTTGCTGTAGATATGGGGACCCAGTATTACTATAAATTAACACATTGCAAAACTAAAGTGGCCGCACTGCATTGCGTTGCTTGACAAGCAGAAAGCAGAACAGCGCCCTATCTACTAAGATATGGCCCTGATTTCGCCTTGCCCTCCGCTGGTGCACTTTGGGCTGCCATGCACCAATTCACACACCCTTGCGCCATAGTAAGTAGTAGATTTTGTACTGGAAGGGACCCCGTCCAGAACAAAAACTATCCTATAGTTGCCCTGCTTTGAATGTGTACTATAAATTGAGTCCCACATGCAAAGTAGGGAAAACGATAAAAAAATTAACCATTTCTGTTTGGTGTGCCTTCCTACGATTGTTTGTAGATAGAGATGATTTGCCTCAAATTCCGTGTGTGGTTACATGCACCACTCGTGTTACCTCACTATTTCTTTCAAAAGGGTGACTGCCAAAGAAGAGATGGTCATCCAGTAGGGTGACCGGATGCCCCGGTTTTCCCTGCACGGTCCCGGTTTTTCGTGAAGTGTCCCGGTGTCCTGACACTTTCCTCCAAACTCAATAAGTGTCCAATTTTTGGGATAGTGGCTAGGATGAGCACAGAAATATGCTGGTTTTTGAGTAGTGGCTGAGTAGGCACTGGTGTTGCAAAGATGTGGGCATGCTCACTTCTCACTACTGGAGATGGTACGGCGTGACGTCACCCCAGATGAGGTTGTTGTGGAAAGGGGAATCCTTTAAAGAGAGACAAGTTCTCTTGGGATTTCCCTTCTCTTTCTACAATGCAGCAAGAATGTCATTATCCCAGCCATTGGGGCAACAGTGTGTCTGAACCGCCAGCATCACCCTGCTCACTGGGTCAGAGGTCACTGCCTGCACCAAGATCCAGCCAGCCACCAGTATAAACTGTACTCCTACTTTCATGTTTATGAACTTTCCAGTTTTTTTTGTTTTGGGAATCTGGTCACCCTATCATCCAGGGATGGTGCATGCACCACTCTTTAAAAAAAAATATGTATGTAGCATAACCCAAACTGCACATTGCACAACTTTGAATTTGCCTGCATCCTAATGCAGGCTCAATATGGTTTCCAGAAGGGAAAGGGGACGCTGGACCAATGCCTAAACCTCTCACTATGCATAGACAAGTACACAAAGGCCAAGGGCGGAAAGCTATACATGGCCTTCATGGACTTGTCAGCTGCATTTGATTGTGTGTCCCATCAAATGTTGTGGCCCATGATGCCGGAAATGGGTATTGATCCTCCAATCATTCACTTCATTTTCCAGCTATACACCAATGCCACGGCCTGCGTGACGTATGGCCGAAATGGTGAATGCACCCGCGTGTTTAATATCGAGAAGGGGGGTAGGCAGGGCTGTGTCCTCACCCCTTTTCTTTTCTCTATATATACCAACTGGGTGGAGGCGGCCCTGTCTGGCTCAACTCTTGACGTCCCTAGATTTGACGACTACCCCTTACCACTATTGGCTTACGCCGATGACGCAGTGTTATTAGCTAGGACAGGTGTGGCCCTTCAGAGTCTCTTAACTGCATATGCTGCCTTTATAGGCTCGTTGGACCTCCGTGTAAATGAGGGTAAATCTTTTATCATCATAGCTGGGGCTACCCGAGGTGCAAAAGTGCCTCATTTTCACTTAGCCTCCAAAAAATCAAAGTAGTTGACTCCTTCACGTACCTGGGCATTCTGTTTGACAGCAAACAAACTAGGTCGAAATTGGTGGCTGCCGGAGCCCTGGGCATGGAAAGAAGTCTACTGGCGATAACGGGCTTTATAAAGAAGTTGGGGGCCAGCCCCGTGGACACAGTTCAAACTATCTATCTAGCCAAAACAAAGGCGGCAGTAACCTACGGGGCCGGAGTCTGGGGGATGGCTCATATTGAGAAATTGCAGCAAATGGAAGACACCTTTTTTAAGTCTAGAGTCTCATTACCACCTACAGCATCCAATTTCATCTTACACCTTGAATTAGGACTCCCTTACCTGTCCGACTGCATCAGGCTGGCACCGAGCCTACTGTGGCTCTCCATCTGGCAGAGGGCGGCAGTTAATTTAACTCAAAATATTATTGGCGATTGCCTCAGGTTGGGGGGTCACAGAGGGATTGGTTGGCCCAGTTATGTAGAAGCCAAGCTAAGAGCAATCAGGCAGGAGGAGCTGTTTAAAGACCCAGCTTCTAGCAGGATCATTTCTAAACAGAAACTGACCGATCTATACATGCAGAGGGCTGATTTTATTCGCAGGGGGAGGATTTGTCAACAACAGGCGTTTAGCACCTATGTCCTCGTTCCTACTAGACCTGCGGGAGACCATCACCATTTCTACCTCTCACGTATTACTATGGCTCAACACAGATTTATTTTGCTGCGTTTTTGTCTCAACTTTATCCCCCTGATGCTCGGGTTCCCAGAGAGGAAGTTCAAGCACGCTGACCTCATCTCGTGTCCGTGAGACAATGTCCCACCCCAAACTTATCTACAATTGGTACTGATTTTTAAATTTTACCACAAAGAAGAGAAACTTTTATTTTACCCATCTTTAGACTTCAACATTTTAAACAATGCAGGGTGGCCCTGTACTTTCTGAAGTCTTTACCTAATTCGTATGTTTGTTTCTCAGTAGCGTCTTTTCTGTGGGCTTGTATGAGAAAAAGAAAGTTGATGGGCATGCTAACTTGAATTACTGTAAAGGTTTTCTAACATTTTATGATTTTAACTTGTGTTACGGTCTTTTTTAAAGGTTTGATATGATGCATTTGTGCTTTTAAGATCTTTTTTTTAATAGATCGAATAGATTTTAAATGAAAAAATGAATTTGTTAGGAAAACTATCCATGGCATGGGGGTAGTAAAGCCCATCATAAAACCTTGCGTCGAGTTTGTGTTACAAAAGTAACTCAATCCCAGCTCAAAGCATTAGTAAATGTCGGCTTGGATTCAATTGGTTACGCAGCACTGTTGAATAACCGCATTGCAACATCCGTGATTTAGAGTGCCCCAAGATATTTTTCACTACTGCATTTTCCTGGTATGTAATGGTTTGGTGTGCGTTGTTTTGGTGCAATCTAGTAAAAAATACAAATTGGCTTAGACATGAATGTGCAGGATATAGAAAGTATTTCATGTTTTTAGTGAATGACTGCAGCGCCACCTAGTGTGAAAAAGCGTGTTTTCCTTTGACTTATTCACGTTTATTGGTTTAGTGACTCATGCATGATTCCGGAAATGCACGTATCAGTCTGTGTTCTAATGCAGTAAAAGGCATGCCTGTGATATTTTCCACGTGTATACCTGCTTTAATAATTCATTTACTGTAATTATAATTATAGATATAGAAAAACCATCAATTTTGCAGCGCAAATACATGATATAACAAAACAGAAGCAATTTAAAATCTTTCTTTTGGAGAAAAAATGAAAATAAAATCACAAACCAGACAAGGAGAGGCTGCTTGAAAGCAAATTCCAATCCAAGTACTGGAAAGTCAAGCAGGTAAAAAATACATAATTCCTTTATTGTTTTGTTTAACATGCTATCGAGCAGGGTGCTCCCCTGTGGGGCGTCACGAGGAGCGAGTGCATTATTGAGCATGGAGTCATTCGCTCTTTGATTTCTTCCAATGGTCCTAAATGGAGTTCCAGTTAGTACCATGTTTACAAGTACGCTGATTTCGCACCATAGAGCTCCACAGCAAAGTGCTACATGAGGACGGCGTTCTATCAGAGAATACTATCAAATATTTGTCGCTGTTTTACGCTCAGGTGACTTCCATGCCAAATGAAATCCTATAATTTCTTCAGCCTTTAAAAATATTCTTTTCGTTCGGATTTAATAATATTCCTTTATGTGCATTTTGGAAACCAATTCCAAGTAAAGGCATTTACTCAATCAATCAATCAATCATAGCATTTATAAAGCGCACTACATACCTGTGAAGGTCTCAAGGCGGCCCCCCTCAAGGCGCACCCCCCCCTCACTCCCCAGGGTGAGGGGGGGTGCGCTGCTACTGTTCGAAGAGCCAGGTCTTGAGAAGTGTCCTGAAGGTTAGGAGGTCTTCGGTCTGCTGAAGGTGGACGGGGAGGGTGTTCCATGTCTTGGAGGCGAGGTGGGAGAATGATCTGCTGCCGGCGGTCACTCTTCGGATTCGGGGGACGGTGGCGAGGACGAGGTCTGCGGAGCGAAGCTGGCGGTTGGGGATGTAGAAGCTGAGACGGCTGTTGAGGTATGCTGGTCCGGTGTTGTGGAGTGCCTTGTGTGCGTTGGTGAGGAGTTTGAAGGAAATCCTCTTGTTGATGGGGAGCCAGTGCAGGTCTCTCAAGTGGGGTGTGATATGGCTGCGGCGGGGGATGTCGAGGATCAGGCTTGCAGGGGCGTTCTGGATGCGTTGGACCCGTTTCAGGAGTCTGGCCGGGGCTATAGCGTAGAGGGCGTTTCCGTAGTCCAGTCTACTGCTGAAAAGGGCCTGGGTGACCGCCCTTCTTGTTTCAGTGGGGATCCATTTGAAGATCCTGCAAAGCAAGCGGAGGCTGTTGAAGCAGGAGGAGGAGACGGCGTTGACCTGCTTCATTATGGAGAGGGCGGAGTCGAGGATGATCCCTAGGTTGGGAGTGTGGTTGGTGGGTGTAGGGGGTGCTCCTTGTGCAGTGGGCCACCAGGAGTCATCCCATGCCGAGGGGATGGATCCGAGGATGGGGACCTCCGTCTTGTCCGAGTTCTGCTTCAGTCGGCTGTAACTCATCCATTCGGCGACAGCCTTCATTCCTTCGTGGAGGTTGGTTTTGGCGGTGAGGGGATCTTTGGTGAGGGAGAGGATCAACTGGGTGTTGTTGGCGTAGGAGATGATGTTGAGGTCATGTCGTTGTGCGACGTGGGCAAACGGTGCCTTGTAGACGTTGAATAACGTTGGGCTGAGGGATGAGCCTTGGGTTATGCCGCAGATGGTGGCTTCGGAGAGGAAGGGGGGAGGCGGATGCATTGTGTTCTGCCGGAGAGGAAGGAGGTGGTCCAGTCGAGGGCCTTCTCTTGGATTCCGGCATCGTAGAGTCGTGTTTGTAGTGTGCGGTGGCAGACCGTATCGAAGGCGGCTGACGGGTCCATGAGGATGAGGGCGCGGTTTCTTCGGTGTCAAGCAGGGTCCTGATGTCATCGGGGGCGGCGATGAGGGCAGTTCCGGTGCTGTGGTTGTTGCGGACCCCGGACTTGAATGGATCAGGATGCTGTTCTCCTCGAGGAAGCTGGCTAGTTGTTTGTTGACGGCCTTTTCGATGACCTTCGCCAAGAACGGGAGCAAGGAGATGGGTCAAAGTTCTTGAGGTCCTTGGGGTCCGCCTTGGGTTGCTTGAGTAAGGCATTGGTCTCTGCGTGCTTCCAGCTCTCCAGGAAGGTTGCTGTCTCAAAGGAGATGTTGATAGTTTTCCGGCGATGGTGCTGCAGGCTTTGTTGAAGATGTGGTGTGGGCAGGGGTCTTCCAGAGATCCGTAGAGGATGGTGTTCATGATCTTGATGGTGTCGTTGTCGTTGATGTTGTTCCAGGCGAGCAGGCGGTTGGTGTGAGTGGTGGTTGTGGGAGCGGTGGTCTCAGCGGTTGCCAGGGTGGTGATGGCGTTGAAGCTGTCGTGGATGTCTGCGATCTTGCGATGGAAGAAGGTGGCCAGCGAGTCGCACAGGTCTTGTGATGGTGGGATGTGGTTGGTGTTGGAGCTGGGGTTGGAGACTTCCTTTACATGTTGAATAGCTCTTTGCTGTTCTGTGCGTTGTTGTCTAGGCGGTCTTTGAAGTAGGTCCTTTTGGCTGATGTGGTGGAGGTATCTGCGGGTGGCGTTCTTGTGAGCTATGTAGCCTTCCAGTGTTTGTTCCCAGATCCATTTTTTTTCAAGTTTTCTGCAGGTACACTTGGAGGCCTGGAGGTCTTTCGTGAACCAGCTGGTTCTCTTGCTGTTTTGGGTGCTGGAGGGCTTCTTGAGCGGGCCGAGGATGTTGGCGAAGTCATTGATCCATTGTCTGAGGCTGCGGGCTGCGGCGTCGGGGTCGGTCGGGTCTGTGGGTGGGTTCTTGGCAAGGGCGGTGGTTAGCTGGTCCTCGGTGACTTTGCTCCAGCGGCGGTGAGGCATCTGCTGGGTGCGGTGGTGTGTGGGGGGTTTCTGGAAGGTGAAGTGATGCAGCGGTGGTCGGTCCAGAGGAGTTTGGTGGTGTGGTTGAAGAAGACATAGGAGCATGCTGAGAAGATGGGGTCCAGTGTGTGGCCGGCGGAGTGGGTGGGTGTTGTGACGAGTTGTCTGAGTCCGAGGTTGGCGAGGTTGTCGATCAAGTTGGAAGAGTTGGGATCATTGTTGTTCTCGAGGTGGAAGTTCAGGTCCCCGAGGAGGATGTTGTCCGTGGAGAGGAGGGCGTGTGTGCTGATGAAGTCGGCCATGGTGTTGCTGAATTGCGGTTGGGGCCGGAGGGTTCTGTAGATGAGGATACCTCTGAGTGTGGTGTTGGGGTTGGTGTGGATCTGGAAGTGTAGTTGTTCGGCAGTGCTGAGGGTGTCGTCTGTGTTTGTCGAGACTTTGAGGGTGTTCCTGTGGACAATGGCAATTCCTCCTCCTACTCCGTTGGTGGGGTCCTTTTGGGTAATCTTGTAGCCTTCCGGGATGGCTATGGCAATGTTGGGTGCCGAGGAGGGGTTCAGCCAGGTCTCTGTCAGGAAGGCGACATCTGGGGAGGTAAAGTCGAGTAGGTCCCAGAGTTTGACGGTGTGTCTGCGGGCAGAGCGGCTGTTGAGAAGGATGCATCAGAGGAAGTTGGGTTCTTCAATAGGTGGGTTGGCGGGCCGGATGCTGGTGAAGCTTCAGTTCCGGCAGGAGAAGGGACCTTGGGTGCTCTTTGGGGCGGCCAGGCAGCAGGTGCGTGATCATCCGGTGTTGAGTGCGAGGAGGGTGCTGGCATCGTAGCAGAGGCGGGCATCAAGGCGTTCATGGGGGCTAGGAGTACTGGCGCTGGGTGCGGTCCAGGCGCGGACGGGCGCAGGCGGGCTTGCCTTCGGCGCGCCTTTGGCACGCCAGAGGTGTGCCCGCTGCGTGTGTGCGCCCACTGCGCAGCCTCCATATAAGGGGTTAATGGAGGTAGGAGCAGCTGGGAGGTGGGGCCGCAGGGGAAGGCAGCGGCGGGAAAGGAAAACGGAGGGAGCGGGCTCAGTGGATCACAGAGAAAATGGGGGGAAAAACAGGATTAACACAGAAAGAAGTTACAACAATATAACGGGGGGGAGGCAATTATAGCGGTGGAAAAACAACAGCGGTGGCGCAGAGGAGCAGCAGTGAGCATTTTGGGGAGCGGCCTACCCTGAACCAGGGTCAAGGGTCGCTCTCATCTGAAATTTCACTGTTTAATTAACAAGTTCCTCTTATTTTCTTTTATGTCATCTTCAACCCCCTATGGGCATTGTCTGTCCTAAGCAGAATTAACACTGTAGACGGAATACTTTTGTAGGAGATGAAATTCAATTTTTTGAGCTTTTAGGTTAAAAACAAAGACCTTTTTACAAAAACCTAAGGTTGGTATTTGTAGAGTCATGTTGCACATGGAGACATATAAACAAGGACGAGATAGATCCACCCTGTACCTGTGGGTACTTATGCAAAACATATTTATTTATTGCCTGCATCTTTATTCTTTGTTAGTTTAGTCCCAGTCTTCCTTTTACCGCTCCTTATCTACAGGAAGGAAATTCTCACCCGAGACAGACAACCTTTAACTACATCACTAAGGAGCTTGATTTCTCTTCATAGTGGATGTAGCTCTTCTTCCATTTCTGTAACCTCGAGCCTTACTTCAAGATCTGATGCAGGGCAGCAACCAAAGTTGCTGTGTTGTGTGAACTGGAAAGGCGAACTGCGCCATATCTGCAAAGAAGTGGCACAGTTCTGTTCTCTCCTTTCAGCCAGCCATGTACCAATTCAGGCCCCCTTTCTCCATAGTGCAAGGGGATCTGTGTTGCAGCCAGCATAGATTTTGTGTTCAGGAAATTGTCCCTTCTTCACAAAAACTATGCTTTAAGTCAAATTTTATCTTTGTAAATGTGCAGTCCACATAAAAAGAGGAAAACATGAGGAGAATCAAAATACGGAGGAAATCTGCGTAGGTTCACCTCTGGTGTATATGTGAGCACCTGGTGTTTGGGAAATGATTTCTTTGTTGAAATATAGTGAAGAGAAATTACAGATTTGTCAGTGATACAAATGCTGTAGCTAGACATCAGTGGATGTGTAATCACTTCAAGCACACAGTAGATCCCATTCTGTAACTGCATGTCCCTATTGGGAACAAATGTAGATGCTAAATTACCTTTTATTTCGAAAATCTTTTCTCTGGTCTTGTAGATCATGTTACCCTTATTAATTTTTTTTGTTTCACAAACAACAAGAGTATTCACACTTTCCACTGGAATCTTGTGAAACACTTTTACTTATTGAGATTTTATACTTTTTTTGTTCATTTTGCAAAAAACATCTGGATATGTTTAACTGTAGGCGTGGCGTGTTCTGCAATCCAGTTAAAGATTCCTAAGCAAGGTTCAAAGTTAAGTAATGCGCTGCAGTTGCCAGCTGGCTCCAAATCATCATTGGTGCCCGGTAATGAGATCTATCAACTGGCTCCGTGAACCCACTTGATAACTGAGACACACTCAATCCAGGACTTCTGATTGGCTACATAAGGATCCTACTCATCTACCCCACTCATTTACATGGTAAACCAAAGCCTACATTTTTTATTTGGAATTTGCCTTCAAAGAAATTGTATTGAGAGCAGTGCTACTGTCTGTTTTCTTTATAAGTCAGCACAATTATATCATCTTCTACAGCTATTTGTGAAGAAGAACCAATGCAGACTGAACCTATTTTAGGCCAGGACGAAGACATGATATGACCAAAAAAGGATAGAGACATATGTACGTTTTTCACCATTCCATCCGGTGAGAGAAAGGTGTAGGCAAAACGAGTGCAATGCAGCATCTGCACAAAAACCTTATCAAGAGGAACTGGGAAGAAGTATTCCCATGGAACAGGCTATCTTTGGAAACATTTGAAAAACCAACCATGAAAAGTCATACATTCGCTTGATGCGAGAGAAGGGAAGTGGAGGACCACAATCATCCTCTGTTGGAGTTTTAGAGGAACCTTCGAGTCTTCAAGAAATAAAAGTACCAGCTCACGGCGGAAAGATATCAAGCATGGTAACACACTGTGCAAATTGCTAGATGCCCGCTACTATGAAAATCACATCTGTGGCTGTATACCTAGATGCAGTGAGTAATCAGCAGTGCTATATTTATTTGCTCCCTGTTTCACCATAATGTTTTTGAGACATTGAAGGCAGTTGCTTCTTCCCAGTTCCATTCCTTTATCCCTTTACAGCCCTTTTACTCAAAATAAATTCCCCAAAAATACAAAATTGGTAATAAAAAAACAGAAAAAAATGTTTTTTCCAGAACAACTCCATCAGGTCAATAAAAAAGCTAACTAAGGGCCCGATGTAGGTAAAACGCATTTACCGATTTTAAAATACCTAATCATACCGAATCGGTATTTTGAAATCGGTAAATGAAATGTAGGTAAAAAAATTCGGCAAATTACTGATTCCGTAACAATCGGTATCGTGGTTCGATACTTACCGAATTGATATTTGCCGAATCGGTAAGTACCGAATCGGCGATTACCGACTCGGCAAATACCGAATCGGTAATTGCAATACACCCCCATGGGCCAAAAGGCCCATAGGAATGCATTGCAAATTCCGATTCGGTATTTACCGATTCGGTAGTAGCCGATTCGGCAAATACCGAATCGGTAAATACCGAATCGGCAAACACGGAATCGGCGCGAAAGAAAAAGTGAAACTAATGACAACAGCCAATGAGGTGGAAGCACCCTACCCCACCCTAGCAGGGAGTGGCTACCCAGGCAGGTGCAACTCATTAGAACTTTCAGGAGAGGCAGCCTGAGCTGAGCATTCAGAGTGAGCAGCAGTGGTAGCACTATCCTGAACTGTGTGGAAATGGCAAGCAGCTCTGAGAGCCAGAAGGCTGAGCGCAAGCGCAAGGCCAAGTTCAGCAACAAGGAGCTGCAAGTGTTGGTGTAGGAGGTGGTGAGGGTACACAGGCAGCTGTTTGGGAGGCTGTCCCTCACACTCCCAGAGAGCACCAAGAGGAACCTGTGGATTGCAATCGGTGGGAGGGTGAACGCAGTTGGTGTCACCCCCAGGAGCCTGGACGACCTCAAGAAGAGGTTTTACGACATTCGCAGCCTCACCAAGAGGAAACTGGCCGAGCTGCACAAGCAGGCAGGACTAACAGGTGGAGGCAGGAACCCCGCGCCACCCCTCACTGACCTTGAGGAACTTGTGTCCACGACAATTGAGAAAGAGAGTGTGGTGGGAGTTGGCGCCCTGGACAGCTCATCCAGATCCACAGCAAAAGGTAAGAAGCATGCGCAGCATGACACACCCTACCAGACACCTCCCCTTTAGCCCCAATGCACAGCCAAACCCCAGCCCAGTACTGCTAGCAACATACATGAGCAATGCATCATGGTAACTGGAGTCAGCTAATGTAGTAACAAATGCCAGTGCACATTCAAATGAAATGCACCTAGAAAATGAATCAGAGTATTGAAAATGGGATGTGCAATGCTTTTATTGTAGTGACTGTAAGACATTTGCACTCAGTTCACAAATGCTTCTTTATACCTAGGGGCACCATCAGGCAGTGGAGCAGCAGCTACACAAGCTCCAGCTCCAGCAGCATCAGACAGTGCGGTGGCAGGGCAAAGCAGCATTCTACCATCACAGGAGGAGGAGGAGGAGAACAGCAGTGCCGGGGGCAATGAGGATGACACAGGACATACACTCTCATTTCCCCACTCCCCCCTACTGTCACTAACGCCCCCAGTGCAGTTCTCACCCGAAAATTCCCCAACACAGACCCACCCAGCACCTGCCACATCTCCTGCCAGGAGGATCATCGTTGCACCATTGAACATCATGGAGGGAGCAGCGGCTCAGGCTCCAGCACCCACCCCTGCAACACCCGTGGCACAGCAGCCCACACAGAAAGCCAGCAGCAATCGGCGCAGGCCACGCACATCCAGCCCTGCTTTACCAGCACGGGAGGGCAGTGTATTCCAAGGGCTGGAGGGGAGTATGGTCCGGATCCAAAGGATGCAGGCCAAGTGGATCCTGGCTTGCCATCGCCAATTGCGGGAGCACAACCTGCACATGGGGGAGATGACAAAGGGGTTTAAGAGTTTCGTTGAGAGCAACAAGGAAATAGCTACTGGACTGGGGCGCATGACTACTGCCATTACCCAGCTATGCACTAAGATGGAGGAGCACGAGCACTGTAGGCGCAGGGATGCCCGCATGCAAAACCGGTCACTCAACCGCCTTGCTGCAGCAACCGCCCAGCTATGCCGCTGAGGGGCTAACATGGAGGACTGCCTCACCAAGAACACTGCTGAGGTGACCAGGGGCATGGCCCGCATCACCACTGCCATGGAGGCACTAATCATATCAAACACGGTGGTGAATCCTGCCCTGGATGTGGGCGAGGCTGGGGACAGCAGCAGTCGCAGCAGCCCGGCCAGCGCTGTATCTGAGCCGCGCCGGAGCAGCAGGCGCTCCGCTGAGGCAGCCCGACACACAGAAGGGGGTGAGTCACATCCAAGTGGGTCAGCTAAGCGCAGCAAGAAGTAAGACTGCCAGGGTGGGTGAGGCAAACCGGACAATTTACAATCCCCACCTATTCTGTTATAGTTAAATTTGTGATTCAGAAAAGGGGGTGGTGATGAACAGAGTGTCTGAATTAAGCAGACCACTCTTACCCAGTCCAAAGATCAGGGCTTGATCCATCACCGTTATTTAGCTCACTGCCCCATCCCAGCTCAGAACCTGGCTGTATGCAAATTAGTCTGTCCCTGGCCCAGTGCATCATGGGAACAGGGCAGACCAAACTACCAAGCCAATTCTTCATCAGAAAGGAGACAAGCTTCCGGGGACCGGTTTCTGCCATTTCAGGCGTCGTCGGCCCGGCTTGCTTGAATCCTGATGGAGCAGTGAGCAAGGGACTCATGTCTGAGTATACCCTTCCACGCTTATGGTGGACAAAATGATTCAGAAAAGGGGGTGGTGATGAACAGAGTGTCTGAATTAAGCAGACCACTCTTACCCAGTCCAAAGATCAGGGCTTGATCCATCACCGTTATTTAGCTCCCTGCCCCATCCCAGCTCAGAACCTGGCTGTATGCAAATTAGTCTGTCCCTGGCCCAGTGCATCATGGGAACAGGGCAGACCAAACTACCAAGCCAATTCTTCACCAGAAAGGAGACAAGCTTCCGGGGACCGGTTTCTGCCATTTCAGGCGTCGTCGGCCCGGCTTGCTTGAATCCTGATGGAGCAGTGAGCAAGGGACTCATGTCTGAGTATACCCTTCCACGCTTATGGTGGACAAAATGATTCAGAAAAGGGGGTGGTGATGAACAGAGTGTCTGAATTAAGCAGACCACTCTTACCCAGTCCAAAGATCAGGGCTTGATCCATCACCGTTATTTAGCTCACTGCCCCATCCCAGCTCAGAACCTGGCTGTATGCAAATTAGTCTGTCCCTGGCCCAGTGCATCATGGGAACAGGGCAGACCAAACTACCAAGCCAATTCTTCACCAGAAAGGAGACAAGCTTCCGGGGACCGGTTTCTGCCATTTCAGGCGTCGTCGGCCCGGCTTGCTTGAATCCTGATGGAGCAGTGAGCAAGGGACTCATGTCTGAGTATACCCTTCCACGCTTATGGTGGACAAAATGATTCATCCAAGTGGGTCAGCTAAGCGCAGCAAGAAGTAAGACTGCCAGGGTGGGTGAGGCAAACCGGACAATTTACAATCCCCACCTATTCTGTTATAGTTAAATTTGTAGCACATCAGTGCAGTAACGTTGTGCCAACATTAGTACATTTTTATATGTTCCACATACATTGACGTGTCTGTGCATCTGTACTCACTCAGAAATAGTTGTCTGTTATCTCCTCACGTCTGTACCTCCCGTCACTTGGTGTAGACACTCCAGCAGGTTGTGTTAGTGGCACAGCTATGTCATTGTCAGGGTCCTCGTAGTCAGACAACTCTACCTCTGTGCCCTTCTTGACCGCAAGGTTGTGCAACATTGCAGATACAGCAATTATCTTGCAGCAGGTGATGGGGGTATATTGTCTAGCACCTCCGGTCTTGTGCAGGCATCTGAACCTGATTTTCCAGATGCCGAAGGTCCATTCAACTACATTCCTTGTGCTTTTGTGCGCACGGTTATACCTCCTTTGGCTGGGTGTTGAGGGGTTGAGGTAGGGGGTGAGAATGAATGAGCGGAGGGCATATGCACTGTCGCCTAGAAGAGAATGGGGTAACATTACTCACATGCATACATGTACTTCACACTGCTATTTAGGTTATGGGGGTCTGACACTGTGTCTTACCTAGGAGGTATCCTTCACCGAATTCCCCTGCCGTCAGCCGTGCATAAATGCCACTATTTTGAAAGATATAGGAGTCATGGGTACTCCCTGGAAATTTTGCTACCACGTCAGTGATGACACACTTGGCATTACAAATCACCTGCACATTTATGGTGTGCGTTGACTTCCGATTACGGTATATGTATTCCGTGTCAGCAGTGGGACAAATCGGAATGTGTGTGCCATCTATGCAGCCAATGATGTGGGGGAATCCTGCCATCTGGTAGAAGTCTGCTTTTGTCTGTACCAGTTCTGCATGGGTTGCAGGGAAGGAAATGTATTGGTCCATCCTTTCGATCATGGCGTCTAGGAACTTGTGGAAGAACCGGGACAGGCAGCTCTGGCTCACCCCTCCTACCGCAGCTACTGCACTTTGAAAGCTGCCAGACGCAAGCAGGTGTAGGCTGCATAGCACCTGCACGTGCACTGGGATTGCGTGTGCCCTTGGGGTGGGGTGCTGCAACAGGGGTTGGAGGTCCCTAATGAGCTGTAAGATGGTCTCTGGGTCCAGCCTGTACCTCTGTAGGATCTCTGCATCTGTCTGCATGGACAGGGTGAGACGCTCTCTATACACCTGCTCCTCTCTCTGCCATTCCCTCTCTCCATCCTGCTGTAGCCGTAGCCGTCTTGCTATGACATAAAAAGCTGCCATGGTGCAAGCAGTAATGCATTTTGGGTCCTTTTTTATAGGTTGCACCTGGTTACCACCTGATTCAAATCTATGGTAAATACCGATTCTTAAATACCGAATTTGACGCTAAATCGGTATTTCAGAGCTTTCCTACATCTCAATCTTCAGTAGAATCGGTATTCTACCGAATCGGTAATTTTACCGATTCGATAACATTACCGAATCGGAATTTTTCCCGATTCTGTTTTTTCCGAATCGGTATAGTACAGAATCGGTGATTTTTCCGATTCCCTAATTTTTTACCGATTCTGTTTGGTTACCGATTCGGTATATTTGCCGATTCGGTTTAATTTCCGATTCGATATACTACCGACACGGTAACTTTTCCGATTCGGAATTTTTACCGAATCGGGTGTTTTTGGGACTCCTACATCCCGAAACCTCGATAACGGTCGGTAACGGCCGAAAATACCGATTTTCGGCCGTTACCGACCGACCTACATCGGGCCCTAAGTGTTTTTATGTTTTTGCATGTTTATATGTTACACACGCCTTATAAGTGAAATTAAAATAGCACATTTGGACTAGTTAAATATTCATGAAGGGAAATAATCCTACAATGTATTAGAGAACATGTTTTGTAATGCTGCCTAGAATACTAAATTTGAAATCAATGTGCAAGTGAGTGTATTTGTGTGCAAGTGGGTGCGTCAGTAGCTGTATCAATGTGTGAATGAGAGTGTGAGTACCTGCACTAGTATTTGGCTGGGTGTGTGATTGGCTGTATTGGTTTGTGAGTGGCTGTATTGGTGTAGCTAGGTGTGCGAGTGGCAGTGAGTGGCTGTATCAATGTGTGACTAGGTGTGCCAGTACCTGTATCACTGTATAGCTCGGTATGTGAGTGGGCTCAATGAGCTTTGTTTGCACAAATGGTAAAATGGAGACAGGTCAACCAGCATTTATTTTGAAAATTGCCAGCTTGTAGCACCTTTTAATGGTGGCAATAGCCACCCTATCAATAGGGGTTGCTCTTAAAGTCCTAAAGTGGCATCTCTTGACTTCCCTGCATAACATATCGAACCAAGAATGCTCAGATTTTTTATTGCAGGCTATAGGTTTATAAAAGTTGGATTTAATAGTATGGACTAAGGTAACAAAGTTATCCACACTGCAATTTGACTCATTTATGGGTTTGAGGCAATCAAAGAACAGGTCCGATGATCAGCACAGAGTCCGCATTGGACCTCGTTCAGGTTGGTGGACCTCCACATTAGTCTAAGTCCCTAATTTCTTGGAAATAAAATAGAGCCTCCCACTGCGATGACCCGAGGGTGAGATGCAGGCTTGCAAACATAATAGAAAAGGGGATTATGGTCACTAAAGAACTAGGGATAACCATCCCATCCTTGGTATGATCTGACAAAGTCCTGCTGCTTAAAATATAAGTAATGGCAGACTAGCCTGCCCCTCCAGCAAAAGTAGGAATCGTGAAACACCCAGGCACAGCCCATACAAATTTGTTGCAAAGGTTTTGATTAGCAGATAAGGGAGCAACAACGCACCTTTGCAATCCCAAGGGTCAGTGGAGAAGGCCATTGATTGATGAGATTGAACAAGAAGACACCTTTGCAGCTAAAATAGCTAGAGAAAGTTTGCATAGTAGTCAAAGTTTAGGACCATTGAGTCAATATCCTCTAAGACAACCAATTATTGAGAATGAAGCAGCAATATCCATGAATGAGGTTGAAACTGCAATAGAACAAGCGAGACAGGATACTTTTGATTTTGAATAGTTAGAAGGACAACTTAACACTGAACAGAAATAAATCTTTATAGAAGCAAAAGAGAAAGTACAACATGGATTTTTCCACAACACGAAAGAATGTCAATGCTCATCATTTAAACCCATTCTATTATACATCCGTGGTCAAGCTGGAACAGGAACAAGTTTCTTCATTAAAGTTCTCACTAGTTATCTACATAGTACTACAGAATCAAATATATCCTGGGTAGTGACGGCACCAACTGGATTAGCAGCACACAACATTAAAGAAATTACTTTTCATCGACTACTTATGCTACCTGTTGAACATGATAATAAACTGGAATACGAGAAGTCAACTGGTGAAGCTTGCCATGAATTCTCAAGAGTACTGAAGAAACTGAAACTTCTAATCATCAAAGAGGTGGACATGGTCTAAAACGTAATGCTTACCTTTGTACACTTGAGAATGCAACAGATTAAAAAAACATGTGCTGTTTGGAGGAAAGCGTTTAATTGCCTTCAGTGACCTACAGCAACTTACCCCCATGAAAGGACAACCTGTTTTCAAGACAGTTCTTAATAATGAGCAAAGGAATTCTTTGGGAAACATTGGCAATGTAAATATTTAGTTAAACTTCGAATACAAGCAAATAGTGAAGAATCAAGAAACTGTTTTCATCTCAAAATGCACCTGCACAACTAATGTATAATTTCATTGCAAAAGATAAATCCATAGTTTGTTTAATGCCTATACTACACGAGTGCTCCAACGTTAATGAAAAATTACTAACATTTGAAAAACAGTATATTTAGAAAATTACAGCTATCAATAAAATGTAAGTAACTATACTACTAAATGGAAAACTACAAGCAGAATTGGATTCTTTGGAAAAGTGTGTATCAAAGAATGCAGATTTAGAAAAGTGTTTACGTATGTGTGTAAACTGTCAAGTAATTTTTCAGCATAATTTGAATGTAGAAGAAGGATGAGTAAATGGTGCTATGGTTAAAGTCATTGATTCCATTAATTATCCGGACAAGGATCAGATAGAATTCTTGGACATAAAATGTGATCAAATTGATAGACTAAATCAGACTAGGCTATATGCTGGTTGTTTTGTGCTTGTTAGGGACTTGTATGTCCGACAACAGCAGTTTTCAGTATCTCTAACATATGCTGTTACAATCCACAAATCTCAAGGTTTAAGTGTAGATAGAGCTTCTGTGAACATTATTAGCTGTGTGTTTAAAAAAGGAATCGCCTTTGTTACATTATCTCGAATAAGTATTTTGTTTGGTTTGTATTTAATAGAATTTGATGACAAAAAAGTTAGTGCTAAGGAAAGTTGTGTAAGAGAGTACAGTCAGTTAAATGGATATTACTTACCTTAAGTCGATATTCTTGACCACGATATTCTTGCTGTCAATGTTTCTTACCCCTGATATTGAAGACTCAATATTTGTGCAACTCGATATTTTGTACTCGATATTCTGTCTCTGCACCTTTAGCGATTCTTATACTTAACACTACCAGATTTCAAAACAGTGTCTTTTGTCAGATTGATTAAACCTGAAAAATCTGGCATGCCCAAATTGTAGATTTGAGTTTATGTCTTCGATGCCAATACAAAGAAGTGGAAAACATCTCATATTAATACTGCAACAATGCAGAGCAGATCGATCTAAGTTGGAAACTGAATTAAAGCATGTCAAATATCAATTTTAGGAGGAATATATACAACAGTAGCTATAATCTTTCATGAAGGACTTAATATAAGATCTGGATACTACACTGTCTATTTAAAGCCGAACTGCGGATGGACGGTTTGCAATGATAGCAACTTTAAATTCAAAGCAAAACTGCCATTCCAACTATCAAATTTTGACCTCTTGTTTCTTTAACCAAGGGTCTAACACCATCATTCGGCCTATTGGGGGTGTTGGTCTTGAAAAATACTCTACAATACAACAGTCTTTTTATCTTCTGCAAAAGAGTTCATTTAAGAGGTGTATATATAACAGTCTATTGAGATTTAAAAACTGAAAGAACAAAAAAGAATTATATCAACCTTGAATTAAAACCAATAATGCTTTTGGAAATGCAAAATTGTATGTTTTCTCCCTTCAAAAAAGGGTTGATATTTTGAAAAGTATCTTGAAAATTCAAGTATGGTATACATTTATCCGTAGTACTATAGCAGGTATAATAATAATAGAAATGTTTTAAGATGCATTTCTTTTCAGTAGTAGACTAAGGGCCCGATTATGATCTTGTTCGGAAAGCAAACCAAGCGACTCATGTCTGCAATGCTTTCCGTATGATTTGTGTCAGGGGAGTGTGACCGAACAAGTATGATGAATTTGAATTAATCTGGATACGATTCAGTCGGACTCCCATTGACTTCAATGGGAGCCTGTGTACCGAACGCATACACAGGCTCCCATTGGCAAAAGGGGTGGTTAGGGATCATCGTGCAACCTGTGGCAGGCACCCCTTGGTGCCTGCTACACTGTGCATGGCCTGAAAGGGGGGACCCCTGGATACCCCAAGAGGTATTATTCGGAGGGCCCGGGTGGAGGGGGGGTCGGCTATGGACTGTCAAAGACCGATTTCGGTAGCCTTTTCGATCCGGGCAAAACAAATCATAATGGCTGTCCAAATCGTTCATCGTACTTGCTTGCTTGGAAAACCTACTCCATAGAGCTGTACAATTTGGCTCTGGAAGGTTCTATCTCTCTGTATGCCTTCTGGAACCAATTCTGTCAGCACTAAGGGGCAGATTTACAAGCCCGTACGCCATATTTGCGCTGCCATTGTGTCAGATTTGTGACACAGCAGCAGCGCAAAGCCAGCGCCATCTTGCGGGGCATTTACAACATAACGCATCTGAGAGGTGCGTCATGTTGTAAAGCCCTGCACCCCATGTGGGTGTTCCGGCACAGGGGGGGCGTTCCTGTGCAGGAACCCCTCTGAAAAGTGGCTGAGTGAAATCTACAAGATTTTAATCAAAACCCTGCACCTGCTTGAAGCAGGCGTAAGGATTGACGCAGCATGTTAGGCATAGGGGCACCCCGATCCTTGGTGGAGCTGCACCACTCTTGCGACGTGACTCCAGAAATGCGCCGTCTTTCTGCCAGGGGATGCAACTGTTCTGGCGCATCCCTGCTGATTAGCAGAGATGCGCCAGAAGTTGTAAATCTGACCCAAAGGGTTTCCGGGCATCATACTTGGTCGTTCCGAATTGGGAAGGAGTCGGTCGGAAACAAGGGCTCCGGATTGGTTTAGGTAAAGCCAAATCCGATTCAGAGCCCTTCCGACTGAGATAGGAATCGGGCCCTAAGTCTCGGTAAAACAAAGAATTAGCAAATTATAGTGAGTGCAAGCATAGTAACACATATTTACATTGATGTACTGTAGAGTTCGATTTCTTTCTATAATCCATACAATTGTTATGTTCCCAATTGTTCAAAGATTGTGCAACATACAGACCACTGTGTATGATAAAGTACTATGAAAGCTGAGAACAGAAAGAAAGGGAAACTGATACTTTTATCCTTTTGCAATACAGTGCTATGGTATAAGAAATATATATTGTAATAATACTGTATTTTTCAAGTTCTCATACTATGTTTTTTTGTCTTTTTGTTTTTTAAGATGGATACAGTTCAACTTGCTAAATGACTGAAAATACGTTTTATGCCTTTAACATATTGATTAGAGGTACTGATAGAGAGTGTTTTTATCATTACTTTATACTGCAAATGTTGTAAGTTAACGTTTTAGTATAAACTTATAGATTTACAGGCCCTCAAACAACATGCCTCTCAAACAATTATTCTAGCAAACACTCAAATACCCACTACTTCATTCTTCCAGTATATCACACCACCACTTCTTTTCTGAAATAGTCAGTAACACAGCCATTTACTCACGCATACTGTACTCATACACAGTCTATATATTTGATTCAAAGCTCAGCTGTAGAGAGATATATTATATGTATGTAGCTATAAAGACACTCACTACTACACTTACTCAGTCAGTTACATTAACACTGAAACATCCACTCACATATACTGATATGTCATATGCATCCAGTCCGAGTAGGAGCATTTCTGTACTCACAGAGTTTTATACATCAATACCAATTAATAAAAACAGAACACAAGTGATCCTGATCCTTTGATACATATTTAGAAAGCTATAGAGTCACTAAAAGTGATAGTGGTACATTGCACCGTACCCTATACCCTGCCTTGAGGCTATCTTACAGATGAGTTATATGTGGTAGAACAGCACATTAAGGCTTGTAAAGGCATTTTAAATACCACTCGGCCTAGCAGTAAAAGTGCATACACAAGCTCAAATGTACCAGGCCTGAGATATGTTAAAAGGGCTATATGTCTACATGGGTGACTTGGTAGTGCCCTTTCTTTAGTAGATATCTAAATTAATGTCTCAGTCCCTACGTGCAGTTTTGTTTCCTTATTTAACTAACTTTCTTGGTATATCACATGCTTTCTTTGTTACTGTAGGGGTCTATAAATCTATCTGTAAGGTGCAGCATGGATTCTGTCCTGGGTCTCCTAGATACTGTTGGTTATTTAAGTTACTGTGTAACCACCTGTATTATTGTGAGATACATAGGAGTTCTGTCTGTGTGTGTGTAAGTGAAAGTTTAAATAGTTCTAACACTAGGAAATGGTAGTGTACTATGTGTATGAAACCTAAAACATGTAGATACCAGTTCCAGTGATGTACATGCATACTTTCAGGCCCATATCCTCATATATACATCCAGTCCTACACTCTGATTTGAATCTCAGATAGGTATACATAAAAGGGGTAACCTACTAATACACCCCCTTAAACAACGTCACAATCATCTAAATATTCACTCATATACACACACATAACTCTTATGGACATAGCACTAATGTAGGAAGTGATACATGTAGCCAGATACCAAAATACTGAGATATACACCCAGAAGGCAGTCCATACATCCTCTTACCTTTAAATTTAGAGAGATATACACTTGCAAAATGAGGCTGCAATGCATCAACAAACATACTTACATATGGAAACAGACCGCCAAACAGGGCTGAGATAGTGTTTCAGATATGTAGTAAAGAACTAACACTACCAAGTGAACTATATAGAGTAGTAGCCCTTTAAACGTTTCTCAGGTATGGTACGCTGAACCTGTGCATGCAGTTCTACTGCTAGGCTGAGTTGGTATTTAAAACTGCTTCACAAGCCTTAACACGCTGTTCTAGTACTAAGAAGTCACCCCTAAGGAAGCCTGTAACTAGTCCTTAGGGTACACTCAAAAGCTAACACATGTAGCTTGACATTTCAGTAAGCTACATGCTCATTTACAGGCCCATATATTCAGTTATATAATCTTTGAATCTGATATAAGGATATGTAAAATGAATAGAGTCACTAATACACCCCCTCAAACAGTGCCAGAAGTATCTAAGCATTCACTCACCTTCTCAGATAAAAGTCCCATGTATCTAGTAGTAAGGGAGGTGGTTGCACAATAACTTAAATAACCCAATAGTAACTAACAGTGCCAGGAGCCAACCATGTTTCCCACTACATATATATTTAGAGATCCTAGCAGTGACAAAAAGAGGCAGTGATGTACCAAGAAAATTAGTTACATATACACTATACCCCCACATAGGGACTGAGAACAAAAGTCATATATCTGCAAAAGAACTGACACTACCAAGTGACCCATCCAGAGAAGCAGCCCTTTTAACAAGTCACAGGCCTAGCACATTTGAGCTTGTGTCTGCAGTACTACTGCTATGGTCAACTAGTTATTTAAAACACCTTCACATGTCTTAACTCGCTCTTATCCCACATATAAGTCATCCCTAAGGTAGGCAGTAGCTACACCATAAGGTATACTACCAGGTGCATAAAAGCAAACACATGTAGTTAGAAGTTCCAGTGACCTATCTATATGTGCAGTCACAGGCCTATATGCTAAGTTATACATCCACTCTCCTACTCTAATTTGCATCTGGTATAAGTGCATGCAAAAGCAGAGCACCACTCATATACCCCCTGAGAAAGTGTAAGAAGCATCTGGAGATTCATTCAAATGCAGAGATCCAGTTCCAATGTATTTAATAGTAATGGAGGCAGTTGCACACTAACTTAAATAACCCAATAGTAACTAACAGATCCAGGAGTAAATTCATGTTACCCTTTACATATACATTTACAGATACTTGCTGTGACCAAAGACAGCCAGTGATCCACCAGGAAGGTTAGTTACTTATGAAATATACCCCCCCAAAGGGACTGATACCCCAATTCACATATATGCTAAGTAACTGACACTAGCAAGTCCAGGAAAGTGGCCCATTTAACATGATGCAAGCCTGCTGTTTTTGAGCTCATGTGTGCAGTTATACTGATAGATCGACTTGGTTTTTAAACACCTTTACAAATCTAACCTGCTCTTCTCCCACCATCATCCCTTAGGTAAGCAGTGGCTAGGCCATAAGGTACACTCCTATGCACGTAAACTGCAAGTTAGTATATAGATGGACAATTTGATACTCTCTTATGTGTACAGAAGCTAAAAGATGTAGGGCCTCATTTACAACAAAGAGCCGCAGCATGGCTCTGCAAGGCTTTTGGCTGTGCCACGCTGCGGCACTTTCAAAGCACAGGGATGTGACATATTTACAATAGTATGTCGCATTCCTGTGCTTTCCCCTGTGCCTGCGTCACAGGGGTGATTGTTTATGTGCAGAACAGGACCCTTCCTGCACATAAACAATCTGAAATGGCAATTTTCAACTCCTATGTGTGCTGAATTAGCACACATAAAACTTGCAAAACTTCATTTTTCTAAATGATTGCTTATGTGGACACCTTCCTGCACATACACAATCACCAGAGACGATTTCCTGTTTCTTTGTGTGCTGCAGAATGCATAGAAAGAGGAAATACACGAGGAGAAGTGAATTATTTTCTCTTTGTTGCACCTCCTTATGCCTATACTGGGGAGGCATAGCATTCAGATGCCTTTCAGGTTTACAGTTTCTTGTAAATCTAGAAATATGTCAGGTTCCAAGGGTGTTGTGTAGCAACACCCACAGCAACACCCATGGAATGTCCCTTTCACAGAGAATGCTAAGTGTAAATGGGCCTTATTTACAAGGAAAGGAATAGCCATGCAGGCTGGCTTATCGTGTCCTTAGAAATATAGGGCAGGAAAATGCGCTGCAGGTGCATCACAAAAAGTGATGTATCGGCGTGCAAGGGGATAGTAAATAAGCCTGGTAGTTAGCAATTTCAATGACCTTCATCCACACTTTCAGGCACATGTACTCAGTTATACATCCATGCACACATATTACATCACTCATAACATGTTCAGTTATATCAGTGATGACATCACTGATGTATTCTCCAATGACATTACTGATGACAGTACTGATGGCATCATTCACAGAATCATTCGCATTACCACTCATACCCCATACAACCTCTTGTACACCAAGACACGCACCCACACAACCAATCACATACCTACTGACAAACCCATACAACTGTTCATATATACAGTTACTCTTCCATAGACCAACTCACAAACTCACTCACTCACTCATAAAACTACTCACACAATCAGTTATTCACCTATAAAGCTTTTCATGCAACAAGTCACTCACATAAAACAGCCACTCACACAACCATAGACTCACCTGTACAGCTACTCACATACCGTGATTCACCTATACAGCCACTTACATACCCACTCACTCATCCATACAGTTTCTCAAAACAGCCACTCACTCACCTATAGAACCAATCATACAGTAACACACACACCCACATAGACACCAACATACCCTTTCACATTTCCGTATAAGTTCTCACACTTCTGCTTACTCACCTGTACATTCATTCAAACATACTCTCCAGTACAACCACTTACACAGCAACTAACTTAACCAAACTCACACTTGAAAAGTCAATCACTCACCCATACAGCACATACACAACCACTAACATTCACTCATCCATACAGCCACTTACACACCCACTCACTCACCAATACAGCCACTAACACCCACTCACACACTAACCCATATAGTTACCTATACAACCATTTGTTCATTCATACCGTCAATTACATAGCAAGTCAATCACACATGTAGTTCCTCCCACACCAGTCAAACACATACAGCTACTGACAAATCTACTTATTGACTCCTACAACATCTACTCCTACATTCACTCAGTCATGCATCGATGCACACACACTGGCATGCGCACATACATCCAATAATACACCATTCACTAATAAATATACTCACTTTTGCACTTATCATTCAGTCACACAATCACTGAGACTGTCACTCATTCATTTATACAGTCAACATCCATTCACCTATCTATAGAGGTACTCATACACTCTCTCACACACATATTCCCACTCTCACAGTCAGTCACTCACTTATACAATAATTCATTCATCCATACAACCACTTATACCCACACAGAATCACAAATACAGTTACATGTATACACAGTGAATTACATATACACTAACTCACATACTAAAACATACAGCAAGACATAGTCATGCTGTTACAAACAAACGTATAACACATCATTTTTCTTTCTTTACCCAGAATAGGCAATTCTAGAAAAAAAAAAATTTAAACCAATTTGTACTTGTTTTGAATTTTTCTAACCATTTTAAATTTTTTGGGGTGTTTTTGCTTTTTCTTGAAAAATAAAACAACAGGATCAGAAAAGTCTATGCTTTAACAGACAAAAGAATAACAATGGTGAGCGCCAATAGTGTCAAACATCTGGGCAACAACTTGTTCACCAATACTTGATACACTCTTGCACTTTGGGTAGAACAGCTCAGCCTTTGCAAAATCAGGCAAAGTAATGGGCATGTTAACAGCTTGTCCTCCTTGTGCAGATGTTTTCAGACTGGCCTTTTACCAAATCTTGTACCCCATTCTGCTCCTTCATTCTTCTCAAATCAGATCTGGGAAGCTGAGTGCTGTGCACTGTACATAGATTTTTATACATCGACGATATAACGCAAGAATATTTTCAGTCTGTGCCACGCAACAGCACTTTCTGACACATTTTGCATGTGACTTTTGGAGCATTTAGGTTTTTTTGCCCTCTCTGTTTCTAAAAATCTCCCACACTACACTTTCCTTTTATTTCTTGGGAGGTTCCTTATCCTGCAGATTCTCTTCCTCTTCCTGCCAGGGTGAATCCAAGAAAGCAGACAAAACACCAGAAACACTCCAAAATAGAAGCTTCCTCATTAAGTGTGACCACTGACAGCCACACCCAAATATGGAAGAAAAGGGATGGGATTGGTCTTTCTTGGTGATGAAAGGCTGCTTAACCAATCAAATCCTTTTATTTTGTGTCACATGAGGTATGTGACCCCTACGTGGCTCCATCACGCCTGGAACATGATTCCATAAAATATATTACAATCGTATTTATACTAAACTAGCAGCCCGCCCCGGCGTTGCCCGGGGGAAGAAGGGGGCTGGGGGAAGCATTTTAAGCCTCTGTGCACTCCCGCCTGCTCCGACATTGCCCAGACCGCATAGCTCCTGCCTCCCGCCTCGCCGCCGCCCCCCGCCGCCTGCCCTGACATTGCCCAGCCCGCCTCCCGCCCGCCTCCCGCCTCGCGCCTTGAGCCTCCCACCCGCCTCCCGCCTCCTGCCTGCCTTTGCCTTACCTGAGCCGCCCGCTCCGGACTTCACCGCCACTCCTCGCCGCTCATTGCCTTACCTGTGCCGCCCGCTCCGGACTTCACCGCCACTCCTTGCCGCACGTCACCGCTTCTCCCCGCATGTCATCATCACGTCTAGGTCGCAGTCAGCGCTACGTTGCGGCCGGCGCTAGTTTTAGGGGACTACTTTGTTTTGAAATTTTTATTTTTTAATTTACGTTTTTTTTTAATTTTATGTCGCCTATGTCCATCTACACACCCTGAGGATTCCAACAATGTATTGGGTGTGTGGATTGGCGCTGTGGTTCCCGTGTTTACCTTGCCAAAAGGTTTCTGTTCTCTCTTTATACTAGTAGTATAGATTAGCATCAAAATGATACTATTTCTTTTTACTGGTACTATACCACTTTTTTTAAAGTAAACTAAAAAAGTGATCAACTTCACATTTTAGTAATCTAAAAACAAAACGCCAGAGTCGCATCGCATACAATGTGCTGGAAATACCCGCCAGGATGGTGCACAGGAGTGTCGTGACTCCTTAAATCTAGTAAAATAACCATTACATTTTTTTTTTAATATTACATCACTTTTTTACTGTATTAGTAAACCTTTAACGTAAAAGGTAACCACAGAAGTATCCAGATATATGTATTACTACTACCAAAATTACATAGTCGTTTCCCCAGAGCAACTTCAGAAATACAAGCAAAAATGGTGCACAGGGCGCCGTGACATCTTAAAATCAATTCAAATGACTATAAACATGACTTTTACTTCTTCCTACAGTTTCCTGTTTAGTATATTACTAATTATCTAACCTAAAAGTAAGTAATAGAACTCTCTCTCTCTCTCTCTCTCTCTCTATATATATATATATATATATATATATATATATATATTACCTACTGGCGGTCGCCAGTAGGTATATATAGTTAGGATTTTTTCTCTATGGGATTTTTGAAAATTCTATGTCTAATAACTTTGGCGTTTGTGGACGGAATTGGCTGACATTTTCAGGAAAATGGAACATTTTGTTTCTGAGCAGCCACTGAAAATTTGGGGGGGGTTCGTCAAGGGGGGGCTGAGAAAAAAGGGGGGTCCCAAAACACGCTTTTCCCATGTTAATTTCCATAGGGCGGTTGGCCTCACTTTTAGCCCGAACGGCTGAATGGATTTGCACGAAACTTGGCAAAATTGTAGGGACTGTTAGCCCGATGTGCCTTTGCTAGGGCTCAAGATATGTGCTCCAGTGGATTTTGAGAAATTAACGTTCAAAAAAATATATATATCTGTAAGCGCGCTCCGGGCAGCGCCCCGGTTCGCGTACTTGACGCGTAACGGAACTTCGCTTCCGGTGTCTGTCAACATTCTAAACAGTCCGGAGCGGCCGTCATCTTGTCTCTCGGTAGGATCGAGAGACAAGAGGAGGCCAAAACAAAGGGGGAAATGACCATAAGGGGGCATAGTAGATCCTCCCTGACCCCCTAGGTTTGATGTGGAGGCTTTAAAAGGGCCCCGCGGGGCAAAAAAAAAAAAAAAAATTTTTTTGGCGTGGGGAGCGCCCGGTACGCGCACCGATAAGCGGTCCGGGGAGCGTACTATAAGGAAAAAAGAATGATAGACTATGATATTTTGAAATATTGTATGTTTATTGATTGTTCTTTTTGTTGTTTTGTTTTATTTTTTTATTTAAGTAGCAGTATTAATGATTATTAAATATAAATGTATTTTTGGAATTGTGCACAGTATACTATAAGTCTGAGTTTACATTATAATCAATTTGGTACTAGTTTATGAATTACATATAAAAATGATTAAAGACTCAAACAATCTTTTAATATTAAATATAATTTTATTTTTCTGATTCTTTTTCAAAATTTAATAGAACGTCTAACATTTGACTGTCCGATATGTCCTCTTGTTGAGTGAACATAACTTCCCACATTTGACCGTCATCATAATGAAGTAAATAATCCACAGATTCTACACATTGTAGAAGTTCATGGTCTCGTGATTCATCCATGAATTCCAAGTCAATGGGTTCAATTATTTCCTCATTGTTCATGTCTAGGACAATTTCAAAGGAAACGTTCTGTTCTCCTTGCATTTTTGTGCTGAAATTTGAATAAAAAATAAATATATCAGTAGAGATAGGGCACTGTTGGGTTTAAGTTCAGACAGGTACTTTTGAGGCATGAAGTAGTATTATTAAAAAGTGCCTGTGAAAAAGCCTATGAAAATTCATAATTATACCACAGAAACCTAAATCAATCCATAATTATAATAAACAAGCCTTTCTCAATGTCTAACTCTTACAGAGGCATAGTATATAACTATCTGAAAATGTTTTCAAATTTATAAAATAATATCTTACCTTTTAAAAACAAGTTTAAGTTGTGAGTGAAAATGATCTTGCAATGTAGTTCAGGAAGTAGTAGTCAAAATGGCTGTGTTTCTCTCTCTTATTTTATATATATTCAGGTACATAACCAATCAAATGTCAGGTAAAAAAAGTAGAAAATGAAAGTAACATTTTATTTGGTTGTCAATTCCAACACTTCAGATGTGTTTTGTGAAGTAATTTACCTCAGGGTATTTAGAGAGGTCTACAGGCTAAATGGCTAAATTGAATTCCAACCAAATTTGTGAAAATGGTAGGGATTGGTATGTTGTATGAGTTAATCTATATTTGGTGACATTGTCTCCAGGGTTTCTTCTGTAAATTACTTTCCCACCTTTTTTAATGGAGCGCTTCCCGGTGAGCGTTACGGGAGTCCACCATTTTGTGTTTCGGTCGAATTAAGATACAAGATGGAGGGCAAATAATGTTCAGAATGGGTAGAAGAGGGCACGGTAGACGTATCTTGACCCCCTAGGTTTTCTGAGGGGGGCTGAGGAGGCCAATATGTGTGAAAAAAACCCATTTTTTTTAAACATTTCGCGCGGTTAGCGTCCGGTGCGCGTACCGGGTAGCGCTCCAGAAAGCGTAAATTGTGAAAATTAGTAAAAAAAAATTACATTTAAACTTTGTTTATGGTGATCATAGTTAGGGTAGCTCCGAGAAGAGCTTTTGGGTTTATGGTAGATTTAGGTACTTATAAGTAGGTACCAATGCACAGTCTTAAATTCAGAATGAAAATTCTGTTCCCCTCATCTGAGAAGTGAACTCCATCTCCTCTGTAGATATCTTGCATGTAGTAACGCAAGTTATTGTTGTACATGGAGCCCATTCCATGGTCTCTCATGTAAGCTGAAACAGACTTATTTACATGCTTCCTCGATTTCTCAATTTGTGGACAAAATTGGTTCGACCACCTCCATTTCTGTCTTTGGCATATATTTGAATATACCAAGGCAGTTTGAGGAAAAAGTGACATCAATTGCTCAAAGGTGTCCTTTAAAAGCATTTCCAGACCTACACCAGTCAAAGTGCCCAAGTCATTACATCCACAGTGCACAATTAACAGGTCAGGTTTTGGAAAATGCAAAAAGGTTTTCACCAATGGTATCAATTGGTGACATTTTAATCCTCTGTGGCCAATCCACTTAATTTCCACATTTTGTAAATTGAGGTTAGATACATTTCTGTTATCAGCATACCTTTGAGCCCAGTGGATGTAACTATGTCCAACAATCCAGACAGAAAACATGGTGAGAGGAGGTTCTGCTGCAGTCAGATGAAGTGTGGCAATGAAATGGCAGTTGAAAAAATAAGAGTTTAAAATGAAAAAAAACTGTGGAGTTTCTGTGTTAATGAAGCAGTAGCAGTGATTGGTGGATTTTGATTGCTGAAAACAGAAAGTTAGGGTGCATGGATGAGTTCTTTGAAAGATGTAATTTGAATGGTCAAGAAAAAATCATTTTATGAAAGATTGCACTGGATACGCAGGTGTACTGAGAGTTCAGAGTTCAATTGAAACATTGTTGTGTGAACTTGCAAACATGAGAGGTCTTTCAGGAGGTGGTTGCTATGCAAAAAAGGCAGAAAGGGCAGAGGGGGGAAGGGTGTTGATTTGAAAAAAGTGAGGGAAGAGTTTTGATTGGGTGACATGAGAGATATGTGTGATGAATTACAGCTTTTCTGTGCTTTTTATGGCTGCAGACTCTGGAGTGCATACCTTTTGCTCTGCTAAAGACAATTTGGTGTGTTTCTGAGACTGTTTTGAAACTCATAAAGTATTTGCTAAGGTGAGAAAAGATTCATTTAATTTAGATAGAGAATAGTATGGTTTAGGGAGAAAATTATGAAGAAAGTTGTGTATTTAAAATGTTGCTTTGTGTCAAGTGTTTTACAAATAGATTTTGTGTCTTTGTGTTACATAGCCATGTTAAAAGTGACGCAAAAAAAGTGCAAGGGTCTTACAAAAATGCTTTCATGTGTCTTAGGGTATTTTAACTCACTTCCCCATGAATGTATGAATATAATTGCTTTACAAGATGTGTTTAAAAACGTTTTTTGAAATCAATTAGGTTTCTTGATATGTACTGCTAGAGTTTCATAGGTTGCTTGGGGCATATTTTCAAGGCTTTTGAGTTCCTTTGATGTAATTTTTCCCATTTTAATTTAAGACCTTTCCCCGTGGTGCAAGGTCCTTGTAAATATGCCCCCATCTGTGCTTGGCAAATTTAGATTTTAATTCTTTGACTAACATAGCCATGTTAAAAGTGACCCAAAAATGTTGCAAGGGCCTTAAAAAAAACGCTTTCATGTGTCTTAGGCCATTTTAAGTCATTTCCCCTTGAATGTAGGTATATAATTGATTTAGATGATGTGTTTAAAAACGATTTTTGAAAACAATTAGGTTTCTTGATATGTACTGCTAGAGCTTCATAGGTTGTTTGGGGCATATTTATAAGGCCTTTGAGTCTCTCTGATGTTATTTTTCCCATTTTAATTTAAGACCTTTCCCTGTGGTGCAAGGTCCTTGTAAATACGCCCCCATCTGTGCTTGGCAAATTTAGATCTTGATTATTTGACTTACATAGCCATGTTAAAAGTGATCCAAAAATATAGCAAGGGCTTAAAAAAAAACGGTTTAATGTGTCTTAGGGCATTTTAAGTCACTTCCCGATGAATGTAGGTATATAATTGATTTAGATGATGTGTTTTAAAATGTTTTTTTACATCAATTAGGTTTCTGGATATGTAGTGCTAGAGTTTCATAGGTTGCTTGGGGCATATTTATAAGGCATTTGAGTCTCTCTGATGTTATTTTTCCCATTTTAATTTAAGACCTTTCCCCGTGGTGCAAGTTCCTTGTAAATATGCCCCCATCTGTGCTTGGCAAATTTAGATTTTAATTCTTTGACTAACATAGCCATGTTAAAAGCGACCCAAAAATGGTGCAAGGGCCTTAAAAAAACGCTTTCATGTGTCTTAGGCCATTTTAAGTCATTTCCCCTTGAATGTAGGTATATAATTGATTTAGATGATGTGTTTAAAAACGATTTTTGAAATCAATTAGGTTTCTTGATATGTAGTGCTAGAGTTTCATAGGTTGCTTGGGGTATATTTAAAAGGCATTTGAGTCCCTTTGATGTTATTTTTCCCATTTTAATTAAAGACATTTCCCCGTGGTGGAAGGTCCTTGTAAATACACCCCCATGTGTGCTTGGCAAATTTAGATTTTGATTATTTGACTTACATAGCCATGTTCCATACAGTTCTCACCTTCTGCGTAGTCTTTGATATGCTAGACTCCATCTGCACTATGAGATACCTAAGCAAAGGAAACACAGGTGATGTGATTGTGAAATGAGGAAAAGAAACTCCACATTTTTCAATCACATCACCTGTGTTTCCTAAGTTTACGAATGACATTGTGCAGATGAGGTTTAGGCCTGTCCACGGACACAGAAGAGGTCTGGCCTTTGTTCAAGAGTGAAGTGGACATGACTTACTTCATTGGTAGGCCTTCACATGTATTATCTCCTCTGTACTCTTCAACAAGCGTAAATTTCATCTGCAACCCTGAGTAGGCCTCACCTTAAACAAACCTCTGGATAGGCCACACCTTATCGTCATCCTGAATCAATCATTTAAAATGTTAGGGACAGATTTATGATAGGTGTATGCCTCTTTTGCGTCACTGTGCGTCACTTTTGTGACGCAGCGGCGGTGCAAAAGATTTGCTATGTGGCGACATATTTACAACTGGATGCATCTAGGCAGATGTGTCATGCTGTAAAGTCCCGTGCCACATGAAACCGATGCAGCAGTGATGCAAAAGATGCACCATGTTGCAAGACAGGCCTCACTTCATCTCCAACAAGATAAGAAGCTGAATCTTCTGTAAATGTCAAAATTGTTGTATACACTGCTGAACTTCTGTGTACTCTTTGATATGCTAGACTCCATCTGCACTATGAGATACCTAAGCAAAGGAAACACAGGTGATGTGATTGTGAAATGAGGAAAAGAAACTCCACATTTTTCAATTACAACACCTGTGTTTCCTAAGTTTACGAATGACATTGTGCAGATGAGGTTTAGGCCTGTCCATGGACACAGAAGAGGTCTGGCCTTTGTTCAAGAGTGAAGTGGACATTACTTACTTCATTGGTAGGCCTTCACATGTATTATCTCCTCTGTACTCTTCAACAAGCGTAAATTTCATCTGCAACCCTGAGTAGGCCTCACCTTAAACAAACCTCTGGAAAGGCCACACCTTATCGTCATCCTGAATCAATCATTTAAAATGTTAGGGACAGATTTATGATAGGTGTATGCCTCTTGTGCGTCACTGTGCGTCACTTTTGTGACGCAGCGGCGGTGCAAAAGATTTGCTATGTGGCGACATATTTACAACTTGATGCATCTAGGCAGATGTGTCATGCTGTAAAGTCCCGTGCCACATGAAACCGATGCAGCAGTGATGCAAAAGATGCACTATGTTGCAAGACAGGCCTCACTTCATCTCCAACAAGATAAGAAGCTGAATCTTCTGTAAATGTCAAAATTGTTGTATACACTGCTGAACTTCTCTGTACTCATTGATATGCTAGACTCCATCTGCACTATGTGATACCTAAGCAAAGGAAACACAGGTGATGTGATTGTGAAATGAGGAAAAGAAACTCCACATTTTTCAATTACATCACCTGTGTTTCCTAAGTTTACGAATGACATTGTGCAGATGAGGTTTAGGCCTGTCCACGGACACAGAAGAGGTCTGGCCTTTGTTCAAGAGTGAAGTGGACATGACTTACTTCATTGGTAGGCCTTCACATGTATTATCTCCTCTGTACTCTTCAACAAGCGTAAATTTCATCTGCAACCCTGAGTAGGCCTCACCTTAAACAAACCTCTGGATAGGCCACACCTTATCGTCATCCTGAATCAATCATTTAAAATGTTAGGGACAGATTTATGATAGGTGTATGCCTCTTTTGCGTCACTGTGCGTCACTTTTGTGACGCAGCGGCGGTGCAAAAGATTTGCTATGTGGCGACATATTTACAACTTGATGCATCTAGGCAGATGTGTCATGCTGTAAAGTCCCGTGCCACATGAAACCGATGCAGCAGTGATGCAAAAGATGCACCATGTTGCAAGACAGGCCTCACTTCATCTCCAACAAGATAAGAAGCTGAATCTTCTGTAAATGTCAAAATTGTTGTATACACTGCTGAACTTCTCTGTACTCTTTGATATGCTAGACTCCATCTGCACTATGAGATACCTAAGCAAAGGAAACACAGGTGATGTGATTGTGAAATGAGGAAAAGAAACTCCACATTTTTCAATTACATCACCTGTGTTTCCTACGTTTACGAATGACATTGTGCAGATGAGGTTTAGGCCTGTCCACGGACACAGAAGAGGTCTGGCCTTTGTTCAAGAGTGAAGTGGACATGACTTACTTCATTGGTAGGCCTTCACATGTATTATCTCCTCTGTACTCTTCAACAAGCGTAAATTTCATCTGCAACCCTGAGTAGGCCTCACCTTAAACAAACCTCTGGATAGGCCACACCTTATTGTCATCCTGAATCAATCATTTTAAAATTAGGGACAGATTTATGATAGGTGTATGCCTCTTTTGCGTCACTGTGCGTCACTTTTGTGACGCAGCGGCGGTGCAAAAGATTTGCTATGTGGCGACATATTTACAACTGGATGCATCTAGGCAGATGTGTCATGCTGTAAAGTCCCGTGCCACATGAAACCGATGCAGCAGTGATGCAAAAGATGCACCATGTTGCAAGACAGGCCTCACTTCATCTCCAACAAGATAAGAAGCTGAATCTTCTGTAAATGTCAAAATTGTTGTATACACTGCTGAACTTCTGTGTACTCTTTGATATGCTAGACTCCATCTGCACTATGAGATACCTAAGCAAAGGAAACACAGGTGATGTGATTGTGAAATGAGGAAAAGAAACTCCACATTTTTCAATTACATCACCTGTGTTTCCTAAGTTTACGAATGACATTGTGCAGATGAGGTTTAGGCCTGTCCACGGACACAGAAGAGGTCTGGCCTTTGTTCAAGAGTGAAGTGGACATGACTTACTTCATTGGTAGGCCTTCACATGTATTATCTCCTCTGTACTCTTCAACAAGCGTAAATTTCATCTGCAACCCTGAGTAGGCCTCACCTCAAACAAACCTCTGGATAGGCCACACCTTATCGTAATCCTGAATCAATCATTTAAAATGTTAGGGACAGATTTATGATAGGTGTGTGCCTCTTTTGCGCCGCTGTGCGTCACTTTTGTGACGCAGCGGCGGTGCAAAAGATTTGCTATGTTGTGACATATTTACAACTTGATGCATCTAGGCAGATATGTCATGCTGTAAAGTCCTGTGCCACATGAAACCTGTGTCAGGTTTCATATAGGTGTTTTGTTGCAGGGTGGGCATTCATTTGCATGAAAGCCCTGTAAAACTAACACAGTGAAATTTAGAAGATTTCACTGAGTCAGCTTTATAGCATTGCTGAATCAAATCCTTACGCCTGTTTGAAACAGGCATAAGGAGTGATGCACCATGCAATGTGAGGCTTCCTCCTGTGCATTGCAGTAGACATGTCGCGCTTACGACGTGATTCCTGCAATGTGCTGCTTTTGCAGCACAGATGCGTGACGCATCTGTGCTGTTTTTGCTCAATGGTGCTCCACATTGTAAATGCGGCACATCATGGGTGGCAGAGCAGCGGTGCACGTTAACTGGTGCATCCCCGGGGATGTGCCAGTTAACATAAATCTGCCCCTTTACATTTAAGTATGAGCAGGGGACACAGAGTCGGTGAGGCTTATCCACGGTTAAGAAGAGATGAGTCCTGTTCACTGAAAACTTGGACATAGGCCTCACCTCCTCAGCATCGCTGGACATGGCTAAATAATATCTGCAAAATGTTACTCTTGTTAAACAATTTTACTATTATAGTCTCTGAGATTTGTCTCTTACTCTGCAACATCTCATTGTTGTTCTCTTTCTTTAAAGATAACGACAACATCAACCATGAGTGATAATGAGCAATCCGTTGATCTCGATATTATCATTGAAATTGTGATTGAAACATCAGTGGAAGTAGATCCCTTGGATGTTTTAAATCCTGAGGATGATGAAGAACATGATGAGGATGCCGATTTGTCAGAATTGTATGACATAGGCTGGGAAGCTGACCTGCTTGAGCCTATGGAACTATAAACATTTATTTTTAAAAGTTACTGGAAATGAAAAGTAAACATGTAAACCGTTTCATTTAAAATTAAACACAACTTCAAAAACAGCTTGTGTGTAGTATCTTTAATAAAATACTCAAATATGCTCATAAAATTAGTTCAGATTCACATATAAAACAGCACAGGTAAAATGTAGAAGCATTCCATTTCTTTGCTACTATTTGTAACTACTAAATTTGCCAATGCACTAAAAATTATTCTATGTAAAAATGAAAAGTAGTGTGTTAAATTTTTGACGACTGTTATTGATTTACTGTTTGGTAATAGCGGTTAATAAAATGTTTTATTATATTTTACCACAGATTCTACTGCAGATCATTTCAAAATTAAAGAATGCTTTCGAAGGACAGAAGGCGAAAGGCTACCAAACATCAAAGACAGCAGCTTAAAAAATTATTGCAGCAGACCTCTACGATAAAAACTCGTCAAGTCACCAAGAAAGGTCCGGGTAAGATAAAGAAATCATTCATAAGAAACATTTGTAGAAAAAAAAGTAGTACTACAGAAAATGTTTTAGTCCAGAAAAAGAGAAGCCATTTAAACGGAAAGGGAAGGCCAATCAAAAATGTTACTGCTAGAGCAGGAGATAACTCTGTTCATGGTAGTAGAAGGAGAAATCAGTTTAGGGACATTCGTAGACGAATGTTCCGCAACAGGATAATTTGCAATTTGTTAAAAAATATTAAGAAAGGTCAGCAGAAAGTGGTTTTTTATAAGAAAAAAAAAATTGAGAAAGTTATTGATCAGGCATTTGAAATTAAGCGAAAGTTATTTATTTTGATAATCAATAGAATTAGGAAGCTAAACAAGGCAATTTATGATTTCAAAAGAAATAGTAGATGGAAGAGAACAGTTAATCGTAGTAATTTTTGTGAAGTTTTTTCAGGAGAATGGATGCATAGTTCAAGTTGTGAGGCATTTTTTAATGAGGAGAGTTATTTCCAGGATAATGATTTGGTGCATGCAGTTGACATCAGTGGTCGAGCTTATGAGGTGAAAGATGGTTGTCCAGTTGAAAAAGAAAAACTTGTGACAACAGAGGCAGAAGAGGTGTTAGGTAATGAGGTTTTAGGAAGACGTTCTAAGGGACCTGTGTACACCTGGAAGTGTAGTAGTATTTGCAGTGTGCGACAGGATTCCATCAATTTGCTTTGTGATTTTGTACGGACATTTAATAAGAAAAGTTTGAAGCAGAAAATGAAGTTGTTGCAAGAATTAGATCCTTGCAGAGTGAGAGAAGTGACAGGTTTGCATGGTCATTCACTGGCTTGTCTTTCCAGGAGAGTATGCCAGAGTGTTTTTCATCATTTCAGGATGCTAGCAGTGCATCATAATAAAGTGAGGAAATTAGTTAGAATGTTGTATTATGCTAAGAGTCCAGCAGTAATGCTTAAACAATTATGCACTGCTCTTTTGCATGGTTCTGAAATAGATGTGAAGAATATTTGTGAAGAAATTGAGTTTTGTTACTTTGGAAGTAAAGAGGAGAATGTTGAAATTGACCCAGAAGAAGAGGGTAATGTGGAAGATAGTGTACAGGTTTCCAGTACAGATAATTTTCAGAAGGAAATTGCCACATTTCAGGTGAAATCAAGTGAGAGGCCTAATTTCACTTGTGTGTGTTGTCGACGCACTTATTATAAGAATCAGACTAAGTTAGTGGATTTATATGCAAAAAGTGAAAGGGAAAATAATAGTGAATGGAAGGGTTTTGCAACATACTTGATGGTAGAAAATTGTTTTGATTTGGGATTGGATCAACGTGTGTGTACTTATTGTTGTAACAAATTAAATCAAAACCAGATGCCTGCTAGAGCGGTTCATAATAATCTGGAATTGGTTGAGATTCCTTCTGAATTGAAGGATTTAAATACTTATGAATCTATTTTGATTCAAAGTATCCATCCCTTTCAGGCTATTGTAAGAATGGAGCCAAAGACAGGGAAATTGCCTCCATCAGATTTACAGAGAGGATTAAAGGGAAGAGTTGTTTATTTGCCTCTAGATTTGAAGAAAAACATTAATACAATTGGAGTAAGGAAAGTGGAAGAGGAACCTCTGGTTATCTTAGTTAATGGGGTTCCGACAAAGAGTAAGAAAATATGGCAAGATTTAGTGGATGTTAGGAAAGTCAAAAAGGCAACATTGTATTTGAAAAAAACCAATAAGTACTATAAGAATGTATATGTTGCAGAAGAGGAAGTAAGTGAAGAAGAGGATAGCGATTTGTGTGCTGGTCAAATTGAGAAAGTAGAACCCTCTAAAAGTGAAGAAATATATGAACATTATAGTGTTCATCCTTTACATTCCAAGGAAGTCATGGGGAATGCTATTGAGTTGTTTCAAATGAAACAAGCCAAAGGGAGTCCCATTAGTGTTTGGGAGGAAAGTTTGGAAGCTCGGTGTTTCCCACAGCTATTTCCAACAGGTCAAGGAGGAAGATATGATGAGCGACCTCATCAAATTCCTGCTTCTGAATACCGGACTTTACGATTGTATGCAGAAGATCCTAGGTTTCGACAATGCATTCCCTATTTGTTTCATCTCCTGTTTGAAAGCGATCTGTCTGGACTGTCATATGCAGTAAACCACATCTTGAAAAGTGGTATACAGATGCAAAACATCTCGGCAAGTGACTTTATGGATAAAGTCAATGTGCAAGACAGTATTTTGGATTCTCACCTGATTAATCTCATGGCGTGTCAGCGTGGTACTAATGAGTACTGGTACCGTCGTCATGGTGATTTAAAATGTATGCTGAGGAACTTAGGAACTCCCACATGGTTCCTCACTCTCAGCTGTGCCGAGTATGGCTGGGAAGACTTACTTGAATTTCTACGAGAGGCAAATGGAAACATTGAAAATATCGAATTCAAGACACCCGGAGAACTGTGCTCTTTGGATCCAGTGAATGTATGCAGGTACTTCAATCATAGATTTGAAGCTATGATGTCTTTCATCATGAACAAGAGAAATCCTCCTCTTGGAGAGGTGTTGGATTTCTTCTGGAGAAAGGAGTACCAAGCAAGAGGTGCTCCTCATATACATATGCTGCTGTGGATCAAGGATGCACCTACATTTGGAACAGATCCAGAAGACTTAGTGATGAGTTTCATAGAACAGTATTCTACATGTGCTGTTCCAAACGCAAAGGAGGACAAAAGCCTAAGAGAACAAGTTCTACGCTTCCAAAGCCATCGTTGCGGAAAGTACTGTCGTCGTAAATTCAGAAACAAGGACAAGTTCTACATCAAATGTCGTTTCGCCTTTCCACGACCGGTGATTTCTAAAGGAAGAGTGAACAGTTTGATGTCTTCGCTGCAACATAATGTGATGAAGAAATCACCTAAAAACACATACAATTTGAAAAGGAACGAAGAGTCCAAGTATATTAACGACTACAACCCAGTGATTTTGTCCATGTGGAATGCTAACATGGATATACAGTTCGTGGCTGATAACTGTATGGCTGTGGCTCGGTATGTGACATCTTACATCACCAAAAAAGAAAAGACAGAATTGAAGGATATGTGGGAGGACATTTCCCATGAAAAGAGCCTCAGTAAGAAGTTGTACAGTTTCAGTCTGAAGATGTTGTCACATCGAGAAATCGGAGCTTACGAATGTTCTGACCGGTTGTCTTCAGCAAGTCTCTATGCCAAATCCAGGAGTATCGTTTGGGCGAGTCTTGGTCTTGCTGCAACGCGTAATCGAGTTCTGAAACCTGTGCGGGAAATTGAGTATTTGGCGGAAAAGGAGCCAAATAGTACTGATATTTTGAAGACCAACATGTTGGATACATATTATCCAAATAGAAGCAGACACCTCGAGAATGTTTGTCTGTATGAGGTTCTACAAAATTACATATTCAAGAGGAACATCAAAGAAGATATTGATAAAGGAGTGTATGCTGTAATTGGAAGTGAGGGATGTCTCGTCAAGCAAAGAAAATGCCACTTGGTAAACCATCGAAAATTGAGTGGCGAATCTCCTGAAAAAAAAGAGTTTTTCTATTTAGCACTTTTGCAACTTTTCAAGCCTTGGCGTGCAGAAGAGGAACTGCTTGGAGATTTCCTCTGTTACGATGACTCTTTCAATGCCGCCAAGGAGACCATAGAATGTCCTGTTTTTCTCAAATATCTAGAAATGTTGAATGCGGAAATCGAGCAGGAAGCAACGATTGCAGCCGAGATTGCTAGAGACAGTTCTCAGGACAGTCAGAGTTCTGTTTCATTGAGTCAGGATCCACTAGGAGGACCAGTTATCGAAAATGAAGCTGCCACTGCCATGATTGAAGTGGAAAGAGCCATGGCACATGCTCAGGAGGATGCGGTTAACTTAGAAGACTTGGAAAGACAACTCAACGTTGAGTAGAGGAAAATATATGACGAAGTTACCAACCAAAATTGATCATGGATTAAGTCATGAGAAGAAGGAGTGCTCATGTACGTCGTTGAAACCTGTCCGACTGTACGTGAGTGGAGAAGCGGGAACTGGAAAAAGTTTCCTCATTAAAGCAATTTCATGTTATTTGCAGAAAAGGACTGAGTCATCGCTGTCTTGTGTTGTCACCGCTCCAACTGGACTGGCAGCTCATAACATTAAAGGTATTACTTTGCATTGTCTACTGATGCTGCCAGTGGAGCATGATAACAAATTACAATACCACAAGTTATCTGGAGATGCTTGTTGTGAAGTTTCAAGAGTCTTGAAGAAAATGAAACTTCTTATCATTGACGAAGTAAGCATGGTTTCCAATGTCATGCTTGCCTTTGTGCATTTGAGAATGCAAGAAGTTCTCAAAACAGAGTATGATGTGTTATTTGGTGGCAAACACATCATTGTTTTCGGTGATCTTCTGCAGCTGACACCAGTGAAAGGACAACCTGTGTTCAAAATGCTCACGCATGAAGATACCAGGAAGTGCCTAGGGAGCATTGGCAACGTTAATATATGGTTAAACTTCAATTATGCTGAACTGCATGAAAATATGCGTCAGGCGAAGGATGAAGATTACAAGAATATTCTACAAGATGTTAGAATCGGAAAAGTGACCGAGCATGGGAAAGAAGCTTTACATGCACGATTACTGTCAAATTTGTATCCAGAACAAGACGTTGTGCCTGAGAATATTTTTCAGAAAATTACTGAGAAGAAATCTGGAATATGTTTGATGCCAACTCTTGCAGAATGTGCCATCTTCAACAACAAAATGTTGTATTTAGAAAACCAAGATATTGTGAAACTGGAAGCTATTGACAGAGTAGAGCATATGGGATCAACAATTATTTTGTCTGAGAATTTGAAATCAAAATTGGATTCATTAGAAAAGAGTATATCTAAAACTGCGGGTTTTGAAAAGACTCTGAATGTGTGCTTAAATTGCCGTATAATTTTAAGAAGGAATTTACATGTTGAAAGAGGTCTGGTAAATGGATCAATGGGTAATGTTGTTGATTTTGTGAAATACAGAAATAGGGATGAAATTGAATTTTAAAAAATTAAATTTGATGGCATTGAGGAAGTACAGCTAATTGGTCGTTGCTCTGCTAGGTTTTTGCTTGTGAAAGACTTATATGTTCGCCGTAAGCAGTTTCCTGTTTGCTTGGCATATGCGGTGACAATCCATAAATCGCAAGGTTTAAGTGTAGACAGTGCATTGGTGAATATTGGCAGTTCTGTGTTCAAGGAGGGTATGGCATATGTGGCATTGTCACGAGTCAGAACTTTATCGGGATTGTACTTGATTGAGTGTGATGTCACAAACATTTGTGCGGATCTAGACTGTGTTAAGGAATACAATAGGTTAAGAAGAGAGTATGCGCCACATTTGCCTCAATATCCTTTGTTTGAGAAACGTGTGGTAGGCCGGAAACGAAGAAATGTGACCAATAGTAGGGAGGTTGTAGCAAAAAGACAAAAAGTCGATGAACCAGAAATTATAAGCAGAAAGGAAAAGGATTTTGTTGAAGATGTTGTTGGTTTTCAATTTGAAAACAGTTCTGGTGTCAACTGCTATGCTAATGTAGTGGTTAATGTTTTGTTTTCTCTAGAAACTTTAAAACAAGAGATTGTGGTCAATTCGGATCAGAGATTTTGCAGTTTGTTGAATTCTGTGTTAGAGAAATGTAGCACTGATAGAACAAAAATAGAAAGTGTGTCTGAAATTCGAAATCTGTTAGACAGATGTTCAGGTCAAACACAATTCTCTCAAAATATTCAGCAAGATTGTCAGGAGTTTTTAATGTATATGCTTGATGTATTGCAAGATGAAGGTGTAGATGTAGATCATCTGTTTGGCCTTTCTTATCAATGGCAGCATGACTGCGAGAACTGTAGGGTATCAAGTACTACGAGTGTAGACTCAGAAAAATTTATATATTTAACTTTGCCAGACAGTAAATCAGTGTCCTTTAATAAGCTAGTAAAAGCAGCTGATCACAACATGGAGTGTAGCCAATGTAAGTCTGAAATGTTGTCAACATTATTTATACGAACATATGGCCAGTATGTCATTTTAATGTTCCAACGATGTAGGCCTGATGGAACAAAATTGACAACTCTGATTAAAAATGTTGTGGCTTCACAGTTGTCAATATCAGGAAGGACTTTTGTAACTGCAGCAATTATATATAAATATATCATGACAGTCCTTCAATAACATCAGGACATTACACAGCTTATTTAAAGTCTAGAAATGGCTGGTCATTCTGCAATGATTCTGTTTTAACTTTAAAAAAAAAATTGCCTTTTGACCTTAAAAATTCTTACCTGGTGTTTTTAAAACCAACATTTTAGGGAAAGAATCTCGGGATGTGCTCTGAGGAAATTCAAGAGGTTCTAATGGCTCCTACACAATTTGGCCTTGAGGATAAGTGTAGTACAGAGTCAAAAGTTATTTTTGAGTTTTAAATAGTTCCTGGAAAAAAAGAAGGTTTTCTTACAGAAAGTGGTGGGCACGGATTAGTTAAAGGACAACAGAGTATTTCCCAAAGCAAACGGTGTTCTTAGCATAACACTTGACGTCATGGAAAAATAACTGCACTTTGAATGAGTTCAGAAAAACTGTTTCTTTTTATAAGCTAATTCAAGCAGCCAATCAAAACATGGAGTAGAGGTAATGTAAGTCTGCAATGCTGTCTAGATTATTTGACCAAACTTTTGGTTATAATGTCATTTTAAAATTCCAACTATATAAACCTGATGAAAGTAAGTCTTCAACTTTAATTACAAATGTTGTGGCTACATAGTCGTTTATTTTAGGAAGAACATTTTTAACTGCAGCTATTATATGACATGATGGTCCTTTGACAAGATCCGCTTATTACACAGCTTATTGAAAATGTAAAAAAAGCTGCTGTTTCGTAAATGATTCCTATTTGACTACGATACAATGTTGCCTTTTTACTTAAAAATATTCTTACTTTCTGTTTTCAGAAAAGAGAATTTAGGGTAGGTAACTGGCCTATAATGATTCTAGGGGTTGATATAATTTTATCTACTGTTTTAAATGGCTTTGTGATTAAAAGTGATGTAGAGAATTAAATAATTGTAGTAGTCATAGAGGTAGTGTAAGTCTGCTTCATAGTAAGCAGTATCAGTGTCATAGGAAATGTGGAACATGAGTGAGCAAGAACGGTGAGATATTACTAGTACAGGATTGTGAAAGTGATCTTGAACATTTTCTTTATGAAAGTTAAGGAAATACAAAATGACGGGATTTGCTTAGAAGAATTCCAAGAGTTATAAATGGCTCTTACACGATTTGGCCTTGTGGAAAAGTGCGGTAGAGAGCGAGAAGTCATTTGTTGTATGTAACATATTTGTCAAAACGATGGAGCTTTTCTTTCAGAAAGTGGCGGGCTGAAAATAATAGCAGCACAACAGAGTGTAAGCTGTTCATAGGATATCCTTCGACGTCATGGAAAGTAAGTTACTTTTCAGGAGTTCTGATTTCTGATTGGTTATGTTATATGGGTTTTTTAAACACAATCATTTTGATTGTGTTTTTTTTCCCCGCTGTTATATGATGAATACCTTCAAGTCACTATTTTTAGTGAAATTTGATAAATTCTGAGAACAGCAAAAATAAACCATTTAACATGTATAATTAATTCTGTACTTTTTGTATTTATGATATACATTTAGAACTGTGTAGTAGGCATGGAGAAGCTGAGGCTTCTATAAGTGTCAAAGTTGTTGCATACAGTGCTCACATTCTACGTAGTCTTTCATATGATAGACTACATCTGCACAATGAGATACGTAAGCAAAGGAAACACAGGTGATGTGATTGTGGAATGAGCAAAAAAAATTGCACGTTTTTCAATTAAATTACCTGTGTTTCCTAACATTACACATCACATTGTGTAGATGAGGTTTAGGCCTGTTCCAGGAGACAGAGGAGGTCTCACATTTGTTCAAGAGTGCAGTGGACATGACTCACTTCGTTGGTAGGCCTGCATATGTATTATCTCCTCTATACTCTTCAACAAGCCTAAATTTCATCTGCAACCCTGAGTAGGACTTACCTGAAACAAATCTCTGGATAGGCCACACCTTATCAGCATCTAGAAACAATCATTTAAAATGTTAAGTGCAGATTTATGATGGCCATACGCCTCTTTTGCGCCGCTGTTCCGTCACTTTTCTGACGCAGCAGCAGTGTAAAAGATGCACCATGTTGCAAGATAGGCCTCAGTTCATCTCCAGCAAGATACCGTCAGTTTAAAATGTATATAATTAGGACTGTGTAGGGGGCATGCAGAAGCTGAGGCTTCAGTAAGTGTCAAAGTTGTTGCATGCAGTGCTGCACTTCTGGGTACTCTTTCATATGCTGGACTACATCTGCACAATGAGATACCTAAGCAAAGGAAACACAATTGATGTGATTGTGAAATGAGCAAAAGAAATTGCATGTTTTTCAATTACATCACATGTGTTTCCTAACATTACACATCACATTGTGCAGATCAAGTTTAGGCCTGTCCAAGGAAACAGAGGAGGTCTGGCCTTTGTTCAAGAGTGAAGTGGGCATGAATCACTTCATTGGTAGGCATGGACATGTATTATCTCCTCTGTACTCTTCAACAAGCCTAAATTTCATCTGCAACCCTGAGTAGGCCTCACCTCAAACAAACCTCTGGATAGGACACACCTTATTGGCATCCTGAAACAATCATTTAAAATGTTAGGGACAGTTTTATGATGGCTGTGCACCTCTTTTGCGCTGCCGTTGCATCACTTTTGTGAGACAGCAGCAGTGCAAAAGATGCACCATGTTGCAAGATAGGCCTCACTTCATCTGCATCAAGATACTGTTAGTTTAAAATGTATATTTTTAGGACTGTGAAGGGGCATGGAGAAGCAGAGGCTTCTGTCAGTGTCAAAGTTGTTGAAAAACTGTTTGTCCTTCAATCTTTTCCCTTGTCTTTTCTAATTTTTAAATACATGTTTTAATATTTTTCAAATGTTTGTTCTCTCTTTCACAGATTGAAAGTATAAAAATAACAAGTGACTAAGTTAACGACAATTATAAGGTAAATGTTTTGTACTCTTTTCGTTACATTTCTATCAAATTTAACTTCTATTAGTTTCACTACTTCATTTCTTTAACCCTCACTTTCCTGCCTTTGCTACTTCCCTCATTCCTTTCTCTATTACTTACTTACTCTACTCCTTCCACTATTTTTCTCAGTCCCTCTCTTCTCATACTTCCTCACTCTTGTTCACTCACTCCGTCTCTATTACTCTCACTGTCTCTGACTGATCACTCTTTCACTACTTGTTCATTATGCTTTCTCTCTTTAGTTCAAGCACACTAAGGGGCATATTATCAACACAGGCAATAAAATTATCGCTGCTTTTATCAGCAGAAAACTGCCGCAAAAGTAGCTTTAGCGGCAGTTTTCTTCTGCAAAAGCGGCTTTAGCAGCAGTTTTCTGCCGATAAAAGCAGTCGTTATCGGCAGAAAACTGCCGCAAAAGCGTCTTTAGCGTCAGATTTCTGCCGATAAAAGCAGCAAAACTTTTATCGCCTATGTTGATAATATGCCCCTATGTTATTTATATTTCTTTGCTGTTTCAATCATTACTTTTCTGTTACTTCTTCTTTTCTGCATTGTGTTTTTTCTCTCTGTTATTCCAATGTTTTAATCTTAATTTAATCATTCAGTCACATTCTCTACTCTCCTTTTTTTCTTTCACTTCCTTATCTATTTTGTTTTTCTCAATTATACCCTCTTCCATCTTTTCTTCGGTAAATAGATCTATTACACAGTATCTTTGGTTTAGTCCCTATAGCTGTCTTTCTTTTAACATTACTCTCTGTTTCCTTCCCTTATACTTACTCTTCTTTTTAAAAAAAACAATTTTTTGGGGTTCACTCCCGGTTCGCGTACCGGGGAGCGAACCGGGAAGCGAACCAAAAGAAATAGATGTTGGCAGATTGCTAAATATTCTACCAATTTTTTTATAAAGGGGAGGTAGTTCTGATAAGAACTTTTTTTTAATTGTTTTTGTTGTTTTATATTTTTTTTTATATTTTTCTGGACATTTTTTTACTTTTTTTGTATTTTTTGAACGGTTTTATATATTTTTTTGGTTTTTTTGGGGGGGAAACGAAAACGATTCATTATAAAGGGCTCAACAGGAGCAAAAAAAAAAAAAGAATTTATTCTCTGGGGCGTTTCGGACAATCATGATTGTCGATAGCTCTGTTGATCAGAGTGATGCTACTTTCTCTGTAGCAAATGAATTGGTTACAACGCACGCACACTTGTTTCACTTCCCCGAACCTCATCTGTATATTTGGGACCATCTCCCTCGCCTCTGGTCCCGTCACTTCCTGTACAACTGATCTTCTGGCCATAGAAGGGGGATTATCTTGCTGGTCACGTAACTGTGCAGCACTGTAGTTGATAGGATGCCACCTCTCCATATGGCGATGCATAGTATAATTCCCGTAACTGTACTTCTTATCTGTCCCTCTGGACAAATCCTTCTTACAGATCAGGCAAGTTACGTACCGTGCATTGACTTTTTTTTGGCCCGAGGATATTTAAAAAATTGCCAAATAAAGTTTTCTTTCAGATGAGACCTCCTGGGCTCCTCAGGCAAAAAATGCCTCTCTTCCTGCTGTTCCTCTTCTTCCTCTTCTTCCTCCTCTTGCTGAATGATAACTTCAGCAGGTGGTCCTCTCTTCCTTGAAGGTGGTGGAGGTGGTGGGGGTGCACCAGCTGAAGCTACTAATGAAGCCATTGCTCAGTGATCACAAAGGGTCTTCCTCTCACAAAGATGAAAGTCAGAGTGAGGAAAGAAGGAGGGGTTTTCATCATTTGGGAAAAACAATACTTCTAAACCAATGAAAAGTGTTACTTTTAGGTCACATGACCTAGTCTTACATCATTAGGAAACCAAAAGTGAAATTAACCAATGAAAAGTGTTATTAACAAGTCACATGTCCTGTTGTGTTTATGTTACGCGCTTTGCGCCGCGTCCCGGATCGCTTCCGGGAAGCTGCGCTTCGCGCCTCGTTTCGCGTACCGGTTCGCTTCCGGGTACGCTAACGCGGCGCGTCATATGACGTATCACGCGACAACGCGATACGTCACGCTGACGCGACGCGTCACGATGTTGTTTTCTAACGCGGCAGTTGCGGAAACGGAACGTTTACCGGTTCGCGGACCGGGTCGCGGCACCAAATTAAGCTAACGGGAAGCTAACCGGTTCGCGGACCGGGAGCGAAAAAAAAAAATAATTAAAAAAAAAAAATTGTATTAAAAACATGTAAAATATATTTTTCGATTTAAAGAAGAATACATTTTAAAGGTTTTGATAATTGCTATTAAAAAACCATTGACATTCACTGAAAAAACCATAGGTTATAGACCATATATAGTTAGGAATTAGCATTTACAAAACCTTATTTTACTCACACAAAACCATTGAAATTCCATATATAGTTAGTTCTACTAACTATATATCGCGCACCCGCAATCCACTGCTGATCATGTCACATATTACATCATTCATGACATGGTCAGTGACATCACTGATGACATCACTGATGACATCTCAAATGACATCACTGATGACATCACTGATGACAACATCCAGTGACTGTATGTTTCTGTAAAGTTAAAATATGTCTTACATATTGAAGAATGAGTGGATTTATAAGTGTCTGGATGAAGGATTTATTAGGTGCATTACTGACTGTATGAGTGACTGATTAAATGTGTCTCACTGAGTGCATGGGTTAGTGACTAAACTGTCTTAATTTGTGCATCATTATGTCTGTTGTTCTGGAAACTGCTGCATGTGTTGATCAAAAGCTATATGAGTAACTATATGGGTTATTGATTGGTTGCCTAATTATTTGTATGGGAGACTGAGTGTGTGTGTGGGTGACTGGGAGGTGTATAACTCTGTGCATAGATGTGTGAGCAGTTGATTCACTAGATGTATGGGTTCAAAAGTGCATGTGGAAACAGCTGTATGGGCGGTTGACTGTGTGCATGAGTGTATTGGTGAGTGAATGGATATCTAAGTGCTACATGTCAAAGTAAGTACATATGTAAAACACAGTACATGTGAGAGTTGACATATATAAATAACTGTGCATAAGAGCCAGTGAATGTGTGAGTGGCTGTATGGATCATTGTGAACTTGTATCAGGGATTGTATAAGAGAGTAAATATGTGTTAGTATATGTTTGAATAAGTAAGGTGTGTATAACTGTATAGTTGAGGAAATGGAGGTGTGATTGATTCTTTGCATGACTGACTAGGTGTGTGAGTAACTCCATGGATGAGTGACAGTCTGTGAGTGTCTGTTTACACTGAGTGTATCTAAGTTTTTATTAGAGTCTGAAGAGATTCATCGTATCACATGAATAATGTCATCAGTGATGTCATCAGTGATGTCTTTTGAGATGTGATCAGTGATGTCATCAGTGATGTCATCGGTGATGTCATTTGAGATGTCATCAATGATGTCATCAGTGATGTCATCAGTGATGTCATCAGTGATGTCATTTGAGATGTCATCAGTGATGTCATCAGTGATGTCATTTGAGATGTCATCAGTGATGTCATCAGTGATGTCATTTGAGATGTCATCAGTGATGTCATCAGTGATGTCACTGACCATGTCATGAATGATGTAATATGTGACATGATCAGCAGTGGATTGCGGGTGCGCGATATATAGTTAGTACAACTAACTATATATGGAATTTCAATGGTTTTGTGTGAGTAAAATAAGGTTTTGTAAATGCTAATTCCTAACTATATATGGTCTATAACCTATGGTTTTTTCAGTGAATATATATATATATTCACAGAAAAGACCATAGGTTATAGACCATATATAGTTAGGAATTAGCATTTACAAAACCTTGAAAATTCACTGAAAAAACCATAGGTTATAGACCATATATAGTTAGGAATTAGCATTTAGAAAACCTTATTTTACTCACACAAAACCATTGAAATTCCATATATAGTTAGTTGCACTAACTATATATCGCGCACCCGCAATCCACTGCTGATGATGTCACATATTACATCATTCATGACATGGTCAGTGACATCACTGATGACATCACTGATGACATCTCAAATGACATCACTGATGACATCACTGATAACAACATCCAGTGATTTTTTGTTTCTATAAAGTTTAAATATGTCTTACATATTGAAGAATGAGTGGATGTGTAAGTGTCTGGACGAAGGATTTAGTAGGTGCATGACTGACTGTATGAGTGAGTGATTAAATGTGTCTCACTGACTGCATGGGTTAGTGACTAAACTGTCTTAATTTGTGCATCATTATGTCTGTTGTTCTGTAAACTGCTGCATGTGTTGATCAGTAGCTATATGAGTAACTATATGGGTTATTGATTGATTGCCCAAGTATTTGTATGGGAGACTGAGTGTGTGTGTGGCTAGCTGGGAGGTGTGTGACTCTGTGCAGATCAATCTGTACTTGTATCAATGATTGTATAAGAAGGTAAGTATGTGTTAGTATATGTTTGAAAATGTAAGGTGCTCTATGTTTAACTGTATAGACAAGAAAATGGAAGTGTCATTGATTCTTTACAGGACTGACTAGGTGTGTGAGTAACTCCATGGATGAGTGGCAGACTGTGAGTGTCTGTATAGGTGTATGAGTGCATATGATAGTGTTGTAAAGATGAGTGATTGTATGTATGAATGATTGTATGGGTGAATGAGTGAAGGTGTGTGTAGACGTAGCAATCAGTGAGTGCGTATGTAGTAACTAGTATTGGTGTGTCAATGGTTTCAAAAATTATACTCTCTTTTTAACACTGGGTGAAACAGAGGTTATATTAAAATGTGAGGAGATGCATTGTATTGTCACATGAATGATATCATCAGTGATGTGGTCATTGATGTCAAATGAGATGTCATCAGTGATGTCATCAGTGATGTCATTTGAGATGTCATCAGTGATGTCATCAGTGATGTCACTGACCATGTCATGAATGATGTAATATGTGACATCATCAGCAGTGGATTGCGGGTGCGCGATATATAGTTAGTGCAACTAACTATATATTGAATTTCAATGGTTTTGTGTGAGTAAAATAAGGTTTTCTAAATGCTAATTCCTAACTATATATGGTCTATAACCTATGGTTTTTTCAGTGAATTTTCAAGGTTTTGTAAATGCTAATTCCTAACTATATATGGTCTATAACCTATGGTTTTTTCTGTGAATTTCATTGGTTTTTTAACAGCTAATATCTGTAGCTGTAAAATGTATTCTTCTTTAAATCCAAAAATATATTTTATATGTTTATGAATAATTTTTTTTTAAATATTTTTTTTTCTTCGTTCCCGCTTCGCGAATCGGGAAGCTTCCCGTTAGCTGACCTTGATGCCGCGAAATAGACCGCGAGCCGGTAAACGTTTCTTTACCGCAAGTGCCGCGTTAGAAAACAACATCGTGACGCCTCCCGTCCGCATGACGTTTCACGTTGTCGCGTGATACGTCATATGACGTGCTACGTTGGCGATCTGGTACGCGAAGCGAGTCGCAAAGCGCAGGTTTCTGGAAGCAAACCGGGAGGCCCTGCAAAGCGCTTAACGTAAACACAGCAAGTCATGTGACTTGGTAATAACACTTTTCATTGGTTCATTTCACTTTTGGTTTCCTAATGATGTAAGACTAGGTCATATAATCTAAAATGAACACTTTTGATTGGTTGAGAACTCTTGTTTTTCCCAAATGATGAAAATCCCTCCTTCTTTCCTCACTCTGACTTTCATCATTGTGAGAGAAAGACCCTTTGTGATCACTGAGCAATGGCTTCTTTAGTAGCTTCAGCTGGTGCTTCCCCACCACCTCCACCACATCCAAGGAAGAGTGGACCACCTGCTCAAGTTATAATTCAAAAAGAAGAGGAAGAAGAGGAACAGGACGACGAGCACGAAGAGAGGCAGTTTTTGCCTGAGCAGCCCAGGATGTCTCACCGGAAAGAAAACTTCATTTGGCAATTTTTTTAAATTCCCAAAGGACAGAAAAAAGTAAATGCAAGATACGTAACTTGCCTTATATGTCAAGATAGACTGTCCAGAGGAACCGAGAAAAAATACAGTTTCGGAAACTACACAATGCATCGCCATATGACTAGGTGGCATCCTAACAACTACAGTGCTGCACAGTTTCGGAACGACCTAGATAATCTCCCTATTATGGCCAGAAGATCTGTTGTACCGGAAGTAACGGGACCAGAGGGCAGGGAGATGGTGCCAAATATACAAATGAAATTTGGTGAAGTAAAACACATCTGCGTATTTTGCGATGGATTCATTTCCTACGGAGAAAAAAGCATCACTCTGATCAACAGAGCTATTGACTATCATATGCAAGTTTGTACGAAACGCCCAAAATAATAAATACTTCTTTTTTTGTTTTGTTGCTCCTGTTGAGCCCTTTACAATGAATCGTTTTCATTGCCCCCTCCAAGAAAAACCCCAAAAAATATAAAACTGTTCAGAAAAATTCAAAAAAAGTAAAAAAATGTTCCGAAAAATAATAAAAAAAATATAAAACAACAAAAACAATAAAAAAAAAGTTCTTTTCAGAACTACCTCCCCGTTATTAAAAAATTGGTACAATATTTGGAACTGTGCCAACCTCTATTTCTCTTAGTTCGCTTCCCAGTTCGCTCGCCGGTACGCAAACCAGAAGCGAACCAAAAACAGTAAGTATAAGGGAAGGAAACAGACACTTATGTTAAAAGAAAGACAGCTATAGGGGAGTAAACTAGAGATACTATTACCCGTAATCCACTGCTGATGATGTCACATATTACATCATTCATGACATGCTCAGTGACATCATCAGCAGAGGATTGCGGGTTTTTTGGCAACGTGCCTTATCCACGGTTTTATAACGCTGCCTTTTGCTTTATATAAGTTTTCAAATTGTATGAAATATATACCAATAGGTCGTTATGAACCTTTAGGTAGTGCTTTTCTTCATGAGGTCTGGTCGCTTCCATACACATACAGATGTTTCAAAGATGATCAAGAAGTTTATCTGAATGGAGAGGAATGCACTGAGACGCCAGATCATTCACTAATGTGTAGGCACATACAGTTACACGGTTCATGCAACAAACACCGACCAAATATGGCTTGCGTGTTGCAAGGCACGCCAGTTCCTGCTATCATCCCCACGTTCAAGTTGTTGGAAAATGGTAGTTATTTGATGCTCAATAATGAAGATTGTTCTGAGTTAATTAAAAGTATTCCTTTTATCGTAACAGTAAGTGAACGGGTTATTTGCTGCAGAAATGTTCTATTTCCTCCCACACATGAACATAGGGAGTTTTCAATCTGGCCACAAATACCAACCTTGGGACAGATTTCAACGGCATGGCAAGAATAAGAGCTCTTTTGTCTCAGAGAGAGGTGGCCTTGAGTTCGGCCCGTGAAACTTTCGTGCTTCACATAGCGAACACCCGTACAGAGGTGCAGACCCTTTTCAATTCAGATTTGCCTTTCAATTTCAGCAAGATGGTTCCGACTATCTTTAACGCATCCTCCACAAAGACCCTGGCGCACTTTTTTAAAGTTGTTACCAGTGGTCTCGTGACTTCATTTGAGAAAATCTTTGGAGTCATCCCTGCTTCCTTTCATTCTATTTTCTCCACTCTGGTTCGTGGATTGGCATTTTTACTTGCATTACCAGCGGACGCTCTTGTGCTTTTTTACATTTTTAAATATGGATGTCCCTCCTATGCAACCTCCCACCCTGCAGCTGCTGACACTGTTCCGCAATCGCATGCTAGAATATTATGGCACAATGCCGTTGGCGATATTAAGCACGGCATATGGATTATCTTTTCGATTCTCCTACTTCACCTGTGTCCAGCCTGTATTTCACTGCCTGACCTGTGATTTCGATTGGGCCATTGATTTGTGTCTCTGCGGACCGGTTTCTCCTGACGTCGACTTTAATCAGCTGATGACTCCTATCATTACTCACGAGTTGGTTTGTCCTGGCGAAAGGATTATGGCTGTGGCATTGATGCATGGACTACTTGGTCCCTGGAATTTACTGGCGGCAGCACAGTCTTTCTTGGAACAGAGCTTTCTTGAAAACCCACCGAGCTGTCCTCTGATGGTGATAGAGGATCCGGTGCTGGGAGAGCACGTATGTTCTTTTCCGCTTTTAAATTGGATGGCTGAACTGTTTTCGGATGAAGACGGTGACTTCCTATTGGAGGCTGTTGCAGCTTATTTTGCATACACAGTTATGTCATAGACCTTTTTCATGTTTGATATGCTGAGTACTAGCATTTCATTGACAATTCATTGACTTATTTGTCAAGTTTTTATTATTTACCTTGCCTATTGGCTTAAGACTCGATAAAGTACTTGGCTGTTTTATTTTTCTTTAGCATTACATTTTCCTAGTTTTTAATGCTTTACCTTGCGGACCGTCCACATATAAACTTGCAATCTGCTCTCATGAGATGGCACTTCTATTATCTTATTCAGTTCGTTTCCGGATCATGGGGAGGTGTCATCTAGGTCCTGGATATCTTTACACCGTGTTAAGTTAGCATGGGCTCATTACCGGTTTAAACGCCATTTTTCCTTTTTTGCAACTTCTGCACACGACACTTAGTTGTTGCTTTAGCTTTCCACCTAGTAGTTCATCGTGGTTTACATGAGAATAATATGTTATTGCTCTACTATCTGCTTTGCTTGTTAAACTATATCTGTACAGCGAGTGCTAAAGTTTCAAGAACAACACGATACAGAATTGTTATGAGGTCTGATCTCCACGACTTCATACTCATAACATAAGTGCAACTTCTGCCAATTCTGGGCATGAGGCGGGTTTTATATTGCTTTGCCGAACACACATACACAACAGTTGATGCGGTTCACATGAAGAGAGAGCTGGTGTATGCTGATGTGATTCCTTCAAATCTAAGACACTAAAGTATGGGCACGCCCTAAACCAACACAAAGAGACCTTCTTAGCAAATAATATAATATGTGTATTAGGGAGGGTGAGATATAAGCAGCCGCGGGCCGTGGAGGGAGTTACGGTGAGGCAGGGAGGCGGGGAGGGGGAGAAGCAGGGTGGAGCCCTCTCTACCTTGCCCCTCCCCCTCCCCGCCTCCCTGCCCCACCGTAACTCCCTCCACGGCCCGCGGCTGCTTATAAGTGTTGCTAACTCTTATTCATTTACAGCATGTTAACATACTGTCACCATTCGCTTTTTATGTACTAGTAACTATGCTGGTAATTTTGCTACTGATAATATGTGTACTTGTATTCTCCACCCTGCTTCTCCCCCTGCCCGCCTCCCTGCCTCACCGTAACTCCCTCCACGGCCCGCGGCTGCTTATAAGTGTTGCTAACTCTTATTCATTTACAGCATGTTAACATACTATCACCATTCGCTTTTTATGTACTAGTAACTATGCTGGTAATTTTGCTACTGATAATATGTGTACTTGTATTATCTAAGATACTACGCCTGAGAAGACGGCATTAGTAAATAAACATTTCAAATACACATGTGTTCTTCTTAACTCCATGTTCTGGTTTCTAAGAAATATATAACGACCGACTGTTCATGAGTTCCACGTATCCTGAGGTACTATAAGTTCATATTCTGGATTGTCTAAACATTGAGAGTTTGTTATATCCAATGTGACACTGTACCTAGCTTGCTAAGGAGTTTTTGATTACTAACGTGAGTTTTGGGACACCCTAATTCGCCGAGGTTCCAATCCTCTGTCCACAGTTCTGTGTGAGAACAGAAACCCTGCGACAGGGGCACCCCCGACCCTTGCTGGAGCTTCATCACACTTGCGATACAACTCCAGCAATGCGCCACCTTTACGGCACAGATACATCACGCATCTGTGCTGTTTTTGCCCCATGATGCGCCGCATTGTAAATGCAGCACACCATAGGTGACGGAACAGCGGCACAGAATGACTAACACATCCCTGGTGATGCGCCAGTCATCATAAATGTATCCCTATGCTTCTTATCTTGTTAGAGATGAACCGCCATATGTATCATCAAAGTTTTTTGCATTTCCTAAATAGCGAACTTTAAGGAATAAATAGCGATTCTTTACCATTCCTAGTTTGCGATTAGCTATTTGCTAATTACAAATTACCCATTCATTTCCTTCATTTCCATAGGGCGGTTGGACTCACTTTTAGCTCGAACGGCTGAATGGATTTCCACGAAACTTGGCAAAATTGTAGGGACTGGTAGCCCGATGTGCCTTTGCTATGTCTCAAGATATATGCTCCAGTGGTTTTTACGAAAATTAACTTTGAAAAATATATATTGGGCTACATTGGCCTATATATATGTTGGAGCCCAAATGTAGCCCAATGTAGCCCAATGAAGCCCAATGTAGCCCAATGTAGCCCAAAGATGGCCACCAGACACACAAAAAAACAAATGTAGCCCAAATATCAGCCAGATGTAGCCCAACTATAGCCCAGTGACAGAATGACCAATCAGCTTCGCAAACCTCCGTTACGCGAAGCGGAGCGCTGTTACAGATATATATCTTTTTTTGAACGTTAATTTCTCAAAATCCACTGGAGCACATATATTGAGACCTAGCAAAGGCACATCGGGCTACCAGTCCCTAATATTTTGCCAAGTTTCGTGCAAATCCATTCAGCCGTTCGATTATTATTATTATTATTATTTTTTGCCCCGCGGGGCCCTTTTAAAACCTCCACATCAAACCTAGGGGGTCAGCGAGGATCTACTATGCCCCCTTATAGTTATTTCCCCCTTTGTTTTGACCTCCTCTTGTCTCTCGATCCTACCGAGAGACAAGATGGCGGCCGCTACGGACTTTTTGGAATGTTGACAGACGCCGGAGAACCAATCAGCTTCGCTTCACAAAGCTCCGTTGCGCGTAAAGTACGCGTCCTGGGACGCTGCCAGGTCTGCTGTTACAGATATATATCTTTTTTTAAACGTTAATTTCTCAAAATCCACTGGAGCACATATATTGAGACCTACAAAAGGCACATCGGGCTACCAGTCCCTACAATTTTGCCAAGTTTCGTGCAAATCCATTCAGCCGTTCGGGCTAAAAGTGAGGCCAACCGCCCTATGGAAAACTCAATGTTAAAAACACGTTTTGGGACCCCCCTTTTTTCTCAGCCCCCCCTTGACGAACCCCCCCCAAATTTTCAAGGGCTGCTCAGAAACAAAATGTGCCATTTTCCTGAAAATTTCAGCCAATTCCGTCCACAAACGCCAAAGTTATTAGACATAGAATTTTCAAAAATCCCATTGAGAAAAAATCCTAACTATATATACCTACTGGCGACCGCCAGTAGGTAATATATATATATATATATATATATTCACTGAAAAAACCATGGGTTTCACACCAGTTATAGTTAGGAATTAGCATTTAAAAAACCTATTAAATTCACTGAAGAAACCATAGGTTTCACACCAGTTATAGTTAGCTGGAAGTTTTACTCGCATAAAACCATTGAAATTCCCACGTTATAGTTAGTTGGACTCACTATAACTTGCGCGTGCAATGCACTGCTGATGATGTCACATATTACATCACTCATGACATGGTCAGTGACATCACCATCTGAAAATAACACTTTTCATTGTTGCAGATCAGTTTTGGTTTCCAAAGGATGAAAGCCTGGATCATGTGACTTGAAAATAACACTTTTCATTGGTCCAGAACAGTTTTGTTTTCCAAATGATGAAAGCCCCACCTTTTTTCCTTATTCTGACTTTGTCCTTTGACTGAGGAAGACCTGTTTCGAGTTCTATCTCTACTCTTTACTAGTATAAAATGGCTACAGTAACAGCAGCAGCTGTAGCATCTGCCCCACCACCACCACCACCACCACCATCAAAAAGACCACCAGAAGATTACATTGGTGGTCAAGAGGAAGAGGAGGAGGATGATGAAGATGAACAACAGACAAGGCAGTTCCTGCCTGAAGATAAACAGCCCTACAAACCAAAAGAGCACTTTATATGGGAGTTCTACAAAATCCCAAGGGGTTTTAAAAAAGTCAACGCTGCAAAGGTGACTTGCTTGATTTGTGGTGCTGAGCTATCCAGGGGGAACCCTAACAAAAAATATTCCTTCGGGAATCATACCATGATTCGCCACATGATGCGTTTGCATCCAAACAATTACTCTAATGCAGAGTTAAGGGACCTCTGCAGTAAGCTACCCCCATCAACATCTAGACCCTCAACATCCAAACAACCCACTCCATCGGGTCCGGGGGCAGGAGACACATAGGCTACTATTCAACCTAAGTTTGCCGATTACAAAATCGTGCGCAAATATTGTAACAAGACACTTTGCTATGGTGAGCAAAGTATCGAACTTATCATGATTGCTGGTGATAACCATAAGTGTCCGAGAAAACCCAAATTTTTCCTGTTTGTTTTTGCTCCAGTTGAGCCATTTACAATTCCCTTTTTTTTGTTTCTCCCCATAAAAAATACAAAAAAAACATACAAGTGTTCAGAAAAGCCAAAAAAAGTACAAAATGTTCAAAAAAACATAATAAAAAAATGTAAAACAACAAAAAGAAGAAAAAACCCAGTTCTTTTTAGAACTACCTTTAATTTATAAAAATAAACCTATATTTTTGAAGAATCTCTGTCAATCTTTTTTCTGCAGGGTACGCGTACCGGAACGCGCACTGGGGCGCGCACCGAGGCGCGCACCAAAAAAAAAAGAAGAAAAAATTAATGAAGGAGTGAGCATGAGGGAAGAACACAGAGAGAGTAATGTTAAGAGAAAGAGAGCTAGAGGGAGCAACACTGAGGGATTGTTTATTACATACTAAAAAACAGAGAAGGTGTAATAGGGTGTATGTGAGAAAAGGAAAATGAATAAGGGAGCGAAAGAAGGGAAGAGAGAGGAAGAAGATTAAAGTAGAGGTACTGGGAGAAAGTGAGTGGGTTTTGAAAGTAAAAGGAAGGAGAGTAAAGAATGGGGAATGAGGGGTAGTGACGGAACCGGAATAAATGAACAACGGTGAGGGAGGGTGAGAAAAGAGCAGTGAGTGTAAGTAAAGAGGGGTGAAAGAGGGTGGATAAAACTGAATTAGGGTTAGACATGGGGAGTGACAGAGAGAAAGGACAGAGAGAGTAAAGGAAACAGTGACTGAAAGAGTCTGAGTGAAACAGCAAAGAAAGGTAAGTAAGGCAGTGTGGGTGACTTATAGGAAGTCAGTGGGTGTAGGTGGGGGTGTGGGTGTGTAAAGTGTGTGTGTGGGTGTGGGTGTGTGGGGTGTTTGGGTGTGGGTGGAGGTGTGGGTGTGTGAGATATGTGTGGGGGTGTGTGGGGGGTATGTGTGTGGGGTGTGTGTGTGTTTGGGATGTGTGGATGTGTGTGTGTATGAGGAGTGTGTGTGTGGGTGTGTGTGTGTGTGTGAGGTGTGTGTGTGGTGTGTGTGTGGGGTGTATGTCAGAGGTGTGTGCATGTGTTGGGGGTGGGTCAGGTGTGTGTGTGTAGGAGTGAAGTAAAAGATTAAGGGAAAGAGAATGAGTGAGGTTGCAAAGGAAGGGAACAGAGGGTAAGGGAAGTAAAGAATGGGGACTGGAAGAAGTTGAATGTGGGAGGGGAAATAGGGAAAGGGGAGTAAACATGGAGAATAAGAATAAGTGAGGGAAGCAGAGTAAAGAAACAGGAGTGAGGTAGGTTGAGAAAATAGTAATGAGGTTAAAGCAAAGGGTGATGACAAACTACATTTTTTTAGTCACACTTACCATATACTAAATGTAACTTTAATTACATTTTTTTACTACACTTTGTATCTGTGAAAAAGAGAAGAAAAAATAAGTTATAATTAGTAAAATATGTATTTTAAAATAAAAGATACAAATGAAGAGGTTAAAAATCATAACAGTGTATTTAGAAATAAAGTAAGAGTGAAGGACACAGAAAGGGAAATAAAGTAAGGTAGAAGGATAAAAAGAGGGAAAAGAAATAGAAGGAGAGCAAATTACTAAGAGTAAGGCATATAGATTCACTGACAGAGAGGAAGAGAAGAAGAGAAAAATGAACTGAAGGTAAGAAAGATACTAAAAGAATGTGAGTTAGCAAAACTAAATCAGGAAACAGTAGTAAGTAAAAAGATAATAACAGAGACGGAAAAGAGTCTAATTAAGCATGCATTTAGAAGAATGAGGAATAGAAGATAACTGAGAGTAAGTGAAGAACAGTCAGAGTGAAGGGATGAAGGGAGAGAGGATAATATACAATGATTGAGGGAAATGGAGTGAGGACGTTAGTAGACAGACACACTAAGAGAAAAACTGAGTGAGGTGGAGTACAATAAGTGAGCAAAGGAAATGAGTAAGGGAGCAAAAAAAGGAAAGAGAGGAGAAGACGACTAAAACAGTGGTACTGAGACAAAATAATTTGGTGATGAAAGTAAAGAGAAAGACATTGAAAGAAAGGAAATGAGGGATAGTAATGGAACCAGAGTAAAAGAAATGGGATGAAGAACGATGACAGAGGAGCAGTGAATTTGTTGTAAAAGAAATGATAGAAGGTAGATAAACACAAGTGAACATAACACAAGGAGAGTGAGGCACTGAGGACATAGAGGTAGTGAACGAAAAAAAGAGAGAAGAGGTCAAAAGAAAGGAGCAAACAAAGATAAGCGAGGGAGAGTGGGTGATTTATAGTGATAGAGTGCGACAATACTGCTGAGTGAGTAAAGAGGAATTACTAAAAGAGCAAAGGAGGAAAATACGGAAAAGAGAAGTAAAGCAGAGAGACTGAAAGCTGAAAAGTTATGCAAGGGAGAGAGGGGATGCAGACAGTTGAAATGAGAATGAGGGGTTGTGAAAGAAGTGGAGTAAAGGAACGGGGTTGAAAGAGAGTGAAAGAAAGACATTATAAGTGAGTAAAAAAAGCTGAAAGAGGGTGGAAAAAGAAAAGTGACTGTGAGACAATGGGAATATAATTTAAATTACAGAATACAAACTATAGATTAACTTGTACAACATGTTACATAGTTTATTTTTGCTGTTCTCAGAATATATTGAATTTCACTTAAAAAAGTTCAAACTACTCATAATATTACAGCGGGAAAAAAAACACAATTAAAAAACATTGTGTTTTAAAAAAAAACATCTAAAGTTAAAAATAACAAATGTACACTAATCTTTGATTCACTTACTTTTCCTTTAGGCCAAATAGTATATCATGAAGGTCCGTTTCTCGTTGGAAAGTACTCTGCTGTTCACTAAAAATTCCATTTCATCGACTTTCTAGAAGAAAAGCTCCAAGAACATCTGAAATATTTTCATTATTTTCATATACTCCTTTTTTTCACTCATGACCCTTTGCTCATTCCTTAACTTTTCCTTTAGGCCAAATAGTGTTAGATGTATGAGTATATTTTCAAATTATTAAAAGAAACTCTGAAATTACCGTTTTTAAATAGCAAACTAAATTTTGGTTCTAAAAACACTAGATATGATTTTTTTAAGTCAAAAGGCAAACATTGTTTAAAAGTCAAATGAGTATCGTTACAAAGGGTCCAACCTTTACAACTTTTTAAATAACATGTGTAATGCCCTGATGTTGTTGAATGACCGTCATGATAAATAATAGCTACAGTTCCAAACGTTCTTCCTGAAATTGATAACTGAGAAGCCACAACATTTTTATTAGAAGTTGTCAATTTCGTTCCATCAGGTCTACATCGTTGGAACATTAAAATGACATAGTGACCATAACTTTGTAGAAATAATGTGGACAGCATTGCAGACTTACATTGGGTACACACCATATTGTGATCAGCTGCTTTAACTAGATTATTGAAACACACTGATTTGTAGTCTGGTAAAGTCAAATATATAAATCTTTCAGTGTCTATTCTAGTAGTACTTGATAAAGTACAGTTATCACAGTCATGTTGCTATTGATAAGAAAGGTAAAAAAGATTTTTTATATCTACTCCTCCATCTTCCAATACATCAAACATATACATTAAACATTCCTGACAATCCTGCTGAATTATCTGTGAAAATTGATTTTGACCAGAACATATGTCTAGAAGATTTCTAATTTCTGAAAACACTTTCTATTTTTGCTCTATCACTGCTACATTTCTCAAACACAGAATTCAATAAACAGCACAATGTTAGTTCCCGATTTTCAACAATCTGTTCTTGTAAATTTTGAAGAAAAAAACAACATTAACTACTACATTAGCATAGCAGTTGACACCAGAACTGTTTTCAAACTGAAATCCAACAACATCTTCAACAGAATTATTTTTCTTTCTGCTTACAATTACAGTTTTATCTACTTTTTGTCTTTTTGCTAGTACCTCACTGCAATTAATCTAATTTCTTCTTTTTCGGCCTACCACACGTTTTTCAAACAGAGGATATTGAGGCAAATGTGGAGCATACTCTCTTCTTAACTATTGTATTCTTTAACACAGTCTAGATCAGCACAAATCTTTGTTTCATCACACTCAATCAAGTACAATCCTGATAAAGTTCTGACTCGTGATAATGCCACATTTGCCATACCCTCTTTAAACACAGAACTTCCAATGGTCACCAAAGCACTATCTACACTTAAACCTTGAGATTTATGAATTGTCACTGCATATGCCAAACAAACAGGAAACTGTTTTCGGCGAACATATAAGTCTTTCACAAGCAAAAATCTAGCTGAACAACGACAAATTTGTTCTATTTCGTCAATGCCATCAAATTTAATTTTTAAAATTTCAATTCCATCTCTATTTTTGTAATCCACAAAACCAACAACATGAACCATTGCTCCATTTACCAGACCTCTTTCAACATTTAAATTCCTTCTCAAAATGATACGACAATTTAAACACACATTCAGAGTCTTTTCAAAACCAGCAGTTTTAGATATAGTCTTCTCTTATGAATCCAATTTTGATTTCACATTTTCTGACAAAATAATTGTTGCTCCCATATGCTCTATTTTATCTATAGCTTCCAGTTTCACTATCTCTTCATTTTCTAACTTTAACATTTTGTTGTTGAACATGGAACATTCTTTCAGAGTAGGCATCAAACATATGCCAGATTTCTTCTCGTTAATTTTCTTAAAAATATTCCCTGGAAGAATGTTTTCATTTGGGTACAAATTAGAAATTAATCGTCCATGCAAAGCTTCTTTCCCATGCTGACTTATTTTTCTGATTGTTACATCTTGTAGAATATTTTTTATAATCTTCATCCTTTGCCTTCCGCATATTTTGGAGTAGTTCTGCATATTTGAAATTTAACCATATACTAACGTTTCCAATGCTTCCTAGGCACTTCCTGGTATCTTCATGCGTGACCATTTTAAACACTGGTTGACCTTTCACTGAAATCAACTGCAGTAGATCTCCAAAAACAATAATGTGTTTTCCTCCAAATAAGACATCATAGTCTGTTCTAAGAATGTCTTGCATTCTCAAATGCACAAAAGCAAGCATTAGATTTGAGACCATGCTTACTTCATCAATGATAAGAAGTTTCATTTTCTTCAGGATTCTCGAAACTTCAGAACACGCATCGCCAGATAGCTTGTGGTATTGCAATTTGTTATCATGCTCCACTGGCAGCATCAGTAAACGATGTAAAGTAATCCCTTTAATATTATGTGCTGCCAGCCCAGTTGGAGCGGTAACAACACAAGACAGCGGTGATTCAGTCCTTTTCTGCAGATAAGTTGCAATTGCTTTAATCAGAAAACTTTTTCCAGTTCCAGCTTCTCCACTCACGTACAGTCGGACAGGCTTAAATGATGTACATGAGCACTCTTTCTTCTCATGACTCAATCCATGTTCAACCTGTTCTGTGACTTCGTCATATTTCTGTTTCTGCTCAAGGTTTAATTGTTTCACCAAATCTTCTAAATTAATTACATCCTCTTGAGCTTGCTCCATAGCTCTTTCCACCTCATCCATGGCAGTGGCAGCTTCATTTTGGATAATTGGTCCTCCTAGTGGATCCTGACTCAATGAAGCAGAACTCTGACTGTCTTGAGAACTGTCTCTCGCAATCTCTGCAGCAATTGTTGCTTCTTGCTCTATTTCTTCATTTAACATTTGCAGATAATTTGGAAAAACAGGACATTCTATGGTATCCTTGGTTGCATTTAAAGAGTCTTCATAACAGAGAAAATCTGCAAGTAGTTCCTCTTCTTTACGCCATGGTTTAAAGAGTTGCAAAAGAGCCAAATAGTAAAATTCTCTTTTGTCTGGATTTTCACAACTCAATTTTCGATGATTAATCAAATGACCTTTTCTCTGTTTCACTAAACATCCTTCACATCCAATGACAGCATATATTCCATTATTGGTATCTTCTCTGATGTTCCTCTTATAAATATATCTTTGCAGAACTTCATAGAGACAAGCGTTCTCAAGGTGAGGACTTCTATTTGGATAGTATGTATCCAACATGTTTGTCTTCAAAATATCTGTGCTTTTTGGTTCTTTCTCTGCCAAATACTCTATCTCTTGTACAGATTTCAAAACTCGGTTTCGTGTTGCAGCAAGACCTAGACTTATCCAAATGATGGTTCTAGATTTGGCATAGAGACTTGCTGATGACAATCGATCAGAACATTCATATGCTCCAATTTCTCGATGCGACAACATCTTCAGACTGTAACTATATAATTTCTTGCTTAGACTCGTTTCATGTGAAATGTCCTCCCACATTTCCTTTAGTTCTGTCTTTTCTTTTTTTGTGATGTAAGACGTCACATATTGAGCCACAGCAATAGAGTTGTTAGCAACGAATTGAATATCCATGTTAGCATTCCACATGGACAAAATCACTGGGTTGTAGTCGTTGATGTACTTGTTTCTTTTTAAATTGTATGTATTTTTTGGTAATTTCCTTGTCACAGTATGTTATGTTATGTTATGTTAAAACTTTTTAATACCGCGCACATACACCAATTGGTTTCTTGGCGCTCAAGGACCATGGAATAGGACACAGGAGGTATAGGCGATTAGCCGTGTGCAAGACGAAACAAGTGAGTTTTCAAAGATTTACGAAAAGAGAGGTAGTCAGAAGTGAGCCGGATTGGGAGGGGGAAGGAGTTCCAAGTGGATGGGGCAAGGAAAGAGAAACCGGCACCACCATGCTTCTTGCGTCTGAACCTGGGAATGACTAGCAGGTTGTGGGCGGAGGACCTAAGGTGTCGGGGGGGAACATAGAGATGTAAGCAACGAGAGATAAAGGCAGGAGCAGAAACAGAAAGAGATTTAAAGATGGTGCAACCAAGTTTGAAGATGCATCGTTGCGCAACCGGGAGCCAGTGCAGAGTTTTTAGCAGCGGGGAAACGTGTTGATGTTTGGGTTGCTGGAAAATTAATCTGGCTGCCTGGTTTTGCACCAGTTGAAGCCGTTGAAGGTGGTAGGCTGGAATCCCCACGTATAGACAGTTGGCATAGTCTAAACGTGAGGTAACCAGGGCCAAGATGACAAGAATAAGAGCCTCTGGAGATAAGTACCTACGGATCTTCCCGATCCTGCGAAGGTGAAAGAAGCAGGCCGAGGTGACAGCATTAATATGCGGCCGCATCGAGAGGTCACTGGAGATGATAACACCTAGGCTTTTCACAGAGTCAACTGGGCAGGGGGGGGAGCCGAGGGCAGGGGGCCAGAAGTTGGAGGTCCAAGGGTGGGAGGGCCCGCCAATCAGGACCAGCTCTGTCTTACTAGGATTGAGCTTTAGTTGGCTAAAGTTCATCCACTCATAGATGGAGAGCAGGGTGGTTTGGAAATTGGCGCAAGAGAGAGGAGAAGAGTCAATAGGAAAGATAAGTTGCAGATCATCTGCGTAATTAAAAGTGGTAACAGAAGAGTGACGGAGAGAGACCAGAAGAGGCTGCATATAAAGATTAAACAGGAGGGGAGATAGAGCAGAACCCTGGGGGACACCGCAGGAGAGTGAAGTGCAGGGGGCAGAGAAGGAAGATAGATGTACAGATTGGGTCCTGAATTGGAGGAAGGACACAATCCAAGACAGGGCCAGGCCCGAAATCCCAGCATTTCTGACACGGTCGACCAGGATGTCATGGTCGACCGTGTCGAAAGCGGCCGAGAGATCAAGTAGCACTAGGGCCAGGGCCATGTTCTTGTCGGCCCCCTGTCTCAGCGTGTCCATAACCGCTATCACCACTGCCTCCGTGGAATGGGAGGGTCTGAATCCGGCCTGTTGATCATCGAGGAAATGAGTTTCCTCGATGAAGGTGCTCAGGCAACGGGTGACGTAGGTTTCCAAAACCTTCCCCAGGTATGGGAGAAGGGAAATAGGTCGGTAGTTACCCAGTACCGCTGGGTCGGAGCCGGGTTTTTTCAGAATAGGTATCACCACAGCGCTTTTAAAAGCGTTGGGGACAGAGCCCATGGAAAGTGAACGATTTAAGAGGTCCAGAGGAGGGCCGGGACAGGCCATAAAGGCGTCTCTAAGGATTTGAGGAGGGCAACAGTCCCTGGGGGAGCCTGAGCCCACAGCCAAGAGTAATGAACAGAAGGTATCTAAGGAGATCGGGGGGAAAACATTCAGGGAGTGAGGATTCGAAAGAGGGAGGGCGCTAATCTGAGACATAGTGGTGGGGGGAATATTGTTTTTAATTGTGACGATTTTTTCGATAAAAAAAGAGTTGAGAGAGTCACACAAAGCTTGTGATGGCTGAGGTTGAGGGGTAACACGGTCGGGTGCAGAAAGTTCAGCTACAATTGAGAAGATTTCTTTTGTCTTGGATGCAGAGTTGATTACTTTTTGGGAAAAATAAACAGATTTGGCCAGAATAATCGATCTTTTGTAAGATTTTAGTAGGTCAGTATAGGCAGACTTCAATAAGGGATCATAATTCCGCCTCCATCTGCGCTCAGCCTGACGAAGAAGAAGTTTGCTGGCCTTGAGTTGGTCAGTGAACCAACGCTGAGCGTCGTGGGGTCGCTTAGTTTTGATGGATTTAGCTGGAGCGACTACGTCACTGGCTTGAGACAGCCATAGATCCACTGCAGCTGCTTGAAAATTCAAATCAGAGTGGCTGGGGGGAAGGGTGGAAGCAAGGGTCGAGTGAAAGAGAGAAGTATTGGCGTGCTTCCAATTACGTGCCGAAAAGTTGGAAGCTGGTGGGGGGCGGGGGGGTACAGAGATTTGTAGGGCAAAAGAAATGAAAAAGTGGTCGGACCAGGAGCAGGGATACACCAAAGGAGAGGTAATATCCAAATTGGTGGTCCAAACCTGGTCCAGAATGTGGCCCTTGATGTGAGTAGCAGCCGAAATATGTTGCGAGAAATTTAGGCCAGATAAAAAACCAGAGAATTCAAGTGAAAGGGGGGATTCAGAGGGGTCGGACGGCCAGTAATTAAAATCACCGATAATCAAGATCCTAGCAGAGTTAATGGCCAATTGTGAAATGAAATCACTGAACAAAGATGGGAAGGAGGGCATATTGTGAGGGGGACGATACACTAAAACACAAATGAAAGAGTGTTTGGGAGAGGAAAATTTCAACAAAAGAATATCAGAAATCAATAAAGGGGTAGTAGTTAGAGAAGTGAATGGAAGATTGGAGCGAATGATGGCCGCGACTCCCCCTCCCGGTCTGCCAGAGGTCCTGTTGGAGTAAAGAATATAATAGCCTGAAGGTATTGCGGCCAGGATGTCAGGGCAGGAGTCCGTATGTAACCAAGTTTCAGCGAGGAGCAGAATGTCAATGTTGCCAGCCTCGAGAAGTTGGAAGACCTCAAGCTGGTGTTTCGGGAGAGAGCGGGTGTTCAGGTATACTACAGAAATGGAACGCATACCAGGGGAGCTAGGCCTGGAAGGTATGGGGGTGGCAGAGTGGGAGGAAAGGGTGGTAGAAGGAGGAGCCAAGGGGGTGCTAAATGAGAAAGGGGAGAAAATGCCATGAGTCCGGGCAATAGCAATTGTGTGAGGGGAAGGAGGGACACAAGAAAATAAAGAACGCAGTTCCAAGGCAGTATATGTAATGCGTTGAGTAGCATGCATGGCCCCTAGGCCCGGTCGGCCGCGGACGGGCGCAGACGGGCTTGACTTATGCGCGACTTCGGCGCGAAGTCGGCGCTCCCGCTGCGCTCGTCCGCTGCGCTTCCTCCAGGTAGCCATTTATGCCAGTCGATGTTAACCACTAGACCGCTCACCTGCACGGTGGAGAGGCAGGGCGGAAGTGGTGCAAAGCCGGAAATGTCGCTCGTGCAGGGACCCTCCGCACAAACGGCACACAGCCGGGGCGGACCGGGGTCGAGAGCGAGGAGAGAGGTGAGCAGTTACCAGTAAGTAGCTAATAACAGAAATAACAAATGCAGGCGCAAAGCAACAGAATATATAGTCAGGTTTTAAAAGTGCACAACCAGCTCGTAATCAGCTGGAGTGCGGTTTAAAAATATTTCACCAGCAGCGCTGATACACGCCCGCGGCCAGTAGCCACGATTGTCCACCTGAGGAGCCGAGTGTTAGGCAAGTTATAGTGACGAGCTCTGCAACCACTAGACCGCTCACCTGCACGGTGGAGAGGCAGGGCGGAAGTGGTGCAAAGCCGGAAATGTCGCTCGTGCAGGGACCCTCCGCACAAACGGCACACAGCCGGGGCGGACCGGGGTCGAGAGCGAGGAGAGAGGTGAGCAGTTACCAGTAAGTAGCTAATAACAGAAATAACAAATGCAGGCGCAAAGCAACAGAATATATAGTCAGGTTTTAAAAGTGCACAACCAGCTCGTAATCAGCTGGAGTGCGGTTTAAAAATATTTCACCAGCAGCGCTGATACACGCCCGCGGCCAGTAGCCACGATTGTCCACCTGAGGAGCCGAGTGTTAGGCAAGTTATAGTGACGAGCTCTGCAACCACTAGACCGCTCACCTGCACGGTGGAGAGGCAGGGCGGAAGTGGTGCAAAGCCGGAAATGTCGCTCGTGCAGGGACCCTCCGCACAAACGGCACACAGCCGGGGCGGACCGGGGTCGAGAGCGAGGAGAGAGGTGAGCAGTTACCAGTAAGTAGCTAATAACAGAAATAACAAATGCAGGCGCAAAGCAACAGAATATATAGTCAGGTTTTAAAAGTGCACAACCAGCTCGTAATCAGCTGGAGTGCGGTTTAAAAATATTTCACCAGCAGCGCTGATACACGCCCGCGGCCAGTAGCCACAGTATGTCGCAGAGAAGACATCAAATTATTTACTCTTCCTTTAGAAATCACTGGTCGTGGAAAGCCAAAACGACATTTTGTGTAGAACTTGTCCTTGTTTCTGAATTTTCGACGACAGTACTTTCCACGACGATGGGATTGAAAGCGTAAAACTTGTTGCCTTAAACTGTTTTCTTCGGTTGTTTTCAGAACAGCACATGTTGAATATTCTTCAATGATGCTCATCACTGTCTCATCCGAATCTGTTCCAAATTTGGGTGCATCTTTAATCCACAACAACATATGTATATGAGGAGCACCTCTCGCTTGATACTCCTTTCTCCAAAAGAAATCCAAAACCTCTCCAAGGGGAGGATTTGTTTTTGTTGGTAATAAAAGACATCATAGCTTCAAATCTATGATTGAAATATCTGCATTCATTCACTGGATCCAAAGAACACAGTTCTCCAGCAGTTTTGAATTCTATATTTTGAATATTTGCATTTGCCTCTCGTAGAAATTGAAGTAAGTCGTCCCATGCATACTCAGCACAGCTAAGAGTGAGAACCCATGTAGGAGTTCCTAAGTTTCTTAGCATACATTTCAATTCCCCATGACGACGGAACCAATACTCATTTGTACCACGCTGACATGCCATGAGATTGATTAAATGAGATTCCAAAATATTATCTTGCAGATTCACTTTCTCCATAAAGTCCCTCGCCGAAACATTTTGCAAATGTGCTCCACTTTTCAGTATATGGTTTACTGCATAAGAAAGCCCAGACAAGTCACTTTCATACAGTAGATGAAACAAATAGGGAATGCATTGACGAAACCTTGGATCTTCAGCATATAATCTTACAGTTCGGTATTCAGATGCAGGAATTTGAAGTGGTCGATCGTCATATCGTCCACCTCGACCTGTTGGAAATAAATGTGGAAAGCAACGAGCTTCCAAACTTTCGTCCCATACACTAATGGGACTTCCTTTTGCTGCTTTCATTTGAAACAAGTCAATTGCATTCCCCATCACTTCTTTGGAATGCAAAGGATGAACAGTATAATGTTCATATATTTCTTCACTTCTTGATACATCAACTTTTTCAATTTGGCCAGCTGAACAATCACTGTCTTCATCTGCAGCTGTTTCCTCTACTTCAACACATACATGTTTGTAGTACTCATTGTTTTTGACCAAATACAACGTTGCCTTTTTGACTTTCCTAACATCCACTAAATCTTACCAGATTTTCTTACTCTTTGTCGGAACCCAATTAACTAGAATAACCAGATGTTCCTCTTCCACTTTCTCTACACCAATTGTATCAATATTTTTCTTGAAATCTAGAGGCAAATAAACAACTCTTCCCTTTAATCCTCTCTGCAAATCTGAAGGAGGCATTTTCCCTATCTTAGGCTCCATGCGAACAATAGCCTGAAAGGATGCACACATTGAATCAGAATAGATTCATATGTATTTAAATCCATCAATTCAGCAGGAATGTCTACCAATTCAAGATTATTATGAACAGCTCTAGCAGGCATTCTGTTTTCATTTAATTTATTATAACAATATTTACAAATACGCTGATCAAAACTCAAATCAAAACAATTCTCCACCCACAAATAAGTAGCAAAATCCTTCCACTCATAATTATTTATCTTTTCACTTTTTACGTATAAATCAACTAATCTAGTTTGATGCTTATAATGATTTCTTTGACAACACACTCAAGTAAAATTCGGCCTTTCACTTGATTTCACCTTAAACCTGGTAATTTCCTGGTCAAACTTTTCTGTACTTGAAATCTGTACATTGTCTTCCACAATACCTTGAATTTCTGTGTCAATTTCCACACTGTCCTCTTTTTCACCAAAATAAGAAATCTCAATTTCTTCGCAAATCTTCTTCACATCTAATTAAGTTCCATGCAAAAGAGCACTGTTTAATTGTTTAAGCTTAAGTGCTGGACTTTTTGCATAATACAACATTCTTACTAATTTCCTCATTTTGGTATGATGCACTGCTAACATCCTAAAATGATGGAAAACACTCTGACAGACTTTTCTAGAAAGACAAGCCAGTGAATGCCCTTGCAAACCTGTGTTTTCTCTCAATCTGCAAGGATCTAAGTCTTGCAACAACTTCATTTTCTGTTTCAGACTTTTCTTACTATATGTACGTAAGAAATTACAAAACAAATCAATTCATTCCTGTCGCACACTACAAATATGACTACACTTCCAAGTGTACACTGGACCCTTAGTACGTCTCCCTAAAACTTCATCAGTTAACACCTCTTCTGGTTCTCTAGGCACAAGTTTCTCTTTTTCAATCGGACAACCGTCTTTCACCTCATATGCTCGACCACTGGTGTCAACTGCATGCACTAAATGATTCTCCTGGAAGTAACTCTCCTCATTAAAAAATGGCTCACAACTTGAACTGTGCATCCATTCTCCTGAAAAAACTTTACAAAAATGAGTCCGATTAATTACTCTTTTCCATCTACTGTTTGATTTAAAAACATCAATTGTCTTGTTAAGTGTCCTAATTCTATTGATTATTAAAATAAATAATTTTTTCTTAACTTCAAAAGCCTGATCAACAATCTTGTCTACATTTTTCTTTTTCTTCTAAAAAGCAGCTCTCTGTTTTCCTTTCCTAATGTTTTTTAACAAATTTAAAACCACCCTATTGCGAAACATTCGTTTACGAATGTCTCTAAACTGATTCTGCCTTCTATTCCGATACATATTATTCTCTCCTGCTCCAGTAGTAGGATTTTTTGAGGGCCTCTCCTTCCTTTTCAAACTTACTCTCTCCTTCTCTTTTTCTACATGCTGTCCAACATTTTTTTTTTATCTAAATATGTTCTGTAAGAAAGACTTAGTTATCTTACCAGGAGCTTCTTTCCTGTTTTTTGAAGTCTTTGTTGTGGAGGACTGCTGTAATTCCGATGCTGTTTTTGTTTGTAACCGCATATCATTTTTCCTTCTTCTTTGCCTTGAGGGCATCTTTCCTTACACTTGAAATCTTGATTTCAATCTGTGTTAAAGAAAAAAATAGCACATTATAGACCACTGTTATCAAAAAACAAAGCAATGACAAAAAGCAAACGGTCTATTCAGGTTTACAGATCAAGTGAGGATTCTCCAGGGGTGCAGAAGAGGTGAGACCTGTATTGAAGAGTGTAGTGGAAGAGAGGTATGTCCACAGGTACAAAGTAAGTGAGACCTGTGTCTAAGAGTGCAATGGGAGATAAGCTTCATGAAGTCTAGTCCACTGCACTCTTACACACAGGCTTCACCACCTATGCTTCTAAGGAAAGGCCTCTCTCCCACTACAGTCTTGAACATAGACCTCATCTCCTCTGTACCTCTGGACATGCCTCACCTCATCCACACAATCTACTTCCTAATATAAGGTAACACAGGTGACATTATTGTGAAAGCATGAAATATATGTATTTAATCATGCAGACACTATTTATTCCTTCTAAAAAAACTAAAAGTCATTGATTTTCACTAAAATCGTTTTTTAAATAACATTTTGAACACACAGTGCAGGTCCTATGTACAAGCATTCAGTGTCCATGACTACAGTGGAGAGGACTAACCTCCTCTCACCCTTGGACAAGCCTTACCTCATCTCTGTCCTCTGAACAGGCCTAATGTATTGAGTATAATTGATAGTAAGTAGGTGCAGATGAGGTGACGCATGTCCAATGGTGTAAATAAGCTGAGGCCTGTCTATGCTTGCCAATTATTTGAAGTCTATTCAGGGTTGCAGATGAGGTAAGGATTTGTCTAGGGGTGCACAAGAGGTATGGCCTCTATTGAAGAATGTAGTAAAGGAGAGGTCTGTCCACGGGTGCAAAGAACTTGAGACCTGTGTATTAGAGTGCAGTGGGGGATAGGCTTCATGAAGCCTAGTCCACTGCACTCTTAGACACAGGTCTCACCACCTACGCTCTCCAAGAAAAGCCTCTCTCCCACTACAGTCTTGAACACAGGCCTCAACTTCTCTGTCCCTCTGGACATGCCTCACCTCATCTGCACAATCTACTTCCTAATCTGAGGTAACACAGGTGACATGATTGTGAAAAGGTCAAATTGTTTTATGTAATCATGCACACACTATTTATTCTTTCTCAAAAATGTAAAAGTCATTAATTTGCCCCAAAAATGTTTTAGTAGTGTAATGAAAAGCTCATACATATGACCTTTTCTCTGTTTTTCAAATGTTATTCTAAAAAAAGATTATGAGGCCTAAGCAGGAGTGCAGATGTGATGAATCCTGTCCAGGGGAGCACAAAAGGTGAGGCTTTTGTTCAAGACTGCAGTGGACAGGACTAAACTGGAGTAGTGTGCAAAAATAAGATGAGCCTCATTTATGAGGCCCTGCGTCAGTTTTGCACTGCTGATGCGTTAGTTTTTGGGACACATCGGCGGCATAAAACATGTGCCTTGTTGCGCCATATTTAAAAAGTGACGCATGTAGGTAGATGCGTCACTTTTTAAACCTCTGCGCCACATTATACCTCTGTCAGGCGTAATGTACACAGAGGGGTCATTTCTCCGCAAAAAGCCTTGTAATAGTGACGCAGTGAAATCTATGAGATTTCACTGCGTCACTTTTAGGACACTGTTACGTCAAAATCTTGCGCCTGGCTCACAGCAGACATAAGACTGAGGCAAACGCTTTCACATGGAGCTTTCCCCATGTGAAAGGATGCATTGCTGGAGTACAAGCATTCCATTTCAGTACTGAAAACTCACTATTTTACAAAATACATTTCCTCTCTCTTGCAAACAATCCTACCAAGCATTACCAAAAAAATTAGCCAAACCAACAGCAAAGAAGCTCAGTGTGCTTCCTAATCTGCGGTAAAACAGGTGACATGATTGTGAAAAGTTCAAATTTTTTTATGTAATCATGCACACACTATTTATTCTTTCTCAAAAATGTAGAACCCATTGATTTGCCCCAAAATCGATTTTTCAATAACATTTTAGAAACACAGTGCAGGTCCTACTATTTATTCTTTCTCAAAAATGTAAAAGTCATTAATTTGCCCCAAAAATGTTTTAGTAGTGTAATGAAAAGCTTATACATATGACCTTTTCTCTGTTTTTCAAATGTTATTCTAAAAAAAAGATTCTGAGACCTAAGCAGGAGTGCAGATGAGATGAGGTCTGTCCAGGGGAGCACAAAAGGTGAGGCTTGTGTCCAAGAGTGCAGTGGACAGGACTAAACTGGAGTAGTGTGCAAAAAAAGATGAACCTCATTTATGAGGCCCTGCGTCAGTTTTGCACTTTATTGATTGACGAGCTCTGCAACCACTAGACCGCTCACCTGCACGGTGGAGAGGCAGGGCGGAAGTGGTGCAAAGCCGGAAATGTCGCTCGTGCAGGGACCCTCCGCACAAACGGCACACAGCCGGGGCGGACCGGGGTCGAGAGCGAGGAGAGAGGTGAGCAGTTACCAGTAAGTAGCTAATAACAGAAATAACAAATGCAGGCGCAAAGCAACAGAATATATAGTCAGGTTTTAAAAGTGCACAACCAGCTCGTAATCAGCTGGAGTGCGGTTTAAAAATATTTCACCAGCAGCGCTGATACACGCCCGCGGCCAGTAGCCACGATTGTCCACCTGAGGAGCCGAGTGTTAGGCAAGTTATAGTGACGAGCTCTGCAACCACTAGACCGCTCACCTGCACGGTGGAGAGGCAGGGCGGAAGTGGTGCAAAGCCGGAAATGTCGCTCGTGCAGGGACCCTCCGCACAAACGGCACACAGCCGGGGCGGACCGGGGTCGAGAGCGAGGAGAGAGGTGAGCAGTTACCAGTAAGTAGCTAATAACAGAAATAACAAATGCAGGCGCAAAGCAACAGAATATATAGTCAGGTTTTAAAAGTGCACAACCAGCTCGTAATCAGCTGGAGTGCGGTTTAAAAATATTTCACCAGCAGCGCTGATACACGCCCGCGGCCAGTAGCCACAGTATGTCGCAGAGAAGACATCAAATTATTTACTCTTCCTTTAGAAATCACTGGTCGTGGAAAGCCAAAACGACATTTTGTGTAGAACTTGTCCTTGTTTCTGAATTTTCGACGACAGTACTTTCCACGACGATGGGATTGAAAGCGTAAAACTTGTTGCCTTAAACTGTTTTCTTCGGTTGTTTTCAGAACAGCACATGTTGAATATTCTTCAATGATGCTCATCACTGTCTCATCCGAATCTGTTCCAAATTTGGGTGCATCTTTAATCCACAACAACATATGTATATGAGGAGCACCTCTCGCTTGATACTCCTTTCTCCAAAAGAAATCCAAAACCTCTCCAAGGGGAGGATTTGTTTTTGTTGGTAATAAAAGACATCATAGCTTCAAATCTATGATTGAAATATCTGCATTCATTCACTGGATCCAAAGAACACAGTTCTCCAGCAGTTTTGAATTCTATATTTTGAATATTTGCATTTGCCTCTCGTAGAAATTGAAGTAAGTCGTCCCATGCATACTCAGCACAGCTAAGAGTGAGAACCCATGTAGGAGTTCCTAAGTTTCTTAGCATACATTTCAATTCCCCATGACGACGGAACCAATACTCATTTGTACCACGCTGACATGCCATGAGATTGATTAAATGAGATTCCAAAATATTATCTTGCAGATTCACTTTCTCCATAAAGTCCCTCGCCGAAACATTTTGCAAATGTGCTCCACTTTTCAGTATATGGTTTACTGCATAAGAAAGCCCAGACAAGTCACTTTCATACAGTAGATGAAACAAATAGGGAATGCATTGACGAAACCTTGGATCTTCAGCATATAATCTTACAGTTCGGTATTCAGATGCAGGAATTTGAAGTGGTCGATCGTCATATCGTCCACCTCGACCTGTTGGAAATAAATGTGGAAAGCAACGAGCTTCCAAACTTTCGTCCCATACACTAATGGGACTTCCTTTTGCTGCTTTCATTTGAAACAAGTCAATTGCATTCCCCATCACTTCTTTGGAATGCAAAGGATGAACAGTATAATGTTCATATATTTCTTCACTTCTTGATACATCAACTTTTTCAATTTGGCCAGCTGAACAATCACTGTCTTCATCTGCAGCTGTTTCCTCTACTTCAACACATACATGTTTGTAGTACTCATTGTTTTTGACCAAATACAACGTTGCCTTTTTGACTTTCCTAACATCCACTAAATCTTACCAGATTTTCTTACTCTTTGTCGGAACCCAATTAACTAGAATAACCAGATGTTCCTCTTCCACTTTCTCTACACCAATTGTATCAATATTTTTCTTGAAATCTAGAGGCAAATAAACAACTCTTCCCTTTAATCCTCTCTGCAAATCTGAAGGAGGCATTTTCCCTATCTTAGGCTCCATGCGAACAATAGCCTGAAAAGATGCACACATTGAATCAGAATAGATTCATATGTATTTAAATCCATCAATTCAGCAGGAATGTCTACCAATTCAAGATTATTATGAACAGCTCTAGCAGGCATTCTGTTTTCATTTAATTTATTATAACAATATTTACAAATACGCTGATCAAAACTCAAATCAAAACAATTCTCCACCCACAAATAAGTAGCAAAATCCTTCCACTCATAATTATTTATCTTTTCACTTTTTACGTATAAATCAACTAATCTAGTTTGATGCTTATAATGATTTCTTTGACAACACACTCAAGTAAAATTCGGCCTTTCACTTGATTTCACCTTAAACCTGGTAATTTCCTGGTCAAACTTTTCTGTACTTGAAATCTGTACATTGTCTTCCACAATACCTTGAATTTCTGTGTCAATTTCCACACTGTCCTCTTTTTCACCAAAATAAGAAATCTCAATTTCTTCGCAAATCTTCTTCACATCTAATTAAGTTCCATGCAAAAGAGCACTGTTTAATTGTTTAAGCTTAAGTGCTGGACTTTTTGCATAATACAACATTCTTACTAATTTCCTCATTTTGGTATGATGCACTGCTAACATCCTAAAATGATGGAAAACACTCTGACAGACTTTTCTAGAAAGACAAGCCAGTGAATGCCCTTGCAAACCTGTGTTTTCTCTCAATCTGCAAGGATCTAAGTCTTGCAACAACTTCATTTTCTGTTTCAGACTTTTCTTACTATATGTACGTAAGAAATTACAAAACAAATCAATTCATTCCTGTCGCACACTACAAATATGACTACACTTCCAAGTGTACACTGGACCCTTAGTACGTCTCCCTAAAACTTCATCAGTTAACACCTCTTCTGGTTCTCTAGGCACAAGTTTCTCTTTTTCAATCGGACAACCGTCTTTCACCTCATATGCTCGACCACTGGTGTCAACTGCATGCACTAAATGATTCTCCTGGAAGTAACTCTCCTCATTAAAAAATGGCTCACAACTTGAACTGTGCATCCATTCTCCTGAAAAAACTTTACAAAAATGAGTCCGATTAATTACTCTTTTCCATCTACTGTTTGATTTAAAAACATCAATTGTCTTGTTAAGTGTCCTAATTCTATTGATTATTAAAATAAATAATTTTTTCTTAACTTCAAAAGCCTGATCAACAATCTTGTCTACATTTTTCTTTTTCTTCTAAAAAGCAGCTCTCTGTTTTCCTTTCCTAATGTTTTTTAACAAATTTAAAACCACCCTATTGCGAAACATTCGTTTACGAATGTCTCTAAACTGATTCTGCCTTCTATTCCGATACATATTATTCTCTCCTGCTCCAGTAGTAGGATTTTTTGAGGGCCTCTCCTTCCTTTTCAAACTTACTCTCTCCTTCTCTTTTTCTACATGCTGTCCAACATTTTTTTTTTATCTAAATATGTTCTGTAAGAAAGACTTAGTTATCTTACCAGGAGCTTCTTTCCTGTTTTTTGAAGTCTTTGTTGTGGAGGACTGCTGTAATTCCGATGCTGTTTTTGTTTGTAACCGCATATCATTTTTCCTTCTTCTTTGCCTTGAGGGCATCTTTCCTTACACTTGAAATCTTGATTTCAATCTGTGTTAAAGAAAAAAATAGCACATTATAGACCACTGTTATCAAAAAACAAAGCAATGACAAAAAGCAAACGGTCTATTCAGGTTTACAGATCAAGTGAGGATTCTCCAGGGGTGCAGAAGAGGTGAGACCTGTATTGAAGAGTGTAGTGGAAGAGAGGTATGTCCACAGGTACAAAGTAAGTGAGACCTGTGTCTAAGAGTGCAATGGGAGATAAGCTTCATGAAGTCTAGTCCACTGCACTCTTACACACAGGCTTCACCACCTATGCTTCTAAGGAAAGGCCTCTCTCCCACTACAGTCTTGAACATAGACCTCATCTCCTCTGTACCTCTGGACATGCCTCACCTCATCCACACAATCTACTTCCTAATATAAGGTAACACAGGTGACATTATTGTGAAAGCATGAAATATATGTATTTAATCATGCAGACACTATTTATTCCTTCTAAAAAAACTAAAAGTCATTGATTTTCACTAAAATCGTTTTTTAAATAACATTTTGGACACACAGTGCAGGTCCTATGTACAAGCATTCAGTGTCCATGACTACAGTGGAGAGGACTAACCTCCTCTCACCCTTGGACAAGCCTTACCTCATCTCTGTCCTCTGAACAGGCCTAATGTATTGAGTATAATTGATAGTAAGTAGGTGCAGATGAGGTGACGCATGTCCAATGGTGTAAATAAGCTGAGGCCTGTCTATGCTTGCCAATTATTTGAAGTCTATTCAGGGTTGCAGATGAGGTAAGGATTTGTCTAGGGGTGCACAAGAGGTATGGCCTCTATTGAAGAATGTAGTAAAGGAGAGGTCTGTCCACGGGTGCAAAGAACTTGAGACCTGTGTATTAGAGTGCAGTGGGGGATAGGCTTCATGAAGCCTAGTCCACTGCACTCTTAGACACAGGTCTCACCACCTACGCTCTCCAAGAAAAGCCTCTCTCCCACTACAGTCTTGAACACAGGCCTCAACTTCTCTGTCCCTCTGGACATGCCTCACCTCATCTGCACAATCTACTTCCTAATCTGAGGTAACACAGGTGACATGATTGTGAAAAGGTCAAATTGTTTTATGTAATCATGCACACACTATTTATTCTTTCTCAAAAATGTAAAAGTCATTAATTTGCCCCAAAAATGTTTTAGTAGTGTAATGAAAAGCTCATACATATGACCTTTTCTCTGTTTTTCAAATGTTATTCTAAAAAAAGATTATGAGGCCTAAGCAGGAGTGCAGATGTGATGAATCCTGTCCAGGGGAGCACAAAAGGTGAGGCTTTTGTTCAAGACTGCAGTGGACAGGACTAAACTGGAGTAGTGTGCAAAAATAAGATGAGCCTCATTTATGAGGCCCTGCGTCAGTTTTGCACTGCTGATGCGTTAGTTTTTGGGACACATCGGCGGCATAAAACATGTGCCTTGTTGCGCCATATTTAAAAAGTGACGCATGTAGGTAGATGCGTCACTTTTTAAACCTCTGCGCCACATTATACCTCTGTCAGGCGTAATGTACACAGAGGGGTCATTTCTCCGCAAAAAGCCTTGTAATAGTGACGCAGTGAAATCTATGAGATTTCACTGCGTCACTTTTAGGACACTGTTACGTCAAAATCTTGCGCCTGGCTCACAGCAGACATAAGACTGAGGCAAACGCTTTCACATGGAGCTTTCCCCATGTGAAAGGATGCATTGCTGGAGTACAAGCATTCCATTTCAGTACTGAAAACTCACTATTTTACAAAATACATTTCCTCTCTCTTGCAAACAATCCTACCAAGCATTACCAAAAAAATTAGCCAAACCAACAGCAAAGAAGCTCAGTGTGCTTCCTAATCTGCGGTAAAACAGGTGACATGATTGTGAAAAGTTCAAATTTTTTTATGTAATCATGCACACACTATTTATTCTTTCTCAAAAATGTAGAACCCATTGATTTGCCCCAAAATCGATTTTTCAATAACATTTTAGAAACACAGTGCAGGTCCTACTATTTATTCTTTCTCAAAAATGTAAAAGTCATTAATTTGCCCCAAAAATGTTTTAGTAGTGTAATGAAAAGCTTATACATATGACCTTTTCTCTGTTTTTCAAATGTTATTCTAAAAAAAAGATTCTGAGACCTAAGCAGGAGTGCAGATGAGATGAGGTCTGTCCAGGGGAGCACAAAAGGTGAGGCTTGTGTCCAAGAGTGCAGTGGACAGGACTAAACTGGAGTAGTGTGCAAAAAAAGATGAACCTCATTTATGAGGCCCTGCGTCAGTTTTGCACTGCTGGTGCGTCACTTTTTGTGACGCATCGGCGCCATATTTAAAAAGTGACGCATGTAGGTAGATGCATCATTTTTTAAACCTCTGCGCCACATTATACCTCTGTCAGGTGTAATGTACACAGAGGGAGCATTCCCCCACAAAAGCCTTGTAATAGTGACTTAGTGAAATCTTTGAGATTTCACTGCGTCACTTTTACGACACTGTTACGTCAAAATCTTACACCTGCTCACACCAGGCGTAAGACTGAGGCAAACGCTTTCACATGGGGCTTTCCCCATGTGAAAGGATGCATTGCTGGAGTTGCGTCGTTTTTGTGACACACTCCAGCAATTCGTCACTTTTGCGCTTAAAGATACATCAGAAATACTGACTAAATCTGTAAGTCCTAGAAACATGATGCGTCATACATTAAATATAATGCATCATTGGTGTCACAAGGAGTGCACAGTGAAAAGTGACACATCGCTGTTTTCATAAATAAGGCTCTCAGTGTGCTTCCTAATCTGAGGTAACACAGGTGACATGATTGTGAAAGCTTCAAATTATTTCATTTAATCATGCACACACTTTGTATTCTTTCTCAAAAATGTAAAAGCTATTAATTTGCCCCATAATCGATTTTTCAATAACATTTTAGAAACACAGTGCAGGTCCTATGTACAAGCATTCCATTTCAGTACTGAAAAGTCACTATTTTACAAAATACATTTCCTATCTCTTGCAAACATTCCTACCAAGCATTACCCAAAAAATGAAACAAACCAACAGCAAAGAAACTCAGTCTGCTTCCTAATCTGAGGTAACACAGGTGACATCATTGAGAAAGGTTCAAATATTTTTTTGTAATCAGGCACACAATATTTATTCCTTCTCAAAAATCTAAAAACAATTGCTTTGCCCCAAAATTGATTTTTGAATAACATTTTACAAACAGAGTGCAAATCCTATGTACAAGCATTCCATTTCAGTACTGAAAACTCACTATTTTACAAAATACATTTCTTCTCTCTTGCAAACATTCCTACCAAGCATTACCCAAAAAATGAAACAAACCAACAGCAAAGAAACTCAGTCTAATTCCCAATCTGAGGTAACACAGGTAGCATGTTTGTAAAAGATTCAAATTTTTTTATGTAATTATGCACACACTATGTATTCCTTCTTAAAAATGTAAAAGCCATGGATTTGCACTAACATCGTTTTTCAATTACCATTTTAGGAACAGAACACAGGTCCTATGTACAACCATTCATTTTCACTACTGAAAGCCATTAATTTGCCCTAAATCGTTTTTAATTAACATTTTATAAACAGAGCACAGATTATATATACAAGCATTCATTTTCACTACTGAAACCCATTGATTTGCACTAAAATCGTTTTTCAATTACCATTTTAGGAACAGAACACAGGTTCTATGTACAAGCATTCATTTTCACTACTGAAACCCATTGATTTACCCTAAAATTGTTTTTTAAAATAACATTTTAGATACAGAGTGCAAGTCCTATGTACAACCATTCAACTTCACTACTGAAACATCACTATTTCACAAAGAAAAATCCTCTATTTTACAAATATAGAAAACATGCATTTTCAAAAAGCATCACACAAACCAACAGCAAAGAAAATCAATGTGCTTCTTAATCTGAACTCTCTATCTAAATGAACCATAATTCACCTTTACAAATGCTTTGGGAGATTCAGAACAGTGTTAGATACACACACAAATATTTCTTTAGGAGAGCAAAAGGTATGTTCTCCAGGCACTGCAACCATTAATGGAACAGAAAACCTCTAATTCTACACACATATTGCTCATGGTAATCAATCAAAACTCTTCTCTCTCTATTTTCAAACCAACACCCTTCCCCCCCTCAGCCCTTTCTACCTGTTACCATAGCAACTCCTTCCTCACTGAGCTCTCAGGGTTAAAAGTTTATTCTACAATGTTGCAAATGAACTCAGCAAGGATGTTTGACCTCTCAATACACCAGCTTATCCGCTGCAATCTTTCTTTAAATGACTTTTTCTTAACCATTCAAATGACTTCTTTCACAGAACAGAACCATGCACCCTAACTTTCAGTTTTCAACTATCTAAATCCACCAATCTTTGCTTGTGATTCAAGAGCACTGAAACTCTACATTTTGTTTTTGCAAACTCCTACTGTACCAACTGCCATTTCATTCCTACACTTCATCTGACTGCACCAGAACCTCCTCTCACCATGTACTCTGTCTGGATGGTTGGACATAGCTACATTCACTGGGCTCAAAGGTATGCAGCTACCAGAAATTTTCACAACCTTGATTTACCAAATGTGCACATAAAATGGATTGGCCAAAGAGGATTGAGATGTCATCAATTGATACCATTGGTGAAAACCTTTTACCATCTGCCACACCCTGACCTCATAATTTTGCACTGTGGTAGAAATGACCTAGGCACTTTGACTGGGGTAGGTCTGGAGATGCTTTTAAAGGACACCTTTGGGTAATTGATGGCACTTTTTCCACAAACTGCCTTGGCATATTCCAATATATGCCAAAGACAGAAATGGAACTGGTCCAACCTATTTTGTCCACAATTTGAGAAAGCACGGAAACATGTGAATAAATCTCTTTCTACTTACATGAGAGACTATGGAATGGGTTCAATATACAACAATAACTTGCGTTACAACATGCAAGATATCTACAGAGGAGATGGTGTGCACTTCTCAGATGAGGGGAATAGAATATTCCTCCTGAATTTAAGACTGTGCATTGGTACCTACTTGTAGGTAACTAAATCAGCCACAGAACCCAAAAGCTCTTTTCAGGGCTTCCCTACCTCTGATCACTCCATGATTATCTTTTTCTAACTTTTTTCACTATTTTTCACCAAAGTACGCTCCCCGGTACGCTCCCCGGTACACGTACCGGTCGCTCCCCCCGCGAAAATGTAAAAAAAATGGGTTTTTTTGGCCTATATGGGCCTCCTAAGACACCCTCAGAAAACCTAGGGGATCAGGGAGTACCTACCGTGCCCCCTTATACCCATTCCCAACGTTGTTTGTTCCCCTTTTTCTGTCTCAAATCTACCGAAACACCAAATGGAGGACTCCCGTAGCGCTTACCGGTACGCGTACCGGGGCGCTCACCGGTAAGCGCTCCCCAAAAATGTTAAAAGTTAATTTACATAAAAACCACTGGGGGGAACACCACGCTACTTACCTGACTTTACTGCCAACGGGCATTGCCGTGAGGGGAACGGCGGGAGCAGCACACGCCGGGAGGTGTCACGAGAGAACGGACCACACTCCCCAAAACTCCCTCTGCCAGCAGCGCGCCCGTGACGCGCAGAGAGTGCCGGAGGCGCCAGATAAAGCCTGACCCCCCGGGAGCCCAGTGGGGGAACACCACGCTACTTACCTGACTTTACTGCCAACGGGCATTGCCGTGAGGGGAACGGCGGGAGCAGCACACGCCGGGAGGCGTCACGAGAGAACGGACCACACTCCCCAGAACTCCCTCTGCCAGCAGCGCGCCCGTGACGCGCAGAGAGCGCCGGAGGCGCCAGATAAAGCCTGACACCCCCTATCGCCCCGCGAGACGCGCGCGGGAGCGCCCGGGGCGAAGCCCGGGCAAAGGGCGGGCCCTCTACGGCCCTCATAGGCACGAGGAGGCAGGGCAGGGCCAGAAACCCTGTGCAAGGTTCTTGAGGCATTCTACCGTCCAAGTAAGACTGTATTGTTTGTGATACATAGTTCCCTGTGTGTTGGAGGAGTTCTAGCTCTTTGTTACAATTATCAGTATGCCTAAAAAGGGATCTGCACCACCAGCCAATACAATGGAAAACTACTTGGTGCAAACAGTGAAAAAAATCAATCTACAGAGGAGAGAATCGCTGGGATTGAGTCAGTCAACTGACTTACACTGTTTGTCCCCATCTTCATCCTCCTCACCTGAGGACTTAGTGTCCCTGCAGACTTTCTCTGATGCCTGTTCTAATTGCCCCACCACGCAGGAATCCGGCTCCCTAAATGATAATATGTTGTCTGGTCCCGAGGTTCTTATCGTGGAGCTTGGAAATAAATCTGACAGTGATGTGGATCAGGAAATTCGTGCTGACCCTACAGATGAAGATATTTCTATCACTGAACAAACTTCTCGATTAGACTCTGTGAAAATCAAAAACCCGCCAAGACGGGGGGGACTAAGATCAGGGGCCAGGAGGAAGAGGGTAAACACCCCAAAAGCAAACCTCAAGGAAGTTGAAGGGGGAAGTGTTAAGATTAATGTCAGCCATGATGAGGATTTGTTTGATAGAATTGCTGACTTAATAGATAGTAAAATCAAATCCATTGTTAAACCATTACTCTCTAAAATTGATAAATTACAATCTGAAGTCAAAAAGCTGGGAGGGCAGTTGAACAAACTAACAGAGGGTGTTGATAATGTCACGATGTTGGTATCAAACCTGGACAATAATAGTAGAGAAGTTGATGTTCAGGAGGGGGAGAATACAGATGACGTATTAAATAATCCACCACCTCAGCTTCCTGATCCAAAAACGAATGGACTCAATACTAATAGAGAGGACGGTCTTTTAATGGTTGAGATACCCCCTGCACACGCTCAGTCAACTGACCCTCTTCAATTTATAGTTGAAGCCTCCCCTGTTGTTTTAGTACTGGCAAATGTACCACCCTTAGAAGCCGGTGCTGAAGAATCCTCTTCCTCTTTGTCTAATAAAGCCTTGCAGTGGCTTACAACTAATATGAGGTTAGCCCCAGGGGGGGGGGTCAACTGCTGGCTCAAGAGATTAAAACTGCTAAAAGGGTCCCATGGCTAGGTAATCGCCCCAAAAAATTTAAGGGGGATTGCGTGGCAGTAAGCTTCTCACACTCAGGCGTGTTGCCTAACATCCTCATTAATCTACTCCCACCCCAACGCAGGCAGGGTTCTGTTGTACCATTAACTTTGAAGTTCTTTTATGGTGAGCAGCAGAACGTCACCTACCCTAAAACACCAGCCTTTGGATGGGATACCAATTCTGATTTAAACTATAGATGGGGCCGTGTACAACATCGGAATACTGTAAATCAATCCGCTCCCTTAGTACATCAGAATTCTTTTGCTCAACCCCTCTTATTGTCTAATCGATTTGCACCCTTATCCTTTTTGGATCATAATGACTGACTCTTGTCAGAACATTCTAGACAGACAGAGAATAGTGTGCCAGTACTCAGTATGCTTACTTGGAACATAGCAGGTATAAAGACTAAAGTAGGTAACGCAACATGGTTGACTTTTATAACTAAGTATGATATCATTGCTTTGCAGGAAACTTGGGAAACAAATAATAGTTTTTCTCTTGATGGCTACAGTTATTTTTGTAATCCTGCTGTGGCTAGCACAGCAGGAAGAGCGAAGGGAGGACTGTTAAGCCTCTTCAAACTAGACATCAAAGGTAGCCTTAAGAAATGTGACTCAGGATCTGAGCAATGCCTTATTGTTGAATTGTCCCGTGTGGAATCTCCCAATATTTTGTTTATTAATTTTTATAATTCCAACGCTGCTGACTGTACATCATATAGTCTAGGTAGATTGGATTACTTTCTGTCAGTCTATAGTGAAGATGTTAATGCATTTGAAATCATCTTTTTGGGGGATTTTAATATACACCCTTGTTCACTTATGTGTGTTTGCGATGACTCAGAATCCCCTCCAAATTGTGCACTGGTCCATCTTGAACATAACAAACAGGGGGGTTGTTTAGAGAACTTCCTCGCAAGATGGAACTTATACGAATCCAGCTGTGGGGAGGGGGGGATTAGGGCCCCTACTTTCAAGGGCTCAGACAATGACTCTATCATTGATTATATTTTTATTTCTGCATGTTTTTTATTCAAGGTTTTAATGTATAGAACTGTGGTTTCCGCTTTTAGTGATCATAACCCAGTTTCCATGGACCTAGTAGTATCTGAACTTTTAGGGCGAAACCATGGTCCTTGTTATGAAGAAAGAAAGCTTAAAGTTAAGGACCAGGGACGGAGATTGAAATGGGATAGTATAATCCCAGAACCCTTTGTTCAAGAAGTTCTTTCAGAGGCTGAGGAGGAGGTCAGAGTGTGTTTATCCAGTGATTCTAATGATGGGGAAGTGATCCTTGCATTTAGCAGCATATGTAGCAAGATAAACGGCAGGCTTTCTGTGACTAGTAAACCCAAGTCGAAACCTCTTAAAAGATGGTTCGATCACAGTTGCTCAAAAGCACATTCTGCATTGCTCAATGCTTTAAAAACCGTTCCGAAAGATCGTGACCTCATCAGTAATAGTAGAGCACTATACAAAAAGGCCATTGCAGTAAGGAAAAAACAGCTTAAAGATGAAGCCTGGACACAACTCACTGATCCAGCCATACTAAAAAATAGTGGAGAATTCTGGAGGATTGTCAACCAACCCTTACTCACAGGGGAGGATAACTCCCCTCTAGAAACTAACATCCCTGATGAGGGTTGGATTAAACACTTCAGAGACATCTATTCAGTTCATAATAACGCTGAAACCAGGGAACAGGATGTGAATATCATTCCATTAGGGAACCATTTGCACTTTGAAGTCAGTGAAGTATTATCTGCAATAGATTGTACTCTGAAAAAAAAGGCACCGGGACCTGATGGTGTTCCTGCTGATGCCTTTAAATGCTTCCCTAACTTCTGGTCAAGATTGCTCTGCAGGGTCTTTAATGCCTTAAACCGTGATAATATCCCCAAGTCATGGAAAACATCAATAATTATTCCTGTTTTTAAAAAAGGAAATAGGCAGGATCCTGCATGTTATAGACCAATTTCACTGATTGATTCCTCAGTTAAGATTCTAGGGAGAGTCATATTAGTCAAATTGAACGAATGGGCCACTGAGAATAATATCTTGAGTAATGTGCAATATGGGTTCAGACCTAAAAGAAGTACCCTGGATCAGTGCCTTAATCTCCACCTGCTGATCGAGAAATACACCAGGGCTAAGGATGGGTCCATGTACCTTGGGTTCATGGACCTCTCCTCTGCGTTTGATATGGTCAACAGAACCAAGCTCTGGTTAAAATTACTTGACATGGGCCTGGATAGATCCATAGTTAATTTATTGGCTGACCTACACTCTGGCCTTACTGCTAAAATTAGAGTATCCTCGAATGGAAGGTGTACAGATGTTTTTGCGTCTGAAAAGGGAGTCAGACAGGGTTGTATACTGGCACCACTGTTGTTTACGCTTTATGTGAACGCGCTGGAGCCTGCCCTCAGGGGCGTTACAAGCGACATCCCACGTGCAGGAGAGCAGGGGATACCAGTTCTCCTTTACGCGGATGACGCGGTTCTCCTTGCACGTACCGGGGTGGGGCTTCAACGACTCCTGGATGCCTTTGAATCCTTTATGGGCTCACTTGACCTGAAAATAAACGCGAAAAAATCGCAGGTTATGCTCATGGGCAGGGCCTCTAGGAGACCTTTTCATAAAACCTTTCTCTGTGGGCAGGAAAAGCTTGCACGCGTCTCCTCCTTTCCCTACCTGGGGCTCACCTTTGACGAGAAAGGTAGCTGGGGTCCTCATGTTAAAAGCAGAGCATCCATGCTGGCCAGGACATCTGCTGCCCTCCATGGGTTTTCTAAAAAACTGGGGGGTAGGCCATTTGCAGCTGTCAGCAAAATATACAAGGCTAAATGCATTTCATGTTGCAACATATGGTGGTTCATTGTGGGGACATAGGGGAGTGGAACCCATACAGACAATGGAAAACAAATTTTTTAGACCTGTTTTGGGTGTCCCTCAGTCAACCCCGTCCTATACCGTCCACATGGAACTGGGGGAAGGCTACATCTCAGACCTGATTAGAATAGCACCTTTAGTTGCCTGGCTGAGGATGTGGCTCAACACAGAAATTCCTCTAAATCATACCATAATGAGGGACTGTTTGACCCTAGATAATGTACACAGGGTCAGGTGGTTGATGTACATTAAGGAAAGTTTTTTGAGGTTGGGGAGGCCTGAACTTTACACTGTTATTGACTCTGTAACATCTAAAGATATTGGTTACACCAAAGTTGGAATGAAGGAGCTCCTATCCCTGGAGAGGGAAGAAATTGAGCTGAAGAAACCCTGTGTCAGGGCCAGTGTATTGCTGGCTATACCCAACGGTCCTGACAGTTACCTTAACGTGGTGACCCATCCCTACCACAGGTTTATTTTAACTCGTTTTCGATTTAATTTGATACATTTTAGCTTGGGTTTTTATCCCGTTTGGAGTACCCCTGAAAAGGCACCACCCTGTTCCTGCGATCATTTTTCTGAGCAAAGTACTATGCATTTTATAATGTTTTGTAGCCACTACAATGAAGCTCGGAAATTGTTTCTTGTACCTATACTCAAGGAAGCAGGATTTATTTTAGTTAGACCTGCTCTTATTTATTTACAAATGTTACAAACTCCCAGGATTATGTTTTATGTGGCTAGCTTCCTGGTGAGAGCTATTAGAAGCAGGAACATCAGACTTAAAAATGTGTCTACCTCCCTTTGTAGTATAGACCAACACTCTAGTTAGTCTGTTTGCTGGTGACCTCTTGGGTCAGCATTTTTAGAAAGCACTGTAACAGGGTTAGTAGTTGCCAGTTCTAAATATTCTGCTGGGGACCTCCTTAGCATTTTTAAACTTTTATTTTAGCCTTCTTTGCACTTTAGCACTTTGCACTTTAGCACTTTGCACTTTGTATTAGTTATGCTGATGTAAAATTGTAACATTGTGTATGTTGGTCTTTTTCTTTTTTTAACTTGTTAATCTTAAATTGTTTTTAACTGCTTCTAATGTATGTGTTGTTTGTATTTTCGTTTTATATATTTGCCATTGTCTTTGTATGATATTAAGTTATCGCAATAAAGTATTTTGACTGACTGACTGACACTGGAGACACTTTCACCAAATATAGAATAGGCCATACTACATACCAGTCCCTATAATTTTCCCAAATTTGGTGGAATTCCATTGAGCCATTTGGCCTGTAGCCCTCTCTAAATATCCTGAGGTAAATTACTTGACAAAAACACATCTGAAGTGTTAGAATTTACAACCAATTAAAATGTTACTTTCATTTTCTACTATTATTTCATGACATTTGATTGGTTATGTACGTGAATATATATAAAGAAAGAGAGGGAAACACAGCCATTTTGACTACTACTTCCTGAAGTACATTTCAAAAGGATTTTCACTGAGAACTTAAACTGCTTTTTCAAAGGTAAGATGTTATTTTGAAAACTGAAGTATGTTGTGCACTTTAAGTTAATTTGGAAAACATTTTCTGATAGCTATATACTATCCCTCTGTAATAGGTATAGATTGAGATAGGTTTCTCTGTTATAGTTATGGATGGAGTTAGGCTTGTCTTGTATAATTATGAATTTACTTAGGCTTTATGACATACACTTTTTTATATTTCTACTTCCAGCCTGATACCATACACTGCCCAAAGATAACTTCACTGTTAAAAAATCAAAACTACCTGTCTGAACTTAAACCCAACAGTGCCCTATCTCTACTGATATATTTATTTTTTATGCAAAGTACAGCAAGAAAATGGAAGGAGAGCAGAATATTTCCTTCAAAATTGTTCTGGAGAACAACGCTGAAAAAGTTATTGAAGACAATGAAGACTTAGATTTTATGGATGAATCACTGGACCATGAATTAGTTCAGTGTGTAGAAGCAGTAGATTCACTGATTGAAAATGAGGACATTTCCGACAATGTCTTGTTAGAAGTTCTGTTAAATTTTGAAAAACAATCACAAAAATAAATTTATATTTAATAATCAAAAATTGTTCGAGACATTATTCATTTTTATATGTAATTCATAAACTAGTACCAAATTGATTATAATATAAAGTCAGACTTATAGTATACTGTGCAACTTATTTGTGTTACATAGTAATTTTGCTCATAGTTACTTCCATTCTCCCACTTTATTATCTCCAATGTATATTTGATATCTCTTTTTCATCTCCTGCCTCCATGTTCTTTCTGCTTTCCTGACAGACTATGATATGGATTCCATATACCACAATAACTTCTGTAACAGCATGCAAGATATCTACAGAGGAGACGGTGTACATTAAATTTAAGACTCAGCATTGGTACCTACATGTTGGTACTTAAAACACCCAAACAACACAACAACTCTATGCAGAGCTACCCTACCTCTAATCACTTTAAATTATTATTTTCCTATTTCACTGGGTTTCCCCGTGGTACGCTCCCCGATGCACTCCCCGGTCCGCGTACCGGGAGCTCCCCCCGCGAAAATCTAAAAAAAGAAAAAAAATGTTTGCCCCGCGGAGCCTTTTATGGCCCCCACATCAAACCTAGGGGGTCAGGGGTGGTCTACCCTGCACCCTTTTGCTCATTTCCCCCTTTGTTTTTTCCACCTCTTGTGTCTCGATCCTACTGAGACATAAGATGGCGGCCGCTCTGGACTGTTTGGAATGTTTATAGACACCCGAGAGCCAATCTGCTTTCCGCTTGAGAACTCGCGTAGAGCGCTGGTACGCTCCCCGGTGCGCGCTTATAGATATATATATTTTTTTAAACCCAAATTACTCAAAATCCTCTGGAGCACATATCTTGAGACATAGCAAAGGCACATCGGGCTACCAGACCCTACAATTTTGCCAAGTTTGGTGAAAATCCATTCTGCCGTTCGAGCTAAAAGTGAGTCCGACCGCCCTAAGGAAATTAACATGGGGAAAACACGTTTTGGGGCCCCCCTTTTATCTCAGCCCCCGATTGATGAATCCCCTCCAAACATTCAGGGAAGGAGCGGAGAGCCGCGAGGCAAATTTGAGGAAAATGTCAGGCAAATTCCTCAACTGGCGCCAAAGTTATTCCCAATAGAATGTTGCGATTTCCCTATGGAAAACAATCCTAACTTTAACTACCTACTGGCGACCGCCAGTAGGTAATATATATATATATATATATATATATATATATATATATATATATATATATATATATATATATATATATATATATATATATATATATATATATATATATTCACTCAAAAAACCATAGGTTATAGACCATATATAGTTAGGAATTAGCATTTACAAAACCTTATTTTACTCACACAAAACCATTGAAATTCGCATATATAGTTAGTTGTACTAACTATATATCGCGCACCCGCAATCCACTGCTGATCATGTCACATATTACATCATTCATGACATGGTCAGTGACATCATTGATGACATCACTGATGACATCTCAAATGACATCACTGATGACATCACTGATGACAACATCCAGTGACTGTATGTTTCTGTAAAGTTAAAATATGTCTTACATATTGAAGAATGAGTGGATGTATAAGTGTCTGGATAAAGGATTTAGTAGGTGCATGACTGACTGTATGAGTGAGTGATTAAATGTGTCTCACTGAGTGCATGGGTTAGTGACTAAACTGTCTTAATTTGTGCATCATTATGTCTGTTGTTCTGTAAACTGCTGCATGTGTTGATCAGTAGCTATATGAGTAACTATATGGGTTATTGATTGGTTGCCCAAGTATTTGTATGGGAGACTGAGTGTGTGTGTGGGTGGCTGGCAGGTGTCTGACTCTGTGCATAGATGTGTGAGCAGTTGATTCACTAGATGTATGGGTTCAAAAGTGCATGTGGAAACAGCTGTATGGGCGGTTGACTGTGTGCATGAGTGTATTGGTGAGTGAATGGATATCTCAGTGCTACATGTCAAAGTAAGTACATATGGAAAACACAGTACATGTGAGAGTTGACATATATAAATACCTGTGCATAAGAGCCAGTGAATGTGTGAGTGGCTGTATGGATCATTCTGAAATTGTATCAGGGATTGTATAAGAGAGTAAATATGTGTTAGTATCTGTTTGAATAAGTAAGGTGTGTATAACCGTGTAGTTGAGGAAATGGAGGTGTGATTGATTCTTTGCATGACTGACTAGGTGTGTGAGTAACTCCATGGATGAGTGACAGTCTGTGAGTGTCTGTTTACACTGAGTGTATCTAAGGTTATATTAGAGTCTGAAGAGGTTCATCGTATTATCACATGAATGATGTCATCAGTGATGTGCTCAGTAATGTCATCAGTGATGTCATCAGTGATGTCATTTTAGATGTCATCAGTGATCTCATTTGAGATGTCATCAGTGATGTCATCAGTGATGTCACTGACCATGTCATGAATGATGTAATATGTGACATGATCAGCAGTGGATTGCGGGTGCGTGATATATAGTTCCCAAATGATGAAACCCCCTCCTTGTTTCCTCACTCTGACTTTCAACTTTGTGAGAGGAAGACCTTTTTTGATTACTAGAAATGGCAAGTCTTGTAGCTGCAGCTGGTGCACCCCCACCACCACCAACACCTCCTAGGAAGAGAGGACCACCTCCTCAGATTATCATTCAGCAAGAGGAGGAAGAAGAGGAAGAAGAGGAACAGACGCAAGGGGATAGGCAGTTTTTGCCTGAGGAGCCAAGAAATTCCCATACAAAGGAAGATTTCATATGGCAATTTTATTCATTTCCTCAGGGCCAAAAGAAAGTGAATGCCCGCTATGTAACTTGCCTTATCTGCAAGAAAGATCTGTCCAGAGGGACAGATAAAAAATATAGCTATGGCAATTATACCATGCATCGCCATATGCGGAGGTGGCACCCTAATAATTATAGTGCTGCACAAGTACGTGACCTGCAGGATAACCCCCCTCCTGTGGCCAGAACATCAAATGTAGAGGCAGTGACGGGACCAGAGGCAAGGGAGACGGTCCCAAATATACAGATGAAGTTTGGGAGTATCAAACAAGTCTGCGTTTATTGCGGCCAATTGATTTGCTACAGAGAAAGTAGCATCACTCTAATCAACAGAGCTATCGACAATCATGATTGTCCAAAACGCCCCAGAAAATAAATTATCTTTTTTTTGTTGCTCCTGTTGAGCCCTTTATAATGAATCATTTTCATTTCTCCCCCCCCCAAAAAAACAAAAAAAATATAAAATCGTTCAAAAAATACAAAAAAAGTAAAAAAATGTTCAGAAAAATAATACAAAATATATAAAACAACAAAAATAATTAAAAAAAGTTCTTTTCAGAACTACCTCCCCTTTATAAAAAATTGCTAGAATGTTTAGCACTCTGGCAACCTGTATTTCTTTTGATTCGCTTCCCGGTTCGCGCGCCGGTACGCGAACCGGAAGCGAACGAAAATAAAAAAAATAAAAAAAAGAAGATGAAGTATAAGGAACGGAAACAGAGGGTAATGTTAAAAGAAAGACAGCTAGAGGGAGTAACACAGAGATACTGTTTAATAGATCTATTTACCGAAGAAAAGATGGAAGAGGGTATAATTGTAAAAAACAAAATAGATAAGGAAGTGAAAGAAAAAAAGGAGAGTAGAAGAATAATAAACAAGAGTTTCTTAGAGAATGTGAGTGAATGTTCAAATTAAGAAGAAAAACAGTAAAGGATGTGGAATGAGAGGTAGGGATAGAACCGGATTAAAAGAACAATCCTGAGGGAAAGTGTTAAGAAAACAGTGAGCAAAAGTAAATAGGAATAAAACAAGATGTATGATAGTGACTAAGGTTAAAACATGTGGAATAACAGAGAGAAAAAACAGAAAGCAGAAAAAAAGAAGTGACAGAAAAGGAATGATTGAAACAGCAAAGAAATGTAAATAACATAGGGGCATATTATCAACACAGGCGATAAAATTATCGCTGCTTTTATCGGCAGAAATCTGCCGCTAAAGCCGTTTTTGCAGCAGAAAACTGCCGCTAAAGCCGCTTTTGCAGCAGTTTTCTGCCGATAAAAGCAGCGATAATTTTATCGCCTGTGTTGATAATATGCCCCTTAGTGTGCTTGAACTACAGGGAGAAAGCATAATGAACAAGTAGTGAAAGAGTGATCAGTCAGAGACAGTGAGAGTAATAGAGACGGAGTGAGTGAACAGGAGTGAGGAACTATGAGAACAGAGGGACTGAGAAAAAGAGTGGAAGGAGTAGAGTAGGTAAATATTAGAGAAAGGAATGAGGGAATTAGCAAAGGCAGGAAACTGAGGGTTAAAGAAATGAAGCAGTGGAACTAATAGAAGTTAAATGTGATAGAAATTTAACGAAAAGAGTACAAAACATTTACCTTATAATTGTCGTTAACTTAGTCACTTGTTATTTTTATACTTTCAATCTGTGAAAGAAACAACAAAAATTTGAAAAATATTAAAACATGTATTTAAAAATTGGAAAAGACAAGGGAAAAGATTGACAATCATCCAATTTTACAAAGAAATAAAGTTAGAGATAAACATGCAGAAAAAAAGAGAAAGAAACGGTGATAGACAGTCAGAGACAAAAAGAAATTGAAATAGAGTAAATTACTAAGAGAAAAAAAAAGAAGATACTTTCAGTGACAGAAAAGAAGGATAGAAGAGAAAACTAAATTGAAGTTGTGAAAGCTACTAAAAGAAACTGAGTAAGGTAAACTATATAAGGAAAGGGTGAATAAGGAAAAGAGAGTGAGGGAGAGAGGAGACAGAGGAAGTGAAGGAAAGAGTGTCAGATACAGACTGAGTGAGGCATCTACACAATGTGATTCATAATGCTAGGAAACACAGGTAATGTAATTGAAAAACGTTCAATTTTTTTTGTTTATTCCACAATCACATCACTTGTGTTTCCTTTGCTTAGGTATCTCATTGTGCAGATGTAGTCTAGTATATGAAAGACTACGCAGAAGGTGACCACTGTATGCAACAACTTTGACACTTACAGAAGCCTCTGCTTCTCCATGCCCCCTCCACAGTCCTAAATATATACATTTTAAACTAACAGTATCTTGTTGCAGATGAAGTGAGGCCTATCTTGCAACATGGTGCATCTTTTGCACTGCTGCTGTGTCACAAAAGTGACACAACGGCAGCGCAAAAGAGGTGCATGGCCATCATAAAACTGGCCCTAACATTTTAAATGATTGTTTCAGGATGCCGATAAGGTGTGGCCTATCCAGAGATTTGTTTGAGGTGAGGTCTACTCAGAGTTACAGATTAAATTTATGCTTGTTGAAGAGTACAGAGGAGATAATACATGTGCAGGCCTACCAACGAAGTGAGTCATGTCCACTGCACTCTTGAACAAAGTCCAGACCTCCTCTGTCTCCCTGGACAGGCCTAAATCCAAGAGTACGCAGAAGGTGAGAACTGTATGCAACAGAGCAATGTACATTACTCACCTCCCTTGACACTTACAGAAGCCTCAGTTTCTCCATGCCTCCTACACAGTTCTAAATGTATATCATAAATACAAAAAGTACAGAATTAATTATACATGTTAAATGGTTTATTTTTGCTGTTCTCAGAATATATAAAATTTCACTAAAAACAGTGACTTGAAGGTATTCATCATATAACACCGGGGAAAAAAAAACACAATCAAAATGATTGTGTTTAAAAAACCCATATAACATAACCAATCAGAAATCAGAACTCCTCAAAAGTAACTTACTTTCCATGGCGTCGAAGGATGTCCTATGAACAGCTTATACTCTGTTGTGCTGTTATTATTTTCAGCCCGCCACTTTCTGAAAGAAAAGCTCAATCGTTTTGACAAATATGTTACATACAATATATGACTTCTCGCTCTCTACCGCACTTCTCCTCAAGGCCAAATCGTGTAAGAGCCATTTATAACTCTTGGAATTCTTCTAAGCAAATCCCGTCATTTTCTTTTTCCGCAACTTTCAGAAAGAAAACGTTCAAGATCACTTTCACAATCCTGTACTAGTAATATCTCACCCTTCTTGCTTACTCATGTTCCACATTTCCTATGACACTGATACTGCTTACTATGAAACAGACTTACACTACCTCTGAGACTACTACAATTATTTAATTCTCTACATCACTTTTAATCACAAAGCAATTTAAAACAGTACATAAAATTATATCAACTCCTAGAATCATTATAGGCCAGTTACCTACCCTAAATTCTTTCTTCTGAAAACAGAAAGTAAGAATATTTTTAAATAAAAAGGCAACATGGTTTCATAGTGAAATGTGAATTATTTCCGGAACATCAGCTTTTTTTACATTTTGAATAAGATGTGTAATAAGTGGATGTTGTCAAAGGACCATCATGTCATATAATACCTGCAGTTAGAAATGTTCTTCCTAAAATCAATGACTGTGTAGCCACAACATTTTTAATTAAAGTTGAAAACTTATTTTTATCAGGTTTATATAGTTGTAATTTTTAAATGACATTATAACCAAAAGTTTCTTCAAAATATGTTGACAGCATTGCAGACTTACATTACCTCTACTCCATGTTTTGATTGGCTGCTTGAATTAGCTTATTAAAAGAAACAGTTTTTCAGAACTCATTCAAAGTGCAGTTATTTTTCCATGACGTCAAGTGTTATGGTAAGAACACCGTTTGCTTTGGGAAATACTCTGTTGTCCTTTAACTAATCTGTGCCCACCACTTTCTGTAAGAAAACCTTCTTTTTTTCAGTAACTACTTAAAACTCAAAAATAAATTTTGACTCTGTACTACACTTATCCTCAAGGCCAAATAGTGTAGGTGCCATTAGAACCTCTTGAAATTCATCAGAGCAAATCCCGAGATTCTTTCCCTAAAATTGTGGTTGTAAAAACACCAGGTAAGAATTTTTAAGGTCAAAAGGCAAATTTTTTTTGAAAGTTAAAACAGAATCATTGCAGAATGACCAGCCGTTTCTAGACTTCAAATAAGCTGTGTAATGTCCTGATGTTGTTGAAGGACCGTCATGATATATAATTGCTGCAGTTACAAAAGTCCTTCCTGATATTGACAACTGCGAAGCCACAAAATTTTTAATTAAAGTTGTCAATTTTGTTCCATCAGGCCTACATCGTTGGAACATTAAAATGACATACTGGCCATATGTTCGTATAAATAATGTGGACAACATTTCAGACTACATTGGCTACACTCCATGTTGTGATCGGCTGCTTTTACTAGCTTATTAAAGGACACTGATTTACTGTCTGGCAAAGTTAAATATATACATTTTTCTGAGTCTACACTAGTAGTACTTGATACCCTACAGTTCTCGCAGTCATGCTGCCATTGATAAGAAAGGCCAAACAGGTGATCTACATCTACACCTTCATCTTGCAATACATCAAGCATATACATTAAAAACTCCTGACAATCTTGCTGAATATTTTGAGAGAATTGCGTTTGACCTGAACATTTGTCTAACAGATTTCGAATTTCAGACACACTTTCTATTTTTGTTCTATCAGTGCTACATTTCTCTAACACAGAATTCAACAAACTGCAAAATCTTTGATCCGAATTGACCACAATCTCTTCTTTTAAAGTTTCTAGAGAAAAGACAACATTAACCACAACATTAGCATAGCAGTTGACACCAGAACTATTTTCAAATTGAAAACCAACAACATCTTCAACAGAATCCATTTTTTTTCTGCTTATAATTTCGGGTTCATCGACTTTTCGTCTTTTTGCTACAACCTCCCTACTACTGGTCACATTTCTTCGTTTCCGGCCTACCACACGTTTCTCAAACAAAGGATATTGAGGCAAATGTGGCGCATACTCTCTTCTTAACCTATTGTATTCCTTAACACAATCTAGATCCGCACAAATGTTTGTGACATCACAATCAATCAAGTACAACCCCGATAAAGTTCTGACTCGTGACAATGCCACATATTCCATACCCTCCTTGAACACAGAACTGCCAATATTCACCAATGCACTGTCTACACTTAAACCTTGCGATTTATGGATTGTCACCGCATATGCCAAGCAAACAGGAAACTGCTTACGGCGAACATATAAGTCTTTTACAAGCAAAAACCTAGCACAGCAATGACTAATTAGCTGTACTTCCTCAATGCCATCAAATTTAATTTTTAAAAATTCAATTCCATCTCTATTTCTGTATTTCTCAAAATCAACAACATTACCCATTGATCCATTTACCAGACCTCTTTCAACATGTAAATTCCTTCTTAAAATTATACGGCAATTTAAGCACACATTCAGAGTCTTTTCAAAACCAGCAGTTTTAGATATAGTCTTCTCTAATGAATCCAATTTTGATTTCAAATTCTCAGACAAAATAATTGTTGCTCCCATATGCTCTATTCTGTCAATAGCTTCCAGTTTCACAATCTCTTGGTTTTCTAAATTCAACATTTTGTTGTTGAAGATGGCACATTCTGCAAGAGTTGGCATCAAACATATTCCAGATTTCTTCTCAGTAATTTTCCGAAAAATATTCTCAGGCACAACGTCTTCTTCTGGATACAAATTTGACAGTACTCGTGCATGTAAAGCTTCTTTCCCATGCTCGGTCACTTTTCTGATTCTAACATCTTGTAGAATATTCTTATAATCTTCATCCTTCGCTTGACGCATATTTTCACGCAGTTCAGCATAATTGAAGTTTAACCATATATTGACGTTGCCAATGCTCCCTAGGCACTTCCTGGTATCTTCATGCGTGAGCATTTTGAACACAGGTTGTCCTTTCACTGGTGTCAGCTGCAGAAGATCACCGAAAACAATGATGTGTTTGCCACCAAATAACACATCATACTCTGTTTTGAGAACTTCTTGCATTCTCAAATGCACAAGGGCAAGCATGATATTGGAAACCATGCTTACTTTGTCAATGATAAGAAGTTTCATTTTCCTCAAGACTCTTGAAACTTCACAACAAGCATCTCCAGATAACGTGTGGTATTGTAATTTGTTATCATGCTCCACTGGCAGCATCAGTAGACGATGCAAAGTAATACCTTTAATGTTATGTGCTGCCAGTCCAGTTGGAGCGGTGACAACACAAGACAGCGATGACTCAGTCCTTTTCTGCAAATAACATGAAATTGCTTTAATGAGGAAACTTTTTCCAGTACCCGCTTCTCCACTCACGTACAGTCGGACAGGCTTCAACGACGTACATGAGCACTCTTTCTTCTCATGACTTAATCCATGATCTATTTGGTTGGTAACTTCATCATATATTTTCCTCTGCTCAACGTTGAGTTGTCTTTCCAAGTCTTCTAAGTTTACCGCATCCTCCTGAGCATGTGCCATGGCTCTTTCCACTTCAATCATGGCAGTGGCAGCTTCATTTTCGATAACTGGTCCTCCTAGTGGATCCTGACTCAATGAAACAGAACTCTGACTGTCCTGAGAACTGTCTCTAGCAATCTCGGCTGCAATCGTTGCTTCCTGCTCGATTTCCGCATTCAACATTTCTAGATATTTGGGAAAAACAGGACATTCTATGGTCTCCTTGGCGGCATTGAAAGAGTCTTCGTAACAGAGGAAATCTCCAAGCAGTCCCTCTTCTGCACGCCAAGGCTTGAAAAGTTGCAAAAGTGCTAAATAGAAAAACTCTTTTCTTTCAGGAGATTCGCCACTCAATTTTCGATGGTTTACCAAGTGGCATTTTCTTTGCTTGACCAGACATCCCTCACTTCCAATTACAGCATACACTCCTTTATCAATATCTTCTTTGATGTTCCTCTTGAATATGTAATTTTGTAGAACCTCATACAGACAAACATTCTTGAGGTGACTGCTTCTATTTGGATAATATGTATCCAACATGTTGGTCTTCAAAATATCTGTACTGTTTGGCTCCTTTTCCGCCAAATACTCAATTTCCCGTACAGGTTTCAGAACTCGATTACGCGTTGCAGCAAGACCAAGACTCGCCCAAATGATACTCCTGGATTTGGCATAGAGACTTGCTGAAGACAACCGGTCAGAACATTCGTAAGCTCCGATTTCTCGATGCGACAACATCTGCAGACTGAAACTGTACAACTTCTTACTGAGGCTCTTTTCATGGGAAATGTTCTCCCACATATCCTTCAATTCTGTCTTTTCTTTTTTGGTGATGTAAGATGTCACATACCGAGCCACAGCCATACAGTTATCAGCCACAAACTGTATATCCATGTTAGCATTCCATATGGACAAAATCACTGGGTTGTAGTCGTTGATGTACTTGGACTCTTCGTTCCTTTTCAAATTGTAGGTATTTTTGGGTGATTTCTTCATCACATTATATCGCAGCGAAGACATCAAACTGTTCACTCTTCCTTTAGAAATCACCGGTCGTGGAAAGGCGAAACGACATTTTGTGTAGAACTTGTCCTTGTTTCTGAATTTACGACGACAGTACTTTCCACAACGATGGCTTTGGAAGCGAAAAACATGTTCTCTTAGGCTTTTGTCTTCCTTTGCCTTTGGAACAGCACATGTAGAATACTGTTCTATGAAACTCATCACTAAGTCATCCGGATCTGTTCCAAATTTGGGTGCATCTTTGATCCACAGCAGCATATGTATATGAGGAGCACCTCTTGCTTGGTACTCCTTTCTCCAGAAGAAATCCAACACCTCTCCAAGAGGTGGATTTTTCTTGTTCATGATGAACAATCTATGATTGAAGTACCTGCATACATTCACTGGATCCAAAGAGCACAGTTCTCCGGGTGTCTTGAATTCTATATTTTCAATGTTTCCATTTGCCTCTCGTAGAAATTCAAGTAAGTCTTCCCAGCCATACTCGGCACAGCTGAGAGTGAGGAACCATGTGGGAGTTCCTAAGTTCCTCAGCATACATTTTAAATCACCATGACGACGGTACCAGTACTCATTAGTACCACGCTAACACGCCATGAGATTAATCAGGTGAGAATCCAAAATACTGTCTTGCACATTGACTTTATCCATAAAGTCCCTTGCCGAGATATTTTGCATGTGTACACCACTTTTCAAGATGTGGTTCACTGCATATGACAGTCCAGACAGATCGCTTTCAAACAGTAGATGAAACAAATAGGGAATGCATTGACGAAACCTAGGATCTTCTGCATACAATCGTAAAGTCCGGTATTCAGAAGCAGGAATTTGATCAGGTCGCTCATCATATCTTCCTCCTTGACCTGTTGGAAATAGATGTGGGACACACCGAGCTTCCAAACTTTCCTCCCAAACACTAATGGGACTTGCTTTGGCTTGTTTCATTTGAAACAACTCAATAGCATTCCCCACGACTTCCTTGGAATGCAAAGGATGAACACTATAATGTTCATATATTTTTTCATTTTTAGAGGTTTCTACTTTCTCAATTTGACCAGCACACAAATCGCTATCCTCTTCTTCACTTACTTCCTCTTCTGCAACATATACATTCTTGTAGTACTTATTGTTTTTCTTCAAATACAATGTTGCCTTTTTGACTTTCCTAACATCCACTAAATCTTGCCAGATTTTCTTACTCTTTGTCGGAACCCCATTAACTAAGATAACCAGAGGTTCCTCTTCCACTTTCTCTACTCCAATTGTATTAATGTTTTTCTTCAAATCTAGAGGCAAATAAACAACTCTTCCCTTTAATCCTCTCTGTAAATCTGATGGAGGCAATTTCCCTGTTTTTGGCTCCATTCGTACAATAGCCTGAAAGGGATGGATACTTTGAATCAAAATAGATTCATAAGTATTTAAATCCTTCAATTCAGAAGGAATCTCAACCAATTCCAGATTATTATGAACTGCTCTAGCAAGCATCCGGTTTTGATTTAATTTGTTACAACAATAAGTACACACATGTTGATCCGATCCCAAATCAAAACAATTTTCTACCATCAAGTATGTTGCAAAATCCTTCCATTCACTATTATTTTCCCTTTCACTTTTCGCATATAAATCCACTAACTTAGTCTGATTCTTATAATAAGTGCGTCGACAACACACACAAGTGAAATTAGGCCTCTCACTTGATTTCACCTGAAACGTGGCAATTTCTTTCTGAAAATTATCTGTACTGGAAACCTGTACACTATCCTCCACATTACCTTCTTCTTCTGGGTCAATTTCAACATTCTCCTCTTTACTTGCAAAGTAACAAAACTCAATTTCTTCACAAATATTCTTCACATCTACTTCAGAACCATGCAAAAGAGCAGTGCATAATTGTTTAAGCATAATTGCTAGACTCCTAGCATAATACAACATTCTAACTAATTTCCTCACTTTATTATGATGCACTGCTAGCATCCTGAAATGATGAAAAACACTCTGGCATACTCTCCTGGAAAGACAAGCCAGTGAATGACCATGCAAACCTGTCACTTCTCTCACTCTGCAAGGATCTAATTCTTGCAACAACTTCATTTTCTGTTTTAAACGTTTCTTATTAAATGTCCGTACAAAATCACAAAGCAAATTGATGGAATCCTGTCGCACACTGCAAATACTACTACACTTCCAGGTATACACTGGTCCCTTAGGACGTCTTCCTAAAACCTCATTACCTAACACCTCTTCTGCCTCTGTTGTCACAAGTTTTTCTTTTTCAACTGGACAACCATCTTTCACCTCATAAGCTCGACCACTGGTGTCAACTGCATGCACCAAATCATTATCCTGGAAATAACTCTCCTCATTAAAAAATGCCTCACAACTTGAACTATGCATCCATTCTCCTGAAAAAACTTCACAAAAATTACTACGATTAACTGTTCTCTTCCATCTACTATTTGTTTTGAAATCATAAATTGCCTTGTTTAGTTTCCTAATTCTATTGATTATCAAAATAAATAACTTTCGCTTAATTTCGAATGCCTGATCAATAATTTTCTCAACTTTTTTTTTTCTCTCATAAAAAACCACTTTCTGTTGACCTTTCTTAATATTTTTTAACAAATTGCCAATTATCCTGTTGTGGAACATTCGTCTACGAATGTCCCTAAACTGATTTTTCCTTCTACTACCATGCACAGAGTTATCTCCTGCTCTAGCAGTAGCATTTTTGATTGGCCTTTCCTTTCCGTTTAAATTGGCTCTCTTTTTCTGGACTAAAACATGTTCTGTAGTAATACTTTTTTTTCTACAAATGTTTCTTAGGAATGATTTCGTTGTCTTACCCGGAGCTTTCTTGGTGACTTGACGAGTTTTTATTGTAGAGGACTGCTGCAAGCATTTAGTAATCTGCTGTCTTTGACGTTTTGTAGCCTTTCGGCTTCTTTCTTTAGATGGCATAATGTAGTTTTGAAATGATCTGCAGTTGAATCTGTGGTAAAATATAATAAAAAATGTTATTAACCACTATTACCAAACAGTAAATCAATAACAGTTGTCAAAATATTAACACACTACTTGTCAATTTTACATACAATAATTTTTAATGCATTGGCAAATTTAGTACTCACAAATAGTAGCAAAGAAATAGAATGCTTCTACATTTGACCTTTGCTCTTTTATATGTGAATCTGAACTAATTTTTATCAGCATATTTCCCTATTTTATTAAAGACACTTCACACAAGCTGTTTTTGAAGATGTGTTTAATTTTAAATGAAACGGTTAACATGGTTACTTTTCATTTCCATTAACTTTTAAAAATAAATGTTTATAGTTCCATAGGCTCGAGCAGGTCAGCTTCCCACCCAAATCATACAATTCTGACAAATCGGCATCCTCATCATGTTCTTCATCATCCTCAGGATTTAAATCATCTAAGGGATCTACTTCCACTGATGTTTCAATCACAATTTCAATGATAATATCGAGATCAACAGATTGCTCATTATCACTCATGCTTGATGTTGTCGTTATTCTTAAAGAAAGAGAACAACAATGAGATGTTGCAGAGTAAGAGACAAATCTCAGAGCCTATAATTGTAAAATTATTTAACAAGAGTAACATTTTTCAGATATTATTTAACCATGTCCAGCGATGCTGAGGAGGTGAGGCCTATGTCCAATTTTTCAGTGAACAGGACTCATCTCTTCTTAACCTTGGATAAGCCTCACCAACACTGTGTCCCCTGCTAATACTTAAATTTAAAGGAGCAGATTTATGTTAACTGGCGCATCCCCAGGGATGCACCAGTTAACGTGCGCCACTGTTCTGCCACCCATGATGTGCCGCATTTACAATGCAGAGCACCATTGAGCAAAAACAGCACAGATGCGTCAGGCATCTGTTCCACAAAAACGGCGCATTGCAGGAATCACGTCGTAAGCGCGACATATCTACTGCAATGCACAGGGGCAAGCCACACATTGCATGGTGCATCACTCCTTATGCCTGTTTCAAACAGGCGTAAGGATTTGATTCAGCAATGCCATAAATGTGACTCAGTGAAATCTTCTTAATTTTACTGTGTTAGTTTTACAGGGCTTTCATGCAAATGACTGCCCACCCTACAACAAAACGCTCACATGAAATCTGACGCAGGTTTCATGTGGCACAGGACTTTACAGCATGACACATCTGCCTAGATGCATCAAGTTGTAAATATGTCGCAACATAGCAAATCTTTTGCACCGCCGCTGCATCACAAAAGTGACGCACAGCGGCGCAAAAGAGGCACACGGCTATCATAAATCTGTCCCTAACATTTTAAATGATTGATTCAGGATGACGATAAGGTGTGGCCTATCCAGAGGTTTGTTTGAGGTGAGGCCTACTCAGGGTTGCAGATGAAATTTAGGCTTGTTGAAGAGTACAGAGGAGATAATACATGTGCAGGCCTACCAATGAAGTGAATCATGTCCACTGCACTCTTGAACAAGGGTCAGACCTCTTCTGTGTCCGTGAACAGGCCTAAACCTCATCTGCACAATGTGATTCGTAATGTTAGGAAACACAGGTGATGTAATTGAAAAATGTGGAATTTCTTTTCCTCATTTCACAATCACATCACCTGTGTTTCCTTTGCTTAGGTATCTCATTGTGCAGATGGAGTCTAGCATATCAAAGAGTACGCAGAAGTTGAGCACTGTATGCAACAATTTTGACATTTACAGAAGATTCAGCTTCTCCATGCCCCCTACACAGTCCTAAATGTTTACAGTTTAAACTGACGGTATCTTGTTGGAGATGAAGTGAGGCCTATCTTGCAACATGGTGCATCTTTTGCATCACTGCTGCATCACAAAAGTGACGCAACAGCGGCGCAAAAGAGGCACACGGCCATCATAAATCTGCCCCTAACATTTTAAATGATTGATTCAGGATGACGATAAGGTGTGGACTATCCAGAGGTTTGTTTGAGGTGAGGCCTACTCAGGGTTGCAGATGAAATTTAGGCTTGTTGAAGAGTACAGAGGAGATAATACATGTGCAGGCCTACCAATGAAGTGAATCATGTCCACTGCACTCTTGAACAAAGGTCAGACCTCTTCTGTGTCCGTGGACAGGCCTAACCCTCATCTGCACAATGTGATTCGTAAAGTTAGGAAACACAGGTGATGTAATTGAAAAATGTGGAATTTCTTTTCCTCATTTCACAATCACATCACCTGTGTTTCCTTTGCTTAGGTATCTCATTGTGCAGATGGAGTCTAGCATATCAAAGAGTACGCAGAAGTTGAGCACTGTATACAACAATTTTGACATTTTCAGAAGATTCAGCTTCTCCATGCCCCATACACAGTCCTAAATGTTTACAGTTTAAACTGACGGTATCTTGTTGAAGATGAAGTGAGGCCTATCTTGCAACATGGTGCATCTTTTGCATCACTGCTGCATCACAAAAGTGACGCAACAGCGGCGCAAAAGAGGCGTACGGCCATCATAAATCTGCCCCTAACATTTTAAATGATTGATTCAGGATGACGATAAGGTGAATACATGTGCAGGCCTACCAATGAAGTGAATCATGTCCACTTCACTCTTGAACAAAGGCCAGACCTCCCCTATCTCCCTGAACAGGCCTAAACCTCATCTGCACAATGTGATTCGTAATGTTAGGAAACACAGGTGATGTAATTGAAAAACGTGCAAATATTTATGCTCAATTCACAATCACATCACCTGTGTTTCCTCAGCTTAGTTATCTCATTGAGCAGATTTAGTCTAGCATATCCAAGAGTACGCAGAAGATGAGGACTGTATGCAACAGAGCAATGTACATTACTCACCTCCTTTGACACTTACAGAAGCCTCAGTTTAATATTTCTCAGTTCAATATTTATTTAAAGAAGCAGACACCAATATGACCTTCTCATAAATGTGAAAAGCGTTTTTTTAAAGCGTTTAAAAAAAAAACAAACGATTTTCTGGTCATAATTTGAAAACACAACACAGGTCCTATGTAGAAGCACACCCTATCAGTACTTAAATTAGCCAAGCACACATGGGGGCGTATTTACAAGGACCTTGCACCACGGGGAAATAGCTTAAATTAAAATGGGGAAAATAACATCAAAGGGGCTCAAAGGCCTTTTAAATATGCCCCAAGCACCCTATGAAACTCTAGCAGTACATATCAAGAAACTTAAATGACTTCAATAAACGTTTTTAAACACATCAAGTAAAGCAGTTATTCAACTACATTCAAGGGGAAGTGACTTAAAATGCCCTAACACACATGAAAGCGTATTTTGAAGGCCCTTGCACCATTTTTCCATCACTTTTAACAAGGCTATGTAACTCAAAGACACAAAATCTAAATTTGCCAAGCACACATGGGGGCGTATTTACAAGGACCTTGCACCATGGGGAAATGACTTAAATTAAATTGGGGAAAATAACATCAAAGGGACTCAAAGGCCTTGTAAATATGCCCCAAGCAGCCTATGAAACTTTAGCAGTACATATCAAGAAACTTAAATGACTTCAATAAACGTTTTTAAACACATCAAGTAAAGCAGTTATTCAACTACATTCAAGGGGAAGTGACTTAAAATGCCCTAACACACATGAAAGCGTATTTTGAAGGCCCTTGCACCATTTCTCCATCACTTTTAACATGGCTATGTAACTCAAAGAAACAAAATCTAAATTTGCCAAGCACACATGGGGGCGTATTTATGAGGACCTTGCACCACGGGGAAATGACTTAAATTAAAATGGGGAAAATAACATCAAAGGGACTCAAAGGCCTTGTAAATATGCCCCAAGCAACCTATGAAACAAAGCAACATTTTAAATACACAACTTTCTTCATAATTTTCTCCCTGAAGCATACTATTCTCTATCTAAATTAAATGAATCTTTTCTCACCTTAGCAAATACTTTTTGAGTTTCAAAACAGTCTCAGACACACACCAATTTGTCTTCAGCAGAGCAAAAGGTATGCACTCCAGAGGCTGCAACCAACAATGGCACAGAAATGCTGTAATTCATCACACATATCTCTCATGTCACCCAATCAAAACTCTTCCCTCACTTTTTTCAAATCAACACCCTTCCCCCTTCTGCCCTTTATGCCTTTTTTCCATAGCAACCACCTCCTGAAAGACCTCTCATGTTTGCACGTTCACACAACAATGTTTCAATTGAACTCTGAACTCTCAGTACACCTGCGTATCCAGTGCAATCTTTCATGAAATGATTTTTTCTTGACCATTCAAATTACATCTTTCAAAGAACTCATCCATGCACCCTAACTTTCTGTTTTCAGCAATCAAAATCCACCAATCACTGCTACTGATTAATTACCACAGAAACTCCACAGTTTTTTTCATTACATACTCCTACTGTTCCAACTGCCATTTCATTCCCACACTTCATCTGACTGCAGCAGAACCTCCTCTCACCATGTTTTCTGTCTGGATTATTGGACATAGTTACATCCACTGGGCTCAAAGGTATGCTGATAACAGAAATTTACACAACCTCAATTTACAAAATGTGGAAATCAACTGGATTGGCCACAGAGGATTAAGATGTCACCAATTGATACCATTGGTGAAAACCTTTTTGCATTTGCCAAAACCTGACCTGTTAATTGTGCACTGTGGAGGAAATGACTTGGGCACTTTGACTGGGGTAGGTCTGGAAATGCTTTTAAAAGACACCTTTGACCAATTGATGGCACTTTTTCCTAAAACTGCCTTGGTATATTCAAATATATGCCAAAGACAGAAATGGAGGTGGTCCAACCAATTTTGTGCACAAATTGAGAAATCGAGGAAGCATGTAAATAAGTCTGTTTCAGCTTACATGAGAGACCATGGAATGGGCTCCATCTACAACAATAACTTGCGTTACTACATGCAAGATATCTACAGAGCAGATGGAGTTCACTTCTCAGATGAAGGGAACAGAATTTTCATCCTGAATTTAAGACTGTGCATTGGTACCTAATTGTAGGTACCTAAATCAGCCACAGGACCCAAAAGCTCTTTTCAGAGCTACCCTACATCTGATCACTCACAATTATTATTTTACTCTAACTTTTTTCACTAATTTTCACCAAAGTACGCTCCCCGGAGCGCTACCCGGTACGCGCACCGGACGCTAACCGTGCAAAAATTTGAAAAAAAATGTTTTTTTTTCGCACATATGGGCCTCCTCAGCCACCCTCAGAAAACCTAGGGGGTCAGGATACGTCTACCGTGCCCCCTTCTACCCATTCTCAACATTATTTGCCCTCCATCTTGTATCTCAATTCTACCGAAACACAAAATGGAGGACTCCCGTAACGCTGCCGGTTCGCGTTCCGGGGCGCGCACCGGGAAGCGCTCGCTCAAAAAAGGTGGGAAAGTAATATACAGAAAAACCACTGGAGACACTTTCACCAAATATAGATTAGCTCATACTACATACCAATCCCTACCATTTTCACAAATTTGGTTGGAATTCCATTTAGCCATTTAGCCTGTAGACCTCTAAATACCCTGAGGTAAATTACTTCACAAAACACATCTGAATTGTTGGAATTGACAACCAATTAAAATGTTACTTTCATTTTCTACTTTTTTTACCTGACGTTTGATTGGTTATGTACCTGAATATATATAAAGAAAGAGAGAGAAACACAGCCATTTTGACTACTTCCTGAAGTACATTGCAAGAGCATTTTCACTGACAACTTAAACTTGTTTTTAAAAGGTAAGATGTTATTTTGTAAATTTGAAAGGAGAACTATGTCATGCACTTTAAATTAATTTGGGAAAACATTTTTAGATAGTTATATACTGTCCCTCTGTAAGAGTTAGACATTGAGAAAGGCCTGTTTATTATAATTATGGATTGATTTAGGTTTCTGTGGTATAATTATGAATTTACTTAGGCTTCTTCACAGGCACTTTTTAATAGTACTACTTCACGCCTGAAGCCATACAGTGCCCATAGATTACTTCTCTGTTATAAACTCACAAGTACCTGTCTGAACTTAAACCCAACAGTGCCCTATCTCTACTGATATATTTATTTTTTATGCAAATTACAGCAAGAAAATGGAAGGAGAGCAGAATATTTCCTTCAAAATTGTTCTGGAGAACAACACAGAAAAAGATATTGAGGACAATGATGACTCAGATTTCATGGATGAATCACGGGACCATGAATTAGTTCAATGTGTAGATGCAGTAGATTCGCTGATTGAAAATGAGGACATTTCCGACAATGTGTTGTTAAATGTTCTGTTAAATTTGGAAAAAGAATCACAAAAATAAACATACAATATTTAAAAAGTCTATCATTCATTTTTCCTTATCGTACGCTCCCCAGACCGCTTCCCGGTGCGTGTACCGGGCGCTCCCCACGAAAAAAACCTGAAATTTTTTATTTAATTTTTTTTCCCCCGCGGGGCCCTTTTAAAGCCTCCACATCAAACCTAGGGGGTCAGGGAGGAGCTGCTATGCCCCCTTATGGTCATTTACCCCTTTGTTTTGGCCTCCTCTTGTCTCTCGATCCTACCGAGAGACAAGATGGCGGCCGCTCCGGACTGTTTAGAATGTTGACAGACACCGGAGAGCCAATCAGCTTCGCTTCGCGAAGTTCCGTTACGCGTCAGGTACGCGAACCGGGGCGCTGCCCGGAGCGCGCTTACAGATATATATATTTTTTTGAACGTTAATTTCTCAAAATCCACTGGAGCACATATATTGAGACCTAGCAAAGGCACATCGGGCTACCAGTCCCTACAATTTTGCCAAGTTTCGTGGAAATCCATTCAGCCGTTCGAGCTAAAATTGAGTCCAACCGCCCTATGGAAAATTGCATGGGAAAAACGCGTTATATATATATATATATATATATATATATATATATATATATATATTCACTGAAAAAACCATAGGTTATAGACCATATATAGTTAGGAATTAGCATTTAAAAAACCTTATTTTACTCACACAAAACCATTGAAATTCCATATATAGTTAGTTGCACTAACTATATATTGCGCACCCGCAATCCACTGCTGATGATGTCACATATTACATCATTCATGACATGGTCAGTGACATCACTGATGACATCACTGATGACATCTCAAATGACATCACTGATGACATCACTGATGACAACATCCAGTGACTATGTTTCTGTAAAGTTAAAATATGTCTTACATATTGAAGAATGAGTGGATGTATAAGTGTCTGGACGAAGGATTTAGTAGGTGCATGACTGAATGTATGAGTGAGTGATTAAATGTGTCTCACTGAGTGCATGGGTTAGTGACTAAACTGTCTTAATTTGTGCATCATTATGTCTGTTGTTCTGTAAACTGCTGCATGTGTTGATCAGTAGCTATATGAGTAACTACATGGGTTATTGATTGATTGCCCAAGTATTTGCATGGGAGACTGAGTGTGTGTGTGGCTGGATGGGAGGTGTGTGACTCTGTACAGATCAATGTGTACTTGTATCAATGATTGTATAAGAGAGTAAGTATGTGTTAGTATATGGTTGAAAACGTAAGGTGCTCTATGTTTAACTGTATAGAGTAGAAAATGGAAGTGTGATTGATTCTATACAGGACTGACTAGGTGTGTGAGTAACTCCATGGATGAGTGGCAGAGTGTGAGTGTCTGTATAGGTGTATGAGTGCATATGATTGTGTTGTAAACATGAGTGATTGTATGTATGAATGATTGTATGGGTGAATGAGTGAATGTGTGTGTAGACGTAGGAATCAGTGAGTACGTATGTAGTAACTAGTATTGGTGTGTCAATGGTTTCAAAAATTATACTCTGTTTTTAACACTGGGTGAAACAGAGGTTATATTAAAATGTGAGGAGATGCATTGTATTGTCACATGAATGATATCATCAGTGATGTGGTCATTGATGTCAAATGAGATGTCATCAGTGATGTCATCAGTGATGTCATTTGAGATGTCATCAGTGATGTCATCAGTGATGTCACTGACCATGTCATGAATGATGTAATATGTGACATCATCAGCAGTGGATTGCGGGTGCGCAATATATAGTTAGTGCAACTAACTATATATGGAATTTCAATGGTTTTGTGTGAGTAAAATAAGGTTTTTTAAATGCTAATTCCTAACTATATATGGTCTATAACCTATGGTTTTTTCAGTGAATTTTCAAGGTTTTGTAAATGCTAATTCCTAACTATATATGGTCTATAACCTATGGTTTTTTCAGTGAATTTCAATGGTTTTTTAATAGCAAATATCATAAGCTGTCGAATGTCAAGTACGTGGTAAGAATTTTTTTTTTCGTGTTTATGCACACTGATCTGCTTTGATTGCTGCCCCCCACCCCTCATTTCTATTAGGAGTACTCTCTCTTTGCAGATAGTGAAGGGTAGTTAACGCAGCCCTTTCCCCCTTTGTAATCCGTCGTGCCTGCTTCTCTCTCCATTTGATTGATTGTTCTCTTTGGTTCATTCTCTATTTACAAACAAGCACAGAGTCGCAATACTCTGTTTAGTCTTTGCAGATAGCGAAAAATCGTGTAAAAAAACAAAAGGAATCGAGCAAAATCAGTAGGCCACTAATGGGATCTCTTTTGACCTCGCTAAAATAGAAACATTAGGAACAACCTGTTGAAAATAGCAATGCGTATGTATATAAGCGGCGTTCATTTGTGTTCACAGTACCCCTTGTTGATTGTTTCAATCGAGCATTGAATTGTTCGAAGTTAATTCTCTTAACGATCTTCTCTACCTGCAAACGAGGAAGAATAGGAATATTCTATCTCCCTTTGCAGATAGTGAAGGGTAGGTAACACAAGCCTTTAACACGTCGTACCTATTTCATTCCTCATTGATTGATTGATTGTCCGAACATTGACTGTTTGGGAATTAGTTCTTTTTGGAGGTATTCCCTGTTTGCAAATAAACGTAGGAAAATCTTTGCAAGTAGTGAAAGGGTACGTAATGCGGACCGTTCTCCCCCGTTGTAATCTGTCATGCCTATCTACTCCCCACTGATTGATGCACCTTTTTCACCCGGACCATTTACTAGAGATACGTCATCTGGCCCGACCAGAGAGCACCCCTAGTGAAAAGGACATATGCAATAATAACGAAGTGATCACTGTATCCTGTTAACAGAAACTTTACCATGAAACAACCTGGAAAGAAAAAAATAGGAAAACGAAAATCAGTAGGCCACTGATGAACATGAACTTTTATTAAACAACGAACAAAGAAACGATAACATAACGTAATGATAAAACCTATTAATGTCCTAGAAACAAGAAAACGTTAAAATATGCCAGTGGTGAGAGACCAGAAAAACAGTAAGAGAAACCAAATCACCCCTCGCTGTCCCACCGCCTGCCACGCCAAAAAAATCGATAGACTAGGGAAAATGCAAGTCAGTAGAACATCCACCCCCACTCTGGAAACTTCCAAGGTGGGGCAGGGTTCCGGCTACGCCCAGCCGGGAGCAGCCCATATAAGGCAGGTCCTGCTGCCACGCCTCGGCCAGGAGATCCTAACGTAGGGTGTAGCCGGAGGAGAGGCCGAGACCAGCGGGACCCGGCCAGGGGATTGCCTTTACAACGCTGAACAGTTGCAGGGGGGGGGAATGTCTCCTCGACCCTCCCCTCTCTCTCCCAGTCCGGCCGCGGTGGCCCTTGAGAGTTGCAGGTAGTCCCGCCACATGCTCTTCCGGTCCGACCACCAACGGTCGGGGGGCCGAGGCCGACGGGATCCGGCTGCAGCCGATAAACCAAGAAACCCGTTCATGGGGCCAGAGCCAGGGGCGTCCGGCCGACATCCACCGGAAGCCCGGCCCGAAGACGGACGGGACACTTCTTTCTTTTATAATGGCTGCGACAACACTGGAGGGGGATGTCTTGCACATGCCTCCGACCCCCCCCTCGTCCTCATCGCCTGGTCCGGCCATAACAAATCTCAAGCGAGACGCCGTGGGGTGCACTGGGAGGGAGAGACGGTGCGAACAGGCCTCTCCCGCCTCCCCAGGTGGAGGCTTCCCAGCTGCACCCTCAGCGCTCCAGGCGGTGGCATCCTAACAACTACAGTGCTGCACAGTTTCGGAACGACCTAGATAACGGTTCTTCCACTGTGGCCATGCTGCAACGTCTCGCCCGGCAGGGTGGAGCCCGTCCGCTCATGTGACCCCGCGATCGCCGGTAGCTGCCGAACTCTCAAAATGGCGGTCGACCTGGCAAGAGCGGGCCCAACATAAAGAAATGGCCCGGTCACTGGTTGACTCCACCACCGTAGTCCTCCACGACCTTGAAGATTCTAGAGGAGCCGCGGGAGTCTCCGACCCCCGATGGGGAATGACTGCCATGATCGCCCGTGGAGTGACGAAACTGTATCCGCGGGACGTCGGCGCTCCCATGCTGGCGCCAGCCTCACTTTGAATTACTACAATCCTGCAGACCTCACTTCCGGTGAAAGCACAGTGTGACCCGGTAGGAAAAATTATTGCACCCCCTCCCCTTTTTGACTGATAGTTCAAACCACCGATCCTTTCCTTTGCCCTTTTAACGGAACTTTGGACTGCCTCCCCCTCTTTTACATTTTCTAGAGAAAACAAAACATTAACCACTACATTAGCATAGCAGTTGACACCAGAACTGTTTTCAAATTGAAAACCAACAACATCTTCAACAGAATCCTTTTTGTTTCTGCTGTGACCCTGCTACAGCACAGGCATTGTCCCCAGCAGTAATTCTGCAATGCCGGTAAGAATAGCTGTGGTGCCTACTGGACTCACTCACCCCCGCGGCGCCCCACGCCGTTTTTTGCTGGGCGGCAACTTACTAGACATCACTTTCGTGCCATCTAGATTTCAGCGCGTTCTGCTGCCTTGGAACTATTCGCACAACAGACCGCTACTGACAAGAATATTTCATTATTGGTGCTGTCAATTTCAATAAATCTATTGGATAATTAAAAAGAAATTGCCACGGTCTCTTCGTTGTTTAAATGTTTTTACTGTTTTTGTTTTGTTGTATATATTTATATGTTATTAAAGTTTTATATTCCTACTACTTTGTTGGAGTGCTATATATTTTTAATGTGACACATAATTGTAAAAACTTTGATGTACAAAGAGTCATTCCTGGAATCTTCCGCTTCAGGCTCGGTCCCCTCCCCAATCACAATACAGGATGGTTTTCAGATAGTAGGAACGCGTGTGCTGTGACGGATCACATCGGGTGTGGGCCTTGATCTACTATAACTCCTTTGAAGAGGGGTGATTCTTTACAGCTGGGGCCATAAACTACATCTGCAGGGCTAGCTGATAGCCTAGGACCGGCCTGGACATTCGGACACAGAGGAAGAGGAGTGTCAGAGGGTGCGGTAGTGAATAGGGCGAAAGGGAGGTGTCGGGCGGGCACAGAGTGTGATTCTCAGGGAAGAGCAGCGCAGATGGGGGAAGGTTTATTGCCCATGCATAAGACAGAGAGCGGTGGTGACCAGTGCCTGGGGGAGATGCTTACGAGGGTGAGGAGCCATGCTACGAATCGACAGCGTGCAGAGAGTGGGTCTGGTCAAGACATCTAAAATGGCTGCCGTGCACGACAAAAGTGTGGCATTTCAAAAAAGGCAAGATGGCGCAGACAATGTTTTTCAACACTTCCTCATTTCCTTCGAATCGAACGTTAACAGACGTTGGGGCATATTACCAAAGTTAAGCGATATTTATCGCTAACGATGCTTACCAACCAATTTTTTACCACTAAGCATCGTCAGAAATTATCGAAGATAAACCTTACTATTATCAAGGTTTATCGCAAATGCGATAATAAACGGCCGCAATGCATGAATATCGCTAAAAACTCAGCGATATTCATGCATTACCGAGCTAATACTCTTAGCCATGTTATCCACCTCCCATTGGATAACATGGCTAAGAACTGCTCAGGGCAGGTGTTACTTTTTGGAGATATTCGCGCTTAGCGCGAATATCTCCAAAAGTTGGTAATAGGAGATAGATATCTTGCATGTTGTAATGCAAGTTATTGTGGTATATGGAACTCATACCATAATCTCTCAGGAAAGCAGAAACTGATCCTTTTGGGACCGCCTAAAAAGGCCTAGGGGGTGAGGAGTACTCTACTTTGCCCCCTTTTCACGTTCCGAACTATTTTATTTTACTCTCTTCTGTAATTACACAAAATACCAGCGATAAGATGCATCGGAGACACACAGTGAGAGAAAGGAGGCCGGAGATGAAGAAGACATGTCAAATACACATTGGAGATAATATAGTGGCAGAAGGGAAGTAAATATGAGTAAACTTACCATGTAACATAAAAATGTTGCACTCTATACTATAAGTCTCATTTTATACTACAATCACTTCGCTACAACCTCATAAATTAAAAATAAAAATGAATAATGTCTCAAACAATTTTTGATTTCTAAATATAAATTTATTCTTCAGAATTTTCTAAATTTGAAAGAACTAGTAACATGTCCTCATCAGTAATTTCCTCTTCAATCATCTCATCTGGAATCTCCTCATTAAAAGTCTGCAATGATGATTCTTGTAACTCTATGGTCTCCAAACACTCGATAAATTCGCCATCAAGAGATTGATCAAAAAAATCATTCAAGTCATCTCCTCCTTCTGACAATATTTCATTATTGGTGCTGTCAATTTCAATCAATGTAGTGGAATCATTCAAGTCATCTCCTCGTGACAATATTTCATTATTGGTGCTCTCAATTTCAATCAATGTAGTGGAATCATTCAAGTCATCTCCTCCTTGTGACAATATTTCATTATTGGTGCTGTCCATTTCAATCAATCTAATGGAATCATACAAGCCATCTCCTCCTTGTGACAATATTTCATTATTGGTGCTCTCAATTTCAATCAATGTAGTGGAATCATTCAAGTCATCTCCTTGTGACAATATTTCATTCTTGGTGCTGTCCATTTCAATCAATCTAATGGAATCATACAAGTCATGTCCTCCTTGTGACAATATTTCATTATTGGTGCTCTCAATTTCAATCAATGTGTTGGACAATTCAAAAGAAATTGCCACGGTCTCTTCATTGTGAGCCATTTTATTTTGAAATTGCTTGCTGTAAATTGCAGAAAAAAATAATCACTTTCATTTATCGTCTTTAGTAATACATAATATAAAACTAACTTTATCAAGTATTTAGTATAACAGAAGGACTGCAAATAAATAACAGAAAACATTTTTCAAATTATCTTCAAGTGTACAACATAGTTCCCCATACAAATTAACAACTCACCTTTTTAAAAGTAGCAGAAGTGTTAGTACTGTGTAAATCAAACACCAGAAATTCACCACCAAAAATTCCTCACAAATGTACCTCAGACAGTAGTATCACAAAATGGCTGTGGTTTCCTCTCATTTGACATATATACATAACCAATTAACTTTCATCACACACAAATACAAAACCAAAGTAACATTTTAATTGGTTCTAAATTTCAACACTTTCAAATGTGTTTTCCCCATGCAATTTTCCATAGGACATTTACATACGTCTACAGCCTGAATGGCTGAACGGAATTACACCAAACTTGGCAAAATGGTACATCAAACCTAAGAGGTCAGGAAGGATCTACTATGCCCCCTTATGGTCATTTCCCCCTTCGCTTTGGCCTCCTCTTGTCTCTCAATCCTACCGAGGGACAAGATGGCGGCCGCTACGGACTGTTTGGAATGTTGACAGACGCCGGAGAACCAATCAGCTTCGCAAAGCTCCGTAACGCGAAAAGTACGCGAAGCGGAGCGCTGTTACAGATATATATCTTTTTTTCAACGTTAATTTCTCAAAATCCACTGGAGCACATATATTGAGACCTAGCAAAGGCACATCGGGCTACCAGTCCCTAATATTTTGCCAAGTTTCGTGCAAATCCATTCAGCCGTTCGATTATTATTATTTTGTTTTTTTTTTGCCCCGCGGGGCCCTTTTAAAACCTCCACATCAAACCTAGGGGGTCAGCGAGGATCTACTATGCCCCCTTATAGTTATTTCCCCCTTTGTTTTGACCTCCTCTTGTCTCTCGATCCTACCGAGAGACAAGATGGCGGCCGCTACGGACTGTTTGGAATGTTGACAGACGCCGGAGAACCAATCAGCTTCGCTTCACAAAGCTCCGTTGCGCGAAAAGTCCGCGAACCAGAGCGCTAACCGGTCCGCTGTTACAGATATATATCTTTTTTTAAACGTTAATTTCTCAAAATCCACTGGAGCACATATATTGAGACCTACAAAAGGCACATCGGGCTACCAGTCCCTACAATTTTGCCAAGTTTCGTGCAAATCCATTCAGCCGTTCGGGCTAAAAGTGAGGCCAACCGCCCTATGGAAAACTCAATGTTAAAAACACGTTTTGGGACCCCCCTTTTTTCTCGGCCCCCACTGGACGAACCCCCCCCAAATTTTCAAGGGCTGCTCAGAAACAAAATGTGCCATTTTCCTGAAATTTTCAGCCGATTCCGTCCACAAACGCCAAAGTTATTAGACATAGAATTTTCAAAAAACCCATAGAGAAAAAATCCTAACTATATATACCTACTGGCGACCGCCAGTAGGTAATATATATGTATGTGTATATAGATATATATGTTACTAGCAGCCCGTCCCAACATTGTCCGGGTATGAAATAGAATGTGTGTAATGTGTGTATTTGGCAAGGGCAATTTATTTTAAAATCTCGCGGTAGACAACATTTTTTGTTTCATTAGAATAGGGACGGAGAAGGCCCAGCTGCAGCCCTGGTTGATGTTAGCAGGCGCGTGTAGTTGGTGTAGTGATCCGCCGCCTGAGCCCGGCTACAGCTCTGGTTGATGTTAGCAGTCACGTGTAATGTCGTTGAATGAGAGAGTTATCAGCCACGGGTAAATCCGTTTAATGAGAGAGTTAAGTGACAGCGAGTAGGAGAGGCTGCAGTAATTGTCCCCGCAGACACGCTCATTTGCGTGTTCCCCCCATTGAGGCCCAGATGCAGGCCTGTTTGATGTTAGGAGGCGCGTGTTCCCCCGCTTGAGGCCCAGCTGCAGCCCTGGTCATTGTTATCAGGCGTGTGTAATTAGTGTACTGATCCGCCGCCTGAGCCCGGCTAGAGCCCTGGTTGATGGTAGCAGGTGCGTGTAATTTCGTTGAATGAGAGAGTTCAGCAACAGCGCTCAGGAGAGGCTGCAGTAACGTTACTTACCATGCCTCCAGGTGAACGCGTTTGTCACGCCCCCAGCACACGGCCACAGCAGACGATCATCTGATTAATGTACGACCCATATGAGATGAAGGGCGGAACGTAGCACACGCCCCCAGCATTTCTCACGCCCCCAGCATGCCCCTTGATGCGGCGCAATTGCGTCCACATGGCATGAAGGCCGGACACATGTCCCCAGTGTTTCTCACGCCCCCAGCCTGTCACGTCCCCAATGTGTCACGCCCCCAGCGTGCCCCTTGATGCTGCGCAGCCACGTAATAGGCACTTGTATGTACGACTCACATGGCATGAAGGGCAGACACACGCCCCCAGTGTTTGTCACGCCCCCAGCACACGCCCACAGACCACGATGTGATGGCTGTACCACACGCCCCCAGTGTTAGTCACGCCCCCAGCCCACGCCCACAGCACAACGCAGACACGCCCACAAGGGACTACTTTGCTGGCACGATTCTTTTACCTTTTAAATGTATAGAGGAGTTGGCGTAACGGCTAAGGCGCTCGACCTTGGATCTGGGTTCGAGTCTTGGTAACGACGCCAAACATCCTGTGATTCTGGGCAAATCACTTAATCTCCCCGTGCCTAACAAAAATTAATGTGTGTCCTCATGTAACGTAACTGGTGCTATGTAAAGCGCTCTGATACCTGATTCAGTTCGGGTCAAGTTTGTGCTATATAAAAGGGGCCGGACACACGCCCCCAGCGTTTCTCATGCCCCCAGCGTGTCACACCCCCAGCGTGCCCCTTCATGCTGCGCAGCAACGTAATTGGCACTTGTATGTACAACTCACATGGCATGAAGGGAGGACACACGCCCCCAGCGTTTGTCACACCCCCAGCACAGGCCCACAGCCCACGATGTGATGGCTGTACCACACGCCCCCAGCGTTAGTCACGCCCCAAGCCCACGCCCACAGCACAACTCAGACACGCCCACAAGGGACTACTTTGCTGGCATGATTCTTTTACCTCTTAAATGTATAGATGAGTTGGCGTAACGGCTAAGGCGCTCAACCTCGGACCTGGGGATCTGGGTTCGAGTCTTGGTAACGACGCCAAACATCCTGTGATTCTGGGCAAATCACTTAATCTCCCCGTGCCTAACAAAAATTAATGTGTCCCCTCATGTAACGTAACTGGTGCTATGTAAAACGCTCTGATACCTGATTCAGTTCGGGTCAAGTTTGTGCTATATAAAAGGGGCCGGACACACGCCCCCAGCGTTTCTCACGGCCCCAGCGTGTCACACCCCCAGCGTGCCCCTTGATGCTGTGCAGCAAAGTAATTGGCACTTGTATGTACGACTCAAATGGCATGAAGGGAAGACACACGCCCCCAGCGTGTGTCCTCATGTAACGTAACTGGTGCTATGTCAAGCGCTCTGATACCTGATTCAGTTCGGGTCAAGTTCGCACTATATAAAACTCTGCAAAAAAAATAAAAAAATGGTGGCCGTCTGCATTGCTTATGTCCTTCTGCTGCAACTGCCCTTTCCAACACTGTATTGGGTGTTGTGATTGGTGCTGTGGTTACTGAGATTACCCGCCTCAAAGGTTTGGGCTCTCTCTTTATAATATTAGTATCGATTACTGTCTTCAGGATGTCATAGTCATGTACCATAAGCAAGAGGTCGTGAATGGTGCGCAGGTCCTAAAAAACTTTTTAAATAACTTGAATTTCCCTAAACATGACTTACAATATACACGTTTTTCAAAGATATTGAGTACCATTTAAAACAACTCGTTACAAAGCAAGTTACACTTATGCACTCAATTGTACTTACATTCAAACAAAGATGCTCCTATTCACAGACACACTCAAACACTTAGTCACTCACCAATTCACACACCAATTCACACACTAATGAATCATTTCACACACTCACTCTCACCACTTACAACTTATAGCAAGTATTGAAATAAAAAACTGGGGTATTTCACTGTTAAGAACAACATTTAGAGGGAAATTTTGTCGGGGTACTAAATTTAAAAAAATTTACAAGTTCACTGAAAAAACCAAAGGTTTTAGGGACATTATATTTCAGGAAAAAGAATATAACAAACCTATGCAATTCACTCAAAATCCCAAAGGTTACAGGAACATTATAGTTAGGAAATAGATTTTTTTTAAAAATTCACTTAAAAAAACAAAGGTTACAGAGACGATATACTTAGGATCATACTTATAGAAAACCATTGAAATTCAGCTGTTATAGTTGATTAGCTTACTATAACTCACGCCCTGGCACTACACTGTTTCTGAGCACAAACATTGCATCTCGCATGACAGGTTCAGTGACGTCTCTGATGACACCACAGATGAAATTTCAAATGAAATCACTGATGACATCATCTAGACAAGCCTGCATGCATCCTTTCACACTGTCATACAACCGCCCATACACCTATTCACACACCCACAGAACCACTAAATACCCATTCACAAACCCATACAAATACTTATGTACCCACTCACTAATATATAGAGGAGCTCAAACACCGACTCACTCTCTCACTCATACAGGCATTCAAACAACCACTCACTCACCTGTATAGCTTCTCAGGCAACCAGTCACTCACCCATACAGCCACTCACAAAACCACACAGTCACCCATACAGCCACTCACACACCCATACACCCTCTCAACACGGCCACTCAGTCACCAATACACTCACTCATATACCCACACAACCAATTACATACCCTTTAACACATCTATACAATTATTCAGACACCTGTTTATTCACCCATAAAGCCTTTAACACAGACCCATACTCTCCAGTACAGCTACTTACAAACCAACTCACTTAATCAAACTCCCACTCAAACAGCGATGCACTCACCCATATAGTACACTTACATACCCAGTCACTTACTTATACAGCTATTGAGATACCCACTCACTCATCCATACAGTCACTCACACAACCTACTCACCCACCCATACAGCCACTCACACACTCACTCAACCATAAATCCACTCATACTGCCACTCATTCATCCACACAGCTTCTCACTCAACCCCCTATACACCTATACAACCATTCACACACCCACTGATCCACCAACATGGTCACTCACACACCCACTCAAATGCAGCTACTCACATACATACATATACACCCCTACAGCCACTCACAGAGCCACTCACACACCCATACAGCAACTCACATACCCACAAAACCACTCACACATCCATACATTCACTTACATATGTATTCACACAAACATGCAACATTTCCATATCTGGTCACTCACTCATACAGTCATTCACACAGACACTCACTCTCCAACACAACTACTCACACACCAAATCTTTTAACCAAACATCCACTTAAACAGACAGTCACTCACCCAGTCCCTCACTCATACAACCATTCAGAAACCCACTCAAGAAGGACTGTAGTGCTGCTGAAGGACTGCTACTTTGCTAGATTGCACTTTGTTGGACTTCTGATTTGCTGTGCTGATACGCTGCCCTCCTGCCTGGGTATGAAGGACTGGACCATCATCTTTTGACTAGGCCTTGGTGGCAAATTCTGTTCCGTTCGCGGAATTTGCGGAATTTGGGTAATTTTGCGTTCCGCGGAGAACGCGAAATTGCCCAAAATTCTGCATTCCTGCTTGTTCGCGTTCTCAAATGCGTGTTCGCGAGATATTTCCCCCCGAGCACGCAAACAGCGATTTCGAACAGTAAAAAAGTATTGCGAACAAGCAATTCCGCGTGTTTGCGGAATTTCGGCGGGTATGAGGAGATTTTTTACCATTTCGCGGAGATTTGCGTAACGCGATTACACAAATTCCACCCACCACTACGTTTGACCCCAAAACCCAGAGTGAGTCCAAGGGTAATTTTGCGTTCCGCGCATAACGCAAAATTGGCCAAAATTCTGTGTACCGCAACTTCACGAAATTTTTTGCTTGTTCACATTCCCAAATGCGTGTTCACGAGATATTTCCCCCCCGAGCACGCAAACAGCGATTGCGAACAGTAAAAAAGCATTGCGAGATTTTTTACCATTTCACGGAGATTTGTGTAACGCGATTACAGGATCCTTGCCGATGATGCATCAGGACATTGAACAACAGTCTCGCCAGTGCAAAAAGTATTTTGTGGTAGAAAGGTACCCTTTTCTCAGCTCACATAGCACTTTACAGTGCTCTGCGCTACTTTGCTTCAAGGAAGCAATACTTGGGAATAACTTGGGCTAGTTATCACAAGCACTCATACTTTTTAATGCATACCCCAACCTACTAAGTTAGTCAGGCTGGGCTTTACAGAAAAAAATGCATCCTTGAAGCAGGTGCGAATATGAAGAATTGTTTTAATTTTTAAAAACATTCAACATATTGAACGTGTGCTGAACTGTACAGCACATATACCATGTGTGAAATGTTTCTGAATAGCCTAGACATAGAATTCTACACTACCATACACCACAGTGAAGGAATGGTTGAGCACATGGCGTTAGGCAGCCTAGTTGTGTGCCAGCGCAGGGGTAGTGAGCAGTAACTGGCTAGTTTTAATGAATTTGACTCTGCAGTGCTTTCATCCCCATTCAGAGTGCACCTCACTGTCTATTCTTGTCTCTTTGTGCCTCTTTTTGTGCCTCTTTTGTCTATTTGTGCCTTTTTGCTGCTTCCGCTGTTTTGTTTCTGGTCCCGTTCCTGCTGTGTGGGACGACACCTTGTGCCCCCCCCCCCCTGTCCTCAGCAACCTTGCCACACCCACAGATCATGCCTGAAACCTCAGCATCATACTCTACTCCTCCCTCACCATGAACTGAAAGATCAACGCTGTATCTTCCACATGCTTCAACACCCTCCGCGTACTCCACAAGATCTCTAATAGATCAGTAAGACTGTCACCCACACACCCATCACCAGCAGGCTGGACTATGGAAAAACCCCACAGCCGGAATCAGCAAATCTCTACTTCACAAACTCCAGACCCCTCAGAACGCCACAGACCGACTCGTCCTCAGCATCCCATGACAAGACCACTTCACCCAGAACTTATGAGCCCTGACACTGCAAGCATTCAGGAAGACCTTCAAGATCTGGCTCTTCGTGTGACCAGAGCTGCCCAAAACCCCCTTCCCCTAGCATCTTGAGACCCTCACTTGTGAGAAGTACGCTCTATTTCCAGCGATATTCAAGCATTGAGCCGCTATCGCCGGATATTTTATCACATTAGAGATAAACGTAGCATGTTATCTCTGTGATAATATTCGGCGATAGACAGCGATAAAAAAAAATGCGCTAAGCGCATTTAGCGATAAATATCGCTATTTGTTGCTAATATGCCCCAATGTTCCTAAAATGGTAGTAACAAGGTGGGCGATCTAAATTGATAAAAAAGAAATGGCTATCTCAAGGCTTGTTCAACCTTTTTTTTGGTTGACAACAGGCACCATGAACTTAAGGATTTTTTTTACATATACCAAGCTCTGGAGGTTTGTATATAAATACATTTTGTTAGGCATTACAATGGCTTTGATTGAGCTGAAATGGAGTAACACATTTAAAGTTGCTCCAAACAGGGGGCCCCAAAATATATATTACCTAGACCCCATGTATGCTTACGGTGTCGGGGAACATCATTTACAACGCGGTGTTAACATCGCACTACCTTTACCACTCTGCCATTACAACGCAAGTCATTACTACGACTTGCGCTGGATGTCGCTGTTGGTTAAGGAATATTGCAATTTTATATTCCAACACCTTCCCTACTGTTACGTGGGCTGGTGTTGGAATATAAAATTATAATAATACACAATCAGCGCCCTCCAACGCAAGTCGTTGTAACGACTTGCGTTGTAGAAACTGCGTTGTAAAGGACCGCGATCTAAAAGATCGCGTTGTACTGACATACAACCTACGGTGTCACTACAAGCAGGACAAGCAAAGTGTACTACTTTGCACACACGTTTACCTTCTGCGTTCTGCAGGTACTAACCGTTCCGTGCTTGGTGACAACAAAAACGATTAGCAAACGTTGAGAATTGCAGGAGCGCCGCCTACTTATTTCCCCCTTTTCTGTATGTTTCACTAGGGTCTGAAATGTGTGCATCATGATTACAAATAATAATTACGAATCACAAAGTACTTTTGCATATGGGGAATGCAGACTTGGCTTTAGCTCAACAGTTAGTAGCACTGGCTTTGGGAATTCAGCCTTTTGGGCTTGCAACCCCTTATGTCCCAACATTGTAAATAAAATAACGGTGTATACTCATAAAGATTACAAAATGAGGCCACCAAAATACCCAATTGCAAATGGACATAGTGATCAAAAATGTCTCATGCAAGTATTGCGCTGTTTGGCAGGAACACCGTGGTCTGGCTCAATCAGTTAGTTAACATTATGCAGTCCTTTCCTGCGCGGCGCTGCAAAGAGACGGAGCTGTGGTAAGATTACATTTGATGATAGATATTGTAGTGCAAGTGTTGAATATGTAAACAGACCTGGATGTGCCATATTTACATCTGAGTGATGCAAAATCCAATTACAGTCAGGTTTCGAAATGACCTTGTTTCACAGTCAGAGAGATGATGTTTATTTGGTTTATGATGGCCTTGGCGGCTCACCGAGAAAGCGAGCTGAGAGCTGTTACTGTGAATCATTACCTTTAAGATTTAATCTTTCTTTGAAGAAATAAGAGTGTTTCCGTGTTTCACAGAATATCTTGAACGAATTAACCTGTTTATCGGCGAGGAGTGTACAAACTGCTACATATCAATGGAGACAGCTCAGTTTATACAAGGTCAGTCCTCCACCCTCTTACTCTTAGGACAGCACATTTTGTCAGTGTTAAAATAAGAAAATTAACTTTTGTTGAAACTAACACTGGGGCCTATTTATCATTACTAGTGCAAAGCTGCGTTGCACAGAGTTGCACCAGACATTTCTGGGATATGTTGCAGCATTTTCGTGCACCATGGATATGCTGTATTTATGGGTTGGTGCACCAGGGCACAAGGTTGTCAAGTTCCCCAAGGATCATCACTAAGCCCTACGCTTCTCAACATCTACATGGCCCCCATTTCCGCCAATGTCAGAGAGCACGGGCTTAGCATCGTATCCTATGCTGACTACACCCAGCTCATCCTCTCACTAACGAAGAATCCTGAAGACACCAAACTCTGCTTCAGGAAGGAATGAAGAACGTGGCAGCCTGGATGAAGGACAGCGGCCTAAAGCACAACTCTGAGAAGACCGAGGTCCTCATCCTCGTCCCCCTGCACCTCTGCCTGGGACAGCACCTGGTGGCCCCCCGTCCTCGGAAGCCCACCCACCCCGACTGACCACGCTCGAAGCCTCGGCATAATCCTCGACTCCTCCCTCTCCATGAACCGTCAGTTCAATGCCGTCGCCTCCACCATCCTCAGTAAGACCTTCAAATGGATCCCCCCGACTGCAGAAAAACCGTCACCCAGATACTCATTACCAGCAGACTAGACTACGGCAACGCCCTCTACGCCGTAATCAACAAAACTCTTCTAAGCAAGCTTCAAACCATCCAGAACTCCACAGCCAGGCTCGTCCTAGGGACACCGTGCAACGAACATATGACCCAACACCTACGAAGCCTCCAGTGGCTCCCCGTCGAGAAGAGGGTCACCTTCAAACTCCTTCAAACTCCTGACCCATGCCTACAAATCTCTCAACAACATCCGACCCAAATACCTCAACGACTGAGTATGTTTCCACGTACCCAAGATACACCTCTGCCACGCCGAACTTGCCCTGGCAGAGGTCCCCTGCATCCGCAGAAGCAGAGCCAGCGGGAGAGCTTTCTCCTACATCGCAGCCAGAACCTGGAGCGAGCTCTCGGTCAACATCAGATGCTCCCCAACCCTCCACATGTTCAGGAAGGACCTCAAGACCTGGTGCTAATCTCCCCCCCCAAGCGCTGTGAGATCCTCACAGGTGAGAAGCACCCTCTATAAACCACTGATTGATTGATTGAAGGTCTGAAAATGCAGCACAAATTTTGACCAACAATTTCAAGAATGGCACAAACTGCTGAAACACGAGTGCTAGCCATGCGATACAAAGTTGATTTGCGTATCATAAAGCACCTTAACATGCTGCAAATCAGCATTGCATCACACAGGAGTGCTTTGTATCACAGGAATGTTCGAAAAAGCAGCGCAATCTACACTACCAATACTTCTCAATACACAGAAACATGGAAGGAGCCTCAAGGAGCCAGGAGGGTAACAACCCCAACCCTGAAAATGTGCCACCCTCAGAGGGGGCAAAAGAAGAGCAAGTGCAACTTCAATGTTGAAGAGAACCAGATACTAATCAGTCAGGTTACAAAGATTATTTGTTACCTCAAAATTTCCATTAGCAAGAAAGAATGTCATTTGGCAGTCCATAGTGGAAAACATAAACTGAGTTGTAGAAGCAAAAAGGACTGTACTTGAGTGTAAGAAAACGTGGCATGACTACTAACGCAGGACCAAAGAAAAACTGGCAATGAACCTTGAGGCAGCCATGAGGACTGGGGTAGGAGCTGATGTCCAGGAGGAGTTTGATCCATTAGAGGAGCAGGTGGTATCCCTCATTCCAGCCGAGTTGGTAGCTGGAGAGGAAAGTCAGGACACTGCTGAAGTAGAGGACCAGCAAGAACTACAGTGTGAGTGAAAACAAGGGACAATATATTATTAAACTGTCATGCAGTGCAACACAGCAAGACGCTTTGCTGTACTGCGCTTGGTGAAGGGGAATGGGCAGGAATGCTCCATACATTAACTCATTCTTCACATAACTTTCCTTTTCTTGGGTAGTACCAATTTTGTTCAGCCCAGCCAAGTTTTCCAAGTCCATGTGTGATGTGATGCACCAGTCCAGGAAATTCCTTTGAGTATTAGGACATATACTGTCATTTATTCCATGATAGAACATGACTACGAGTCCCGGAATACAAATTAAATAAGTGGGACTAGAATAACACATCATGAATGTGTTGTAAATAAAACAGCGATAAATGTTAAGCATTAGCTAAAGACATGAAATCGAGATTTACTTGTGTCGTTTTACCGCTAAAGTCTCTATCTTGGCTAGACTCCGTCCTCCATTTTGTTTGCTACGTATTGCCATGTGCCCGTCATGAGGCGAGTCCTACCTCTGTGCTAGTCACCGTTGGAGTTTGCCCAGCAACAGGCTATAAATAGTCCTTTGTGCATCTAGTGCATGCTCAGTGAAAAGCCACATCTGTGTTTAATCAGCTCGGATAGGAATGTGCATTTCCATGGGCTCCAAGAACCGTTAACTCCGCCTCTGTGTGGATCATGTCCAGATAATGTCCATATATGGTCGTAAATCATGTCCTTAGTTGAACCCTCCTACTTATGAGCCCCTTTCTTTGTGTATAAAAGGGGACTATGTGCTCGTGTTCTTTGTGCTACCTTGTACAATGCTGTAGAGTGTTGTGTTGGCTGTAGTACCACCTTTAAAGGTTTATTAAACTATGTCTTTGTATTTTCAGTTTCCGTGCAATTTCTTTGTATAGTCTCAATCAATCAATCAATCAAGACATTTATAGAGCGCACTACTCACCCGTAGGGTCTCAAGGCGCTAGGAGGGGGGGGGTGCCGTTACTGCTCGAACAGCCAGGTCTTGAGCTTCTTCCTGAAGGCGAGGTGGTCTTGGGTCAGGCGCAGGTCGGTCGGGAGGGAGTTCCAGGTCTTGGCGGCCAGGTAGGAGAAGGACCTTCCTCCTGTTGTCGCTCTTCGGATGCGGGGGACGGCGGCGAGGGCGTGGCTGGTTGATCTGAGGTGGCGCTTGGGAGCGTAGAAGTTGATTCGGTTGTTGAGGTAGCTCGGGCCTTGGTCGTGTAGGGCTTTGTGTGCGTGGGTGAGGAGACGGAAGGTGATTCTTTTGTTGACGGGGAGCCAGTGCAGGTCTCTCAGATGTCCGGAGATGTGGCTGTTTCGTGGGATGTCGAGGATGAGTCTGGCTGAGGCGTTCTGGATCCGCTGGAGTCTCTTCTGGAGCTTGGCGGTGGTTCCGGCGTAGAGGGCGTTGCCGTAGTCCAGTCGGCTAGTGACGAGGGCCTGGGTGACAGTCTTCCTGGTCTCGGTGGGGATCCACCAGAAGATCTTCCGTAGCATGCGTAGGATGTTGAAGCATGACGAGGAGACGGCGTTGACTTGTCTGGTCATGGAGAGGGAGGAGTCCAGGATGAAGCCCAGGTTGCGTGCGTGGTCCGTCGGTTTGGGTGTGGTGCCCAGGGCGGGGGGCCACCAGGAGTTGTCCCAGGCGGAGGGCGAGGAGCCCAGGATGAGGACCTCCGTCCTGTCTGAGTTCAGTTTCAGGCGGCTGGTCGTCATCCACTCGGCTACATCTCTCATCCCTTCGTGCAGGTTGGCTCTGGCGGCGGCGGGGTCGTTGGTCAGGGAGAGGATCAGCTGGGTGTCGTCGGCGTAGGAGATTATGTTGAGGTTGTGTTGGCGTGCGATGGCCGCGAGGGGGCTCATGTAGACGTTGAAGAGGGTGGGACTCAACGAGGATCCTTGAGGGACGCCGCAGATGACTTCGGTGGCCTCTGACTTGTACGGTGGTAGGCGGACTCTCTGTGTTCTTCCGTCGAGGAAGGAGGTGATCCATTCCAGTGCCTTCTCCTGGATTCCGATGTTGCCGAGGCGCTGCACTAGGGTGCGGTGGCAGACAGTGTCGAAAGCCGCGGAGAGGTCCAGGAGGATGAGGGCCGCTGTTTCTCCGTTGTCCATCAGGGTTCGGATGTCATCGGTGGCCGCGATGAGGGCGGTCTCGGTGCTGTGGTTGGCTCGGAAGCCAGACTGTGAGGGGTCGAGGGATCCATTCGTCTCGAGGAAGGCGGCCAGCTGTTTGTTGACGGTCTTTTCGATGACTTTGGCCGGGAACGGGAGGAGCGAGATGGGACGGTAATTCTTGAGTTCGGTGGGGTCCGCTGTAGGTTTCTTGAGAAGAGCGCTGAGTTCTGCGTGCTTCCAGCTCTCCGGGAAGGTGACGGTGTCGAAGGAGGTGTTGATAATGTCCCGCAGGTGGGGTGCGATGACAGCGTCGGCCTTGTTGAAGATGTGGTGAGGGCAGGGGTCAGTCGGAGATCCGGAGTGGACGGAGTTCATTGTGCGGATGGTGTCTTCGGTGCTGATCGGAGTCCAGGCGCGGAGGGTGGTGGTGGGTGGAGTTGCTGCGGTTGTGGCGTGCGTTGGTTGGGTGCTGAAGCTGTTGTGTATGTCCGCGATCTTGTTGTGGAAGTAGGACGCGAGGGAGTTGCAGAGGTCTTGCGACGGGGTGATGTCGTTGTTTCCGGCGTTGGGGTTGGAGAGCTCTTTCACGATGTTGAAGAGTTCCTTGCAGTTGTGTGCATTGTTGTCCAGCCGGTCCTTGTATGTGTTTTTCTTGGTGGTGCGGATCAGTTGGTGGTGTTTCCGGGTGGCGAGCTTGAGGGTGGTCATGTTGTCCGTTGTTGGTTCCCTTCTCCATACTTTCTCGAGGGCTCGGCAGTTCTTCTTGGAGCTCTTGAGTTCGTCGGTGAACCATGGGGTTTTTCTGCTGCCGGGTCTGCTGGGCGGGGTCCTCAGAGGGGCGAGTTCGTCCGCGCAGTTGCTGATCCACTTCGTGAGGTTGTCGGCGGCCTGGCTGGGGTTCGCTGAGCCGGCCGGAGGGTGCTGGCTCAGGGAGGCGGTGAGCTGGTCGGCTGTGATCTTGTTCCAGCTTCTTCGGGCAACCTGTTGCTGGTGGTGGTGGATCGTCGTTCTTTTGAAGGTGAAGTGGACGCAGCTGTGGTCCGTCCAGTGGAGTCCTGTTGCGTGGCTGAAGGCGATGTCTTTGCTGGATGAGAAGACGGCGTCGAGTGTGTGTCCGGCGAGGTGGGTGGGGGTGGACACCAGCTGCTTGAGTCCGAGGTTGGCGAGGTTGTCGAGCAGGGTGATGGTGTTGCGGTCGCTGTTGTTCTCCAGGTGGAAGTTGAGGTCCCCCAGGAGGATGTAGTCGGCGGAGGGGAGGGCATGCGGGCTGATGAAGTCGGCGATGTCCTCGCTGAATCGTGTGCGTGGTCCCGGGGGTCGGTAGATCAGGGTGCCTCTGAGGGTGGTCTTCGGGTCGGTGTGGATCTGGAAGTGCAGGTGTTCGGCGGTGGTTAGGGTGTCGTCGGTGTTGGTCGTGATGCGGATGGTGTCTCTGTGGATGATGGCGATGCCTCCTCCCGTCTGGTTGGCGGTGCGGTCCCTCCGGGTGATCTTGTAGCCCTCTGGGATGGCGATGGCGATGTCGGGCGCTGAGGAGGCGTTCATCCAGGTCTCCGTGAGGAAGGCGATGTCAGGGGCTGTGGTGTCGAGGAGGTTCCAGAGTTCGATGGCGTGTCTGTGGACGGAGCGGGTGTTGAGCAGGATGCACTTGAGGAGGTTGCTGCTGGTGTTAGGCTTGGCGGGTGTTGGTGCGGGGTTGGTCCGGATGCAGGTGAACTTGCAGGCGTGGCAGCTGAAGGGTCCGTGGGTGTGCTTCGGGGTGGCTCGGTGACATCCCGGGATGGCGCCGGTGTTGAGTGCGATGAGTTCGGCGGCGTTGTAGGTTCGTCGGGTCGGCTTCCGTCAGTGGGGGCCAGGGGTCCTGGCACTGGGCGCGGTCCAGGCGCGGACGGGCGCAGACGGGCTTACCTTTGGCTGCACGTTCGCACGTCGCCATATATGGCCAAGTGCGCGGGGGGGCGGAGCAGCTGGGAGGCGGGAGCGGGGAGGGTACAGAAGGCAAAAGGGGCGGGGTTTCGCGGCGGTGGCGGGAAGCGGGGAGGGAGGGTGAACGGCGGCAAAAACAGCGGCAAACAGGAAGGAAATCCACAATACAGAAAAAACAGGCAATACAATTTACAAAAGCAGATTGACAAGGTACAACAGCAGGGGCAGGTTAGGAGAGCAGGGACCACGCCGCTCGGGGGCCGGGGGCGTGGTCACGCGCCGGTAGCGAGGCAGTCAGGCAGGGAGGGAGAGCACACGCAGCAGCTGGTGGCCGTGCGGCGCGGGGGTGTCCTAGAGTCTGAGGACTTCGTGTACAGAAGGGCGAACCCTTCGCACTCGCAGGCCTTGCTGAGGCCTGTACACATCAATTGGCGCCCGACACGTGGGGCTCATCGACGACTCGGATGCTCGAAGGATTGGTCGTGACGAAGGATTGGAACTTTGTCGGGGACGTGATCACTGCCAGCGGCGTTTTAGTCCTGGCATCCCGAGGTTTTCTTCCTTTCCTTCTGACCTGACCATCTGGGTGGCGCCGGTCTTCGACTGAGATCTCTTCTGTCGGTTTGCCGCGTAGTGGCCGTTTGGGCGAATTTGGAACTTGGCAGTTGGAATCTGGACGCTCTTGACTGGTAAGAGCCGTTATACGGTACTTGCTGCGAGCTTTTGAAGTCTGGGTTGGCAAGGCAGTTTTAGGATACGCTTGTGTGACTATATGATTCTGTGAGGACTAGTCTTTTGAATATGAATTTTTTAATATGAATATGAGATATATGCGTTGCAACACATATAGGCAGGCAAGGTGGAGAGATTTCTCCTGAATTTTGAATTTGAGCGGCAACATTTCTGTGCCTTTTTATTTAACTTATTATCGACATGCCTGTTTTTAGCTCACTCCGTAAGTGGTGCTGCTGTTTTGGAAGTGACCGGTTAAGACTTGAGGAATCACAGCCGGCTCCCCCAGAGGGGACGCCGAATAGGGATATGTATGTGAAATTTGGTCTTTCTCCTATAATGTACAGCACGTTGTGGAGAAAATATACCAAAAAGAATCCTGAGTTGCATTGGCCATTGTATGGATCGTTTGACTTGCGGAAAATTGAGTATGTGGAACAGTGTATGTGTAAACGTCGTGTGAGACAAGATATGTTTGAGTGTGTTCGCATGTGGGTGAAAGAAGTGGGTGAGCGCGAGAAACGTGAGAAAGCGCTGATTGAGGAAGAGCAACGAAAGAGCGATCGTGATAAAGAACAAGAATTAAAAAGACGTGAAACCAAGGAATTAGAAGAAAAACAGGAAAAGGATCGTAGATTACAAATATCTGGCTGGTATGCTATTCGGCAGCCTCTCTATCCTGTCCTTAATAAACCTGATGATGATTTTTCGTTATTAGATCGCTCTCCACCTCTGTACGCTGGACCGTCCGCCCCGAGGGGAGGTGAGGATTCTGGATTGCCCCCTGACAAGGTGGATGCGCGGTCCATGTTATCAACCGATCGTATGGCTGACCTTCGAAAAATTGTTCATAGAATTCTTAAAGCTACTGTTTCTCTTTCTGACGTAATGCGGTTTCTTGAAGACTGGCGGGATAGGGAGAAATTATATTTCACTGAGACTCTTTCTAGCAACAAGATTTCCTTTTTTCGGAAATATTCCGATGTTCTTGAACCTGAGGATGTGATACATGATTCTAAAGAATTGCGTAAAGGTCTTTTCCTTCCTTCTCAGGTGCCAGCTGCCGTCCGACGATTGTTCGCGTTGCTGGAGGATGCGTTTCGATTGCGGGAGGAAGCTCGGAGAAAAAGGAGGGATGAAGAGCAAGCGAACTCGGATTCTGGCGGGGAACAGGCGTCTACTCTTCATTCAGATAAGAACAAGATAGAGCATGCTAAACCTATGCGAGAGGCAGCGCCTTTATATGTTCCTCCTAAAGGAGCGGGTACCAGTTCAGACAAATCTTCCCCTGATGCTCAAGGGTATTTCATTTATAATTGGGTTTATACTCCTTGGAATAGAGCGGATGTTATGGCATTAAAAGCTGCTTTACCTGATCCCCGTAAGAATCCTGCTGCCTTCTATGAGGAAGTTGAAGGGGCTCTGAACTCTTGTACTATGACGCTCGCTGATATTGATTTATTCTTTGGCCTTATATTACCCCCTGATATGTGGAGGTCAGTACGGAGGGTAGATGATCTTCTCACTTTTAAGGTTAAATGGTCGGATATTGAAGATGAAGATAGAGAAAGGAAACCTGCACAGAAACCGCCTCAAACGATTCTAGACCTTCCGGCTGCTATTTTGACTAAATTAAAAACAATTTTTCCCCCTAAAAGATTGATTGGACTATGTTAGCATCGTGTAAACAGAAAGTAGATGAATCGGTCTCAAATTTCTTTATGCGATTCGAGGAAACTTTTCATGATTTTAGTGGCCAGTCGCTTACGGACGACACGGGCCGACACCTTTTTGTTGACAAATATGTTTCAAATTTATTGCCAGGAGTAGCAGCTCGTTTAAAAGCGAGTGAAAGCTCTTGGACGACTTCGACTCCGGCATCCCTCCTAACGATGGCTCAGTATTCCGAGCGTCAGGAATTAGAAGCGAAAGGTAATGAAGAGAAGAAAACTAAAGATTTGAAAACGAAGGTTATGTTAGCACAAGTATATGGTCCACCCCTTAGAGGTTCTGATAGGGGCGGTCGAGGATCTTATGGGTCTCCCTTTGTGCGTTCGGATGTGGCTAAGGACCAATGTGCGTATTGTAGACAGTTTGGCCATTGGGCTAGAGATTGCCCGTTGGTGCGTGCGCAGCGGCAAGGGCGTGGTCAAGGCCCAACAAGAAATTGAGGGGGTTTTTCAGGTCCCCGGGGAAATACAAACGATCGTGCTAGGTTTGAATCTAATGTACGACCACGAGATGGGTGTAATGTTTTTGATCGACGGAATCAATGTCAAATATCTGATCCTGAACGCTCTGAATATCACGATTCACAGTATGCATAGGATTGCGTAGGATGGGGTGAGGAATCAGTTGAAGTGCCAGTAGATCAGAGGGGTCCTTATGTTACAGCCCATGTTTTGGGTTCTACTGATCGGTTTTTGGTTGATACAGGAGCTACTCGTAGCGCTTTGTCTCAACAATTGGTTCCAAGGGCTCCCCTGTCTGGCTTAACAATTACATCCATAGGGTTCGATGGAACGCCTTCTCCTAGCCCATTATCACAACCTCTCGCACTTCATGTAGATAGGTTTGTTGCACCAGGTCCTTTTTTACTTTCCCCAAAGACGCCTGATAACATTGTGGGTCTAGATATGCTCAAGCATTTTAGAGCGATAATACGTTGCTCCCCTGAAGGAGTGCGTGCTATTTTGAATGATAACTATCCATCAATGGAGAGAGTGTGTACGGTTAAGGAGGATACTGCGCTGGCCTCCCTACCTCCTACTTTATGGGCTACTTCGGATACAGATGTAGGACAGATGGTCATTCCCCCAGTGCATATCAGTGTAAAGGAGGGAGCGTTGTTGCCACGCCTCCCTCAATATCACATTTCACAGGAGGGGGAGGAGGCGCTTATCCGCATTGTGCAGGATCTCATTAAAGTGGGGGTAGTGGAGGAAGTTCCATACAATGTATGTAATAGCCCTATCTTACCGATTTTGAAAAAAGACACTGATACTCGGATCTATCGTTTTATCATTGACCTTCGGGAAGTTAACAAAATTGTGATCCCTCAATACCCGGTGGTTTCTGATATTACGACACTTCTTACCATGGTTCCACCAACTGCAACTACGTTCTCTGTTATAGACTTGAAGAACGCTTTCTTTTCGATCCCTATTCATCCTGATAGCCGATATCTTTTTGGCTTCACTTTGAATAATCGATGGGATTGATTTTGTAGAGTTCCTCAAGGCTATACCGAGAGTCCTAGCATTTATAGCCAAGCGCTAAAACGACAATTGGATTCTTTTACTCTACCTGAAGGTGTGGCGCTGATACAATATGTCGATGACATCTTGTAGGCGGCCGACACTCCTGAGCAGTGTGAGACGAGTACATTGTCTCTACTTGCCTTCTTGGCATCACAGAATAACAAAGTATCGAAAAAGAAATTGCAATATTGTAGACCAAAGGTGACCTACTTAGGACACCTTTTGTCTAAGGAGGGACATGCACTCACGCCAGATCGTATTCAAGCAATTTTAGACACTCCACTACCCTCTACACAGAAAGATGTTCGAGCATTTTTGGGTCTCACTTCCTTTTGCAGACAGTGGATTTTGGGTTTTTCACACATAGTTAAGCCATTGTTAGCGCTTTTATTAAAGGATACTCCAATCCCTCTTCCCTGGACAAATGAGTGTGAGAATGCTTTCCAGCAATTACGGCAGGCCCTTTGTTCAGCACCAGTGTTAGGTACCCCTGATTACATGAAACTTTTCACATTGTACGTGCATGAGAGAGATGGATGCGCATTATCAGTGTTAGTACAGATGCACAGTGATAAACAACGACCGTGCGCATATTTCTCGGCAGTGCTTGACCCTGTTGCGCGAGCGCTGCCTGGATGTTTTTGCTCAGTTGCAGCAACAGCTGTGTCAATACGCCAGAGTGAGGCGATTGTGTTATCTCATAAGCTATTGGTGTTGGTCCCCCATGCTGTTGATGCCCTTTTGAATCAGACAAAGACGCAGCACTTAACCAGTGCTCGTCTAACAGGATATGAGCTGACATTGTTGGCTCCTCATATTACACTGAAGAGATGTGCAACACTAAACCCAGCCACGTTGTTGCCATTTCCGGCGACTCACCCTGAGGCGCATGAGATACATGACTGTGTCTTTGTGACTGAGGAACAGACGAAGGGTCGTATTGATTTGCAAGATACGCCCTTTACAGATGTAGATGGGGAGCTGTGGGTGGATGGGTCTTGCTTGAAGCTACCAGATGGGACTACTTCAGCAGCATATGCAATTACTACATTAAGCACAATAGTGGAGACAGCACGCATACCGCAGAAATCAGCTCAAGCAGCAGAACTAATAGCATTGATACGAGCATGTGAGCTTAGTGCAGGATTATGCGTGAATGTTTATACAGACAGCCTCTATGCCTTTGGAGTAGCGCACGATTTTGGCCTACTCTGGAAGGAAAGGGGCTTTTTGACATCTCATGGAGCACAGATAATGTATGGAGAATTAGTACATAGCCTTTTGACTGCATTGACCTATCCAAAGAAGACAGCTATAGTGAAATGTAGTGCACACAAGAAAGTGACAGACAAAGTGGGAGAAGGGGATGCTTTTGCAGATCAAGTGGCACGTGAAACTGCGATGCAGCCTGAGGCCACTTCGATGTATGTTGTGAAGTCACAAGCTGAGCGGTGGCATGATGCTAGGAAAGAGGTACTAGAAATACAGAGGACCGCTTCTGATAAAGAGCGGGAGCAATGGTCCAAGGATGGAGAGTTGGATGATGAAGGATGTTGGAGGAGTAAACAGATGGATAAGTGGAATTTACCCACAGCCTTTGTACAACCTATGGTTCAGATTGCACATGGGTTAGCACATGTTGGAGCTTCAGCAATTGTGAAATTGCTTACACAAGTTTGGGAGCATCCAGAGATTGCTAGCACAGCTAAGAGAGTGGTACAGACCGGTATGATTTGTTTGAGGTACAATACAGGAAAAGGGACACAAACTCCAACAGGAGGATTTGCAACACCTACTTCACCTTTTGAAGTATTGCAGATGGATTATATTCAGCTGGAACGCTGTAATAATCTGAAATATGTCCTAGTTGTGGTTTGTGCATTCAGTAAGTGGATTGAAGCATACCCTACGAAGGATAATACTGCACTTACTACGGCGAAGGTGTTATTGAAGGAATTCTTTCCTCGATATGGTGTTTGCAGATTGTTGTGGAGTGATAACGGACCTCATTTTATAGCGGACGTTGTCAAGTATGTCCTGAAAGGATTGGGAGTTAAGCAGAAGTTTCATGCAGTGTTTCACCCGCAGTCAGCAGGATTGGTGGAAAAGTACAATGGGACTTTGAAGCTAAAACTCGCAAAGATACAGGCTTCCACTGCTTTGACTTGGCCAGATGCTTTGCCTTTGGCATTATTGTCTATCAGATCAGGACCGCATTCTCGGACGGGTCTTACCCCATACGAGATAGTTTTCGGGCGCCCCATGAATATATGGGGAGTGCCCAAACCAAGCTCAGTGTATGATGTACCTTGTGTTTTAATGAATGACTATTTGGCATAATTAACTGACAGTTTGGTTTCTATTCATCAACAGGTTCGAGAAGCGCTCCCTGATCGGTCCACAGGTGAAGGCCATAATCTTCGGCCTGGGGATTTTATTCTCGTAAAGCCATTCGAGAGGTCGAGCAGTCTGGAGCCGAGGTGGTGTGGTCCTGAGCAGGTTCTTCTGTCTACGAGGACAGCTGTCTGAGTCACCAATCGCAAGAACTGGATACATTCCATTCACTGGCAAAAGGTGCAACCCGGACTCGTGGAGCCTGCTGTGTTGACGGACCATCGAGACCTCTTGACTGCAGAAAAAGGCCGTGCTGTGGAACCTGACGACATTGAGGAGTTCTTCCGGACCCAACAGTTTCTGGAACGAGAAGATATAATTTGCGATCAAGGAAAGAGCCTGCGGTTGTGTGAAGTTGTCAGAACGGTCTCTAGGTTACTGAAACGGAGAGCCGATGAGGCAAGGGGGGGGATCAGCCATGCATTAGTGTAGTGACACCCGTCTTGGCCCGCCGGTGAAGAAAACAACGGCTACCTAGGGGTACGAGTTCTGACAACACTTTAGTTTCAGGAAGATACTGTGTGCATTTGTTCGAATGGATAAGAAGAAGATTTTCTGTGCTGTAGGGTTCACTGCTACTGTAGCAGTTGTTGCTACAATCACGTGGTTTGTTGAGGATGAAATTCCTGCCCGTGAGTTCTATGTTGTTTCCACTCCTATCCCAGAAGAGCATTTCTTTTCTACACTTCCATATCAAGAGTTGAAGCATCGACAGTCATATTTGAATAACACTTTTATCCAAATGCTGCATTATACCCACGTAGCTACAAATGCCACGAACTGTTAGATATGTGGGATGATGCTGGCACATCAGAAGAAGGGGGGAACACCGTTTATACCTCTCCCTTTCTCTCATAATGGCTCTTGTCGAGCCTGGTACACTTTGCTTTTTGCTACAAGAAAACCTACAGTGGGTAGAATGCTTTTTAGACTGAATAAAGAATGCCACCAGGATAAGGAAGGCCATCCACAAGCCATTGGAACTATATATGAATGGGAAGAATATCGACCGGACAATGAATCAACGCCCTACATCTTTACGAACACTAGAGACATTGTTGGCAATGAAAAGTTTGTGATTTCAGTGGCCCAAGCACAAGTAGACTTATGTGTACAAAGTGTAGGCTATATTACTTTAGGGGTTAGTGATTGTATTGTTATACTGAATATTGATGGTTTGAATAATAGCACATTCCTTGCCTCTCATAATACTTACTTTGTATGTGGTAATAGGGGTTATTATCGTCTACCAGCTGGATGGTCTGGGGTGTGTTATGTAGCATTTCTGTTACCACCTGTATTTTTGGCACCTGCTTCATATCATAGAGACTTGAAACTACTGAATAATGTGACTGTAAATAGATACATGCGGACTTTGTCCATTGATGAAGTGGACCAGACAGATACTAGTCTGCAACAGTATATAGATTTTAATTTGGGATTGTTTTTATTTGTTGGAGCTGCTCTCAATAGTAGAAAGATACGGCGGTTAACGAGAGTAGTAGAAGCTGTGACAAATCAAACTGCTGCAGCCCTTGGCAACCTTACTGAAGAGTTACAAATTACTAGAATTGTTGTGTTGCAGAACCGTATGGTTCTGGACGTTATGTTAGCAGATAGAGGTGGTGCTTGTAGAATTATCGGAAGTAGTTGTTGTGTGTTCATCCCTGATCATACTCCTTCTGTGTACAAAGCAATAAATAAACTACATAAGATCGCAGCTGATATACATGTTGAGAACGGAAATTGGACCTTCTCATCCTGGTTTTGGACTCTAATCTCCACATGGCGTTGGAAAATACTTACGGGTTTATGTATAATTATTGCAATTATTTTTACATGTTGTGTATGTATTCAATGTAGTCCAATGATATGTTCCCTTTGCATTTCTTCCTGTATCCCTAATAAACGAGTGAGGCTGTCCGCCAGAAAAGTATAACCAAAGAGGTAGCAGACATGATGAGCATCGATATCAACGATGAGTATTTAGATTACCCTAGAAAACCGAATGTCTTCAGCTAATGCTGAAAGGGTCGTCTGTTGTACATAAAACTGCGATAAATGTTAAGCATTAGCTTAAGACATGAAATCGAGATTTACTTGTGGCGTTTTACCGCTAAAGTCTCTATCTTGGCTAGACTCCATCCTCTATTTTGTTTTCTACGTATTGCCATGTGCCCGTCATGAGGCGAGTCCTACCTCTGTGCTAGTCACCGTTGGAGTTTGCCCAGCAACAGGCTATAAATAGTCCTTTGTGCATCTAGCGCATGCTCAGTGAAAAGCCACATCTGTGTTTAATCAGCTCGGATAGGAATGTGCATTTCCATGGGCTCCAAGAACCGTTAACTGCGCCTCTGTATCGATCATGTCCAGATAATGTCCTTATATGGTCGTAAATCATGTCCTGAGTTGAACCCTCCTACTTATGAGCCCCTTTCTTTGTGTATAAAAGGGGACTATGTGCTTGTGTTCTTTGTGCTACCTTGTACAATGCTGTAGAGTGTTGTGTTGGCTGTAGTACCACCTTTAAAGGTTTATTAAACTATGTCTTTGTATTTTCACTTTCCGTGCAATTTCTTTGTATAGTCTGAGGACTTCGTGTACAGAAGGGCGAACCCTTCGCACTCGCAGGCCTTGCTGAGGCCTGTACACATCAATTGGCGCCCGACACGTGGGGCTCATCGACGACTCGGATGCTTGAAGGATTGGTCGTGACGAAGGATTGGAACTTTGTCGGGGACGTGATCACTGCCAGCGGCGTTTTAGTCCTGGCATCCCGAGGTTTTCTTCCTTCCCTTCTGACCTGACCATCTGGGTGGCGCCGGTCTTCGACTGAGATCTCTTCTGTCGGTTTGCCGCGTAGTGGCCGTTTGGGCGAATTTGGAACTTGGCAGTTGGAATCTGGACGCTCTTGACTGGTAAGAGCCGTTATACGGTACTTGCTGCGAGCTTTTGAAGTCTGGGTTGGCAAGGCAGTTTTAGGATACGCTTGCTGTGACTATATGACTATGTGAGGACTAGTCTTTTGAATATGAATTTTTTAATATGAATATGAGATATATGCATTGCAACACATATAGGCAGGCAAGGTGGAGAGATTTCTCCTGAATTTTGAATTTGAGCGGCAACGTTTCTGTGCCTTTTTATTTAACTTATTATCGACATGCCTGTTTTTAGCTCACTCCGTAAGTGGTGCTGCTGTTTTGGAAGTGACCGGTTAAGACTTGAGGAATCACAGCCGGCTCCCCCAGAGGGGACGCCGAATAGGGATATGTATATGAAATTTGGTCTTTCTCATATAATGTACAGCACGTTGTGGAGAAAATATACCAAAAAGAATCCTGAGTTGCGTTGGCCATTGTATGGATCGTTTGACCTGCGGAAAATTGAGTATGTGGAACAGTGTATGTGTAAACGTCGTGTGAGACAAGATATGTTTGAGTGTGTTCGCATGTGGGTGAAAGAAGTGGGTGAGCGCGAGAAACGTGAGAAAGCGCTGATTGAGGAAGAGCAACGAAAGAGCGATCGTGATAAAGCACAAGAATTAAAAAGACGTGAAACCAAGGAATTAGAAGAAAAACAGGAAAAGGATCGTAGATTACAAATATCTGGCTGGTATGCTATTCGGCAGCCTCTCTATCCTGTCCTTAATAAACCTGATGATGATTTTTCGTTATTAGATCGCTCTCCACCTCTGTACGCTGGACCGTCCGCCCCGAGGGGAGGTGAGGATTCTGGATTGCCCCCTGACAAGGTGGATGCGCGGTCCATGTTATCAACCGATCGTATGGCTGACCTTCGAAAAATTGTTCATCGAATTCTTAAAGCTACTGTTTCTCTTTCTGACGTAATGCGGTTTCCCGAAGACTGGCGGGATAGGGAGAAATTATATTTCACTGAGACTCTTTCTAGCAACAAGATTTCCTTTTTTCGGAAATATTCCGATGTTCTTGAACCTGAGGATGTGATACATGATTCTAAGGAATTGCGTAAAGGTCTTTTCCTTCCTTCTCAGGTGCCAGCTGCCGTCCGACGATTGTTCGCGTTGCTGGAGGATGCGTTTCAATTGCGGGAGGAAGCTCGGAGAAAAAGGAGGGATGAAGAGCAAGCAAACTCGGATTCTGGCGGGGAACAGGCGTCTACTCTTCATTCAGATAAAAACAAGATAGAGCATGCTAAACCTATGCGAGAGGCAGCGCCTTTATATGTTCCTCCTAAAGGAGCGGGTACCAGTTCAGACAAATCTTCCCCTGATGCTCAAGGGTATTTCATTTATAATTGGGTTTATACTCCTTGGAATAGAGCGGATGTTATGGCATTAAAAGCTGCTTTACCTGATCCCCGTAAGAATCCTGCTGCCTTCTATGAGGAAGTTGAAGGGGCTCTGAACTCTTGTACTATGACGCTCGCTGATATTGATTTATTCTTTGGCCTTATATTACCCCCTGATATGTGGAGGTCAGTACGGAGGGTAGATGATCTTCTCACTTTTAAGGTTAAATGGTCGGATATTGAAGATGAAGATAGAGAAAGGAAACCTGCACAGAAACCGCCTCAAACGATTCTAGACCTTCCGGCTGCTATTTTGACTAAATTAAAAACAATTATTCCCCCTAAAAAGATTGATTGGACTATGTTAGCATCGTGTAAACAGAAAGTAGATGAATCGGTCTCAAATTTTTTTATGCGATTCGAGGAAACTTTTCATGATTTTAGTGGCCAGTCGCTTACGGACGACACGGGCCGACACCTTTTTGTTGACAAATATGTTTCAAATTTATTGCCAGGAGTGGCAGCTCGTTTAAAAGCGAGTGAAAGCTCTTGGACGACTTCGACTCTGGCATCCCTCCTGATGATGGCTCAGTATTACGAGCGTCAGGAATTAGAAGCGAAAGGTAATGAAGAGAAGAAAACTAAAGATTTGAAAACGAAGGTTATGTTAGGACAAGTATATGGTCCACCCCATAGAGGTTCTGATAGGGGCGGTCGAGGATCTTATGGGTCTCCCTTTGTGCGTTCGGATGTGGCTAAGGACCAATGTGCGTATTGTAGACAGTTTGGCCATTGGGCTAGAGATTGCCCGTTGGTGCGTGCGCAGCGGCAAGGGCGTGGTCAAGGCCCAACAAGAAATCGAGGGGTTTTTTCAGGTCCCCGGGGAAATACAAACGATCGTGCTAGGTTTGAATCTAATGTACGACCACGAGATGGGTCTAATGTTTTTGATCGACGGAATCAATGTCAAATATCTGATCCTGAACGCTCTGAATATCACAATTAACAGTATGCATAGGATTGCGTAGGATGGGGTGAGGAATCTATTGAAGTGCCAGTAGATCAGAGGGGTCCTTATGTTACGGCCCATATTTTGGGTTCTACTGATCGGTTTTTGGTTGATACAGGAGCTACTCGTAGCGCTTTGTCTCAACAATTGGTTCCAAGGGCTCCCCTGTCTGGCTTAACAATTACATCCATAGGGTTCGATGGAACGCCTTCTCCTAGCCCATTATCACAACCTCTCGCACTTCATGTAGATAAGTTTGTTGCACCATGTCCATTTTTACTTTCCCCAAAGACGCCTGATAACATTGTGGGTCTAGATATGCTCAAGCATTTTAGAGCAACAATACGTTGCTCCCCTGAAGGAGTGCGTGCTATTTTGAATGATAACTATCCATCAATGGAGAGAGTGTGTACGGTTAAGGAGGATACTGCGCTGGCCTCCCTACCTCCTACTTTATGGGCTACTTCGGATACAGATGTAGGACAGATGGTCATTCCCCCAGTGCATATCAGTGTAAAGGAGGGAGCCGTGTTGCCACGCCTCCCTCAATATCACATTTCACAGGAGGGGGAGGAGGCGCTTATGTGCAGGATCTCATTAAAATGGGGGTAGTGGAGGAAGTTCCATACAATGTATGTAATAGCCCTATCTTACCGATTTTGAAAAAAGACACTGATACTCGGATCTATCGTTTTATCATTGACCTTCGGGAGGTTAACAAAATTGTGATCCCTCAATACCTGGTGGTTTCTGATATTACGACACTTCTTACCATGGTTCCACCAACTGCAACTACGTTCTCTGTTATAGACTTGAAGAACGCTTTATTTTCGATCCCTATTCATCCTGATAGCCGATATCTTTTTGGCTTCACTTTGAATAATCGATTGGATAGATTTTGTAGAGTCCCTCAAGGCTATACCGAGCGTCCTAGCATGTATAGCCAAGCGCTAAAACGAAAATTGGATTCTTTTACTCTACCTGAAGGTGTGGCGCTGATACAATATGTCGATGACATCTTGTAGGCGGCCGACACTCCTGAGCAGTGTGAGACGAGTACATTGTCTCTACTTGCCTTCTTGGCATCACAGAATCACAAAGTATCGAAAAAGAAATTGCAATATTGTAGACCAAAGGTGACCTACTTAGGACACCTTTTGTCTAAGGAGGGACATGCACTCACGCCAGATCGTATTCAAGCAATTTTAGACACTCCACTACCCTCTACACAGAAAGATGTTCGGGCATTTTTGGGTCTCACTTCCTTTTGCAGACAGTGGATTTTGGGTTTTTCACACATAGTTAAGCCATTGTTAGCGCTTTTAACAAAGGATACTCCATTCCCTCTTCCCTGGACAAATGAGTGTGAGAATGCTTTCCAGCAATTACGGCAGGCCCTTTGTTCAGCACCAGTGTTAGGTACCCCTGATTACATGAAACCTTTCACATTGTACGTGCATGAGAGAGATGGATGCGCATTATCAGTGTTAGTACAGATGCACAGTGATAAACAACGACCTTGCGCATATTTCTCGGCAGTGCTTGACCCTGTTGCGCGAGCGCTGCCTGGATGTTTTTGCTCAGTTGCAGCAACAGCTGTGTCAATACGCCAGAGTGAGGGGATTGTGTTATCTCATAAGCTATTGGTGTTGGTCCCCCATGCTGTTGATGCCCTTTTGAATCAGACAAAGACGCAGCACTTAACCAGTGCTCGTCTAACAGGATATGAGCTGACATTGTTGGCTCCTCATATTACACTGAAGAGATGTGCAACACTAAACCTAGCCACGTTGTTGCCATTTCCGGCGACTCACCCTGAGGCGCATGAGATACATGACTGTGTCTTTGTGACTGTGGAACAGACGAAGGGTCGTATTGATTTGCAAGATACGCCCTTTACAGATGTAGATGGGGAGCTGTGGGTGGATGGGTCTTGCTTGAAGCTACCAGATGGGACTACTTCAGCAGCATATGCAATTACTACATTAAGCACAATAGTGGAGACAGCACGCATACCGCAGAAATCAGCTCAAGCAGCAGAACTAATAGCATTGATACAAGCATGTGAGCTTAGTGCAGGATTATGTGTGAATGATTATACAGACAGCCTCTATGCCTTTGGAGTAGCGCACGATTTTGGCCTACTCTGGAAGGAAAGGGGCTTTTTGACCTCTCATGGAGCACAGATAATGTATGGAGAATTAGTACATAGCCTTTTGACTGCATTGACCTTTCCAAAGAAGACAGCTATAGTGAAATGTAGTGCACACAAGAAAGTGACAGACTAAGTGGGAGAAGGGAATGCTTTTGCATATCGAGTGGCACGCGAAACTGCGATGCAGCCTGAGGCCACTTCGATGTATGTTGTGAAGTCACAAGCTGAGCGGTGGCATGATGCTAGGAAAGAGGTACTAGAAATACAGAGGACCGCTTCTGATAAAGAGCGGGAGCAATGGTCCAAGGATGGAGAGTTGGATGATGAAGGATGTTGGAGGAGTAAACAGATGGATAAGTGGAATTTACCCACAGCCTTTGTACAACCTATGGTTCAGATGGCACATGGGTTAGCACATGTTGGAGCTTCAGCAATTGTGAAATTGCTTACACAAGTTTGGGAGCATCCAGAGATTGCTAGCACAGCTAAGAGAGTGGTACAGACCGGTATGATTTGTTTGAGGTACAATACAGGAAAAGGGACACAAACTCCAACAGGAGGATTTGCAACACCTACTGCACCTTTTGAAGTATTGCAGATGGATTATATTCAGCTGGAATGCTGTAATAATCTGAAATATGTCCTAGTTGTGGTTTGTGCATTCAGTAAGTGGATTGAAGTATACCCTACGAAGGATAATACTGCACTTACTACGACGAAGGTGTTATTGAAGGAATTCTTTCCTCGATATGGTGTTTGCAGATTGTTGTGGAGTGATAACGGACCTCATTTTATAGCGGACGTTGTCAAGTATGTCCTGAAAGGATTGGGAGTTAAGCAGAAGTTTCATGCAGTGTTCCACCCGCAGTCAGCAGGATTGGTGGAAAAGTACAATGGGACTTTGAAGCTAAAACTCGCAAAGATACAGGCTTCCACTGCTTTGACTTGGCCAGATGCTTTGCCTTTGGCATTATTGTCTAGCAGATCAGGACCGCATTCTCGGACGGGTCTTACCCCATACGAGATAGTTTTCGGGCGCCCCATGAATATATGGGAAGTGCCCAAACCAAGCGCAGTGTATGATGTACCTTGTGTTTTAATGAATGACTATTTGGCATAATTAACTGACAGTTTGGTTTCTATTCATCAACAGGTTCGAGAAGCGCTCCCTGATCGGTCCACAGGTGAAGGCCATAATCTTCGGCCTGGGGATTTTGTTCTCGTAAAGCCATTCGAGGGGTCGAGCAGTCTGGAGCCGAGGTCATGTGGTCCTGAGCAGGTTCTTCTGTCTACGAGAACAGCTGTCTGAGTCACCAATCGCAAGAACTGGATAAATTCCATTCACTGGCAAAAGGTGCAACCCGGACTCGTGGAGCCTGCTGTGTTGACGGACCATCGAGACCTCTTGACTGCAGAAAAAGGCCGTGCTGTGGAACCTGACGACATTGAGGAGTTCTTCCCGGACCCAACAGTTTCTGGAACGAGAAGATATAATTTGCGATCAAGGAAAGAGCCTGCGGCTGTGTGAAGTTGTCAGAACGGTCTCTAGGTTAGTGAAACGGAGAGCCGATGAGGCAAGGGGGGGGATCAGCCATGCATTAGTGTAGTGACACCCGTCTTGGCCCGCCGGTGAAGAAAACAACGGCTACCTAGGGGTAAGAGTTCTGACAACACTTTAGTTTCAGGAAGATACTGTGTGCATTTGTTCGAATGGATAAGAAGAAGATTTTCTGTGCTGTAGGGTTCACTACTACTGTAGCAGTTGTTGCTACAATCACGTGGTTTGTTGAGGATGAAATTCCTGCCCGTGAGTTCTATGTTGTTTCCACTCCTATCCCAGAAGAGCATTTCTTTTCTACACTTCCATATCAAGAGTTGAAGCATCGACAGTCATATTTGAATAACACTTTTATCCAAATGCTGCATTATACCCACGTAGCTACAAATGCCACGAACTGTTGGATATGTGGGATGATGCTGGCACATCAGAAGAAGGGGGGAACACCGTTTATACCTCTCCCTTTCTCTCATAATGGCTCTTGTCGAGCCTGGTACACTTTGCTTTTTGCTACAAGAAAACCTACAGTAAATGTAAATGTAAATGTATATGCATTTATATAGCGCACTACTTACCCGTAGGGTCCCAAGGCGCTTCGACCGCTGCGAAACCCTTCCTGGCTTCCCTGAGAGATGGTCCCTTAATGGGTATCTCCAGGGTGAGACCAGGCATCCCCGGCGGTCTGGTGGGGCCGTTAGTGAAGATGAGGCAAGCTAATGCCCAGAGTTGCCGAGTGTGAACGCTGATCAGAGTGGGCACCGAGGCGAGAGAATTATCGAGTCCGCTGACCCTGGTCCAGAAACCTGCCGCGCCGGGAATCGAACCCTGGTCCCGGGCCGTCCTCTGCTCTCGGGTCTGCCGCCTCTAACCAGTGAGCCACACTACTTCACTGTGTGGGTAGAATGCTTTTTAGACTGAATAAAGAATGCCACCAGGATAAGGAAGGCTATCCACAAGCCATTGGAACTATATATGAATGGGAAGAATATCGACCGGACAATGAATAAACGCCCTACATCTTTACGAACACTAGAGACATTGTTGGCAATGAGAAGTTTGTGATTTCAGTGGCCCAAGCACAAGTAGACTTATGTGTACAAAGTGTAGGCTATATTACTTTAGGGGTTAGTGATTGTATTGTTATACTGAATATTGATGGTTTGAATAATAGCACATTCCTTGCCTCTCATAATACTTACTTTGTATGTGGTAATAGGGGTTATTATCGTCTACCAGCTGGATGGCCTGGGGTGTGTTATGTAGCATTTCTGTTACCACCTGTATTTTTGGCACCTGCTTCATATCATAGAGACTTGAAACTACTGAATAATGTGACTGTAAATAGATACATGCGGACTTTGTCCATTGATGAAGTGGACCAGACAGATACTAGTCTGCAACAGTATATAGATTTTAATTTGGGATTGTTTTTATTTGTTGGAACTGCTCTCAATAGTAGAAAGATACGGCGGTTAACGAGAGTAGTAGAAGCTGTGACAAATCAAACTGCTGCAGCCCTTGGCAACCTTACTGAAGAGTTACAAATTACTAGAATTGTTGTGTTGCAGAACCGTATGGTTCTGGACGTTATGTTAGCAGATAGAGGTGGTGCTTGTAGAATTATCGGAAGTAGTTGTTGTGTGTTCATCCCTGATCATACTCCTTCTGTGTACAAAGCAATAAATAAACTACATAAGATCGCAGCTGATATACATGTTGAGAACGGAAATTGGACCTTCTCATCCTGGTTTTGGACTCTAATCTCCACATGGCATTGGAAAATACTTACGGGTTTATGTATAATTATTGCAATTATTTTTACATGTTGTGTATGTATTCAATGTAGTCCAATGATATGTTCCCTTTGCATTTCTTCCTGTATCCCTAATAAACGAGTGAGGCTGTCCGCCAGAAAAGTATAACCAAAGAGGTAGCAGACATGATGAGCATCGATATCAACGATGAGTATTTAGATTACCCTAGAAAACCGAATGTCTTCAGCTAATGCTGAAAGGGTCGTCTGTTGTAAATAAAACAGCGATAAATGTTAAGCATTAGCTTAAGACATGAAATCGAGATTTAATTGTGGCGTTTTACCGCTAAAGTCTCTATCTTGGCTAGACTCCATCCTCTATTTTGTTTTCTACGTATTGCTATGTGCCCGTCATGAGGCGAGTCCTACCTCTGTGCTAGTCACCATTGAAGTTTGCCCAGCAACAGGCTATAAATAGTCCTTTGTGCATCTAGGGCATGCTCAGTGAAAAGCCACATCTGTGTTTAATCAGCTCGGATAGGAATGTGCATTTCCATGGGCTCCAAGAACCGTTAACTCCGCCTCTGTATCGATCATGTCCAGATAATGTCCTTATATGGTCGTAAATCATGTCCTGAGTTGAACCCTCCTACTTATGAGCCCCTTTCTTTGTGTATAAAATGGGACTATGTGCTTGTGTTCTTTGTGCTACCTTGTACAATGCTGTAGAGTGTTGTGTGGGCTGTAGTACCACCTTTAAAGGTTTATTACACTATGTCTTTGTATTTTAAGTTTCCGTGCCAATTTCTTTGTATAGTCTGAGGACTTCGTGTACAGAAGGGCGAACCCTTTGCACTCGCCGGCCTTGCTGAGGCCTGTACACATCAAATGGACCTTGGAAACCTGGCAGATATGCCAGTGCCTTTGCAAGGCCACCTTGCACCATGACGCAAGTGTTCTTGTGTTGGGGCTATGCAGTCAAAAGTGTTCTGTAATGTTGTTAGACACCGGGGGACAGATTTACAACTTCTTGCGCATCTCTGCTAATCAGCAGGGATGCGCCCGAACAGTTGCGACATTGCAAACCACCCATGCATCGCAGATGGGCAGATGCATGTCGTATCCCCAGGGGGAAAGGCGGCGCATTGCTGGAGTCGATTCACAAGCGCGACGCAGCCCCAGCAAGGCTCGGGGTGCCCCTATGCCTAACATGCTGCGTCAATCCTTACGCCTCCTTCAAGCAGGCGCAGGGTTTTGACGCAGCATGGTCGTAAAAGTGACTGAGTGAAATCTTGCAGATTTCACTCAGCCACTTTTTCGAAGTGTTCCTGCACTGGAACGCCCCCACTATGCCGGAACACCCACATGTGGCGCAGGGCTTTACAACATGACGCATTTCCCAGATACGTCACATTGTAGATACTCCGCAGCATGGTGCTGGCTTTGCGCCGCCGCTGCATCACAAAAGTGACGCAACAGCAGCGCAAATGTGGCGTACGGGGCTTGTAAATCTGCCTCCGGGTCTCCAGTTGGCAGAGAAACCCTGTCCAAATAGGGACTATGATCCTAGTCAGGGTAAGTCGCAACACAATGCTAAATTATCCTGTGCTCAACCCCCCAGTAGCTTGGCACACAGCAGGCAGGATTAACTTAGAAGGCAACATGTAAAATATTTGTGCAATATCTCATACAACAACACAGTAAATACACCACAAAACGAGACTCCAGATCAGGTTAGAAAAATAAAGAATCTTTATCTGTGCGGGATTAAACCAAGATGATAAAAATGTAATTAGGATCTCACCAGTTATGCTTCTGTAACTGCAGGGGTCAAAAGTCAGTACTTGGCACCAATGAGCCTCTCTTTGAGCCATTACAGTAAGCCTTTAAATGTGCAGAAAAATAGAACAAATGTGCTTTGGGGCTCAATGCGTCACTTTGTTTCAGTACCTTCGAGTGGACAGAAATGCAGACAGACACACTCAGGATGGTGAGGGAAGGAGACGAGCCCCACGCTCACTTTTACGAATTGCCAGCAACAACAGACATGCTCAGAACAGTGCTTAGATGAGACGATACACTGTGCTCACTTCTCCATTTTGCCAGCTGCAACAGTCATGCTCAAAATGGTGCAGAGATGAGGTGAAGCACTGCGCTCACTTATCAATTTTGCCAGTGGCACAAACACACTCATAGCGGAGTAGAAGCTGAGAAGAATCACAAGGTCTTTGATGTCCCTGAGACGTTAGAGAGAAAAGGGGGCAAGCTGACAAACCCTTGGAGATCACGTTTGGGGAAAAGGCAGAGTTCAGCTCTCCTTCCACAGAGTCAGCGAGCAGCAGGACACCCAACATGCAGTAGCCAGCAGAAAGCATTCCAGATGAGTCCTTAGGGCAGTACTGCAGTCCTTCGGACAGAGTTTCAGTCCAAGATCCAGGAGTGTCTGATTTGATGGGGTCAGAGACCTACTTCTTATGCACGAATGTGCCTTTGATGTGGGAAAAAATTCAAAAAGTGGTTTGTAGCGCACCAGTATCCCTTTCAACTCAGCCTTGGCTCAATACTACTAGCGTTCAGTAATCAGTCCTTTGGTTGAGGTCTGGCCACTGCTCTATGTAGTGTAAGTATGGGCCCGGCCTCCCATCTGCCCAGGAATACCCATCAGAATGCAGAGGACTGCAGATCAATCATACCCAGCCGTTCCTGTGTTTGTGGCTATTTAAAAGGAATTCACAAAGGGGAACTGTCACCTAGTCCAAGCATGTATTAGAGAAAGACTGTAAGGCGCACAGAGCAGTTACAACAGAAAAATGTCTATAAAAGTGGCATTTCTAAAATAGCAATGTTAAATCTGACTTTCACAGTAAAGAGGATTTATCACTACCATTCCAAAGATATAAAACATGAAAAAACTACTCCTTTCTGATCAGAAATTACAGCTTAAAGGTATTTTAAGGCATTCCCAATGCTAGCCTATAAGAGGGTCATGCTTCACAGCAGTGAAAAACGAATTTAGCTCTTTATCACTACCAGGACATATAAATATAATATTAAATGTTCTACTTTTTATTTACATAGTACCCTGCCCTTTGGGTTACCAAGGGCCTTCCTCAGGGGTAACATATGCAATACATGGGGAGTTAAAGGCTTGGCAAGCAGTTTTAAATGTCAAGTCCAAGTGGCAGTAAACAGCACACGCAGGCCTTGCATGGCAGGCCTGCGACATGTTTTAGGGGGTAATTATGTGGGCGGCATAATCAGTGCTGCAGGCCCAATAGTAGCATTTGATTTACAGGCCCTGGGTACATGTAGTGTACTTTAATAGGGACTTATAAGTAAATTAAATATGTCAATTGGGTATGAGCCAATTTTACCATGTTTAGGGTAGAGAGCACACGCACTTTGGAACTAGTTAGCAGTGGTAAAGTGTGCAGATCCCTAAAGTCAACAAAGACAAGTACAGAAATAAACTTAAGGATGGCAAAAAGTTTGGGGTGACCCTTCAGAGAGGCCATTTTCCCAAAAATGTAGAATCAGTTAATGTGGCTTTGTAGAGGATCAACATGTCACCCCAGAGAGTATCTAGGTGCTGAGTCGGTACATGCTCTGCAAGTAGAATCACCTGAAGAGTCATGCGTACAGTTTCTAGCACACATTCATATTTGACACTACTGTTCTGATGTGCTGGGGGAAGTTGTTCCAGGTGCAGCCGGCCATGTAAGACAACACCCTACCTCCTGTCTTCCACAAATGGATATGGGGGTGTGGGTGAGTTCAAATGATGCAGAGTGGAGCTTTATGATTGTTTGGTGGAAGTGTGGATGGTGGGAGAGCTAGGTGGGTCTCTGGTAGTATAGTGCATTGTAGGTGTGGGTGAGCATCTTGAACTGGCAGTGTGTCTGAATGCGGACCTAGTGTCTTTGTCAAAGGTAAGGTGTGATGAGTGTGCTGCATAAGGGTTATTTAGTGCCCATGCGGCTGGCATTGATTTGCCAATATATGGTAAATCTAGTGCATATGTCCTGCTGGCCAAACTTAGGCCAATGACTTTGTACCCATGTAGCGAGGCCTACTGGGAATGCATAGTTGTACAACGATATTGCCACTCTGTGCTCAACAGATACATATGTAACTAAGATATACAGGCTGGCTGCCATCCACAGTACAAGTGCTAGGCCACAACACAGGTTCCCTGCCATGTGGACATCTACCCTCACAATGTGCATTACACAAGCTGGGAGCTATTGTTTTGAAGCAAATCTTGGATCGATACATAAGCTGCCCTACATCCATGCAGCCTCCAGGGTATCAGTGTAATAGGTCCACAGGCACTCCATTTCACATAGGTCTGACATGGACACCTATGATGGAGAGTCAGTCAACCCTGAGGCAGAATTACAACAGCTATACCTCAGATTAGTGTTAATACTGAGCAAATGTTTAAATGTCATACAAATGACTCACACACCTTCAGCAACACACGATGACATTTAAATTGTACATTTCCATGGATTGTTTTCAGGATAGACAAAGTTGGTATGTAATTGGCACATTTTCAGCATCTATCTGTTGTGCAATGATTGTAATGTGATGTCTAACCTGGTGACACTCTCATGAATGTTTATGCAAAGTGGTATGACACACAGGTAGGGACACAGGTCAGAAATGTCTTACATCATATGTCAAAATCAGGCCCTATGCATGTGATGATGTGGGAACTGCTGGTCAGCTTCATCACAGGCTCCGTTGCACCATGACACAAGGGTGCAAGCATAGGCACTTGACAGCCAAAAGTGTGCCCGTGCTAGGAAAGGACAGGAATGCACTGTAATATGATACATATGACATATTCCTGCACGTTCACTTTCACACAGCTGAGTAAGGTGACTTGCTATGCTGCGTGAAAAATTGATAAATGCGGTCTTTGGTACATACATACATACATACTAACCTTGCCAAACAGACATACATCATATATTGTGCAGTGTGGTTAATGATATACATTGTGAATCTAGCCATAGGTGCCGATATAGGCACATATTGTGCAATGTTTGCATCACATGAGTGAGGGAAAACAGCAATAAATGATTAATGCTATTACATTTACAAGCTCACACCTTCTTCATTGCTTAATATTGCTAAATAGTAACCCTCATTTGGCCACAGGGCTGCTATGCATTCCTTTGCATCAGGAATTCTAGCAACCTGTAATACAACATAGCATGTATGCCAGGTGTGCTGCTTTGTGTGATAGTTTGATACGTCTGCCACCGAGAGTCACTTTATTTTGCCTTGTGTGTCACAAGGAATTTGAACATTGCAAATAAATGTGTTGATATTGATATGTACCTTAACTAAGTTTTCTACATTACTACATGCTCGTAGTACATTATGACATATCTATGGGGCCTCCAATCCAAAAGTCCATCCGTTCCAGCACATCAACTTCTCGGGCCATTATCTCCACCCAATTATGTTTCAGTAAGGCGAAGGAGCACTTCCCATGGGCCCCCTTGCCCATGTACCACAGCATCCACTCCCATTGATCCTTACAATATTTGGGTCTGAAGCCGTTGCTCACCCATCCTCCTGCAGCCACCGTCTGAGGCCGGAAGTACATGACCAGCCAGATCAAAGATCCAACTTCTCCCTCCATGAAATTCTTCCCTCACCCCTTCACAGACATGGCCACGATGGTGCAAGCTCTCATTATGTTTAGGTAGGGCTAATGATACCCAAAAAGGAACCCAATGTCTTCCATGTTATGTAGTAGTGCAGGCACTACTGCACTCAGTGTACAGTCACAACACATTCAGTACTCAAGACTGTAATCCGCACGTATTATACTACCACCAGCATACTCACATGCAGCACACAGACTCAGTCTGCGCACACTCTTCAGTACTACAGTCCCCATGTACTGTACTAAAATGAAACACTTTAAACACACACATCGGATATGTCTTCAGTACTGTTGACCATTGCTTTACACGTATGTTTAACATATATTTCTACTTATATACCTTGATTCTTACATCATCTATTTAGTATGCAACTGAACAGTTTGATTGTTAATACACTGTGATACTTTACCTTGGTTACATTTCTCCTAGGTTATTTCCAAATGTATTATGTATTTCAGAGCCTATTTATTCATTATGTTAGTATTACATTGATGGACTGAAATGCAGGAAATTTAGCCAACTTAAAGGGTTAACATATTCATCTATCACATTACTCATGTATGTCAATGTGGCTCATTATCTATGTGCATATTTGAACCTTGAAGGTAGAAATGTCTGGAAATTAGTAGCACTTTGATCATTAAGTATCACATATGTTACTAAAGTACATATTTATAGAAGGTTTGATACTTCTTTCAGTGCATGACATACATGGAATTTACATATTCTTTTTCCATGTGTGCGCCTGATACTTTGATCAACTTACAGATTAACTGCCATGTGTGACACTTATGCTTAGGATCATAAGATTTGTTCAATGACCATTATTTTGTTTTAAAATCTACAACTAATCCAGTCTTGCCACACCATTGCACATTCATCTGAAACTTTTCTAATATTTAACCTTTCTTCTTATATTGATACTGAATATTGACCACATGATTTGTTAGTTGAATGTTCAACATTGCAGAAATTGCGGTACTATCCACTCACACAATGAGGGATGACACAATACTTTTCACTGTGGTATTTTTCATAATTCCATTGCAGAATCAGCGAGGGTATCACACACTGGAGACATCATTGGCTTCATGTTAGAGTAAGATACTTGACTATGTGCACATGACACAAAATTCTGACACAAATACAGAGATGGCTATAATGTTATACCTTACAACGTATTTGTTGGTATAATGAATAGTTCTACTCTTCTTGCCATGCCCATGTCTGTCATTCTGAAACCCCGCATTGATGGGACTGTGGCAGAAGATGTATGCATTATGTGCACTCACTGGAGATTTTGCAAGGACATTGATCATTATTCCATGATGGTCCACTATTGCCTAGGTTGCCTATACATTAGGGGAGTAACTGTGTTAACAGTTTCTGTACAGGTGCAATGTGGATACGGGGGCACAAATTGCACATGTGTGCAATCATTGGCATCAAACACATGAGGGAATCCAACAATGTTGTCGAAGTCTTGCATGGTGTCTAGGTAGTCTTGGGCAGTATTTGGGGACAGAAGGTACTGGCAGGGTTACAAATGCCATAGTCTCCGCTGACCTGGAGGGCTGTGAAGATGTCCCGCATATAATAAACAACTCCCTTCTTTAAGCCCAGCTTTTCAGACTCAGTACCAGGACTATTGAACCATCTGCCTACTGCCTGCATCCAGCTCTTCAAGAAGACACTGAAAATCTGAAGCAATCACCACCATCCCTACCGCAGTCACAGCCTGCCCCAAAGAAAGGCAAAGATGATTACCCAGCTTCACCTCAACAAGTTATTTGCTACAAAAGGAAATCTCTCTATCCAATTTAGGCCACACAAGAATCACTTTGTAGGATCCTCTGTTTGCCACAAACTGGCTGCGGTAAGCCAGGGGGTCATTATGGTTCCGGGTGGCTAGTAGCACGTCTGAAAAATCAATGTGCTATCAAGGGGGAAGTGTACCTCAAAAAAGTAGCTGCTGGATGGTGAGAGAAGAATTTCAACTGATGAAAGGAGGTGGTGGTTAAGAAAGGAAATAGGAGGCCAGCATCTTCCAAAGCAGCCCTGTAATTGTTGTTCATATTATGCAGTCATCACCTGCAGCAACCATGGAATGGAAGAAGGGATAGATGGATACAGTCATAATAAAGTGCCCAATCAGTCTACCGGCTCCCCGCAGGTCACTCTTGGAGGCATCACAAAGAAAACAGTCACAACAACCAACTATCAAGGCTATGTTACCAAGAAGTTGCTACAACACCAAACTCATGGGAAAGTCTATTTATTCAATGGGAAGTTAGGGCCATATGTAGGTAATCTACGTTTATCGATTCTAAAAAAAATCAAAATCGATAAATGGTATGTAGGAAACAATTCGGTAAATATTACCGAATCGGTACGATTCGGTATTTAAGAATCGGTATTTACAGATTCTGTCATTCCCATTCATTCCTATGGGCCTGGAGGCCCATAGGAATGAATGGCAAGCCATTCACTAATACTGATTCGGTAAATACCGAATCGGTAAAGGGGCCACATATTTTAGGGTGGCAGGGTGTCACATTGACACCCTGTTGCACCCCTGAATCATGCATGTGTGCACATGTGGCACACATACATGCCCTAAGGGCATGTATGTCTGCCACATGGCACTTTTTAAAACATTGCTTTTTTAAAGGATTTCGATATTTACCACCAACTTGTAGTTGGTGGTAAATAACGAACCCTGAATGCAAGAAGGCACTCCTCCTACATAGCTTTTTGGATTCGGTAATTACTGATTCCTCAATATAAGGAATCGGTATTTTACTGATTCCTTAAGGAATCGGTAATTACCGAATCCTTAAACCTGCCTCCTACATCTCAAACCCTAAATACCGGTCGGTAACGGTCGAAATTCGGTAATTTCGGCCGTTACCGACCGGTATTGAGCTACCTACATATGGCCCTTAGTGCTTAAACTACCCTCTTTTTCTTTCATGGAATGAAAGGGGTTTCTTGAATTTGTGGAGACCCTTTCCCAAAAATGGAAGGATCCAAACTGAACATATTTTCCACTGTTGCTGTGCCAGTGTTGCACAATCAAGGGAGACAATTGGTCGGTGAAGCTATGAAGGAGAGCACTCTTAGAGCCATTCACCTCACAATGGAAATGTGCACCAGTTCTCAAGCAACAGAAAAAATGTGCATCACTGCACACTTGATTTCCTTCAAGGGAGCAATGGCTAACTGCTAATGTCACAGCTGATGATGCTTTTCGGGGCAATCAGCAGCAGCTGGAATGTCTTGCATGGAGAAATCACATACAGGTGCAACATCTTGGATGGATTTTAATACCCCAGTCAATGAATTGCTTCAAACAAGAGGTCTCAGCATTGAATTTGTTGCCAAATGATACTCCCAGTAAAACTGTCAAAGCCAAGGCTGATGGAGGATATTTTAGAGTCCTGTGTTTAGCTCATTACTTAAACTTAACTGTGCAAGACTTCCTTAAAGATGAAGAAATAGCCAACACCTTACAGATCACCTGTAAAAAAATGTGCACTCATTTAATAATTCGTACAAAGCTGAGAAGTAATTAAAAATCCTTCAGCGTCCAAATAAACTAACTACAAAAGCCCTCATATTGGAGCTGCCAGCACGCTGGAACTCAAACTACTACATGCTGCAACGGGGGAATATCAATGGTTTTGTATGAGTGAAATGTCCAGCTAACTATAAGATGTGTGAAACCTATGGTTTTTCAGTGAATTTCTAAGGTTTTTTAAATGCTAATTTTTAACTATAACATGTGTGAAACCTATGGTTTTTTCAGTGAATTTCTAAGGTTTTTTAAATGCTAATTTTAAAGTATAACGTGGGTGAAACCTATGGTTTTTTCAGTGAATTTCTAAGGTTTTTTGAATGCTAATTTTTAACTATAACGTGTCTGAAACGTATGGTTTTTTCAGTGAATTTCAAAGGTTTTGTAAATTATAATTTTAAAATGTATTAATTATTATATTTCTTTCTTTTTATAATAATTTCCTACATTTTTATTATAAATATTTATATTTATTTTATTTTATAAGTAAGATTTCAAAATACTTAATGTAAAATAACAATAACAAAACTTAATTCAATTTTTTTTTTATTATTTCTTTTTTTATCAATATATTAAAATTAAATTCTTTATTATTCCTTTTTCATTGTTTTTTTTTATAAACGTACAGTGCGCGTACTGTGAACGCACCGTTTCAAATATATTAAAATTAATTTCGATATAATTCCTTTTTCATTGTTTTTTTTACAATTGTATCGAACTCGTATTGTAAACGCAGCATACTTTTATGTTAAATTGTTCTCTACGCGTACCCGCACACGTTACCAATGCGCTTTGACGTTATGCATCGCATCTACGCTTGCGTATTACATCATATACGTCAAACTGTGCGCGCACCCCGCCAAAGTTTCTAACTCTTCAAAATCATAAATTTATGTATTTAATGTACATATTAAGGGAAGACATTATCTGGGATATTCATAGCAATAATTTTTAAAACTTTTAATAAGTGTATATTACTTTAAAAACCAATTACGCACATCGCGATGGTACGTCGTACCTAAACGCAGCGTAAGAGCACCGTAAGCGCACCGTAAGAGTCCGCAAACCCATATGACTTTGAAAGAATAGATTACATTGGTTCATATATTAAAATTAATTTCAATATAATTCCTTTTTCATTGTTTTTTTTATAATTGTATCGTACTCGTATCGTAAACGCACCATACTTTTACAGTAAATTGTTCTATACGTGTACCTGCACACGTTACGAATGCGCTTTGATGTTACGCATCGCATTTATGCTTGCGTATTATGTCATATACGTCGCACCATGCGCGCACCACGCGATAGTTTCTAACTCTTCAAAATCATATATTTATGTATTTAATGTACATATTAAGGGAAGACATTATCTGGGATATTCGTAGCAATAATTTTTAAAACTTTTAATATGCGTATATTACTTTTAAAACCAATTACGCACATTGCGACGGTACGTCGTACGTAAACGCAGCGTAAGAGCACCGTAAGCGCACCGTAAGAGTCCGCAAAGCCATATGACTTTAAAAGAAGAGATTTCATTGGTTCATACGTCCTACTCCAATTGCTGAAAGACCCCTCCCATTTTGATCATTCAATTTGGACTTTCTTTGGAGCACCATCTATCCTGAGGAGTTCTAGTCCTTTGGAACAAAACTGAAAAATGGCTGGTCATCCTGAGAGTTTTTCAGAAAATTCTTCAGAGGAAGAATTTGTAGCTGAGCCTCCTCAGAAAAAAAGAAAGGAAGCATTTATTTGGAAATGTTTTACATTTCCAGAGGGGCAGAAGAAAGTAAATGCTTCTAAGGTAACATGCTAAATATGCAATGTTACTCTTTCAAGGGGAGACCCCTCAAAAAATATTCTTTTGGCACTGCTAACAAGGATCGCCATGTGAAGAACTTGCATCCTGCAAACTATGCAAGGATAGCCACACAGAGCTTGCAAGCGAGTCAACCACCTGCAGTGGCTTCTACTTCAACTGCACCACCACCACCACCACCTCCTCCAAGCAGTGGATACCAAATTATTGTCCCTCAGTTTGCCAACCTGACTTTTCATTGCAAGTTCTGCAAAGAACTTCTTTGTTGTGGCGAGCAGTCAGTTGACTTTATTGTAAAGAGGGAAGAGGAGCACTTTTGCCCCCAAAAATATATATTTTTTTAACTTTTTTGTTGCAGTTCCATGTGAGTACATGTATGAATACCTATATAGAACTGTTAGTGAATGAATGGATGTGTATGTATAGAACATCTACTTCCTTATTTACTTATATTGATTTTTTCTTCTTTTACTATTTACATTTCTTTCAGAAGTTTTTCCATAGTTTTTTTCTTTTAGTAGCAGAAACGGTGATTGTATTTTTTACTTTGCGCACACTACTATTAGTGATTGACAATCTTCGCAAAAAAGTCTTAGTTTTCTTACCATTACTTTTTTCTTTTTGTTAACACATTGTTGTTCAGGAAAATGTTGTAGATCACTTCTCTTTAAATAATCTGCTTTCTTGCATTGTTTCTTCTTTGCTATTTTTGAAAGCAGTGGTGATGAAAACAATCTATTATAAAAAAATATATTTCACTTTAGAAAAATAAATATATCAAATACACTATTACATACTTTATAAGAAGAGAGGAGATATTATGACAACAAATGTAAGAGTATGAAAATAGAAGGACTTACAACAAGAGAGAGAGGACTATGAGACAATAGGAAATATAAATAGAAAAGAGGATATGAGCAAACACTGCAGTATAAGGGGATAAATATAGAATGAAAAGACTGGAAAATATGAAGAGATAATGAGCAGTATAAGAGAAAGGTAACAGTATGAGGAGAGAAGGGAGAGTGTGACGAGACAGGGGAGGAAGTAGAAAAAGTAGCTAGACAAGGGAGTATAAAAAGAAGTGGGACTATTAGGAAACAAACGAGACAATAAAGACAAAGAGACACTAAGGGACCCATTAGGATGATGGGCAGCTTTCCCCTACCAGGCTGGCGGTACCCACTGCCAGCCAGGCAGGGGCAATCCACTCGCCAACTCTACCCGAATGACCCCTCGCCATATTTGCATGGCTGGAGAATCTACAGCGGTCGGAAAGACCATCCACCACTTTTCTGCCCTGGTTGCCTTGCAACCAGTGCGGAAAGGGTTTAATATAGTGGTGGTGTCTAATACACACCACCAGACATATCATGATGGGCCTCTGCAGATGCTTTTCCGTAGGAGTGATTTCGCCATGGAAAGACATGTGGTCTTTACTGTGGGGGCCCCCTGTGGGCCCCCAGAGTGCAGGCATAAATGAGGGTGCACACAAGGGGTACCTGTGGTATCCCCCAGCATTTGCATACACAAAGCAGCAGTGACATTTCCAATTTACTGCATTACTTTTTTGCCAACATTACATCCAAAAAGAAGACACAATACAACAAGAAAGAGGCCCAAGAGGCTTGTAAACCTGCCCAACAATGTATGCAGCAGTCTATGTATAATGACTGGAAAATTATTAAGAAAGACATATGATAAGAAAGAGAGGAATACGATGTCAGAGGATAGACTATAAAAAGAAGGAAGACTATTAGAAGACAGAAGGAGACAATAAAGACAGAGGGAGACTAAAAGCACAGGAGGGAGTATGAGAAGAAATGGCACTGTGAAGAAAGAAAAACTTAAAATAAGGAAATAAAGAAAAATATCAGTGCAGAGGGAACTCTATAAGCAGAGAGAGGTAGACTGTGAGAGAGACATCAGACATTATGAAAAAAAGGTGCAAGTGTAATTCTTTAATTTACACAGACGCTCAGTGTGATTCTAGACAAAAACATTTAAACCATACATTTCAGGGGAGGAGCCACGCCAGCGAACTAGATGGCTGCTTAGGGACTCGGCTCCGCCGACCTTCCTTACCGACCAGCGATCCTGAAATAATCCTGATCCCCGGCCCCCCTCCGTCGTAGGGGAATTGGTGCGACCTTCGGGGACGTTACTTAGACCCCCCCCGGGCTTCTGAGACGAAACAGTACCGTTGTGGAGAACTGGGCCTGCTCTCTCTTGGGAGCCGGGGCCTCGACTGAAGAAGTGGCCGCCTCGCAGGGCGACAACATCGGCCGCTGCGGACCGGAAGTGACCGGTCTATTGTGCACCATGAATAGACTTGCCTTGTAATGGTGGCGAGCGGTGCGCCGCAAGCACTGGGACAGGATTTTGGGGCCGGGATGCCTGGGGAGACCTTGGAACTGTGCCCTGATTGGACCTCCGTCCATTACTGGACGGCTCGGCGGCTGCTGTGTCTGGATGCCCGGGTCTAACACATGACCCTGACTCGGCTCTCCTTTCCTTCCCCCCGGGCAGGTACCTCGCTGGATAATTGCTGGTAGAGTTCGCGTGGTGGTGCCCCAGGGGAAGGGGCGACGGATGACCCTCGCTGTGCCCGGACCAGGTGCTTTGGCTGGGGCGGTGGCCCTGAAAAGCGAGGATTGCAGCGCCTCCGGGGGGGTTCTGTGGCTGTCGGGGTGACCCGGGTGGGAGCCGTCTGGGTCACTCTATTGGCAGCGCGGGCCCTGAGGGGTGCCTTGGCTGAAATCCTGTTGGTGGCTGGGCACCAGACTGAATTTTGGGTGCCTGCCCCGGGCATCGCCTGAAAGGAGTGGCAGAGGACCATCGGGGGCAACCGGGGAGTGTGGTCGAGAGCCCAGGTCATCAGAAACTGGGGGAGACCACCTGAGTAGGCACCGATACCGCCAGTTGCTGCCTGCGCGTAATCCTTCTTTGAGCCTGGCATATTGGACTTCCTGGTCAAATGTAGACCCCCTCGTAGGGGGGTATCCTCCGCAACATGAGGGGGGAATAATCTGCTGTGGAGAGGATTGGGCGACGGTGCGGGCCCCAGGCCACCCGGCAGCACTCTGGGAGTTGGCATATTGAGGGCAGTGGACCGGATTGTGCGTACGGAGACGGTGGGCTGCGTACTGGTGAAGAAAGAGCGGAGACGGCCTGTGGTGAGCTGCGGGGGCAGACGGAGAAGCGGTGACCCAGGCGCCAGTTGGAGATTTGAGACCTATTGACGGACGGCGTGATGGCGACTAAAGTGGACCTGGATAAGTGCTTGCCCAAATCCACCAGGGGAGCGGGATGCGTCCAATCCAAACAAGTTAGTCCGCTACACTCAGCCTAAGGGGTCGCCTGTAGATTCGAAGAAGGCCCCAGTCGTGGGAGTGGACGAGAATCCCGCAGGAGCCGAGCCGACGCTCACAGATCTCATGGCGGCTATCACTGGAGTGCAGGTATCCCTGGGACAGAAGATGGAGGCTCTTGACAAGACCTAGAGGACTCTCATGGACCGAAAGCTGTACGATTATAAAGGGAGGGCGAGGCGCAACAACGTTCGTATATTGGGAGTGCCAGAGAAATCAGAAGGACCCGCGCCTGACCATTTTGTTGAAAACTTTATTTTCAACCACCTTACACCTAAAGGTCTTAGTAATTATTTTACGGTGGAACGCGCTCGTAGAGTACCCGGAGGACGACCTAAACCGGGGGCCCCCGTCCCGTGATTGCCAGAGTTCTCAATTTCCGGGACAGAGATGTGATCCTCCAGGCTGCCCGTGCTAGTGCCCCGCTGCAATTCGAAAATGCAACTCTATCCTTGTTCCCGGATTTCACCCAGGCAGTACAACGGCAACGGCAGGGGTTCCTATCGTTGAAGATCAAGTACGCCATGATGTTTCCGGCCCGCCTCCGGGAGGAGTTCATTGGGAAAGCCTGGTTTTTTGACAATCCTGAAGTGGGGGCGGATGGGTTGGACGCTATGCCTGTGCCAGACTCCGAGAGGCAAGATCGGACGGAGACGAACGACCAGTGAATTCGTAAATATGGGACTTGGTGGGCTTGATAGAGCGTGGGGGGCTATGTAGATATGTGGGGCCTCTGTCTTAGGGTAGGCTTCAATTTCTCCTGGGCATTGTTTTACATGGGGACCACATCATGTTCGGGTAGGGTTGGGGAGGGGGTGGTGGGTCAATTCAACTGCCCTCCACTGTTCTCTACTTTTAGTTAACAATAGATTAGATTGGGGCGACAGGCACACTGCTAGTTGGGGATGAGTATCGGCGATATGCAGGGGTGCAGGGTGGTGGGAGGGGGTGTTAGAGTTGGGGGGTATTGTTGACTTTTTTGTATGCCCTTTTTTTTTGTTCGCATCAGGTGACAGTACAATATTTTGAACCTAGTGCTCTAGGGTGAATGTCTCACATTAGTCAGGGATCTGGGATTAAAGTGTTAAGCTGGAACGTTAACGGGCTGGGAGATAAAATCAAGAGAGGCATGGTTAATCAGCTGATCAGACGACACTCCCCCGATGTGGCACTGTTGCAAGAGACACATCTAGTTGGTAACCGATGCATGGCCCTACACAGAGGGGGATACATACTCGTGGCGCAGGCGGGGTTCACTTCCGGGTCTCAGGGGGGTTGCTATCCTAATTAAAAATTCATTCCTGTTTGATTTGCAGGCAACGTTGTCCGATCAAAGGGGCAGATATGTGGGTGTTTCGGGGCAGTTGGCGGGTTAAACGGTCACCTTCCTGTCCATCTATGTCCCTCCGGGCCTCTAATCTGACATTTTTAAAGATCTGAGTGTGGTCTTTTTGACTCTGCCTATGGGTATTTTGATGTTGGGAAGCGATTTCAATGCGGTGCTGGACGGAGGTGTAGATAGGCTCCCAGCTTGTCCTCATTCAATGGCGCAGAGGTGGCTTCCGGACTTCCTTGACTCTTTGGGATTGGTAGATGGCTGGAGAGTGCGAAACCCGACCCAGAGATGCTTCACTCATGTATCGGCCGCACATAATAGCATGTCCAGATTGGACTATATATTGATCCGGGCGGCTATAGCGCATATGATAGGCGAGGCGCGATATTTGGGGAGGGGTGTCTCGGACCACTCCCAATATGGTTGCAAATTGAGATTGGTCAGTCAGCGGTTGGTAGGATCGCCCCAATTAATGCGTGGTGCCTGAAGGACCCGGCCACAAGGAGGGAGATTAGTCAAGCCTTGGAATGCTATTTCCTGGAAAACATGGGCACGGTGGACTCGGCGCAGTCCTTGTGGGAGGCATATAAGGTAGTGCTGCGGGGTGAGGTCCACTCCCTGCTTGCAGGGAGGAAAAAAGTGCACCGGGTTGAAATGGACAATGTGGAGGCGGCAGTAGTTGAGCTGGAGAAAAGGGTAGCCGAAGGCGCTACTCCTGAGAATTCTCACTTGTTGCAGGTGAAGCAGGATGAGTACAAGCGTCTCTCTCGAGAAAGGGCAGTCGCGCATGACAATGAGGTCCAAAGTTGCATTTACGAACACGGGGATAAAGCCGGTAAGTTGATTGCTTGGCTGGAACGTGGAGAGCGGGCCTCATGCCTGGTACCGGAATTAGACGGATCGGGTCCGGATAGCATTACGGATCCTCAGGCAGCGGCGGACGCATTCTCTGAGTATTATAGTGAGGTGTATACCGCGGTGAGTGGTTTCACTGAGCTTGAAAATGGCAAAATGATTCAAGACATAGTCATGCCAACTCTCTCAGAAGAGAATAGAAGCTATTTAGATTCGCCCATAACCGATGACGAAATCACACAAGCAATTAGAACTATGAAGTCCGGGAAGGCGACTGGTCCTAATGGATTGCCTATAGAGCTATACAAGCTGAATGCCCATAAAATCGCTCCGCCCATTCGTGGCATGTTTTTGAAGAGTAGGGAGTCGGGACGGCTCCCGTAAGACCAGCGGGTTGCGAATATAGTAGTTATACACAAGGAGGGCAGGGCCAAGATGTCCCTCTCCTCGTATCGGCCCATATCGCTCTTAAATGCAGAGCCCAAGATATTGGCAAAGTTGCTCACTACTAGGCTGGTCAAGGTTGTGACGACTCTTATACATCCCGACCAATCTGGTTTTATGCCACGTCAGAACACAGCCCTGAACTTGAGGAGACTCCACAGGATATTGGGTGGTTCTTTGAAAATACTGGAGCCTGCTGCTTTGGTGTCCCTAGATCCCAGCATGGCATTTGATCGGGTTGAATGGGCCTATCTAGTTGCGGTTTTAGCCAAATTGGGTTTTGGAGCGGAATTTATTGGATGGATTCGATTGTTATAACCCCATTGGCCAGGGTTATATTGAATAATTGTAAATCAGCTGACTTTGCCCTTGGGAGGGGCACGAGACAGGGATGGCCCTGTCCCCGCTTCTCTTTGCACTGGCATTGGAGCCGCTTGCGGCATGGGTCAGATGGGACCATTCAATACGTGGCTTGCGGTGGATGCTGGAATGGACCCTAGTGTTTCCTTGAGTAACTTCTTAGATGTCCTGGCCATTTTTGGGAGATACTCCGGGTTTGCAATAAATTGGACAAAGTCAGTGTTGTTAGTCATATCTGGTGGTACGCCTAGGATCCCGGGGTCGTGCCCTATCAGGGTGGAATCGGTTGGATTTAAATACCTTGGCATATTTGTGACGCTTGATCCGAAGGTGAGGTACGTTAAAAATCTGGTACCCCCCTTATGTCGGCTGAGAAGAGATGTGGAGCATTGGTCGGCCCTCCCCCTGTCGTTGCTTGGCAGGGCGGTGTTGTTTAAAATGATGGCCCTGCCCCGGTTCCTCTATATTCTCCAGAACACCATGGACCCAGTGCCTATCACTTATTTCAGGGAGATTGAGACGCTTCAGCGTCAGCTCTTATGGGAAGGCAGGGCGCGTATTTCATTTGTTCAGCTTACTCTTCCGTGGTATGATGGAGGCATTGGTCTGCCGGACTTGAAGAAATATTATTGGTCTGCTCATCTTGCGTCTGTCAACCATGTAGTCTATCGTTTTCCTGGGGATCCAGGATATGCCTTGGACCGAGGGCAGGCCCCGGGTGGGGATATAACCAGAGCCTTGTACGCAAAGCCGGGGAGGTTTCCGCTGTCGGGCCAGACGGCCCATGCGGTGCACGTCTGGTATGCAGCTACAAAGGGTCTTTGATGGGATGGGAAGCTGACAATGGCTACCCCCTTGTTTAATTCCGAAAGACTAGGTAGTTTATGGAGGACTAAAGGGTTTGACAAGTGGGATCTCATTGGCATTAGTCGGATTAAGGATGTGTGGCGTGGGGGCGGAGTGCATACTTTCGCCTCACTCCAGCAGCAGTATCACTTGCCTGAAAATTAACACTTTTGATATCGTCAGATTAGGCATGCCTTGTCTGCCCACATTCCTCCTGCCATCGTGCCTCCGGAGGCCTCCCCTCTTGAAGACTGGATGGTCATCTCCCATAAAAAACAGTCTCTCTGACCTATAGGAAATTGATTAACAATATGGTGGACCCACTGGGGAGTGTCCGAGCAGCATGGGGGGGCAGATGGCCTGGAGTTGGATGACGACGATTGGGTGGAGGCAGTCTCCTCTCCCAAGGTAGCCGCGGTGCAGATGAGGCTTCGACTGGTGCAACTTAATATTTTGCATAGTTCTTACATTACAGGGCCTAGACTTGTGCGGAAGGGGAAAGCGGCGAATGGAGATTGTACGAGGGGTTGTGGTGAATTAGGCACTTTCATGCACATCCTATGGCACTGCGACGAGGTACAGGATTATTGGAAGAAAGTCCATGAGGTCATTGAAGAGGTGCTGGGGTTGGAGATACGCCCGGAAGCCCATAGATGTATATTGAATGTATGGGAACCCACAGATCTGAATGTCTACCAGAAACATTGGGTGACATTGGCGTGTATGGTGGCAAAGCGTAACATCGCTCACTTATGGGGGGCCAGCCAGTCGCCACACCCTACTAAATGGGCCCAAGACCTAGACTGGTGTATGTTTAAGGAGAGAGCTGTCTATGTGGCCAGGCCATGTCCAGTGAAGTGGGGGAAGATTTGGGGGGCCTGGAATTGTTATCGTGGTGATGTGTGTGCTCCACCCACGAGACCTATTACAGCTGAAGTACTGGAATCCCCTTGATTCCCAAAACAAAATATTTTTGTATATTGTATTAGCGATTTTGTGCGATTGATGATTCTACCCCTGCAAAGAGTCATATTCCATTCATCTGATGCTTGTTTGAAATTGTTTATGTGTATTCATTTAATAAAAAGATTTCGAAACCATACATTTCATCAAAAAACATTTACCACACTAAAACATGTTACTAACAAAACACATTCCATGTATTTGACCACTACATTTCAGTTAGGCCACATTACATCAAAAAATGAAACTCAATAGAACAAAAAAAAGGCCCAAGAGGCTTGTAAATCTGTCCAAGAATGTATGCAGCAGTCTATGTATACTGACTGGAAAATTATTAAGAGAGACATATGTTGAAAAAAGAGGAATAAGATGTCAGTGGAGAGACTAAAAAAAGAAGGGGCACTATTAGGAGACAGAAGCAGACAATAAGGACAGCGGAAGACTAAAAAACAGGGGGGAGTATGAGAAAAAGTGGCATTGTCAACAAAGAAAAATTAAAATAAGAAAAGAAGGGAAATATCAGAAAAGAGGGGACACTATAAGTAAAGAGAGGTAGACTGCAAGAGAGAAAGCAGACATTATGGAAAAAGGTGCAAGTGTAAATCTTTAATTTACACAGACACTCAGTGTTATTTTAGACAAATAATTTTAAACAATACATTTCACCCCAAAATAATTTACCACACTAAAACATTTTAGCAACTAAACACATTCCATGTATATAACCACTACATTTCAGTAAACAATCCTAACTCATTTTGCAAATACATTTCCAATTTGCACCATTATTTCTTTGGGCTAAATTACATCGAAAAATGAAACACAATAGAACAAGAAAGAGGCCCAAAAAGCTTGTAAATTGCCCAAGAATGTATGCAGCAGTCTATATATACTGACTCAAGAATTATTAAGAGAGCCATATGATGAGAGAAAGAAAAATCAGAGGTTACAGGATAGACTATAAAAAGAAGGGAACTAATAGAACAGAAGGAGACAATAAGGACAGATGGGGACTAAAAGCACAGGAGGCAGTATGAGAAGAAGTGGCATTGTGAAGAAAGAATATTTAAAATAAGGAAATAAAGGAAAATATCAGTAAAGACGGAACACTATAAACAGAGAGAGGTAGACTGTGAGAGAGACAGCGGAGATAATGGAAAAAGGTGCAAGTGTAATTCTTTATTGTGAAGGAACAGAGCAGAGCAGGCCATTTTTCTTTTATGCAGCAGTCTATGTACTCTGAGTGAAAATTATGAAGAGAGAGATATGATGAGGGAGGGAGAAATAAGAGGTCAGAGGATACACTATAAAAGGCCCAAGGGCCTTGTAAATCTGCCCAACAGTGTATGCAGCAGTCTATGTATACTGAGTGCAAATGATTAAGAGAGAGATAAGATAAGAGAGGGAGAAATAAGAGATCAGAGGATAAACTATAAAAGGCCCAAGGGGCTTGTAACTCTGCCCAACTGTGTATGCAGCAGTCTATGTATACTGAGTGAAAATTATTAAGAGACAAATATGATGAGGGAGGGAGAAATAGGAGGTCAGAGGATACACTATAAAAGGCCAAAGGGGCTTGTAAATCTGCCCGACAGTGTATGCAGCAGTCCATGTATACTGACTGAAAATTATTAAGAGAAAGATATGATGAGACAGGGAGGATTAAGAGATCAGAGAAAAGACTATAAAAAGAAGGAACACTATAAGGAGACAGAAGGACACAATAAGGACAGAGGGGGACTAAAAGGACAGGAGGGAGTATGAAAAGAAATGGCACTGTGAAGAAAATAAGGAAATAAAGTAACATATCAGAATAGAGAGAACACTATAAGCAGAGAGAGATAGACTGTGAGAGAAACAGCAGAAATTATAGAAAAAGTGTAAATCTTTAATTTACACAGACAGTGTGATTTTAGACAAAAAATGTTAAACGATACATTTCATCAAAACACATTTACCACACTAAAACATTTTAGCAACTAAACACATTCCATGTATATGACCGCTACATTTCAGTAGAGAATCCTGACTGATTTTGCAAATACATTTCCAATTTGCACCATTATTTATTTGGGCCACATTACATCGAAAAATGAAACACAATAGAACAAGAAAGAGGCCCAAGGGGCTTGTAAATCTGCCCAACAGTGTATGCAGCAGTCTATGTATACTGAGTGAAAATTATTAAGAGAGAGATATGATGAGAGAGGAAGAAATAAGAGGTCAGAGGATACACTATAAAAGGCCCAAGGGGCTTGTAAATCTGCTCAACAGTGTATGCAACAGTCTATGTATACTGGAGGGTGGTAAAAGCTCCCTTTCTAGTAGATAGTAAAAACCTTCCAACTATAGAAGTAGCCATCGAGGCATCAGCCTGGGTGGAACACTTCTCGAAGATATTCCTGAAAGGTCCGGAACCTGTAGGGACTGATATAGTATCTAGTAGTAGTACTCCAACGGTGGTATACCCCATCTTGCTAGAAATAGCCATAAGTGAGGTTCTTCAAGCATTAAGTGCAAGCAAAAATGGGAAAACCCCGGGTCCAGACGGGGTTCCTGTAGACTTTTTCAAATACAAAACAGACTTGTGGGCCCCAATATTGACTAGGGTGTTTGAGGCAGCAATGAAGAATGGCTTGCTGGCCTCTTGCACTAAATCCATTATGGTACCTATCTTTAAGAGATAGGCATGAGGTGTCCAGCTATCGCCCGATTTCACGGCTGGACTCGCTGGGAAAGGTGGTGGGGAGAATAGTGCTCGAGCGTTTACAGCACTGGGCGGACGATGGTGGGAACCTCTCTGACCTCCAGTTTGGGTTCCGGGAGGGCTTTGGGACGACCGAGCAAGCCCTAAATTTATCAATGCTGTTGGGCAAATACGTTTGTGCAAAGCAGGGCAGGTTATACATGGTGTACGTTGACCTGTCTGCTGCTTTTGACTGCGTCTCCCACACGAAATTGTGGTCCGTCTTGATATTAATTGGGCGTGGATGTCCCTCTGGTCGATTTCCTAAGGAAATTATATTCAAACGCCTCCGCGAGGGTGCGATTTGGTGTCAAAGGCGAGTTGTCTGAGTCGTTTAGAGTAGAGCGTGGTGTCCGGCAGGGCTGTGTCCTGGCCCCCTTTCTCTTTTCCCTTTATACAAATGGCCTGGAGGCGGCAATGTTGAAGGGGGGCCAGGATCTTCCGCAAGTAAGAAAACGCCCAATCCCCGCTCAGCTCTACGCGGACGATGCCGTGATACTAGCCCGCACCCCACGCGAACTACAGAAGGCCTTGGATAGGTATGCCACCTTTATGAGGAACCTTGATCTACGAATAAATATAAAAAAGACCTATGTAAAGGCAGCAGGTTTAGGAAAAAAAGGGGGTAAAGACATATTCCTTACTAAAGAAAGACTAGAAGTTACTGGCCAATACCCACACCTAGGCATCATTGATGATGACAGATTAAACTGGAAACCCACAATCGAGGCCAGGAAACATCACTTAATGCGAGCCATTGCTGCACTTATAGGTTTTTCGCAGAAGTTGGGAAAAAGGCCACCCGTAGAATTGTTACAAATTTATAGAGCCAAATGCCAGACCATAGCACTGTACGGGGCTGGTTTGTGGGGGCATGCCAATACTAGCCCCCTACAAGTGGCAGAGAACACTTTTTAAAGATTTTTACTAGCAGCACCTAAATGCGTTTCTACTTTTGCGTGCCATATGGAACTGGGGATCCCGCACTTGGTGGATTTGCCAAAAATACAACCGCTTTTACTTTGGCGACGTATTTGGACATCAACGAAAAATTCACTAACTAAGCAAATAGTGGCTGATTGTATGTAATTAGACTACTCAGTTAACATTAGTTGGCTCATGTATGTGAAAACGTTTCTGACTTATCTTGAACTTGGGAATTATTATTTTGCTCCTGAGACGATCTCTGAAATATCAAGAAATGAATTGAAAGCAAGGGCACTGAGCCTCGTAGAGGAATTGCGCATCACCAAGGAAGCAAGTAAAGCTTCCGTACAACACTCAATGGCGGTCCAGATTGCCCCTTCAATTCAACCATATCTAACATATGATTTGTCACAATTTGAGCGATTTCTTCTGGTCAGATTCAGACTTAACATCTTTCATCGACTAGTGGTATTTCCTGTTCAAAACAGTTGGGACTGAATTTTGCTATCTTGTCCATGTGATGGAATATCAGAGCAATCAACTATTCACACTATCTTGTTCTGTAAATTTTATGATAGCCATCGTACGCTTTGGTTGTTACCGTTGCTAAAACTATTGGGTGTTAGAAGATGTCGCCAAGCCATGCTGTGACTACAGTTTCTAGAGTCTGAACGGATCTGTAAATACATTGCCACATTTCTGAAATGTATTTTTAGACATAGAATAACATTTTGATAAGTCTTATCTACATAGAATTAGACGAATTTCAGAAATCTAGAATGCTGATATATTAACTAACATGGTTTGGGATCCCCGTCTGTTCTCTATGAATAACACGTTTCATATGAATTGTAATAGATTTTTTTTCACAATTATATAAATTGTTGTTTTTCATCTGTGCCATTGCTTTTATGGTTTTTTTATGTACTTTAAAAACCGAATAAAGATCGTTATTATTATTATTAATATTACTGAGTGAAAATTATTAAGAGAGAGAGATGATGAGAGAGGGAGGATAAAGAGGTCAAAGAAAAGACTATCAAAAGAAGGGACACTGTTAGGAGACAGAAGGACACAATAAGGACAGAGGGGGACTAAAAGGACAGGAGGGAGTATGAAAAGAAATGGCACTGTGAAGAAACACAAATTAAAATAAGGAAATAAAATAAAATATCAGAACAGAGATCACACTATAAGCAGAGAGAGATAGACTGTGAGAAAAACAGCGGAGATTATAGAAAAAGGAGCTAGTGTAAATCTTTAATTTACACAGACACTCAGTGTGATTTTAGACAAAGAAATTGTAAACCATACATTTTACCAAAACACATTTACCACACTAAACCATTTTGGTGACTAAACACATTCCATGTATATAACCACAACATTTCAGTAGGCAATCCTGACTCATTTTGCAAATACATTTCCAATTTGCACTATTATTTTTTTACCAACATTACATCCAAAAATGAGACACAATAAAACAAGAAAGAGCCCCAAGGGACTTGTAAATCTGCCCAATAGTATATACAGCGCTCTATGTATACTGACTACAAAAGTGTACATTTAGAACACAGGCCTAATTCTAAACAAGCAACACAACTAAGTATTCAACAACTAAAAAAGTGACTGCAAACATTCTACATATTTTAGTACTGCACTTTATTAAACAAAGATGACTAACTAAACATATTAACTTACCAAATGATTTTATCACAATAGTTATCAAAATGCAGACAAACTCAGAATATAATTCTACAAACTTGACATGAATAAACACATTACTATTACTAAAAATAAAATGCAACACATACAGTCCTTTACAAACAATCAACTCACCTTTCAAACTTATTGGAAGATTAGGAAGAATGCCATACACACAGCAGATAGTCTCAGGCAGAATCTCTCTGCCTCAGTGCGTGCAGCAGAACCAAACAAATAGCACATTTTCCCTCTCAATTTACACATATATACACATTAATAACAAATCCAATTCCTTCACAGTAATTCAAAACCAAAGACACATTTTCATTGGTTAAACATTTCAAACCTTTCCAACTGACATAACTTTCCACCCACCCCCAGCAGATCATGCAAAAGTTAACTGTAAACAGAGGTCAAAAGTTCAGCACTCTATAAAACACTGCTACTCAACAAGTTTAGACTATGCATAAGTACTTACCTATAAGTACCAATAAATAGAAAAGGTATCATTAGAACCAACCAACACATAGACACATAAACTTGATAGATATTTCTAAAATATTTGTTTTTATTGAGTTTTTCATGCTGAGGAACGTTTTACAGACTTTGCACTGTACGTGCGAGCATGGTACACGTACGGTGAATCAATAGCCTCTTTTACACATTTTTTATATTGCCAGGGGACCCCACCCCCCAGGGCTAAATTATAACGATGGGGACCGTGGGGGGAGCCCCAAAGCCCCCATGGTCCCAGCCGGCTCCCCGCGTCCTTCGGGAGCCGGCATTGCTTTTCGTAAGAGAGAGCAGCTAACATGCTGCCTTCTCTGACGAAAAGTAGTTTGTTATGGTAGGGTGGGAGTGGTGAGACTCCCGCCCTACCATAACAAACAGCAGTGTCCCGGGGGTAGGCACCCTGGGACACTGTAGGACACTGGGGAGCTGGCGGTCCCCAGGGCCACACAAGGCTCCAGGAGGGGAGCCGCGCGGCCCCCCTCCCAACATAGAAAAGCCCCGGTGGGTGGCAGTCCCCGGGGCTGGGGGGTCCGTAACCTATGTTTTTCTCACTGAATTTTGAAGGTTTTTTAAAAGATAATTCTTATCTATAACAGGCCTCAAACCCATGGTTTTTTCAGTGAATTTCAAAGGTTTTTTCAATGATAATTTTTAAATGTATTTATTGTTATATATTTTTTTCATATTCTTTTACTACTTTTTTAAATCTATTTATTTTTAGATATCTTATTTTTTAAATTAGGGTTAATGGCTCGGCCAATTCTTGTTATATGAGTAATAAGTAGACCAATGGCAGTACTGCAACAGAGAATAAGATACATTTATGAGTACTTACATTTTGGCAAACTTATAGGACATGTTTATAGATTACTGGAGGGAAGGGATGGGGCCTGATGTGACATGTGCAAACCCACTCAGTGATGCTTTAAGTTAAGGAATTTGGGGCCAGATGTAGGAAGCCTAATTCTGCTCGGTAACGGCCGAAATTACCGAATTTCGGCCGTTACCGACCGGAATTAGGCTTTTCAGATGTAGGTGGCCAAATAGTAGGATTCGGTAATTTACCAAATCGGTAATTTATGGAATCGGTAAATTACTGAATTCTTAACATACCCATTTGGTAAATTACAGAATCCTTAATGTAGAGTGAGTGCTTTTTACATTTAAGGATTCCGTATTTACAACCAACTATTAGTTGGTGGTAAATAACGAATACCTTTGAAAATGCAAATCTGTGCATGTTCAACAGTGCCATGTGGCAGACATACATGCCTTTAGGACATGTATGTCTGCCACATGTGCACACATGCACTTTTCAGGGGTGCAACAGGGAGTCAATGTGACACCCTGCCACCCTTGAATGTTTCCCTATGTTACCGAATCGGTATTTACCGATTTGGTAATTCACATTCATTCCTATGGGCCTCCAGTGTGATTCTAGACAAATAACAGTTTCCCTTACACTTTAGCAAAAATCATTTATTAGTCTGGAACAAGTGACATGACTGCCCACATTCCACATATACATATTTTAGAAATGCACTGTACTGTGGAAGCCTTATTCATTTTGCAAATACATAAGCAATGGCTGCTTTAAAATTCTACCAAAACTTGGCAACAGGATAGGTTTTTAACCAGATATATATCTGCAAGCACATCCCACAGGCTTCTCTCACAACAGTTCCCAAGTGTACGCAGACTCACAATGTGATTCTAGACAAGCAAGACTATCCGTTGGACTTTATCAAAACACATTGACTGATCTACAGAAACTAAGGTGACAGCACACATTCCACATACTTCATTACTGCATTTCAGTGGTAAATCCTAGCCCATTTAGCAAATACATAAGCAATGACTATTTTCTAATGCTACCAAAACTTAACAACAAGAAAGGTTTTTAAGCACGTATGTGTCTGCAAACACATCAAGGAACCAAATGCTTCTCTCACAATTTTCCCAAATGCACACTGACAGTGTGATTCTAGACAAATAACAGTATCCCTTGCACTTTAACAAAAAACATTTAGTGGTCTGGAACAGGTGAGCTGACTGCACACATTCCACATATTTTAGACCACAGTCTCACAAAGTGAATCTAGACAAGCAAGACTACTCCCTGGACTTTACCAAGAGAAACACAGTAATCTTATTAAAAACATACACACCACATACAACCTCTCACAAAAGAATAAGTTACCTTTCAAATTGATTTGTAGATTAAGAAGTATGTCAGTCACACACCAGATTTTCCTATACAGAATCTCTGTACTGTGCAGCTCTTAGCAACCAAAACCAAAATAATTTCAAGCTTTCCCTCTCGTTCTGCACACATATACATGTAAATATCAAATCACATTGCTTCCCACATTAATTCAAAAGCTAAAAACACATTTCTATTGGTTAAACATTTCAGCCCTTTCCAAATGACATTATTTGAACCAAACCCCCAATCTGCTCACTGCCTGTTACCATAGCAACAGTTCATGGAATACTCAACTAAACTCATAGATCACAAGTTCAGCACACAATGTTGCTAATCCAAACAGCTAGTGTGCTTGACTTTTCAAAATATCAGCTTATCCTATGTAATGTTCCTATTAAATACCTTTTCTTAACCAATAAGAAATATGCTTTTAAAAAACAAAAACATGCAACCTACTTTTCTGACTAGAATGATCTCAAACAGCCAATCATTTATTTTCTTTTTCAAAACTGCCTCTTTTCCACCATTTTTGAAAAATCTCACTTCTCAAACTGCCATTTCACATACAGAGACCATCTGAGTGCATCCAAACCTCCCTTTAAGGTGCTTGGTGCCCGATGTAGGTGGCCATTTACCGGCCGGTAACGGCCAATTCGGCCGTTACCGACCGGTAAATGGGTTATTGGGATGTAGGGGGCCTATTTTACCGATTCGGTAAATTTACTGAATCGGTAAAATACCGAATCGGTATTTTTACCGATTCGGTAACTTTCAGATGTAGGTGGGACTCTTCTGAGTCCCATAGGCCTTTCATATTCGGTATTTTACCACCCAATCCAATTGGGTGGTAAAATACCGAATCCAGGTGTGCATGCACATGTGTGCATGCACCCCTATGCCATGTGACAGACAGACATGCCCTTAGGGCATGTCTGTGTGCCACATGGCACACATGCCTGTATTTGGGGTGCTAGAGGGTGTCAAAGTGACATCTCCGCACCCTTGCTGCAATCGGTATTTACCGAATCGGTAAATACCGATTCGGTAATGCCCATTGATTCCTATGGGCTTCAATGCCCATAGGAATCAATGGGCATTACCGAATCGGTATTTACAGAATCGGTAAATACCGAATCTCATCGATTCGGTATTTACCGATTCTGAAATACCTAAATCCCCCCCCCCCTCCGTTTTACCACTTCTTAAATACCGAATCGGTATGATTCGGTATTTAAGAAGTGGTAACATTAAATTACCTACATTGGGCCCTTAGAGTGTGAATTGTGAGACACAGCTATATTTTCTGGAGCCAAAGGTATGCAGAAAACAGAGGCATGGACAAAGACCTAGCTTTGCCAAATGTAGACATTAAATGGATTGGACAGAGAGGGTTAAAGTGGCACCAATTGATGCCATTGGTTAAATCCTTTTTGCATCTCCAACACCCTGACCTCATAATTGTGCACTGTGGTGGCAATGACTTAGGCACTTTGACTGGGGTAGGTCTGGAAATGCTTATAAAGGACACCTATCACAGAATTGATGTCATTTTCCCCCAAACTGCCTTTGTCTATTCTAACATATGCCAAAGGCAGAAATGGTACTGGTCCAATCAATTTTGTCCACAGATTGAGAAAGCTAGGAAACATGTCAATAAATCTGTTTCTGCTTTTCTCTGAGATTACAAGATGGGGTCCATTTACCACAACAATCTGCGTTTCAATATGGATGGCATCTGTAGGAGAGATGGTGTACATTTTACAGATGAGGGTAACAGAGTCTTCCTCTTGAACTTTAACTCTGCATAGGTACTTACTTGTAGGTACCACAATCTCTCAATAAACACAAGGGCTCTCTTTAGAGCCACCCAAGAACTAAACACAAAAGCTTGATGTATATCTGAGTTTTTTTATTTTTTTTTTGCTTGGAATCTCGCACCCAATGCGTCAGAGTCGTGCACCCAATGAGTACAAGTCATGCACCAAACGCGCTAGAGTCGCACACCCTACACCTTAAGAGTCATGCCTCCAACGCGTGCACACCAGGGGGCCATGCTGAGCGCCACGCTGGGCGCGCGACTCCTAATTTCACCATAAAAAAAAATAGCCACTATCACTCATTTCTATTATCCCCCCATCCCCCGGAGCTTATATAAAACGATGAAGACAGTGGGGGGAGACCCAATCCCCCCACGGTCCCAGCCACTCCTCGCATCCTTCTGGAGCCGGCATTGCTTTTCCACATGGGGAGCCCATGTGGAAAAGCAATCTGGTTTGGATTTTGAAAGAGAGAGCAGGTTTCCCTGCTCTCTCTTTCAAAATCCAAACCAAGTTTGCTATGGGAGGGCAGAAACCTCGGGTCCCCAGGGCCACAACAAGGCTCCAGGCAGGGGGCCGCATGGCCCCCCTCCAACAAAACACAAAGCCCCGGGGGTGGTGGTCCCCGGGGCTTGGGGGGGCCCTTGAACACCCGACCACATATTTTGCAGGTCGGGCCTTGGAGCTCTCCCAACCATTTATTTTGTAGCCCCGGGGGTGGCGGTCCCCAGGGCTACTGGGCGGCCCCTCTGGGCCCCCCATAAATTTGTATAATTCCCCGCCGGTGGCTAATTATGAAAGAAGCTCAGTTATATATATATATATATATATATATATATATATATATATATATATATATATATATATATATATATATATATATATATATATACATATTACCTACTGGCGGTCGCCAGTAGGTATATATAGTTAGGATTTTTTCTCTATGGGATTTTTGAAAATTCTATGTCTAATAACTTTAGCGTCTGCGGACGGAATTGGCTGCAATTTTCAGGAAAATGGAACATTTTGTTTCTGAGCAGCCCCTGAAAATTTGGGGGGGTTCCGTCAAGGGGGGGCCGAGAAAAAAGGGGGGTCCCAAAACGTGTTTTTAACATTGAGTTTTCCATAGGGCGGTTGGCCTCACTTTTAGCCCGAACGGCTGAATGGATTTGCACGAAACTTGGCAAAATTGTAGGGACTGGTAGCCCGATGTGCCTTTGCTAGGTCTCAATATATGTGCTCCAGTGGATTTTGAGAAATTAACGTTAAAAAAAAGATATATATCTGTAACAGCGGACCGGGCAGCGCTCCAGTTCGCGTACTTTTTGCGTTATGGAGCTTTGTGAAGCGAAGCTGATTGGTTCTCCGGCATCTGTAAACATTCCAACCAGTCCGTAGCAGCCGGCATCTTGTCTCTCGGTAGGATCGAGAGACAAGAGGAGGCCAAAGCGAAGGGGAAAATGACCATAAGGGGGCATAGTAGATCCTCCCTGACCCCCTAGGTTTGATGTGGAGGTTTTAAAAGGGCCCCGCGGGGCAAAAAAAAATAAAAATAATAATAATCGAACGGCTGAATGGATTTGCACGAAACTTGGCAAAATTGTAGGGACTGGTAGCCCGATGTGCCTTTGCTAGGTCTCAATATATGTGCTCCAGTGGATTTTGAGAAATTAACGTTCAAAAAAAGATATATATCTGTAACAGCGGAACGGGCAGCGCTCCAGTTCGCGTACTTTTCGCGTTACGGAGCTCTGTGAAGCGAAGCTGATTGGTTCTCCGGCGTCTGTAAACATTCCAAACAGTCCGTAGCGGCCGCCATCTTGTCTCTTGGTAGGATCGAGAGACAAGAGGAGGCCAAAGCGAAGGGGCAAATGACCATAAGGGACATAGTAGATCCTCCCTGACCCCATAGGTTTGATGTGGAGGCTTTAAAAGGGCTCCGCGGGGCAAAAAAAAATAAAAAATCGTTTTTTTGGTGGGGTGCGCCCAGTTAGCGTAACGGGAATCGGACTGGGGAGCTTACTACAAGGAATGAAGAATGATTGACTTTTAACTTATTGTATGTTTATAGACTTTTTTTTTACTTTTTTTTCTGCTGAGTGACGTCTCGGCCTATCTTCACGGGATGCAGTCCCTACCATCTCGGTGTTTAAGCCCAGGGGGACCGGTAGTGTGGGAGAGATAACGGGGCATATTATCAAGGGGGTTTATCTCCGCTTTTTTGGCTTTAAAAGCCAAGAAAGCATTACCTAGCTGTCGCTAACACCAGTTAGCGACCGCTAGTAGGAGATAGCGACCATCTTGGGCCCCACTTTGCATGTCAGTGATATTTATCACTAATGACATGCAAAGTGGGCATGCCAAGATGTTAGCGACTGGAAACAGTCGCTAACATCGCTATCTCCTATTACCAACTTTTGGAGATATTCGCGCTAAGCGCGAATATCTCCAAAAAGTCACACCTGCCCTGAGCAGTTCTTAGCCATGTTATCCAATGGGAGGTGGATAACATGGCTAAGAGCATTAGCTCGGTAATGCATGAATATCGCTGACTTTTCAGCGATATTAATGCATTGCGGCCGTTTTTTATCGCATTTGCGATAAACCTTGATAATAGCAAGGTTTATCTGCGATAATTTCTGACGATGCTTAGCGGTAAAAAATTTGTTGCTAAGCATCGTTAGGGATAAATATCGATTAACTTTGGTAATATGCCCCAACGTCTGTTAACGTTTGATTCGAAGGAAATCAGGAAGTGTTGAAAAACATTGTTTGCGCCATCTTGCCTTTTTTCAAATGCCACACTTTTGTCGTGCACGGCAGCCATTTTAGATGACTTGACCAGACCCACTCTCTGCACGCTGTCGATTCTTAGCATGGCTCCCCACCCTCGCAAGCATCTCCCCCAGGCACTGGTCACCCCCGCTCTCTGTCTTATGCATGGGCAATAAACCTCCCCCCATCTGCGCTGCTGTTCCCTGAGAATCACACCCTGTGCCCGCCCGACACCTCCCTTTCGCCCTATTCACTACCGCACCCCCTGACACTCCTCTTCCTCTGTGTCCGATTGTCCAGGCCGGTCCCAGGCTATCAGCTAGCCCTGCAGATGTAGTTTACGGCCCCAGCTGTAAAGAATCACCCCTCTTCAAAGGAGTTATAGTAGATCAAGGCCCACACCCGATGAGATCCGTCACACCACACGCGTTCCTACTATCTGAAAACCATCCTGTATTGTGATTGGGGAGGGGTCCGAGCCTGAAGCGGAAGATTCCAGGGATGACTCTTTGTACATCAAAGTTTTTACAATTATGTGTCACTTTAAAAATATTTAGCACTCCAACAAAGTAGTAGGATTATAAAACTTTAATAACTTATAAATATATACAACAAAACAAAAACAGTAAAAACATTTAAACATTTTTAGGGAAAAAGAAGGAAGTAGCGGTCGGTTGTGCGAATAGTCCCAAGGCAGCACAACGTCCAGATTTCTGGACGGCACCCAGGTGATGTTGCCTGGGTGCCGCACTGATTTCGGTATCCGGCGTGGGGCGTCGCGGGGGGTGGGTCATCAGTAGCGGTCTGTTGTGCGAATAGTTCCAAGGCAGCAGAACGATGGCACCAAGGTGATGTCCAGTAAGTTGCCGCCCTCCGAATAACGGCGTGGGGCGCCCCGGGGGGGGGGAGGCGGCGTGAACGGGCCTCCCCAGGTGGAGCCTCGTCTGCTGTAGTGGGGCGCCCCTTTACCGTTTCAGTTGCCATTCCGTCCGCTTTTGGTCCACTGTGTCAAAATCCGCAATTCAGCTGAGTTGCCGCCCTCCGAATAACGGCGTGGGGCGCCCCGGGGGGGGGGGAGGCGGCGTGAACGGGCCTCCCCAGGTGGAGCCTCGTCTGCTGTAGTGGGGCGCCCCTTTACCGTTTCAGTTGCCATTCCGTCCGCTTTTGGTCCACTGTGTCAAAATCCGCAATTCAGCTGAGTTGCGCCCACTCTTGCTGTGCAGCGATAGGCGGCTGTCACAGGACTCTCAAAATGGCGGCAGGCTCTTTCCTTTTTGGGCCTGGTCCACTGAAATGGCCCTGGGACACCTTGGAAATCGGACGCTTGTCTGCTAGGTCTTGGACCCCATTCTCGAAAGCGTCCCCTCCGCCTTGAGGATTCTACAAAAGTCTTGGGGGCCCCGACTCCTGCAGGCTTCCGGTGGGGAGCGGCTGCCATGATTGCTCGCGGAATGACCACGACGGAGCCACGAGATGGTGGTGCTTTCATGCTGACGCCAGCTTCAGTCTGAAACATCCAGAAACAAGGTGGGGCTTTCATCGTTTGGGAAAAAAAAATAGTTTTCATCCAATGAAAAGTGTTATTTTTAGGTCATATGATCAAGCCTTCCATCATTAGGAAACCAAAAGTAAAATGAACCAATGAAAAGTTTTATAAACAAGTCACATGACCTGTTATGCGGCATAGGGTATAAAAAGCGTAGAAAATCCGTTGGCACGTGAGGCGGCGTCAGTAGCGGACCGATGTGCGAATAGGCCGAAGGCAGCACAACGCCCCAAGATCCGGATGGCACCGAGGTGGTGTCCAGCAAGTTGTCGCACTGGTGTGGCCATCCTACAATGCTGAAAGTCGGCGTGGGGTGCCCCATTGGCCTGTGAGATGGCGGCAGTAGCGGACCGATGTGCGAATGGGGCCAAAGGCAGCGCAACAATATTTTCGGAATAGAAGACACCACAAGGCGCTGAGATGCCAAGATCCGGATGGCACCGAGGTGGTGTCTAGCAAGTTGTCGCACTGGTGTGGCCATCCTACAATGCTGAAAGTCGGCGTGGGGCGCCCCGTTGGCCTGTGAGATGGCGGCAGTAGCGGACCGATGTGCGAATGGGGCCAAAGGCAGCGCAGCAATATTTTCTGAATAGAAGACACCACAAGGCGCTGAGATGCCAAGATCCGGATGGCACCGAGGTGGTGTCTAGCAAGTTGTCGCACTGGTGTGGCCATCCTACAATGCTGAAAGTCGGCGTGGGGCACCCCGTTGGCCTGTGAGATGGCGGCAGTAGCGGACCGATGTGCGAATGGGGCCAAAGGCAGCGCAACAATATTTTCTGAATAGAAGACACCACAAGGCGCTGAGATGCCAAGATCCGGATGAATATTTCGATATCCCTATTGATATTAAGTTCTGATGTGTTATTGATTACTGTACTATTGAAAGTTGCCGCACTGGTGTGGCCATCCTACAATGCTGAAAGTCGGCGTGGGGCGCCCCGTTGGCCTGTGAGATGGCGTCAGTAGCGGACCGATGTGCGAATGGGGCCAAAGGCAGCGCAACAATATTTTCGGAATAGAAGACACCACAAGGCGCTGAGATTCGGTTAGCACCGAGGTGGTGTCTAGCAAGCTATGCAGCTGAGTTGCGTGCGCACTTGCGGCAAATAGGTCGAAGGCAGCACAACAATGTTTTCTGAATAGAAGACACCACAAGGCGCTGAGATTCGGTAGGCACCGAGGTGGTGTCTAGCAAGTTGCCGTACTGGTGTGGCCATCCTACAATCCTGCTCCGAATAACGGTGTGGGGTGCCCGAAGGGGGGGGGGAGGCGGCGTGAACGGGCCTTCCTAGGTGGAGGCTCGTCTGCTGTAGTGGGGCGCCCCTTTACCGTTTCAGTTGCCATTCAGCTGAGTTTCGGCCGCTCTTGATGCTACAGCGACAGGCGGCTGCAAGAGGACTCTCAAAATGGCGGCCTGTTCTTTGGATTTGGGCCTGGTCCACTAAAATGGCCCTGGGACACCTTAGAACTCGGACGCTCGAATTTTTTTTCCTTTCCTCTACATGCAAAAAATGGTAAATGCCCGGTACGTTACACGCTTCATCTGCCACGATGTACTCTCCAGAGGAACCGAAAAAAAATATAGTTATGGTAACTATACCATGCATCGTCATATGGACAGGTGGCATCGATTAATTATAGTGCTGCATAAAAGAGAGATTTGGAGGAGAACCCCCGACCTGCCAGTACATTCATCAAAGAAGTGGCACTGACAGCATCAGAGGCAAGGGAAACGGTCCCAAATATTTAGAAGAACTTTGGAAAGATTAAAATGACATGTTTAGATTGTGGCAAATTAATTTCATGTGGACAGATGAGTGTTACTCTAATAAATACAGCATATGAACATCATCATAGTCGATGGTTGGTAGAGACATTTTGACTATATCCTGGACCTGCCCGTCCTCGCCCAAAATGGCGCCGGAATAAATGGGACTCGTAACTCCTTGTTGTGTACTGGTTGCACAACCTTGATATCACGAGATACGTATGCAGTTTTGAAGCACATGGCGGGCGGGGACGAGAATAGATTGAATATTTCGATATCCCTATTGATATTAAGTTCTGATGTGTTATTGATTACTGTACTATTGAAAGTTCGAATTAACGTCACCCATGGTACTTGCCCGCAAATGTATATCTAGATAATTTTATTGTAACTGGCCCTGTCGTATTTTAATTATAAAATGTACGTCCACCGATTCCGCAACTGTTAGACACTTTAGTTCTTGCAACCTAATGGCCCACCCGTTACGTTCCTCTACAGTGTAAATGTCTACTCATCATATACGATTACAGTTTGCTCCGTGGCCGGCCCACGGGGTTATAGGCCTGTATTTGTATAATGACATTTTCACAATAAAGGTTTTTAAAAGAAAACATGGTAGTAGTATATACATTGGTAAAGTTTTTAATAATAGTCACTGTTTTAGAATCAGTAAAAAGCAAGTGAAATAAAGCAGACCAATTACATGAAGGGTAAAAGGTATAATACGCAGGAACGCAGTAAAGATAAATGGTCAAGGGCTGTTGTGTTTTCTACTCCTGCAACATAAAGTGATCGATAAGAATCTCATATTCAGGCGTATCGGCGACTAAGACAGCAGGCCGACCCTCTTTTGCTCAACGGCTCCGTCATGGGACGAAGAAACGCCCTTTTTCTCGAAAAAGGAATATATTTTACTTGCAGGACAGTTGTAAATTTTCCGGGAAAGTACATTAGCCTGGAACATTATAACATATATTTAAGAAAAAATAATGTTCGAAAGTAATAAAAAGCGTAATTTTTAGGTCATATGACCAAGCCTTTCATCATTAGAATAAGAAAAGTAAAATGAACCAATGAAAAGTTTTATTAACAAGTCACATGACCTGTTATGCTTACGTTACGCGCTGCGCGTCGCGGCCCGGATCACTTCCGGATGCGCTAACGCGGCGCGTCATATGACGCATTACGCGACAACGCAGGTCCAGAATATAGTCAAAATGTCTCCACCAACCAGCGGTCGGAACACAACCCCTTTCAGCAGGCTAAATAGTTCTGTTAAATGACAACAGAAGGGACAGGCAACAAGAACCATCAGTGAAAGAGGGGAGGGCTAGTTCTTCTCTACCGGGTCACGTTGGGGCGCTACCGGAACTGATCGAATTGGTAGTCTACAGTGTTTCTGGATGTTTCAGACTGAAGCTGGCGTTAGCATGAGAGCACCACCATTTCGTAGCTCCGTCGTGGCCATTCGACGAGCAATAATGCTAGCCGCTCCCCACCAGAAGCCTGCGGGAGTCGGGGGCCCCTAAGACTTTTGTAGAATCTTCAAGGCTGAGGGGACGCTTTCGAGAATGGAGCCCAATCTCTAGCAGACAAGCGTCCGAGTTCCAAGGTGTCGCAGGGCAATTTTAGTGGACCACGCCCAAATCTGAAGAGCCGGCCGCCATTTTGAGAGTACTGTGGCAGCCGGCTATCGCTGCACCGCAAGAGCGGGAGCAACTCAACTACATGGTGAGCGAGACGCTGTAGTCGAAAGAGCGGGCGGTAAACAGCTGAATAGCGGAAGAGGCACAGTGTAGCAAAAGCGGGCGGAATGGCAACTGAAATGGTAAAGGGCCGCCCCACTACAGCGTGTCTTTAGGTGAAACGGATTGTGGGACAAGGTCAAGAATGGAAGAGTTACCAAAAGGCAAAAAGTTCCGCTTGATCCCGGGAGCCGGCCACCTATGTCGGGGGCGATCTCAGGCTACACCAGGAGAACACGACTTGGGGAGGGAGCCGGAGCCAAGCGCCCCCTCCGAGTCCGCGCCATCACACCGTCCCTCGGGGGCCTCCGTCAAGCGGTTCAGGGTGGCACCGCATTACATTGTTCACAAATGCAGTCACGTCCTCAAACAGCCCCCACTTTACTTTGAGAATAGTGAAGCTGAAGCAAGTGCAAATAGGCTTCAGACAGTGTTACAAGCACTCCTCAAAACTTTGAACCATCAGAGTGCATGAGTTTCATGCTCGATCGATTGAGCTAGCCGGATCGGGCAACAAAAAGTATAAAATAGTTATGTAAATAGTTGTTTAATAAAATGTTTTACCCTGTTACTGTGCTGGTGTGTTGTATATATTTGTAATATTTGCATAGAGTTTATCGTTATTTTGGGCGGGGTGGGTGGCGGAGCCGAGCTGTATTGCAGCCATCATGGTGTGGAGTTCAGTTCATCTCAATAGTTTCGTGTTTGTCATGAGGGGTTGTTCCTAATGTTTCTATTTTAGCGAGGTCAAAAAGAGATCCCATTAGTGGCCTACTGATTTTGCTCGATTCCTTTTGTTTTATTACACGATTTTTCGCTATCTGCAAAGACTAAACAGAGTATTGCGACTCGGTGCTTGTTTGTAAATAGAGAATGAACCAAAGAGAACCAATTCTAAAACAGTAAATGCTTGGATAACAATCAATCAAATGGAGAGAGAAGCAGGCACGATGGATTACAACGGGGGCAAAGGCCTGCGTTAACTACCCTTCACTATCTGCAAAGAAAGAGTACTCCTAATAGAAATGAGGGGGAGGGGGGGCAGCATTCAAAGCAGATCAGTGTGCATAAACACGAAAATGTTTTTACTTACCACGTACTTGACATTGGATAGCTTATGATATTTGCTATTAAAAAACCATTGAAATTCACTGAAAAAACCATAGGTTAGAGACCATATATAGTTAGGAATTAGCATTTAAAAAACCTTGAAAATTCACTGAAAAAACCATAGGTTATAGACCATATATAGTTAGGGATTAGCATTTAAAAAACCTTATTTTACTCACACAAAACCATTGAAATTCCATATATAGTTAGTTGCACTAACTATATATCGCGCACCCGCAATCCACTGCTGATGATGTCACATATTACATCATTCATGACATGGTCAGTGACATCACTGATGACATCACTGATGACATCTCAAATGACATCACTGATGACATCACTGATGACATCTCAAATGACATCACTGATAACATCTCAAATGACATCACTGATGACATCTCAAATGACATCACTGATGACATCACTGATGACATCTCATTTGACATCAATGACCACATCACTGATGATATCATTCATGTGACAATACAATGCATCTCCTCACACTTTAATATAATCTCTGTTACACCCAGTGTTAAATACAGAGTATAATTTTTGAAACCATTGACACACCAATACTAGTTACTACATACGCACTCAGTGATTCCTATGTTTACACACACATTCACTCATTTAACCATACAATCATTCATACATACAATCACTCATCTTTACAACACTATCATATGCACTCATACACCTATACAGACTCTCACACTCTGTCACTCATCCATGGAGTTACTCACACACCTAGTCAGTCCTGTAAATAATCAATCACACTTCCATTTTCTAATCTATACAGTTAAACATAGAGCACCTTACATTTTGAAACATATACTAACACATACTTACTCTCTTATACAATCATTGATACAAGTACACATTGATTTGCACAGAGTCACACACCTCCCAGCCAGCCACACACACTCAGTCTCCCATACAAATACTTGGGCAATCAATCAATAACCCATATAGTTACTCATATAGCTACTGACCAACACATGCAGCAGTTTACAGAACAACAGACATAATGATGCACAAATTAAGACAGTTTAGTCACTAACCCATGCACTCAGTGAGACACATTTAATCACTCACTCATACAGTCAGTCACGCACCTACTAAATCCTTCATCCAGACACTTCTACATCTACTCATTCTTCAATATGTAAAACATATTTAAACTTTACAGAAACACACAGTCACTGGATGATGTCATCAGTGATGTCATTTGAGATGTCATCAGTGATGTCATCAGTGATGTCACTGACCATGTCATGAATGATGTAATATGTGACTTCATCAGCAGTGGATTGCGGGTGCGCGATATATAGTTAGTGCAACTAACTATATATGGAATTTCAATGGTTTTGTGTGAGTAAAATAAGGTTTTTTAAATGCTAATCCCTAACTATATATGGTCTATAACCTATGGTTTTTTCAGTGAATATATATATATGTATACATACATACATACATATATATACATATATATATATATATATATATTCACTGAAAAAACCATAGGTTTTAGACCATATATAGTTAGGAATTAGCATTTAAAAAACCTTTTTTTACTCACACAAAACCATTGAAATTCCATATATAGTTAGTTGTACTAACTATATATCGCGCACCCGCAATCCACTGCTGATCATGTCACATATTACATCATTCATGACATGGTCAGTGACATCACTAATGACATCACTGATGACATCTCAAATGACATCACTGATGACATCTCAAATGACATCACTGATGACATCACTGATGACATCTCAAATGACATCACTGATGACATCTCATTTGACATTACTGATCACATCACTGATGACATCATTCATGTGATAATACGATGAAACTTTTCAGACTCTAATATAACCTTAGATACACTCAGTGTAAACAGACACTCACAGACTGTCACTCATCCATGGAGTTACTCACACACTTAGTCAGTCATGCAAAGAATCAATCACACCTCCATTTCCTCAACTATACAGTTATACACACCTTACTTATTCAAACATATACTAACACATATTTACTCTCTTTTACAATGCCTGATACAAGTTCACAATGATCAATACAGCCACTCACACATTCACTGGCTCTTATGTACAGTTATTTATATATGTCAACTGTCACATGTACTGTGTTTTACATATGTACTTACTTTGACATGTAGCACTGAGATATCCATTCACTCACCAATGCACTCAGTCAACCGCCCATACAGGTGTTTCCACATGCACTTTTGAACCCATACATCTAGTGAATCAACTGCTCACACATCTATGCACAGAGTCATACACCTCCCAGCCACCCACACACACACACTCAGTCTCCCATACAAATACTTGGGCAACCAATCAATAACCCATATACTTACTCATATAGCTACTGATCAACACATGCAGCAGTTTACAGAACAACAGACATAATGATGCACAAATTAAGACAGTTTAGTCACTAACTCATGCACTCAGTGACACACATTTATTCACTCACTCATACAGTCAATCATGCACCTACTAAATCCTTCATCCAGACACTTATATATCCACTCATTCTTCAATATGTAAGACATATTTTAACTTTACAGAAAGATACAGTCACTGGATGTTGTCATCAGTGATGTCATCAGTGATGTCATTTGAGATGTCATCAGTGATGTCATTAGTGATGTCACTGACCATGTCATGAATGATGTAATATGTGACATGATCAGCAGTGGATTGCGGGTGCGCGATATATAGTTAGTACAACTAACTATATATGGAATTTCAATGGTTTTGTGTGAGTAAAAAAAGGTTTTTTAAATGGTAATTCCTAACTATATATGGTCTATAACCTATGGTTTTTTCAGTGAATTTTCAAGGTTTTGTAAATGCTAATTCCTAACTATATATGGTCTATAACCTATGGTTTTTTCAGTGAATTTCATTGGTTTTTTAAAAGCTAATATCTATAGCTGTAAAATGTATTCTTCTTTAAATCAAAAAATATATTTTATATGTTTATTAATCATTTTTTTTTTATTATTATTTTTTTTTGTTCACTCCCGGTTCGCCAACCGGGAAGCCTCCCGTTAGCTCAATTTGGTGCCGCGACCCGGTCCGCGAACCGGTAAACGTTCCGTTTGCGCAACTGTCGCGTTAGAAATCAACATCGTGACGCGTCGCGGAAGCGCGACGTATCACGTTGTCGCGTAATGCGTCTTATGACGCGCCGTGTTAGCGCACCCGGAAGTGCTTCGGTACGCGAACCGAGACGCAAAGCGCAGCTCCCCGGAAGCGATCCGGGGCGCGTCGCGAAAGCGCGACGTATCGCGTTGCCGCGTAATGCGTCTTATGACGCGCCGCGTTAGCGCACCCGGAAGTGCTTCGGAGCGCGAACCGAGACGTGAAGCGCAGCTCCCCGGAAGCGATCCGGGGAGCGTCCCGCAGCGCGTAACATAAGCGAAACAGGTCATGTGACTTGTTAATAAAACTTTTAATTGGTTCATTTCACTTTTGGTTTCCTAATGATGTAAGGCTAGGTCATGTGACCTAAAAATAACACTTTTCATTGGTTTAGAACTATTTTTTTTCCAAAATGATGAAAGCCCCCACCTTTTTTCTCACTCTGACAGTGGAAAATGGCTTCACTAGTAGCTGCAGCTGGTGCACCCCCACCACCACCACCACCTCCTCATTGGAAGAGAGGACCACCTCCACAGTTCCTTCCCAACACAGAGGAGGAAGAGGATGAAGAAGAGGAAGAGGAAATACAGGCAACACAGTTTTTTACAAGAGGAGCCCCGGATATCTCATCATAAAAATAGTTTCATTTGGCAGTTTTTTTCTTTTCCTGAAGGACAAAAAAAAGTTAATGCTCGCTATGTGACGTGCCTCATATGCAAAGAGGACTTATCTAGAGGCACAGATAAGAAGTATAGTAACGGCAACTATACTATGCACCGTCACATGCAGAGGTGGCATCAGCTAAATTACAGCAGGGCAGAGATTCGTGACCTCCAGGACAACCCACCAACTCCTGTGGCCAGGACATCGGCACAGGTAACTCTGTCGGGGCCAGAGGCACGGGAAACAGTGCCAAACATTCAAGACAACTTTGTCCACATGAAGATAGTGTGCTTATATTGCGGTACCTTACTCTCATGTGGCAATATGAGTATTAATTTGATAAACAGAGCATTTGAAAACCACAAGTGCTCTAAACGCCCCTAAAAAAAAAAAAATGTTTTGCTCCTGTTGAGCCCTTTCCAATGCCTGTTTTTCGTTGTTTCCCCCCCAAAAAAAACAAAAAAAACATAAAATTGTTCAAAAAATACAAAAAAAACAAAAAATGTTCAGAAAAAAAAAAATATATATAAAACAACAAAAACATTAAAAAAAAAGTTATTTTCAGAACTACCTCCCCTTTATAAAATAATTGCTAGAATGTTTGGCACTCTGGCAACCTCTATTTCTTTTGGTTCGCTTTCCGGTTCGCTCTCCGGTACGCGAACCGGGAGCGAACCCAAAAAATTTTTCAAAAAAAAAAGAAGAGTCAGTATAAGGGAAGTAAACAGAGAGTAATGTTAAAAGAAAGACAGCTATAGGGACTAAACCAGAGATACTGTTTAATAGATTTATTTACGGAAGAAAAGATGGAAGAGGATATAATTGTGAAAAACAAAATAGATAAGGAAGTGAAAGAAAAAAAGGAGAGTAGAAGAATAACAAAGAAGAGTTTCTTAGAGAATGTGAGTGAATGTTCAAAATAAGATTAAAACATGTGGAATAACAGAGAGAAAAAACAGAAAGCAGAAAAGAAGAAGTAACAGAAAAAGAATAATTGAAACAGCAAAGAAATCTAAATAACATAGGGGCATATTATCAACATAGGCAATAAAAGTTTTGCAGCTTTTATCGGCAGAAATGTGTCGCTAAAGCCACTTTTGCGGCAGAAAACTGCCGCTAAAACCGCTTTTGCAGCAGTTTTCTGCCGATAAAAACAGCAATAATTGTATTGGCTGTGTTCATAATATGCCCCTTAGTGTGCTTCAACTACACAGAGAAAGCATAATGAACAAGTAGTGAAAGAGTGATCAGTCAGAGACACTAAGAGTAATAGAGACGGAGTGAGTGAACAAGAGTGAGGAACTATGAGAAGAGAGAGACTGAGAAAAGGAGTGGAAGGAGTAGAGTAAGTAAGTAATAGAGAAAGGAATGAGGGAAGTAGCAAAGGCAGGAAAGTGAGGGTTAAAGAAATGAAGCAGAGGAACTAATAGTATTTAAATGTGATAGAAATGTAACGAAAAGAATACAAAACATTTACCTTATAATTGTCGTTAAATTACTCACTTTTTGTTTTTATACTTTCAATCTGTGAAAGAGAGAACAAACATTTGAAAAATATTAAAACATGTATTTAAAAATTACAAAAGACAAGGGAAAAGATTGAAGGACAAACAGTTTTTCAACAACTTTGACACTGACAGAAGATTCTGCTTCTCCAGGCCCCCTACACAGTCCTAAAGATATACATTTTAAACTAACAGTATCTTGATGCAGATGAAGAGAGGCCTATCTTGGAACATGGTGTATCTTTTGCACTGCTGTTGTCTCACAAAAGTGACGCAATGGCAGCGCAAAAGAGGTGCACAATCATCATAAAACTGTTCCTAACATTTTAAATGATTGTTTCAGGATGGCAATAAGGTGTGTCCTATTCCAGACGTTTGTTTCAGGTGAGGCCTACTCAGGGTTGCAGATGAAATTTAGAGTTGTTGAAGAGTACAGAGGAGATAATACATGTGCAGGTCTAATAACGAAGTGAGTCATGTCCACTGCACTCTTGAACAAATGTCAGACCTCCTCTGTCTCCTGGAACAGGCCTAAACCTCATCTACACAATGTGATTTGTAATGTTAGGAAACACAGGTAATATAATTGAAAAACGTGCAATTTTTTTTGCTCATTCCACAATCACATCACCTGTGTTTCCTTAGCTTAGGTATCTCATTGTGGAAATGTAGTCTATCATTAGAAAGACTATGTAGAATGTGAGCACTGTATGCAACATCTTTGAAACATACAGAACCCTCAGCTTCTCCATGTCTACTACACATTTCTAAATGTAGATCATAAGTACAAAAAGTACAGAATTAATTATACATGTTAAATGGTTTATTTTTGCTGTTCTCAGAATTTATCAAATTTCACTAAAAACAGTGACTTGAAGGTATTCATCATATAACAGCGGGGAAAACAAAACACAATCAAAATGATTGTGTATAAAAAACCCATATAACATAACCAATCAGAAATCAGAACTCCTCAAAAGTAACTTACTTTCCATGACGTCGAAGGATGTCCTATGAACAGCTTACACTCGGTTGTGCTGTTTTTATTTTCAGCCCGCCACTTTCTGAAAGAAAACCTCCATCGTTTTGAAAAATATGTTACATACAATAAATGACTTCTCGCTCTCTACCACATGTTTCCACAAGGCCAAATCATGTAAGAGCCATTTATAACTCTTGGAATTCTTGTAAGCAAATCCCGTCATTTTGTATTTCCGCAACTTTCAGAAAGAAAACGTTCAAGATCACTTTCACAATCCTGGACTAGTAATATCTTACCCTTCTTGCTCACTCATGTTCTACATTTCCTATGACACTGATACTGCTTACTATGAAGCAGACTTACACTACCTCTATGAGTACTACAAATATTTAATTCTCTACATCACTTTTAATCACAAAGCAATATAAAACAGTAGATAAAATTATATCAACCCCTAGAATCATTATACGCCAGTTACCTACCCTAAAGTCTCTTTTCTGAAAACAGAAAGTAAGAATATTTTTAAATAAAAAGGCAACATTGTATCGTAGTCAAATGGGAATAATTTCCGAAACAGCAATTTTTTTTACATTTTCAATAAGCTGTGTAATAAGCGGATCTTGTCAAATGACCATCATGCCATATAATAGCTGCAGTTACAAATGTTCTTCCTAAAATCAACGACTGTGTAGCCACAACATTTGTAATTAAAGTTGAAGACTTACTTTCATCAGGTTTATATAGTTGGATTTTCAAAATGACATTATAATCAAAAGTTTGGACCAATAATCTAGACAGCATTGCAGACTTACATTCCCTCTACTCCATGTTTTGATTGGCTGCTTGAATGAGCTTATAAAAAGAAACAGTTTTTCTGAACTCATTCAAAGTGCAGTTATTTTTCCATGACGTTAAGTGGTATGGTAAGAACACCGTTTGCTTTGGCAAATACTCTGTTGTCCTTTAACTAATCCGTGCCCACCACTTTCTGTAAGAAAACCTTCTTTTTTTCCAGGAACTATTTAAAACTCAAAAATACCTTTTGACTTTGTACTACACTTATCCTCAAGGCCAAATTGTGTAGGAGCCATTAGAACCTCTTGAAATTCCTCAGAGCAAATCCCGAGATTCCTTCCCTAAAATTTTGGTTTTAAAAACACCAGGTAAGAATTTGTAAGGTCAAAAGGCAATTTTTTTTTAAAGTTAAAACAGAATCATTGCAGAATGACCAGCCGTTTCTAGACTTTAAATAAGCTGTGTAATGTCCTGATGTTATTGAAGGACCGTCATGATATATAATTGCTGCAGTTACAAAAGTCCTTCCTGATATTGACAACTGTGAAGCCACAACATTTTTTATCAAAGTTGTCAATTTTGTTCCATCAGGCCTACATCGTTGGAACATTAAAATGACATACTGGCCATATGTTCGTATAAATAATTCTGACAACATTTCAGACTTACATTGGCTACACTCCATGTTGTGATCAGCTGCTTTTACTAGCTTATTAAAGGACACTGATTTACTGTCTGGCAAAGTTAAATATATAAATCTTTCTGAGTCTACACTAGTAGTACTTGATACCCTACAGTTCTCGCAGTCATGCTGCCATTGATAAGAAAGCCCAAACAGGTGATCTATATCTACACCTTCATCATGCAATACATCAAGCATATACATTAAAAACTCCTGACAATCTTGCTGAATATTTTGAGAGAATTGTGTTTGACCTGAACATCTGTCTAACAGATTTCGAATTTCAGACACACTTTCTATTTTTGTTCTATCAGTGCTACATTTCTCTAACACAGAATTTAACAAACTGCAAAATCTCTGATCAGAATTGACCACAATCTCTTCTTTTACATTTTCTAGAGAAAACAAAACATTAACCACTACATTAGCATAGCAGTTGACACCAGAACTGTTTTCAAATTGAAAACCAACAACATCTTCAACAGAATCCTTTTTCTTTCTTCTTATAATTTCAGGTTCATCGACTTTTCGTCTTTTTGCTACAACCTCCCTACTATTGGTCACATTTCTTCGTTTCCGGCCTACCACACGTTTCTCAAACAAAGGATATTGAGGCAAATGTGGCGCATACTCTCTTCTTAACCTATTGTATTCCTTAACACAATCTAGATCCGCACAAATGTTTGTGACATCACACTCAATCAAGTACAATCCCGATAAAGTTCTAACTCGTGACAATGCCACATATGCCATACCCTCCTTGAACACAGAACTGCCAATATTCACCAATGCACTGTCTACACTTAAACCTTGCGATTTATGGATTGTCACCGCATATGCCAAGCAAACAGGAAACTTCTTACGGCGAACATATAAGTCTTTTACAAGCAAAAATCTAGCAGAACAACGACCAATTAGCTGTACTTCCTCAATGCCATCAAATTTAATTTTTAAAAATTCAATTCCATCTCCATTTCTGTATTTCACAAAATCAACAACATTACCCATTGATCCATTTACCAGACCTCTTTCAACATGTAAATTCCTTCTTAAAATTATACGGCAGTTTAAGCACACATTCAGAGTCTTTTCAAAACCCGCTGTTTTAGATATAGTCTTCTCTAATGAATCCAATTTTGTTTTCAAATTCTCAGACAACATAATTGTTGATCCCATATGCTCTACTCTGTCAATAGCTTCCAGTTTCACAATCTCTTGGTTTTCTAAATGCAACATTTTGTTGTTGAAGATGGCACATTCTGCAAGAGTTGGCATCAAACATATTCCAGATTTCTTCTCAGTAATTTTCTGAAAAATATTCTCAGGCACAACGTCTTGTTCTGGATATAAATTTGACAGTAATCGTGCATGTAAAGCTTCTTTCCCATGCTCGGTCACTTTTCCAATTCTAACATCTTGTAGAATATTCTTGTAATCTTCATCCTTCGCCTGATGCTTATTTTCATGCAGTTCAGCATAATTGAAGTTTAACCATATATTGACGTTGCCAATGCTCCCTAGGCACTTCCTGGTATCTTCATGCGTGAGCATTTTGAACACAGGTTGTCCTTTCACTGGTGTCAGCTGCAGAAGATCTCCGAAAACAATGATGTGTTTGCCACCAAATAACACATCATACTCTGTTTTAAGAACTTCTTGCATTCTCAAATGCACAAAGGCAAGCATGACATTGGAAACCATGCTTACTTCGTCAATGATAAGAAGTTTCATTTTCCTCAAGACTCTTGAAACTTCACAACAAGCATCTCCAGATAACTTGTGGTATTGTAATTTGTTATCATTCTCCACTGGCAGCATCAGTAGACGATGCAAAGTAATACCTTTAATGTTATGTGCTGCCAGTCCAGTTGGAGCGGTGACAACACAAGATAGCGATGACTCAGTCCTTTCCTGCAAATAACATGAAATTCCTTTCATGAGGAAACTTTTTCCAGTTCCCGCTTCTCCACTCACGTACAGTCGGACAGGCTTCAAGGACGTACATGAGCACTCTTTCTTCTCATGACTTAATCCATGATCAATTTGCTTGGTAGCTTCGTCATATATTTTCCTCTGCTCAACGTTGAGTTGTCTTTCCAAGTCTTCTAAGTTAACCACATCCTCCTGAGCATGTGCCATGGTCTTTCCACTTCATTCATGGCAGTGGCAGCTTCATTTTATCATAACAGGTCCTCCTAGTGGATCCTGACTCAAGGAAACAGAACTCTGACTGTCCTGAGAACTGTCTCTGGCAATCTCGGCTGCAATCGTTGCTTCCTGCTCGATTTCCGCATTCAACATTTCAAGATATTTGGGAAAAGCAGGACATTCTATGGTCTCCTTGGCGGCAGTGAAAGAGTCTTCGTAACAGAGGAAATCTCCAAGCAGTTCCTCTTCTGCACGCCAAGGCTTGAAAAGTTGCAAAAGTGCTAAATAAAAAAACTCCTTTTTTTCAGGAGATTCGCCACTCAATTTTCGATGGTTTACCAAGTGGCATTTTCTTTGCTTGACCAGACATCCCTCACTTCCAATTACAGCATACACTCCTTTATCAATATCTTCGTTGATGTTCCTCTTGAATATGTAATTTTGTAGAACCTCATACAGACAAACAGTCTCGAGGTGACTGCTTCGATTTGGATAATATGTATCCAACATGTTGGTCTTCAAAATATCGGTAATGTTTGGCTCCTTTTCCGCCAAATACTCAATTTCCCGCACAGGTTTCAGAACTCGATTACGCGTTGCAGCAAGACCAAGACTCGCCCAAACGATACTCCTAGATTTGGCATAGAGACTTGCTGAAGACAACCGGTCAGAACATTCGTAAGCTCCGATTTCTCGATGCGATAACATCTTCAGACTGAAACTGTACAACTTCTTACTGAGGCTCTTTTCATGGGAAATGTCCTCCCACATATCCTTCAATTCTGTCTTTTCTTTTTTGGTGATGTAAGATGTCACATACCGAGCCACAGCCATACAGTTATCAGCCACAAACTGTATTTCCATGTTAGCCTTCCACATGGACAAAACCACTTGGTTGTAGTCGTTGATGTACTTGGACTCTTCGTTCCTTTTCAAATTGTATGTGTTTTTAGGTGATTTCTTCATCACATTATGTCGCAGCGAAGACATCAAACTGTTCACTCTTCCTTTAGAAATCACCGGTCGTGGAAAGGCGACACGACATTTGGTGTAGAACTTGTCCTTGTTTCTGAATTTACGACGACAGTACTTTCCGCAACGATGGCTTTGGAAGCGTAGAACTTGTTCTCTTAGGCTTTTGTCCTCCTTTGCATTTGGAACAGCACATGTAGAATACTGTTCTATGAAACTCATCACTAAGTCTTCTGGATCCGTTCCAAATTTAGGTGCATCCTTGATCCACAGCAGCATATGTATATGAGGAGCACCTCTTGCTTGGTACTCCTTTCTCCAGAAGAAATCCAACACCTCTCCAAGAGGTGGATTTCTCTTGTTCATGATGAAAGACATCATAGCTTCAAATCTATGATTGAAGTACCTGCATACATTCACTGGATCGAAAGAGCACAGTTCTCCGGGTGTCTTGAATTCGATATTTTCAATGTTTCCATTTGCCTCTCGTAGAAATTCAAGTAAGTCTTCCCAGCCATACTCGGCACAGCTCAGAGTGAGGAACCATGTGGGAGTTCCTAAGTTCCTCAGCATACATTTTAAATCACCATGACGACGGTACCAGTACTCATTAGTACCACGCTGACACGCCATGAGATTAATCAGGTGACAATCCAAAATACTGTCTTGCACATTGACTTTATCCATAAAGTCACTTGCAGAGATGTTTTACATCTGTATACCACTTTTCAAGATGTGGTTCACTGCATATGACAGTCCAGACAGATCGCTTTCAAACAGGAGATGAAACAAATAGGGAATGCATTGTCGAAACCTAGCATCTTCTGCATACAATCGTAAAGTCCGGTATTCAGAAGCAGGAATTTGATGAGGTCGCTCATCATATCTTCCTCCTTGACCTGTTGGAAATAGCTGTGGGAAACACCGAGCTTCCAAACTTTCCTCCCAAACACTAATGGGACTCCCTTTGGCTTGTTTCATTTGAAACAACTCAATAGCATTCCCCATGACTTCCTTGGAATGCAAAGGATGAACACTATAATGTTCATATATTTCTTCACTTTTAGAGGGTTCTACTTTCTCAATTTGACCAGCACACAAATCGCTATCCTCTTCCTCACTTACTTCCTCTTCTGCACCATATACATTCTTATAGTACTTATTATTATTTTTCAAATACAATGTTGCCTTTTTGACTTTCCTAACATCCACTAAATCTTGCCATATTTTCTTATTCTTTGTCGGAACCCCATTAACTAAGATAACCAGAGGTTCCTCTTCCGCTTTCTCTACTCCAATTGTGTTAATGTTTTTCTTCAAATCTAGAGGCAAATAAACAACTCTTCCCTTTAATCTTCTCTGTAAATCTGATGGCGGCAATTTCCCTGTCTTTGGCTCCATTCTTACAATAGCCTGAAAGGGATGGATACTTTGAATCAAAATAGATTCATAAGTATTTAAATCCTTCAATTCAGAAGGAATCTCAACCAATTCCAGATTATTATGAACCGCTCTAGCAGGCATCTGGTTTTGATTTAATTTATTACAACAATAAGTACACACACGTTGATCCGATCCCAAATCAAAACAATTTTCTACCATCAAGTATGTTGCGGAATCCTTCCATTCACTATTATTTTCCCTTTCACTTTTTGCATATAAATCCACTAACTTAGTCTGATTCTTATAATAAGTGCGTCGACAACACACACAAGTGAAATTAGGCCTCTCACTTGATTTCACCTGAAACGTGGCAATTTCCTTCTGAAAATTATCTGTACTGGAAACCTGTACACTATCTTCCACATTACCCTCTTCTTCTGGGTCAATTTCCACATTCTCCTCTTTACTTCCAAAGTAACAAAACTCAATTTCTTCACAAATATTTTTCACATCTATTTCAGAACCATGCAAAAGAGCAGCGCATAATTGTTTAAGCATAATTGCTGGACTCTTAGCATAATACAACATTCTAACTAATTTCCTCACTTTATTATGATGCACTGCTAGCATCCTGAAATGATGAAAAACACTCTGGCATACTCTCCTGGAAAGACAAGCCAGTGAATGACCATGCAAACCTGTCACTTCTCTCACTCTGCAAGAATCTAATTCTTGCAACAACATCATTTTCTGCTTCAAACTTTTCTTATTAAATGTCCGTACAAAATCACAAAGCAAATTGATGGAATCCTGTCGTACACTGCAAATACTACTACACTTCCAGGTGTACACAGGACCCTTAGGACGTCTTCCTAAAACCTCATTACCTAACACCTCTTCTGTCTCTGTTGTCACAAGTTTTTCTTTTTCAACTGGACAACCATCTTTCACCTCATAAGCTTGACCATTGATGTCAACTGCATGCACCAAATCATTATCCTGGAAATAACTCTCCTCATTAAAAAATGCCTCACAACTTGAACTATGCATCCATTCTCCGGAAAAAACTTCACAAAAATTACTACGATTAACTATTCTCTTCCATCTACTATATCTTTTGAAATCATAAATTGCCTTGTTTAGCTTCCTAATTCTATTGATTATCAAAATAAATAACTTTCGTTTAATTTCAAATGCCTGATCAATACCTTTCTCAACTTTTTTTTTTCTCTTATAAAAAACCACTTTCTGTTGACCTTTCTTAATATTTTTTAACAAATTGCCAATTATCCTGTTGCGGAACATTCGTTTACGAATGTCCCTAAACTGTTGTTTCCTTCTACTATCATGCACAGAGTTATCTCTTGCTCTAGCAGTAACATTTTTGATTGGCCTTTCCTTTCCGTTTAAATTGCTTCTCTTTTTCTGGACTAAAACATTTTCTGTAGTACTACTTTTTTTTTTACAAATGTTTCTTATGAATGATTTCGTGGTCTTACCCGGTGCTTTCTTGGTGACTTGACGATTTTTTATTGTAGAGGACTGCTGCATTAATTGATGAACCTGCTGTCTTTGACGTTTTGTAGCCTTTCTGATTCTATCCTTAGACGGCATTCTCAAAATTTGAAATGATCTGCAGTTGAATCTGTGGTAAAATATAATAAAAAATGTTATTAACCACTATTACCAAACAGTAAATCAATAACAGTCATCAAAAACTTATCACACTACTTGACATTTTTACATAGAATATTTTTTAGTGCTTTGGCAAATTTAGAATACACAAATAGCAGAAAAGAAATGGAATTCTTCTTCATTTTACCTTTCCTGTTTTATATGTGAATCTGATCTAATTTTATGAGCATATTTTAAAATTTTATTGAAGACACTACACATAACCTGTTTTTGAAGGTGTGTTTAATTTTAAATGAAACGTTTTACATTTTTACTTTTCATTTATTGTAAATTTTAAAAATAAATGTTTATAGTTCCATAGGCTCGAGCAGGTCAGCTTCCCACCCTATGTCATACAATTCTGACAAATCGGCATCCTCATCATGTTCTTCATCATCCTCAGGATTTAAATCATCCAAGGGATCTACTTCCACTGACGTTTCAATTACAAGTTCAATGTAAGGTCGAGATCAACTGATTGCTGATTGTCACTCATGGTTGATGTTGTCGTTATCTTTAAAGAAAGAGAACAACAATGAGATGTTGCAGAGTAAGAGACAAATCTCAGAGATTATAATAGTAAAATTGTTTAACAAGAGTAACATTTTGCAGCTATTATTTAGCCATGTCCAGCGATGCTGAGGAGGTGAGGCCTATGTCCAAGTTTTCAGTGAACAGGACTCATCTCTTCTTAACCTTGGATAAGCCTCACCGACTCTGTGTCCCCTGCTCATACTTAAATGTACAGGGGCAGATTTATGCTAAGTCGCGCATCCCCACGGATGCACCAGTTAAAGTGCACCGCTGCTCTGCCACCCATAGTGTGCCGCATTTACAATGTGGAGCACCATTGAGCAAAAACAGCACAGATGCGTCACGCATCTGTGCTGCAAAAGCAGCACATTGCAGGAATCACGTCATAAGCGCGACATGTCTACTGCAATGCACAGGAGGAAGCCTCACATTGCATGGTGCATCACTTCTTATGCCTGTTTCAAACAGGCGTAAGGATTTGATTCAGCAATGCTATAAAGCTGACTCAGTGAAATCTTCTAAATTTCACTGTGTTAGTTTTACAGGGCTTTCATGCAAATTAATGCATACCTTGCAACAAAACACCTATATGAAAACTGACGCAGGTTTCATGTGGCACAGGACTTTACAGCATGACACATCTGCCTAGATGCATCAATTTGTAAATATGTCGCCACATAGCAAATCTTTTGCACCGCCGCTTAAATTAAAATGGGAAAAATAACATCAGAGAGACACAAAGGCCTTATAAATATGCCCCAAGCAACCTATGAAGCTCTAGCAGTACATATCAAGAAACCTAATTGTTTTCATAAATCGTTTTTAAACACATCATCTAAATCAATTATATACCTACATTCAAGGGGAAATGACTTAAAATGGCCTAAGACACATGAAAGCGTTTTTTTAAGCCCTTGCTCCATTTTTAGATCTCTTTTAACATGGCTATGTAAGTCAAATAATCAAGATCTAAATTTGCCAAGCACAGATGGGGGCGTATTTAAAAGGACCTTGCACCACAGGGAAAGGTCTTAAATTAAAATGGGAAAAATAACATCAGAGAGACACAAAGGCCTTATAAATATGCCCCAAGCAACCTATGAAGCTCTAGCAGTACATATCAAGAAACCTAGTTGATTTCAAAAAACGTTTTTAAACACAACTTGTAAAGCAATTATATTCATACATTCATGGGGAAGTGAGTTAAAATACCCTAAGACACATGAAAGCATTTTTGTAAGACCCTTGCACTATTTTAGCGTCACTTTTAACATGGCTATGTAACACAAAGAAACAAAATCTAGTTGTAAAACACTTGACACAAATCAAAATTTTAAATACACAACTTTCTTCATAATGTTCTCCCTAAACCATACTATTCTCTATCTAAATTAAATGAATCTTTTCTCACCTTAGCAAATACTTTATGAGTTTCAAAACAGTCTCAGAAACACACCAAATTGTCTTTAGCAGAGCAAAAGGTATGCACTCCAGAGTCTGCAGCCATAAAAAGCACAGAAAACCTGTAATTCATCACACATATCTCTCATGTCACCCAATCAAAACTCTTCCCTCACTTTTTTCAAATCAACACCCTTCCCTCCTCTGCCCTTTCTGCCTTTTTTCCATAGCAACCACCTCCTGAAAGACCTCTCATGTTTGCAAGTTCACACAACAATGTTTCAATTGAACTCTGAACTCTCAGTACACCTGCGTATCCAGTGCAATCTTTCATAAAATGATTTTTTTTTGACCATTCAAATTACATCTTTCAAAGAACTCATCCATGCACCCTAACTTTCTGTTTTCAGCAATCAAAATCCACCAACCACTGCTACTGCTTCATTAACACAGAAACTCCACAGTTTTTTTCATTTTAAACTCTTATTTTTTCAACTCCCATTTCATTGCCACACTTCATCTGACTGCAGCAGAACCTACTCTCACCATGTTTTCTGTCTGGATTGTTGGACATAGTTACATCTACTGGGCTCAGAGGTATGCTGATAACAGAAATTTACCTAACCTCAATTTACAAGATGTGGAAATTAAGTGGTTTGGCCACAGAGGATTAAAATGTCACCAATTGATACCATTGGTGAAAACCTTTATGCATTTGCCTAAACCTGACCTGTTAATTGTGCACTGTGGAGGAAATGACTTGGGCACTTTGACTGGGGTAGGTCTGGAAATGCTTTTAAAGGACACCTTTGAGCAATTGATGGCACTTTTTCCTCAAACTGCCTTGGTATATTCAAATATATGCCAAAGACAGAAATGGAGGTGGTCAAACCCATTTTGTCCACAAATTGAGAAATCGAGGAAGCATGTAAACAAATCTGTTTCAGCTTACATGAGAGACCATGGAATGGGCTCCATCTACAACAATAACTTACGTTACTACATGCAAGATATCTACAGAGGAGATGGAGTTCACTTCTCAGATGAAGGGAACAGAGTTTTCATTCTGAATTTAAAACTGTGCATTGGTACCTACTTATAAGTACCTAAATGTACCATAAACCCAAAAGCTCTTTTCAGAGCTACCCTACATCTGATCACTCACAATTATTATTTTACTCTAACTTTTTTCACTAATTTTCAACAAAGTACGCTCCCTGGAGCGCTACCCGGTACGCGCACCGGACGCTAACCCGCGAAAATTGGATTTTTTTTTTCCGCACATATGGACCTCCTCAGCCACCCTCAGAAAACCTAGGGGGTCATGATACGTCTACCGTGCCCCCTTCTACCCATTCTGAACATTATTTGCCCTCCATCTTGTATCTTTATTCGACCGAAACACAAAATGGTGGACTCCCGTAACGCTGTCGGTTCGCGTACCGGGGCGCTCACCGGGAAGCGCTCCATTAAAAAAGGTGGGAAAGTAATTTACAGAAGAAACCCTGTAGACACTTTAACCAAATATAGATTAGCTCATACTACATACCAATCCCTACCATTTTCACAAATTTGGTTGGAATTCCATTTAGCCATTTAGCCTGTAGACCTCTCTAAATACCCTGAGGTAAATTACTTCACAAAACACATCTGAAGTGTTAGAATTGACAACCAATTAAAATGTTACTTTCATTTTCTACTTTTTTTTCCTGACATTTGATTGGTTATGTACCTGAATATATATAAAAAAAAGTGAGAGAAACACAGCCATTTTGACTACTACTTCCTGAACTACATTGCAAGATCATTTTCACTCACAACTTAAACTTGTTTTTAAAAGGTAAGATATTATTTTATAAATTTGAAAACATTTTCAGATAGTTATATACTATCCCTCTGTAAGAGTTAGACATTGAGAAAGGCTTGTTTATTATAATTATGGATTGATTTAGGTTTCTGTGGTATTATTATGAATTTACATAGGCTTTCTCGCAGGCACTTTTTAATAGTACTACTTCATGCCTCAAAAGTACCTGTCTGAACTTAAACCCAACAGTGCCCTATTTCTACTGATATATTTATTTTTTATTCAAATTTCAGCACAAAAATGCAAGGAGAACAGAACGTTTCCTTTGAAATTGTCCTAGACATGAATAATGAGGAAATAATTGAACCAATTGACTTGGAATTCATGGATGAATCACGAGACCATGAACTTCTACAATGTGTAGAATCTGTGGATCATTTACTTCATTATGATGACGGTCAAATGTGGGAAGTTATGTTCACTCAACAAGAGGACATATCGGACAGTCAAATGTTAGACGTTCTATTAAATTTTGAAAAAGAATCAGAAAAATAAAATTATATTTAATAATAAAAAATTGTTTGAGTCTTTAATCATTTTTATATGTAATTCATAAACTAGTACCAAATTGATTATAATGTAAAGTCAGACTTATAGTATACTGTGCACAATTCCAGAAATAAATTTATATTTAATAATCATTAATACTGCTACTTAAATAAAAAAATTAAAAAAACAACAAAAAGAACAATCAATAAACATACAATATTTCAAAATATCATAGTCTATCATTCTTTTTTCCTTATAGTACGCTCCCCGGACCGCTTCCCGGTGCGCGAACCGGGCGCTACCCATGCAAAAAAAACAAACATTTTTTTATTTATTTTTTGCCCCGCGGGGCCCTTTTAAAGCCTCCACATCAAACCTAGGGGGTCAGGGAGGATCTACTATGCCCCCTTATGGTCATTTCCCCTTTTTTTTGGCCTCCTCTTGTCTCTCGATCCTACCGAGAGACAAGATGGCGGCCGCTCCGGACTGTTTAGAATGTTGACAGACGCCGGAGAGCCAATCAGCTTCGCTTCGCGAAGTTCCGTTACGCGTCAAGTACGCGAACCGGGGTGCTGCCCGGAGCGCGCTTACAGATATATATATTTTTTTGAACGTTAATTTCTCAAAATTTACTGGAGCACATATATTGAGACCTAGCAAAGGCACATCGGGCTAACAGTCCCTACAATTTTGGCAAGTTTGGTGGAAATCCATTCAGCCGTTCGGGCTAAAAGTGAGGCCAACCGCCCTATGGAAATTAACATGGGAAAAACGCATTTTGGGACCCCCCTTTTTTCTCGGCCCCCCCTTGACGAAACCCCCCCAAATTTCCAGGGGCTGCTCAGAAACAAAATGTTCCGCCAGTAGGTAATATATAGTTAGGATTTTTTCCCTATGGGATTTTTGAAAATTCTATGTCTAATAACTTTGGCGTTTGTGGACGGAATTGGCTGAAATTTTCAGGAAAATGGAACATTTTGTTTCTGAGCAGCCCCTGGAAATTTGGGGGGGGTTCGTCAAGGGGTGGCTGAGAAAAAAGGGGGGTCCCAAAACGTGTTTTTCCCATGTTAATTTCCATAGGGCGGTTGGCCTCACTTTTAGGCCGAACGGCTGAATGGATTTGCACGAAACCTGGCAAAATTGTAGGGACTGTTAGCCCGATGTGCCTTTGCTAGGTCTCAATATATGTGCTCCAGTGGATTTTGAGAAATTAACGTTCAAAAAAAGATATATATCTGTAAGCGCGCTCCAGGCAGCGCTCCGGTTCGCGTACCTGACGCGTAACGGAACTTCGCGTAGCGAAGCTGATAGGCTCTCCGGTGTCTGTCAACATTCTAAACAGTCCGGAGCGGCCGCCATCTTGTCTCTCGGTAGGATCGAGAGACAAGAGGAGGCCAAAACAAAGGGGGAAATGACCATAAGGGGGCATAGTAGATCCTCCCTGACCCCCTAGGTTTGATGTGGAGGCTTTAAAAGGGCCCCGCAGTGCAAAAAAAAAAAATATTTTTTTTTTGTTTTTTTGCGTGGGGAGCGCCCGGTCCCCGAACCGGGAAGCGTTCTGGGGAGCGTACTATAAGGAAAAAAGAATGATAGACTTTTCAAATACTGTATGTTAATTGATTGTTGGTTTTGTTGATTATTTTTTAATTTCTTTATTTTTTAGGCAATTATTTATTATTGTGATTGTGTTTCAAAATTTAATAACATTTCTAACATTTCACTGTCTGAAATGTCGTCATTTTCATTGAACATAGCTTGTAATCTCTGAGTGTGTAAAATGTCCTCATTTTGAAGGAGGTCATCTACTGCTTGCACACATTGCAGTAGTTCTTGGTCCCAAGTTTCATCCATAAATTCTATATAATTTGGATCAATTAATTCTTGGCTGCTCTCTTGCAGGACAATTTGAAATGAAACTTTCTGTTCGCCTTCCATGTTGCCTGAAATTTGGATAAAAAAATATATATTAGTAGAGATAGGGCACTGTTGGGATTAATTTTAGATAGGCAGTTTTTATCAGTGAATTTATCTTTGGGCAGTGTATAGTATCAGAGTGGAAGTAGGAATATAAAAAAGTGTATGTGATTTAACGTAAGTAAATTCATAATTATACAAGAGAAACCTAACTCTATCCATAACTATAACAGAGAAGTCTATCTAAATCTATAACTACTACAGAGGGATAGTATATAACTATCAGAAAAAGTTTACCATATTAACTGATAGTGCACAATATACTTCAGTTTTTAAAATAACAACTTACCTTTACAAAGAAGTTGAAGTGATTAGTGAAAATCCAATTGAAATGTACACCAGGAAGTAGTAGTCAAAATGGCTGTGTTTCCTTCTCTTCCTTTATATATATTCAGGTATATAACCAATCAAATGTCAGGTAAAAAAAGTAGAAAATGAAAGTAACATTTTCATTTGTTGTCAATTCCAACACTTCAGATGTGTTTTGTGAAGTAATTTACCTCACGGTATTTAGAGAGGTCTACAGGCTAAATGGCTAAATGGAATTTCAATCAAATTTGTGAAAATGATAGGGATTGGTATGTAGTATGAGCTAATCTATATTTGGTGAAAGTGTCTCCAGTCGTTTTTCTGTAAATTACTTTCCCACCTTTTTTGATGGAGCGCTTCCCGGGGAGCGTCCCGGTACGCGAACTGGCGAGCGCCCCGGTACGCGAACCTGAAGCGTTACGGGAGTCCACCATTTTGTGTTTCGGTCGAATTAAGATACAAGATGGAGGGCAACTAATGTTCAGAATGGGTAGAAGGGGGCACGGTAGACTTTTCTTGACCCCCTAGGTTTTCTGAGGGTGGCTGAGGAGGCCCATATGTGCGGAAAAAAAACATTTTTTTTAAAAATGTCGCGAGGTTAGCTTCCGGTCCGCGTACCGGGTAGCGCCCCGGGGAGCGTACTTTGTTGAAAATTAGTGAAAAAAGTTAGAGTAAAATAATAATTGTGAGTGATCAGATGTAGGGTAGCTCTGAGAAGAGCTTTTGGGTTTATGGTACATTTAGGTACTTATAAGTAGGTACCAATGCACAGTCTTAAATTCAGAATGAAAATTCTGTTGCCCTCATCTGAGAAGTGAACTCCATCTCCTCTGTAGATATCTTGCATGTAGTAACGCAAGTTATTGTTGTACACGAAGCCCATTCCATGGTCTCTCATGTAAGCTGAAACAGATTTGTTTACATGCTTCCTCGACTTCTCAATTTGTGGACAAAATTGGTTCGACCACCTCCATTTCTGTCTTTGGCATATATTTGAATATACCAAGGAAGTCTGAGGAAAAAGTGCCATTAATTGCTCAAAGGTGTCCTTTAAAAGCATTTCCAGACCTACCCCAGTCAAAGTGCCCAAGTCATTACCTCCACAGTGCACAATTAACAGGTCAGGTTTTGGCAAATGCATAAAGGTTTTCACCAATGGTATCAATTGGTGACATTTTAATCCTCTGTGGCCAAACCACTTAATTTCCACATCTTGTAAATTGAGGTTAGGTAAATTTCTGTTATCAGCATACCTCTGAGCCCAGTAGATGTAACTATGTCCAACAATCCAGACAGAAAACATGGTGAGAGAAGGTTCTGCTGCAGTCAGATGAAGTGTGGCAATGAAATGGCAGTTGAAAAAATAAGAGTTTAAAATGAAAAAAACTGTGGAGTTTCTGTGTTAATGAAGCAGTAACAGTGATTGGTGGATTTTGATTGCTGAAAACAGAAAGTTAGGGTGCATGCATGAGTTCTTTGAAAGATGTATTTTGAATGGTCAAGAAAAAATCATTAAATGAAAGATTGCACTGGATATGCAGGTGCACTGAGAGTTCAGAGTTCAATTGAAACATTGTTGTGTGAACTTGCAAACACCAGAGGTCTTCCAAGAGGTGGTTGCTATGCAAAAAAGGCAGAGAGGGCAGAGGGGGGAAGGGTTTTGATTTGAAAAAAGTGAGGGAAGATTTTGATTGGGTGACATGAGAGATATGTGTGAAGAATTACAGCATTTCTGTGCTTTTGATAGCTGCAGACTCTGGAGTGCATACCTTTTGCTCTGCTAAAGACAAAGTGGTGTGTTTCTGAGACTGTTTTGAAACTCATAAAGTATTTGCTAAGGTGAGAAAAGATTCATTTAATTTAGATAGAGAATAGTGTGCTTTAAGGAGAAAATTATGAAGAAAGTTGTGTTTTTAAAATGTTGCTTTGCCTCAAGTGTTTTACAAATAGATTGTGTTTCTTTGAGAAATTGTAATTGGAGAAAATGTGAAGTATTAGTACTGACAGGGTGTTTTTGTGCATAGGAGCTGTGCAGTGTTTTCAAATTATGACTTGAAAATCGTTTTTGAGGAAAAGGAATGCTTTTAACATTTATGAGAAGGACATAATGGTGTCTGCTTCTTTATAAGGCATTGGAGTGTCTCTGATGTTATTTTTCCCATTTTAATGTAAGACCTTTCCCCGTGGTGCAAATTCCTTGTAAATATGCTCCCACCTGTGCTTGGCAAATTTAGATTTTGAATGTTTGAGTTACATAGCCATGTTAAAAGTGACCCTAAAATGCTGCAAAGGCAATCAAAAAACGCTTCCATGTGTCTTAAGGACATTTTAAGTCATTTCCCCATGTGCAGTGTTTTCAAATTATGACTTGAAAATCGTTTTTGAGGTAAAGGAATGCTTTTAACATTTATGGGAAGGACATAATGGTCTCTGCTTCTTTATAAGGCATTGGAGTGTCTCTGATGTTATTTTTCCCATTTTAATGTAAGACCTTTCCCCGTGGTGCAAATTCCTTGTAAATATGCTCCCACCTGTGTTTGGCAAATTTAGATTTTGAATGTTTGAGTTACATAGCCATGTTAAAAGTGACCCAAAAATGCTGCAAAGGCAATCAAAAAACGCTTTCATGTGTCTTAAGGACATTTTAAGTCATTTCCCCATGTGCAGTGTTTTCAAATTAAGACTTGAAAATCGTTTTTGAGGAAAAGGAATGCTTTTAACATTTATGACTAGGACATAATGGTGTCTGCTTCTTTATAAGGCATTGGAGTGTCTCTGATGTTATTTTTCCCATTTTAATGTAAGACCTTTCCCCGTGGTGCAAATTCCTTGTAAATATGCTCCCACCTGTGCTTGGCAAATTTACATTTTGATAGTTTGAGTTACATAGCCATGTTAAAAGTGACCCAAAAATGCTGCAAAGGCTTTAAAAAAACGCTTTCATGTGTCTTAAGGACATTTTAATTCATTTCCCCATGAATGTAGGTAGGCCTCACCTTAAAGAAACCTCTGGATAGGCCACACCTTATCGTCATCCTGAATTAATCATTTAAAATGCTAGGGACAGATTTATGATAGGTGTATGCCTCTTTTGCGCCACTGTGCGTCACTTTTGTGATGCAGTGGCGGTGCAAAAGATTTGCTATGTGGCGACAAAATTACAAATTGATGCATCTAGGCAGATGTGTCATGCTGTAAAAAAACCGTGCCACATGAAACCGATGCAGCAGTGATGCAAAAGATGGACCATGTTGCAAGACAGGCCTCACTTCATCTCCAACAAGATAAGAAGCTTAGGGATAGATTTATGATGACTGGTGCATCCCCAGGGATGTGCCAGTCATCCTGCGCCGCTGTTCCGCCACCCATGGTGCGCTGCATTTACAATGCGGTGCACCATGGGGCAAAAACAGCACAGATGCGTGACGCATCTGTGCCGTAAAGGTGGCGCATTGCTGGAGCTGCATCGCAAGTGCCATGCAGCTCCAGCAAGGCTTAGGGGTGCCCCATCTCCATTTAATCTGCAACCCTGAGTAGGCCTCACCTTAAACAAACCTCTGGATAGGCCACACCTTATCGTCATCCTGAATCAATCATTTAACATGTTAGGGACAGATTTATGATAGCCGTTTGCCTCTTTTGTGCCGCTGTGCGTCACTTTTGTGACGCAGCGGCGGTGCAAAAGATTTGCTATGTGGCGACATATTTAAAAATGTATGCATCTAGGCAGATGTGTCATGCTGTAAAGTCCTGTGCCACATGAAACCTGCGTCAGTTTTCATATAGGTGTTTTGTTGCAAGGTATGCATTAATTTGCAAGAAAGCCCTGTAAAACTAACACAGTGAAATTTAGAAGATTTCACTGACTCAGCTTTATAGCATTGCTGAATCAAATCATTACGCCTGTTTGAAACAGGCATAAGGAGTGATGCACCATGCAATGTGTGGCTTGCTCCTGTGCATTGCAGTAGACATGTTGCGCTTACAACGTGATTCCTGAAATGTGCTGCTTTTGCGGCACAGATGCGTGACGCATCTGTGCTGTTTTCACTCAATGGTGCTCCACATTTAAAATGCTAGGGACAGATTTATGATAGGTGTATGCCTCTTTTGCGCCACTGTGCGTCACTTTTGTGACGCAGTGGCGGTGCAAAAGATTTGCTATGTGGCGACAAAATTACAAATTGATGCATCTAGGCAGATGTGTCATGCTGTAAAAAAAACGTGCCACATAAAACCGATGCAGCAGTGATGCAAAAGATGCACCATGTTGCAAGACAGGCCTCACTTCATCTCCAACAAGATAAGAAGCTTAGGGATAGATTTATGACTGGTGCATCCCCAGGGATGTGCCAGTCATCCTGCGCCGCTGTTCCGCCACCCATGGTGCGCTGCATTTACAATGCGGCGCACCATGGGGTAAAAACAGCACAGATGCGTGACGCATCTGTGCCGTAAAGGTGGCGCATTGCTGGAGCTGCATCGCAAGTGCCATGCAGCTCCAGCAAGGCTCAGGGGTGCCCCATCTCCATTTAATCTGCAACCCTGAGTAGGCCTCACCTTTAACAAACCTCTGGATAGGCCACACCTTATCGTCATCCTGAATCAATCATTTAACATGTTAGGGACAGATTTATGATAGCTGTGTGCCTCTTTTGTGCCGCTGTGCGTCACTTTTGTGACGCAGCGGCGGTGCAAAAGATTTGCTATGTGGCGACATATTTAAAAATTGATGCATCTAGGCAGATGTGTCATGCTGTAAAGTCCTGTGCCACATGAAACCTGCGTCAGTTTTCATATAGGTGTTTTGTTGCAAGGTATGCATTAATTTGCAAGAAAGCCCTGTAAAACTAACACAGTGAAATTTAGAAGATTTCACTGACTCAGCTTTATAGCATTGCTGAATCAAATCATTACGCCTGTTTGAAACAGGCATAAGGAGTGATGCACCATGCAATGTGTGGCTTGCTCCTGTGCATTGCAGTAGACATGTTGCGCTTACGATGTGATTCCTGCAATGTGCTGCTTTTGCGGCACAGATGCGTGACGCATCTGTGCTGTTTTCACTCAATGGTGCTCCACATTGTAAATGCGGCACACCATGGGTGGCAGAGCAGCGGTGCACATTAACTGGTGCATCCCTGGGAATGCGTCAGTTAACATAAATCTGCCACTTTACATTTAAGTATGAGCAGGGGACACAGAGTTGGTGAGGCTTATCCAAGGTTAAGAAGAGATGAGTCCTGTTCACTGAAAACTTGGACATAGGCCTTACCTCCTCAGCATCGCTGGTCATGGCTAAATAATAGCTGCAAAATGTTACTCTTGTTAAACAATTTTACTATTATAGTCTCTAAGATTTGTGCCTTACTCTGCAACATCTCATTGTTGTTCTCTTTCTTTAAAGATAACGACAACATCAACATGAGCGACAATCAGCAATCAGTTGATCTCGACCTCATAATTGAACTCGTAATTGAAACATCAGTGGAAGTAGATCCCTTGGATGATTTAAATCCTGAGGATGAAGAAGAACATGATGAGGATGCAGATTTGTCAGAATTGTATGACATAGGGTGGGAAGCTGACGTGCTTGAGCCTATGGAACTATAAACATTTATTTTTAAAAATTTATAATAAATGAAAAGTAAAAATGTAAACCGTTTCATTTAAAAATAAAGACACCTTCAAAAACAGGTTATGTGTAGTGTCTTCAATAAAATATTAAAATATGCTCATAAAATTAGATCGGATTCACATATAAAACAGCACAGGTAAAATGAATATGAATTCCATTTCTTTTCTGCTATTTCTGTATTCTAAATTTGCCAAGCACTAAAAATGTCAAGTAGTGTGTTAAGTTTTTGATGACTGTTATTGATTTACTGTTTGGTAATAGTGGTTAATAACATTTTTTATTATATTTTACCACAGATTCAACTGCAGATCATTTCAAGATTTCAGCATGCCAACTAAAGAAAGACTTAGAAAGGCTGCAAAACGTCAAAGACAGCAGGTAAATGATATAATGCAGCAGTCCTCTAAGAAAAAAACTTGTCAAGTCACCAAGAAAGCACCGGGTAAGAGCACAAAAACATTTATAAGAAATATTTGTAGTAAAAAAAATATTACTACAGAAAATGTTTCAGTCCAGAAAAAGAGAAGCATTTTAAACGGAAAGGAAAGGCCAATCAAAAATGTTACTGCTAGAGCAAGAGATAACTCTTTGCATGATAGTAGAAGGAAACAACAGTTTAGGGACATTCGTAAACGAATGTTCCGCAACAGGATAATTGGCAATTTGTTAAAAAATATTAAGAAAGGTCAACAGAAAGTGGTTTTTTATAAGAGGAAAAAAAAAGTTGAGAAAGTTATTGATCAGGCATTTGAAATTAAACGTAAGTTATTTATTTTGATAATCAATAGAATTAGGAAGCTAAACAAGGCAATTTATGATTTCAAAAGAAATAGTAGATGGAAGAGAATAGTTAATCGTAGTAATTTTTGTGAAGTTTTTTCCGGAGAATGGATGCATAGTTCAAGTTGTGAGGCATTTTTTAATGAGGAGAGTTATTTCCAGGATAATGATTTGGTGCATGCAGTTGACACCAGTGGTCGAGCTTATGAAGTGAAAGATGGTTGTCCAGTTGAAAAAGAAAAACTTGTGACAACAGAGACAGAAGAGGTGTTAGGTAATGAGGTTTTAGGAAGACGTCCTAAGGGTCCTGTGTACACCTGGAAGTGTAGTAGTATTTGCAGTGTGCGACAGGATTCCATCAATTTGCTTTGTGATTTTGTACGGACATTTAATAAGAAAAGTTTGAAGCAGAAAATGAAGTTGTTGCAAGAATTAGATCCTTGCAGAGTGAGAGAAGTGACAGGTTTGCATGGTCATTCACTGGCTTGTCTTTCCAGGAGATTATGCCAGAGTGTTTTTCATCATTTCAGGATGCTAGCAGTGCATCATAATAAAGTGAGGAAATTAGTTAGAATGTTGTATTATGCTAAGAGTCCAGCAATTATGCTTAAACAATTATGCGCTGCTCTTTTGCATGGTTCAGAAGTAGATGTGAAGAATATTTGTGCAGAAATTGAGTTTGGTTACTTTGGAAGTAAAGAGGAGAATGTTGAAATTGACCAAGAAGAAGAGGGTAATGTGGAAGATAGTGTACAGGTTTCCAGTACAGATAATTTTCAGAGGGAAATTGCGACGTTTCAGGTGAAATCAAGTGAGAGGCCTAATTTCACTTGTGTGTGTTGTCGACGCACTTATTATAAGAATCAGACTAAGTTAGTGGATTTATATGCAAAAAGTGAAAGGGAAAATAATAGTGAATGGAAGGATTTCACAACATATTTGATGGTAGAAAATTGTTTTGATTTGGGATCGGATCAACGTGTGTGTAATTATTGTTGTAGCAAATTAAATCAAAACCAGATGCCTGCTAGAGCAGTTCATAATAATCTGGAATTGGTTGAGATTCCTTCTGAATTGAAGGATTTAAATACTTATGAATCTATTTTGATTCAAAGTATCCATCCCTTTCAGGCTATTGTAAGAATGGAGCCAAAGACAGGGAAATTGCCTCCATCAGATTTACAGAGAGGATTAAAGGGAAGAGTTGTTTATTTGCCTCTAGATTTGAAGAAAAACATTAACACAATTGGAGTAGAAAAAGTGGAAGAGGAACCTCTGGTTATCTTAGTTAATGGGGTTCCGACAAAGAATAAGAAAATATGGCAAGATTTAGTGGATGTTAGGAAAGTCAAAAAGGCAACATTGTATTTGAAAAAAAATAATAAGTACTATAAGAATGTTTATGTTGCAGAAGAGGAAGTAAGTGAGGAAGAGGATAGCGATTTGTGTGCTGGTCAAATTGAGAAAGTAGAACCCTCTACTAGTGAAGAAATATATGAACATTATAGCGTTCATCCTTTGCATTCCAAGGAAGTCATGGGGAATGCTATTGAGTTGTTTCAAATGAAACAAGCCAAAGGGAGTCCCATTAGTGTTTGGGAGGAAAGTTTGGAAGCTCGGTGTTTCCCACAGCTTTTTCCAACAGGTCAGGGAGGAAGATATGATGAGCGACCTCATCAAATTCCTGCTTCTGAATACCGGACTTTGTGATTGTATGCAGGAGATGCTAGGTTTCGACAATGTATTCCCTATTTGTTTCATCTCCTGTTTGAAAGCGATCTGTCTGGACTGTCATATGCAGTGAACCACATCTTGAAAAGTGGTATACACATGCAAAACATCTCGGCAAGTGACTTTATGGATAAAGTCAATGTCCAAGACAGTATTTTAGATTCTCACCTGATTAATCTCATGGCGTGTCAGCGTGGTACTAATGAGTACTGGTACCGTCGTCATGGTGATTTAAAATGTATGCTGAGGAACTTAGGAACTCCCACATGGTTCCTCACTCTGAGCTGTGCCGAGTATGGCTGGGAAGACTTACTTGAATTTCTACGAGAGGCAAATGGAAACATCGAAAACATCGAATTCAAGACACCCGGAGAACTGTGCTCTTTGGATCCAGTCAATGTATGCCGGTACTTCAATCATAGATTTGAAGCTATGATGTCTTTCATCATGAATAAGAAGAATCCACCTCTTGGAGAGGTGTTGGATTTCTTCTGGAGAAAGGAGTACCAAGCAAGAGGTGCTCCTCACATACATATGCTGTTGTGGATCAAGGATGCACCTAAATTTGGAACAGATCCAGAAGACTCAGTGATGAGTTTCATACAACAGTATTCTACGTGTGCTGTTCCAAACGCAAAGGAGAAGAAAAGCCTAAGAGAAAAAGTTCTACGTTTCCAAAGCCATCGTTGTGGAAAGTACTGTCGTCGTAAATTCCGAAACAAGGACAAGTTCTACACCAAATGTCGTTTCGGCTTTCCACGACCGGTGATTTCTAAAGGAAGAGTAAACAGTTTGATGTCTTCGCTGCGACATAATGTGATGAAGAAATCACCTAAAAACACATACAATTTGAAGAGGAACGAAGAGTCCAAGTACATCAACGACTACAACCCGGTGATTTTGTCCATGTGGAATGCTAACATGGATATACAGTTTGTGGCTGATAACTGTATGGCTTTGGCTCGGTATGTGACATCTTACATCACCAAAAAAGAGAAGACAGAATTGAAGGATATGTGGGAGGACATTTCCCATGAAAAGAGCCTCAGCAAGAAGTTGTACAGTTTCAGTCTGAAGATGTTGTCGCATCGAGAAATCGGAGCGTACGAATGTTCTGACCGGTTGTCTTCAGCATGTCTCTATGCCAAATCCAGGAGTATCGTTTGGGCGAGTCTTGGTCTTGCTGCAACGCGTACTCGAGTTCTGAAACCTGTGCGGGAAATTGAGTATTTGGCGGAAAAGGAGCCAAACAGTACCGACATTTTGAAGACCAACATGTTGGATACATATTATCCAAATCAAAGCAGTCACCTCGAGAATGTTTGTCTGTATGAGGTTCTTCAAAATTACATATTCAAGAGGAATATCAAAGAAGATACTGAGAAAGGAGTGTATGCTGTAATTGGAAGTGAGGGATGTCTGGTCAAGCAAAGAAAATGCCACTTGGTAAACCATCGAAAATTGAGTGGCGAATCTCCTGAAAAAAAGGAGTTTTTCTATTTAGCACTTTTACAACTTTTCAAGCCTTGGCGTGCAGAAGAGGAACTGCTTGGAGATTTCCTCTGTTACGAAGACTCTTTCACTGCCGCCAAGGAGACCATAGAATGTCCTGCTTTTCCCAAATATGTAGAAATGTTGAATGTGGAAATCGAGCAGGAAGCAACGATTGCAGCCGAGATTACCAGAGACAGTTCTCAGGACAGTCAGAGTTCTGCTTCATTGAGTCAGGATCCACTAGGAGGACCTGTTATCGAAAATGAAGCTGCCACTGCTATGAATGAAGTGGAAAGAGCCATGGCACATGCTCAGGAGGATGCGGTTAACTTAGAAGAGTTGGAAAGACAACTCAACGTTGAGCAGAGGAAAATATATGACGAAGTTACCATGCAAATTGATCATGGATTAAGTCATGAGAAGAAAGAGTGCTCATGTACGTCGTTGAAGCCTGTCCGACTCTACGTGAGTGGAGAAGCGGGAACTGGAAAAAGTTTCCTTATTAAAGCAATTTCATGTTATTTGCAGGAAAGGACTGAGTCATCGCTGTCTTGTGTTGTCACCGCTCCAACTGGACTGGCAGCACATAACATTAAAGGGATTACTTTACATCGTTTACTGATGCTGCCAGTGGAGCATGGCAACAACTTACAATATCACAAGCTATCTGGAGATGCTTGTTGTGAAGTTTCAAGAATCTTGAGGAAAATGAAAGTTCTTATCATTGACGAAGTAAGCATGGTTTCCAATGTCATGCTTGCCTTTGTGCATTTGAGAATGCAAGAAGTTCTCAAAACAGAGTATGATGTGTTATTTGGTGGCAAACACATCATTGTTTTCGGAGATCTTCTGCAGCTGACACCAGTGAAAGGGCAACCTGTGTTCAAAATGCTCACGCATGAAGATACCAGGAAGTGCCTAGGGAGCATTGGCAACGTCAATATATGGTTAAACTTCAATTATGCTGAACTGCATGAAAATATGCGTCAGGCGAAGGATGAAGTTTACAAGAATATTCTACAAGATGTTAGAATTGGAAAAGTGACCGAGCATGGGAAAGAAGCTTTACATGCACGATTACTGTCAAATTTATATCTAGAACAAGATGTTGTGCCTGAGAATATTTTTCAGAAAATTACTGAGAAGAAATCTGGAATATGTTTGATGCCAACTCTTGCAGAATGTGCCATCTTCAACAACAAAATGTTGCATTTAGAAAAGCAAGAGATTGTGAAACTGGAAGCTATTGACAGAGTAGAGCATATGGGATCAACAATTATTTTGTCTGAGAATTTGAAATCAAAATTGGATTCATTAGAGAAGACTATATCTAAAACTGCAGGTTTTGAAAAGAGTCTGAAAGTGTGCTTGAACTGCCGTATAATTTTAAGAAGGAATTTACATGTTGAAAGAGGTCTGGTAAATGGATCAATGGGTAATGTTGTTGATTTTGTGAAATACAGAAATAGAGATGGAATTGAATTTTTAAAAATTAAATTTGATGGCATTGAGGAAGTACAGCTAATTGGTCGTTGTTCTGCTAGATTTTTGCTTGTAAAAGACTTATATGTTCGCCGTAAGCAGTTTCCTGTTTGCTTGGCATATGCGGTGACAATCCATAAATCGCAAGGTTTAAGTGTAGACAGTGCATTGGTGAATATTGGCAGTTCTGTGTTCAAGGAGGGTATGGCATATGTGGCATTGTCAAGAGTTAGAACTTTATCGGGATTGTACTTGATTGAGTGTGATGTCACAAACATTTGTGCGGATCTAGATTGTGTTAAGGAATACAATAGGTTGAGAAGAGAGTATGCGCCACATTTGCCCCAATATCCTTTGTTTGAGAAACGTGTGGTAGGCCGGAAACTAAGAAATGTGACCAATACTGGGGAGGTTGTAGCAAAAAGACAAAAAGTCGATGAATCTGAAATTATAAGCAGAAACAAAAAGGATTCTGTTGAAGATGTTGTTGGTTTTCAATTTGAAAACACTTCTGGTGTCAACTGCTATGCTAATGTAGTGGTTAATGTTTTGTTTTCTCTAGAAAATGTAAAAGAAGAGATTGTGGTCAATTCTGATCAAAGATTATGCAGTTTGTTAAATTCTGTGTTAGAGAAATGTAGCACTGATAGAACAAAAATAGAAAGTGTGTCTGAAATTCGAAATCTGTTAGACAGATGTTCAGGCCAAACACAATTCTCTCAAAATATTCAGCAAGATTGTCAGGAGTTTTTATTGTATATGCTTGATGTATTGCATGCTGAAGGTGTAGATGTAGATCACCTGTTTGGGCTTTCTTATCAATGGCAGCATGACTGCGAGAACTGTAGGGTATCAAGTACTACTAGTGTAGACTCAGAAAGATTTATATATTTAACTTTGCCAGACAGTAAATCAGTCTCCTTTAATAAGCTAGTAAAAGCAGCTGATCACAACATGGAATGTAGCCAATGTAAATCTGAAATGATGTCAACCTTATTTATACGAACATATGGCCAGTATGTCATTTTAATGTTCCAACGATGTAGGTCTGATGGAACAAAATTGACAACTTTAATTAAAAATTTTGTGGCTTCACAGTTGTCAATATCAGGAAGGACTTTTGTAACTGTAGCAATTATATATCATGACGGTCCTTCAATAACATCAGGACATTACACAGCTTATTTAAAGTCTAGAAATGGCTGGTCATTCTGCAACGATTCTGTTTTAATTTTCAAAAAAAAATTGCCGTATGACCTTAAAAATTCTTACCTGGTGTTTTTAAAACCAAAATTTTAGGGAAAGAATCTCGGGATGTGCTCTGAGGAATTTCAAGAAGTTCTAATGGCTCCTACACGATTTGGCCTTGAGGATAAGTGTAGTACAGAGACATAACTTCTTACCATAACACTGGACGTCATGGAAAAATAAGTGCACTTTGAATGAGTTCAGAAAAACTATTTCTTTTTATAAGCTAATTCAAGCAGCCAATCAAAACATGGAGTAGAGGGAATGTAAGTCTGCAATGCTGTCTACTGTTTTATATTGCTTTGTGATTAAAAGTGATGTAGAGAATTAAATAATAGTAGTAGTCATAGAGGTAGTGTAAGTCTGCTTCATAGTAAGCAGTATCAGTGTCATAGGAAATGTAGAACATGAGTGAGCAAGAAGGGTAAGATATTAGTAGTCCAGGATTGTGAAAATTATCTTCAACATTTTAATTCTGAAAGTTGCGGAAATACAACATGACGGGATTGGCTTACAAGAATTCCAAGAGTTATAAATGGCTCTGACATGATTTGGCCTTGTGGAAACGTGTGGTAGAGAGCGAGAAGTCATTTATTGTATGTAACATATTTTTCAAAACGATGGAGGTTTTCTTTCAGAAAGTGGCGGGCTGAAAGTAATAACAGCACAACAGAGTGTAAGCTGTTCATAGGACATCCTTCGACGTCATGGAAAGTAAGTTAACTTTAAGGAGTTCTGAATTCTGATTTGTTATGTTGTATGGGTTTTTTAAACACAATCATTTTGATTGTGTTTTTTTTCCCCGCTGTTATATGATGAATACCTTCAAGTCACTGTTTTTAGTGAATTTTGATACATTCTGAGAACAGCAAAAATAAACCATTTAACATGCATAATTAATTCTGTACTGTTTGCATTTATGATGTACATGTAGAACTGTGTAGGAGGCATGGAGAAGGTGAGGCTTCTGTAAGTGTCAAAGTTGTTGCATACAGTGCTGCACTTCTGGGTACTGTTTCATATGCTGGACTACATCTGCACTATGAGATACCTAAGCAAAGGCAACACAGGTGATGTGATTGTGAAATGAGGAAAAGAAACTCCACATTTTTCAATTACATCACCTGTGTTTCGTAAGTTTACGAATGACATTGTGCAGATGAAGTTTAGGTCTGTCCACGGACACAAAAGAGGTCTGGCCCTTGTTCAAGAGTGAAGTGGATATGACTTACTTCATTGGTAGGCCTTCACATGTATTATCTCCTCTGTATTCTTCAACAAGCATAAATTTGATATGCAATCCTGAGTAGGCCTCACCTTAAACAAACCTCTGGAGAGGCCACACCTTATCGTCATCCTGAATCAATCATTTCAAATGTTAGGGACAGATTTATGATAGGTGTATGCCTCTTTTGCACCACTGTGCGTCACTTTTGTGATGCAGCGGCGGTGCAAAAGATTTGCTATGAGGTGACAAAATTACAAATTGATGCATCTAGGCAGATGTGTCATGCTGTAAAAAACCCGTGCCACATGAAATCGATGCAGCAGTGATGCAAAAGATGCACCATGTTGCAAGACAGGCCTGACTTCATCTCCAACAAGATAAGAAGCTACGTCTTCTGTAAATGTCAAAATTGTTGTATATACTGCTCAACTTCTATGTACTCTTTGATATGCTAGACTCCATCTGCACTATGAGATACCTAACCAAAGGCAACACAGGTGATGTGATTGTGAAATGAGGTAAAGAAACTCCACATTTTTCAATTACATCACCAGTGTTTCCTAAGTTTACGAATGACATTGTGCAGATGAAATGTAGGTCTGTCCACGGACACAGAAGAGGTCTGGCCTTTGTTCAAGAGTGAAGTGGACATGACTTACTTCATTGGTAGGCCTTCACATGTATTATGTCCTCTGTTCTCTTCTAAGCATGGGCGGATCTAGCGGATCTCGCGTACGCGAACTTGCGGATTTACGGATTCGCAATCCGCGAAGATCCGCGAACTCTAGCGGATTTGCGGATTTTCCCGTTTTTTGTGTTGGCGCGCGTTCGCGCCGATTTTGGGACAAGTTCGCAATTGCGAACTTACTTTTCGGCTCGCAACGGCCGCGACTATGTTGTTTCTACGTCTGGTTTATCATCACAGGTTCACAGCACCCTCTGTTTCACCACTGCCACCCTCTGGGACACCCATGCCACCCTCTGGTACATCCTCACTGCCACCCATTAGGTTTATTTACCACTGTAGATTATGGTGGTTGAAAAAAGCAAGCACACCTGCCCTTCTTCAACTGCCATCAATTAATTTGTGTTTCATTAATGTGTCAGTAATTTTGAAAGTTCCAGTCTGGCTGGCACCTGCTTCCTTCCTTATCTGTAATTTGCTTTTTGTTGCAGTGAAAATTTTTTTTCACAGGACCTTTATGGTGTACTTGTAGCTATTCTATGAGCCTGCTGTTTGGGTCATAGCAGGGTCATAGAATAGTTGCAAACTCTGGAGGGGCCCATCAGGAAGCACTACCTTGAATGTTACTAATGTTAAGTTTGAACTTTTGCACCTGCTCATTGCTTTCAGTTTAGCTAAAATCGTTTTTTTCTGCAATTTCGCACGTTTTTTGGGGCGCGAATCCGTGCGAGATCGATTTCGGAAGCCGCGAATACGTGCGAATACAAAATTGTTTTTTTTGCGACGTGTATGTTCGCGTGATCTTGCGCGTGTTCGCGAGGCGCTTCTAGCTATACGTTTGCCAAGTTACCCTATCGGTCGTACACGGGCGCGGCCATCTTGTTGGCGTGACGTAATTCCGTTTCCGCCCGCTATGTGTAATCTCGCAAAGTGTGCTGCTCGCTAGTACAATTTCGCGCGTACTCGCAAGGAAAATCTCGCGCGAACTTACCCACGCGGTCGTGAACGGGCGCGGCCATCTTGTTTCTCATTCATTGCTATGGTTCTGGGCATGCTTTCTCTATCCTCTCTCAATCTCTGCCATCCTTTGCTTGTTTGAAGTTTTTTTGATCTAATTTTACTTATTATCTATCCCTCTATTTTTCTAGCTCTATATTTTTGTGTTTTCTGCAGCTTTTAGTTACTTTTAAACTACTTTTTAAAACTCTTTTCTTTTCTTCTTCACTATTCTATTTCTTGTTTATCATTTAACTCTATTTCTGCCCAGACCATGGTAAAGGGAGCCGGGAAGCACCCTGAGAAGGGGAAGGGTCCCGCACCCCGTGCCCGGCTCCCGTGCGGGCGTTTAAGGGGGGAGCAAGTGGTCCCGAGGGAGATCTTCAGCGTGGAGGAAGTGGCGGCACTGATCTTCCACGTCCAGCGCCGCCTCCCCAAGACGATCCTGGGAGGCGGCAAGATCGCGACCGGCTATGGCATCCGGGAGCTTCGCAAGCGGTGGGAGAAGGTGAGCCGGGCCATGTACAAGATCTCTGGGGTCCGGCGCACATATAACCAGGCCACCCACCGCTGGACCGATGTCATGGACCGGGAGCGGGACTTGCTGGACGCGCTCGGCGTAGAGGTCCCCGGGCTTGGTGAGTAGTAGTAGTAGTACATTTACTACTCTGTTTTATCCTGCTCTGTTATTTGCAAATCTTTGTTCTTTACCAAGAGCAATAATGCTGCCGATTACATTGAGGTAAATTATATTTCAAAATCTTCTATGCATTTCAGGTGCACTGCTCTCCTTCTCAGTAGCCTTGCTTGCTACTATGCTTCTTTGTTTTGTATGTTGTGTTCAGAAGCATTTCATTGGCCTGAGAAATTATGTATGAGTGTAGTGTAAAGAAAAGAACTGCGTAATGCTAGACAGTAAGGGTCATATTTTCAATTACCGGCGCATCCCTGCAAAGTAGCAGGGATGCGGCAGTAATTGTGTGCCATGCCACCACCACCCATTGGCCCAAAACGTCACAGAAGCCTTACGCATCTGTGCCGTAAAGGCAGCGCATTGCTGGAGTTGCGTGCCAACGATGGCGCAGCTCCAGCAATGCTCTGGGGTACCCTATCTCCCCAATGCTGCATCAAGCCGTACGTCGGCTTCAAGCGCGCAGGGTTTGAGTCATGCATCATTGTCCTAAAAGTGACTGATTGACATCTTGTAGATTTCCCTCAGCCACTTTTAGGATTCGTTCCTGCGCAGGTACGCCCTCCCTTGCGCCGGAACGCCCCCTGATGGCGCAGGGCTTTACAACGTGATGCATCGCCCATATGCCCATATGTGTTTTTTTTTAATATATACGCCGCACCAACACCATGGCGAGTCTTTTGTTCTGCCGCTGCGTCACAAAAGGCACGCAACAATGGAGGAAAATGAGCCGCAACTTCCGCAAGGGACTTCTAAATCAGCCCCAACAGACTGAAGTCCAGTCCTTCCTTTAGACACATGGCTATAAGAAGAAATAGTGGTGGTGGTGGCGGGTGGATTGATAGTTTGAGTATTCACTGATCTGCAAGCAGGATGGACTTTGTCTGTCACTTCGCGTGCTGCGCACTGCTGCCTGCAGTGCCAGGCCTAGGCAAACCTCTTTAGTAGTCTGTTTATTGAGTTACATAGGAACTTTCTAAGTCAACGTTCCGCAAATCAGGCAAAACGAATAACGTAGTAAACCACATGAGATAGATCCCGTGGAATAGTGGTCTATCTATTTGCTATTTTTCCAAAATATTTTGTTATTGTTCTTTTGAAATGTTTGATTTGGTTGAAAAATCTCATCCATGTTTTCTGGTTTTTCTTTCTTTCATGTTGTACATCAGCTCCCCCCAAGGGCAAGAGGACACAGGAGGAGGGTGCTGAGGATGCAGGCCAGGATCGGGCAGGCGAGGGCTCCTTTGCTGGCCCCAGTAAGTTTACATTTTAATAAACAGTACCTATTTTTTCCTAGCGTTCCTCATTCGATTTTTTCTAAATCGTCTTTGATCTTCTTGTAGACTGGATATAAATTCTTATCCTGCCTCGAATATGACTCCCTGTGGTATTACTAGACTATTCTTATTAGTCTGTCTGTGTAGCTAACTAAGATTGGACATTTGGCAATTCCATTGGACTCCCATTATATTCAGCAATACCTCTATGCACTGTCTCCTTACTGACTAGATAGTGTGGCAGAGTCATTCAGCTCCCGAAGTCACCGATTATAGATCCCCAATGATCTCTAGATTATCGTACGCAGGACAAGAGAGTAGTACGGAGTCACAGCACAGTCAAGAAGTGTCAGAGGCACTCATGCTTGCAAAAATTCCAAAACCTTTAGCTCATCCACTCTAGTCTAGAGGAACAAAAACCACAGAGTCTATTTAAGTTTAAAAGCTTTATTAAAAGTAAACACATTTATTAAAATCTACTTTGTCATAAAACTATTTAACTGAAAACGGAAAAGTGGTTAGTGCTGACGATTAATTGGACACATTTCTTGTGGTCGAGCCGAGCTCTCACCTTGTTTGAACTTGATCCTGGTCGTGTTCTTAGGAGTCAAGCTTCTGTCTGTTAGGAGAAAAAGTGGTGCGTGTTAAAAATCAAAAGCAAGCATTCATCAGTTGTGCATAAAAGTGCAGCAAGACAACAGCCTTCCCTGGAAAATGGGACATTTTTACTATGGAGTAGACAGTCACAAATTATTACATTGTATTCTGTTTTTTTAACATTTCTCCTAGACCAAATATTATATAGTAGTGAGTGGTGTATTCTAACATTCTTAAATGTACTTTGTAGGTGTAACATCTGGTGACGGGGCCAGCACGGAGGTGGCTGTGTTGGGCGAGGACTCGGAGGCCTCTGGGGAGGAGGCGGTGCAAGAGCCGGCGGACGGTCCTGTGGGGGATCAAACGGTGGTGGCGGAAACAGGTAAGCTATATATTCCTTACTTATTGAGATTGAAGACTGCATAGTGTGCTTTCTGCACGGGTGTATTACAAATCAACCAGGTAGTAGCCTCCTCAAAATGTACTCCGACTTAGCTGTGAAGTTTTTCGTGAGAAGAATCCCAATAAGTTCTTAGACGAACGTGATGGATGGGATGAACGAAAAGCGAAAGAAGGGTGTAAGTAAGTGGGACGCGAACTTGTATGATGGCTGGCAAAGAAGAACGATATGTGTTTGCTTGGCCCCCGAGGTGGCTGGGAAGGAAAGAATATGGTATGGTGCATGGCTGGGTCAATGATGAAGCAAGGATGGGTGGAAGGACAGCAGCCTGGGTGGGTGAAACAGAAACTGTATGTGTGCGTATACTTTGACTGAATGGATGCCTGGAGCATGGTATTCTCTGACTCTTAGATAGCACATGTGTATCTAGAGAGAGTAGATGGTCGCCAGGTGAAGTAAGTGTTACCTTGAAGAGCATGTACCACCGCACCCGCACGTCCGTTCCAGTGCAGGGAAGGCAAGGAAAAGAAATTGTAAATGTGTCCAATACTACCATGAATAGTAGCAGTACTTTGTATTGCGTTTGCAATCACAGCATATATCTGGTTATTACGGTGGACACTCCGTACCTCTCTTAATAACTTTAGTTTACTTGTAGTACGTCATTCATGTGTGGGTGTATCACTGTTCACTCAATATTAAGCAAAGCACCTAAAGTCATCTCATCTGTCATTAAATACGTCCCATGTGAAGTGATAGATAATCAAATTAGTTAGCTTCTTCATTTTCCTTTTCTAGTACTCATTTGCACTGTAGGGTGAAAGGTAAATTAATTAAGCAGTAGCCCTTGTAACAGAGTATTCTCAGTGCCACCCGTAATAGAAAAGTAATAGCTTCACCACCTGCATGTACTGGACCGGTACAGTAACGCAAGTCTGTCTCACTCATCATGGTGTGCAACTTTTTTTCTCGGGTGCAAGTTCACTGTGCTGTCCATGTCATTCTGCCGGCTTGCATAAGATAACGTACCAATTTCCCTAAACAAGAGAGAAGAAGAAGAATAAGACTGGTGTACTGTCATAGTCGACTGTAATGGAAGTCCATAGTGGTCGTAGAATTTGTTCTTTAAACTACCACTAATGTTAGAGGAAGGATGCAGAAGTGGGAGGTTACATAGATACTGTCCTCAATAGTTATGTACTGTGCTTTCAATTTGCTACTTGTACTCTGTGACCCAACTTTCGGCTCAATCACTTTGTGTTATTAATAAGGAGCATTGGTTACAGACTATGTCTTTCTTTCTTCATATAGTTGCTCCTTCCAAATCAACAACAAGGAGGGAGCAGGCTAGATTGGCCCGGCAACGGAGGCTGGAGGCCACTGTCGCCGAATATCGGCGGCTGGTGGCCCTGGAGGAGCAGGAGGACACGCAGTCGAGCGGGGCAACAACGACATCCTCGACTGTTACCACTGCATCCTCCTCCGTGACTAAGCCAGCGGGACCGAGCCGGGCTAAGAAAGACGACCGCCACCGCCAAGCAACCGAAATACCAGCTGCCCCCCACAGGAGCTGCAAGGACCGCCAACGCCGCCTACGAGTCCGCATGTCCAACCTGGAGCAGGAGGTCCTGAGGTATAAGAACTTGGTTAAGGGCCTCCGCTCCGAGCTTGCCACCCTCCGCAAGGAGTATGATGCCCATGCCGCATCATGCACCAGCACCAGCACCCTCCAGTAGTGGAGTGTCCCTTGCCCTTTTTTTATAGACTTTTGGGGGGTGGAATTTGGGAGTTGGGATCGTTTTGGGACGTTTCAAAGATAATCGTTGGGGTTAGGGTGGGTGAGGGAGATTATTTTGTTAGGGCTAAATAAATATATTTTTAAACTTTATCTGACCATACCTGTTTTTTACTGCTTTTCAGTCTGGTGGGTGGGGGGCGGGGGTGTAACAGTAACTTTGTTTTCCTGAACAGTCGTAGGACTTTAGTAGTACAACCGTCAATCTCTTGTCTACTCCGAAATATTACTCCATTATACTACCTCCCACCAAACGCTTATCTTACCTGTAATTTGTGTTAGAAATTAGGGCTAGGCCCAGGGCTGGCTCCAGGTGAAATGGGGATTAACGTTGTCAATCCTGGGCGGGTGACATTTCCTCATTGCGGTGGTACTAGTGGTGTGACACAGTGGCAGTTGCATGCCTATGGAAAAAAAGAAAACGAAACCTTGTTTGTCCTCCTTACTGTAGCATTACAACGGTTACGGTACGATCGAGAAAATAGCAGGTGACAGTACACTAGAACAGTGCCATAATGTAGCCTAACAAATGGTAAAGTATTTGCTTGCAAGTATAACTAGTACTTGCGTTGAATTTATTTGACATTGGCTACTACTACTAGAAGATATAGTACTGAAGCTGAGTAAGTCTAGAAGATATCCTCGTATTCCTTCACCAGCCTGTTGCTATGACCTTATCCTCCCCAGCAAGTGTGTGGAATTATTGATGTCATTTTAGTCAGACATCAAGCAAAACAACACAGCCCGGGGGAAGAGGGTTAGGGTTTGTAAAATGGATGGGAATGGGGGTTTCTTTTTGGGTAGGTTTTGTTGAGAGAAGAAAAAAAAAGCAGAGCATGGACAAACAATAATTGAAGATACAGACAATCTTTGGTTACAAACTAAAGGTAAGCACATGCAGTCACACTCATAGAATAAAAGACAACAATGGATACTGTATCTGTATTGCGTATGTTGTTGGAGTTGTCCTGTTGAATTTGGTAAGTAAGTTGCATGCAGCAAACAATTCCTCTTATTGGCGGCACTCCTCCATTCCAGCTGACGCTTCGTCCATCAATGTGGTGACCACTGACAGAAGACACCCTGTCCACTGCCTGCCTGGCGGATGTTGACTGAAACCCGGCCTGTAATTATTGAACGGAAAACAGGAAGTGCTATTACAATACCACTGATAAATAAATAAAAGGTATGTACGCTGTGTGGTTCAAAAAGTGACACTTTGATTTCCCTAATACACAGTACAATATTTTTGAAATTGCGTGCTCTGTCTGAGTCACCTTTTTAAGGATCAATAAGTATGGCCAAAATATTATAGCGGATCTTTCCCCTCAAGGTAGGTGTACTACTGTGTTTTAGAACAAAATTTGACCTTCCCAGCAATGCTCCCACCAAGACCCTTACTAAAGCCAGTCGCAAAAATGTAGAAGAACCCCAATCATATCTCCAAAAACGATGCCTAGCAGAAAAATGGTTACAAAACGTACTTTGAAAGTAACAGTAGGCCCAAATACAGACCGTGGATTGTATTCAAACCACTTGCAAGCAAGCAAAAGTATCCATAGCCAGCATCGCTCCAACAGTGCTCTACAACAACAGAACTGCGTTGCATTAGAACCCCCCGAAACACATGCAATCCTGCTGCTAGGGCTAACCCTAACGAACCCTAACTTACAAAACGTGCCAAAACTGGTGTTTCCTTATGGATTTTGTCCAACAAACTTCTAGCCGGTATTAGACCTTCCCAGGAATGCCCCAGGCAAGACCCGCCAACCCACCCGCAAAAAAACACCCGACACAACACCCCCAAACAGCGAAAAAGCTAAATCTCATACTTACAATGTCTCTCGGCCTTCGGTCCAAACGCGGCGCTGTGCAGCTAGGTCATCATCATCATCAATCATCATAACTCCTGTTTTCCACCACGGATTTCCTGAAAAGCAAATGCAATAAAGATTAGACTGTCGCAGCAGTGCTTCGACAGAGACCCCGGCCGCAACCCACCCACGAACAGCAGGAAGCCCCCCAAAACGCTACATTGAGCAAGATGTCAGAAGAAATAGCAAAAAAAAGGCTGTTCCTTATGGATTTTGTCCAAAACACTTCTATCCGGTATTAGACCTTCCCAGGAATGCCCCAGGCAAGACCCGCCAACCCACCCGCAAAAAACGACCCGACAACACCCCCAAACAGCGAAAAAGCTAAATCTCATACTTACAATATCTCTCGGCCTTCGTTCCAAATGCGGCGCTGTTCAGCTAGGTCATCATCATCAATCATCATAACTCCTGTTTTCCACCACGGATTTCCTGAAAAGCAAATGCAATCAAGATTAGACTGTCGCAGCAGTGCTTCGACAGACACCAAAAATTACCCACAAACACCCGGAACCCCGCCAAAGAGCACCTCAAAGGCAAGCAAGTCAGCAAAAACGGCAAGAAATTTCCACCTCATATTTGGTCCAAAACACTTTTGTCCATTATTAGAGCTTCACAGCAATGGGCCCAAATCCGTCAACTCACCCGCAAAGAAGTACAACACCCCCACAAGTGCTGAGTCTTTCTTCATTGGGCGTAATCCAGCACTCTGCTTGGAGGGAAATCGCAGTCTGGAGGAGGAGGATAGAGGAGCATGTTCTTCAGAACTTGTGAACCTGAGGAATGTAGACTGCGGCACCTTCAAATCAATAAGCAAACAAGTGAAGACAGTTCTGATGATGGTCTTGTTTTTGGGATTAGGTGATTAAAGTTTGAATTAAATTAACTGTGCAAAACAAAGAAAGAGAGACACAAAGCACACAGGAATAAAAGTGAATAAGGACGAAAAAGAAAGTTCTTGATTGATTGTCTCATTTTCAGGGCTCGGTGTCAGGGAATAAGAACAAGATTTTGTCATCATACTCTGCGAATTCAGGCTGGATGAGGTCAGTGCCACCGAACAGAGAAAAAATCCCCTCATCTACGTTGCTGTCCTCCTCGTCTTCATGCGGCGTGCTTTCTCGTACTTTGTAATCTGGTGGTATGAGGTGCTGATTCATCTTGATCATTGTCAGCCGCTCCACATTTTTGGGCGAGAGGCGGCTCCGTTTGGGAGTTACAATGCCACCAGCAGCACTGAAAACACGTTCAGAAGACACACTTGCGAGTGGGCAAGACAAATAGTTTATAGCCAGGTTGAAGAGCTGTGGCCACAATTGTTTTTTGCCATGCCAATACTGCAATGGCTCATCATTAAGGAAGACCTCTGTTGAGTCATTCAGATAGTCCTGCACCATCGACTCAAGGTCATCAACTGTTCCTCCACTTTGCTTACTTTTTGCTGTGCCTGTGACATTTTTTCGAGAACCATACCCCATCAAACTTAGCCAATCCTCCTCCGCAGCCACTGTTAGTGTTGTCATTGTGTGTGGTGCAGATGATCCAGTTGCCGGTGTCTTTAACGGCTGAGAGGTCACTTGTGCCCCAGCCACAGGTGCAGAAGTGGATTCTTGTGACTGCGGATGGCCTGCTGATGCTGATGTACTGGCTTCTCCTTCAATAACCTGCCGTTCTTTTTCAAACCTCTTGGCTGACCAGGCTAACCAATGTTTGTACTTTTGAACATCTGCATCAGCAAAAGGAAAGAATGCTTCGCCTGCCAGCGCCTTTTTGTAGCGTGGATCCAGAATAGTAGCACAAATGTAATGCTGATCTGACTTGATGTTTTGAAGACGTTCATCACCACGTAGGCGATCTAATAATTTCTCAGACAAAATGAAATGGTTTTTTTTTTTCATCTTTTTCAAACTCAGAAGACACCGCCATCAGTTGGTGCTCCAGCATGCACAACAATGGGATAGCTTTTCCCAAATTACAGTCCTCCTGGCTGACTGCACGCGTGAAGAACTCAAAAGGACGAAGCATGTCTGTCAGGCTTTTAACTATGTCCCATTGCGCCGCACTCATCCGCAGGTCCTCCTTCTGAGATGTAGCCTCTGTGAAGAAATAGTGATCGAGTACCGTATACTGCTCATACAGACGCTCAAGCATGTAGAAGGTTGAGTTCCAACGTGTTGCCACCTCCTGGATGAGTGCTTTCACTGGCATTCTACGTTGAAGTAGCAGTCTCCGCAGATGCTTCCGGGCCTTAAAAGAATGGCTGAAATGGTTGCACATTTTGCGGCAGGTGGCCATTACCTCGAACGCTGGACTCTGTTTATCACTCAAGAATTTTTGAACTACCAGGTTGATACAGTGCGCCAAACACGGCACTCTAACATGGTCACCCATGAACATGGCCTTAACTACATTGGCGCCATTATCCGTGGAAACATAACCAATCTTGCGTTTTAGGGGGGATAGCATTGTCAAGACCTTTTTGTTAAACTCTTCCAAAAGGTTTTCTGCTGTGTGACTTTTCTCCAAGCCAAACATGGCTAGTGTTGCATGTTTCCGAGCAGCTTTGAAAACTTGGTCCGGGTCAACACCTGCGTTTAGCTTTGCTTTAACACCTGAAAAAGAGACCCAGTGTGCAGTGATGCACATGTAATCATCGCCTGGGCCACTGGTCCACATGTCTGTTGTCAGATGTATTGTGTGAACAGCACTCTTCTGCAAAGCTGCCCCAATCGCCTGCAGCACATCTTCATGTAGTGCTGGAACCGCAACTCTGGCAAAATAGAACCGGCTCAGAACCTTCCATTTAGGGCAGAGCGTTGCCACTAATTCAAGAAAACCTACCGCTTCTACAAAAGAAAAAGGTAGAAGGTCCACAGCTAGCATTTTAGCCAGCTTAGTGTTATACAGACGCGTCAGTGGGTGGTTGCGTTCATATGGCACGTCTGAAGTAAGCATTGTTCTAATGTTGCCCTGGACCAAGCATTTACGGGCTGATAATGACTTTGTTGACCCAATTTTGCTCGCTGGTGAACTTTTGTGCGTTGGTGTCTCACTCGCTCCAACACTCTTAGTGTGCCTCACATTGGGTGTGCTGCTGACAGGGGTACTGGGTGTAAGGGAAGTCTTTGACACGTCTTCTTCCTCCTCGTCATCATCAGATGAAACATCAACGTTTCCTTGAATTTGCCCTTTCTTGATCGCATCTAGGTGCGCAAACCATCTGACAGTGTGCTTTCTCTCAAGATGACCTCTCTGGCCGCCGGTACCATAGTTGGTACCTGACTTACCACGACTAACTGCAAGCTTACAAAGGGTACAAATGGCAAACTTTGGATTTTTTGGACAAACAGTAAAGAAGTCCCAAACTGGGGACTTGAAGTGTCTGTGGGACCTGGAGGAGGCGGCGATACTGGTGGTGGTGGTCATGAAGCTAATGCCAGATGAAGTGGAGGATCTGGATTGCCCAACTTTTGTACGTTTTGCACTTTCACCGCCACTAATTAAGGTCGAGGTTGACGGAGGTCTCTTCTTGCCAGAAAGAAATATGGAAGCGGGACGAGTTGGTGTACTACTTAACTCCAATGATTGTGGTGTTTCCACTGCCTCCTCATCGACAACATCATCATCATCATCACGCTGAGCAGCTCTTCGGGCTAGGGTCAAAATGTCTGTTTGCTGCATGCCCGCTGGGGCTGCAGTGACCTTTATGATGACTGGGTCGTCGTTGGCAGAGTCTTCATCAGCAGCAGTATCCGCCACTTCTTGTTGAGCCTCATCACACTCCATAACTCTGAGACTTTGGACGAGCTTCCTTTTACGCTTAACTACCTTTGTTGGATCATGGTGTGCCTCACTCTCAGACGGCTGTGGTGCTGGTTCCCAAGTTTGATCCGTATCATCAGAAGGAGGTGTGCTTGAAGAGGATGTAGACACCACCCTTGATCTCTTCCTTGCTAGGGGTGCGGAAGACAATGAAGGATCATCAGGAGGAGTGGCTTCCTCAAATGATACCTCGCCTTGATTGTCGATTTCCTGATGTGCCCCTACTTCGGGAGGAACAACTATTGTGGGCACTTGTGACCCTCCATGCACCTCTGCTTGCGCATCTCCTTGCGCTGCCTCTCCTTCCACATGTACTTGGGCTTGTACTTGCACATGTGATTGTTGTTGCGGCTGTGGTTGTTCAACACTCGTCAGATGAGCTACAACAACCTGTGTTGATTGAGGGACATTGCTGCTGCTTTCTTGCGATGAGCCAACATCACTGGTCGATGGTGATTGAAGAACTATACTGGCTGCCTCTGCAGCACTCAAGGGCTTGGACTTCAGTTGGCATGGTGGTGGTGGTGGTGGCACTGAGCCCAATGGAGCGGGGGTGCTGCTGCCAGCTTGGTCCCCAGCAGATCCCGCTGCTGCTGCTGCAGGCATACTTTTTTTTTTACTCCCAAAAAAAGGGGCGGGCGGCACACCAGTGTCCTTGGTAACTTGCTTCTTCTGCTCCTTACTGGCACCTTTCTTGCTAGAGGAGCTACGGGTTACTTTTTTTGGGGCCATCTTCTTCAGAGCAGGTCAGCAGGCAGCAGTTGCACGAGTTGCAGAGGGTTCTGTGTCCAGACGTGACGTCGCGTGACGTTATGCTGCACACACCGCTGCAGGACTTCTTCCTGGCACTGGTGGTTCTCTTGAGTCTTCTTGTGCACCTAAAAGCAATGGAAGACAGAGGAACATCAGTTCAGTTATACACCCCAAAAAATCGACAAAACACAGAAAAATGAGCACAATCCCATGCCATCCATGATGTTTACATTGAAGACACCCCACAGAAAGACTAGGGATATGCAAGTATGCAACACTCACTACCCCTGGGCATAATGGATGAAAAGTAGGCAAAATAAGTGCAGGCCTCAGACACTGCCTCTCCTCAAAATGGCCCCTTACACCCCAAGCACATGTTGCCTGTTCCAGCCAGCACTCAAGATGGCCACCACCACCACCCACATGGCCAGTCCACATCAACAGTACACCCCCAAAAAACAGAAAAACAGCCAGAAATCACCACAATCCAATGCCATCCATGATGTTTACATTAAAGAGAGTGAGACCACACCACAGGCACACTCAGTCCATGCACCACCACCCCTGGGCAAAAGGCCACACCAGCAGCCCCCCAAAAACGACAAAAAACAATACAATAAGCACAATCCCAGCCCATCCATGGCCTCAATTATGTTTAAATTCAAGAAGACACCCCACAGAAAGACTAGGCCCATGCAACACTCACCACCCCTGGGCAAAGGGCCCCACCAGCAGGCCCAAAAAAACGACAAAAAACAATAAAATCAGCACAATCCCAGGCCATCCATGGCCTCAATGGTGTTTAAATTCAAGAAGACACCCCTCAGAAACACTAGGCCCATGCAACACTCACTACCCCTGGGCATAATGGATGAAAAGTAGGCAAAATAAGTGCAGGCCTCAGACACTGCCTCTCCTCAAAATGGCCCCTTACACCCCAAGCACATGTTGCCTGTACCAGCCAGCACTCAAGATGGCCACCACCACCACCCACATGGCCAGTCCACATCAACAGAACACCCCCAAAAAACAGAAAAACAGCCAGAAATCACCACAATCCAATGCCATCCATGATGTTTACATCAAAGAGAGTGAGACCACACCACAGGCACACTCAGTCCATGCACCACCACCACCCCTGGGCAAGCAAAAGGCCACACCAGCAGCCCCCCAAAAACGACAAAAAACAATAAAATAAGCACAATCCCAGCCCATCCATGGCCTCAATTATGTTTAAATTCAAGAAGACACCCCACAGAAAGACTAGGCCCATGCAACACTCACCACCCCTGGGCAAAGGGCCACACCAGCAGGCCCAAAAAGACGACAAAAAACAATAAAATCTGCACAATCCCAGCCCATCCATGGCCTCAATGGTGTTTAAATTCAAGAAGACACCCCTCAGAAACACTAGGCCCATGCAACACTCACTACCCCTGGGCATAAGGGATGAAAAGTAGGCAAAATAAGTGCAGGCCTCAGACACTGCCTCTCCTCAAAATGGCCCCCTTACACCCCAAGCACATGTTGCCTGTACCAGCCAGCACTCAAGATGGCCACCACCACCACCCACATGGCCAGTCCACATCAACAGTACACCCCCAAAAAACAGAAAAACAGCCAGAAATCACCACAATCCAATGCCATCCATGATGTTTACATCAAAGAGAGTGAGACCACACCACAGGCACACTCAGTCCATGCACCACCACCACCCCTGGGCAAGCAAAAGGCCACACCAGCAGCCCCCCAATAACGACAAAAAACAATATAATAAGCACAATCCCAGCCCATACATGGCCTCAATTATGTTTAAATTCAAGAAGACACCCCACAGAAAGACTAGGCCCATGCAACACTCACCACCCCTGGGCAAAGGGCCACACCAGCAGGCCCAAAAAAACGACAAAAAACAATAAAATCTGCACAATCCCAGCCCATCCATGGCCTCAATGGTGTTTAAATTCAAGAAGACACCCCTCAGAAACACTAGGCCCATGCAACACTCACTACCCCTGGGCATAAGGGATGAAAAGTAGGCAAAATAAGTGCAGGCCTCAGACACTGCCTCTCCTCAAAATGGCCCCCTTACACCCCAAGCACATGTTGCCTGTACCAGCTAGCACTCAAGATGGCCACCACCACCACCCACATGGCCAGTCCACATCAACAGTACACCCCCAAAAAACAGAAAAACAGCCAGAAATCACCACAATCCAATGCCATCCATGATGTTTACATCAAAGAGAGTGAGACCACACCACAGGCACACTCAGTCCATGCACCACCACCACCCCATGGCAAGCAAAAGGCCACACCAGCAGCCCCCCAAAAACGACAAAAAACAATAAAATAAGCACAATCCCAGCCCATCCATGGCCTCAATTATGTTTAAATTCAAGAAGACACCCCACAGAAAGACTAGGCCCATGCAACACTCACCACCCCTGGGCAAAGGGCCACACCAGCAGGCCCAAAAAAACGACAAAAAACAATAAAATCTGCACAATCCCAGCCCATCCATGGCCTCAATGGTGTTTAAATTCAAGAAGACACCCCACAGAAACACTAGGCCCATGCAACACTCACTACCCCTGGGCATAAGGGATGAAAAGTAGGCAAAATAAGTGCAGGCCTCAGACACTGCCTCTCCTCAAAATGGCCCCCTTACACCCCAAGCACATGTTGCCTGTACCAGCCAGCACTCAAGATGGCCACCACCACCACCCACATGGCCAGTCCACATCAACAGTACACCCCCCAAAAACAGAAAAACAGCCAGAAATCACCACAATCCAATGCCATCCATGATGTTTACATCAAAGAGAGTGAGACCACACCACAGGCACACTCAGTCCATGCACCACCACCACCCCTGGGCAAGCAAAAGGCCACACCAGCAGCCCCCCAAAAACGACCAAAAACAATAAAATAAGCACAATCCCAGCCCATCCATGGCCTCAATTATGTTTAAATTCAAGAAGACACCCCACAGAAAGACTAGGCCCATGCAACACTCACCACCCCTGGGCAAAGGGCCACACCAGCAGGCCCAAAAAAACGACAAAAAACAATAAAATCTGCACAATCCCAGCCCATCCATGGCCTCAATGGTGTTTAAATTCAACAAAACAGTTGTATCATGCACCCATAACCAACCCTGGTCCTACTGGATACTGTGGCTACCCACAATATAATTTATTTAATTTTCTGAAAAAGTTCAAAAATTGTACTTGCAGCAACTGTAATGCCCCAAACAAACTTACTTGTGAAAGTTGATTTCTAATCCAAAAGTGATCCAAAGACAGTCAAAAAGGCCTCAAATCCAAATATCCAGCAGCACCCACAAAAAGTAATCCTTCCAGCTCCAGATCCAAATGAAAGTGACCAGGAGATGGACAAAGCACTGGGAGGAGCCTGCTGGACAGGAACAGGAAGTTGGAGACTGTGGGGCACTTCCTTCCTCCCCCCCCCAAAAATGGACTCCTTGCAAAAAAAAAGGCCATGCAAATGTCAACCTGAGGAGTGATTCTGATAAAAATCATAATTTTCTGAAGGTTTATCCTGTTTGCTGGTGATTTTCTTGTGCGAAATTGCAAAATCTCTATTTCGCAAGTGCGAGATTGTTCCTTTCCGCCGCAACTACGTGTTCGCAATTGCGAACTCTCGCGAGGTGTGCTGTGCAAGGTGGCAAGCCGCGAGTACGTATTCGCGGGCGACAAACTCCCGCGGGAACACGCAGCAAGATCTAAAATGGCGCTTCACTCGCAAAGAAAAACAACTCGGCAAACGCTAAAATGACGGAAAGTGAACGCCGTGCACCACGCCGCGCGCCGCAACCAAGCAAAAAATCCGCCGCGAGCGGATTCACGGATTTTCGACAAATTCGCGAGCGTTCGCGTATTGCGAATTTGCCGAAAATCCGAAAAATCCGCGAGCGAAGCGGATTTTACGCCCATGCTTATTCTCTTCAACAACTCGAAATTTCATTTGGAACCCTGAGTAGGCCTCACCTCAAACAAACCTCTGGATAGGACACATCTTATTGGCATCCTAAAACAATCATTTAAAATGTTAGTGTCTTGTGACACTTTTGTGAGACAACAGCAGTGCAAAAGATGCACCATGTTTTAAGATAGGCCTCACTTGATCTGCATCAAGATACTGTTAGTTTAAAATGTATATCTTTAGGACTGTGTAGGGGGCCTGGAGAAGCAGAAGCTTCTGTAAGTGTCAAAGTTGTTGAAAAACTGTTTGTCCTTCAATCTTTTCCCTTGTCTTTTCTAATTTTTAAATACATGTTTTAATATTTTTCAAATGTTTGTTCTCTCTTTCACAGATTGAAAGTATAAAAATAAAAAGTGAGTAAGTTAACGACAATTATAAGGTAAATGTTTTGTACTCTTTTTGTTACATTTCTATCACATTCACCTACTATTAGTTCCACGGCTTAATTTCTTTAACCCTCAGTTTCCTGCCTGTGCTACTTTCCTCATTCCTTTCTCTATTACCTACTTACTCAACTCCTTCCACTCTTTTTCTCAGTCCCTCTCTTCTCATAGTTCCTCACTCTTGTTCACTCACTCCGTCTCTATTACTCTTAGTGTCTTTGACTGATCACTCTTTCACTACTTGTTCATAATGCTTTCTCTGTGTAGTTGAAGCACACTAAGGGGCATATTATGAACACAGCCAATAAAATTATTGCTGTTTTTATTGGCAGAAAACTGCTGCAAAAGTGGTTTTAGCGGCAGTTTTCTGCCGCAAAAGCGGCTTTAGCGACACATTTCTGCCGATAAAAGCTGCAAAACTTTTATTGGCTATGTTGATGATATGGCTCTATGTTATTTACATTTCTTTGCTGTTTCAATTAATCTTTTTCTGTTATTTTTTCTTTTCTGTTTTCTGTTTTTTCTCTCTGTTATTCCACATGTTTTAATCTTATTTTGATCATTCACTCACATTCTCCAAGAAACTCGTCTTTGTTATTGTTCAACTCTCTTTTTTTTCTTTCACTTCCTTTTTTATTTTGTTTTTCACAATTATACCCTCTTCCATCTTTTCTTCGGTAAATAGATCTATTAAACAGTATCTCTGGTTTAATCCCTATAGCTGTCTTTCTTTTAACATTACTCTCTGTTTACTTCCCTTATACTAACTCTTCTTTTTTTAAAAAAAAAAATGTTTTGGTTCGCTCCCGGTTCGCGAACCGGGAAGCGAACGGGGAAGCGAACCAAAAGAAATAGAGCTTGCCAGAGTGCTAAACATTCTAGCAATTTTTTTTGAAAGGGGAGGTAGTTCTGAAAAGAACTTTTTTTTTAATGTTTTTGTTGTTTTATATTTTTTTTTTATTTTTCTGAACATTTTTTGTTTTTTTTTGTATTTTTTGAACAGTTTTATGTTTTTTTTGGTTTTTGATGGAGGGGAAACAACAAAAAACAGGCATTGGAAAGGGCTCAACAGGAGCAAAAAAAAAAATTACTGTCTGCGGCGTTTAGGGCAATTGTGATTTTCATAAGCTCGGTTGATTAAGGTAATACTCATATTACCACAAGACAATAATGCACCACAATACAAGCAGGTAAACTTCATGTGGACAAAGTTGTCCTGAATGTTTGGCACGGTTTCCCGTGCCTCTGCTGGTGTCAAAGATATCTGTGATGATGACCTGGCCACAGGAGTTGTTGGGTTGTCCTGCCGGTCACGTATCTCTGCCCGGCTGTAGTTTAAAGGATGCCACCTGCTCATATGACGATGCATGGTGTAGTTACCGAAGCTGTATTTTTTTAAGGTGCCTCTAGATAACTTCTCCTTACATATGAGGCAGGTGACATATCTGGCATTTACTTTCTTCTGCCCTTCAGGGATCGAAAAAAACTGCCAAATAAAACTGGTTTTCCGATGAGAAACCCGGGGCTGCTCTTCTAAAAACTGTGGTCCTTCTGTCTCCTCTTCCTCTTGCTCATCCTCTTCCTCCTCTGTGTTGCTGATGAACTGGGGAGGTGGTCCTCTCTTCCCATGAGGAGGTGGTGGTGGTGGTGGGGGTCCACCAGCTGAAGCTACCAATGAAGCCATTGCTGAACTATCAAAAAAGGTCTTCCTCTCACAAAGATGAAAGTCAGAGTGAGTAAAGAAGGAGGGGTTTTCATCATTTGGGAAAAACAATAGTTCTAAACCAATGAAAAGTGTTATTTTTAGGTCACCTGACCTAGCCTTACATCATTATGAAACCAAAAGTGAAATGAACCAATGAAAAGTTTTATTAACAAGTCACATGACCTGTTACGCTTACGTTACGCGCTGCGGAACGCGCCCCGGATCGCTTCTGGGTCGCTGCGCTTCGCGCCTCGGTTCGCGCCTCGGTTCGCGCTCCGGAGCACTTCCGGGTGCGCTAACGCGGCGCGTCATAAGACGCATTACGCGGCAACGCGATACGTCGCGCTTTCGCGACGCGCCCCTGATCGCTTCCGGGGAGCTGCGCTTCGCGTCTCAGTTCGCGTACCGGAGCACTTCCGGGTGCGCTAACGCGGCGCGTCATAAGACGCATTACGCGACAACGCGATACGTCGCGCTTCCGCGACGCGTCACGATGTTGATTTCTAACGCGGCAGTTGCGCAAATGGAACGTTTACCGGTTCGCGGACCGGGTCGCGGCATCAAATTGAGCTAACGGGAAGCTTTCCGGTTCGCGAACCGGGAGCGAAGAAAAAAAAATATTACATTTTTTTTTATTAATAAACATATAACATATATTTTTGGATTTAAAGAAGAATACATTTTACAGCTAAAGATATTAGCTTTTAAAAAACCAATGAAATTCACTGAAAAAACCATAGGTTATAGACCATATATAGTTAGGAATTAGCATTTACAAAACCTTGAAAATTCACTGAAAAAACCATAGGTTATAGACCATATATAGTTAGGAATTAGCATTTAAAAAACCTTATTTTACTCACACAAAACCATTGAAATTCCATATATAGTTAGTTGTACTAACTATATATCGCGCACCCGCAATCCACTGCTGATCATGTCACATATTACATCATTCATGACATGGTCAGTGACATCACTGATGACATCACTGATGACATCTCAAATGACATCACTGATGACATCACTGATGACATCTCAAATGACATCACTGATGACATCACTGATGACTACATCCAGTGACTGTATAATTCTGTAAAGTTAAAATATGTCTTACATATTGAAGAATGAGTGGATGTATAAGTGTCTTGATGAAGGATTTAGTAGGGGCATGACTGACTGTATGAGTGACTGATTAAATGTGTCTCACTGAGTGCATGGGTTAGTGACTAAACTGTCTTAATTTGTGCATCATTATGTCTGTTGTTCTGTAAACTGCTGCATGTGTTGATCAGTAGCTATATGATTAACTATATGGGTTATTGATTGGTTGCCCAAGCATTTGTATGGGAGACTGAGTGTGTGTGTGGGTGGCTGGGAGGTGTATGACTCTCTGCATAGATGTGTGAGCAGTTGATTCACTAGATGTATGGGTTCAAAAGTGCATGTGGAAACAGCTGTATGGGCGGATGACTGTGTGCATGAGTGTATTGGTGAGTGAATGGATATCTCAGTGCTACATGTCAAAGTAAGTACATATGTAAAATACAGTACATGTGAGAGTTGACATATATAAATAACTGTGCATAAGAGCCAGTGAATGTGTGAGTGGCTGTATGGATCATTGTGAACTTGTATCCAGGATTGTATGTGAGTAAATATGTTTTAGTATATGTTTGAATAAGTAAGGTGTGTATAACTGTATAGTTGAGGAAATGGAGGTGTGATTGATTCTTTGCATGACTGACTAAGTGTCTGAGTAACTCCATGGATGAGTGACAGTCTGTGAGTGTCTGTTTACACTGAGTGTATCTAAGGTTATATTAGAGTCTGAAGAGGTTCATCGTATTATCACATGAATGATGTCATCAGTGATGTGATCAGTAATGTCAAATGAGATGTCATCAGTGATGTCATCAGTGATGTCATTTGAGATGTCATCAGTGATGTCATTTGAGATGTCATCAGTGATGTCATCAGTGATGTCATTTGAGATGTCATCAGTGATGTCATCAGTGATGTCATTTGAGATGTCATCAGTGATTTTATCAGTGATGTCACTGACCATGTCATGAATGATGTTATATGTGACATGATCAGCAGTGGATTGCGGGTGCGCGATATATAGTTAGTACAACTAACTATATATGGAATTTCAATGGTTTTGTGTGAGTAAAATAAGGTTTTTTAAATGCTAATTCCTAACTATATATGGTCTATAACCTATGGTTTTTTCAGTTGACCATAGGTTATAGACCATATATAGTTAGGAATTAGCATTTAAAAAACCTTATTTTACTCACACAAAACCATTGAAATTCCATATATAGTTAGTTGTACTAACTATATATCGCGCACCCGCAATCCACTGCTGATCATGTCACATATCACATCATTCATGACATGGTCAGTGACATCACTGATGACATCACTGATGACATCTCAAATGACATCACTGATGACATCACTGATGACATCTCAAATGACATCACTGATGACATCATTGATGACATCTCATTTGACATTACTGATCACATCACTGATGACATCATTCATGTGATAATACGATGAACCTCTTCAGACTCTAATATAACCTTAGATACACTCAGTGTAAACAGACACTCACAGACTGTCACTCATCCATGGAGTTACTTACACACCTAGTCAGTCATGCAAAGAATCAATCACACCTCCATTTCCTCAACTATACAGTTATACACACCTTACTTATTCAAACATATACTAACACATATTTACTCTCTTTTACAATCCCTGATACAAGTTCACAATCATCCATACAGCCACTCACACATTCACTGGCTCTTATGCATAGTTATTTATATATGCCAACTCTCACATGTACTGTGTTTTACATATGTACTTACTTTGACATGTAGCACTGAGATATCCATTCACTCACCAATACACTGATGCACACAGTCAACCACCCATACAGCTGTTTCCACATGCACTTTTGAACCCATACATCTAGTGAATCAACTGCTCACACATCTATGCACAGAGTCATACACCTCCCAGCCACCCACACACACACTCAGTCTCCCATACAAATACTTGAGCAACCAATCAATAACCCATATACTTACTCATATAGCTACTGATCAACACATGCAGCAGTTTACAGAACAACAATGTTTGTTGTTCTGTAAACTGCTGCATGTGTTGATCAGTAGCTATATGAGTAAGTATATGGATTATTGATTGGTTGCTCAAGTATTTGTATGATGCACAAATTAACACAGTTCAGTCACTAACCCATGCACTCAGTGAGACACATTTAACCACTCACTCATACAGTCAGTCATGCACCTAGTAAATCCTTCATCCAGACACTTCTACATCCACTCATTCTTCAATATGTAAGACATATTTTAACTTTACAGAAATACACAGTCACTGGATGTTGTCATTTGAGATGTCATCAGTGATGTCATCAGTGATGTCACTGACCATGTCATGAATGATGTAATATGTGACATCATCAGCAGTGGATTGCGGGTGCGCGATATGTAGTTAGTGCAACTAACTATATATGGAATTTCAATGGTTTTGTGTGAGTAAAATAAGGTTTTTTAAATGCTAATTCCTAACTATATATGGTCTATAACCTATGGTTTTTTCAGTGAATTTTCAAGGTTTTATAAATGCTAATTCCTAACTATATATGGTCTATAACCTATGGTTTTTTCAGTGAATTTCATTGGTTTTTTAAAAGCTAATATCTGTAGCTGTAAAATGTATTCTTCTTTAAATCCAAAAAGATATTTTATATGTTTATTAATAAAAAATTTTTAAATATTTTTTTTGTTTCGCTCCCGGTTCGCGAACCGGGAAGCTTTCCGTTAGCTCAATTTGATGCCGCGACCCGGTCCGCGAACCGGTAAACGTTCCGTTAGCGCAACTGCCTCGTTAGAAATCAACATCGTGACGCGTCGCGGAAGCGCGATGTATCACGTTGTCGCGTAATGCGTCTTATGACGCGCTGCGTTAGCGCACCCGGAAGTGCTCCGGGGCGCGAACCGAGGCGCGAAGCGCAGCTCCCCGGAAGCGATCCGCGGCGCGTCGCGAAAGCGCGACGTATCGCATTGCCGCGTAATGCGTCTTATGACGCACCGCGTTAGCGCACCCGGAAGTGCTCCGGTGCGCGAACCGAGGTGCGAAGCGCAGCGACCCGGAAGCGATCCGGGGGCGCGTTCCGCAGCGCGTAACATAAGCGTGAGAGGTCATGTGACTTGTTAATAAAACTTTTCATTGGTTCATTTAACTTTTGGTTTCATAATCATGTAAGGCTAGGTCAGGTGACCTAAAAATAACACTTTTCATTGGTTTAGAACTATTGTTTTTCCCAAATGATGAAAACCCCTCCTTCTTTCCTCACTCTGACTTTCATCATTGTGAGAGGAAGACCTTTATTCATAATAGAGCAATGGCTTCAGTACTTGCTTCAGCTGGTGCACCCCCACCACCACCTCCACCTCCTCATGGGAAGAGAGGACCACCTCCCCAGGTCATCACCAACACAGAGGAGGAAGAGGAAGAAATAGAGGAAGAGGAGAGAGAAGGACCACAGTTCTTGGAAGAGGTGCCCCGGGTTTCACATAGGAAAGCCAGTTTCATTTGGCAGTTTTTTTCAATGCCTCCAGGGCAGAAGAAAGTGAATGCGAGGTATGTCACCTGCCTCATTTGCAAAGAGAAATTATCAAGAGGGACTGATAAAAAGTATAGCTATGGGAACTATACCATGCATAGGCACATGAGCAGGTGGCATCCACTCAATTACAGCCGGGCGGAAATTCGTGACATGGAACAAAACCCAACAGCAACTCATGTGGCCAGGTCCACCTCGTTAATATCATTGACAGCAGCAGAGGCACGGGAAACCGTGCCAAACATCCAGGATAATTTTGGGCATATGAAATGTACTTGTCTGCACTGCGGTGCATTGATATCATGTGGCAACATGAGTATTAATTCCATCAACCTGGCTTATAACAATCATAATTGCCCTAACCGCCCCACACAGTAATTTTTTTTTTGCTCCTGTTGAGCCCTTTTCAATGCCTGTTTTTTGTTGATTCCCCCCCCCAAAAAACCAAAAAAATATAAAATTGTTCAAAAAATACAAAAAAAACAAAAAATGTTCAAAAAATAAAAAAAATATATAAAACAACAAAAACATTAAAAAAAAAGTTCTTTTCAGTACTACCTCCCCTTTCAAAAAAAATTGCTAGAATGTTTAGCACTCTAGCAAGCTCTATTTCTTTTAGTTCGCTTCCCGGTTCGCGAACCGGGAGCGAACCCCAAATTTTTTTTTTTTTTTAAAAAGAAGAGTAAGTATAAGGAACGTAAACAGAGAGTGATGTTAAAAGAAAGACAGCTATAGGGAGTAAACCAGAGATACTGTTTAATAGATCTATTTACCGAAGAAAAGACGGAAGAGGGTATAATTGTGGAAAACAAAATAGATAAGGAAGTGAAAGAAAAAAAAGAGAGTAGAACAATAACAAAGAAGAGTTTCTTGGAGAATGTGAGTGAATGTTCAAAATAAGATTAAAACATGGGGAATAACAGAGAGAAAAAATAGAAAACAGAAAACAAAAAATAACAGAAAAAGATTAATTGAAACAGCAAAGAAATGTAAATAACATAGAGCCATATCATCAACATAGGCAATAAAAGTTTTGCAGCTTTTATCGGCAGAAATATGTCACCAAAGCCGCTTTTGCGGCAGAAAACTGCCGCTAAAACCACTTTTGCACCAGTTTTCTGCCAATAAAAACAGCAATAATTTTATTGGCTGTGTTCATAATATGCCCCTTAGTGTGCTTCAACTACACAGAGAAAGCATTATGAAGAAGTAGTGAAAAAGTGATCAGTCAAAGACACTAAGAGTAATAGAGACGGAGTGAGTGAACAAGAGTGAGGAACTATGAGAAGAGAGGGACTGAGAAAAAGAGTGGAAGGAGTTGAGTAAGTAGGTAAAAGAGAAAGGACTGAGGAAAGTAGCAAAGGCAGGAAACTGAGGGTTAAAGAAATAAAGCTGTGGAACTAATAGTAGGTGAATGTGATAGAAATGTAACGAAAAGAATACAAAACATTTACCTTATAATTGTCGTTAAATTACTCACTTTTTGTTTTTATACTTTCAATCTGTGAAAGAGAGAACAGACATTTGAAAAATATTAAAACATGTATTTAAAAATTACAAAAGACAAGGGAAAAGATTGAAGGACAAACAGTTTTTCAACAACTTTGACACTGACAGAAGCTTCTGCTTCTCCAGGCCCCCTACACAGTCCTAAAGATATACATTTTAAACTAACAGTATCTTGATGCAGATGAAGTGAGGCCTATCTTAAAACATGGTGCATCTTTTGCACTGCTGTTGTCTCAGAAAAGTGTCGCAAGACATTAACATTTTAAAAGATTGCTTCAGGATGCCAATAAGATGTGTCCTATCCAGAGGTTTGTTTGAGGTGAGACCTACTCAGGGTTCCAAATGAAATTTCGAGTTGTTTGAGGAGAACAGAGGACATAATACATGTGGAGGCCTACCAACGAAGTGATTAATGTCCACTGCACTCTTGAACAAATGTCAGACCTCCTCTGTCTCCAGGAACAGGCCTAAACCTCATCTACACAATGTGGTGTGTAATGTTAGGAAACACAGGTAATATAATTGAAAAACATGCACATTTTTTTGCTCATTCCACAATCATATGACCTGTGTTTCCTTTGCTTAGGTATCTCATTGTGGAAATGTAGTCTATCATATGAAAGACTACGTAGAATATGAGCACTGTATGCAAGAACTTTGACACTTACAGAAGGCTCTCCTTCTCCATGCCTCCTACACAGTTCTAAATGTACATCATAAATGGAAACAGTACAGAATTAATAATACATGTTAAATGGTTTATTTTTGCTGTTCTCAGAATGTATCAAATTTCACTAAAAACAGTGACTTGAAGGTATTCATCATATAACAGCGGGGAAAAAAAAACACAATCAAAATGATTGTGTTTAAAAAACCCATACAACATAACAAATCAGAATTCAGAACTCTTTAAAGTTAACTTACTTTCCATGACGTCAAAGGATGTCCTATGAACAGCTTACACTCTGTTGTGCTGTTATTACTTTCAGCCCGCCACTTTCTGAAAGAAAACCTCCATCGTTTTGAAAAACATGTTACATACAATAAATGACTTCTTGCTCTCTACCACAAGTTTCCACAAGGCCAAATCTTGTCAGAGCCATTTATAACTCTTGGATTTCTTGTAAGCCAATCCCGTCATTTGGCATCTCCGCAACTTTCAGAATTAAAATGTTGAAGATCATTTTCACAATCCTGGACTAGTAATATCTTCCCCTTCTTCCTCAGTCATGTTCTACATTTCCTATGACACTGATACTGCTTACTATGAAGCAGACTTACACTACCTCTATGACTACTACAATTATTTAATTCTTTACATCACTTTTAATCACAAAGCAATGTAAAACAGTAGACATCATTGCAGACTTACATTCCCTCTACTCTATGTTTTGATTGGCTGCTTCAATTAGCTTATAAAAAGAAATAGTTTTTCTGAACTCATTCAAAGTGCACTTATTTCTCCATGACGTCCAGTCTTATGGTTAGAAGTTATGTCTATGAACTACACTTATCCTCAAGGCCAAATCGTGTAGGAGCCATTAGAACTTCTTGAAATTCCTCAGAGCACATCCCGAGATTCTTTCCCTAAAATTTTGGTTTTAAAAACACCAGGTAAGAGTTTTTAAGGTCATACGGCATTTTTTTTTTGAAAATTAAAACAGAATCATTGCAGAATGACCAGCCATTTCTAGACTTTAAATAAGCTGTGTAATGTCCTGATGTTATTGAAGGACCGTCATGATATATAATTGCTGCAGTTACAAAAGTCCTTCCTGATATTGACAACTGCGAAGCCACAAAATTTTTAATTAAAGTTGTCAATTTTGTTCCATCAGGCCTACATCGTTGGAACATTAAAATGACATACTGGCCATATGTTCGTATAAATAATGTGGACATCATTTCAGATTTACATTGGCTACACTCCATGTTGTGATCAGCTGCTTTTACTAGCTTATTAAAGGAGACTGATTTACTGTCTGGCAAAGTTAAATATATAAATCTTTCTGAGTCTACACTAGTAGTACTTGATACCATACAGTTCTCGCAGTCATGCTGCCATTGATAAGAAAGCCCAAACAGCTGATCTACATCTACACCTTCAGCATGCAATACATCAAGCATATACATTAAAAACTCCTGACAATCTTGCTGAATATTTTGAGAGAATTGTGTTTGGCCTGAACATCTGTCAGATTTCGAATTTCAGACACACTTTCTATGTTTGTTCTATCAGTGCTACATTTTTCTAAGACAGAATTTAACAAACTGCAAAATCTTTGATCAGAATTGACCACAATCTCTTCTTTTACATTTTCTAGAGAAAACAAAACATTAACCACTACATTAGCATAGCAGTTGACACCAGAACTGTTTTCAAATTGAAAACCAACAACATCTTCAACATAATCCTTTTTGTTTCTGCTTATAATTTCAGGTTCATCGACTTTTCGTCTTTTTGCTACAACCTCCCCAGTATTGGTCACATTTCTTCGTTTCCGGCCTACCACACGTTTCTCAAACAAAGGATATTGAGGCAAATGTGGCGCATACTCTCTTCTTAACCTATTGTATTCCTTAACACAATCTAGATCCGCACAAATGCTTGTGACATCACACTCAATCAAGTACAATCCCGATAAAGTTCTAACTCGTGACAATGCCACATATGCCATACCCTCCTTGAACACAGAACTGCCAATATTCACCAATGCACTGTCTACACTTAAACCTTGCGATTTATGGATTGTCACCGCATATGCTAAGCAAACAGGAAACTGCTTACGGCGAACATATAAGTCTTTTACAAGCAAAAATCTAGCAGAACAACGACCAATTAGCTGTACTTCCTCAATGCCATCAAATTTAATTTTTAAAAATTCAATTCCATCTCTATTTCTGTATTTTACAAAATCAACAACATTACCCATTGATCCATTTACCAGACCTCTTTCAACATGTAAATTCCTTCTTAAAATTATACGGCAGTTGAAGCACACATTCAGAGTCTTTTCAAAACCTGCAGTTTTAGATATACTCTTCTCTAATGAATCCAATTTTGTTTTCAGATTCTCAGACAAAATAATTGTTGATCCCATATGCTCTACTCTGTCAATAGCTTCCAGTTTCACAATCTCTTGCTTTTCTAAATGCAACATTTTGTTGTTGAATTTGGCACATTCTGCAAGAGTTGGCATCAAACATATTCCAGATTTCTTCTCAGTAATTTTCTGAAAAATATTCTCAGGCACAACATCTTGTTCTGGATATAAATTTGACAGTAATCGTGCATGTAAAGCTTCTTTCCCATGCTCGGTCACTTTTCCAATTCTAACATCTTGTAGAATAGTCTTGTAAACTTCATCCTTCGCCTGACGCATATTTTCATGCAGTTCAGCATAATTGAAGTTTAACCATATATTGACGTTGCCAATGCTGCCTAGGCACTTCCTGGTATCTTCATGCGTGAGCATTTTGAACACAGGTTGCCCTTTCACTGGTGTCAGCTGCAGAAGATCTCCGAAAACAATGATGTGTTTGCCACCAAATAACACATCATACTCTGTTTTGAGAACTTCTTGCATTCTCAAATGCACAAAGGCAAGCATGACATTGGAAACCATGCTTAATTCGTCAATGATAAGAAGTTTCATTTTCCTCAAGATTCTTGAAACTTCAAAACAAGCATCTCCAGATAGCTTGTGATATTGTAATTTGTTGTCATGCTCCACTGGCAGCATCAGTAAACGATGTAAAGTAATCCCTTTAATGTTATGTGCTGCCAGTCCAGTTGGAGCGGTGACAACACAAGACAGCGATGACTCTGTCCTTTCCTGCAAATAACATGAAATTGCTTTAATAAGGAAACTTTTTCCAGTTCCCGCTTCTCCACTCACGTACAGTCGGACAGGCTTCAACGACGTACATGAGCACTCTTTCTTGTCATGACTTAATCCATGATCAATTTGCATGGTAACTTCGTCATATATTTTCCTCTGCTCAACGTTGAGTTGTCTTTCCAACTCTTCTAAGTTAACCGCATCCTCCTGAGCATGTGCCATGGCTCTTTCCACTTCATTCATAGCAGTGGCAGCTTCATTTTCGATAACAGGTCCTCCTAGTGGATCCTGACTCAATGAAGCAGAACTCTGACTGTCCTGAGAACTGTCTCTGGCAATCTCGGCTGCAATCATTGCTTCCTGCTCAATTTCCGCATTCAACATTTCTACATATTTGGGAAAAGCAGGACATTCTATGGTCTCCTTGGCGGCATTGAAAGAGTCTTCGTAACAGAGAAAATCTCCAAGCAGTTCCTCTTCTGCATGCCAAGGCTTGAAAAGTTGCAAAAGTGCTAAATAGAAAAACTCCTTTTTTTCAGGAGATTCGCCACTCAATTTTCGATGGTTTACCAAGTGGCATTTTCTTTGCTTGACCAGACATCCCTCACTTCCTATTACAGCATACACTCCTTTCTCAGTATCTTCTTTGATGTTCCTCTTGAATATGTAATTTTGAAGAACCTCATATAAACAAACATTCTCGAGGTGAATGCTTCGATTTGGATAATATGTATCCAACATGTTGGTCTTTAAAATGTCGGTACTGTTTGGCTCCTTTTCCGCCAAATACTCAATTTCCCACACAGGTTTGAGAACTCGATTACGCGTTGCAGCAAGACCAAGACTCGCCCAAACGATACTCCTGGACTTGGCATAGAGACTTGCTGAAGACAACCGGTCAGAACATTCGTACGCTCCAATTTCTCGATGCGACAACATCTTCAGACTGAAACTGTACAACTTCTTGCTGAGGCTCTTTTCATGGGAAATGTCCTCCCACATATCCTTCAATTCTGTCTTCTCTTTTTTGGTGATGTAAGACGTCACATACCGAGCCACAGCCATACAGTTATCAGCCACAAACTGTATATCCATGTTAGCATTCCACATGGACAAAATCACCGGGTTTTAGTCGTTGATGTACTTGGACTCTTCGTTCCTCTTCAAATTGTATGTGTTTTTAGGTGATTTCTTCATCACATTATGTCGCAGCGAAGACATCAAACTGTTTACTCTTCCTTTAGAAATCACCGGTCGTGGAAAGCCGAAACGACATTTGGTGTAGAACTTGTCCTTGTTTCGGAATTTACGACGACAGTACTTTCCACATCGATGGCTTTGGAAACGCAGAACTTTTTCTCTTAGGCTTTTCTTCTCCTTTGCGTTTGGAACAGCACACGTAGAATACTGTTGTATAAAACTCATCACTGAGTCTTCTGGATCCGTTCCAAATTTAGGTGCATCCTTGATCCACAGCAACATATGTATATGAGGAGCACCTCTTGCTTGGTACTCCTTTCTCCAGAAGAAATCCAACACCTCTCCAAGAGGAGGATTCTTCTTATTCATGATGAAAGACATCATAGCTTCAAATCTATGATTGAAGTACCTACATACATTGACTGGATCCAAAGAGCACAGTTCTCCAGGTGTCTTGAATTCGATGTTTTCTACGTTAGCATTTGCCTCTCGTAGAAATTCAAGTAAGTCTTCCCAGCCATACTCAGCACAGCTCAGAGTGAGGAACCATGTGGGAGTTCCTAAGTTCCTCAGCATACATTTTAAATTACCATGACGACGGTACCAGTACTCATTAGTACCACGCTGACACGCCATGAGATTAATCAGGTGAGAATCCAAAATACTGTCTTGGACATTGACTTTATCCATAAAGTCACTTGCCGAGATGTTTTGCATGTGTATACCACTTTTCAAGATGTGGTTCACTGCATATGACAGTCCAGACAGATCGCTTTCAAACAGGAGATGAAACAAATAAGGAATGCATTGTCGAAACCTAGCATCTCCTGCATACAATCGCAAAGTCCGGTATTCAGAAGCAGGAATTTGATGAGGTCGCTCATCATATCTTCCTCCCTGACCTGTTGGAAAAAGCTGTGGGAAACACCGAGCTTCCAAACTTTCCTCCCAAACACTAATGGGACTCCCTTTGGCTTGTTTCATTTGAAACAACTCAATAGCATTCCCCATGACTTCCTTGGAATGCAAAGGATGAACACTATAATGTTCATATATTTCTTCACTAGTAGAGGGTTCTACTTTCTCAATTTGACCAGCACACAAATCGCTATCCTCTTCCTCACTTACTTCCTCTTCTGCAACATATACATTCTTATAGTATTTATTATTTTTTTTCAAATACAATGTTGCCTTTTTAACTTTCCTAACATCCACTAAATCTTGCCATATTTTCTTATTCTTTGTCGGAACCCCATTAACTAAGATAACCCGAGGTTCCTCTTCCACTTTTTCTACTCCAATTGTGTTAATGTTTTTCTTCAAATCTAGAGGTAAATAAACAACTCTTCCCTTTAATCCTCTCTGTAAATCTGATGGAGGCAATTTCCCTGTCTTTGGCTCCATTCTTACAATAGCCTGAAAGGGATGGATACTTTGAATCAAAATAGATTCATAAGTATTTAAATCCTTCAATTCAGAAGGAATCTCAACCAATTCCAGATTATTATGAACTGCTCTAGCAGGCATCTGGTTTTGATTTAATTTGTTACAACAATAAGTACACACACGTTGATCCAATCCCAAATCAAAACAATTTTCTACCATCAAGTATGTTGTGAAATCCTTCCATTCACTATTATTTTCCCTTTCACTTTTTGCATATAAATCCACTAACTTAGTCTGATTCTTATAATAAGTGCGTCGACAACACACACAAGTGAAATTTGGCCTCTCACTTGATTTGACCTGAAACATCGCAATTTCCCTCTGGAAAGTATCTGTACTGGAAACCTGTACACTATCTTCCACATTACCCGCTTCTTCTTGGTCAATTTCAACATTCTCCTCTTTACTTCCAAAGTAACAAAACTCAATTTCTTCACATATATTCTTCACATCTATTTCAGAACCATGCAAAAGAGCAGCGCATAATTGTTTAAGCATAATTGTGGACTCTTAGCATAATACAACATTCTAACTAATTTCCTCACTTTATTATGATGCACTGCTAGCATCCTGAAATGATGAAAAACACTCTGGCATACTCTCCTGGAAAGACAAGCCAGTGAATGACCATGCAAACCTGTCACTTCTCTCACTCTGCAAGGATCTAATTCTTGCAACAACCTCATTTTCTGCTTCAAACTTTTCTTATTAAATGACCGTACAAAATCACAAAGCAAATTGATGGAATCCTGTCGCACACTGCAAATACTACTACACTTCCAGGTGTACGCAGGACCCTTAGCACATCTTCCTAAAACCTCATTACCTAACACCTCTTCTGCCTCTGTTGTCACAAGTTTTTCTTTTTCAACTGGACAACCAACTTTCACTTCATAAGCACGACCACTGGTGTCAACTGCATGCACCAAATCATTATCCTGGAAATAACTCTCCTCATTAAAAAATGCCTCACAGCTTGAACTATGCATCCATTCTCCAGAAAAAACTTCACAAAAATTACTACGATTAACTATTCTCTTCCATCTACTAATTCTTTTGAAATCATAAATTGCCTTGTTTAGCTTCCTAATTCTATTGATTATCAAAATAAATAACTTACGTTTAATTTCAAATGCCTGATCAATAACTTTCTCAACTTTTTTTTTTCTCTTATAAAAAAGCACTTTCTGTTGACCTTTCTTAATATTTTTTAACAAATTGCCAATTATCCTGTTGCGGAACATTCGTTTACGAATGTCCCTAAACTGTTGTTTCCTTCTACTATCATGCACAGAGTTATCTCTTGCTCTAGCAGTAACATTTTTGATTGGCCTTTCCTTTCCGATTGAATTGCTTCTCTTTTTCTGGACTGAAACATTTTCTGTAGTAATATTTTTTTTACTACAAATATTTCTTATGAATGTTTTTGTACTCTTACCCGGTGCTTTCTTGGTGACTTTACAAATCTTTTTGTTAGAGGACTGCTGCTTTTTTTCATTCACCTGCTGTCTTTGACGTTTTGCAGCCTTTCTCAGTCTTTCTTTCGTTGGCATGGTGAAATGTTGAAATGATCTGCAGTTGAATCTGTGGTAAAATATATTAAAAAATGTTATTAACCACTATTACCCAACAGTACATCAATAACAGTAATCAAAAACTTAAAACACTACTTGACATTTTTACATAGAAGATTTTTTAGTGCTTGGCAAATTTAGAATACAAAAATAGCAGAAAAGAAATGGAATTTATATTCATGTTACCTGTGCTATTTTATATGTGAATCTGATCTAATTTTATGAGCATATTTTAATATTTTATTGAAGACACTACACATAACCTGTTTTTGAAGGTGTCTTTATTTTTAAATTAAACGGTTTACATTTTTACTTTTTATTTATTATAAATTTTAAAAATAAATGTTTATAGTTCCATAGGCTCAAGCAGGTCAGCTTCCCACCCTATGTCATATAATTCGGACAAATCTGCATCCTCATCACGTTCTTCTTCATCCTCAGGATTTAAATCATCCAAGGGATCAACATCCACTGATGTTTCAATTACGAGTTCAATGATGAGGTCAAAATCAACTGATTGCTGATTGTCGCTCATGTTGATGTTGTCTTTATCTTTAAAGAAAGATAACAACAATGAGATGTTGCAGAGTAAGAGACAAATCTCAGAGATTATAATAGTAAAATTGTTTTACAAGAGTAACATTTTGCAGCTATTATTTAGCCATGTCCAGCGATGCTGAGCAGGTGAAGCCTATGTCTAATTTTTCAGTGAACAGGACACATCTCTTCTTAACCTTGGATAAGCCTCACCGACTCTGTGTCCCCTGCACATACTTAAATGTAAAGGGGCAGATTTATGTTAAATGGCACATCCCCAGGCATGCACCAGTTAACGTGCACCACTGCTCTGCCACCCATGGTGTGCCGCATTTACAATCAGATAGGACAAAGCTGCGTCAAAACCCTGCGCCTGCTTGAAGCAGGCATAGGTCTTGACGCAACATTGTGGAGATGGGGCACCCCTGAGCCTTGCTGGAGCTGCATCGCACTTGCGATACAACTCCAGCAATGCACCACCTTTACGGCACAGATGCGTCACGCATCTGTGCCGTTTTTGCCCCATGGTGCGCCGCATTGTAAATGCAGCACACCATGGGTGGCGAAACAGCGGCGCAGGATGACTGGCACATCCCTGGTGATGCGCCAGTCATCATAAATCTATCCCTAAGCTTCTTATCTTGTTAGAGATGAACCGCCTTATGTATCATCAAACTATTTTGCATTTCCTAAATAGCGAATTTTAAGGAATAAATAGTGATTCTTTACCATTCCTAATTTGCGATGAGCAAATTGCTAATTGCAAATTACCCATTCATTTCCATGGGCCAGGAGGCCCATAGGAATGAAGGTGCAATTTGCGATTAGCAATTAGCTCATCGCAAATTAGGAATTTTTCCAAGGGTGCAGGGGTGTCTCAAGAACACCCTGCTGCACCCCTGAAAAAGAAATTTGGGGGCATATGGCGCACATACATGCCCTAAGGGCATATATGGGCGTCATATGGCACCTTTTGTTTTTTGGAAAAAAAGCTTTTTGAAAAGAATTCGCAAATTACCACCAACTAGAAGTTGGTGGTAGTTTGCAAATCCTTAACACCTTCAATGCTATGGGGATTTTTCCCCTGTGCTGGGAAATCATGAACACCATTATTCATGACGAGCTGGGCTCGTCATCAGCGTAGCAGGAGGCTACTGCATGACGAGCCCAGCTCGTCATGAGCGTGGAAGGGGTTAATGGCATTTTTTGCATATTTTTTGTTTGATACATTGCATTTAAGGAATCGCAAAATTTGCAAATCCTTCAGTGCAATAGCAAAATAAGGAATAGCAAATTTTGCTATTCCTTATTTTGCATCAAACTTGTTTGATACATACCATTTGTCTAATTAGCATTCGCAAAGGCCGAAATTCGCAGAATTTTGACCTTTGCGAATGGTAATTAGCTTGATACATATGGCCCCAAGTGAGGCCTGTCTTGCAACATGGTGCATCTTTTGCATCACTGCTGCATCGGTTTCATGTGGCACGTTTTTTTTACACCATGACACATCTGCCTAAATGCATCAATTTGTAATTTTGTCGCCTCATAGCAAATCTTTTGCACCACCGCTGCATCACAAAAGTGACGCACAGTGGCGCAAAAGAGGCATACACCTATCATAAATCTGTCCCTAGCATTTTAAATGATTAATTCAGGATGACGATAAGGTGTGGCCTATCCAGAGGTTTGTTTAAGGTGAGGCCTACTCAGGATTGCAGATTAAAGTTATGCTTGATGAAGAATACAGAGGAGATAATACATGTAAAGGCCTACCAATGAAGTAAGTAATGTCCACTTTATTGCGCCAGTCATCATAAATGTATCCCTAAGCTTCTTATCTTGTTACAGATGAACCGCCATATGTATCATCAAACTATTTTGCATTTCCTAAATAGCGAATTTTAAGAAATAAATAGCGATTCTTTACCATTCCTAATTTGCAATGAGCAAATTGCTAATTGCAAATTACCCATTCATTTCCATGGGCCAGGAGGCCCATAGGAATGAAGGTGCAATTTGCGATTAGCAATTAGCTCATCGCAAATTAGGAATTTTTCCAAGGGTGCAGGGGTGTCTCAAGAACACCCTGCTGCACCCCTCAAAAAGAAATTTGGGGGCATATGGCGCACATACATGCCCTAAGGGCATGTATGGGCGTCATATGTCACCTTTTGTTTTTTGGAAAAAAAGCTTTTTGAAAAGAATTCGCAAATTACCACCAACTAGAAGTTGGTGGTAATTTGCAAATCCTTAATGGCATTTTTTGCATATTTTTTGTTTGATACATTGCATTTAAGGAATCGCAAAATTTGCAAATCCTTCAATGCAATCGCAAAATAAGGAATAGCAAATTTTGAATTAAGGACATTTTTAGTCATTTCCCTATGTGCAGTGTTTTCAAATTATGATTTGAAAATCGTTTTTGGGGAAAAGGAATGGTTTGTAAATTTATGACAAGGACATAATGGTGTATGCTTCTTTATAAGGCATTTCAGTCTCTCTGATGTCATTTTTCCCATATTACATTAAAAGACCTTTCCCCGTGGAGCACATTCCTTGTAAATATGCTCCCACCTGTGCATGGTAAATTTAGATTTTGACTGTTTGAGTTACATAGCCATGTTAAAAGTGACCCAAAAAAGTTGCAAAGGCTTTAAAAAACACTTTCATGTGTCTTAAGGACATTTTAAGTCATTTCCCCGTGGGCAGTGTTTTGTAAGTGGCGCAAAAGAGGCATACACCTATCATAAATCTGTCCCTAGCATTTTAAATGATTAATTCAGGATGACGATAAGGTGTGGCCTATCCAGAGGTTTGTTTAAGGTGAGGCCTGCTCACGATTTCAGATCAAAGTTACACTTGATGAACAATACAGAGGAGATAATACATGTAAAGGCCTACCAATGAAGTAAGTTATGTCCACTTCATTGTGCCAGTCATCATAAATCTATCCCTATGCTTCTTATCTTGTTAGAGATGAACTGCCATATGTATCATCAAACTATTTTGCATTTCCTAAATAGCGAATTTTAAGGAATAAATAGCGATTCTTTACCATTCCTAATTAGCAATGAGCAAATTGCTAATTGCAAATTACTCATTCATTTCCATGGGCCAGGAGGCCCATAGGAATGAAGGTGCAATTTGCGATTAGCAATTAGCTCATCGCAAATTAGGAATTTTTCCAAGGGTGCATGGGTGTCTCAAGAACACCCTGCTGCACCCCCTGAAAAAGAAATTTGGGGGCATATGGCGCACATACATGCCCTAAGGGCATGTATGGGCGTCATATGGCACCTTTTGTTTTTTGGAAAAAAAGCTTTTTGAAAAGAATTCGCAAATTACCACTAACTAGAAGTTGGTGGTAATTTGCAAATCCTTAATGGCATTTTTTGCATATTTTTTGTTTGATACATTGCATTTAAGAAATCACAAAATTTGCAAATCCTTCAGTGCAATCGCAAAATAAAGAATAGCAAATTTTGCTATTCCTTATTTTGCATCAAACTTGTTTGATACATACCATTTGTCTAATTAGCATTCGCAAAGGCCAAAATTCACAGAACTTCGACCTTTGCAAATGCTAATTAGCTTCATACATATGGCCCCAAGTGAGGCCTGTCTTGCAACATGGTGCATCTTTTGCATCACTGCTGCATCAGTTTCATGTGGCACGGTGTTTTTTACACCATGACACATCTGCCTAAATGCATCAATTTGTAATTTTGTCGCCTCATAGCAAATCTTTTGCACCGCCGCTGCATCACAAAAGTGACGCACAGTGGCGCAAAAGAGGCATACACCTATCATAAATCTGTCCCTAGCATTTTAAATGATTAATTCAGGATGACGATAAGGTGTGCCCTATCCAGAGGTTTGTTTAAGGTGAGGCCTACTCAGGATTGCAGATGAAAGTTACGCTTGACGAAGAATACAGAGGAGATAATACATGTAAAGCTCTACCAATGAAGTAAGTGATGTCCACTTCATTGCGCCAGTCATCATAAATGTATCCCTAAGCTTCTTATCTTGTTAGAGATGAACCGCCATATGTATCATCAAACTATTTTGCATTTCCAAAATAGCAAATTTTAAGGAATAAATAGCGATTCTTTACCATTCCTAATTTGCGATGAGCAAATTGCTAATTGCAAATTACCCATTCATTTCCATGGGCCAGGAGGCCCATAGGAATGAAGGTGCAATTTGCGATTAACAATTAGCGCATCGCAAATTAGGAATTTTTCCAAAGGTGCAGGGGTGTCTCAATAACACCCTGCTGCACCCCTGAAAAAGAAATTTGGGGGCATATGGCGCACATAAAGTTTAACAACATTCCTTTACGTCAAAAACGATTTTCAAGTCATAATTTGAAAACACTGCACCCGGGGGGAAATGACGTAAAATGTCCTTAAGACACATGAAGGTGTTTTTTTAAAGCCTTTGCAAGTTTTTGGGTCACTTTTAACATGGCTATGTAACTCAAACAGTCAAAATCTAAATTTACCATGCACAGGTGGGACAATATTTACAAGGAATGTGCCCCACGGGGAAAGGTCTTTTAATGTAATATGGGAAAAATGACATCAGAGACACTGAAATGCCTTATAAAGAAGCATACACCATTATATCCTTGTCATAAATTTACAAACCATTCCTTTTCCCCAAAAATGATTTTCAAATCATAATTTGAAAACACTGCACATAGGGAAATGACTTAAAATGTCCTTAAGACACATGAAAGCGTTTTTTGATTGCCTTTCCAGCATGGTTGGGTCACTTTTAACATAGCTATGTAACACAAACATTCAAAATCTAAATTTGCCATGCATCTTGAGATAATTGGCTAGAAGTTTGCCCATCTTGTTCTGTCCACCGTAATAGCGGGAGTTGCATTTAAGAAGAGAGTTTGAGGCAGCATTGGTGGTATATTTATTAAAATCGAATTTGGCAGATATAAGTTCACGAAGAGAAGATTCAGAGTTAGAATTATAGTAGGCATATTCTAGCTTCTTAATTTTATCTAAAAGTTGAGTTGATTTAGAGATTGATTGCTTTTTCTTTTGAGAAACAAAATTAATGATAAATCCCCTTGCAGCCGCTTTAAATGAATCCCATACCATGGCAAAGGAAGATTCAGGAAGATGGTTGAGTGTAAAAAATTTCTCCCATATCCTTAGCAATCAAACGTGATCTTTTATGGCTCCCCCTTACCGAATATTTATCTAAGATTGCCAGACCTCCTCCCACCTCTCCAATACGTAATGTTGAAGTTCGTAAACCACCGTGATTGCATTTTCTTATTTGCTTGTACTGTTTCTTCATTGCATCTACTGTTTTATCATATCATTTATATGTTTTTATTATTCAAGATGTTCCCTCATTCCCCTATGTTCCTGACATTTATTGCTTATCCTATTTTTATGTATAAGATAGCTTTAATAGGTTTCGCCATTTTGTAAGAGAGATTTCTTGTTTTTTCATAACTTTTGATTGTTTCTTCATTTTCTGTCTTTGTCTCTTTTTACTTCAATAAACTTCAAACTTAAATTTGCCATGCACAGGTGGGAGCATATTTATAAGGAATGTGCCCCACGGGGAAAGGTCTTTTAATGTAATATGGGAAAAATGACATCAGAGACACTGAAATGCCTTATAAAGAAGCATACACCATTATATCCTTGTCATAAATTTACAAACCATTCCTTTTCCCCAAAAACGATTTTCAAATCATAATTTGAAAACACTGCACATAGGGAAATGACTTAAAATGTCCTTAAGACACATAAAAGCGTTTTTTGATTGCCTTTGCAGCATGGTTGGGTCACTTTTAACATAGCTATGTAACACACACATTCAAAATCTAAATTTGCCATGCACAGGTGGGAGCATATTTACAAGCAATTTGCTCCACAGAGAAAGGTCTTACATTAAAATGGGAAAAATAACATCAGAGACACTCAATTGCCTTATAATGAAGCATACACCATTATGTCCTTGTCATAAATATTATAACCATTCATTTTCCTCAAAAACGATTTTCAAATCATAATTTGAAAAGACTCCACAGCTCCTATGCACAATAACACCCTGTCAGTACTAATACTTCACATTTTCTCCAATTACATTTTCTCAAAGAAACAACATCTATTTGTAAAACACTTGAGACAAAGCAACATTTGAAGAACACAACTTTCTTCATAATTTTCTCCTTAAAGCACACTATTCTCTATCTAAATTAAAGAAATCTTTTCTCACCTTAGCAAATACTTTGAGTTTCAAAACAGTCTCAGAAACACACCAATTTGTCTTCAGCAGAACAAAAGGTATGCACTCCAGAGTCTGCAGCTATCAAAAGCACAGAAATGCTGTAATTCTTCACACATATCTCTCATGTCACCCAATCAAAACTCTTCCCTCACTTTTTTTCAAATGAAAACCCTTCCCCCCTCTGCCATTTCATGCCTTTTCTGCATGGCAACCACCTCTTGGAGGACTTCTGGTGTTTGCAAGTTCACACAACAATGTTGCAATTGAACTCTGAACTCTCAGTGCACCTCATATCCAGTGCATTCTTTCATTTAATGATTTTTTCTTGACCACTCAAAATACATCTTTCAAACAACTCATCCATGCACCCTAACTTTCTGTTTTCAGCAATCAAAATCCACCAATCACTGTTACTGCTTCATTAACACAGAAACTCCACAGTTTTTTTCATTTTAAACTCTTATTTTTTCAACTGCCATTTCATTGCCACACTTCATCTGACTGCAGGAGAACCTTCTCTCACCATGTTTTCTGTCTGGATTGTTGGACATAGTTACATCTATTGGGCTCAGAGGTATGCTGAGAACAGGAATTTACCTAACCTCAATTTACAAGATGTGGAAATTAAGTGGTTTGGCCACAGAGGATTAAAATGTCACCAATTGATACCATTGGTGAAAACCTTTATGCATTTGCCAAAACCTGACCTGTTAATTGTGCACTGTGGAGGTAATGATTTGGGCACTTTGACTGGGGTAGGTCTGGAAATGCTTTTAAAGGACACCTTTGAGCAATTGATGGCACTTTTTCCTCAGACTGCATTGGTATATTCAAATATATGCCAAAGACAGAAATGGAGGTGGTCAAACCAATTTTGTCCACAAATTGAGAAGTCGAGGAAGCATGTAAACAAATCTGTTTCAGCTTACATGAGAGACCATGGAATGGGCTCCCTGTACAACAATAACTTGCGTTACTACATGCAAGATATCTACAGAGGAGATGGAGTTCACTTCTCAGATGAGGGCAACAGAATTTTCATTCTGAATTTAAGACTGTGCATTGGTACCTACTTATAAGTACCTAAATGTACCATAAACCCAAAAGCTCTTCTCAGAGCTACCCTACATCTGATCACTCACAATTATTATTTTACTCTAACATTTTTCACTAATTTTCAACAAAGTACGCTCCCTTGGGCGCTACCCGGTACGCGAACCGGGAGCTAACCTCGCTAAATTTAAAAAAAAAATAAAAAATTCCGCACATATGGGCCTCCTCAGCCACCCTCAGAAAACCTAGGGGGTCAAGATAAGTCTACCGTGCCCCCTTCTACCCATTCTGAACATTATTTGCCCTCCATCTTGTATCTTAATTCGACCGAAACACAAAATGGTGGACTCCCGTAACGCTTAAGGTTCGCGAACCGGGGCGCTCGCCAGTTCGCGTACCGGGTCGCTCCCTGGGAAGCGCACCATAAAAACAGGTGGGAAAGTAGTTTACAGAAAAGCGACTGGAGACAATTTCACCAAATATAGATTAGCTCATACTACATACCAATGCCTACCATTTTCACAAATTTGATTGAAATTCCATTTAACCATTTAGCCTGTAGACCTCTCTAAATACCCTGAGGTAAATTACTTCACAAAACACATCTGAAGTGTTGGAATTCACAACCAATTAAAATATTACTTTCATTTTCTACTTTTTTTACCTGACATTTGATTGGTTATCTACCTGAATATATATAAAGGAAGAGAGAGAAACACAGCCATTTTGACTACTACTTCCTGAACTACATTGCAAGATCATTTTCACTCACAACTTAAACTTCTTTTTAGAAGGTGAGATATTATTTTATAAATTTGAAAACATTTTCAGATAGTTATATACTATCCCTCTGTAAGAGTTAGACATTGAGAAAGGCTTCTTTATTATAATTATGGATTGATTTAGGTTTCTGTGGTATAATTATGAATTTACTTAGGCTTCTTCACAGGCACTTTTTAATAGTACTACTTCACGCCTGAAACCATACAGTGCCCATAGATTACTTCTCTGTTATAAACTCACAAGTACCTGTCTGAACTTAAACCCAACAGTGCCCTATCTCTACTGATATATTTATTTTTTATGCAAATTACAGCAATAAAATGGAAGGTGAGCAGAATGTTTCCTTCGAAATTGTTCTGGAGAACAACACAGAAAAAGATATTGAGGACAATGATGACTCAGATTTCATGGATGAATCACGGGACCATGAATTAGTTCAATGTGTAGAATCTGTGGATCATTTACTTCATTATGATGACGGTCAAATGTGGGAACTTATGTTCACTCAACAAGAGGACATATCGGACAGTCAGATGCTAGACGTTCTATTACATTTTGAAAAACAATCCGAAAAATAAAATTGTATGTAATATTAAAAAATAGTTTGAGTCTTTAATCATTTTTATATGTAATTCATAAACTAGTTAAATGTTAGAAATGTTATTAAATTTTCAAACACAATCACAATAATAAATAATTGCTTAAAAAATAAAAAAAATTAAAAAATAATCAACAAAACCAACAATCAATTAACATACAGTATTTGAAAAGTCTATCATTCTTTTTTCCTTATAGTACGCTGCCCAGAACGCTTCACGGTTCGCGAACCGGGCGCTACCCACGCGGGGCCCTTTTAAAGCCTCCACATTAAACCTAGGGGGTCAGGGAGGATCTACTATGCCCCCTTATGGTCATTTCCCCCTTTGTTTTGGCCTCCTCTTGTCTCTCAATCCTACCGAGAGACAAGATGGCGGCCGCTCCGGACTGTTTAGAATGTTGACAGACACCGGAGAGCCAATCAGCTTCGCTACGCGAAGTTCCGTTACGCGTAAAGTACGCGAACCGGAGCGCTGCCCGGTCCGCTGTTACAGATATATATCTTTTTTTGAACGTTAATTTCTCAAAATCCACTGGAGCACATATATTGAGACCTAGCAAAGGCACATCGGGCTACCAGTCCCTACAATTTTGCCAAGTTTCGTGGAAATCCATTCAGCCGTTCGGGCTAAAAGTGAGGCCAACCGCCCTATGGAAAACTCAATGTTAAAAACACGTTTTGGGACCCCCCTTTTTTCTCAGCCCCCCCTTGACGAACCCCCCCCAAATTTCCAGGAGCTGCTCAGAAACAAAATGTTCAATTTTCCAGAAAATTTCAGCCAATTCCGTCCACAAACGCCAAAGTTATTAGACATAGAATTTTCAAAAATCCCATAGGAAAAAAATCCTAACTATATATACCCAGTAGGTAATTACCTACTGGCGGTCGCCAGTAGGTATATATAGTTAGGATTTTTTCTCTATGGGTTTTTTGAAAATTCTATGTCTAATAACTTTGGCGTTTGTGGACGGAATTGGCTGAAATTTTCAGGAAAATGGCACATTTTGTTTCTGAGCAGCCCTTGAAAATTTGGGGGGGGTTCGTCCAGTGGGGGCCGAGAAAAAAGGGGGGTCCCAAAACGTGCTTTTAACATTGAGTTTTCCATAGGGCGGTTGGCCTCACTTTTAGCCCGAACGGCTGAATGGATTTGCACGAAACTTGGCAAAATTGTAGGGACTGGTAGCCCGATGTGCCTTTTGTAGGTCTCAATATATGTGCTCCAGTGGATTTTGAGAAATTAACGTTTAAAAAAAGATATATATCTGTAACAGCGGACCGGGCAGCGCACTGGTTCGCGGACTTTTCGCGCAACGGAGCTTTGTGAAGCGAAGCTGATTGGTTCTCCGGCGTCTGTCAACATTCCAAACAGTCCGTAGCGGCCGCCATCTTGTCTCTCGGTAGGATCGAGAGACAAGAGGAGGTCAAAACAAAGGGGGAAATAACTATAAGGGGGCATAGTAGATCCTCGCTGACCCCCTAGGTTTGATGTGGAGGTTTTAAAAGGGCCCCGCGGGGCAAAAAAAAATAATAATAATAATAATCGAACGGCTGAATGGATTTGCACGAAACTTGGCAAAATTGTAGGGACTGGTAGCCCGATGTGCCTTTGCTAGGTCTCAATATATGTGCTTCAGTGGATTTTGAGAAATTAACGTTCAAAAAAAGATATATATCTGTAACAGCGCACCGCTTCGCGTACTTTTCGCGTTACGGAGCTTTGCGAAGCGAAGCTGATTGGCTCTCCGGTGTCTGTAAACATTCCAAACAGTACGTAGCGGCCGCCATCTTGTCTCTCGGTAGGATCGAGAGACAAGAGGAGGCCAAAGCGAAGGGGCAAATGACCATAAGGGGGCATAGTAGATCCTCGCTGACCCCCTAGGTTTGATGTGGAGGTTTTAAAAGGGCCCCGCGGGGCAAAAAAAAAAAATAATAATAATAATCGAACGGCTGAATGGATTTGCACGAAACTTGGTAAAATATTAGGGACTGGTAGCCCGATGTGCCTTTGCTATGTCTCAATATATGTGCTTCAGTGCATTTTGAGAAATTAACGTTCAAAAACAAGATATATATCTGTAACAGCGCTCCGCTTCGCGGAGATAAAATTATATCTGTATTACCTAGCTGTTGCTAACACCAGTTAGCGACGGCTAGTAGGAGATAGCGACCATCTTGGGTCCCACTTTGCATGTGAGTGATATTTATCACTAATGACATGCAAAGTGGGCATGCCAAGATGTTATCGACTGGAAACAGTCGCTAACATCGCTATCTCCTATTATCAACTTTTGGAAATATTCGAGATAAGCGCGAATATCTCCAAAAAGTAACAGCTGCCCTGAGCAGTTCTTAGCCATGTTATCCAATGGGAGGTGGATAACATGGCTAAGAGCATTAGCTCGGTAATGCATGAATATCGCGGAGTTTTCAGCGATATTAATGCATTGCGCTCGTTTTTTATCGTATTTGCGATAAACCTTGATAATAGCAAGGTTTATCTGCGATAATTTCTGACGGTAAAAAAATCTTTGCAATGCATCGTTAGGGATAAATATCGCTTAACTTTGGTAATATGCCCCAACGTCTGTTAACGTTCGATTCGAAGGAAATCAGGAATTGTTGAAAAACATTGTGTGCGCCATCTTGTCTTTTTTCAAATGCCACACTTTTGTCGTGCACGGCAGCCATTTTAGATGCCTTGACCAGACCCACTCTGTGCACGCTGTCGATCCTTAGCATGGCTCCCCACCCTCGCAAGCATCTCACCCAGGCAGTGGTCACCCCCGCTCTCTGTCTTATGCATGGGTAATAAACCTCCCCCCATCTGCGCTGCTCTTCCCTGAGAATCACACCCTGTGCCCGCCCGACACCTCCCTTTCGCCCTATTCACTACCGCACCCTCTGACACTCCTTTTCCTCTGTGTCCGATTGTCCAGGCCGGTCCTAGGCTATCAGCTAGCCCTGCAGATGTAGTTTATGGCCACAGCTGTAAAGAATCACCCCTCTTCAAAGGAGTTATAGTAGATCAAGGCCCACACTCGATGAGATCCGTCACAGCAGAAGCGTTGCTATTATCTGAAAACCATCCTGTATTGTGATTGGGGAGGGGACCGAGCGTGAAGCGGAAGATTCCATGGATGACTCTTTGTACATCAAAGTTTGTACAATTATGTGTCACATTAAAAATATATAGCACTCCGACAAAGTAGTAAGATTATAAAACTTTAATAATTTATAAATATATACAAGAAAACAAAAATAGTAATAACATATAAACATTTTTAGAGAAAAACAACGAAGTAGCGGTCGGCTGTGCGAATAGTCCCAACGCAGCACAACGTCCAGATTTCCGGCGTGGGGCGTCGCGGGGGGTGGGTCATCAGTAGCAAACTGTTGTGCGAATAGTTCCAAGGCAGCAGAACGCGCCGAAATCTAGATGACACGAAAGTGATGTCTAGTAAGTTGCCACCCAGCAAATAACGGCGTGGGGCGTCGCGGGGGGTGGGTCATCAGTAGCAAACTGTTGTGCGAATAGTTCCAAGGCAGCAGAACGATGGCACCAAGGTGATGTCCAGTAAGTTGCCGCACTGGTTTTGGTATCCTACAATGCTGCTCCGAATAACGGCGTGGAGCGCCCCGGGGGAGGCGGCGTGAACGGGCCTCTCCAGGTGGAGTCTCATCTGTTTTAGTGGGGCGCCCCTTTACCGTTTCAGTTGCCATTCCGTCCGCTTTTGGTCCACTGTGTCAAAATCCGCCATTCAGCTGAGTTGCGCCCACTCTTGCGGTGCAGCGATAGGCGGCTGCCACAGGACTCTCAAAATGGCGGCAGGCTCTTTCCTTTTTGGGCGTGGTCCACTGAAATGGCCCTGGGACACCTTGGAAATCGGACGCTTGTCTGCTAGGTCTTGGACCCCATTCTCGAAAGCGTCCCCTCCGCCTTGAGAATTCATCAAAAGTTTTGGGGGCCCCGACTCCTGCAGGCTTCTGGTGGGGAGCGGCTGCCATGATTGCTCGCGGAATGACCACGACGGAGCTACGAGATGGTGGTGCTCTCATGCTGACGCCAGTTTAGTCTGAAACATCCAGAAACAAGGTGGGGCTTTCATCGTTTGGGGGAAAAAAAAAGTTTTCATCCAATGAAAAGTGTTGTTTTTAGGTCATATGATTAAGCCTTCCATCATTCGGAAACCAAAAGTAAAATGAACCAATGAAAAGTTTTATAAACAAGTCACATGACCTGTTATGCGGCATAGGGTATAAAATGCGGAGAAAATACGTTGGCACGTGAGGCGGCGTCAGTAGCGGACCGATGTGCGAATAGGCCGAAGGCAACACAACGCGCCAAGATCCGGATGGCACCGAGGTGGTGTCATAGTTGAGAGTTCTGAGCAGCGGTTGTAACACTGTCTGAAGCTTATTTGCAGCTGCTGCAGCTTCACTACGCGCCAAGATCCGGATGGCAGCGAGGTGGTGTGTAGCAAGTTGCCGCACTGGTGTGGCCATCCTACAATGCTGAAAGTCGGCGTGGGGCGCCCCGTTGGCCTGTGAATTTGCGTCAGTAGCGGACCGATGTGCGAATAGGCCGAAGGCAGCACAACGCGCCAAGATCCGGATGGCACCGAGGTGGTGTCTAGTAAGTTGTCGCACTTCTGTGGCCATCCTACAATGTTGAAAGTCGGCGTGGGGCGCCCCGTTGGCCTGTGAGATGGCGTCAGTAGCGGACCGATGTGCGAATAGGCCGAAGGCAGCACAACAATATTTTCTGACTGACACCACAAGGCGCTGAGATGCCAAGATCCGGATGGCACCGAGGTGATGTCTAAGTTGCGGACTGATGTGCGAATGGGGCCAAAGGCAGCGTAACAATATTTTTTGTATGGAAGATACCACTAGGCGTTGAGATGCCAAGATTCGGATGGCACTGAGGTGATGTCTAGCAAGTTGGTGTGGTCATCCTACAATGCTGAAACTCGGCGTGGGTCGCCCCATTAGCCTGTGAGATGGCGTCAGTAGCGGACCGATGTGCGAATAGGCCGAAGGCAGCACAACGCGCCAAGATCCGGATGTCACCGTGGTGGTTTCATAGTTGAGAGGCACTTCATCTGCAGTGGGGCGCCGAGATCCGGATGGCACCGAGGTGATGTCTAGCAAGTTGCTGTACTGGTGTGGTCATCCTACAATGCTGAAACTCGGCGTGGGTCGCCCCATTAGCCTGTGAGATGGCGTCAGTAGCGGACCGATGTGCGAATAGGCCGAAGGCAGCACAACGCGCCAAGATCCGGATGTCACCGTGGTGGTTTCATAGTTGAGAGGCACTTCATCTGCAGTGGGGCGCCGAGATCCGGATGGCACCGAGGTGATGTCTAGCAAGTTGCTGTACTGGTGTGGTCATCCTACAATGCTGAAACTCGGCGTGGGTCGCCCCATTAGCCTGTGAGATGGCGTCAGTAGCGGACCGATGTGCGAATAGGCCGAAGGCAGCACAACGCGCCAAGATCCGGATATCACCGTGGTGGTTTCATAGTTGAGAGGCACTTCATCTGCAGTGGGGCGCCGAGATCCGGATGGCACCGAGGTGATGTCTAGCAAGTTGCTGTACTTGTGTGGTCATCCTACAATGCTGAAACTCGGCGTGGGTCGCCCCATTAGCCTGTGAGATGGCTGTTCTTTGGATTTGGGCCTGGTCCACCAAAATGGCCCTGGGACACCTTAGAACTCGGACGCTCGATTTTTTTTTCCTTTCCTGTACATGCAAAAAAAGGTAAATGCCCGGTACGTTACACGCTTCATCTGCCACGATGAACTCTCCAGAGGAACCGAAAAAAAATATAGTTGTGGTAACTATACCATGCATCGTCATATGGAGAGGTGGCACCAATTAATTATAGTGCTGCATAAAAGAGAGATTTGGAGGAGAACCCCTGACCTGCTAGTACATTCATCAAAGAAGTGGCACTGAGAGCTTCAGAGGCAAGGGAAACGGTCCCAAATATTTAGAAGAACTTTGGAAAGATTAAAATGACATGTTTAGATTGTGGCAAATTAATTTCATGTGGACAGATGAGTGTTACTCTAATAAATACAGCATATGAACATCATCATAGTCGATGGTTGGTAGAGACATTTTGACTATATCCTGGACCTGCCCGTCCTCGCCCAAAATGGCGCCAGAATAAATGGGACTCGTAACTCCTTGTTGTGTACTGGTTGCAGAACCTTGAAATCACGAGATACGTATGCAGTTTTGAAGCACATGGCGGGCGGGGACGAGAATTGATTGAATATTTCGACATCCCTATTGATATTAAGTTCTGATGTGTTATTGATTACTGTACTGTTGAAAGTTCGAATTAACGTCACCCATGGTACTTGCCCGCAAATGTATATCTAGATAATTTTATTGTAACTGGCCCTGTCGTATTTTAATTATAAAATGTACGTCCACCGATTCCGTAACTGTTAGACACCTTAGTTCTTGCAACCTAATGGCCCGCCCGTTACGTTCCTCTACAGTGTAAATGTCTATTCATCATATACGATTACAGTTTGCTCTGTGGCAGGCCCACGTGGTTATAGGCTCGTATTTGTATAATGAAATTTTCTCAATAAAGGTTTTTAAAAGAAAACATGGTAGTAGTATATACATTGGTAAAGTTTTTAATAATAGTGACTGTTTTAGAATCATTAAAAGGCAAGTGAAATAAAGCAGACCAATTACATGAAGGGTAAAAGGTATAATACGAAGGAACGCAGTAAAGATAAATGGTCAAGGGCTGTTGTGTTTTCTATTCCTGCAACATAAAGTGATCGATAAGAATCTCATATTCAGGCGTATCGGTGACTAAGACAGCAGGTCGACCCTCTTTTGCTCAACGGCTCCGTCATGGGACGAAGAAACGCTCTTTTTCTCAAAAAAAGAATATATTTTACTTGCAGGACAGTTGTAAAATTTCCGGGAAAGTACATTAGCCTGGAACATTATAACATATATTTAAGAAAAAATAATGTTCGGAAGTAATGAAAAGCGTAATTTTTAGGTCATATGACCAAGCCTTTCATCATTACAATAAGAAAAGTAAAATGAACCAATGAAAAGTTTTATTAACAAGTCACATGACTTGTTATGCTTACGTTACGCGCTGCGCGCCCCGGATGACTTCCGGATGCGCTAACGCGGCGCGTCATATGACGCATTACGCGACAACGCAGGTACAGAATATAGTCAAAATGTCTCCACCAACCAGCGGTCGGAACACAACCACTTTCAGCAGGCTAAATAGTTCTGTTAAATGACAACAGAAGGGACAGGCAACAAGAACCATCAGTCAAAGAGGGGAGAGCTAGTTCTTCTCTACCGGGTTACATTGGGGCGCTACCGGAACTGATCGAATTGGTAGTCTACAGTGTTTCTGGATGTTTCAGACTGAAGCTGGGGTTAGCATGAGAGCAGCACCATTTCGTAGCTCCGTCGTGGTCATTCCGCAACCAATCATGGCAGCCGTTCTTTATCGTTATTTTGGGCGGGGTGGGTGGCGGAGCCGAGCTGTTTTGCAGCCATCATTGTGTGGAGTTCAGTTCATCTCACTAGTTTTGTATTTGTCATGAGGGGTTGTTCCTAATGTTTCTATTTTAGCGAGGTCAAAAAGAGATCCCATTAGTGGCCTACTGATTTTGCTCGATTCCTTTTCTTTTTTTTTTACACGATTTTTCGTTATCTGCAAAGACTAAACAGAGTATTGCGACTCTGTGTTTGTTTGTAAATAGAGAATGAACCAAAGAGAACTAATTCTAAAACAGTAAATACTTGGATAACAATCAATCAAATGGAGAGAGAAGCAGGCACGACGGATTACAATGGGGGCAAAGACCTGCGTTAACTACCTTTCACTATCTGCAAAGAGAGAGTACTTCTAATAGAAATGAGGGGGGGGGGGGGCACCATTCAAAGCAGATCAGTGTGCATAAACACGAAAATGTTTTCACTTACCACGTACTTGACATTCGACAGCTTATGATATTTGCTATTAAAAAACCATTGAAATTCACTGAAAAAACCATAGGTTATAGACCATATATAGTTAGGAATTAGCATTTACAAAACCTTGAAAATTCACTGAAAAAACCATAGGTTATAGACCATATATAGTTAGGAATTAGCATTTAAAAAACCTTATTTTACTCACACAAAACCATTGAAATTCCATATATAGTTAGTTGCACTAACTATATATCGCGCACCCGCAATCCACTGCTGATCATGTCACATATTACATCATTCATGACATGGTCAGTGACATCACTGATGACAACATCCAGTGATTATGTGTTTCTATAAAGTTTAAATATGTTTTACATATTGAAGAATGAGTGGATGTATAAGTGTCTGAATGAAGGTTTTAGTAGGTGCGTGATTGACTGTATGAGTGAGTGATTAAATGCGTCTTACTGAATGCACGGGTTAGTGACTAAACTGTCTAAAAGTGTGCTTCAGTATGTCTGTTGTTGTGCAAGCTGCTGCACGTGTTGATCAGTAGCTATATAAGTAGCTATATGGGTTATTGATTGGTTGTGTGACTCTGTGCAGATCAATGTGTACTTGTATCAGTGATTCTATAAGAGAGTAACTATGTGTTAGTATATGTTTCAAAAATGTAAGGTGTTCTGTGTTTAACTGTATAGATGAGAAAATAGAAGTGTGATTGATTCTTTTCAGGACTGACTAGGTGTGTGAGTAACTCCATGGATGAGTGGCAGAGTGTGAGTGTCTGTATAGGTGTATGAGTGCATATGATAGTGTTGTAAAGATGAGTGATTGTATGTATGAATGATTGTATGAGTGAATGTGTGTGTAGACATAGGAATCAGTGAGTGCGTATGTAGTAACTAGTATTGGTGTGTCAATGGTTTCAAAAATGATACTCTCTATTTAACACTGGGTGTAACGGAGGTTATATTAGAGTGTGAGGAGATGCATTGTATTATCACATGAATGATATCATCAGTGATGTGATCATTGATGTCAAGTGAGATGTCATCAGTGATGTCATTTGAGATGTCATCAGTGATGTCATCAGTGATGTCACTGACCATGTCATGAATGATGTAATATGTGACATGATCAGTAGTGGATTGCGGGTGCGCGATATATAGTTAGTGCAACTAACTATATATGGAATTTCAATGGTTTTGTGTGAGTAAAATAAGGTTTTTTAAATGCTAATTCCTAACTATATATGGTCTATAACCTATGGTTTTTTCAGTGAATTTTCAAGGTTTTGTAAATGCTAATTCCTAACTATATATGGTCTATAACCTATGGTTTTTTCAGTGAATTTCAATGGTTTTTTAATAGCAAATATCATAAGCTGTCGAATGTCAAGTACGTGGTAAGTGAAAACATTTTCGTGTTTATGCACACTGATCTGCTTTGAATGGTGCCCCCCCCCCCTCATTTCTATTAGGAGTACTCTCTCTTTGCAGATAGTGAAAGGTAGTTAACGCAGGTCTTTGCCCCCATTGTAATCCGTCGTGCCTGCTTCTCTCTCCATTTGATTGATTGTTATCCAAGTATTTACTGTTTTAGAATTAGTTCTCTTTGGTTCATTCTCTATTTACAAACAAACACAGAGTCGCAATACTCTGTTCAGTCTTTGCAGATAACGAAAAATCGTGTAAAAAAAAAAGAAAAGGAATCGAGCAAAATCAGTAGGCCACTAATGGGATCTCTTTTTGACCTCGCTAAAATAGAAACATTAGGAACAACCCCTCATGACAAATACAAAACTAGTGAGATGAACTGAACTCCACACAATGATGGCTGCAAAACAACTCGGCTCCGCCACCCACCCCGCCCAAAATAACGATAAAGAACGGCTGCCATGATTGGTTGCGGAATGACCACGACGGAGCTACGAAATGGTGCTGCTCTCATGCTAACCCCAGCTTTAGTCTGAAACATCCAGAAACACTGTAGACTACCAATTCGATCAGTTCCGGTAGCGCCCCAATGTAACCCGGTAGAGAAGAACTAGCTCTCCCCTCTTTGACTGATGGTTCTTGTTGCCTGTCCCTTCTGTTGTCATTTAACAGAACTATTTAGCCTGCTGAAAGGGGTTGTGTTCCGACCGCTGGTTGGTGGAGACATTTTGACTATATTCTGTACCTGCGTTGTCGCGTAATGCGTCATATGACGCGCCGCGTTAGCGCATCCGGAAGTCATCCGGGGCGCGCAGCGCGTAACGTAAGCATAACAAGTCATGTGACTTGTTAATAAAACTTTTCATTGGTTCATTTTACTTTTCTTATTGTAATGATGAAAGGCTTGGTCATATGACCTAAAAATTACGCTTTTCATTACGTCCGAACATTATTTTTTCTTAAATATATGTTATAATGTTCCAGGCTAATGTACTTTCCCGGAAATTTTACAACTGTCCTGCAAGTAAAATATATTCTTTTTTCGAGAAAAAGAGCGTTTCTTTGTCCCATGACGGAGCCGTTGAGCAAAAGCTGTCTTAGTCGCCGATACGCCTGAATATGAGATTCTTATCGATCACTTTATGTTGCAGGAATAGAAAACACAACAGCCCTTGACCATTTATCTTTACTGCGTTCCTTCGTATTATACCTTTTACCCTTCATGTAATTGGTCTGCTTTATTTCACTTGCCTTTTAATGATTCTAAAACAGTCACTATTATTAAAAACTTTACCAATGTATATACTACTACCATGTTTTCTTTTAAAAACCTTTATTGAGAAAATTTCATTATGCAAATACGAGCCTATAACCACGTGGGCCTGCCACAGAGCAAACTGTAATCGTATATGATGAATAGACATTTACACTGTAGAGGAACGTAACGGGCGGGCCATTAGGTTGCAAGAACTAAGGTGTCTAACAGTTACGGAATCGGTGGACGTACATTTTATAATTAAAATACGACAGGGCCAGTTACAATAAAATTATCTAGATATACATTTGCGGGCAAGTACCATGGGTGACGTTAATTCGAACTTTCAACAGTACAGTAATCAATAACACATCAGAACTTAATATCAATAGGGATGTCGAAATATTCAATCAATTCTCGTCCCCGCCCGCCATGTGCTTCAAAACTGCATACGTATCTCGTGATTTCAAGGTTCTGCAACCAGTACACAACAAGGAGTTACGAGTCCCATTTATTCTGGCGCCATTTTGGGCGAGGACGGGCAGGTCCAGGATATAGTCAAAATGTCTCTACCAACCATCGACTATGATGATCTTCATATGCTGTATTTATTAGAGTAACACTCATCTGTCCACATGAAATTAATTTGCCACAATCTAAACATGTCATTTTAATCTTTCCAAAGTTCTTCTAAATATTTGGGACCGTTTCCCTTGCCTCTGAAGCTCTCAGTGCCACTTCTTTGATGAATGTACTAGCAGGTCAGGGGTTCTCCTCCAAATCTCTCTTTTATGCAGCACTATAATTAATTGGTGCCACCTCTCCATATGACGATGCATGGTATAGTTACCACAACTATATTTTTTTTCGGTTCCTCTGGAGAGTTCATCGTGGCAGATGAAGCGTGTAACGTACCGGGCATTTACATTTTTTTGCATGTACAGGAAAGGAAAAAAAAATCGAGCGTCCGAGTTCTAAGGTGTCCCAGGGCCATTTTGGTGGACCAGGCCCAAATCCAAAGAACAGCCATCTCACAGGCTAATGGGGCGACCCACGCCGAGTTTCAGCATTGTAGTATGACCACACAAGTACAGCAACTTGCTAGACATCACCTCGGTGCCATCCGGATCTCGGCGCCCCACTGCAGATGAAGTGCCTCTCAACTATGAAACCACCACGGTGACATCCGGATCTTGGCGCGTTGTGCTGCCTTCGGCCTATTCGCACATCGGTCCGCTACTGACGCCATCTCACAGGCTAATGGGGCGACCCACGCCGAGTTTCAGCATTGTAGGATGACCACACCAGTACAGCAACTTGCTAGACATCACCTCGGTGCCATCCGGATCTCGGCGCCCCACTGCAGATGAAGTGCCTCTCAACTATGAAACCACCACGGTGACATCCGGATCTTGGCGCGTTGTGCTGCCTTCGGCCTATTCGCACATCGGTCCGCTACTGACGCCATCTCACAGGCTAATGGGGCGACCCACGCCGAGTTTCAGCATTGTAGGATGACCACACCAGTACAGCAACTTGCTAGACATCACCTCAGTGCCATCCGAATCTTGGCATCTCAACGCCTAGTGGTATCTTCCATACAAAAAATATTGTTACGCTGCCTTTGGCCCCATTCGCACATCAGTCCGCAACTTAGACACCACCTCGGTGCCATCCGGATCTTGGAATGTCAGCACCTTTTGGTGTCTTCTCGTCAGAAAATATTGTTGCGCTGCCTTTGGCCCCATTCGCACATCAGTCCGCTACTGACGCCATCTCACAGGCTAATGGGGCGCCCCACGCCGACTTTCAGCATTGTAGAATAACCACACCAGTACAGCAACTTGCTAGACATCACCTCGGTGCCATCCGGATCTCGGCGCCCCACTGCAGATGAAGTGCCTCTCAACTATGAAACCACCACGGTGACATCCGGATCTTGGTGCGTTGTGCTGCCTTCGGCCTATTCGCACATCGGTCCGCTACTGACGCCATCTCACAGGCTAATGGGGCGACCCACGCCGAGTTTCAGCATTGTAGGATGACCACACCAACTTGCTAGACATCACCTCAGTGCCATCCGAATCTTGGCATCTCAACGCCTAGTGGTATCTTCCATACAAAAAATATTGTTACGCTGCCTTTGGCCCCATTCGCACATCAGTCCGCAACTTAGACATCACCTCGGTGCCATCCGGATCTTGGCATCTCAGCGCCTTGTGGTGTCAGTCAGAAAATATTGTTGTGCTGCCTTCGGCCTATTCGCACATCGGTCCGCTACTGACGCCATCTCACAGGCCAACGGGGTGCCCCACGCCGACTTTCAGCATTGTAGGATGGCCACACCAGTGCGGCAACTTGCTACACACCACCTCGGTGCCATCCGGATCTTGGCATCTCAGCGCCTTGTGGTGTCTTCTACTCCGGAAATATAGTAGAAAATATTGTTGCGCTGCCTTTGGCCCCATTCACACATCAGTCCGCTACTGACACCATCTCACAGGCCAACGGGGCGCCCCACGCCGACTTTCAACATTGTAGGATGGCCACAGAAGTGCGACAACTTACTAGACACCACCTCGGTGCCATCCGGATCTTGGCGCGTTGTGCTGCCTTCGGCCTATTCGCACATCGGTCCGCTACTGACGCAAACTCACAGGCCAACGGGGCGCCCAACGCCGACTTTCAGCATTGTAGGATGGCCACACCAGTGCTGCAACTTGCTGGACACCACCTCGGTGCCATCCGGATCTTGGCGCGTTGTATTACCTTCGGCCTATTCGCACATCGGTCCGCTACTGACGCCGCCTCACGTGCCAACGTATTTTCTCCGCATTTTATACCCTATGCCGCATAACAGGTCATGTGACTTGTTTATAAAACTTTTCATTGGTTCATTTTACTTTTGGTTTCCTAATGATGGAAGGCTTGATCATATGACCTAAAAACAACACTTTTCATTGGATGAAAACTTTTTTTTTCCCCCAAACGATGAAAGCCCCACCTTGTTTCTGGATGTTTCAGACTAAACTGGCGTCACCATGAGAGCACCACCATCTCGTAGCTCCGTCGTGGTCATTCCGCGAGCAATCATGGCAGCCGCTCCCCACCAGAAGCCTGCAGGAGTCGGGCCCCCAAAACTTTTGATGAATTCTCAAGGCGAAGGGGACGCTTTCGAGAATGGGGTCCAAGACCTAGCAGACAAGCGTCCGATTTCCAAGGTGTCCCAGGGCCATTTCAGTGGACCACGCCCAAAAAGGAAAGAGCCTGCCGCCATTTTGAGAGTCCTGTGGCAGCCGCCTATCGCTGCACCGCAAGAGTGGGCGCAACTCAGCTGAATGGCGGATTTTGACACAGTGGACCAAAAGCGGACGGAATGGCAACTGAAACGGTAAAGGGGCGCCCCACTAAAACAGATGAGACTCCACCTGGAGAGGCCCGTTCACGCCGCCTCCCCCGGGGCGCTCCACGCCGTTATTCGGAGCAGCATTGTAGGATACCAAAACCAGTGCGGCAACTTACTGGACATCACCTTGGTGCCATCGTTCTGCTGCCTTGGAACTATTCGCACAACAGTTTGCTACTGATGACCCACCCCCCGCGACGCCCCACGCCGTTATTTGCTGGGTGGCAACTTACTAGACATCACTTTCGTGTCATCTAGATTTCGGCGCGTTCTGCTGCCTTGGAACTATTCGCACAACAGTTTGCTACTGATCACCCACCCCCCGCGACGCCCCACGCCGGAAATCTGGACGTTGTGCTGCGTTGGGACTATTCGCACAGCCGACCGCTACTTCGTTGTTTTTCTCTAAAAATGTTTATATGTTATTACTATTTTTGTTTTCTTGTATATATTTATAAATTATTAAAGTTTTATAATCTTACTACTTTGTCGGAGTGCTATATATTTTTAATGTGACACATAATTGTAAAAACTTTGATGTACAAAGAGTCATCCCTGGAATCTTCCGCTTCACGCTCGGTCCCCTCCCCAATCACAATACAGGATGGTTTTCAGATAATAGCAACGCTTCTGCTGTGACGGATCTCATCGAGTGTGGGCCTTGATCTACTATAACTCCTTTGAAGAGGGGTGATTCTTTACAGCTGTGGCCATAAACTACATCTGCAGGGCTAGCTGATAGCCTAGGACCGGCCTGGACAATCGGACACAGAGGAAAAGGAGTGTCAGAGGGTGCGGTAGTGAATAGGGCGAAAGGGAGGTGTCGGGCGGGCACAGGGTGTGATTCTCAGGGAAGAGCAGCGCAGATGGGGGGAGGTTTATTACCCATGCATAAGACAGAGAGCGGGGGTGACCACTGCCTGGGTGAGATGCTTGCGAGGGTGGGGAGCCATGCTAAGGATCGACAGCGTGCACAGAGTGGGTCTGGTCAAGGCATCTAAAATGGCTGCCGTGCACGACAAAAGTGTGGCATTTGAAAAAAGACAAGATGGCGCACACAATGTTTTTCAACAATTCCTGATTTCCTTCGAATCGAACGTTAACAGACGTTGGGGCATATTACCAAAGTTAAGCGATATTTATCCCTAACGATGCATTGCAAAGATTTTTTTACCGTCAGAAATTATCGCAGATAAACCTTGCTATTATCAAGGTTTATCGCAAATACGATAAAAAACGAGCGCAATGCATTAATATCGCTGAAAACTCCGCGATATTCATGCATTACCGAGCTAATGCTCTTAGCCATGTTATCCACCTCCCATTGGATAACATGGCTAAGAACTGCTCAGGGCAGCTGTTACTTTTTGGAGATATTCGCGCTTATCTCGAATATTTCCAAAAGTTGATAATAGGAGATAGCGATGTTAGCGACTGTTTCCAGTCGCTAACATCTTGGCATGCCCACTTTGCATGTCATTAGTGATAAATATCACTCACATGCAAAGTGGGACCCAAGATGGTCGCTATCTCCTACTAGCCGTCGCTAACTGGTGTTAGCAACACCTAGGTAATACAGATATAATTTTATCTCCGCGAAGCGGAGCGCTGTTACAGATATATATCTTGTTTTTGAACGTTAATTTCTCAAAATGCACTGAAGCACATATATTGAGACATAGCAAAGGCACATCGGGCTACCAGTCCCTAATATTTTACCAAGTTTCGTGCAAATCCATTCAGCCGTTTGATTATTATTATTATTTTTTTTTTTGCCCCGCGGGGCCCTTTTAAAACCTCCACATCAAACCTAGGGGGTCAGCGAGGATCTACTATGCCCCCTTATGGTCATTTGCCCCTTCGCTTTGGCCTCCTCTTGTCTCTCGATCCTACCGAGAGACAAGATGGCGGCCGCTACGTACTGTTTGGAATGTTTACAGACACCGGAGAGCCAATCAGCTTCGCTTCGCAAAGCTCCGTAACGCGAAAAGTACGCGAAGCTGTGCGCTGTTACAGATATATATCTTTTTTTGAACGTTAATTTCTCAAAATCCACTGAAGCACATATATTGAGACCTAGCAAAGGCACATCGGGCTACCAGTCCCTACAATTTTGCCAAGTTTCGTGCAAATCCATTCAGCCGTTCGATTATTATTATTATTTATTTTTTTTGCCCGGCGGGGCCCTTTTAAAACCTCCACATCAAACCTAGGGGGTCAGCGAGGATCTACTATGCCCCCTTATGGTCATTTGCCCCTTCGCTTTGGCCTCCTCTTGTCTCTCGATCCTACCGAGAGACAAGATGGCGGCCGCTACGGACTGTTTGGAATGTTGACAGACGCCAGAGAACCAATCAGCTTCGCTTCACAAAGCTCCGTTGCGCGAAAAGTACGCGTCCTGGGCCGCTGCCCGGTCCGCTGTTACAGATATATATCTTTTTTTAAACGTTAATTTCTCAAAATCCACTGGAGCACATATATTGAAACCTACAAAAGGCACATCGGGCTACCAGTCCCTACAATTTTGCCAAGTTTCGTGCAAATCCATTCAGCCGTTCGGGCTAAAAGTGAGGCCAACCGCCCTATGGAAAACTCAATGTTAAAAACACGTTTTGGGACCCCCCTTTTTTCTCGGCCCCCCCCTTGACGAACCCCCCCCAAATTTTCAAAGGCTGCTCAGAAACAAAATGTGCCATTTTCCTGAAAATTTCAGCCAATTCCGTCCACAAACGGCAAAGTTATTAGACATAGAATTTTCAAAAAACCCATAGAGAAAAAATCCTAACTATATATACCTACTGGCGACCGCCAGTAGGTAATATATATATATATATATATATATATATATCCAAACACACAGGTTGCCCACTTGAGAGAAGCCACGAGGCGGGTGAAGTATTTCCTCATTTATTAACAGTCCGTATTTACAGCAGAAAATAAAAAACAACTTGAAGCCCATGTGGGTTGAGTGTTGAATCCTGCTTGGACGCCTGATGTCCTTATCAGCTGTCTTGGGGCACGCACCTCCCTGAGGTAATGACACCATGTGGCATCATTACAGGTCCGCAGCGCGGCAGGCTTCTCACACGGCTGAGCGCAGCCGTTAAATATCCAAACACACAGGTTGCCCACTTGAGAGAAGCCACGAGGCGGGTGAAGTATTTCCTCATTTATTAACAGGCAGCTGCATACAGGTGAACACAGGAAAGTGGGCAACCTGTGTGTTTGGATATATATATATATATATATATATATATATATATATATATATATATATATATATATATTACCTACTGGCGGTCGCCAGTAGGTAGTTATAGTTAGGATTGTTTTCCATAGGGAAATCGCAACATTCTATTGGGAATAACTTTGGCGCCGGTTGAGGAATCTGCCAGAAATTTTCCTCAAATTTGCCTCGCGGCTCTCCGCTTCCCTGAGAGTTTGGGGGGGATTCGTCAATCGGGGGCCGAGATAAAAGGGGGGTCCCAAAACATGTTTTCCCCATGTTAATTTCCATAGGGCGGTCGGACTCACTTTTAGCTCGAATGGCTGAATGGATTTTCACGAAACTTGGCAAAATTGTAGGGACTGGTAGCCCGATGTGCCTTTGCTATGTCTCAAGATATGTGCTCCAGAGGATTTTGAGTAATTTGGGTTTAAAAAAAATATATATATCTATAAGCGCGCCCCGGTACGCGCACCGGGGAGCGCACCGGGCGCGCTACGCGACTTGCGCATGGAAAGCTGATTGGCACTCGGGTGTCTGTAAACATTCGAAACAGTCCGCAGCAGCCGCCATCTTGTGTGTCGGTAGGATCGAGACACTAGAGGTGGCAAAAAACAAAGGGGGAAATGACCAAAAGGGGGCAGGGTACACCCCCCCGACCCCCTAGGTTTGATGTGGGGGCCATAAAAGGGTCCAGCGGGACAAAAAAAATAATATATTTTTTTTTATTTTCGCGGGGGGAGCGCCCGGTACGCGCACCGGGGAGCGTATCACGGGGAAAACCCAGTGTAATAGGAAAATAATAATTAAAAGTGCTTAGAGGTAGGGTAGCTCTGCATAGAGTTGTTGTGTTGTTTGGGTGTTTTAAGTACCAATATGTTGGTACCAATGCTGAGTCTTAAATTTAATGTACACCGTTTCCTCTGTAGATGTCTTGCATGTTGTTACAGAAGTTATTGTGGTATATGGAATCCATATAATAGTCTGTCAGGAAAGCAGAAAGAACATGGAGGCAGGAGATGAAAAAGAGATGTCAAATACACATTGGAAAAAATAAAGTGGGAGAAAGGATGTAACTATGAGCAAAATTACTATGTAACACAAATAAGTTGCACAGTATACTATAAGTCTGACTTTATATTATAATCAATTTGGTACTAGTTTATGAATTACATATAAAAATGAATAATGTCTCGAACAATTTTTGATTATTAAATATAAATTTATTTTTGTGATTGTTTTTTCAAAATTTAACAGAACTTCTAACAACACATTGTCGGAAATGTCCTCATTTTCAATCAGTGAATCTACTGCTTCTACACACTGAACTAATTCATGGTCCATAAAATCAATGTCATCACTGTCTTCAATAACTTTTTCAGCGTTGTTCTCCAGAACAATTTTGAAGGAAATATTCTGTTCTCCTTCCATTTTATTTCTGTAATTTGCATAAAAAAGAAATATATCAGTAGAGATAGTGCACTGTTGGGTTTAAGTTCAGACAGGTTGTTTTGATTTTTTAACAGTGAAGTTATCTTTGGGCAGTGTATGGTATCAGGCTGGAAGTAGAAATATAAAAAAGTGTATGTCATAAAGCCTAAGTAAATTCATAACTATACAAGACAAGCCTAACTCCATCCATAACTATAACAGATAAGCCTATCTCAATCTATAACTTTTACAGAGGGATAGTATATAACTATCAGAAAATGTTTTCCAAATTAACTTAAAGTGCACAACATACTTCAGTTTTCCAAATAACATCTTACCTTTGAAAAAGCAGATTAAGTTCTCAGTGAAAATACTTTTGAAATGTACTTCAGGAAGTAGTAGTCAAATGGCTGTGTTTCCCTCTCTTTCTTTATATATATTCATGTACATAACCAATCAAATGTCATGAAATAATAGAGGAAAATGAAAGTAACATTTTAATTGGTTGTAAATTCTAACACTTCAGATGTGTTTTTGTCATGTAATTTACCTCAGGATATTTAGACAGGGCTACAGGCCAAATGGCTCAATGAAATTCCACCAAATTTGGGAAAATGGTAGGGACTGGTATGTAGTATTGCCTATTCTATATTTGGTGAACTTCTCTACAAAGGTTTTTATGTAAATTAACTTTTACATTTTTTAGGGAGCGCTTACAGGTGAGCGCCCTGGTATGCGTACCGGTAAGCACAACGGGAGTCCTCCATTTTGTGTTTCGGTAGATTTGAGAGAGAAAATGGAGGACAAACAACGTTGGGAATGGGTATAAGGGGGCACGGTAGACACTCCCTGACCCCCTAGGTTTTCTGAGGGGGTCTTAGGAGGCCCATATAGGCGATATAGGTCGCGGGGGGAGCGACCGGTACGAGGACCGGTACGAGTACCGGGGAGCGTACCGGGGAGGAACTTTGGTGAAAAATAGTGACAAAAGTTAGAAAAATATAATCATTTGGAGTGATCAGAGGTAGGGTAGCCCTGAACAGAGCTTTTGGGTTCTGAGGCTGATTTAGTTACCTACAAGTCGGTACCAATGCATAGTCTTAAATTCAGGAGGCATATTCTATTCCCCTCATCGGAAAAGTGCACACCATCTCCTCTGTAGATATCTTGCATGTTGTAACGAAAGTTGTTGTTGTATATTGAACCCATTCCATAGTCTCTCATGTAAGCAAAAAAAGATTTATTCATATGTTTCCGTGCTTTCTCAAATTGTGGACAAAATTGGTTGGACCAGTTCCATTTCTGTCTTTGGCATATATTGGAATATACCAAGGCAGTTTGTGGAAAAAGTGTCATCAATTGCTCAAAGGTGTCCTTTAAAAGCATCTCCAGACCTACCTCAGTCAAAGTGCCTAGGTCATTTCCACCACAGTGCAAAATTATGAGGTCAGGGTGTGGCAGATGGTAAAAGGTTTTCACCAATGGTATCAATTGATGACATCTCAATCCTCTTTGGCCAATCCATTTTATGTGCACATTTGGTAAATCAAGGTTGTGAAACTTTCTGATAGCTGCATACCTTTGAGCCCAGTGAATGTAGCTATGTCCAATAATCCAGACAGAGTACATGGTGATAGGAGGTTCTGGTGCAGTCAGATGAAGTGTAGGAATGAAATGGCAGTTGGAACAGTAGGAGTTTGCAACAAAAAGTTTCAGTGCTCTTGAATCACAAGCAAAGATTGGTGGATTCAGGTAGCTGAAAACTGAAAGTTAGGGTGCATGGTTCTGTTCTGCGAAAGAAGTCATTTGAATGGTCAAGAAAAAGTCATTAAAAGAAAGATTGCACCTGATAAGCTGGTTTATTGATAGGTCATTTGCAACATTGTAGAATAAACTTTTAACCCTGAGAGCTCAGTTAGGAGGGAGTTGCTATGGTAACAGGTAGAAAGGACTGAGGGGGGGAAGGGTGTTGATTTGAAAATAGAGAGGGAAGAGTTTTGATTGGTTACCATGAGGAATATGTGTGTAGAATTAGAGGTTTTCTGTACCATTAATGGTTGCAGTGCCTGAAGAACATTCCTTTTGCTCTGCTAAAGAAATATTGGTGTGTGTATCTGACACTGTTCTCAATCTCCCAAAACATTTGTAAAGGTGAGTTATGATTTATTCAATATAGAAAGAGAGTTCAGATTAAGAAGCACATTGAATTTCTTTGCTGTTGGTTTGTGTGATGCTTTTCGAAAATGCATGGTTTCAATATTTCCAAGATAGAGGATTTGTAGGACCTGTGCTCTGTATCTAAAATGTTAATTGAAAAACGATTTTAGTGGAAATCAATGAGTTTCAGTAGTGAAAATGAATGCTTGTAAATAGGATCTATGCTCTGTTCCCAAAATGTTAATTAAAAAATGATTTTAGTGCAAATCAATGGGTTTTAGCAGTGAAAATGAATGCTTGTACATAGGACCTGTGTTCTGTTCATAAAATGATAATTCAAAAACGATTTTAGAGCAAATCAATGAGTTTCAGTAGTGAAAATGAATGTTTATACATAGGACCTGTGCTCTGTTCCTAAAATGTTAATTGAAAAACGATTTTAGTGGAAATCAATGGCTTTTACATTTTTAAGAAGGAATAAATAGGGTGTGCATAATTACATAAAAATATTTGAATCTTTTAGAAACATGTCACCTGTGTTATAAATGCAAAGTCGAGCGCACACAACATGCGTCAGTGTTTGACAATTCAGTTTTGTAGTCGTGTGTTGAAAAGGATAAGATCCAACTCCAAAGTCTTTGACTTGTTAGGTGTTTATTCATTTAATGATAGCATTAGTTTCACAGGAAAAAAACAGTGTTACCTCAGATTGGGAAGTAGTTTGAGTTTCTTTGCTGTTGGTTTGTGTCATTTTTTGGGTAATGCTTGGTAGGAATGTTTGCAAGAGAGAGGAAATGTATTTTGTAAAATAGTGAGTTTTCAGTACTGAAATGGAATGCTTGTACATAGGATCTGCACTCTGTTTGTAAAATGTTATTCAAAAAACGATTTTGGGGCAAAGCAATTCGTTTTAGATTTTTGAGAAGGAATAAATAGTGTGTGCATGATTACATAAAAATATTTGAACCTTTCTCAATCATGTCACCTGTGTTACCTCAGATTAGGAAGCAGACTGAGTTTTTTTGCTGTTGGTTTGTGTAATTTTTTGGGTAATGCTTGGTAGGAATGTTTGCAAGAGATAGGAAATGTATTTTGTAAAATAGTGACTTTTCAGTACTGAAATGGAATGCGTGTACATAGGACCTGCGCTGTGTTTCTAAAATGTTATTGAAAAATCGATTTTGGGACAAATCAATGGCTTTTACATTTTTGAGAAAGAATAAATAGTGTGTGCATGAATACATAAAAAAATTTGAACCTTTCACAATCATGTCACCTGTGTTACCTCAGATTAGGAAGCACACTGAGGGCCTTATCTATGAAAATAGCGATGCGTCACTTTTCACTGCGCACTCCTTGTGACACCAATGATGTGTTATATTTAATGTATGACGCATCATGTTGCAAGGACTTACAGATAAGTCAGTATTTCTGATGTATCTGTAAGCGCAAAAGTTACGAATAGCTGGAGTGTGTCACAAAAGTGACGCAACTCCAGCAATGCATCCTTTCACATGGGGAAAGGCCCATGTGAAAGCGTTTGCCTCAGTCTTATGCCTGCTGTGAGGCAGGCGCAAGATTTTGATGTAACAGTGTCCTAAAAGTGACGCAGTGAAATATCATAGATTTCACTGCGTCACTATTACGAGGCTTTTTGCGGGGAAATGACCACTCTGTGTACATTACACCTGACAGAGGTATAATGTGGCGTAGAGGTTTAAAAAGTGACGCATCTACCTACATGCGTCACTTTTTAAATATGGCGCAACAAGGCACATGTTTTATGCTGCCGATGCGTCACAAAAAGTGACGCATCAGCAGTGCAAAACTGACACAGGGCCTCATAAATGAGGCTCATCTTTTTTTGCACACTACTCTAGTTTATTCCTGTCCACTGCATTCTTGGACACAAGCCTCACCTTTTGTGCTCCCCTGGACAGGCTTCATCTCATCTGCACTCCTGCTTAGGTCTCACAATCTTTTTTTAGAATAACATTTGAAAAACAGAGAAAAGGTCATATGTATAAGCTTTTCATTACACTACTAAAACATTTTTGGGGCAAATCAATGACTTTTACATTTTTAAGAAAGAATAAATAGTGTGTGCATGATTACATAAAAAAATTTGACCTTTTCACAATCATGTCACCTGTGTTACCTTAGATTAGGAAGTAGATTGTGCAGATGAGGTGAGGCATGTCCAGAGGGACAGAGGAGTTGAGGCCTGTGTTCAAGACTGTAGTGGGAGAGAGGCTTTTCCTGGAGAGCGTAGGTGGTGAGGTCTGTGTCTAAGAGTGCAGTGGACTAGCTTCACGAAGTCTATCCCCCACTGCACTCTTACACAAAGGTCTCATCTTCTTTGCACCCGTGGACAGACGTCTCTTCCACTACACTCTTCAATACAGGCCATACCTCTTCTGCACCCCTAGACAATCTTCACCTCATCTGCAACCCTGAATAGACTTCAACTAATCTGCATGCTTAGACAGGCCTCAGCTTATTTACACCCTTGGACATGCGTCACCTCATCTGCACCTAGTTACCATCAATTATACTCAATACATTGAGGCCTGTCCAGAGGACAGAGATGAGGTAAGGCTTGTCCAAGGGTGAGAGGAGGTTAGTCCTCTCCACTGTAGTCATGGACACTGAATGCTTGTACATAGGACTTGCACTGTGTGTCTAAAATGTTATTTAAAAAATGATTTTGCTGAAAATCAATGACTTTTAGATTTTTGAGAAGGAATACATAGTGTCTGCATGATTAAATACATATATTTCATCCTTTCACAAAAATGTCACCTGTGTTACCTCAGATTAGGAAGTAGATTGTGCAGATGAAGTGAGGCATGTCCAGAGGGACAGAGGAGGTGAGGCCTGTGTTCAAGACTGTACTGGGAGAGAGGCTTTTCCTGGAGAGCGTAGGTGGTGAGACTTGAGTGTAAGAGTGCAGTGGACTAGGCTTCATGAAGCCTATCCCCCACTGCACTCTTAGACATAGGTCTCATCTTCTTTGCACCCATGAACAGACCTCTCTTCCACTACACTCTTCAATACAGGCCATACCTCTTCTGCACCCCTACACAATCCTCACCTCATCTGCAACCCTGAATAGACTTCAACTAATCTGCATGCTTAGACAGGCCTCAGCTTATTTACACCCTTAGACATGCGTCACCTCATCTGCACCCAGTTACCATTAATTATACTCAATACATTGAGGCCTGTGCAGAGGACACAGATGAGGTAAGGTTTGTCCAAGGGTGAGAGGAGGTCAGCCCTCTCCACTGTACTCATGGACACTGAATGCTTGTAAATAGGACCTGCACTGTGTGTCTAAAATGTTATTTAAAAAACGATTTTGGTGAAAATCAATGACTTTTAGATTTTTGAGAAGGAATAAATAGTGTCTGCATGATTAAATACATATATTTCAACCTTTCACAATAATGTTACCTGTGTTACCTCAGATTAGGAAGTAGATTGTGCAGATGAGGTGAGGCATGTCCAGAGGTACAGAGGAGATGAGGTATATGTTCAAGACTGTAGTGGGAGAGAGGCCTTTCCTGGGAAGCATAGGTGGTGAAGCCTGTGTGTAAGAGTGCAGTGGACTAGACTTCATGAAGCTTATCTCCTACTGCACTCTTAGACACAGGTATCACTTTCTTTGTACCTGTGGACATACCTCTCTTCCACTACACTCTTCAATACAGGTCTCACCTCTTCTGCACCCCTGGAGAATCCTCACTTGATCTGTAAACCTGAATAGACTGTTTGCTTTTTGTCATTGCTTTGTTGTTTGATAATAGTGGTCTATAATGTGCTGTTTTTTTCTTTAACACCGATTGAAATCAAGATTTCAAGAGTAAGGAAAGATGCCCTGAAGGCAAAGAAGAAGGAAAAATGAAATGCGGTTAAAAACAAAAACAGCATCGGAATTACAGCAGTCCTCCACAACAAATACCTCAAAAAACAGGAAAGAAGCTCCTGGTAAGATAACTGAGTATTTCTTACGGTACATATGTAGATCAAAAAAAATGTTGGACAGCATGTAGAAGGAGAGAGTAAGTTTGAAAAGGAAGGAGAGGCCCTCAAAAAATCTTACTACTGGAGGAGGAGAGAATAATATGTATAGGAATAGAAGGCAGAATCAGTTTAGAGACATTCGTAAACGAATGTTTCGCAATAGGGTGGTTTTAAATTTGTTAAAAAACATTAGGAAAGGAAAACAGAGAGCTGCTTTTGATAAGAAAAAGAAAAATGTAGAGAAGATTGTTGATCAGGCTTTTCAAGTTAAGAAAAAAATATTAATTTTAATAATCAATAGAATTAGGACACTTAACAAGTCAATTGATGTTTTAATCAAACAGTAGATGGAAAAGAGTAATTAATCGGACTCATTTTTTTAAAGTTTTTTCAGGAGAATGGATACACAGTTCAAGTTGTGAGCCATTTTTTAATGAGGAGAGTTATTTCCAGGAGAATGATTTAGTGCATGCAGTTGACACCAGTGGTCGAGCATATGAGGTGAAAGACGGTTGTCCGATTGAAAAAGAGAAACTTGTGGCTAGAGAACCAGAAGAGGTGTTAACTGATGAAGTTTTAGGGAGACGTACTAAGGGTCCAGTGTACACTTGGAAGTGTAGTCGTATTTGTAGTGTGCGACAGGAATCAATTGATTTGTTTTGTAATTTCTTACGTACATATAGTAAGAAAAGTCTGAAACAGAAAATGAAGTTGTTGCAAGATTTAGATCCTTGCAGATTGAGAGAAAACACAGGTTTGCAAGGGCATTCACTGGCTTGTCCTTCTAGAAGAGTCTGTCAGAGTGTTTTTCATCATGTTAGGATGTTAGCAGTGCATCATACCAAAATGAGGAAATTATTGAGAATGTTGTATTGTGCAAAAAGTCCAGCACTTAAGCTTAAACAATTAAACAGTGCTCTTTTGCATGGAACTGAATTAGATGTGAAGAAGATTTGTGAAGAAATTGAGATTTCTTATTTTGGTGAAAAAGAGGACAGTGTAGAAATTGACATATAAATTCAAGGTAATGTGGAAGACAATGTACAGATTTCAAGTACAGAAAAGTTTGACCAGGAAATTACCAGGTTTAGGGTGAAATCAATTGAAAGGCCGGATTTTACTTGTGTGTGTTGTCGACGAACTTATTATAAGCATCAAACTAGATTAGTTGATTTATATGTAAAAAGTGAAAAGATAAATAATTATGAGTGGAAGGATTTTGCAACTTATTTGTGGGTGGAGAATTGTTTTGATTTGAGTTCTGATCAGCGTATTTGGGAATATTGTTATGATAAATTAAATCAAAGCAGAATGCCTGCTAGAGCTGTTCATAATAATCTGCAGTTGGTAGACATTCCTTCTGAATTGATGGATTTAAATACATATGAGTCTATTTTGATTCAATGTGTCCATCCTTTTCAGGCTATTGTTCGCATGGAGCCTAAGATAGGGAAATTGCCTCCTTCAGATTTACAGAGAGGATTAAAGGGAAGAGTTGTTTATTTGCCTCTAGATTTCAAGAAAAATATTGATACCATTGGTGTAGAGAAAATGGTAGAGGAACCTCTGGTTATTCTAGTTAATGGGGTTCCGACAAAGAGTAAGAAAATCTGGCAAGATTTAGTGGATGTTAGGAAAGTCAAAAAGGCAACATTGTATTTGGTCAAAAACAATGAGTACTACAAACATGTATGTGTTGAAGCAAAGGAAACAGCTGCAGATGAAGACAGTGATTGTTCAGCTGGCCAAATTGAAAAAGTTGATCTATGAAGAAGTGAAGAAATATATGAACATTATACTGTTCATCCTTTGCATTCCAAAGAATTGATGGGGAATGCAATTGACTTGTTTCAAATGAAAGCAGCAAAAGGAAGTCCCATTAGTGTATGGGAAGAAAGTTTGGAAGCTCGTTGTTTTCCACATTTATTTCCAACAGGTCGAGGTGGACGATATGACGATCGACCACTTCAAATTCCTGCATCTAAATATCGAACTGTAAGAATATATGCTGAAGATCCAAGGTTTCGTCAATGCATTCCCTATTTGTTTCATCTACTGTATGAAAGTGACTTGTCTGGGCTTTCTTATGCAGTAAACCATATACTGAAAAGTGGAGCACATTTACAAAATGTTTCGGCGAGGGACTTTATGGAGAAAGTGAATCTGCAAGATAATATTTTGGAATCTCATTTAATCAATCTCATGGCATGTCAGCGTGGTACAAATGAGTATTGGTTCCGTCGTAATGGGGAATTGAAATGTATGCTAAGAAACTTAGAAACTCCTACATGGTTCCTCACTCTTAGCTGTGCTGAGTATGCATGGGACGACTTACTTCAATTTCTGCGAGAGGCAAATGCAAATATTCAAAATATAGAATTCAAACTGCTGGAGAACTGTGTTCTTTGGATCCAGTGAATGTATGCAGATATTTCAATCATAGATTTGAAGCTATGATGTCTTTTATTACCAACAAAAAAAATCCTCCCCTTGGAGAGGTTTTGGATTTCTTTTGGAGAAAGGAGTATCAAGCGAGAGGTGCTCCTCATATACATATGTTGTTGTGGATTAAAGATGCACCCAAATTCAGAACAGATTCGGATGAGACAGTGATGAGCTTCATTGAAGAGTATTCAACATGTGCTGTTCCGAAAACTACTGAAGAAATCAGTTTAAGGCAACAAGTTTTACGCTTTCAATCCCATCATTGTGGAAAGTACTGTCGTCGAAAATTCAGAAACAAGGACAAGTTCTACACAAAATGTTGTTTCGGCTTTCCACGACCAGTGGTTTCTAAAGGAAGAGTAAATAATTTGATGTCTTCTCTGCGACATACTGTGACGAGGAAATCACCAAAAAATACATACAATTTAAAAAGAAACGAAGAGTCCAAGTACATCAACGACTACAACCCAGTGATTTTGTCCATGTGGAATGCTAACATGGATATTCAATTCGTTGCTGACAACTCTATTGCTGTGGCTCGATATGTGATGTCTTACATCACAAAAAAAGAAAAGAAAGAACTGAAGGAAATGTGGGAGGACATTTCACATGAAAAGAGTCTAAGCAAGAAATTATGTAGTTACAGTCTGAAGATGTTGTCGCATCGAGAAATTGGAGCATATGAATGTTCTGATCGATTGTCATCAGCAAGTCTCTATGCCAAATCTAGAACCATCATTTGGATAAGTCTAGGTCTTGCTGCAACACGAAACCGAGTTTTGAAATCTGTACAAGAGATAGAGTATTTGGCAGAGAAAGAACCAGAAAGTACAGATATTTTGAAGACAAACATGTTGGATACATACTATCCAAATAGAAGTCCTCACCTTGAGAACGCTTGTCTCTAAGAAGTTCTGCAAAGATATATTTATAAGAGGAACATCAGAGAAGATATCAATAATGGAATATATGCTGTCATTGGATGTGAAGGATGTTTAGTGAAACAGAGAAAAGATCATTTGATTAATCATCGAAAATTGAGTTGTGGAAATCCAGACAAAAGAGAATTTTACTATTTGGCTCTTTTGCAACTCTTTAAACCATGGCGTAAAGAAGAGGAACTACTTGGAGATTGTCTCTGTTATGAAGACTCTTTTAAACCCTTCCATGCTGATGACGGCCCGCGGCCGTCATGGCACACAGTGCTCATGTGCTGATGACGGCTGGGGGCCGTCATTACCACGCCCGCGATCAGAATGTGCCGCACAGGAGTGGAATTCCGGCCGCGGGCAAGGGGTTAATGCAACCAAGGATACCATAGAATGTCCTGTTTTTCCAAATTATCTGCAAATGTTAAATGAAGAAATAGAGCAAGAAGCAACAATTGCTGCAGAGATTGCGAGAGACAGTTCTCAAGACAGTCAGAGTTATGCTTCATATGAGTCAGGATCCACTAGGAGGACTAATTATCCAAAATGAAGCTGCCACTACCGTGGATGAGGTGGAAAGAGCTATGGAGCAAGCTCAAGAGGATGTAATTAATTTAGAAGATTTGGTGAAACAATTAAACCTTGAGCAGAAACAGATATATGACGAAGTCACAGAACAGGTTGAACATGGATTGAGTCATGAGAAGAAAGAGTGCTCATGTACATCATTTAAGCCTGTCCAACTGTACGTGAGTGGAGAAGCGGGAACTGGAAAAAGTTTTCTGATTAAAGCAATTGCAACTTATCTGCAGAAAAGGACTGAATCACCGCTGTCTTGTGTTGTTACCGCTCCAACTGGGCTGGCAGCACATAATATTAAAGGGATTACTTTACATCATTTACTGATGCTGCCAGTGGAGCATGATAACAAATTGCAATACAACAAGCTATCTGGAGATGCGTGTTCTGAAGTTTCGAGAATCCTGAAGAAAATGAAACTTCTTATCATTGATGAAGTAAGCATGGTCTCAAATCTAATGCTTCCTTTTGTGCATTTGAGAATGCAAGAAATTCTTAGAACAGACTATGATGTCTTATTTGGAGGAAAAGACATTATTGTTTTTGGAGATCTACTGCAGTTGACTCCAGTGAAAGGTCAACCAGTGTTTAAAATGGTCACGCATGAAGATACCAGGAAGTGCCTAGGAAGCATTGGAAACATTAATATATGGTTAAATTTTAAATATGCAGAACTACTCCAAAATATACGGCAGGCAAAGGATGAAGATTATAAAAATATTCTACAAGATGTAAGAATCGGAAAAATAAGTCAGCATGGGAAAGAAGCTTTACATGGACTCATGGGATGAGCCTTACATCTTACGCCGACGACACTCAGTTGGTTTTGGCCATCAGAAATGACGGCCAAAAAATCGCCGATAATTTCAATCTGGGCATGCAGGCCATAGGGAATTGGATGGCATCCAATTGCCTTAAATTGAACTCGGATAAGTCCGAGGTGGTCATCTTTGGAAGCTTAACCCCAGAATGGTCCTCCCGCTGGTGGCCACAGTCTATGGGTCCTCCCCCCATTCCTGTCAGCAAAGTGAGGAATCTAGGTGTCATGTTTGACGACCGTCTCACGTTTTTCCACCATGCAAATCAGATTGCCTCCTCTGCTTTTTATAAGCTACGAATCATTAAAAAAATTCTCCCCTTCCTTCCTGCCTCAGCCGGTAAAACCCTGATCACGTCCTTGGTCCTGTCCACCTTGGACTATTGTAATGCCCTATTTTTGAATTCTCAAGAAAAAGTTCTCAATAAGCTGCAAACAATTCAAAATGCGGCTGCCAGACTGCTGGGTGATATCCCCAAGTTTCAATCAGTCTCAGGAACCATCAGAGAACTTCACTGGCTTTCCATCAGGAACAGATCTAAATTCAAAGCTTTGTGCATTGTCTATAAGGCGTTGCATAACCAGGGACCAGCCTTTCTTACGCAACAACTTGTTCCCTATCGGCCCACTAGATCTCTGCGGTCTTCTGACCTCCTCCAGCTGGAAATACCCTGTACCAAACTGGTTTCATGGGGCGACAGAAGATTTCTCGTTTCAGCACCCAAGCTCTGGAATACTTTGCCACTATCTATAAAGAGCAGCCCTTCTCTGTGGTCTTTCCGAAAGCATCTTAAAACGTGGCTATTTGACCAATAATTACATCCTCCTCTAAGGCAGATTTCAGCAAATACTTAGCGCCGAGATGCCCACGGGCCTTCGTTGCGCTTAATAAGTGTTTAAATAAATAAATAAATGGACGATTAATTTCTAATTTGTACCCAAATGAAAACATTCTTCCAGAGAATATTTTTAAGAAAATTAACGAGAAGAAATCTGGCATATGTTTGATGCCTACTCTGCAAGAATGTTCCATGTTCAACAACAAAATGTTAAAGTTAGAAAATGAAGAGATAGTGAAACTGGAAGCTATAGATAAAATAGAACATATGGGAGCGACAATTATTTTGTCAGAAAATTTGAAATCAAAATTGGATTCATTAGAGAAGACTATATCTAAAACTGCTGGTTTTGAAAAGACTCTGAATGTGTGTTTAACTTGTCGTATCATTTTGAGAAGGAATTTAAATGTTGAAAGAGGTCTGGTAAATGGAGTAATGGGTCATGTTGTTGGTTTTGTGAATTACAAAAATAGAGATGGAATTGAAATTTAAAAAAATAAATTTGATGGCATTGACGAAATAGAACAAATTTGTCGTTGTTCAGCTAGAATTTTGCTTGTGAAAGACTTATATGTTCGCCGAAAACAGTTTCCTGTTTGTTTGGCATATGCAGTGACAATTCATAAATCTCAAGGTTTAAGTGTAGATAGTGCTTTGGTGAACATTGGAAGTTCTGTGTCTAAAGAGGGTATGGCATATGTGGCATTATCACGAGTCAGAACTTTATCAGGATTGTACTTGATTGAGTGTGATGAAACAAAGATTTGTGCTGATCTAGATTGTGTTAAACAATACAATAGGTTAAGAAGAGAGTATGCTCCACATTTGCCTCAATATCCTCTGTTTGAAAAACGTGTGGTAGGCCGAAAAAGAAGAAATGAGATTAATTGCAGTGAGGTACTAGCAAAAAGACAAAAAGTAGATAAAACTGTAATTGTAAGCAGAAAGAAAAAGGATTCTGTTGAAGATGTTGTTGGATTTCAGTTTGAAAACACTTCTGGTGTCAACTGCTATGCTAATGTAGTAGTTAATGTTGTTTTTTTTCTTCAAAATTTACAAGAACAGATTGTTGAAAATCGGGATCAAACATTCTGCTGTTTATTGAATACTGTGTTAGAGAAATGTAGCAGTGATAGAGCAAAAATAGAAAGTGTTTCAGAAATTAGAAATCTTCTAGACATATGTTCTGGTCACAATCAATTTTCACAGATAATTCAGCAGGATTGTCAGGAATTTTTAATGTATATGTTTGATGTATTGGAAGATGAAGGAGTAGATATAAAAAAATTTTTTAACCTTTCTTATCAATGGCAACATGACTGTGATAACTGTACTTTATCAAGTACTACTAGAATAGACACTGAAAGATTTATATATTTGACTTTACCAGACTTCAAATCAGTGTCTTTCAATAATCTAGTTAAAGCAGCTGATCACAATATGGTGTGTACCCAATGTAAGTCTGCAATGCTGTCCACATTATTTCTACAACGTTATGGTCACTATGTCATTTTAATGTTCCAACGATGTAGACTTGATGGAACGAAATTGACAACTTCTATTAAAAATTTTGTGGCTTCTCAGTTATCAATTTCAGGAAGAACGTTTGGAACTATAGCTATTATTTATCATGACGGTCCTTCAACAACATCAGGGCATTACACATGTTATTTAAAAATTTGTAAAGGTTAGACCCTTTGTAATGACACTCATTTGACTTTTAAACAACGTTTGCCTTTTGACTTAAAAAATTCATATCTAGTGTTTTTAGAACCGAAATGTAAGGTAATTGGCCTATGAAGACGGGAGCAGTTAATAAAGGTTAGTTTGCTATTTAAAATTATATTCTGAGTAAAAGTGATCAAGATAATATAAAAAATTGATGTGTCATATAGGTACTGTAAGTGGATCTCATAGTAAGTGACATCAGTATTATTGGAAATGATGAACATGAGTAAGTCAGAGATGGAATTATGTAAATTTAAATATTATGAAAATGTTGTTTGAGCCTTTGTTTCAGAACGTCGGAAAACGGTAATTTTAGAGTTTGTTTTAATTAATTTGAAAATATAATGATACATCTGACACTAATTGGCCTTAAAGAATGATGAAGGAATGAACAAAGAGTTATGATTGAACAGAAGGAGTATATGAAAATAATGAAAATATTTCAGATGTTCTTCAAGGTTGTCTTCTAGAAAGTCGATCAAATGGAATTTTTATAGAACAGCAGAGTACTTTCCAACGAAAAGGACCTTCATGATATACTATTTGGCCTAAAGGAAAAGTAAGTGAATCAAAGATTAGTGTACATTTGTTATTTTTAACTTTAGATGGGTTTTTTTAAAACACAATCTTTTTGATTGTGTTTTTTTTTCCCCGCTGTAATATGATGAGTAGTTTGAACTCACTTTTTTAAGTGAAATTCAATATATTCTGAGAACAGCAAAAATTAACTATGTAACATGTTGTACAAGTTAATCTATAGTTTGTATTCTGTCATTTAAATTATATTCCCATTGTCTCACACTCACTTTTCTTTTTCCACCCTCTTTCAGCTCTTTTTACTCACTTATAATGTCTTTCTTTCACTCTCTTTCAACCCCATTCTTTTACTCCACTTCTTTCACAACCCCTCATTCTCATTTCAACTGTCTGCATCCCCTCTCTCCCTTGCATAACTTTTCAGCTTTCAGTCTCTCTGCTTTACTTCCCTTTTCCGTATTTTCCTACTTTGCTCATTTAGTAATTCCTCTTTACTCACTCAGCAGTATTGTCGCACTCTATCACTATAAATCACCCAATCTCCCTCGCGTATCTTTGTTTGCTCTTTTCTTTTGACCTCTTCTCCCTATTTTTCGTTCACTACCTCTATGTCCTCAGTGCCTCACTCTCCTTGTGTTATGTTCACTTGTGTTTATCTACCTTCTATCATTTCTTTTACAACAACTTCACTGCTCCTCTGTCATCGTTCTTCATCCTATTTCTTTTACTCTGGTTCCATTAGTATCCCTCATTTCCTTTCTTTCAATGTCCTTCTCTTTACTTTCATCACCAAATTATTTTCTCTCAGTACCATTGTTTTAGTCGTCTTCTCCTCTGTTTCCTTTTTTTGCTCCCTTACTCAATTCCTTTGCTCACTCATTGTACTCCACCTCACTCAGTTTTTCTCCTAATGTGTCTGTCTACTAACTTCCTCACTCCATTTCCCTCAATCATTGTATATTATCCTCTCTCTCTTCATCCCTTCACTCTATGACTGTTCTTCACTTACTCTCAGTTATCTTATATTCCTCATTCTTCTAAATGCATACTTAATTAGACTCTTTTCCATCTCTGTCATTATCTTTTTAATTACTACTGTTTCCTGACTTAGTTTTACTAACTCACATTGTTTTAGTATCTTTCTTACCTTCAGTTCATTTCTCTGTTCTTCTCTTCCTCTCTGTCAGTGAATCTATATGCCTTACTCTTAGTAATTTGCTCTCCTTCTATTTCTTTTTCTCTCTTTTTCTCATTCTACCTTACTTTATTTCCCTTTCTATGTCCTTCACTCTTACTTTATTTCTAAATACACTGTTATGATTTTTAACCTCTTCATTTGTATCTTTTAATTTAAAATACATATTTTACTAATTATAACTTTTTTTTTCTTCTCTCTTTCACAGATACAAAGTGTAGTAAAAAATGTAATTAAAGTTACATTTATTATATGGTAAGTGTGACAAAAAAAATGTAGTTTGTCATCACCCTTTGCTTTAAGCTCACTAATATTTTCTCAACCAACCTCACTCCTGTTTCTTTACTCTGCTTCCCTCACTTATTCTTATTCTCCATGTTTACTCCCCTTTCCCTATTTCCCCTCTCATATTCAACTTCTTTCAGTCCCTATTCTTTACTTCACTTACCCTCTGTTCCCTTCCTTTGCTTCTTCACTCATTCTGTTTTTCTTAATTATTTACTTCACTCCTACACACACACACCTCACCCCCTCCCAACACATACACACACCTCTGACATACACCCCACATACACACCCCACACACACCTCATACATACACACACTTCCATACACACACATACATCCCACACACATACTCCCCACACCCATACACCCCTCACACATATCTCACACACCCTCACCTCCACCCACACCGAAATACCCCACACACCCACACCCACAGACACACCTTACACACCCACACCCCGACCTACACCCACTGACTCCCTATAAGTCACACATACTGCATTACTTACCTTTCTTTGCTGTTTCACTCAGACTCATTCAGGCACTCTTTCCTTTACTGTCTCTGTTCTTTCTCTTTATCACTCCCCATGTGTTATCCTAATTCAATTTTTCACCCTCTTTCACCCCTCTTTACTTACACTCACTGCTCTTTTCTTACCCTCTCTCACCGTTGTTCATTTATCCCGGTTCCGTCACTACCCTTCATTCCCCATTTTTTACTGTCCTTTCTTTTTCTTTCAACACCCACTCACATTCTCTCACTATCTCTACTTTAGTCTTCTTCCTCTCAATTCCCTTCTTTCGCTCCCTTATTCATTTTCCTTTTCTCACTTTCACCCTATTACACCTTCTCTGTTTTTTACTATGTAAAAAACAATCCCTCTGTGTTTCTCCCTCTAGCTCTCTTTCTCTTAACATTACTCTCTTTGTGTTCTTTCCTCATGCTAACTCCTTCATTATTTTTTTTCTTTTATTTCTGAGGAAAAAAATAGACAGAGATTCTTTAAAAGTATAGGTTTCTTTTTATAAAGTAAAGGTAGTTCTAAAAAGAACTGTTTTTTTCTTCTTTTTGTTGTTTTATATTTTTTTATGTTTTTTTGAACATTTTGTACTTTTTTGGGCTTTTCTGAAAACTTTTATATTTTTTTTTTATTTTTTATGGGGAGAAACAAAAAACAGGGAATTGTAAATGGCTCAACTGGAGCAATAAAAAAAAACAGGAAAAATGAGGGTTTTCTCGGACACTTATGGTTATCACCAGCAACCATGATAAGTTCGATACTTTGCTCACCATAGCAAAGGGTCTTGTTACAATATTTGCACACGATTTTGTAATCGGCAAACATAGGTTGAATAGTAGCCAATGTGTCTCTTGCCCCCGGACCCGATGGAGTGGGTTGTTTGGATGTTGAGGGTCTAGACGTTGATGGGGGTAGCTTACTGCAGAGGTCCCTTAACTCTGCAGTAGAATAATTGTTTGGATGCAAACGCATCATGTGGCGAATCATGGTATGATTCCCGAAGGAATATTTTTTTTTAGGGTTCCCCCTGGACAGCTCAGCACCACAAATTAAACAAGTCACCCTTGCAGCGTTGACTTTTTTAAAACACCTTGGGATTTTGTAGAACTCCCATATAAAGTGCTCTTTTGGTTTGTAGGGCTGTTTATCTTCAGGCAGGAACTGCCTTGTCTGTTCCTCCTCTTCATCATCCTCCTCCTCTTCCTCTTGACCACCAATGTAATCTTCTGGTGGTCTTTTAGATGGTGGTGGTGGTGGGGCAGATGCTCCAGCTGCTGTTGCTACTGTAGCCATTTTATACTAGTAAAGAGTAGAGATAGAACTTCAAACAGGTCTTCCTCAGATCACATGACCCAACGCGCTTACGCTACGCGCCCCGGGGTGTGTGGCGTAAGCGCGTCGAGACGTTGCGCGATCGTATGCATCGCGTGCTTCTGGGTGCGCTTACGCAGTGCGTCATATGACGCATCACGCGGCTGCGCGATACGTCACGATGTTGTTTTCGTTCGCGGCAATAGCGCTAACGGGACGCTCACCGGTACGCGCCCCGGGGCGCGCCGTAACATTGCGCTTACCTGTGCGTTCACCGGTACGCGCCCCAGGAGCGCTCCGGGCAACAACAAAAAAAAAACTATTACATAATTATACAATATAAAATTCGTTATAAAAAAATATTACTTTTCATACCCATAGAGATTTGCTATTAAAAAACCATTGAAATTCACTGAAAAAACCATAGGCTTCACACCAGTTACAGTTAGGAATTAGCATTTAAAAAACCTAATAAATTCACTGAAAAAACCATAGGTTTCACGCCAGTTATAGTTAGCTGGAAGTTTTACTCGCATAAAACCATTGAAATTCCCACGTTATAGTTAGTTGGACTCACTATAACTTGCGCGTGCAATGCACTGCAGATGACGTCACATATTACATCACTCATGACATGGTCAATGACATCACTCATGACATCACTGATGACACCATCCTTGTGACAGAGTGACAGACCTCCTTTCACTGTAATGTAACCCTTGAAACACATATTCAAAACTAGAAACTAAAAATTTCAAAAAAAATTTACATACCCATACCAGTTACAACAACCAATTCAGTAATTCCACCATCTATATACACATCCACTCATTCACCAACAGTTCTATGTAGTCACTCATACATATACTCACTCATCATATATAGTGATACACCTATATATCCTGTTACACAACGACAGTCATCCAAAAGTTACTCATACACATACTCACACATGCAAATAAACTATTGAACATCAATTTATTTGCATATACAGATATACACACACTACCACCTTACTTCTAAGAAAACATACACATATTTACTCTGTTAAACAATCACTTATAGAAAAACATACTTATTAAAAAAGGAACTCTTACAATCCCTCACTCTCACATATTCTTACTTATATACATTAATATTCACATATACTACATTAAAAGATATGTAGTTACTGATAAAGACACTAGTGAGACAGTCATTCACTCACTAACACACACATATACACACTCATCCACCCATACAGTCCTGCACATATGCTGTCTTCAAAACACATACAAACAGAGAGTCAGTCATTCATGCATCTATGTGCTAAGTAATACCCTCACCAAACCATATAGACACTCATACTGATATTAAAAAAACATCTAATAACCCATATACATACACATGTAGCTACTCACCAACCAATGTAGCCACTTATACACAAAGTGAAACACTAATACATATATTTAAATATTTAAACATTACTCACTAATATTTATTTTTCAGAAAGACAGACATTCACTGGATGGTGTCATCAGTGATGTCATGAGTGATGTCACTGACCATGTCATGAGTGATGTAATATGTGACGTCATCAGCAGTGTATTGCACGCGCAAGTTATAGTGAGTCGAACTAACAATAACGTGGGAATTTCAATGGTTTTATGCGAGTAAAACTTCCAGCTAACTATAACTGGTGTGAAACCTATGGTTTTTTCAGTGAATTTAATAGGTTTTTTAAATGCTAATTCCTAACTATAACTGGGGTGAAACCTATGTTTTTTTCAGTGAATATATATATATTCACTGAAAAAACCATAGGTTATAGACCATATATAGTTAGGAATTAGCATTTACAAAACCTTGAAAATTCACTGAAAAAACCATAGGTTATAGACCATATATAGTTAGGAATTAGCATTTATAAAACCTTATTTTACTCACACAAAACCATTGAAATTCGCATATATAGTTAGTTGCACTAACTATATATTTTGCGCACCCGCAATCCACTGCTGATGATGTCACATATTACATCATTCATGACATGGTCAGTGACATCACTGATGACATCACTGATGACATCTCAAATGACATCACTGATGACATCACTGATAACAACATCCAGTGATTTTATGTTTCTGTAAAGTTTAAATATGTCTTACATATTGAAGAATGAGTGGATGTAGAAGTGTCTGGATGAAGGATTTAGTTGGTGTGTGACTGACTGTATGAGTGAGTGATTAAATGTGTCTTACTAAATGCATGGGTTGGTGACTAAACTATCTGAATGTGTGCATCAGTATGTCTGTTTTTGTGTAAGCTGCTGCATGTGTTGATCAGTAGCTATATGAGTAGCTATATGGGTTATTGATTGGTTGCCCAAGTATTTGAATGGGAGACTGAGTGTGTGTATGGGTGGCTGGGAGGTGTGTGACTCTGTGCATAGATGTGTGAGCAGTTGATTCACTAGGTGTATGAGTTCAAGAGTGCATGTGGAAACAGCTATATGGGCGGTTGACTGTGTGCATGGGTGTGTTGGTGAGTGAATGGATATCTCAGTGCTACATGTCCAAGTAAGTACATATGTAAAACACAGTGCATGTGAGAGTTGGCATATATAAATGACTATACATGAGAGCCAGTGAATGTGCGAGTGGCTGTATGGATCATTGTGTACTTGTATCAGTGATTGTATAAGAGATTAAGTATGTGCTAGTATATGTTTGAATAAGTAAGGTGTTGTGTGTATAACTGTATAGTTGAGGAAATGGAGGTGTGATTGATTCTTTGCATGACTGACTAGGTGTGTGAGTAACTCCATGGATAAGTGACAGTCTGTGAGTGTCTGTTTACACTGAGTGTATATAAGGTTATATTAGAGTCTGAAGAAGTTCATCGTATTATCACATGAATGATGTCATCAGTGATGTGATCAGTCATGTCAAATGAGATGTCATCAGTGATGTCATCAGTGATGTAATTTGAGATGTCATCAGTGATGTCATCAGTGATGTCACTGACCATGTCATGAATGATGTAATATGTGACATCATCAGCAGTGGATTGCGGGTGCGCGAAATATATAGTTAGTGCAACTAACTATATATGCGAATTTCAATGGTTTTGTGTGAGTAAAATAAGGTTTTATAAATGCTAATTCCTAACTATATATGGTCTATAACCTATGGTTTTTTCAGTGAATTTTCAAGGTTTTGTAAATGCTAATTCCTAACTATATATGGTCTATAACCTATGGTTTTTTCAGTGAATTTCAATGTTTTTTTTAATAGCAAATATTAAAAGCTGTTAAATGTATTCTTCTTTTAAAGGAAAAATATATTTTATATGTATTTAATATAATTTTTTTATGTATATATATAGTTTCGCTACCGTTCCACGCACCGGGTAGCTTCCCTGTTAGCTCATTTTTATGCCGCGACCCGGTCCGCGTACCGGGAAACGTACCGTTTGCACAACTGCCGCGTTCGAGAACAACATCGTGACGCGTCGCGTAAGCGCGACGTATCGCGTTGCCGCGTAATGCGTCTTATGACGCGCCGCGTTCGCGCACTCGGAAGTGCTCCGGTGTGCGAACGAGGCGCGAAGCGCAGCACACCGGAAGCGCTCCGGGCGCGGAGCGGGACGCGTAACGTAAGCGTAACAGGTCATGTGACCTGTAAATAACATTTTTCATTGGTTTAGAACTTTTTTTTTCCCAAATGATGAAAACCCCTCCTTCTTTCCTCACTCTGACTTTCATCTTTGTGAGAGGAAGACCTTAGTTATGGCATCTGTAGTAGCTGCAGCTGGTGGACCCCCACCACCACCACAACCACCTAGGAAGGAAGGACCACCTCCACAGGACCACCTCCACAGTTCCTTCCCAACCCAGAGGAAGACGAAGAAGAAGAGGAAGAAGACGTAGAGCCGAGGCAGTTCTTACGTGAAGAGCCCCGGAAATCCCACCACAAAGACAGTTTTATTTGGCAATTTTATTCATACCCTCAAGGCCAAAAAAAGGTCAATGCCTGACATGTGACATGCCTCATTTGTAAAGATGTTTTGTCTAGAGATACAGACAAAAAGTATAGTTATGGTAACTATACTATGCACCGCCATATGCAGAGGTGGCATCCACTCAATTACAGTGTTGCAGAGATGCGTCACCTCCAAGTAAACCTACGAACTCCTGTGGCCAGTACATCGGCACAAGTAACTCTATCGGGACCAGAGGCGAGGGAGACGGTCCCAAACATCCAACAGAATTTTGTGCACATGAATATAGTGTGCCTTTATTGTGGTGATCTACTTTCATGTGCGAATATGAGTATCAATTTGATTAATAGAGCATTTGAAAACCACAAGTGCTCAAAACGCCCCAAAAAATAAAAAATAAATTTGCTCCTGTTGAGCCCTTTCTAATGCCTGTTTTTCGTTGTTCCCCCCAAAAACCCCCCAAAAAACATAAAATTGTTAAAAAAATACAAAAAAAAAAAAAATGTTCAGAAAAATAAAAAAATATATAAAACAACAAAAACATTTTAAAAAGTTATTTTCAGAACTACCTCCCATTTAAAAAAAATTACAATTTTTTTTAGCACTCTTGATTTCATTTTTCTCATGGGTGCGCTTCCCGGTACGCGCACCGGTGAGCGCCCCGTTAGCGCAACACAAAAAAAAAGAAAAAAAAAACAAGAGAAGGAGAGCATAAGAGAAAGAGAAAGAGAGAGTAATGTTAAGAGACAGACAGCAAGAGAGAGCAACACAGATGTACTGTGTAATACATAGTAAAACAGTGTAAAAGATATAACAAAGTGTAAGAGAGAAAATGAAAAAAATATAAGGCTGTGAAACAAAGAAAGAGAGAAGAAGAATACTAAAGCAGAGGCACATGAAGAATGTGAGTGGCTGTAAAGAGTAAAAGGAAAGAGAAAAAATGATGTACAAATAAAAGGTAATAACGGAACCAGATTTAAATAACACTGGTAAGGGAGAGAGAGAAAAAAGTAGTGTGCATAACTAAAGAGGGATGAAATAAGATGGATAACATCATATAAAGTTAAAACATGTGGATTGACAGAGAGAAAAAACTAAAAGAAGAAAAGAAGAAGTAACAGAAAGGGAATAATTGAAGCAGCAAAGAAATGTAAATAACGTAGTGTGCTTGAACTTCAGGGAGAAAGCATAATGAACAAGTAGTGAAAGAGTGAAGAGACAGAGACAATTACAGTAAGATAGACGGACTGAGTCAACGGGAATGAAGAACTGTGAGAACAGAGGTACTGAGAAAAGGAGTGGAAGGAGTGCAGTAAGTAAATCACCCACACAATACAACAGCTACCCTACCTCAAAGCACTCTAAAATATTATTTTACTGTTTCTCTTTGTTTTTCCCTTGTTACGCTCCCCGGTGCGTTACCCATAGTAAAAGTAAAGAGGGGTGATAGAGGGAGAAATATTGAATTAGGATAACACATGGTGAGTGACAAAGAGAGAGGACAAAGAGAGTAAAGGAAACAGTACCTGAATGGGCTTGAGTACAACAGCAAAAAAAGATAAGTAATGCAGTGTGTGTGACTTACAGGGAGTTAGTGGGTGTAGGTCGGAGTGTGGGTGTGTAAGGTGTGTCTGTGGGTGTGGTTGTGTGGAGTGTTTTGGTGTGGGTAGAGATGAGGGTGTGTGAAATATGTGTGAGAAGTGTATGAGTGTGGGGGGTATATGTGTTCGATGTATGTGTGTGTATGGAATGTGTGTGTGTTTTTGAGGAGTGTGTGTGGGAGTTTTTTTTTGTGTGTATGAGGTGTAGGTGTGGTGTGTGTGTGGGGTGTATGTTACAGGTGTGTGTATGTGTTGGGAGGGGGATGAGGTATATGTGTAGGAGTAAGGTAAATAATTAAGAAAAAGAGAATGAGTAAAGAAGCAAAGGAAGGGAACAGAGGGTAAGTGAAGTAAAGAATAGGGATCAAAAGAAGTTGAATATGAGAGGGTAAATAATGAAAGGGGAGTAAACATGGAGAATAAGAATAAGTGAGAGAAGCAGAGTAAAAACACAGGAGTGAGGTAGATTGAGAAAATGTTAGTGACCTTAAAGCAGAGGGTGATAACAAACTACATTTTTTTAGTCATACTTACCATATAATAAATGTAACTATAATTTTTTTACTACAGTTGGTATCTGTGAAAGAGAGAAAAAAAAATAAGTTATAATTAGTAAAATATGTATTTTAAATTAAAAGATACAAATGAAGAGCTAAAAACATCATAACACTCTATTTAGAAATAAAGTTAGATTGAAGAACACAGAAAGGGAAATAAACTAAGGTAGAAGGACAAAAAGAGGGAAAAAGAAATAGAAGGAGAACAAATTACCAAGAGTAAGGCATATAGATTCACTAAGGAAAAGAGAGAGAAGAACAGAGAAATGAACTGAAGGTAAGAAAGATATTAAAACAATGTGAGTTAGCAAAACTAAATCTGGAAACACAAGTAAGTAAAAAGATAATGACTGAGACAGAAAACAGTCTAATTAATGATGCATTTAGAAGAATGAGGAATAGAAGATAACTTAGAGTAAGTGAAGAACAGTCATAGAGTGAAAGGATGAAGGGAGACATAATAATATACAACAATTGAAGGAAATGGACTGAGGAAGTTATAAGGTAGACACACTAAGAGAAAAACGGAGTGAGGTGGAGTACAATGAGTGAGAAAAGAAAAAAAGTAAGTGACCAAAAAAAAGGAAAGAGAGGAGAACACGACTAAAACAGTGCTACTGAGAAAAAATAATTTTACACAAAAAAAGAAACAAGGTGAATTTGCCACTATGATCAGCACATCAATATTGCATTGTTCCCATAGTATTGATTTATCCAGTAACACGAGAATACTCACTTTGGGAGTGCCCAACTGATAAGATGCTTATTCACCCTTAAGCAATTTCAGCCACGATAATCTACCCACAGAAGGTGTATTAGAATTTCATGAACCATAAATAGAGATAATTATACCAGTGCACATCCCTACTAGTTACTTTTATCCAAGTGAGTTTCAATTCAAATCACTTCATAAGTTCAATTTTCTTCAAGTCCACACAATTATTCAGATAGCACAAAGTCCATTAGTTCTTAAAGTTCTTATTTATTGATTGCTCTCTTGCCACATCGTCACAGCCATGTGACGATGTGGCAAGAGAGCAATCAATAAATAAGATCTTTAAGAACTAATGGACTTTGTGCTATCTGAATAATTGTGTGGACTTGAAGAAAATTGAACTTATGAAGTGATTTGAATTGAAACTCAATTGGATAAAAGTAACTAGTAGGGATGTGCACTGGTATAATTATCTCGAGAAAAAATAATTTGGTGATGAAAGTAAAGAGAAGGACATTGAAAGAAAGGAAATGATGGATAGTAACGGAACCAGAGTAAAATAAATGGGATGAAGAACGACGAGAGAGGAGCAGTGAAGTTGTTGTAAAAGAAGTGATAGAAGGTAGATGAACACAAGTGAAAATAACACAAGTAGAGTGAGGCACTGAGCACAGAGAAGTAGTGAACGAAAAATAGAGAGAAGAGGTCAAAAGTAAGAAGCAAACAAAGATAAGCGAGGGAGAATGGATCTCAGAGAAAGGGAATACAATTTAATTTACACAATCCAAAGTATAGAATAATTTCTACAACATGTTACATAGTTTATTTTTGCTGTTCTCAGAATATATTGAATTTCACTTAAAGCAGTGAGTTCAAATTACTCATCATATGACAGCAGGAAAAAAAAACACAATCTAAAAGATTGTGTTTTAAAAAAAAAACTTACATACTGACAAATGACAAATGTACGCTAATCTTTGATTGACTTACTTTTCCTTGAGGCCAAATGGTATATCATGGAGGTTCTTTTCTCGTTACATAGTATTTTGCTGTTCACTTAGAAATCCATTTCATCGACTTTCTACAAGAAAAGCTCCAAGAACATCTGAAATATTTTCAAAATTTTAATATACTCCTTTTTTTCAGTCATGACTCTTTACTCATTCTTGCACCTTTCCATTTGGCCAAATAGTGTCAGATGTATGAGTATATGAGTACTCCTCCCGTCTTCATAGGCCAATTACCTTTACCTAAATTTTGGCTGTAAAAACACTAGATATGAATTTATAAAGCCAAAAGGCAAACGTTGTTTGAAAGTCAAATGATTGTCGTTACATTGGGTCCAACCTTTAGAAGTTTTTAAATAGCATGTGTAATTCCCTGATGTTGTAGAAGGACCGTCATGAAAAATGATAGCTACAGTTGCAAAGGTTCTTCCTGATATCGATAACTGAGAAGCCACGAAATTTTTAATAGAAGTTGTCAATTTAGTTCCATCAGGTCTACATCGTTGGAACATTAAAATAACATAGTGACCATAATTTTGTAGAAATAATGTGGACAGAATTGCAGACTTACATTGGGTACACACCATATTGTGATCCGCTGCTTTAACTAGATTATTGAAAGACACTGATTTGCAGTCTGGTAAAGTTAAATATATAAATCTTTCAGAGTCTATTCTAGTAGTACTTGATGACGCACAGTTATCACAGTCATGTTGCCATTGATAAGAAAGGCCAAATAGATATTTTATATCTACTCCTTCATCTTGTAATACATCAAACATATACATTAAAATTCCTGACAATCCTGCTGAATATTCTGTGAAAATTGATTTTGACCTGAACATATATCTAGAAGATTTCTAATTTCTGAAACACTTTCTATTTTAGCTCTATCACTACTACATTTGTCTAACACAGAATTCACTAAACAGCACAATGTTTGTTCCAGATTTTCAACAATCTGTCTTTGTAAATTTTGAAGAAAAAAACAACATTAACTACTACATTAGCATAGCAGTTGACACCAGAACTGTTTTCAAACTGAAATCCAACAACATCTTCAACAGAATCCTTTTTGTTTCTCTTTACAATTACACTTTTATCTACTTTATGCCTGTTTGCTGATACCTCACTGCAATTACTCTCATTTCTTCTTTTTCGGCCTACCACACGTTTTTCAATCAGAGGATATTGAGGAAAATGTGGAGCATACTCTCTTCTTAACCTATTGTATTCTTTTACACAATCTAAATCTGCACAAATCTTTGTTTCATCACACTCAATCAAGTACAATCCTGGTAAAGTTCTGACTCGTGATAATGCCACATATGCCATACCCTCTTTAAACACAGAACTTCCAATGTTCACCAAAGCGCTATCTATACTTAAACCTTGAGACTTATGAATTGTCACCACATATGCCAAACAAATAGGAAACTGTTTTCGGCGAACATATAAGTCTTTCACAAGCAAAAATCTAGCTGAACAACGACAAATTTGTTCTATTTCATCAATGTCATCAAATTTCATTTTTTAAATTTCAATTCCATCTCTATTTTTGTAATTCACAAAACCAACAACATAACCCATTGCTCCATTTACCAGACCTCTTTCAACATTTAAATTCCTTCTTAAAATGACATGACAATTCAAACACACATTCAGAGTCTTTTCAAAACCAGCAGTTTTAGATATAGTCTTCTCTAATGAATCCAATTTTGATTTCAAATTTTCAGACAAAATAATTGTTGCTCCCATATGCTCTATTTTATCAATAGCTTCCAGTTTCACTATCTCTTCATTTTCTAACTGTAACATTTTGTTGTTGAACATGGAACATTCTTTCAGAGTTGGCAACAAACATATGCCAGATTTCTTCTCGTTAATTTTCTTAAATATGTTCTCTGGAAGAATGTTTTCATTTGGGTACAAATTTGAAATTAATCGTGCATGTAAAGCTTCTTTCCCTTGCTGACTTACTTTTCCGATCCTTACATCTTGTAGAATATTTTTATAATCTTCATCCTTTGCCTGCCGCATATTTTGAAGCAGTTCTGCATATTTAAAGTTTAACCATATATTAACGTTTCCGATGCTCCCTAAGCACTTCCTGGTATCTTCATGAGTGAGTATTTTGAACACAGGTTGTCCTTTTACTGGAGTCAACTGCAGAAGATCTCCAAAAACAATAATATGTTTTCCTCCAAATAAGACATCATAGTCTGTTCTAAGAATTTCTTGCATCCTCAAATGCAGAAAAGCAAGCATGATATTTGACACCATGCTTACTCATCAATGATAAGAAGTTTCATTTTCTTCAGGACTCTCGAAACTTCGGAACACGCATCTCCTGATAGCTTGTGATACTCCAATTTGTTATCATGCTCCACTGGCAGCATCAGTAAACGATGTAAAGTAATCCCTTTAATGTTATGTGCTGCCAGCCCAGTTGGAGCAGTAACAACACAAGACAGCGGTGATTCAGTCCTTTTCTGCAGATAAGTTGCAATGGCTTTAATCAGAAAACTTTTTCCAGTTCCCGCTTCTCCACTCACGTACAGTTGGACAGGCTTAAATGATGTACATGAGCACTCTTTTTTCTCATGACTGAATCCATGTTCAATCTGTTCTGTGACTTCGTCATATATCTGTTTCTGCTCAAGGTTTAGTTGTTTCACCAAATCTTCTAAGTTAACTTCATCATCTTGACCTTGTTCCATAGCTCTTTCCACCTCATCCATGGCAGTAGCAGCTTCATTTTGGATAATTGGTCCTCCTAGTGAATCCTGACTCAATGAAGTAGAACTCTGACTGCCTTGAGAACTGTCTCTCGCAATCTCTGCAGCAATTGTGGCTTCTTGCTCTATTTCTTCATTCAACATTTGCAGATAATTTGGAAAAACAGGACATTTTATGGTATCCTTCGTTGCATTAAAGGAGTCTGCATAACAGAGAAAATCTCCAAGAAGTTCGTCTTCTTCACGCCATGGTTTAAACAGTTGCAAAAGAGCCAAATAATAAAATTCTCTTTTATCTGGATTATCACAACTCAATTTGCGATGATTAATCAAATGACCTTTTTTCTGTTTCACTAGACATCCTTCACATCCAATGACTCCATATATTCCATTATTGATATCTTCTCTGATGTTCCTCTTATAAATATATCTCTGCAGAACTTCATAGAGACAAGCGTTCTCAAGGTGATGACTTCTATTTGGATAGTATGTATCCAACATGTTTGTCTTCAAAATATCTGTACTTTCTGGTTCTTTCTCCGCCAAATACTCTATCTCTTGTACAGATTTCAAAACTCGATTTCGTGTTGCAGCAAGACCTAGACTCACCCAAATGATGGTTCTAGATTTGGCATAGAGACTTGCTGACGACAATCGATCAGAACATTCATACGCTTCAATTTCTCGATGCGACAACATCTTCAGACTGTAACTGTATAATTTCTTGCTTAGACTCTTTTCATGTGAAATGTCCTCCCACATTTCCTTTAGTTCTGTCTTTTCTTTTTTGTGATGTAAGACGTCACATATCGAGCCACAGCAATAGAGTTGTCAGCAACGAATTGAATATCCATGTTAGCATTCCACATGGACAAAATCACTGGGTTGTAGTCGTTGATGTACTTGGACTCTTTGTCTCTTTTTAAATTGTATGTATTTATTGGTGATTTCCTCGTCACAGTATGTCGCAGAGAAGACATCAAATTATTTACTCTTCCTTTAGAAATCACTGGTCGTGAAAAGCTGAAACGACATTTTCTGTAGAACTTGTCCTTGTCTCTGAATTTTCGACGACAGTACTTTCCACAACGATGGGATTGAAAGCGTAAAACTTGTTGCCTTAAACTGTTTTCTTCCGTAGTTTTCGGAACAGCACATGTTGAATACTCTTCAATGAAACTCATCACTGTCTCATCTGAATCTGTTCCAAATTTGGGTGCATCTTTAATCCACAACAACATATGTATGTGAGGAGCACCTCTCGCTTGATTCTCCTTTCTCCAAAAGAAATCCAAAACCTCTCCAAGGGGAGGATTTTTTTTGTTGGTAATAAAAGACATCATAGCTTCAAATCTATGATTAAAATATCTGCATACATTCACTGGATCCAAAGAACACAGTTCTCCAGGTGTTTTGAATTCTATATTTTGTATATTAGCATTGGCCTCTCGTAGAAATTGAAGTAAGTCCTCCCATGCATACTCGGCACAGCTAAGAGTGAGGAACCATGTAGGAGTTCCTAAGTTTCTTAGCATACATTTCAATTCCCCATGGCGACGGTACCAATACTCATTTGTACTTCGCTGACATGCCATGAGATTGATTAGATGAGATTCTAAAATATTATCTTGCAGATTCACTTTCTCCATAAAGTCCCTCGCCGAAACATTTTGTAGATGTGCTCCACTTTTCAGAATATGGTTTACTGCATAAGAAAGCCCAGACAAGTCACTTTCATACAGTAGATGAAACAAATAGAGAATGCATTGACGAAACCTTGCATCTTCAGCATATAATCTTACAGTTCGATATTCAGATGCAGGAATTTGAAGTGGTCGATCGTCATATCGTCCACCTCGACCTGTTGGAAATAGCTGTGAAAAACATCGAGCTTCCAAACTTTCTTCCCATACACTAATGGGACTTCCTTTTGCTGTTTCATTTGAAACAATTCAATTGCATTCCCCATTACTTCTTTGGAATGCAAAGGATGAACAGTATAATGTTCATATATTTCTTCACTTCTAGACACATCAACTTTTTCAATTTGGCCACCTGAACAATCACTGTCTTCATCTGTAGCTGTTTCCTCTGCTGCAACACATACATCTTTGTAGTACTCATTGTTTTTGACTAAATACAACGTTGCCTTTTTGACTTTCCTAACATCCACTAAATCTTGCCAGATTTTTTTACTCTTTGTTGGAACCCCATTAACTAGAATAACTAAAGGTTCCTCTTCTACTTTTTCTATACCAATTGTATCAATATTTTTTTTCAAATCTAGGGGCAAATAAACAACTCTTCCCTTTAATCCTCTCTACAAATCTGTAGGAGGCAATTTCCCTATCTTAGGCTCCATGCAAACAATTGCCTGAAAAGGAAGGACACATTGAATCAAAATAGACTCATATGTATTTAAATCCATCAATTCACGGGGAATGTCTATCAACTCCAGATTATTATGAACAGCTCTAGCAGGCATTCTGTTTTGATTTAATTTGTCATAACAATATTTACAAATACGCTGATCAGAACTCAAATCAAAATAATTCTCCACCGACAAATAAGTTGCTAAATCTTTCCACTCATAATTATCCATCTTTTCACTTTTTGCATATAAATCAACTAACCTAGCCTGAATCTTATAATGAGTCCGTCGACAACACACACAGGTAAAATTCGGCCTTTCACTTGATTTCACCTTAAACCTGGTAATTTCCTTCTCAAACTTTTCTGTATTTAAAATCTGTACATTGTCTTCCACATTACCTTGAATTGCTGTCTCAATTTCTACACTGTCCTCTTGATCAAGAAAATAGCAAACCTCAATTTCTTCACAAATCTTCTTCACATCTAATTCTGTTCCATGCAAAAGAGCACTGTTTAATAGTTTAAGCTTAAGTGCTGGACTTTTTGCATAATACAACATTCTCACTAATTTCCTCATTTTAGTATGATGCACTGCTAACATCCAAAAATGATGAAAAACACTCTGACAGACTTTTCTAGAAAGACAAGCCAGTGAATGGCCTTGCAAACCTGTGATTCCTCTCACTCTGCAAGGATCTAATTCTTGCAACAACTTCATTTTCTGCTTTAGACTTTTCTTACTATATGTACGTAAGAAATTACAAAACAAATCAATTGATTCCTGTCGCACACTACAAATACTACTACACTTCAAAGTGTACACTGGACCCTTAGTACGTCTCCCTAAAACTCCATCAGATAACACCTCTTCTGGTTCTCTAGGCACAAGTTTCTCTTTTTCAATCGGACAACCGTCTTTCACTTCATACGCTCGACCACTGGTGTCAACTGCATGCACTAAATCATTCTCCTGGAAGTAACTCTCCTCATTAAAAAATGGCTCACAACTTGAACTGTGCATCCATTCTCCAGAAAAAACTTTACAAAAATTAGTCCGATTAATTACTCTTTTCCATCTACTGTTTGATTTGAAAACATCAATTGTCATGTTAAGTGTCCTAATTCTATTGATTATTAAAATAAATAATTTTTTCTTAACTTCAAAAGCCTGATCAACAATCTTCGCTACACTTTTCTTTTTCTTATAAAAAGCAGCTCTCTGTTTACCTTTCCTAATGTTTTTTAACAAATTTAAAACCACCCTATTGCGAAACATTCGTCTACGAATGTCTCTAAACTGATTCTGCCTTCTATTCCTATACATATTATTCTCTCCTGCTCCAGTTTTAGTATTCTTTGAAGTTCTCTCCTTCCTTTTCAATTTTACTCTCTCATTTTCTTTTTCTACATGGTGTCCATTATTTTTTCTGGATGTACATATGTTGCGTAAAAAAGACTTAGTTGTCTTACCAGGAGCTTTGTTCCTGTTTTTTTAAGTATCTGTTGTGGAAGAATGCTGTAATTCCGTTGCTGTTTTTGATTTTTCCCGGTTACGTTGTTTCTTTGTCCTTTCCTTTGTGGGCATCTTTGCTTTTTCTTCAAATAACGATTTCAATCTGTGTTAAAGAAAAACAGTAGCACATTATAGACCACTATTACCAAACAACAAAGCAATGACAAAAAGCAAACGATCAATACAGGGTTTCAGATCAGGTGAGGATTCTCCAGTGGTGCACAAAAGGTGAGGACTGTATTGAAAAATATAGTGGAAGACAGCTCTGTCCACAACTACAAAGAAGATCAGACCTATGTCTAACTCCACTGCACTCTTATACACAGGCTTCACCACCTATGCTTCCCAAGAAAATATTGAGTTATATAGTTATATAGAATTGTATTTTATAAAATTGTGAAGCTCCATGAGAAAGCGTTTGCCTCAGTCTTATTCCTGTTGTGAGGCAGGTGCAAGATTTTGCCCCAGTCTTATCCCTGCTGTGAGGCAGATGATTGTAAATAGGATCTGTGCTGTGTTTCCTAAATGTGATGTCAAAAACGATTTTGGAGAAAATGATTGTTTTTTACATTTTTGATTATAATGTGGCACAGAGGTTTAAAAAGTGACGCATCTACCTACATGCATCATTTTTTAAATTTGGAGCAAAAAGGTACTTGTTTGGGTTTTCCTGGGGAGCGTAGTTGGTGAAGCTTGTGTCTAAGAGTGCAGTGGACTAGGCTTCATGAAGCATATACCTGTCTGCATTCTTAGACGCAGGTGTCAATTTGACTCTTTACAGTGATGTTAGCTGTGTTTTAAATCAGTGTAGAAATCATATTGAGTTTGTTTCCATAGAGGAATTGTATTTTGTAAAATTGTGAAGCTCCATTTGAAATTGTTTGCCTCAGTCTTACTCCTGTTGTGAGGCAGGTGCAAGATTTTGCCTCAGTCTTATCCCTGTTGTGAGGCAGATGATTGTAAATATGATCTGTGCAGTGTTTCCTAAATTTGATATCAAAAACGATTTTAGGGGAAAATAAATGTATTTTACATTTTTGAGTATAATGTGGCGCAAAGGTTTAAAAAATTACGCATACATGCGTCACTTTTTAAATATGGGGAAAAAAGGTACATGTTTGGGCTTTCCTGGGGAGCCTAGATGGTGAGGATTGTATCTAAGTGTGCAGTGGACTAGGCTTCATGAAGCATATCCCTGTCTGCATTCTTAGAGACAGGTGTCAATTTGACTCTTTACAATAATGTTACCTGTGTTTTAAATCAGTGTAGGAAGCATATTGAGTTTGTTTACATAGAGGAATTGTATTTTGTAAAATTGTGACGCTCCATGAGAAAGCGTTTGCCTCAGTCTTATTCCTGTTGTGAGACAAGTGCAAGATTTTGCCTCAAAACACCTGTGTCTAAGAATGCAGCAGAGATAGGCTTCATGAAGCCTAATCCACTGCACTCTTAGACACAAGCCTCAACACCTATGCTCCCCAGGAAAGCCCAAACAAGTACCTTTTTTTGCCCCATATTTAAAAAGTGACGCATATAGGTAGATGCGTCACTTTTTAAACCTCTGTGCCACATTATACTCAAAAATGTAAAAACCATTTATTTTCCCCAAAATCGTTTTTGACATTACATTTAGGAAACACAGCACAGATCATATTTACAATCATCTGCCTCACAGCAGGGATAAGACTGAGGGAAAATCTTGCACCTGCCTCACAACAGGAATAAGAGTGAGGCAAACGCTTTCTCATGGAGCTTCACAATTTTACAAAATACAATTCCTCTATGCAAACAAACTCAATATGCTTCCTACACTGTTTTAAAACACAGCTAACATCATTGTAAAGAGTCAAATTGACACCTGTGTCTAAGAATGCAGACATGGATATGCTTCATGAAGCCTAGTCCACTGCACACTTAGATACAATCCTCACCACCTAGGCTCCCCAGGAAAGCCCAAACATGTACCTTTTTTACCCATATTTAAAAAGTGATGCATGTATGCGTAATTTTTTAAACCTTTGCGCCACATTATACTCAAAAATTTAAAATCCATTTATTTTCCCCAAAATCGTTTTTGACATCACTTTTAGGAAACACAGCACAGATCATATTTACAACCATCTGCCTCAGAGCAGGGATAAGACTGAGGCAAAATCTTGCACATGAAGCTTCGCAATTTTACAAAATACAATTCCTCTATTCAAACAAACTCAATATGCTTCCTACTCTGAGTTAACACAGCTAACATCATTGTAAAGAGTCAAATGTATTTCTATTAAACATGCACACATTCTTTATTCCTTTTAAAAAATGTAAAAACTATTTTTATGCTTCATGAAGGCTAGTCCACTGCACTTTTAGACACAAGCCTCACTACCTACGCTCCCCAGGAAAGCCCAAACATGTACCTTTTTGCACCATATTTAAAAAGTGACACATGTAATTAGATGCGTCACGTTTTAAACCTTCGCGCCACAATATACTCAAATATGTAAAAAACATTCATTTCCCCCAAATCGTTTTTGACATCAAATTTAGGAAACACAGCACAGATCCTATGTACAACCATCTGCCTCACAGCAGGGATAAGACTAAGGCAAAAGCTTGCACATGAAGCTTCACAATTTTACAAATTACAATTCCTCTATGCAAACAAACTCAATATGCTTCCTACACTGAGTTAACACATGTAACATCATTGTAAAGAGTCAAATTCACACCTGTGTCTAACAGTGCAGTCAGGGATAGGCTTCATGAAGTCTAGTCCACTGCACTCTTAGACACAAGCCTCACCACCTACGCTCCCCAGGAAAGCCCAAACATGTACTTTTTTGCACCATATTTAAAAAGAGACACATGTAATTAGATGCGTCACATTTTAAATCTCTGCGTCACAATATACTCAAATATGTAAAAAACATTCATTTCCTCAAAATCGATTTTGAAATCACATTTAGGAAACACAGCACAGATCCTCACAGCAGGGATAAGACTAAGGCAAAAGCTTTCACATGAAGCTTCACAATTTTACAAAATACAATTCCTCTATGCAAACAAACTCAATATGCTTCCTACACTGAGTTAACACATGTAACATCATTGTAAAGAGTCAAATTCACACCTGTGTCTAACAGTGCAGTCAGGGATAGGCTTCATGAAGCCTAGTCCACTGCACTATTAGACACAAGCCTCACCACCTACGCTCCCCAAGAAAGCCCAAACATGTACCTTTTTGCACCATATTTAAAAAGAGACACATGTAATTAGATGCGTCACTTTTTAAACCTCTGTGCCACAATATACTCAAATATGTAAAAACATTAATTTCCCCAAAATCGTTTTTAACATCACATTTAGGAAACACAGCACAGATCCTATGTACAACCATCTGCCTCACAGCAGGGAAAAGACTAAGGCAAAAGCTTTCACATGAAGCTTCACAATTTTACAAATTACAATTCCTCTATGCAAACAAACTCAATATGTTTCCTACACTGAGTTAACACAGGTAACATCATTGTAAAGAGTCAAATGTATTTCTATTAAACATGCACACATTCTTTATTCCTTTTTAAAAATGTAAAAACAATTTTTTACCCCCAAAATCGTTTTTTACATCACATTTACAAAACACAGCACAGGTCCTACGTAGAAGCATTCCATGTCACGACTAACAATTCACAATTTTACAAAATACAATTACTCTATGCAGTAACAACTTTTTACCAAGCATTATCAAAAAGCATGACACAAAGCAACATGTAAAGACCACAATTTCCTTCCAAATCTTCTCCATAGAGTATACAAGTCTCTATGTATATTAAATGAATCATAACTCACCTTTACAAATGCTTTAGGAGATTCACAACAGTGTCAGATACACACACCAATATTTCTTTAGCAGAGCAAAAGGTATGTTCTCCAGGCACTGCAAACCATAAAGGCACAGAAAACCTCTAATTCTACACAGATATCCCTTTTTGTTAACCAATTAAAACTCTTCCCTCTCTATTTTCAAACCAACACCCTTCCCCCCCTCAGCCATTTCTGCCTGTTACCATAGCAACTCCCTCCTCACTGAGCTCCCAGGGTTAAAAGTTTATTCTACAATGTTGCAAATCACCTCTGCAAGGATGGTTGACCTGCAAATACACCAGCTTATCTGGTGTAAGGTTTTCTTAAATAACTTTTTTTTAACCATTCAAATTACTTCTTACACAGAACACAACCATGCACCCTAACTTTCAGTTTTGACCTATCTCATTCTACCAATCATTGCTTGTGATTCAAGAGCACTGAAACTCCACAGGTTTTTTTTGCAAACTCCTATTATTCCAACTGCCATTTCTTTTCCACACTTCATCTAACTGCACCAGAATCTCCTCTGACCGTGTATTCTGTCTGGATTATTGGACATAGCTATATCCACTGGGCTCAAAGGTATGCTAGTACCAGAAATTTACACAACCTTGATTTATCAAACGTGAACATAAAATGGATTGGCCACAGAGGATTAAAATTAACCCTGGGCGTAGTGGGCGTAGTGGGGCTCCGCGGAGCTACGCGGAGAGGGCGAGAAGCTACGCCCACTCCCGCACTCCGCGTAGCCCCACTACGCACCTCCCTCCCGCTCTCCCCTACATCCATTATTTAAGCAACAAACCTTAATAAAACTGTTTTAAAGCACTTACCGTGTCCGGGGGCTCGTCCGGGGCTCCCTCTGGGAATAGCGTCGTCCTGGATACCAATGCGCATGCGCGGCCTCCCGCGCATGCGCATTGGTATCCAGGAAAGGACGCAATTCCCAGAGGGAGCCCCGGACGAGGTTTTTTAAATGCTGATTCCTAACTATATAAGGCCTGAAACCTATGGTTTTTTCAGTGAATATATATATATATATATATATATATATATATATATATATAATATATATATATATATATGACCTACTGGCGATAGCCAGTAGGTATATATAGTTAGGACCTAGCTACCATAGGAAATCCGCAACATTCTATTGGAAATAACTTTGGCGCCGGTGGAGGAACTTGCGTGTAATTTTCCAAAATTTAGGCCAGCTCCGCTGCGCTCCTTCCCTGGAAGTTTCGGGGGGATTCGTCAAGTGGAGGCCGAGAAAAAAGGGGGGTCCCAAAACATGTTTTCCCCATGTTAATTTCCATAGGACGAATTGATAAGGCTACAGACCGAACCGCTGAATGGAATTACACCAAACTTTGCAAAATTGTAGGGACTGGTACGCAGAAGTGCCTTCGCTATATTTGGTGAAAATTGCTCCAGTGGTTTTTACGAAAATTAACTTCAAAAACACATATATATCTATATGAGCTCACCGTACGCTTAACCGTACGCTAACCCGTACGCACACCGTACGCGTACGTACGCGTATGTGCGCGTACCTCTCCGTGCACGAGCTGCATGCTGATTGGCTGCCACTGTCTGTCAACACTCCAAAACAGAAATTGTGGGCAGCCATCTTGTGCCTCGGTAGAGTGAGGTACGGTAAAGCAGAAAAACAATTGTGTAGAACTCAAAAAGGGGGCAGGGTAGAAGCACCCTGACCCCCTAGGCCTGCTCAGGGGGTCCCACAAGGACCCCCAAGGCAAAAAATGTTTTAAAAAGTCACGGGGTACGCGTACCGTACGTATACGTACGCGAACGGTACGCGTACGTACGTGCAAGGTACGCGTACCCCGCGATTTAAAAAAATATATATATTTTTTTTTTGGGCCTGGAGGGTCCTTGTGGAACCCCCTGAGCAGGCCTAGGGGGTCAGGGTGCTTCTACCCTGCCTCCTTTGCGAGTTTTCCACCTTTGTTTCACTGGTTTCTTGTGCCTTGGTTCTACCGAGGCACAAGATGGCTGCCAACACTTCCTGGTTTGGAGTGTTGACAGACAGTGGCAGCCCATGAGCATGCCTTCCCGAGAAAGCTGCATGCTCATTGGCTGTCAACACTTCTAACCAGGAAGTGTTGGCATCCATCTTGTGCTCGGTAGAGTGAGGTACAGGAAAGCCGAAAAACAAACGTGTGGAACACAAAAAGGGGGCAGGGTAGAAACACCCTGACCCCCTAGGGCTGCTCAGGTGGTCCCACTAGGATATTAATATATCCGCTAATAGAATTAGAATTTAAAAAACCTTGCAAATTCACTGAAAAAAACATAGGTTTAAGGCCTTATATAGTTAGGAATTAGCATTTAAAAACCTTTGAAATTCACTGAAAAAACCATAGGTTTCAGGCCCTATATAGTTTGGAATTAGCATTTAAAAAACCTTTGAAATTCACTGAAAAAACCATAGGTTTCAGGCCTTATATAGTTAGGAATTAGCATTTAAAAAACCTTGCAAATTCACTGAAAAAACCATAGGTTTCACACCTTATATAGTTAGGAATTAGCAATTTTTTTAAATGCTAATTCCTAACTATATAAGACGTGAAACCTATGGGTTTTCCAGTGAATATATATTACCTACTGGCGGTCGCCAGTAGGTATATATAGTTAGGATTTTTTCTCTATGGGTTTTTTGAAAATTCTATGTCTAATAACTTTGGCGTTTGTGGACGGAATCGGCTGAAATTTTCAGGAAAATGGCACATTTTGTTTCTGAGCAGCCCTTGAAAATTTGGGGGGGGTTCGTCCAGTGGGGGCCGAGAAAAAAGGGGGTCCCAAAACGTGTTTTTAACATTGAGTTTTCCATAGGGCGGTTGGCCTCACTTTTAGCCCGAACGGCTGAATGGATTTGCACGAAACTTGGCAAAATTGTAGGGACTGGTAGCCCGATGTGCCTTTTGTAGGTCTCAATATATGTGCTCCAGTGGATTTTGAGAAATTAACGTTTAAAAAAAGATATATATCTGTAACAGCGGACCGGTTAGCGCTCTGGTTCGCGGACTTTTCGCGCAACGGAGCTTTGTGAAGCGAAGCTGATTGGTTCTCCGGCGTCTGTCAACATTCCAAACAGTCCGTAGCGGCCGCCATCTTGTCTCTCGGTAGGATCGAGAGACAAGAGGAGGTCAAAACAAAGGGGGAAATAACTATAAGGGGGCATAGTAGATCCTCGCTGACCCCCTAGGTTTGATGTGGAGGTTTTAAAAGGGCCCCGCGGGGCAAAAAAAAAACAAAATAATAATAATCGAACGGCTGAATGGATTTGCACGAAACTTGGCAAAATATTAGGGACTGGTAGCCCGATGTGCCTTTGCTAGGTCTCAATATATGTGCTCCAGTGGATTTTGAGAAATTAACGTTGAAAAAAAGATATATATCTGTAACAGCGCTCCGCTTCGCGTACTTTTCGCGTTACGGAGCTTTGCGAAGCTGATTGGTTCTCCGGCGTCTGTCAACATTCCAAACAGTCCGTAGCGGCCGCCATCTTGTCCCTCGGTAGGATTGAGAGACAAGAGGAGGCCAAAGCGAAGGGGGAAATGACCATAAGGGGGCATAGTAGATCATTCCTGACCTCTTAGGTTTGATGTACCATTTTGCCAAGTTTGGTGTAATTCCGTTCAGCCATTCAGGCTGTAGACGTATGTAAATGTCCTATGGAAAATTGCATGGGGAAAACACATTTGAAAGTGTTGAAATTTAGAACCAATTAAAATGTTACTTTGGTTTTGTATTTGTGTGTGATGAAAGTTAATTGGTTATGTATATATGTCAAATGAGAGGAAACCACAGCCATTTTGTGATACTACTGTCTGAGGTACATTTGTGAGGAATTTTTGGTGGTGAATTTCTGGTGTTTGATTTACACAGTACTAACACTTCTGCTACTTTTAAAAAGGTGAGTTGTTAATTTGTAAGGGGAACTATGTTGTACACTTGAAGATAATTTGAAAAATGTTTTCTGTTATTTATTTGCAGTCCTTCTGTTATACTAAATACTTGATGAAGTTAGTTTTATATTATGTATTACTAAAAACGATAAATGAAAGTGATTATTTTTTTCTGCAATTTACAGCAAGCAATTTCAAAATAAAATGGCTCACAATGAAGAGACCGTGGCAATTTCTTTTGAATTGTCCACTACATTGATTGAAATTGAGAGCACCAATAATGAAATATTGTCACAAGGAGGACATGACTTGTATGATTCCATTAGATTGATTGAAATGGACAGCACCAAGAATGAAATATTGTCACAAGGAGATGACTTGAATGATTCCACTACATTGATTGAAATTGAGAGCACCAATAATGAAATATTGTCACAAGGAGGAGATGGCTTGTATGATTCCATTAGATTGATTGAAATGGACAGCACCAATAATGAAATATTGTCACAAGGAGGAGATGACTTGAATGATTCCACTACATTGATTGAAATTGAGAGCACCAATAATGAAATATTGTCACGAGGAGATGACTTGAATGATTCCACTACATTGATTGAAATGGACAGCACCAATAATGAAATATTGTCAGAAGGAGGAGATGACTTGAATGATTTTTTTGATCAATCTCTTGATGGCGAATTTATCGAGTGTTTGGAGACCATAGAGTTACAAGAATCATCATTGCAGACTTTTAATGAGGAGATTCCAGATGAGATGATTGAAGAGGAAATTACTGATGAGGACATGTTACTAGTTGTTTCAAATTTAGAAAATTCTGAAGAATAAATTTATATTTAGAAATCAAAAATTGTTTGAGACATTATTTATTTTTATTTTTAATTTATGAGGTTGTAGCGAAGTGATTGTAGTATAAAATGAGACTTATAGTATAGAGTGCAACATTTTTATGTTACATGGTAAGTTTACTCATATTTACTTCCCTTCTGCCACTATATTATCTCCAATGTGTATTTGACATGTCTTCTTCATCTCCGGCCTCCTTTCTCTCACTGTGTGTCTCCGATGCATCTTATCGCTGGTATTTTGTGTAATTACAGAAGAGAGTAAAATAAAATAGTTCGGAACGTGAAAAGGGGGCAAAGTAGAGTACTCCTCACCCCCTAGGCCTTTTTAGGCGGTCCCAAAAGGATCAGTTTCTGCTTTCCTGAGAGATTATGGTATGAGTTCCATATACCACAATAACTTGCATTACAACATGCAAGATATCTATCTCCTATTACCAACTTTTGGAGATATTCGCGCTAAGCGCGAATATCTCCAAAAAGTAACACCTGCCCTGAGCAGTTCTTAGCCATGTTATCCAATGGGAGGTGGATAACATGGCTAAGAGTATTAGCTCGGTAATGCATGAATATCGCTGACTTTTTAGCGATATTCATGCATTGCGGCCGTTTATTATCGCATTTGCGATAAACCTTGATAATAGTAAGGTTTATCTTCGATAATTTCTGACGATGCTTAGTGGTAAAAAATTGGTTGGTAAGCATCGTTAGCGATAAATATCGCTTAACTTTGGTAATATGCCCCAACGTCTGTTAACGTTCGATTCGAAGGAAATGAGGAAGTGTTGAAAAACATTGTCTGCGCCATCTTGCCTTTTTTGAAATGCCACACTTTTGTCGTGCACGGCAGCCATTTTAGATGTCTTGACCAGACCCACTCTCTGCACGCTGTCGATTCGTAGCATGGCTCCTCACCCTCGTAAGCATCTCCCCCAGGCACTGGTCACCACCGCTCTCTGTCTTATGCATGGGCAATAAACCTTCCCCCATCTGCGCTGCTCTTCCCTGAGAATCACACTCTGTGCCCGCCCGACACCTCCCTTTCGCCCTATTCACTACCGCACCCTCTGACACTCCTCTTCCTCTGTGTCCGAATGTCCAGGCCGGTCCTAGGCTATCAGCTAGCCCTGCAGATGTAGTTTATGGCCCCAGCTGTAAAGAATCACCCCTCTTCAAAGGAGTTATAGTAGATCAAGGCCCACACCCGATGTGATCCGTCACAGCACACGCGTTCCTACTATCTGAAAACCATCCTGTATTGTGATTGGGGAGGGGACCGAGCCTGAAGCGGAAGATTCCAGGAATGACTCTTTGTACATCAAAGTTTTTACAATTATGTGTCACATTAAAAATATATAGCACTCCAACAAAGTAGTAGGAATATAAAACTTTAATAACATATAAATATATACAACAAAACAAAAACAGTAAAAACATTTAAACAACGAAGAGACCGTGGCAATTTCTTTTTAATTATCCAATAGATTTATTGAAATTGACAGCACCAATAATGAAATATTCTTGTCAGTAGCGGTCTGTTGTGCGAATAGTTCCAAGGCAGCAGAACGCGCTGAAATCTAGATGGCACGAAAGTGATGTCTAGTAAGTTGCCGCCCAGCAAAAAACGGCGTGGGGCGCCGCGGGGGTGAGTGAGTCCAGTAGGCACCACAGCTATTCTTACCGGCATTGCAGAATTACTGCTGGGGACAATGCCTGTGCTGTAGCAGGGTCACAGCAGAAACAAAAAGGATTCTGTTGAAGATGTTGTTGGTTTTCAATTTGAAAACAGTTCTGGTGTCAACTGCTATGCTAATGTAGTGGTTAATGTTTTGTTTTCTCTAGAAAATGTAAAAGAGGGGGAGGCAGTCCAAAGTTCCGTTAAAAGGGCAAAGGAAAGGATCGGTGGTTTGAACTATCAGTCAAAAAGGGGAGGGGGTGCAATAATTTTTCCTACCGGGTCACACTGTGCTTTCACCGGAAGTAAGGTCTGCAGGATTGTAGTAATTCAAAGTGAGGCTGGCGCCAGCATGGGAGCGCCGACGTCCCGCGGATACAGTTACGTCACTCCACGGGCGATCATGGCAGTCATTCCCCATCGGGGGTCGGAGACTCCCGCGGCTCCTCTAGAATCTTCAAGGTCGTGGAGGACTACGGTGGTGGAGTCAACCAGTGACCGGGCCATTTCTTTATGTTGGGCCCGCTCTTGCCAGGTCGACCGCCATTTTGAGAGTTCGGCAGCTACCGGCGATCGCGGGGTCACATGAGCGGACGGGCTCCACCCTGCCGGGCGAGACGTTGCAGCATGGCCACAGTGGAAGAACCGTTATCTAGGTCGTTCCGAAACTGTGCAGCACTGTAGTTGTTAGGATGCCACCGCCTGGAGCGCTGAGGGTGCAGCTGGGAAGCCTCCACCTGGGGAGGCGGGAGAGGCCTGTTCGCACCGTCTCTCCCTCCCAGTGCACCCCACGGCGTCTCGCTTGAGATTTGTTATGGCCGGACCAGGCGATGAGGACGAGGGGGGGGTCGGAGGCATGTGCAAGACATCCCCCTCCAGTGTTGTCGCAGCCATTATAAAAGAAAGAAGTGTCCCGTCCGTCTTCGGGCCGGGCTTCCGGTGGATGTCGGCCGGACGCCCCTGGCTCTGGCCCCATGAACGGGTTTCTTGGTTTATCGGCTGCAGCCGGATCCCGTCGGCCTCGGCCCCCCGACCGTTGGTGGTCGGACCGGAAGAGCATGTGGCGGGACTACCTGCAACTCTCAAGGGCCACCGCGGCCGGACTGGGAGAGAGAGGGGAGGGTCGAGGAGACATTCCCCCCCCCTGCAACTGTTCAGCGTTGTAAAGGCAATCCCCTGGCCGGGTCCCGCTGGTCTCGGCCTCTCCTCCGGCTACACCCTACGTTAGGATCTCCTGGCCGAGGCGTGGCAGCAGGACCTGCCTTATATGGGCTGCTCCCGGCTGGGCGTAGCCGGAACCCTGCCCCACCTTGGAAGTTTCCAGAGTGGGGGTGGATGTTCTACTGACTTGCATTTTCCCTAGTCTATCGATTTTTTGGGCGTGGCAGGCGGTGGGACAGCGAGGGGTGATTTGGTTTCTCTTACTGTTTTTCTGGTCTCTCACCACTGGCATATTTTAACGTTTTCTTGTTTCTAGGACATTAATAGGTTTTATCATTACGTTATGTTATCGTTTCTTTGTTCGTTGTTTAATAAAAGTTCATGTTCATCAGTGGCCTACTGATTTTCGTTTTCCTATTTTTTTCTTTCCAGGTTGTTTCATGGTAAAGTTTCTGTTAACAGGATACAGTGATCACTTCGTTATTATTGCATATGTCCTTTTCACTAGGGGTGCTCTCTGGTCGGGCCAGATGACGTATCTCTAGTAAATGGTCCGGGTGAAAAAGGTGCATCAATCAGTGGGGAGTAGATAGGCATGACAGATTACAACGGGGGAGAACGGTCCGCATTACGTACCCTTTCACTACTTGCAAAGATTTTCCTACGTTTATTTGCAAACAGGGAATACCTCCAAAAAGAACTAATTCCCAAACAGTCAATGTTCGGACAATCAATCAATCAATGAGGAATGAAATAGGTACGACGTGTTAAAGGCTTGCGTTACCTACCCTTCACTATCTGCAAAGGGAGATAGAATATTCCTATTCTTCCTCGTTTGCAGGTAGAGAAGATCGTTAAGAGAATTAACTTCGAACAATTCAATGCTCGATTGAAACAATCAACAAGGGGTACTGTGAACACAAATGAACGCCGCTTATATACATACGCATTGCTATTTTCAACAGGTTGTTCCTAATGTTTCTATTTTAGCGAGGTCAAAAGAGATCCCATTAGTGGCCTACTGATTTTGCTCGATTCCTTTTGTTTTTTTACACGATTTTTCGCTATCTGCAAAGACTAAACAGAGTATTGCGACTCTGTGCTTGTTTGTAAATAGAGAATGAACCAAAGAGAACAATCAATCAAATGGAGAGAGAAGCAGGCACGACGGATTACAAAGGGGGAAAGGGCTGCGTTAACTACCCTTCACTATCTGCAAAGAGAGAGTACTCCTAATAGAAATGAGGGGTGGGGGGCAGCAATCAAAGCAGATCAGTGTGCATAAACACGAAAAAAAAATTCTTACCACGTACTTGACATTCGACAGCTTATGATATTTGCTATTAAAAAACCATTGAAATTCACTGAAAAAACCATAGGTTATAGACCATATATAGTTAGGAATTAGCATTTACAAAACCTTGAAAATTCACTGAAAAAACCATAGGTTATAGACCATATATAGTTAGGAATTAGCATTTAAAAAACCTTATTTTACTCACACAAAACCATTGAAATTCCATATATAGTTAGTTGCACTAACTATATATTGCGCACCCGCAATCCACTGCTGATGATGTCACATATTACATCATTCATGACATGGTCAGTGACATCACTGATGACATCACTGATGACATCTCAAATGACATCACTGATGACATCACTGATGACAACATCCAGTGACTATGTTTCTGTAAAGTTAAAATATGTCTTACATATTGAAGAATGAGTGGATGTATAAGTGTCTGGACGAAGGATTTAGTAGGTGCATGACTGAATGTATGAGTGAGTGATTAAATGTGTCTCACTGAGTGCATGGGTTAGTGACTAAACTGTCTTAATTTGTGCATCATTATGTCTGTTGTTCTGTAAACTGCTGCATGTGTTGATCAGTAGCTATATGAGTAACTATATGGGTTATTGATTGATTGCCCAAGTATTTGCATGGGAGACTGAGTGTGTGTGTGGCTGGATGGGAGGTGTGTGACTCTGTACAGATCAATGTGTACTTGTATCAATGATTGTATAAGAGAGTAAGTATGTGTTAGTATATGGTTGAAAACGTAAGGTGCTCTATGTTTAACTGTATAGAGTAGAAAATGGAAGTGTGATTGATTCTTTACAGGACTGACTAGGTGTGTGAGTAACTCCATGGATGAGTGGCAGAGTGTGAGTGTCTGTATAGGTGTATGAGTGCATATGATTGTGTTGTAAACATGAGTGATTGTATGTATGAATGATTGTATGGGTGAATGAGTGAATGTGTGTGTAGACGTAGGAATCAGTGAGTACGTATGTAGTAACTAGTATTGGTGTGTCAATGGTTTCAAAAATTATACTCTGTTTTTAACACTGGGTGAAACAGAGGTTATATTAAAATGTGAGGAGATGCATTGTATTGTCACATGAATGATATCATCAGTGATGTGATCATTGATGTCAAGTGAGATGTCATCAGTGATGTCATTTGAGATGTCATCAGTGATGTCATCAGTGATGTCACTGACCATGTCATGAATGATGTAATATGTGACATCATCAGCAGTGGATTGCGGGTGCGCAATATATAGTTAGTGCAACTAACTATATATGGAATTTCAATGGTTTTGTGTGAGTAAAATAAGGTTTTTTAAATGCTAATTCCTAACTATATATGGTCTATAACCTATGGTTTTTTCAGTGAATATATATATATATATACATATACATATATATATATATATATATTTTATGGCAGGATCTGCGCTCCCTGCGCGTACTTTGCCGTTTTTAAAAAAAGATAACGTTTTTGGGGGCCCTGGGAGTCCTTGTGGAACCGACTAAGCAGGTCTAGAGGGGCAGAGTATTTTAATCCTGCCCCATTTATACATTTTGCACACTTATTCCACTAACTTCTTCAGATCCCTGAACCTCCATCACTGTCCAGTATCACCGTCGACAGAAGTAAAGAACTTGCCAAATTCTTTGAATCTAAAATCACCACCATCCTGGACTCACTTCCACAACCCAGTCAACTAACGTGCTGGGACACGATCGCACCTGACACTAGCTCAGTAAGCACCCCTGGCCCGTCTCTTAACGCCTTTAGAGCAGTCACACTGGATGAAGTCGAAAAGACCCCGGCCAAAATGAAAAGTGGCTCCCCCCTAGATCCCGCACCCATGAGATTTCTCAAATCAGTCGCCCCAGTGATTGTCCCCTCAGTTATGGAGCTGATCAATGCCTCTCTGTCTCAAGGCTTGGTCCCTCCTAGCTGGAAGGGAGCGGTGGTCAAGGCCCTGCTAAAAAAGCCCCAACTAGACCCTTCTGACCTAGCCAACTACAGACCAATCTCGCTCCTTCCTGGCATCAGCAAAATTGCCGAAAAACTGGTCAACGCCCAGCTGTCCCACTTTCTCGAATCAAACAATCTGCTGCGTCAGTCTCAAACGGGGTTTCGCCCTGGCCAGGGCACGGACACCGCCCTCCTCGCTGTCATCGAGGAGGCAAGGTGCATTTTGGATTCGGGGGGATCAGTGGCAGTGATCCTCCTGGACCTTAGTGTAGCCTTTGATACGGTGGACCACCGTGTCCTGCTCCATCGGCTGGCTAAGGCAGGACTCGGGGGCACAGCGCTGGCCTGGTTAGAGTCTTTCCTCTCGGGCCGCTCTTTTCAGGTCTGGGATGGCTGCTCCCGGTCGGACTCTCTTCCTCTGATCAATGGGGTCCCCCAGGGCTCTTCACTGAGCCCTACCCTTTTTAATGCCTATATGGCCCCTTTGGAAGATGTAGTGGCCCCCTTTGAAATTAAGATTGTGAGCTATGCGGACGACACGCTACTGGTCGTCTCGCTCTCACATCTAGACCAGCGCCCAGACAGTCTATTGCACTGCCTCCAGAAGATCCACCAGTGGATGTGCGAATCTTCACTTAAGCTCAATGGGTCCAAAACAGAGGTTATGCTGATGGGCAAGAAATGGACAACAGTCCCAGCATCTGTTTGGCCCGACTCCATGGGTGAGGTGCCCACCCCCAGAAAAGAACTTAAGAGTCTGGGGGTCTGGCTTGAACCAGACCTAACCATGAAAACCCAGGCTACTAAAACAGCCGGTATCTGCTTTGGACTCATGCGGTCAGTCCGCAAGATTCTTCCCCTGCTCCCCCCTCTCTCCAGAAAACTACTGATTCAAGGACTGGTTCTTGCCCGACTGGATTACAGTAACACTGTGTATCTAGGAGCCCCCGAATCCACCCTGGGTAAGCTGCAACGAACCCAAAATGCAGCTGCTCGGATGTTGCTTGGTCTCCCCTCCAGATCCTCCGCAAGACCCGCCCTTAAAGCTCTCCATTGGTTGCCAGTACGAGAGAGGATTGAGTTCAAGGCTATGTGCATTGCTCACAGGCTCCTAAATGGACAGGGCCCCTCCATCCTAGAAGAAATGGTTACCCCGTACAAAGCCCTGAGGTCCCTGCGATCGGACAGTGAACGACTGGCGAATGTTCCCAAGTTTAGGAGGGCACGCACCGGAGGCCATCGTTTCTCAGTAAAGGCAGCCTCCCGTTGGAACTTGCTCCCCCGCAGTCTGCGATTGGAACCATGCTACCTTCGCTTTCGAAAACAACTGAAAACGCTGCTTTTCCCCAAATAAAGAGTCCCGCTCCTCCTCTTTCCCCCTTTCTCCCCTCTTAGCCATCCTACAGTCTATAGCGCGGGGATGCCCTCGGGTCACCAGGCGCTCTACAAATCCTTAAATAAATAAAAAATAATAAATAAATAGTTCTTCAGCCTCGCATCTACCAAGGCACAAAATGGCTGCCAACACTTCCTGGTTTTGAATGTTAACAACCACTTGACAGCCAATTAGCAATCAGCGCGCGATTGGGACTGTGCGCTTAGGGTGCGCTCAGGATGCGCAGATATATATGTACAATTAAATGTCATTTTCTCAGGAACGACTGAACGGATTTACACCATTTAAGCAAAAGGTACCAGTCTGAACCAAGGACTACCTCTCTGCAAAATTTGGTGTAATTCCATTCAGCAGTTCGGGCTGTAGCCGCGATGAACGGTTCCTACGGAAAATTGCATTGGGAAAACACGTTTTGGGACCCCCTTTATTCTCGGCCACCGTTTAACGATTCACCCCGAGACTCTCAGGATACGAGCAAACCGGAGCTGGCCATTAGTTTTGAACATTTCGCAAAGATTTGTCAACTGGTGCCAAAGTTATTCCAAATAGAATGTTGCGGATTTCCTGTGGAAAATAGGTCCTAACTATAACTACCTACTGGCGACCGGCAGTAGGTTATATATATATATATATATATATATATATATATATATATATATGTAAATTATTGGACATGTGCGTATTCAAATCCAACATTGTGTATATATATATATATATAAATAAATATACTCGTTAATGTTGCAAAGTGAACCAACTCCTCCCACCTCCCTCCACCCACTTCCCAGTCTGCCATCCTGACACCAACTGTCCATCCTAATATATGTAGACTACTGTCTCTATGCGTCCTTTCCTAATGTTGCAAAGTGAACCAACTCCTCCCCCCTCCCTCCACCCACTTCCCGGTCTGCCATACTGGCACCAACTGTCCATCCTAATATATGTAGACTATTGTCTCTATGCGTCCCTTGTAGTTTTTGCGCAGCAACCAAATCGATAGGGTCTGTTCGGCCTTTTGATTAAAATACGCGCGTATTGGACACGCGCGTATTCTAATCCCACGTTGTGTATATATAAACACGCACTTAATCAAATCCAATGTTGTGTCAAAATTTCAAATCAATCGGTGAAGAACTTTCAGAGATTTAAGATTTTGAAGAATGGAACATTGACATTTTTATGTGTCTGTTCGGGCTTTCGATTAAAAACACAAGCATATTCGACTCGCGCGTATTGGAATCCAACGATGTGTATATAAAAACACCCCACTATTCAAATCCATCGTTGTGTCAAAATTTAAAAGCAATCAGTGAAGAACTTTCAGAGATTTGTGATTTTGAACAAACGAACATTTAATTTTTTTATATTTATTTACATATATACATACAGATTACCTACTGGCAGTCGCCAGTAGGTAGTTATAGTTAGGACCAAGTTTCCATAGGAAGAGCATTTTTTGTTTTGCTTATAACTTTGGTGTTGTTTGATGAATCTTCATGATATTTTCTAGACTAATCCCTTGTTCATATCAGCTCTTATGTTGAAAGTGTGGGGGTGATTCATCAAGGGGGGGCTGAGAAAAAAAGGGGGTCCGAAAACGGGTTTTCTCTATGTTAATTTCCATAGGAAACTTTAGACAAGGCTACAGGTCAAACAGGTGAATGGAATTACCCCAAATTTGGCAAGGAGAAGGGTCTTGGTCTAGAAAGCACGCTTTTGTTTATTTGGTGTGAATCCGTTCAGTAGTTTTTGAGAAATATCAAAATTTACAGATATCGATATTTGGGAATTCTGCCAACTGATTAGCTGAGGCGTTACGAGCACGAGCTTGCTCCTTATTGGTTGCGAGCGCTTTGAGCAGTTGCAACTAAGAAGTGCTGACCACCATTCTGTGATTCAGTTGAAGCGAGTAAGGGCAAAACAGGGTGAAGAAAGTGGGAAAGAGGAGGGTACAAGCACGGTAACCTATGTGGGGTGTGCTATGGAGGGGGTGCAAAGCAAAGTATTCACCCCTATTGGTGTGAAAGTGTTGGGCTACGGAGATTTAGTGAGGTATTGCCTAGAGTCTGATGTTGCTAAGGTGAGCAGGAGCGGGACTCGGGGAATAAAGTGAGAGCCCAAATTGTGTGTCCTATGCTGTGAAATCATGTGCCATGGCTGCTGCACTACACCTTGGAAGTATTGTCAGCATGTGCTTATATGTACTAGGACGAACTACTGGCCCGTACCGGTCTGAAAGTGCTGGGGTACGGAAAATATGTCAGGTATTGTCTAGAGTCTCATGGTGCTAAGTTGAGCTGCTGCCGGATTTGAGGATGAAAGCCTGAGCCCAAACTGGGTGTCATATGCTGTGAAGTCATGGGATCTGGCCGCTGTGCCACATTTGTCCAAGTAGTGTCAGCATGTAGTTATACCTACTCGGAGGAACTTTTATTTCGAACATTGTAACTTGTGTATGGTGCTTAGGGGGTGTTATACATAGTGCAAATGTAAATTAGAAATGGGGGTGGGGTCGCACACTACTCACACACCAGCGGTATCGCCCCTAAGGACTATGGTTAATGTAGTTACGTGTTCCGCGATGCATCTTCTTTCGATTCTCTGCTATCTTCGCTGTCTTCGCCATCCCTGGACACGTGTTTCGGGGTATCACCCCTCGTCAGCAGGGATAGGCCGTGTTCTGGGGTTGCCGGTGGCTGCCAAATATCTGCCAAGTTTAGTACCACTCAGGCGCGCAGGTGCGGGGTCCCAGGCTCGTCAGCCAACTGCTCGAGGGAGCTTTAACATTACGAATGGGGGTGGGGTCGCACACTACTCACACACCAGCGGTATCGCCCCTAATGACTATGGTTAATGTAGTTAGGTGTTCCGCGATGCATCTTCTTTCGATTCTCTGCTATCTTCGCTGTCTTTGCCATCCCTGGACACGTGTTTCGGGGTATCACCCCTCGTCAGCAGGGATAGGCCGTGTTCTGGGGTTGCCGGTGTCTGCCAAATATCTGCCAGGTTTAGTACCACTCAGACGTGCAGGTGCGGGGTCCCAGGCTCATCAGCCAACTGCTCGAGGGAGCTTTAACATTACAAATGGGGGTGGGGTCGCACACTACTCACACACAAGTGGTATCGCCCCTAAGGACAATGGTTAATGTAGTTACGTGTTCCGCGATGCATCTTCTTTCGATTCTCTGCTATCTTCGCTGTGTTCACCATCCCTGGACACGTGTTTCGGGGTATCACCCCTCGTCAGCAGGGATAGGCCGTGTTCTGGGGTTGCCGGTGGCTGCCAAATATCTGCCAGGTTTAGTAAGCCTCAGGCGCGCAGGTGCGGCGTCCCAGGCTCGTCAGCCAACTGCTCGAGGGAGCTTTAACATTACAAATAGGGGTGGGGTTGCACACTACTCACACACCAGCGGTATCGCCCCTAAGGACTATGGTTAATGTAGTTACGTGTTCCGCGTTGCATCCTCTTTCGATTCTCTGCTATCTTCGCTGTCTTCGCCATCCCTGGACACGTGTTTCGGGGTATCACCCGTCGTCAGCAGGGATAGACCGTGTTCTGGGGTTGCCGGTGGCAGCCAAATATCTGCCAGGTTTAGTACCACTCAGGCGCGCAGGTGCGGGGTCCCAGGCTCATCAGCCAACTGCTCGAGGAAGCTTTAACATTACAAATGGGGTTGAGGTCACACAATGCTCACACACCAGCGGTATCGCCCCTAAGGACTATGGTTAATGTAGTTACGTGTTCCGCGATGCATCTTCTTTCGATTCTCTGCTATCTTTGCTCTCTTCGCCATCCCTGGACACGTGTTTTGGGGTATCACCCCTCGTCAGCAGGGATAGGCAGTGTTCTGGGGTTGCCGGTGGCTGCCAAATATCTGTCAGGTTTAGAACCACTCAGGCGCGCAGGTGCGGGGTCCCAGGCTTGTCAGCCAACTGCTTAATGGAGCTTTAACATTACAAATGGGGGTGGGGTCGCACACTACTCACACACCAGCGGTATCACCCCTAAGGACTATGGTTAATGTAGTTACGTGTTCCGCGATGCATCTTGTTTCGATTATCAGCTATCTTCACTATCTTCGCCATCCCTGGACACGTGTTTCGTGGTATCACCCCTCGTCAGCAGGGATAGGCCGTGGTCTGGGGTTGCCGGTGGCTGCCAAATATCTACCAGGTTTAGTACCACTCAGGCGCGCAGGTGCGGGGTCCCAGGCTCGTCAGCCAACTGCTCGAGGGAAATTTAAAACTATGGTGGATAACACCAAATAACAGTAATAGGCACAAGAAAGAGTCACACATCAGTTAAGAAAAGAACCAAAAAGCTAAAAAAATATTGTCAAACTTTATTTTTTTATAAACATATATAAACCATACATTTTCAAATGTAAACTTTTTATTAACATATATAAAAAATAAACTAATAAACACAGTTCAACAAAAGTAATAGAAATAGCAAGGTGGAAGACCATGGATTTCGACGACAGAGCCTGGGAAATAAAGAACAAAATAAGGATGTGTGTAATGCGGATATCAAAAGACATACAGGCACATGCATCAAGCGATTTAGAAGTCGCTAAAATTGCGAATCGTAAAAAAATTGTTGAAATGCATCAACGTTATTTTTGCGAAAATGTGTAAATTTTCGCAAAAATAAGGAATCGCAAAAATATTCTGCGAAAACCATTGCGATTTCTCATTTGCGATTCTCAAATAAAGAATCGCAAATAAGGATCGCAATAGAAATGTATGAAAAATCGCAATTGGCGATTTTCATAAAAATCGCAAAATTGCAATCGCAATTTAAGAAGGGACATAACCAGGTGGTAAAAATGAGTGCAAATCTGAAACGGCTGAAGACCAACAGAAACTGATATAAACACATCCACAATGAGGTCCCAGATTTCAAAATGGCTGGTCTGTACCTGATGGCGAGGAGGATAAGGCTGCAAGCTGCTCGACAGAGAGGGAGGCAATTCAATGAGCGCATCTTCAGAGTCTGCATAACTTTGCTAGGCCAGGAGGAGGACGAAATATATGATAAGTATAGGCTGAATGGCCAAATGATACATGATCTAATCAATGAATTGGACCCCATCTTGCAACGACAGACTCATAGGACCAATGCAATTCCAACTCATGTCCAGATTTTTGCCTACATCTACTGGAGTCACGCACTTTTCAGGGAGTCATTGTAGTAGCAGGAGGTGTGTTGCAAAGTGCACCAGAGAGAAGAGTCCCGGCAGCAGGGAGACGCCGCAGGAACCCAGCGCGACTTCGGAGCCACCGCAGAAGAGCCCGGTGAGTGGAGTGCAGGCGTCTCGAGGCGGGGGCCCCAGTGCTCTTTAAAGGCCCCGTGGGAGCCCGTGCATACTTCTGGAGCGGGCCCGTAAGGCAGCGGGCCGCTCCCCCTTTAAAATCCGACGCAGTGGCATTTCTTTATTTAGAGCCCCAGAGGCTCCAAGGCTCAGACCGGCCCGTTTGTGTTTTCAAGTCGCCCCTGAGAGGGACTCCAACGAAGCCCCAGGTGTCCATGGGTCCCCCCGAGAGGGCCCCCACTGACCTCTTGAGAGCCCAGAGAGGCTCCAAAGCGCCACAGTTCTAGTTCAGAGCCACGAGGGCTCTAGGGGGCATCACTTGTTTGAAGAGGCCACAAGGCTCAGGGGCATAATTGATGTTTAGAGCCCAGAGAGGCTCAAAGGTCCCATTGATCTTGAGCCCAGAGAGGCTCAAGGGGGCACAGTTGTTTTACGAGCCCTGAGAGGCTCGGGAGGGCCATTCTGTTTGTTTAGAGCCACGAGGCTCTTGGGGGACACAAGTGCATTGTGCAGAGCCTGGGAGGCTCCAACGTTGTCCCCACCATTGTCTTCACAGCAGCCCAGCACTTCGTGGGCAGCTGCAACGTTTAGGCCCCTGACTTTGGGACACAGGGCGTCCTAGCCCTAGAGAGGCCAGTTGGCCTAGGGACTGCCACAGGTGGTGGCTCATGTGAATTTTGCGCACTTTGGGCCAGATGTAGGTAGCCAAATACCAGTCGTAACGGCCCAAAATTGGTAAAATCGGCCGTTACCGACCGGTATTGAGAAAAAGAGATGTAGGTGTCAAAAATATACCGAATCGGTAAATATGAATCGGTAAAATACCGATTCTGTATTTTCCAAATACATATTTACCGAATCGATATTTACTGATACCTTATTTACAGAGTCCTTATTCACCGAATCGGTAAATAAGAAATGGGAAAAAATGCCCATCGAGATATAGGAAAGGCCAAAAATACCGAATTCAATGAAATTCGGTATTTAAGAGTCGGTATTTACCATGGACTGAAAGCAGGTGGTAACCATGTGCAGGCTATAAAAAAGGGCCCAAAATGCAACAGTGTTGAAAAAATGGCGGCACTCTATGTGATCGCGAGGAGGCGAAGGCTACAGGCTGCAGGTCTGAGGGTATGGCAAAGGGAGGAGCAGGTGTACAGGCAGAGGATCACTCTGTTCTAATTGACTGAGCCTGAGATACTCCAGAGGTACAGGCTGCACCCCAGAACCATCATGGACCTAATAAGGGAACTTCACCCATACCTGGATCACCCAACACCCAGGGCCCACACCATCCCACCCCATGTCCAGGTGCTGTGTAGCTTATACCTGCTGGCCTCTGGGAGCTACCAGAGTGTGATAGCTGCAGTAGGAGGTGTATCCCAGAGCTGTCTGTCCCATTTTTTCAGGAAGTTTCTGGATGCCATGACGCAGAGAATGGGACATTACATCCGGTTCCCTGACACACCTGCGGAACTTGCAAAAACAAAAACTGATTTTTATGGACTGGCACACTTCCCACATGTGATAGGCTGCATAGATGGCACCCACATTCCCCTATGCCCACCTGCATCCACTGAACACATATACAGTCTACGCACTCCATTAATGTGCAGGTGATATGCAATGCAGGCAACATCATCACCGACATAGTGGCCAAATCTCCTGGGAGCACGCACGACTCCTACATTTTCCATAACAGCGGAATATACACACGGCTAGTTGCTGGAGATTTTGGAGATGGATATCTGCTAGGTAAATAAGTGTAACACACCCTGTAAAGAATGGCAGCTGAATGTGCAATGTGATTGTAACTCATGTACCTCTCATTCCTTCCCAGGTGATAGTGCATATGCCCTGCGTTCCTTTGTGCTCACACCGTACCTCAACCCAACCAACAGAGCTGAAAGGCGATACAATGTGGCACACAGGTCTACTCGCAACGTAGTGGAGCAAACATTTGGACTCCTCAAGAGCAGGTTCCGCTGCCTCCACAAGAGTGGAGGTGCTCGACAGTACACCCCATCCTGTGTTGCAAGATAATAGTGTCCTGTGCCATTTTGCACAATCTTGCTACCCAGGAAGGCACAGAGGTGGAGTTGACACATCACGAGAACATCGATGGTGGACCAAGAACATGCAGAGCCCCAGGCAACAGGACCAGCAGCACTAGATGGTAGATTGAGGCGGACAGAAATTACACGTCGATATTTCTAGGTAATGTATGACACATAGACTGGTGTAGTGTTTGACAAGTGTAGTTTAATCTTCACTACATCATCATTGTCACATTGGAAAAGGCTTCATTAATCAAAGTCAATGTCTCTGGCTGCTCCTGCTCAGTTGCCGTCACTGTGTGCAGTTGAGTCAATCTGCAGCATAGGGCAGTGCTTACGTCCACGCACTACATTGTGCGATTGTTGTGCCTGGCTTTCAGATTCCCTGCTGGGGCCTGACTCAGCATGGCTGTGCCTGCCGCTCCTGCGCACCTCTGGAACTGGTGTGCTGGAGCCACTCCTGCTGGTTGACCCCTCTGTCTCCTCCACATCCGTGTCACCAGCATTGCCTGTGTTAGTGTTGAGCATCTGCTCCATCGCAGAGGTCACTCTTCCCATGCCCCGTGTCAAGTCTGTGCAGTAGTACACAATTGCATCCTGCATGGAAATAGAGCGCGGCACAGTAGTGACGTACTTGTAGCAAATCTGTTCATTACCTTTGTTTGTTGGCGCATATACTGTCGATCCCTGCCATGCTGTAGATGATCCCTATCCAACTTATCCGACAGTACTCCCATGTATGTGGAGATGTCTGTAATCCCCTTTGCAATTTGCTCCAGACTCGATGCAATGTGGCCTATGCCCTTGTCCATGTTGGTCATTTTGTCCAGGCCACAGAAGACGCTCTCCCCTTCCTGCCCCTCCCCACCCTCACGTGCCCTCCTGCCAAGAACACTGGTGCGCGCAGCGCCTGCTGCAATCGTTGGTCTAGCCCTGTCAGCCACAGGTGCAATTTTTTGGGGGACATCATCCTCATCCTTCGATTCAGAGGTTTGCAGGATCCTCTGAGGGGGCTCCTCATGCCTACTTGCCCCTCCCGGCATGGACACCCTGGACATTGCAATGGGTGTGTTTGACAGGTCAGGAGATCCAAACAACAGAGGGGAAAGTGGGACAGGTGTTGTGGGTCGGTCTGGTGATGAGGCTTCCTGGGTGGTGTCGTTGCCTCCTTCTATTGCGCTGTGACCAGATTTTCTCTTCTCTTTCTCCCCTCTCTTAGTTGCTGGTGCCCTCTCCTCCCTTGTTGGTGCTGAACTGCGTGAGGACTCTTCTGTGGAATGAAATTGACATAGGGTCAATGTTGTTGTTCATCTGTGTGTAGTTCTTAAATAAATAGTCTACACACCTTTGCCCAGTGCACATTGTGTGTTTGGTGATGTGTGTGGCATGCCTTGCAGAGTCATATGGTGGATGATTTGCATCTATGTATTCATGACTACGTCTACCATGATGAATTGCTGCCACCAAGTATGAGCTGTTATGCAGTATGATGATTCTACACAGTGGGGTACGGGGTAAGGTTGATGGTTGTGGATAAGGGTACATGCCTCTTACCTTTTTTCTTTGTAGCTTTTGCTGTACTGTCCAGGTCTCCTATCCCATGGATGCATTCTGGCTCCATGGTGGTTTCCACTAGCTCCTCAATCGCTGTCAGCGTTGGTGCTTTGCTCCTGCCACCTCCAGACACACCAGCATCCTTTTTCTGGGCTGCAATCTTTTTTTTTGTCACGATGCGCAGGTCATACCACCGCTTATTTATGTCCTCAATCTCCCGGTGGGTCACACCAATGGCATTCACTTTGCCCTGTATGGAAATCCAAATGTTCCTCTTCACAGTCTCTGCAACATGCAGAGACTGTCTCCCGAAAATGTGGCTGTAGTGGCTTACAATTTCCTCTACAGAAACATGTAGTTCCTCTGGGCTGAACTTGATCTTCCTTTTCCTCTCCCCACCATCCTTTTGGCCTTCATGTGACTCCATTCTGTAGCACTGCTTGCCTGTGGATGCTCTGCTCCTCTCACCTCTCTAAATTGTTTGTTCTGTTGGTTTGCACCTGCATGGGTGTGGCCACTCCCGGGTACTGGGGTGGGGTGCTTCAATCTGATTGGTTGTATTCTCAGGGCCTTGGTTGTGGGGTGTTTAGGGTGTCCCTGATTGGTTGGCAGGCTCACATGGCGTTTTTCAAACTCCCGATTCGGTAATTACCGAATCGGTAATTACCGATTCGGAAAATTCCGATTTGGATTTATCCGATTCTGTAAATCCCATTCATTCCTATGGGCCAGGAGGCCCATAGGAATGCTTGGGTTTCAACGACTCGGAATTTACAGACTCGGAATTGTCCGATTCTGTAATTACCCAATTGGGTTACCCAGTCATACTGAATCGGTAACTTTTACCGATTTTTTACCTACATACCATTTACCGATTCAGAAATACTGATTCGTTATGAGTCGGTATTTATGAATCGGTAAATGGAAATTACCTACATTTGGTCCTTTGTGATTTACTTGCTAAGGTGATTTCTGCGCAATTGTTATTTCCTACACCTCTGAATGTTTTTAGATATCATGTGTTTTCCTTCCCTGCACCTCTGAATGTATGTTATGCATCATGTGTGATGTGCTTATACCCCTACAGGTATGTTGATACTTAGGTGGTTGTTCTCCTAGTACAGGTGGTGCTAGTGAGGTCCTGGTTACCAGTGGTTACTGGTTGTGTGCTATTTTTTGCTACAGTGATTTTACATTCTATGTGCTATGTTCTAAAAGTGTTCCTTCTAAAAGTGCTGATTCCTGACAGTGGTCCAGGTGGCCCTATCTTGTACATATCCCCTGTAAATTCTGCCCGTGCCTGTTGGCACATTGTAAAGTGTGTGTTTTTATCTAATGTGTTTTGGTGTAATGCAAAGGCTATTTTTATATATAACCTTGTGTGGAGTTTCCTTTGTGGTGGTCCTTGGGTGTTGTTGCTGGGGTGCGTGCGCAAACACTTAACTCACATTGCCTCCGAGTTTAGCCTTACTGCTCGTGCTACGTTACCAAGGGGGTGAGCAGGGGTTATCTTGACGTGTAACTCCCTTGCCCTTATGTGGAAGTGGTGGTCTCTGACTGACTTTGGCGCAAGCCCTGGCCAGCCAGGGATCCCATTTCTAACATTGGCTGGCAGCGAGAGCAATCCGGATTTGTGTTTGCGTTGTACGACAGTGGCAACTGGCCGCACTACAAAACTCTGCATTTTAGATAAATCAAATTTTTGGGGATTATTGTTTTTGAAGTTCCATTATTTTCTTCTCCTGAAGGTATCAATGTGCAATTGTGTCCAGTACATTTGTCCCCCGCCCTGCGCCCAAAGTTGGTACCTGTGTCACGTGTGGTCAGGTTGAGGAATCAGGGGTGGTAGAAACTGCCTTACCAGTCCGAGGGTAGGGTTGTGTGTGGATGAATGGTGTGTGGCACTAGACAAGTGAGTGTGAGTTCTCTAGGATAGAGAGCTTGCTGAATCCTTTGTGAATTGTGTACTCCTGTGTTAAGCTCAGACCCCTAGGTTCCCTGTGTAATCTTTTCTCTGTAACGCCCTGCCAAGATGGAGCCTGTTTTTTATCTCAGTGATCTAGTTTGTTACAGTATGCAGGAGTTGGAAAGGTTCTGTAGAGAGAGAGACATAGGGGTGGATGGGTCAGATACTAAGTACGAACTTAGGAACCACCTGGTCCAATGTGTAAGGATCAAAGGGATCTTGAGCGCAGTAAGGAAAGGGCCCGGGCCTCACACCAGGAGGGTGGTGGGTCTGTAGGGAGCCCTGAAGATTCAGAAGAGGAGGAAGAAGATAACAGTGCCTGGACGCCAGTAGAGAGTGAAGACCCCATAGGTAGGGAGTCCCTTGATGGGTCCAGCGTAGGAGGCAGCGCCTCATCCCTTTCCCTTTCCCCAGAGGAGTGGGAAGATAGGAGGAGAGAAAGGGAGCACCAGCTGGCTTTAGAAAAGCTCAGGTTAGAGCATGCCCAGGCTATGGCACAGCTGGGCGTTAGAAAGCAACAGCTAGAGACTCAGAGGGTCTTAGCGCAAGAAAGGATAGAGGAGGCTGAGAGGGCCTCCACCAGAGGCAAAGTAGCTGTGGAGGGTAGACTATCCCCTGTGCGCAGTTTTAATTTTCTGGACTCCCCAGGGCGGTTTGAGTCCAGTGGTTGCAGCTATTTAGATTTCAGTGTAGTAAATCCCATTCCCAGTTCCCAGAGTATGGTACCTGTTTCCCAAGAGGAGGAGTTAAGGTTGAAATTCAGGGGCAGTAGGAAACTGTCTCACCAGTCTTGGGAAGAGTTTGAGGATGAATGTAATGCGACACTGATTGATTGGGTGCGAGTTCACACGGAAGATGATTTTGACGTATTGCATCGAATGATTATCAAAGAGCAGTTGCTCAGTGTTTGTTGTCCAGAGTTGCGCCAACACCTGTTGGAATATGGGTCTCCTTGTTCAGAGCAGCTTGCAGCGGAAGCAGACCGCTGGGAGAGGGCCAGACGTTCTTTAGAGTCCCTAGTGAGTGAGTCCAAAAGAAGTGGTTCAGGTATCTTCCAGCCCAGCGTGGTGGAAGAGGCTCAGTGTAGCCCAGCTAGGTCCCAGGATAGCGAGGAGGGTGTAGAGGCTTACTGCCTGGCTCAGTGGAGCAGGAGTAAGTGGGGGACCGAGGGTCCCCAGGTGCCCGAAGCCCTGCCTCATGACTTGGATGGTTTCTGTAGGGAACACCAGGTTGAGGACCTAGGCTGTCCTGTTAGTCCACTTGCGGAAGATCTCCTAGTGAGTAGAGGACCTAGAGTGTCTGTAACCAGAGTTCCTGTGGTTCTAGAGTCTGGCAGTACCGCTCCGGTAGGGAGGGTACAGGAGTCCAGCGTGAGGAGTGATTGGGGGATGAGTTTCCCAGTGGATGCACCAGTGGACCAGGGACTAGCCAGTTGGGCTAGATCTTCTTGGGGCGACCCGGGTGGCGCCACTTCTGGTCTGGGGGATCTTCACGCACTGTCAGGTGGACAGGGGACGGGAGATCTGCGCCAGACAGACAGTCACACAACACATGGGTCATGTGTTAGCCTCAGGGGGATGGTGTGTAAGTCCCCAGAAGTCCTGGAGTACCAGGCAATTATTCCACCAAAGGTTTTAGACCAGAGGTTGGGAGGCCAGGTTCAGGATCAGCCTGACCTGAAGGGTAGGACGACTGTAACCAGTGTCCTGACCGGTTCTTCTTCCAGAGGTACTGCCCAAGTTGGTAGGGAGCAGGACTCTGGAAGGGGGTGCAGAGGGTGGGAGAGCCCACCTCTGACCCCGGTGCAACATGAGGGGTTAAACACTGGGTTGGAATGACGTTCTAGGTGTACCCCTCGCAGGAGGGGGAGGAACCCTAGAAGAAGAGGTAGGGAGAGGAGAGCCTTCCCTGAGACTCCTGGTCTGCCTTAGGTTGTAGACCCTAGGCTGGAGAACCAGTGGCAGTCTAGTCCTGTCTTGCAGACAGGAAGAGTGGAGAATGGCTACTATGTGCCAGGGGTTACTACCCCCCACTCTGCGAATAGGCAAGGACCAGTAGAACCTAGGTGGCCCAGGGCCTGGTCCTGGCCGCGGACAGCTCGGGAGTACCAGTGGGGTAGCCCAGTTGGTCCAGACAGTGGTGTTAGAAGGAATACCCTGGGTTCACCGTGGCATAGAACAGGAGGGTGTTCCTGCAGTTGCGGGCCCGCAGGAACCCAGCGCTACTTCGGAGCCCCCGCAGCAGAGCCCGGTGAGTGGAGTGCGGGCGTCTCGAGGCAGGGGCCCCAGAGCTCTTTAAAGGTCCCGTGGGGGCCCGTGCATACTTCTGGAGCGGCCCCGCAAGGCAGCGGGCCGCTCCCCATTTAAAATCCGATGCAGTGGCATTTCTTTATTTAGAGCCCCAGAGGCTCCAAGGCTCAGACCGGCCCGTTTGTGTTTTGGAGTCCCCTCTGAGTGGGACTCCAACGAAGCCCCAGGTGTCCACGGGTCCCCCCGAGAGGGACCCCACCGATCTCTTGAGAGCCCATAGAGGCTCCAAAGTGCCACAGTTCTAGTTCAGAGCCACGAGGGCTCTAGGGGGAATCACTTGTTTGAAGAGCCCACGAGGCTCAGGGGCATAATTGATGTTCAGAGCCCAGAGAGGCTCAAAGGCCCCATTGATCTTGAGCCCAGAGAGGCTCAAGGGGGCACAGTTGTTTTACGAGCCCTGAGAGGCTCTGGAGGGCCATTCTGTTTGTTTAGAGCCACGAGGCTCTTGGGGGACACAAGTGCTTTGTGCAGAGCCTGGGAGGCTCCAACGTTGTCCCCACCTTTGTCTTCACAGCTGCCCAGCACTTCGTGGGCAGCTGCCACGTTTAGGCCCCTGACTTTGGGACACAGGGCGTCCTAGCCCTGGAGAGGCCAGTTGGCCTAGGGACTGCCACAGGTGGTGGCTCATGTGAGTTTTGCGCACTTTGTGATTTACTTGCTAAGGTGATTTCTGCACAATTGTTATTTCCTACACCTCTGAATGTTTTTAGACATCATGTGTTTTCCTTCCCTGCACCTCTGGATGTATGTTATGCATCATGTGTGATGTGCTTATACCCCTACAGGTATTGTGATACTTAGGTGGTTGTTCTCCTAGTACAGGTGGTGCTAGTGAGGTCCTGGTTACCAGTGGTTACTGATTGTGTGCTATTTTTTGCTACAGTGATTTTACATTCTTTGTGCTATGTTCTAAAAGTGTTACTTCTAAAAGTGCTGATTCCTGACAGTGGTTCAGGTGGCCCTGTCTTGTACATATCCCCTGTAAATTCTGCCCGTGCCTGTTGGCACATTGTAAAGTGTGTGTTTTTATCTAATGTGTTTTGGTGTAATACAAAGGCTATTTTTATATATAACCTTGTGCGGAGTTTCCTTTGTGGTGGGCCTTGGGTGTTGTTGCTGGGGGTGCGTGCGCAAACACTTAACTCACATTGCCTCCGAGTTTAGCTTTACTGATCGTGCTACGTTACCAAGGGGGTGAGCAGGGGTTATCTTGGCGTGTAACTCCCTTGCCCTGACGTGGAAGTGGTGGTCTCTGACTGACTTTGGCGCAAGCCCTGGCCAGCCAGGGATCCCATTTCTAACAAAGGCGCATCGGGAAATTAACCAATCGCTCCGTCTGATCGCTGTCAACATGCAGCACCCTCCCTGTGTCACGAGGCCAGAAACATCTAGGCAAAGACCAACAACAGGCACAGGGAGGGAGGAGGAGGCGGAAATGTCAGACGGAGATTTCCATGCATCGCCAAGGCCTGCACGTGAGGGTCCCCCAAGGAAGGTTGGTCATCCACGGTCAAGACGTTGAGAGGCATAGGGCCATGAACAACTCCCAGGTCACCTGGTCTGGCATCTTGCCGTTGTGTGCAACAGCATCACCCTTTTGACTTTAACTCTCTCCCACAAGGACTTGCTGGTCACAGTGTGGCCAATGATGCCTAGCACTGTGGCCTGGACTCTGTTGACCCATACTGTAAGGCATCACATCTCCCGCTGTGAACTTTGGATTTCCCCCTTCTTGTACAGCACCTACTCACGTTACACGCACAAGAGTAAAAAATAAATCTCACTTGCACTAAAAGCATTGATGTATTTGTATGTACTCAGATTCTAATACATTTGTGAGGTGAAATGTCTTCAAATGCCACCGTCTCCTGCAAACTATTGCCATCAACACTCATGGATTTTAGTTAGGCAGTGGAAATACATAGGTCACAAGGTAGCCGAAATTGCATACATGGATAGCAAGACTCACCCGTGATGGTTACTAACTGCAGAAGATGGGGTTTGCTTGAAATACTGCAATGACAGACAGTCATACAAGAGTGTGTGAGGTGTGAAGAGCATGGCAAATATGCTAGGTGTCCACAGAGGGGGCACTAGGATCTGTCTAATGAGGAATGAGAACTAGCAGCCACATGCTGTTGTACTGTGGATGTGAAGATTGATGGCCTGTCCGAGGGTGCCAACAGGTACCAATAGGGTGTTAGATGTTAAACGTCCATATCATTTATTTAGCCTGGGTCTGTGGAGTGCCGACTGAGTGTGGCTGATGAGTATGAAGGTGAAAGTGCATTTGACTGTGGGACCATTGTAGGTATCTCAGGAGGATGGTCATGTGGCAGCAGCAGGGGATGTTGGGGATGAGGTGTGTGCATGCACCCTGCATTTCCACAAGTACTCCGTAAGTCACATTCTTGTTCCTGTGTAGAGGTAGTTGCTGTAGTAGGGCTGGCTGGTGTTGTGGACGGTAACCAGGCAGAACACCACCTCGCCAACATACATCACCATAGACATACCTGAAGTAAATTACAAATCCCGCTAACACCACACCGACAGAGTGGTAGGAGGACTTCCCATCATCCACATTAATAATCCCAGAGTCACAACTAACAACAACGACACCCTCCACATCGCCTAAAACATGCATTTACTGATCCACACAAACAACACCCTCTGAGGAACACTCATCTAAAGACCACCTGGAGTCCGAACACTATTCACCAACTCCATCGCTCACCTCATCAGCACAAATGCCCTCGCCTACACGGACTACATCCTCCTTGGGGAAATTTACTGTCACCGTAATGACAACTATGATGTAAACTCCACCGCCCTGATGGACAACCTTGCCAACCTTGTATTACAACAACAAGTGACAACCCACACCCACAACGCTAGACACACACAGGACCCCATCTTAGCAGAAACTCCACACATCTAATCCAACAACAACACCTCACAACACTGGAAAGACCACAGAAGCCTACACTTCACCTTCAGGAAAGCAAACACAATCCCCCTGCACACAGACCATGCCACGCAGCTGCAGGTGCAAGCTCAACAAGGACTAAGTGACAGCCACCCTTACCCTGGGCCCACAAGCCAACACCACCAACCCCCACACCGCTGCCATCTTCCCCAAACCTTGGATCACCGACTGCGCGTACACCTTCATCCCAATCAAGTCTTCCGCCACCTAACACAACAACCACACTCCTGAGCCTGCTGCAACGCATCTGTAACACATCAGCACGTCTGATCCTCATTTACCACAACTCAGCCACATCCCACAACACCCCAGAGGCCTGCACCGACTCCCTGTCAACAACCGAATAAGCTTCTACATCCACATCCACGCACACAAATCTCCACGCAGGACCACCATACCACTACCACAGACTCACCTTCTACACACACACCCGCAGCCTCTGCTCTACCAACCATGCTCTTGCCACTGTCCCTCACATCCCGAATAACACGGACAGTGACAGATCAATCTCCTACCTCGACTCCAAGACCTGGTACACCCTCCCTAAAAGTCAATTACAGAACCAGGACCTGCTGCCCTTCACAACAATTCTAAAGGCCAGTGTCTTTAGATCAGTACCAGCACCCCCCAGCGCATTGAGACCGTCATGGTAGTGCGTCAAACTAACGAATCTACTGATTGTAGATGGCTTAGGCAAAATCTGTGTGTAGTGTAGGAGAGCTGTAGATGATAGTTACAATTATGCTGGTCAGGATGCTGGTGTGAAACAGGCTGTGCAGATGTTTGACAATGCAGAGTGTGTCCACGGTGTTGGATGTGACTCAGAGGGTGTAGGCCGTTAAATCTGACCAATCATAATCCTGGATTGGGTGTGTGAAACCTGTGGGTTTTTTAAAAACCGTCTGTGATCTCCCGGCATGAGTGGCGTTATCAGGTTGCGTACTACCACGTTACAGCATTTGAGGCGATGTGTGGTGGTGTTGTGCCAACAAGGTAATACACCACAATGAGGTCCTGCTGGAAGTAGTGTGTGTGCAGTACGAGGCACATGACCTGGTTGTACGTACATGCACTGTTAAGTGTGTCTGCGTCGAGTTGTCAGTATGAGTTGCACACACAGCCTGAGAGGCTGTCATGGGTGTGTTTGTGGTAGGGTGTTACCAGGTGGATGATTGTCTGCTGTTCAGACACTGTTCAACCACAAAAAGGCCTAACCCAACTCTCAAGAAATTCCTAACAACCAATGTCAGAGTTACATGGCCAATCTAAAATACTGCCTCAGAGGTGTACCTTTACACTAATCCCTAGGGTCATGTCATGTTTTAGGTTTACACAACATTGACACCAAGGTCTGATACCACTCACTAAAGTAAAAATGAAGAGAGCTAAGAGAGAGTGTCTCATAGTAGCAACACCCGAGGGGGTTCCTGACAGACAATTGCCAGTTTATCCATTTCTCATCATCGGCCACTCTGTCTTCGTCTGAGCAAGGAACAAAGAGGCAAATACAAACAGTGAATCACTAACTAATAATAATAGTGTGATAAAATAATCAACCGCTATGTCCCCTCATGTTAATTATGGTGAAAATCATGTGTGTCTGCACCTGGTACCCCTATGAGAGCCAAGGACAATCGACCACCACTATTGAAAAGGGGAGTGACTTGCTAGCTACACAACTTCCTACTGATGTGGTCACATGTGTTATGAAATGAGCTGAGTGTCTAGCAGTGTGCATGTTGCAGGTGCTGACAGACGGGCCTTTGTCATGGCGGTTGTGCAACAGTGGCACAGACAAGATGCGGCATGCTCCAATGATGGATTGATGGATGTATGGATGAGTATCTCATAGGTGTGTGTGGCTTGATTGGGGCATGCGGTGCAGCGTTGTGGCTGCGGATGCTGCAGCCAGGAGGAGTGAACACATGAGGGCAGAAGGGGCATTTGAACATGCCAAACAGCCACACAACCCAAGGATTCTTGCTAGGCAAAAATTGACATGTGTATGTGAGCCTGGAGTGGCTGCTTACCCATGGGTCAGTCCCAGCAAATGTGTGAACATTGAATACACATCACGGCCACAGGACCAGGGACCATAATGCCAATCAGGGTACACGACACACTGCGTCAGCAGCAGTAGCCTGCACGTTGTGTGTATCAAGCAACAGAACACATACGCAACCATGTTCAACATGCACAATATGGTCCATTAGCCATTAAGAACAGCATGCTTGTTGTGAGTGTACACATAACCACATATAATCACTCACTGTAAAGAATGACATATTGAATGCATGCAGTCTGGAAAGATACTGGCGGTGACAGCAATGAGGTACAATGTACATTGTGAAACACAGTTCCTACACAATAGTTTGAACTTACTTGCAAGGAGATGATGCATCTGCCAAATTACATGCCCAGTGGCATTGCTCAGACGACTATAACACTCATGCAATGATGTTACCTGTAATGCTGGTGATACACTCTCCACACAACTGCCAGGGACTGTCCGTACCTGTGACCATCAGAGTAGTGTGATGCTGGAAGGTTTCCATCTCCCAATATCCCCTTGGTCTGACTACTAATGACAGACACATTAGGGCGATCAGGCGAGGGAAGGTGAGGATGGGAACTGCAGGGAGGGAGATCTGAAAAAGAGCAAAACATGCATGAGTATTCCATACTTTCAGTTACAGACTCTCAGAGTATCTTGGCATCTACACTGTACCACTCACACCTGTGTAGTGCAACCACTGCCACTGTCAATCAATCAATCATACCATTTGTATAGCGCGCTACTCACCCGGAAGGGTCTCAAGGCGCTTTGGGGAGGGGTCTGCTACTGCTCGAACAGCCAGGTCTTGAGTTGTTTCCTGAAGGCGAGATGATCCTGTGTCAGCCGGAGGTGGATGGGGAGGAAGTTCCATGTCTTGGCTGCCAGGTAGGAGAAGGATCTTCCTCCGGCGGTGGCTCTTCGGATGTGTGGTACGTCGGCGAGGGCGAGGCTTGTAGAACGTAGCTGACGGGTGGGCGTGTAGAAGATCAGGCAGTCGTTGAGGTACTGGGGGCCCAGGTCGTGGAGAGACTTGTGTGCGTGGGTAAGGAGCCTGAACGTGATCCTTTTGCTGACGGGGAGCCAGTGCAGGTCCCTCAGGTGGCCGGAGATGTGGCTGCGTCGGGGGATGTCCAGGATGAGTCGGGCGGAGGCGTTCTGTATGCGCTGGAGTCTTTTCTGTAGTTTGGCTGTGGTTCCCGCGTAGAGGGTGTTCCCGTAGTCCAGTCGGCTGGTGACGAGGGCCTGGGTGACCGTCTTCCTGGTTTCGGTCAGGATCCATCAGAAGATCTTTTGGAACATACGCAGGGTGTTGAAGCACGATGAGGAGACGGCGTTGACTTGTCTGATCATCGAGAGGGAAGAGTCCAGGATGAAGCCCAGGTTGCGTGCGTGGTCGGTTGGCTTGGGAGCGGTGCCCAGGGTGGGGGGCCACCAGGAGCTGTCCCAGGCAGAGGGCGATGGTCCCAGGATGAGGACTTCCATCTTGTCTGAGTTCAGTTGCAGGCGGCTGTTCTTCATCCATTCGGCGACGTTTTTCATCCATTCGTGCAGGCTCGTTCTGGCGGTGGCGGGGTCTCTGGTGAGGGAGAGGATTAGTTGGGTGTCGTCGGCGTAGGAGTGATGTTGAGGTTGTGCTGGCGTGCGATGGTTGCAAGAGGTCTCATGTAGACGTTGAAGAGGGTGGGGCTGAGTGATGATCCTTGTGGTACGCCGCAGATGACTTTGGTGGTCTCGGATCGGAACGGGGGGAGGCGGACTCTCTGGGTTCTTCCGGTGAGGAACGAGATGATCCACTCCAGTGCCTTCTCTTGGATCCCGATGTTGCTGAGGCGTTGGGCTAGAGTGCGGTGGCAGACGGTGTCGAACGCTGCAGAAAGGTGCAGGAGGATGAGGGCTGCTGCTTCCCCGTTGTCGAGCAGGGTTCTGATGTCGTCGGTGGCTGCGATGAGGGCGGTCTCGGTGCTGTGGTTGGCTCGGAAACTGGACTGCGAGGGGTCGAGGGATCCGTTCGTCTCGAGGAAGGCTGCAAGCTGTCTGTTGACGGTCTTCTCGATGACTTTGGCAGGAAAAGGGAGGAGCGAGATGGGGCGGACGTTCTTGAGGTCGGTGGGGTCCGCTGTTGGTTTGTTCAGTAGGGTGTTGAGCTCGGCATGCTTCCAGCTCTCCGGGAAGGTGGCGGTGTTGAAGGAGGTGTTAATGACGTCCCGGAGTTGGGGTGCGATGATGGAGTTGGCCTTGTTGAAGATGTGATGGGGGCAGGGGTCGGTTGGAGATCCGGAGTGGATGGTGTTCATCGTGCGGGCTGTGTCTTCGGTGGTCACCGTGGTCCAGGTGCGGAGGGTGGCGGTGGGGGGCGTTGGTTGGGCGGTTGGGTACGTGGGTGGTGCGTCAAAGCTGTTGTGGAAGTCGGCGATCTTGCGGTGGAAGAGCGAGGCGAGAGAGTCGCAGAGATCCTGTGAGGAGTGATGTCGTTGTTGCCAGTGCTGGAGTTGGAGAACTCCTTGACGATGCTGAAGAGCTCCTTGCTGTCGTGGACGTTGTTGTCCAGTCGTTCTTTCAGTGATTTCTTCTTGGTGGTGCGGATGAGCTGGTGGTGCTTGCGGGTGGCGTCTTTGAGGGCGGTCATGTTGTCTGCGGTCTGGTCGAGGAGCCAGGCTTTCTCGAGGGTGCGGCAGTTCTTCTTGGAGTCCTTGAGTTCTTCGGTGAACCAGGAGGCCTTCTTGCTCCTGGGTCTGCTAGGAGGGTTCTTCAGTTGTGCGAGGTCGTCTGCTGGCGGGTGGGTACTGGCTGAGGCAGGTGGTGAGCTGGCCGGCGGTGATCTTGCTCCAGCTCCTGTGAGGAACCTGTTGCGGGTGGCGGTGAGTCGTGGTCCTTCTGAAGCTGAAGTGGACGCAGCTGTGAAGTCCGGTGGAGTGGCTGAAGGTGATGTGCTTGCTGGATGAGAAGACGGGGTCAAGTGTGTGGCCGGCGTAGTGGGTGCGGGTGTTGACCAGTTGCTTGAGTCCGAGGTTGGCGAGGTTGTCCAGCCGGGTGGTGGTGTTGCGGTCCTTGTTATTCTCCAGGTGGAAGTTGAGGTCACCTAGGAGGATGTAGTCAGCGGAGCGGAGGGCGTGCGGGCTGATGAAGTCCGTGATGTCGTCACTGAATTGTGTATGTGGTCCAGGGGGCCTGTAGATGAGGTTGCCTCTGAGGGTCGTCTTTGGGTCGGTGTGTATCTTGAAGTGGAGATACTCGGGCGCAGTGAAGGTGTCGTTGGAGTCGGTTGTGATGCGGATGGTGTTCTTGTGTACGATGGCGATGCCTCCTCCGGTCTGGTTGACGCAGTCTCTCCGGATGATCTTGTATCCGTCTGGGATGGCGATGGCGATGTCGGGCGCTGAGGAGGCGTTCATCCAGGTTTCCGTGAGGAAGGCGACGTCTGGTGAGGTTGTGTCGAGCAGGTTCCAAAGTTCGATGACGTGTCTGTGGATGGAGCGGGTGTTGAGCAGGATGCACTTGAGGTGGCTGTTGTTGGTGCTCGGCTTGGTGGCTGCGGTGCAGGTCCGTGGGCAGGTGAACTTGCAGGCATGACAGGTGAAGGGTCCTAGGGTGCGTCTCGGGGTCGCTCGGTGGCAGGCTCTAGGTCGGTCGGGTTTGAGTGCGATGAGGGTGGCGGCGTCGGCCAATGGGCTGTCAGGGGGCGGGGACGCAGGGAGGCAGCGGCGGGAAACTCTGGTGCTCTGGCACGGGCGGGCGGCTCAGCGGCGGCTGGGTCACCCGGGCGAAGTCAGGCAGGCAGGCAGGTGAGGCAGCAGGAGGAGTGTGGGGGCGACCAGGCCACAGGAGTGGCACTTTGGAAGCTCCCGAGGGGTGGACGCGGCTCCCTTAAGAGGGCAGCCGGGAGGAGGGTCGGCGGTGGGTCGGCTAATTGGCTGTTGGGGGGTGGGCCGCAGGGAGGCAGCGGCGGGAAACTCTGGTGCTCTGGCGCGGGCGGGCGGCTCAGCGGCGGCTGGGTCGCCCGGGCGAAGGCAGGCAGGCAGGCAGGTGAGGCAGCAGGAGGAGCGTGGGGGCGACCAGGCCACAGGAGTGGCACAGTGGACGCTCCCGAGGGGTGGACGCGGCTCCCTTAAGAGGGCAGCTGGGAGTAGAGTCGGCGGCGGGTCGGCCAATGGGCTGTCGGGGGGCGGGGCCACAGGGAGGCAGTGGTGGGAAACTCTGGTGCTCTGGCGCGGGCGGGTGGCTCAGTGGCGGCTGGGTCGCCCGGGCGAAGGCAGGCAGGCAGGCAGGTGAGGCAGCAGGAGGAGCGTGGGGGCGACCAGGCCACAGGAGTGGCACAGTGGACGCTGTGTCTTATTAGAGATCACAGATCTTGCAATGGGCCAAGATCAGATCCTTCTACAGGGACACATGAGAGTTGGTAGGGGTTCTCACCAAAATGGAGCATGTATTATGCTCACTAGGCTGCTACAATGGAATAAGATCCATGCAGTCATGAACGACGTCACAGTGGAAGATTGATGATCACGATCTCAGTAATTGTAACGTATAGCAGTGCAAATGACACAAAGCCAACTACACGTACTCAGCCCTGTGAATAAGTGAGGGTCATGATGGGAAAGTTGACTTCAGCTGCAAGAGCCGTAAGCAGCTCCTCAAATGAGAAAGGAAATAACCAAAACAACATTAAGCCCCAAAGGGCCCACTCATTACAACTCTTGCAACTGTGCCTTACTATGCTAGACAGGAAAAGCATGTGTAAACAAACTCAACTGTGAGTACATAGGCAGAATGATAAAAGATACAACCCTACGTGACCAGGATATGCTGCATAGCAGAAGAGATTTCAGACATTTACCTCAACGAACTGTTGCCATGTAAGTGTGAACATTAGCTCCAGGCCAAAGTGTGATGTAATCAGCGCAACATACCTGGCATCAAAAGAAATGAAAGTTAACATCAACTTACTGAGAAGGCTAGCGAAGGAGTGTTGTCCACTGCACTGAGGTAACGATGTGACAGTGACATGACATACTGCCACAAGGGGCAATGCATCCATGCAAACGGACTCACAGGAGAATTGACAGAAAATGTGGGACATACACTGGCCCACACCGGCGCAACATGGTTCACAGGAAAACAAACTGTACTGGCCCACAAGGTTGATTGGATGATTTGGACACATCCTGCTGCACACAGTGAGGCACCAATTCTCCACAGTGGCTGTGTTTGTGATGTCACACACAATGGCAAGCCGTGGCATCCACAATGTGTCAGGGTCAATGTAAACACACACTGAGGCATTCACCAAATTCTAAACTCTAATACAGATGACTTTCAGGTTAGGTGACTGTCTTGTCATGGGAGTGGCGCTACATGCAATTTGATACATGGCAATGTGACATCTATGTATGGGCCTACAACATGTGCAGGAACAGTTTCTACCCAAAAACAAACCATTACAACAATGAACTGCCGGTTTGGAATCCTTACCCAAAATGACATTTCGACATGTCTGTGCAGGGTACGCTGATTCACCCACAAACAGAAAACAGCCCAGGCAACCTGGAAAGGACACGCACACAAGTGGTCACGTACTGTATAGATTAAATTAGACATGGCCACGTACAATACACTGACAACGTAGTACACTTGTACATTCGAACTATAATCATTGTGCTCATGTGTGTGGCATTACATCTTTACTTGTGTGACACAGCACCACCAACATCAAAGTGATATTGTGTACAGTCTGCTGGACACACATTATGCTACACATGTCACTCTACGGTGGAAGATTGCACACTATCATACAGGTACTCACTGTCATGAGAAGAAGTTGCATATGAGTTGACTTCGGATATCCCCGTCCTCCTCCTGATCACTAGCATCCTGGCCAAGGCCTTCGTCCTCAACGGGCGGATGGTCCTCTTCATCAGGATCCAGGATGAGTAGCACCACCCCCTCCACTGCCATGTTGTGCAGCATGCAGCACACGGTGAAGATGTCACACACCTTGAGCGGGGAGTATGGTAGTGATCCGCCTGTCTTGTCGAGACACCTGAACCGGCTCTTCAGGAGTCCAAACGTACGCTCTATCACACGCCGTGTCTGGCCATGTGCATTATTGTAAGGCTGGTCTGCGGCAGTTCAGGGGTTGCGTTGTGGAGTCATGAGCCACGGCATGTTTGGAAAGCCGGCATCTCCTACAACAATACATCATGTCAATGAGTGTGCAATGAGTAGCAATGAGAGAGTAGATTGACATTGAGACATACATGAGTAACAGTGTATACCCACCAACTAGACATGCCCGATGGTTGCGCAGCTGCAGCATCATCTGTGGTACCCTGCTCCGCCTCATGATGAATGCATCGTGGCATGATCCTGGAAAACGTGCACAAACATGGGAAATCATCATGTTAGCAAGTCACACCACCAGGGCATTTATGGAGTGGTAATGTTTCCGGTTGCAGAAGGCCTGCTCCTGAGCATGTGGTGGCACCAGTCTAACATGTGTCCCATCAATGGACCCAATTACATGTGGCATGCGTCCCAGGGCATAGAATGCACCCTTGACATTGTTCAACTCTTGTGGAGTGGGGAACTTAATGAAATCATCAATGTGCTGCAACATAGCAGCTAAGACATCACGGAGGACCCGACTAAACATGGTCTGGGACATCCCCCCCACATCACCTATGGTGAATTGGAACGTACCTGTGGCAAAGAAATGTAGGGCTGCCATCACCTTTACCTTGGGTGTGAGCGCAGTTGGATACCTTTGCCGCGGTTGTAGGTGTGGTTCCAGCCTGTCAGTCAAATCCTCTATCATTTTCTGTGGAAATCTGTAGCGCCGGATGCAATCCCGTTCCCTCATGGCATCCAAGTCAGGCAACGGCCTTGGCTGAGGGGGTGCCCTGCACGACATGTGTGGAGAAAAAAGTGTACCACTATCAGGCAAAACATTTTACAATGTACATATCACAATCACCACTGATTACACACATGAAATCACTTATGAACCTGCCATGGGCTATACGTCATGGACAGTTAGGCAAACTACTTGGCTCTCTTGACACATAACTGATTGCCCTGTTGTCTGTGAAATGTACATGACATGCACACAAAAGATATTCTGGGCATGTCAGAGTTGGCAGACCAATGTATAGCGTCAGTGACACATGTCACGTGACCTGCATGAGAAGGTGGTCAACACATCCAGACAGCTGACTGCACGGAACACACCCACGTCACATGTGCTCTATATTTTGCTTTTCAGTGATATTGTGCATGAGTTTAGCATTTTACAATACTACACCACAGACATCCTCTGAATGCAGATCTGTATGTCTGTGGCCAAATGCTCTATGATGCCATCACACGCATGAGCTTCAGAAATTCCCCTGTGGCATGGTGTGCGTACATGTGTGACACTTGCTATCACGACACAGACCCATCATACATGCACCGATAGAGGATGACGTTTACCCAATACAAACAGCATGTACAATGGATTACATGGCACATACATTACATTGTCACACAGGGTCAACCATAGCCTAAATTGGTACTGTGAGACAGTACCCCTGTCCCTGGCATCATGTGACAGATGTCCGTAATGAAGAGTGTGCCATCACAGTGTTCATGTGAATGACTACATGTCCATTATGTTACTCATGTGGCAAGTGTGAAGGTAATGTATACCACATAGTGGCCCGTCATATATGTCATGTCTCCACAGCCCATCACTCACCAACAATGCCACTAGTTCACATGCCCTCTGCTATTTGAGTGTGTGCCACACCAGGGGCCTGCTAATGTAGGTCAGCCATGGCAGAAGAGATTTCGGGCAATGACCTCACCGGACTGGTGCCACGTAAGTGTGAACATTTGCTACAGCCCAACGTTGTGATGTAATCAGCGCAACATACCTGGCATCATGAGAATGGAAAGTTAACATCAACTTACTGAGAAGGCTAGCAAAGCAGTTTTCTCCACCGGCACTGAGGTAACGATATGACAGTGACATGACATACTGCCACAAGGGGCAATGCATATATGAAAAGTAACAACCTAGGCAATTATATCGGCTTGTCCGTACAATGACAAATGGGAAAAGTAATACAGTACCAACTATGGTAGGCAAGGGGCGTCTGGATGTGTTGACCACCTTCTCATGCACGTCACGTGACGTGTGTCACTGTATCACGTCAGTGACATACGTCACGTGACGTGCATGAGAAGGTGGTCAACACATCCAGACGGCTGACTGCAAGGAACACACCCACGTCACATGTGCGATATATTTTACATTTCAGTGATATTGTGCATGAGTTGTGCATTGTACAAAACTACACCACAGCCATCCTCTGGATGCAGATCTGTATGTCTGTGACCAAATGCTCCATGATGCCATCACACACACGCTGTAGAAATGCCCCTGTGGCATGGTGTGCGTACATGTGAGACACTTGCAACCACGACACAGACCCATCATAGATGCACCTAAGGAGGATTACGTTTTCCCGATACAAACAGCATGTCCAATCTATTACATGGCACACTCCTTACATTGTCACACAGGGTCATGCACAGCATCAATTGGTAAAGTGAGACAGTGCCCCTGTCCCTGGCATCATGTGACAGATGCCCGTACTGAAGAATGTGCCATCCCAGTGTTCAGGTGACTAACAACATGTTCATGATGTTACTCATGTGACATGTGTCAAGGTAATGTGAAGCACATTGTGGCACATCACAAATGTCATGTCCCCACAGCACATCACACATCAACTGTGCCACTAGATCACATGCCCTCTGCTATATAATTGTGTGCCACACCTAGGGCCTGCTCATGTAAGTATGCCATGCCAACACATACATGGACATCCTCATGATGACCTCACACCCACATCCCTGCCATGTGTTTTCCTGTTATCACTATAGTAATGGTGCCATGCGTGAGCCTGTGGAACGCACTGTACACATGCATTGACTGGAGCATGTGATACGCACACTACCCCACTGGTACGTGCGGGTGTACGGGTCGTCTCACCAATGCATTGTGCCTATACGCGATACAAGTCAGGAGCGTACCCCACTGGTGCGTGCGGGTGTACGGGTCGTCTCACCAATGCATTGTGCCTATACGCGTGTGCAGCGTACCCCACTGGTGCGTGCGAGTGTACGGGTCGTCTCACCAATGCATTGTGCCTATATGCATGTGCAGCGTACCCCACTGGTGCGTGCGGGTGTATGGGTCGTCTCATCAATGCATTGTGCCTATACGCGTGTGCAGCGTACCCCACTGGTGCGTGCGGGTCTTATCACCAATGCATTGTGCCTATACGCGATACACATCAGTAGCGTACCCCACTGGTGCGTGCGGGTGTATGGATCGTCTCACCAATACATTGTGCCTATACGCGTGTGCAGCGTACCCCACTGGTGCGTGCGGGTGTATGGGTGGTCTCACCAATGCATTGTGCCTATACGCAATACACGTCAGGAGCGTACCCCACTGGTGCATGCGGGTGTACGGGTCGCCTCACCAATGCATAGTGCCTATACACGTGTGCAGCGTACCCCACTGGTGCGTGTGGGTGTACGGGTCGTCCCACCAATGCATTGTGCCTATACGCGATACACGTCAGGAGCGTACCCCACTGGTGCGTGCGGGTGTACGGTATCACTATCGAAACATGGCGTTTGCAACGATTCACGCACCGTACTTGTGTATGGATGCCTGAAAATACATAGGGAACACCTCGGGGATGAGTTGGATGCACTGAATGCAGGCTGGTTGTAGAGGAAACTGATATTTGAATGTGCTACAGGTGTCCTGCAAAATTCAGTTGGCCAAAAGTATACAATGTTGCTATGTTTGTTGTGTAGCTAAAGCTAAAATTTCAAACCATGCAAATGTGTGTCAGGGCCTTATGTGTAATGGGAATGTATGAAACATAGGATGAAAATTGATGTGCCCTATCACACTGTCTTCCTGAGAATGACATCCCCTCAGCAGCACATATTTAAGGCTGCATGTGGCTGTGAGAGGGCACTTGCCTGCACAATATTTGATTGGACAACACTGCTGCTGTCTCTGCATTCCCTGGACCCTGATTTTGCTGGACATGGAGAGGGCACCTGAATTCAGTGAGGGGGAGAACCAGGCACTGCTGGATGCCCTCCTACTCAACTACAGCAAGCTGTATAGGAAACCAGGGGATCAGGTGAGTGCTTAATGTATGAGTGTGACTACAGCCATTGTGTATTTATGGGACAGAGAGAGATGCAATGTACTTCAGAGTGAGTGCCTGGTCTGTACATTAAAAAATCTACCATGCAGTGAATGATGTATCTAAATCTTGTGTACTGCTTACCGCCATTGTGCTAAGTACATTCACTTGAGAGTGTGTGGTCTGCTTAGAGTTCTTTGGTGTTGTGGGATATGTGCCAGCTTGTCACGTGCTGGACACCACCATGAAGAAGCATAGCTTGTTCAGTGTTAGCCATGCTCAGTGAGTGTTTAGAAAGCCCTAGGGCATCAGTTGGCTTTCACAGGCATGTAGTGCATTGGTGTTTGCTCACAGGCCACATTCACAGGAACAATGATACTAGTCCTGTATGCATCCTCTGCCCTGTTGTTATCATCAATGTGGGGCAAGTGTGGGTCTTTGGGACATGGAGCAGATGTACTGATGTACTTTCACTTTTTATTCGTGACAGGTATCTGCCTATGAGAAGGGTGAAATCTGGCTGGACATCGCCAGGGCTGTCAGGAGTGAGGGGGGCCTCGCAGGAAGCTCAGTAACATCAGGAAGAGGTGGCAGGACATCCGGTGCTGGAGCCGCCGCATCACCAGAGTACAGCTCAAGCTGGAAGCTCCACGCCGGCATGGAGGCAGCCGCCACCTCACCCCCCACATGCTCCGGGTCCTGGAAGTGGTGTTCCCAGACCTCCATAGGCAGTTGCAGGGGGGACAGCAGCAAGAAGGGGGTAGGTACATGTCTGTTTGTTGTCATGTGTGTCACATGCTACCTACAGTGCTCCGAGGCATGCTAACACTCCCACAGTTGGAGTGGTGTGGTCAGACAGGCACTTCATGCATTGGCATTAGAATGGCCCAGTTTAAGCAGATGCTTGTTTACATGCCTTGCCCTACTCCACATTTGAGCAGCGCTTTGCCTATTGATTGTTTTTCACATGTACTCCTATGGTGCAATGCATATTACTTTGCACATCATCATGTTGGAGGGGTGTCTGTGACACTTGTTGGTACCTTACATGTAGCACCACATGTGCACTGTGTCTGGCCTTCTTCATATTTTGGCACTGATCTTGAGTCATGTGTTTATTGCACGATTCTGCCTCAGTGGCCTTTGTCCATGGTACACTTTCTAATTGTCATGTGTTAGCTACAGGTGCACACTGTACATGTGCACTAATTTGGGCTTGTGTATACTCAAACTGGGCAGTGCGTGTGTGCATATTTTCAAATTATGTGGCATGTTCTTTGTAAATAATATTGATGGTGAGCCACACAATGTGAGTTTGTGAGTAGACAGCTGTGATGGCAGTGTGAGGTGATGGAACAATAGTTTCAGGTCCCAGGATGGCATCACAATGCACTTTGGCCTGGACTTGTCCCATGTGGCACAGGGTGAAAGCAAAACAAACATGACCAGGTCTGGATTTGGGTGGCATGATTGTGTCTCTCATACAAGTTTTTGCCTTGCCTGTTACTTGTATCCTACTATACATTTTGCGTTGTGTCTCTTACAATTGCCCAAGACTAGACTTAGCATTGTGCATAGTTCTGTGGCATGTGACTCATTATGCATGCCATGTTTAGAAATGTGCCCAAATGATTTGTATGTGGTATGTCTTATGTGTACAGGTGACTGATATGTTTTTCTTCTTCTCCTTGCCAACAGCATCATCATCACAATCTGGAGGAGACACAGGTGCGGACCAGGCTGAGGGACCCAGCGACAGTACTACCTGCTTTGAGGAGTCAGAGGGAGGCAGTGGCACGGAGGGTGAGGAGAGTCAGACGGCCGTCCATCATGTGCACGACACCTCCTACCGTGCGGACGGCTCGGAATCAGACTCTCCGGAGGAAGGGGAATATGCAGCTATGCCATCTTCAACATCTTTGGCTATCCCCTCCTCCTCCACTACCATCTCCACCCTCCCAGTTGTTAGGGTCCCTAAGGTCCGTGCTAGCCCCCGTGTCTCCTTTGTTCCCGGCACCGCAGCCCCTGCCCCTGTCTCCCCTGGTGCCCTCAGTGCTGAGTCTGTGGACCTACTCTGGCAGATTCTAGTAGGTAAGACATCCATGTTGACTGTCCTCCATGAACATACACGAAGAATGACACAGTTGTTGTCGTTCATGGAGGGCATGTCATCTGCCATGTCTGATCTACGTCGGAGTGTGGCTACCATAGAGTCATCACTGACGGCAGCACTGTCCACCCAGCAGCATCTCCCCCCCACCCTCATTCAGACCCATCCACCTCCGCCTCTCCGATACCTACCCAACATACACGCAGATGCCACAGATCAGGCACAACAACAGACACACCCAGCACACCCACACGTCAGAAGAAGCGCAAATCTCCACGCACCCAATCTCAAGGGGATGTAGGCACACCCACAGAGAGAGGGGACACACGTCACACACACATCCACAAACCCACGAGAACAGACTCACAGCCCTCTACCTCCACCCCCAATGTGTACCCGGGTTCAGGTGGTAGTTTATGTGAACTGACTGCAGTGTGCAGCCAAGTCTATGAAGCCACATTCGGCGAGGCACAGGCCAGTGTGGAGGGATCCACACCACCTGCACCCACTACACCTGTCCTTCCCTTTCCTGTCCCTGCGGTGCCGGTGGATTCCACAGATGATGCCCCCACTGTTTCCAAAGACAATTGAACTGTTTGTGCAGGCAAGTGGGGGTGTGACAACATCCAGGATGCCACAACCTTGTTTGAACTTTATTTGGACTGGCAATTGGCCTACTATGAACATGGCCTTATATTTGTTGTTTCTCTTTGTATGCGGATGAATAAAGCTTTTTATTTTTGGTTCATCACTTTTGGTTTTCTGATAATGGCTTTGACTGCTGTGTGCCTGGGAGCTGGTGTGATGTTCACATTTGGGTATTGTTACATGTGTATATTTCCTGATGGTAATGAGGTCAAGCATGGTATGTTTCTGCTTTCACTGGTGGGCACTGCTGGGGGTCTTAGCCACACTCACTGTAATGCTGGGCACTGCTGGGGGTCTTAGCCACACACACCCTATGCTGGTGGGCACTGCTGGGGGTCTTAACCACACACACTCTAATGCTGGGCACTGCTGGGGGTCTTAGCCACACACACCCTATGCTGGTGGGCACTGCTGGGCACTGCTGGGGATCTTAGCCACACACACTCTAATGCTGGGCACTGCTGGGAGTCTTAGCCACACACACTGTAATATTGGGCACTGCTGGGGGTCTTAGCCACACACACTCTAATGCTGGGCACTGCTGGGGGTCTTAGCCACACACACTGTAATGCTGGGCACTGCTGGGGGTCTTAGCCAAACACACTCTAATGCTGGGCACTGCTGGGGGTCTTAGCCACACACACTGTAATGCTGGGCACTGCTGGGGGTCTTAGCCACACACACCCTATGCTGGTGGGCACTGCTGGGCACTGCTGGGGGTCTTAGCCACACACACCCTATGCTGGTGGGCACTGCTGGGCACTGCTGGAGGTCTTAGCCAATCACACTGTAATGCTGGGCACGGATGGGGGTCTTAGCCACACACACCCTATGCTGGTGGGCACTGCTGGGCACTGCTGTGGGTTTTAGCCACATACACCCTATCCTGGTGGGCACTCCTGGGCACTTCTGGGGGTCTCAGCCACACACACTCTAATGCTGGGCACTGCTGGGGGTCTTAGACACACACAATGTAATGCTGGGCACTGCTGGGGGTCTTAGCCACACGTACCCTATGCTGGTGGGCACTGCTGGGCACTGCTGGGGGTCTTAGCCACACACACTCTAATGCTGGGCACTGCTGGGGGTCTTAGCCACACACACTGTAATTCTGGGCACTGCTGGGGGTCTTAGCCACACACACTCTAATGCTGGGCACTGCTGGGAGTATTAGCCACACACACCCTATGCTGGTGGGCACTGCTGGGCACTGCTGGGGGTCTTAGCCACACACACTCTAATGGTGGGCACTGCTGGGGGTCTTAGCCACACACACTGTAATGCTGGGCACTGCTGGGGGTCTTAGCCACACACACTGTAATGCTGGGCACTGCTGAGGGTCTTAGCCACTTGCACCCTATGCTGGTGGGCACTGCTGGGCACTGCTAGGGGTCTTAGCCACACACACTCTAATGCTGGGCACTGCTGGGGGTCTTAGCCACACACACTGTAATGCTGGGCACTGCTGGGGGTCTTAGCCACACACACTCTAATGCTGGGCACTGCTGGGGGTGTTAGCCACACACACTCTATGCTGGTGGGCACTGCTGGGCACTGCTGGGGTCTTAGCCATGGACACTCTAATGCTGGGCACTGCTGGGGGTCTTAGCCACGCACACTGTAATGCTGGGCACTGCTGGGGGTCTTAGCCACTCACATCCTATGCTGGTGGGCACTGCTGGGCACTGCTGGGGGTCTTAGCCACACACACCCTATGCTGGTGGGCACTGCTGAGCACTGCTGGGGGTCGTCTGCACACACCCCCTCTACTGTTTGGCACTGCTGTGGGGTCTTTTCCAACCACACCTCAGATGTGACGCACCATACCCCGGGCTCTCTGAGGTGTGTGCGGCACGTATCACTATTGCAATGGTGATATGCGCTAGCGTATAACGCACCGTACCCCGTGATTTGTGACGTGTGTGCGGCACATATCACTATTGCAATGGTGATGTGCGCTAGCGTGTGACCCACCGTACCCAGAGATTTGTGACGTGTGTGCGGCACGTATCACTATTGCAATGGTGATGTGCGCTAGCGTGTGACGCACCGTACCCCGAGATTTGTGACGTGTGTGCGGCACGTATCACAATTGCAATGGTGATATGTGCTAGCGTTTGTCGCACCATACCCCGAGATTAATGACGTGTGTGCGGCGCGTATTCCTATTGGGATGGTGATATGCGCTGGCATGTGGCGCACCGTATAGGTATACTTACGTTGTTGCGGTGGGTTGTACTCAACGTCTGCGTTGTCGTCGGTTTCCATGTACGAGGTCATAGGCGTACAAGGCTCCTGATGACACGTTCAATGGGGTTCATGTCGTGTATGTCGCGTACCAGGGTTCAGTTCATGGCGGACTCTGGATTTACGGCAGATTGCAGCTCTCGTAGGAAAAGTGCCGTACACAGATCTACGCGCCAGCAGTGTTGTTGCCATCGCCAGCCTATTGTTCGACTTTCCTTGATGTTTGAGCTGCTGCATCAGTTGGCGGTGCTGTCTGTTGCGCGATGCATGCCCCTCCTGCATGACCTTTGTCAGTTCCTGGACACTACTGGCCAGTACTGCAATGTTGCCTGATATCTTAGCTATTTCCTCCTTCACTAATCGAGTGTTCTTGCCCTGCAGGCGATGTGAACGGAGCATCTGTCACTCCAAGCCACCCCAGACCGGATTTGTCGCCTCCACCTGCTGTGGTCAGCATGCTCTGCGTGCTCTGCGTCTTCTCCGTTGCGATCTACAACTGCCTCTACGGATCTGTGTTGGTGTGGGTGTGGCGCAAAATCTTTGCCGTACACTGACTGCAGGTGCAGCACTGACCTCATCATCAGACGCCATGGGACGCAGTGTTGGGACAGGTGACCTACGGGAATGAGGCACACGTGACTGGGTAGTTGGCAGAGCTGGTGTGTCCTCATGTTCTGATGCGCTGCTGTGGTGCATTTCCAGACCATCACTGTCCCCGGCCTCATTACGTTCTGTGAGGTTAAACAGCGCAAAACAGCATCAATGTATGCTTGTGAGGTTATGTCACAGTTCACAATTAATAAATGTCATGTTCTTTTGGACATCTGCTACACTATTTCAAACCGTTTTTGGCATGTCTGTGTGTGTGTGTCATTGTAAGTACTTGGCCTGACTACAACTCCCATGATGTACTTCCCTTAGTAATGTAATAGTAGTACATGCTTTACAGTGTGCGCTTACGCTGTGCCGAGCTGACATCCTGACTTCTGTACTTGGGACAATTTAAACATGCATTCCTCTTACCTTCAGACGTGTGTGCAGCACCGGAGGTGTCCAGCTGCGTGACTCCAACAACAGCTTCTGGCTGGATTGTTGACTCCACCAATTCCTCCATGGGAGTGTTTCCAGTGTCTGGTGGTGTGCCCCCTCCTGTCTTATGTGCCTCCTTCAAACGGTCTGCAATGCGCGCCTTGGCACGACTGCGCAGATCGTACCATCTCTTTTTCAGTTCCTCTGTGGTACGGTGAGTCACCCCAATGGCATTTACTCGGTTCTGAATCCTGATCCATATCTTCCTTTTTTCCTGCTCAGGTACCTTCAGTGAGGCTTTTCTAAACAGCTTGTCATTGCTGTGCACTACACCCTCAATTAGAGTTTCTAATTCTTTTTCAGAGAATTTCATTTTTCTTTTCCTTGAACTTTGGCTGTCCTCTGCTGGATTTTTAGGTTCCATTCTGCAGTTCTATGCAGGTGTACTCAGTCTCTCTCCCTCTCACTCTCCTCTGCTCCCAGAGCCAGCTCCCTCCTCCCCCTGAGCCTCAGCAATGAAAATGAGGCTTGGACAGCACACTTCCTGGTTCTGATGTCATCAACATGCATCAATGTGCGACCTCGCAATTTGCGAATTCGCAAATTGCGAAATCGCAATTTGCAAGTTCGCAAACACTAGAAATCGCAATATAATCTGCGAATTTTACTGACTTCTTAAATATTCGCAAATTTTGTGATGCATAGCGTTTTGCGATTCCTTATTTGCGATTCCTTAAAAATCGCAAATAAGGAATCGCAGACTTATTCAATGATGCATGTACCTGTGAGAGAGAGAAACTGAGAGAGAAAAACAGAGAAGGAAAAACAAGCCAGAGAGAAAAAGAGAGGGAATGAAAGAAAGGGAGTGAGAAAGGGAGAAGGGAGAGAGAGATAAAAGGAAAGGAATGAAGAGAGAGCGAGAGCGAGAGAGAACGAGAGAGAGAGGGTGAGAGAGAGACTGTCGCCTCTGCACATCCAGGAGCAAATAATTACCTGGTGCTATCGGAGTGTGCAGCAGTGGGCGGACTGCACATGCCCGTCAAAACCCCGCCGATCTCAGAGGTGTTGCTGAATCCTGAGTCCTGAATGGTGGAGACCACATCAGATTCTGCGCGGATCTTACAGATGTCGCTGAGTCCTGAGTCCTGAATGGCAGAGACCACATTAGCTTGTCCTCTGATGTGACAGATGTCACTGAGTCCTGAATGGTGGAGACCATATCAGCTTCTCCACGGCCCGGCAGATCTCACACATGTCGCTGAGTCCTGAGTCATCAAGGGCGGAGACCACCCAAGGGCTTGGTGCCGCTAAGCCTGTGGAACTCAAGTCCGTGCCACATTGTGGTAGGCACCTGATGGCCACATGAGTTTCGGGTGGCAGTAACCCTATGCATATGAAGTCCGCGCCAAGGCGATGATAGGCCCCTGACAGCTATACAGCTGAGGGTACGACTAACCTTCTGCGCAAATTTTCTTGGACTCTATATGGTTGAGACAAGTGGAGGCCCCCAGCTAATCAGCACCGGCAATAAAGGATGTGACGTTGTCGATCTATTATATTTGCGTGGCCATATGGTCTGTGACGCATATGCCAGATGGGCGTGGTGTGCGTGCAAACCTGCCCTCAGGGAGTGGCTGTGAGATGTTGAGAACTAGACCACTGACCTGCAAACCAACAGCGAGTACGCCTGCCACAGGTATCTAGGTGGGGCCAACGTCAGGACGTAATCGGAGTGGAGTTGCGTGCACACGACGGAATAGGGCAGGAATAGCCAAAATGACTCGGACGGCTCATAGTACTGCATCTGTGAGTCGAGCGTACGGGCCGCAGCTGTCTCTCTGCGAGCCTGGTTGCGAAATGTTCATAACTCACACTACATAAGTATTGAAGAATCATTTTGTGATTCAGTTAGTCAGCTGGCATCTGTCCGAGGCATTTGTGAAAACATATCGTAGTTCTTTCTGTGAGAGATTCCTCTTTAACGCTCTCGCTCCCCATTTCAGCAGGTAACACACCCTCTTCCCACATTAGCAACATACCCTCAACAACGTTCTTGGGCCCAGAAGTGTCCCTGTGCGGTTGAACAAAGAAGAATCTTAGTCATGTATAGATTTACATATAAAAACATTTATTTAAAGAAAAGAACAATAAATAAGACTGAAGGGAGTCTGGTACTGTGGTCGCTGCCACAAAGATGGGGTCACTGCCATTCAGGACTCAGGATACAGTTACACATGTGGGATCGGCTTATGTTAAATAGGTTTAGTGGCACCAGAAGTATTGAGACTGTATGAGCCTGTGATGGTGCTTGGTGTGGACGGCCTCACTGGGAGCAATGTGTGTTGCCTACTGGACTGCATCATGTAGCATCAGGACTCTATCTGAATTGTGAGGCGTGCTGACCACAGTGTAGGCTAGAGGTAGCAATGACGAAAGGCCCACAGCCAGGTGCATAAGTTGATGGCCCCACTGGCCTGGGTAGTGCAGGTTCAGTGGCACCACTTCTCGCCAGCCTTCAATATGAAAATACTCCTCACTAATCGAAGGGAGTGTGGTGCTGTGGTCGCTGCCACGAAGTTTGGGTCATTGCCATTCAGGACTCAGGACACAGTTGCACATGTGGGATTGGCTTGTGTTAAATAGGGTTAGGGGTACTAGAAGCATTGAGACGGTATGAGCCTGAGATGGTGCTTGGTGTGGTCGGCTTCACTGGGAGTAATGTGTGTTGCCTACTGGACTGCGTCATGTGGAATCAGGACTGTATCTGAATTGTGAGCCCTGCTGACCGTAGTGTAGGCCAGAGGTAGCGATGAGGAAGGGCCCATAGCCATGTGCATACATTGGTGGCCCTACCGGTCTGCACAGTGCAGGTACAGTGGCACCACGTGTCGCCGGCCTTCCATCTGCCAATACTCCTCACTAATGGTAGGGAGTCAGGTGCTGTGGTTGCTGTCACAAAGTTGAGGTCACTCCCATTCAGAACTCAGGACACAGTTACACATGTGGGATCGGCTTGTTTTGAAGATGGTTAGTGGAACTACATGTCGCCGGCTTGCATATCAAAATAATCCTCACAAATCTAAGGGAGTATGATGCTGTGCTCAGTGCTACGGACTTGGGTCACTGCCATTCAGAACTCAGTTACACCTGTGGGATCGGCTTATGTTAAAGAGGGTTAGTGGGAGTAGGTGTGGCCGGCTTGCATATCGAAATATACCTCACAAATTGAAGGGAGTATAGTGCTGTGGTCGCTGCCATGGACTTGGGGTCACTGCCATTCAGGACTCAGTTACACATGTGGGAGCGGCTTATGTTAAAGAGGGTTAGTGGGAGTACGTGTGGCCGGCTTGCATATCGAAATATACCTCACAAATCGAAGGGAGTATAGTGCTGTGGTAGCTGCCACGAATGTGGGGTCACTGCCATTCAGGATTCAGGACCCAGTTACACATGTGGGATCGGCTTGTGTTAAAGAGGGTTAGTGGGACTACGTGTTGCAGCTTGCATATTGAAATATGCCTCACAAATCGAATGGAGCATGGTGCTGTGGTTGCTGCCACTGACTTGGTGTCACTGCCATTCAGGACTCAGGACACAGTTACACATGTGGGATCGGCTTGTGTTAAAAAGGATTTGTGCGACTCTGTGTCGCCGGCTTTGCGTATTGAAATATGCCTCACTGATCGAAGGGAGTCTGGTGCTGTGGTCCGTGCCACAGACTTGGGGTCACTGCCATTGAGGACTCAGGACACAGTTACACATGTGGGATCAGCTTGAGTTGAACAGAGTTAGTGGCACCACGTTTCGCCGGTTTTGCATATCAATTTAACCGTCACTGATCGAAGGGAGTCTGGTGCTGTGGTCGCTGCCACAGACTTGGGGTCACTGCCATTGAGGAATCAGGACATAGTTACACATGTGGGATCGGCTTGAGTTGAATAGAGTTAGTGGCACCACGTATTGCCGCCGTTGGATATAGAATTATGCCTCACTCATCGAAGGGAGTCTGCTGCTGGGGTTGTCTCATGGATTTGCGGTCACTGCCATTCAGGACTCAGGACACAGTTACACATGTGGGTTTCACTTGTGTTGAACCGGGTTAGTGGCACCATTTGTCACAGGTCTTCCACAGTATAGGCAGGAGGCAGCGTTGAGCAAGGGCCCACAGCCACGTGCATACTTTGGTGGCCCCACCAGCCAGAGTAGTTCAGGTTCAGTGGCATCACGTGTCACTGGCCTTCCATATGGAAATATCCCTCACTGATTGAAGGGAGTCTGGTGCTATGGTCACTGCCACGAAGTTGGGGTCACTGCCATTCAGGACTCAGGACGCAGTTACACATGTGAGATCGGCTTGTGTTGAACAGGGTTAGTTGGCACCACGTGATGCCGGTCTTCCACAGTGTATGCTGGAGGCAGCGGTCAGTAAAGCCCCACAGGCATGTGACGTTGACTTGAGCTGCACAGATTGGGAGCATTTGGTCTCTTACACAATTTGTGTTGCTACTAATCTTTAATTGTGAACCGTGGCAGCCCCAGTGTAGGCCGGAGGCAGCGGTCAGGATGGGCACTCAGCCACGTGACGTTAACTTGAGCTACGCAGTTAGCTGCACCTGAGCACTAAGCGTTTGCGCACCCTGCGATGATGCATGGTCCCGGCGGGCCGCACTGGGAGCACTGTCTTTTGTCTAATGAATTCTGCCTTGATAAGGCAACGTGGCGATGACTTGTGGTGCAGTGAGTTAGTAGCTCCTGAAGGACTCAGCGTGAGCGCACCCTGCGATAATGCGTGGTCTGTGCGGGCTGCACTGGTAGCAATGTGTCTTACGTACAGGACTGAGTCATCTGCAATCGCCACTGCATCTGAATTGTGAGCCCTGCTGTCCGCAGTATAGATCGAAGGCAGTAGTCGGTAAAGACATAAGTCTGCGGAGCTGTGCTGCTGGGTTTGCAGGTGGCCTGTGGGCCTCAGTCATGGCGGCAGCCACGTGGCAGGGTGAGGGTCGCCCCTCTGCAGACTCGTTGGTCTTCCCACAAGTGAACCACGCCCAGAGACTGGCCAATTTATTCATACTCCTATGCTGGAGTGGCATACATTGGACCAGCTCACTCTGCTTCCGTTTCCAGGGGGGACAACACAGCTGCTTGAGTGAGATCTTCCCCATTGCGTGAGGTAACATGGTTGCGTCCACTGTGCACTACACTACAAGTATCAATACTATATCTCCCCATGGAGAGGTTTGTGCTTTGCATAGTGAGCTCTGTGCAGCACATCATCGGTACACTTGGCAGACTGTGCATTATTATTGATGGAAGACTTGCGTCCTTCACACATACTTGGTTGCCACATCTCCCAACATTCAGCTATTGTGCGGCTGAGAGCCATGGCATTTTGGGAAGGTCTGTTGTCCTGTTTTGCGCTGCCTCGGTGGTATTAGGGGTGGTGGTATGTGGGAGGTTCTGGTGGTGGTGGCACTGGGTGTTGTGGCCTTGTTGGGTGTCAGAGGTGCATGATCAGTAGCTCTACCATGTGTTGGTCTTTAGATGTGGCTGTGAGTTGGGTCCAATTCACGCAGTAGATAGTTTACCTACTTACACCAGTTAAAGGTTGATGTTAATTTGTTACTTATAACTCGGCCTATCGCCTGAATTCGGATCGCATTGCCGATATGGCTGGTCATTGAAAATATGGGGAAGTGGTGTTTTAGTTTTTAGTTTCCACAGGATTGCTTACTTTGCATATCATTAGCGTTAGTTGTAGGTCTCGTTTGAGGTGATTTTTTATGGCGGAAGGTATAGATGGAAAACTGGTGAGATTTGCAGTTTTCACCAGGTTGAGAATGGGATGATAGTTTAAAAACACAAAAAAATAGGTTTAATGAACATTATAATTAGAAATTAGCATTTAAAAAACCTTTGAAATTCACTGAAAAAATCCTAGGTTCCAGGCACATTATAGTTAGAAATTAGCATTTAAAAAACCATTGAAATTCACTGAAAAAAAACATAGGTTTCAGGGAAGTTATAGTTAGAAATTATGCATTTAAAAAACCTTTGAAATTCACTGAAAAAAACATAGGTTTCAGGGACGTTATAGTTAGTTTGACATTATAATCATACAAAACAATAGAAATTCCCCTATTATAAGTAGTTGAGCTAACTATAACTCGCGCCCCGGCAATGCACTGCTGATGACGTCACATTTTACATCATTCTTGACATGGTCAGTAACATCACTGATGATATCACTGATGACACCTCAAATGCAAATCATTTTGCTTTTCCACATGGGGAGCTGCATGTTAGCAGCTCCCCGTGTGGAAAAGCAATGCCTCCTCCCGAAGGACACGGGCACATTAGGTGCTGGGACCGTGGGTCATTGGGACTCCCCCCACGGTCCCCAAAGTTGCATATAGGCCCCGGGGGATGGGGCCCCCGTGAGAATAGAAATTAGTCATAGGCGCTATTTTTTTTTTACTGTAAAATTAGGAGTCGCGCACCCAGTGCGGCGCTCAGCTCGGCCCCCTGGTGTGCACACGTTGGGTGCATGACTCCTAACGAGTAGGGTGCGTGACTCCAGCACATTAGGTGCGCGACTCCAAGAAAAAAAAAAGTAATATTTTTCAGATATACTTCAAGCTTATGTGTTTAGATCTTGGGTGGCTCTAAAAAGAGCTGTTGTGTTTATTGAGAGATTTTGGTACCTATAAGTAAGTACCTATGCAGAGTCTAAAGTTGATGAGGAAGACTATGTTACCCTCATCTGTAAAATGTACACCATCTCTCCTATTTATGCCATTCATATTGAAACGCAGATTGTTTGGTAAATGGACCCCATCCCATAATCTTAGAGAAAAGCAGAAACAGATTTATTGACATGTTTCCTAGCTTTCTCAATCTGTGGACAAAATTGATTGGACAAGTTCCATTTCTGCCTTTGGCATATGTTAGAATAGACAAAGGCAGTTTGGGGGAACAGTGACATCATTTCTCCAAAGGTGTGCTTCATAAGCTTTTTCAGACCTACACTAGTCAAAGTGCCTAGGTCATTGCCACCACAATGCACAATAATGAGGTCAGGGTGTTGGAGATGCCAAAAGGATTTAACCAATGGCATCAATTGGTGTCATTTTAACCCTCTCTGTCCAATCCATGTAATGTCTACATTTGGCAAAGCTAGGTCTTTGTCAATGCCTCTATTTTCTGCATACCTTTGGCTCCAGAAAATATAGCTGTGTCCCACAATCCACACTCTATGCATCTTGAAAGGAGGTCTGGATGCACTCAGATGGTCTCTGTGAACGAAATGGCAGTTTGAAAACTAAGATTTTTCTAAAATGGTAGATAAAGTGCAGTTTTGAAAAAAGAAAATAAATGATTGGCTGTTTGAGAACATTCTAGACCAGAAAGTAGGCTACATGTTTCTGTTTTTTAAAAGCATGTTTCTTATTGGTTAACAAAAACTGTTTGAATGGAACATTTCATAGGATAAGGTGACATTTTGAAAAGTCAAGCACACTTGCTGTTTGGATTAGCAACATTGTGGGCTGAACTTGTGACCTGTGTGCTGAGTTGAGTGTTCCATGAACAGTTACTATGGTAACAGGCACTAAGCAGATTGCGGGTAGAGTTCAAACTTATGTCAATTGGATAGGGTTGAAATGTGTAACCAATAGAAATGTGTGTTAGCTTTTGAATTAATGTGGGAAGTAATGTGATTTGATATTTACATGTATATGTGTGCAGAATGAGAGGGAAACTGCAATTTTTTGGTTTTGATAAGAGCAGTGCTGTTGCTGTACAGTGATGATTCTGAACAAGAAAATCTGATGTGTGACTGACATTCTTCTTAATCTGCAAATCAATTTGAAAGGTGAGTTATTTGTGAGGGGTTGTATGTGGTGTCTTTGTTTTTAATAAGACTAATATGTTTTTCCAGGTAAAGTCCAGGGATTAGTCTTGCTTGTCTAGAATCACAGTGTGCGTCTATGTGCATTTGGGATCCATTCTGACAGAAGCATTTGGGTACTTCATGGTTTGGAAGACATATAACTGCTTACAAACCTATCCTGTTCTCAAGTTTTGGTAGAATTATAAACCAGTCATTGCTTATGTATTTGCAAAATGAGTCATGCTTCCACACTAAACTGCAGTTCTAAAATATGTGGAATGTGTGCAGTTATCTTATCTATTCAAAACTAGTGAATAGTGTTCCTTGTCTAGAATCACACTGTGAGTCTGTGTGCATTTGGAAACCTTTGTGAGAAGAGGATTTGGTAACTTCATATGTCTTTGTCCTACTCTAATTATTTATTCAGTATCCAAGTAGTGATGCAGCGATTCAGAGCCTCAGCACATGGACTTTTTCAAAGTCTTATGCAATATCCATGTACTTCTTTAACCACTTAGACACTTGCGTTTGAGGCCTACAATTCCCCAGTCAAAATCCATACACTCCAGCAAACACCCTCACACTGCTCTTGTAGTTTTTTAGTGACTCTTTTAGCTTTATGTAATACTCTATTCACTGAAGTAAAACTCAAGCAACTATGAATTCACCCAGTGTCTCTCCTTATAGTACTGAAATCATTCAGTCAGTATCCATGTACTCATGCAGTGAGATAGGCTTTAGGACATGAACTGCTTCAAACTCCTATGCACTATGGATGTAGTGCTGTAACCACCTTTACGTTTGTGTTTCAGGCCTACAATTACCTAATCAGTATCCATACACTCCGGCAAACACCCTGTCACTGCTCTTGCAATGCTATAGTAACCTTTTCAGCACCATGTACCAATCCATTCACTGAAGTAAAATTAAACCAATTATAAATTCACCTAGTGTCTCTCTTTGTACTACTGTAATCATTCAGTTAGTATCCATGTTATCCTGCAACAAGCCAGGCCTTAGGACATGGACTGCTTCAAACTCCTATGCAATATGCATTTAGTGCTCTAACCACCATTTCACTTGTGTTTTAGGCCTACAATTCCCCAATCAAAATGCATTCACTCTAGGAAACATTCTTTTTTTTTATATATATTTTTCTTTTGGGTTTTCCTCATATACCAATCTGGAAATTCCTGAAGTGAAACTAGGCTGCTCCTTCCGATTTGGCCAGCCTGTTCCAGTCCTGATGTTAAAGACCAAAATAATAGCGGAACGTGCCTGGTCCCTCAGGTTGCCACTGCTTTCCCAATCCACTCCCGTTCATACCTTAGCTGGCACCCTGTGTTACTTAGGAGATAAGGGAGACCGACAGGGCCCAGGATAAATCATAGGAAGACCTTTCAGCTTTCACCTATCTTGCCAAGCCACAAGAGGCGCCCAGATTTAAACAAAACTTGTGGGGTCACATGCCATGTCAGATTTGCTAGTGAGAATAATGTGTTTTAGACAATTCGAAAAGGTAGGAGGGACTGGGTCCTTCCATGCTCTGCATATTTCACGCCTAGCAAGAAGCATAACATAAAACATAAGTCTTATGTGGGGGTCATTGACACTATAGCCATGACTCAATCCAAAAAGAATAGTTCTAGTGGTAATTTCAAGGTGTGACTGGAGAATACCTTCCAAAAAATCCTGGATCTTAACCCAAATAGCCTCTTATCTCGGGACAGATAGCAAACAACTGTACATCATCTGCAGCAGGGTGTCTGCATCTTGGGCAATAATATTCTAAGTTGGAAAATTTAACGAATTTTTTGGGAGTTATACATGCTCTGTACATAGTATACAGATGGTTTCGCTTCAGTGCGGCAGGTTTGACCACCGCCTGCAGGATGGTAAAAGAGTCAGTCCACAGGTCTTCCGTGATTTCGCTGTCTGGATTTGGTGCATTGTTCCAGAGTTTTCGTAGCTCTGACTCTGTGATGTTCTCAGCATCTAACATGGCTGTATACCAATACGAAATTTGATTTTTCCACCTGCCACTCTTAAAGATTAGATCAAATTTTGGATTGGGATTATCAAGGTTCCATGATCTCATTGACCACCATCCAGACAACTGGTAATATTTAAATCTGGTGAGTGTTCCTCTGGTTAAACTGGATAAGGCCTCCCAGCTTAGAAGCTGCGAATCTTCCTGCAGGTCCCCCCAACATTCTAGGCCATCCTCAGGGGCCGACATAGCTGATCGTCGAGACAAATCGGCGTTCCAGGGAATTCCCAAATGGGGGCCTGCGCTGCGTAGTAAGGAATATCCAGTCTCTGCCTAATAAATACCCAGTTTCTTAAGGCAGCCCCTAGAGTCTTGAGTCTGACTTATTTTTAAAACTTTGGATCCCCATACTTGAAGAGAAAATAAGCTTCACCCTGTGGTATGTCTTGCAATAGTTCTCTAAACAATAACCCTAAAGACGATAAATCAGTTTTACCCGCAAGTGGTCTAAAGATTTTAAAGTGAAAAGCGTGGCAATAGACAAGTAGATCTGGAAGGCCCCGCCCTCCTGTTTTTAAGGTCCTCCTGAGCTTTTTCCAAGATATTCTTGGCGACTTAGAGTTCCAGATGAAAGATTCAAGTTTACCCTGTAGTTTTTTAATGGATGGTGTGTGAAACGATAGAGGAATAGAATTGAATAGGAACGTGATTTTCGGAAGGATGATCATCTTAATTAAATTTACTCTCCCAAAGATGTTTAAAGGGAGAGATGACCATCTTGAGCGAGTTTGAGGACACCGTCGATAGTGTTGCAAACTTACATTCTTAACCCCGAGCAATCTTATGCTCTCCGATGAAGGGCGGATGCCCGAAATGCATTGGAGCTGGATTTAACAATGCATATCCATGAAGTTGGATTGAATAATGTTTTTGCATCAAAACTTTATTGACAATGGATACAAAGTGAATAGAATTGACAAGAAGAAAATAAATTCTTGAAAACTACCAATGTTTACTTTTTGAATAACAGAGGAGGATTACACCATTAACCAGTGTGCCCTAAGGGATGTCATCAGTTTCTAATTGATCACACTTTCTTCTCATTTTATTTTACTCATTTTATTTTTATTTTACTCACCCCTGGGTGGAGGGCGAAACCTTAGGAGCACCTATTGAACCTGAATACCTTCTTACCTAACTTATTTCTAGTTCAGGCTGTGCAAGGGCCAATCAAATTCTAAAGCATCTTTGAAGGAGGGCACAAACATCCTTTAAGACTCTATCTAGGTAAATTTTTGGAATATCTTCGATTTTTTTGGGCCAGGTATACCCCTCATTCTGGTCTTTGCTCCCGCTGTCCCTATTTCTTGATTCCACTCTATGATCTCGGTTTTATCTCTATTGATGGTATATCCCGAAACCTCTCCGAACTCCTCAGCTAGATCTACTAATCTGGGAAGGGCGTCTCCCGGATTTGGAATAAACATAAGTAAATCATCAGCGTATAACGCAAATTTGAACTCCAAATCAGCTATCTTGAAAGGTTTAAATATCAAATCAGATCTAAGCAAACAAACGAAAGGCTCGATGTATAAATTAAACAACAAAGTTGATAAAGGGCAGCCCTGTATGGTCCCACGGGTGGAGGGCGACACCTTAGGAGCACCTATTGAACATGAATACCTTCTTACCTAACTTATTTCTTGTTCAGGCTGTGCAAGGGCCAATCAAATTCTAAAGCATCTTTGAAGGAGGGCACAAACATCCTTTGAGACTCTATCTAGGTAAATATTTGGAATATCTTTGATTTTTTGGGCCAGGTATACCCCCAGATATCTCATTCTGGTCTTTGCTCCCGCTGTCCCTATTTCTTGATTCCACTCTATGATCTCGGTTTTATCTCTATTGATGGTATATCCCGAAACCTCTCCGAACTCCTCAGCTAGATCTACTAATCTGGGAAGGGCGTCTCCCGGATATGGAGTAAACATAAGTAAATCATCAGCGTATAACGCAAATTTTAACTCCAAATCAGCTATTTTGAAAGGTTTAATTTATCAAATCAGATCTAAGCAAACAAACGAAGGGCTCAATGTATAAATTAAACAACAAAGTTAATAAAGGGCAGCCCTGTATGGTCCCACGGGCAATAGTTACCCAGTTGGTAAGGGACCCATTGATTAAGATTTTTGCACGTGGTGAGCAATATAAAGATCTTATTGCTGTAATAAAGTTGTTTGGAAAACCAAAACCAGCCAGGGCCTTCCACAGGTACAACCAGTCGACTTGGCTGAATGCCTTGGGGGCATCGACCGCTGCCAAAGTCAGGGGGAGCTTCTTTCTAACTGCAACATCCATGGCTGTGATGGCTTGGAAAGTTAACTCATTGAGTTGCCTGTCAGGGATGAATCCCCTCTGGTCTTGATGAATAATGGGTTTAATTATTTTGGCCAATCTTGCTGCTAAAACCCCTGCGAAAACGTTGTAGTTCGAATTTAAAAGAGAAATCGGTCTATAAGACTCGATTTTAGATGGATCTTTTTGTGGCTTCAAAATTAAGGTAACGGTAGCTTCTGCCCACAAGTCTGGGGCCCTTCCATCACCTTGGAGGATTTTATTGAAAAGGGTTGTTAGACTGGGTCGAATTTGATCAAGAACTATCCTGTATACTTCGACTGGCTGTCCATTGGGACCGGCTGCTTTCCCTATAACCATTTTCATAAACTGAGTTCTTATTTCGCCTTTTCTGATGTCAGAGGAGAGGTAGATTTTGTCTCTCTCAGATAAATGCGGTAGCTGTACTTTACTTAGCCAGCTATCCACCCTCTGCAGGCAGTAGTTAACATTAGCTGTATACAGTGTTTGAAAGAAAGATTGAGCCTCCTCCCTGATTAGATCATCCTCATGGGTGAGTACACCTGTACTCAGCAAGGATAGGCTGTTAATCTGGTTTCTAGTGCTGTCCTCCCGAGATTTCCATGCAAGAAGACGGCCACATTTCTCCCCATACGAGAAGTTCTGAAGCTTGCTGGTATCCCATTTGTCTTTAAGAACCTCATCAAGACCTGCTTGATAATCTGACCGCAAGCCATCCAGCTCCTTTTGCAGACGAGATTTAGTATTTGAATGATTTACTGAGGCCGCCTGAAGCTCCTGTTCTTTTTATTTGAGCTTGAAAAGGTCTTCTTCCTTCTTTTTTTTCCTCAATTTATTCCTTCTAATCATCAGGGTCGTCAGAGAGCCTCTCAAAAAAGCTTTAAATGTCTCCCATATCACCTGCTGAGTTGCTGAGCAGTTGTTGTTTCTAAAGAATTCCTCAGTCTGAGTCGATAAATCCTGCCTCACCCCCTCTTCTAATAGCAGGGCTCTATCTAGAGTCCACCTCCTCTGCAATTCCTTCTGTTTGAAATTAATTACTAGCTCAACAGTCGAATGATCAGATAATATGGCTGGGATATAGAAGATGGTGTCTACTGAGGCAAGGAGTGACTGATCTAAAAGGAAAAAGTCAATTCTGGAGTGATGTCCATATCTACGACTATAAAAAGAAAAATCCCTTTTAGTGCTGTTTTTGATTCTCCAAACATCTATAAGATTAAAATCTTTAAATATGTTTTTAAGCTCTGTTCGAGATTTTTTGGGGGGTGTGAATTTAACCCTGGATGTGCTATCCAGTTTTTCGTCGAAAATTGAATTAAAATCCCCCCCTAAAATGACAGGCCCAACGTACTCCATCAGACTAGCTTTTAACTTCAAGAGGGCCGCCGGGGCATCTTGATTGGGGCTGTAATAAACTGCACATATAAATGGGGTATTATGGCATGATAATGATCCACCAACCACCTCCCTGAACGATATGTGTCGAACTTCTCCACTCTGATCCCGGCATTTACTCTGATCACTATTGCCACTCCTCTCGTACTGCCACTTTGGTCAGAACACAAGATATCTTGAACCCACCCATGTTTGTCCAACTCTGACTCACACTCTCGCCTCTCTAGATGGGTCTCCTCAAGTAGGCACACATGTGCCCGGTAATTATACAAATATTCGTTAACCCTGGACATTTTCCTCTTATCCCTCGAGCCCTTGACGTTCCAACTAATGATTTTAGTTTTATTATTGGTCTTGTAGGCCATGCCAACATTTCCTCGAATGGATCATCACCCATCTCCCTTCTGTAGCCACTATGTTTCTTGGTATGCGGAATATTTTTTCCCTTTTTACCCTCTGCCACCCAACTGACTGCCCACCTCCCTCGAGGAACCCCCCCATACCTACAAAGGTGATCTTGTCACCAATTTGGGGGCTCTCCTTGTCCGGTCGAGGTTTCCCCCGCTAGGAAAGTGGACACCTAATATAAATCCAGTGTACTTTTTTTTTTTTTCAAGCTTTCTCCCTATCCCTATCTAATTATTCTCTCTCTTCTTTTAAAAGATTTTTTTTATTATTCTTTTTCCTTTCAACCCCTATATCTCCTACATCTCTTTCCTCTCTCACCTATATCCCCTTCACCTCTCCTTATTTCGCCAAATAGCCCCTCTATTTCTTATGTGATTATTTACAAGGAAAGACAACCTACAGAGAGAAATACCCTTTTCCTCCTGTAATCTGCAGCATTCAGTTCCACTGGTGAGTTCTACTGGGGATTTTCTTTCATTAGGAGAAAAAATGAATCGACTTCATGGGGTGATAAGAAGTTATGAGTTTTATTTCTCCAAACTACTTTCAGGAATGCAGGGAACTTCAGTTGCACCTGCGCGCCCATGCTTCTTAAATCGTGCATTCGGTTCCCCAGCTCCCATTGTCTTTGTGCTGTGGCCTTCCCTACATCTGAACGGATTAGGTATTTAACAGAGTCTATCTGGAGTGTGGTATCTGATAGTGCTCTACCCAGGAATAGTTCTTTTGTTGTGTAGGTGAGGAAGTTCACCAGGATCTTACTTGGCGCTTTCCTCTCTTTGTGTAATCTGAAAGGGTACCTGTGGGCTCTTTGAATTTCAGCCTCGAGGTTTATATTGGGTCAGTCTTTTAGAACCCCCTCTCTGAGAAGTTTACAGATTAGCGCCTTAACGTCCCCATTCTCAACTCCCTCTGAGATTTTTAGCAATTTTAGGTTATTCCTTCTGGAGTGTATCTCGAGTCTCTCGACATCCATCTGGAGGGTTTTATTTTGAGTTTTGAGATCCTCTAGGGCCCTCTCATGTCGCTGGGAGGCCCCCAAAAGCAAGGAGACTTCTTCTTCTAAAGCGCTGGTTCGTTTACACACATCATCTAACTTTGCTTCTAGATTCGAACACTGATCTTGAATGCTTTTTGGGTTGGCCTCCGATATTTCAAATTTAGATGATAGCTTGGATAATAAATCCCCCCTCATGGTATGTAGAAGGGACTCCAGTTGTGAAAACCCAGCTCCCGAGAGGTCTGATGCTGATACTGACTCCTGAGTGTGGCCATCCCCATTCATTGCCCAATCCGTAGCCTCTGTGGCAATCGAATCAGCCGCTGGGGCTATAGGAGTTTGGCGGCTTTGAGAATTAGATGTAACCTCGTCTAAAGGGGGCGACCCCGATAAATCGGGATCACATGCCAAGGCCACATATCTATTTTTTGAGGTCACCGCTTGAGACACTATACCTGGAGCCAGGGTTTGTGCATCAGAAGAGGTAATAGCTGTAGATGGGGGGTGGGAGGCTTACCTCCCTTGGGGCCTATTGCCTGCACCATGATTTTAAAGAAACATCTCAGTGAGGGAGTAGGTTTTCCCTGAGAGGGACAGTTTTTTTGTAGTCTCCGCTTAGGTTCCCCCACCTTTAGGTTCTTCGCCTTCTTCTCTTTTGCTTTCCTAGGTGAGTAGGCAGCTACCCCGGGACACCCCGTGATACTGGATGCCAAAAGTCCTGTTTTTTGCAGGTCTGAATTAGATCTAAGCTGGTGCCTATTTTTGACAATTACCGCTGAAGGGGCTAGAGGGGGGTGCAGATATCACCTCCTTACTACTTCTCGGCGCTAAGGGGAATGAGGTCTCTGCCACCCTAGGGAGGGCTGCTTGTAGTGAATTAGAAGCTTGCAGTATGTCAGAGCCCATTACCCTCCGTAACTCCAATTGTAGAGGGGTGGGAGCAGTCACAGAGCTAGGTGTTTTATTAGAGAGACCGCTTAAGCAGTGAGCAGAATCATACTCGCAATCACAATCACCTGTAGTGCCCTTAAAAGTATCCTCTCCATGTACGCCTCCCTGAGCTCGTGGCATGCACCCCCTCCCTTCTTTCACTAACCGTACAGCGTTGCCTCCAGTGGGTACACGATGATTAATTCTGGCAAGCGCCGTCCTTGCTCTCCGCCAAAGCCTTGCCCGGCATCCCAGCTGGTTTTCTCGCTCTTGCCCTTGTTCTCCTCGGATCACAGCGCTGACGCCCTTCCCATTCACAGCAGCCGATTCAACTGACTCCGAAACAGCCGCCACTACCATCGAGAGAGAGAGAGAGAAGGTGGCGATTCCCCCGTGGTCCTACCGCCGGGTTCCCAGTCTCCCAACGATCGGTCTCGGTCTCACGGGCGGGCAGGCTCAAATCACGGCAAAAAGAATGAAGAAAGAAATTAGCAACATATTGTACTTGGGAAAAGAAGATTTCCAAGCATCCTCTCACCATTGGTATGCCTTCCTAAGCTGCATTACGTGAGGGAAATCACTCGACCGGACCGGAGCATCCGCGGACCGCGTCAGCCTACCGCCATGTTCCTCTGGTCACGCCCCCCCCACTCTAGGAAAGATTCCGTCACAGCTCTTGCAATTCTATAGTGACCCTTTCCTCTCCATGTACTGATCTATTTACTGAAGTGAAACTCAACCAATTATGAATTCACCCAGTGCTCTCCTTACAGTACAGTAATCATTCTGTCAATATCCATGTACTCATGTAGCAAGCCAGGTCTCAGGACATGGACTGCTTCAAACTCCTATTCACTATGCATGCAGTGCTCTAACCATCCTTGAGACTTGTGTTTCAGGCCTATAATGCCCCAGTCAGTATCCTAACACTTCAGCAAACACCCTGTCACTGCTGTTGCAATCCTATAGTCATCCTTTCAGCACCATGTACTAATCCATTCACTGAAGTACAATTATAAATTCACCTAGTGTCTCTCCTTATACCACTGTAATCCTTCAATCAGTATCCATGTATTCACGCAGCGAGTCAGGCTTTAGGACATGGACTGCTTCAAACTCCTATGGACTATGCATGTAGTGCTCTAACCACCTTTATACCTGTGTTTCAGGCCTACAATTCCCCAGTCAGTATTTATACAATCCCGCAAACACCGTCACTGCTCTTGCACTTATATAGTGACCCTTTTAGTACCATGTACTAATCCATTCACTGAAGTAAAACTGATCAAATTATAAATTCACTCAGTGTGTCTCCTTATACGACTGTTATCATTCAGTCTGTATCCATGTACTCATGCAGCGAGTCAGACTTTAGGACATGGACTGCTTCTAACTCCTGTGGACTATGCATGTAGTGCTCTAACCACCTTTACACTTGTGTTTCAGGCTTACAATTCCCCAGTCAGTATTTATACAATTCCGCAAACACCCTGGCACTGCTCTTGCACTTGTATAGTGACCCTTTCAGCACCATGTACTAATCCATTCACTGAAGTAAAACTCAACCAATTATAAATTCACTCAGTATCTCTCATTACACTACTGTAATCATTCAGTCAGTATCCATGAACCATGAACTGATACATGAACTCATATAGTGAGTCAGGCTTTAGGACATAGACTTCTTCAAACTCCTATGCAACATGCATACAGTGCTCAAACCACCTTTATACTTTCAGGCCTACTATTCCCCAGTCAGTATCCATACAGTCCAGCAAACACCCTGTCATTGCTCTTACAATTCTATAGTGACCCTTTCATCTTCATGTACTAATCTATTCACTGAAGTAAAACTCAACCAATTATGAATTCACTCAGTGTCTCTCCTTATAGTACTGTAATAATTCAGTCAAGATCCATGTACTCATGTAGCAAGCCAAGTCTTAGGACATGGACTGCTTCAAACTCCTATTCATTATGCATGTAGTGCTCTAACCACCTTAAGACTTGTATTTCATGCCTACAATGCCCCAGTCAGTATCCATACACTTCAGCAAACACCCTGTCACTGCTGTTGCAATCCTATAGTGATCCTTTCAGCACCATGTACTAATCCATTCACTGAAGTAAAACTGAACCAATTATAAATTCACTCAGTGTCTCTCCTTATACCACTGTAATCATTCAGTCAGTATCCATGTACTCATGCAGCGATTCAGGCTTTAGGATATGGACTGCTTCAAACTCCTATGGACTATACATGTCCCACTCTAACCACCTTTACACTTGTGTTTCAGGCCTACAATTCCCCAGTCAGTATCCATACAGTCCAGCAAACACCATGTCACTGCTCTTGCACTTATATAGTGACCCTTTCAGCTCCATGTACTAATCCATTCACTGAAGTCAAACTGAACCAATTATGAATTCACCCAGTGTCTCTCATTATATACTGTACTCATTCAGTCAGTATCAATGTGCTTGTCTAGTGACCAGGCTGTAGGATATGGACTGCTTCAAACTCCAATGCACTATGCATGTAGTGCTCTAACCACCTTTACACTTGTGTTTTAGGCCTACAATTCCCCAGTCAGTATCCATACACTACTGCAAACACTCTGTTATTCTCCTTGCATTCCTATACAGTTATGAATTCACCTTGAATTACAATTTCAATTTGTGATGAGAAAAGAAAGTGGTTAAATGATTTTTATTTACAATGTGTTTTTATAGTAATAGAAAAGTAGAATTTATATATTTATTAAAATACATTTATTTATGTTTATTTTTTACAGATATTGTTAATCATCAATAAAATGAAGTTATCAGGCCTGAAAAATCAAGAAAGAGAAAAAGACAGTGAAAGGACATTTATTTTAAGAAAATTCAACAACAAGTATTGGATGACCAATATCATGTGGGTAAAAAGAAACAGTCTTCCGGTAAGACAACTTAGGAATTAATTAAAAAAGTTCTAAGCCCAGAAACAGTGTGCAGAATGTGGAAACGAGTGAGAATGATTCAACCAGAAAAAATAATAAAAATAACAGCAAAGGAAAAAAAGTTAATTTACATTCAAAAGATACAACGTGTGGTAAAAGAAGGCAAAATCAGTATAAAGAAATACGTAAAAAAATGTTATCATAGAGTGGTACATAACTTGCTCAAAGAGGTGAAAAAATATAAACAAAGAGCACTATTTTATAAAAAGAAGAAGCATATTGAATCCATTGTTGAAAAGGCTTTTGAAGTAAAAAGAAAACAATTCATTTTAGTTTTAATCAGAATTCGATCACTAGATAAACCAATCCATTTAATGAAGGCCAAAATAAGTGGAAAAGAGTAATTAAGAGAACTAATTTTTGTGATTTTTTTAGGTGAATGGAAACACAGTTCAAATTCAGAGCCTTTCTTTAATGAAGAGAGTTATTTTCAGACCAATGATTGCATGCAGTTCATACCAGTGGTCGAGCTTATGAGGTTAGACATGGTTGTCCAATTGAGAAAGAGAAAATTGTTCCCAGAAATGCAGAAGTGTTAGCTGATGAAGTTCTAGGCAGATGTCCTAAAGCCCCAGTGTACACTTGGGATTGCGGTAGTATTTGTAGTGTACGACAAGAATCTATTGATATTTTACGCAATTTCTTACGAATATACAGTAAAAAAAGTGTTAAACAAAAGATTAAGATGCTGCAAGAACTAGATCCTTGCAGAGTGAGAACAAATACTGGTTTGCAAGTTCATTCTATGGCTTGTCTTTCTAGAAAAGTATGTCAAAGTGTTTTTCATCATTTCAGGATGTTAACATCATTCTCAAATGTGGAAGTTAGTCAGAAGATTGTATGATGCAAAAAGTCTAGCACTAAAATTAAATGAGTTGAACAGGGCTCTTTTGTGTGGGTCAGTTTCAGATGTGAATAAGGTTTGCTATGAAATTTAATGTTGTTACTTTGGTCCCGAACAAGAGAGTGTAGAAACTGAGACATTAATAGAAGAAAATGTTGAAGAAAATGTGCAACATACTACTACAAAAATGTTGAGGAACAAATTACAAAGTTTAAGGTGATTTCAGGTGAAAGGCCAAATTATTCTTGTATTTGTTGTTGGCGAACTCACTATAAAAATCAGACTAGGATCTGTATTTAAAAAGTGAAAGAGAAAATAATGATATGTGGAAGGAATTTACAACCTATTTGTTGGTAGAGAATTGTTTTGATTTAGGTTCTGATCAGCCTGTTTGTAAATATTGTTATAATAAATTAGACGAGAATAAAATGCCCGCTTGAGCTCTCCATAATAATCTAGAGTTGGTAACTTTTCCTCAAGAACTGATAGATTTAAATACCTATCAGTCTATTCTCATTCAATGTGTTCACCCATTTCAGGCTATTGTTTGTATGAAGCCTAAAACAGGTAAATTGCCTCCTTCAGCAAAATGTTAAAACTATTGGTGTACAGTGTGTAGAAAATGATCCACTAGTCATTCTAGTTAAAGGCGTGCCTACTAAGAGTAAGAATATCTGGCAGGAGTTAGTGGATGTTAGGAAAGTGCAAAAGGCAACTTTGTATTTGATAAAAAAACAATGAGTACGTTAAAAAATTTGTATATGGGAGAAGAAAAAATACTTTTAGCAGAAGATACTGGAACGTCAAGTGGACAAATTGAAAAAGTGGACATGTCCAGAAGTGAAGAAATCTATGGACATTACAGTGTACATCCACTTCATTCAAAAGAAGTGATGGGGAATACTATTGAGTTATTCCAAATGAAAAAAGCAAAAGGAAGTCCCATGAGTGTATGGGAAGAAACTTGGAAGCTCATTGTTTTCCGCAGTTGTTCCCAACAGGAAAAGGAGGACGATATGATGAACGACCTGTGCAGATTTCTGCATTCGAATATCGGACAACAAGATTATATGCAGAAGATCCAAGATTTCGACAATGTATCCCATATATATTTCATCTTTTGTTTGAAAGTGACTTGTCTGGACTTTTAAATGCAGTCAATCACATATAGAAAACATCTGCAAAAATTTTCTGCAAAGGATTTTATGGATAAAGTGTACCAGAGAGATGATCATTTAGAATCTGATTAATCTGATGGTATGTCAGCGTGGCTCTATTGAATATTGGTACCGTTGTCATGTAGAACTTATATGTATGCTAAGGAACTTATGAACTCCTACATTGTTCCTTACCCTAAGCTGTGCTGAATACGCTTGGGATGATTTACTTGAATTTCTTCGAGAGGCAAATTCTAATATAGAAAATATTGACTACAAGAAACCGGGAGAATTTTGCTCTTTGGATCCTGTTAATGTATGCAGGTATTTTAAACATAGATTTGAAGCTATGATGTTTTTTATCTGCAATTAAAAAAATTCTCCTCTTGGAGAGGTTGTGGATTTCTTTTGGAGAAAGGAGTATCAAGCAAGAAGTGCTCCTCATATACATATGCTGTTATGGATCAAGGATGCCCCCAAAATCGGAACAGATTCGGATGATACTGTTTTATCTTTTATTGAAGAATATGCCACATGTGCTGTACCCAAAAGCACAGAAGAAAACAATTTAAGACAACAAGTCTTAGGCTTCCAAAGCCAGAAATACTGTCGACGAAAGTACAAGTCTAAGGATAAGTTCTATACCAAATTCCATTTTGCATTCCACGTCCTGTAATATCTAGAGGAAGAGTGAACAGCTTTATCTCAGCTGTGCGACATACCATCACAAGAAATTCTCTAATAAATACCTACAATTTATTCTGTCCATGTGGAATGCTAACATGGATATTCAGTACGTTACGGACAATGCCATTGCTGTTGCTCGATACGTAACATCCTACATTAAAAAATCAGAAAAGATGGAATTGAAAGAAATGTGGGAAGAGATTTCTCACGAGAAGCGTCTTAGTAAGAAATTATAGAGTTTCAGTTTGAAGTTGATATCCCATCAAGAAATCGGAGTACATGAATGCTCAGATCGGTTATAATCTGCAAATCTATAGTCCAAATCTAGAAGAATCATTTGGGTGAGTCTATGTCTTGTTGCAATGCGAAATCGAGTACTTAAATCTGTACAAGAAATTGAATATTTAGCAGAAAAAGATCAGAGAAAGTACAGATATTTTGAAAACTAATATGTTGGACACATATAAAACATACAGAAGTCATCATCTTGAGAACATGTGTCCTTATGAAGTGCTGAAAAACTACACTTTTGAACGGAATACTACATAGAATATCAATGATGGAAAATATGGAGTGATTGGTTCCGAAGGATGTTTGGTGAAACAAACGAAAGGACATTTGATTAATCACAGGAAACTGAGTTGCAACACTCCTGATAAAAGGGAATTTTACTATTTAGCTCTTTTGCAACTGTTTAAACTGTGATGTTCAGAATTGGAACTACTTGGAGATTTTCAGAGCTATGAAGATTTCTTCAATGCTTGTAAAGATACCATAAAATGCAGAGTTTTTGCAAATTATGTGAAAATGTTGAAAGATAAAATTGATCAAGAAGCTACTATAGCAGCTGAGTTTGCTAGAGACAGTACTCAAGACTGTCAAAGTTCTGCTCCACTGAGTCAAGATCCACTAGGACAACCAATTGTTGAAAATGAAGCAGCAATCACCATGAATGAGGTGGAAACAGCAATGCAGCAAGCTCAAGAAGATATAATGGACTTAGCAAACTTGGAAGAACAACTAAATGTGGACCAGAAAGAAATATATCAGCAAGTGAGACAACAGATTGACCATGGATTTCTTCATGAAAAGAAAGAATGCACATGCACACCATTTCAACCTATCCGAATGTATGTGAGTGGACAAGTTGGAACAGGAAAAAGTTTCTTAATTAAAGTAATCACCAGTTATCTACAGAAAACAACTTAGTCACATTTGTCTTGTGTTGTAACTGCTCTAACTGGGTTGGCAGTACACAACATTGAAGGAATTACATTACACCGTTTACATATGCTACCTGTGGAGCATGAAAACAAATTGGAATATCACAAGCTATCTGGAGAAGCTTGTTGTGAAGTTTCAAGAGTGCTAAAGAAAATGAAACCTCTGATTATTGATGAAGTAAGCATGGTGTCAAACTTAATGCTTGCGTTTGTGCATTTAACACCTTGGCTGCTTGAGATATTCCCCTGCTGTGCTGAAGGTCAATAGAAATGGGTGTGGTCATGACAAGCTCAGCTCGTCATCAGCACACGAGCACCGTGCCTCATAACTAGCTGAGCTCGTCATGAGCATGGAAGGAGTTAAGAATGCAGCAAATTCTTAAAACAGAGTACGATGTCTTATTTGGAGGAAAACATGTCATAGTTTTTGGAGATCTACTGCAACTTACTCCCGTAAAAGGTAAAAGGACAACCAGTCTTTTAAACACTTGCGCATGAAAACATCAGAAAGTCTTTGGGTAGCATTGGAAACGTTAACATTTTGGTCATATTTTGAATACAAGGAACTCATTACAAATATGCGACAGGCAAATGATGCTGATTATGGAACTATTCTTCAAGATATAAGAATTGGAGTACTAACAGAACATGGCAAACAAGGCTTTGCAGAGTCGATTACTTTCCAATTTGTTTCTAAATGAAACTATAGTTCCTGAAAAAATATATATGAAAATTGCAGAAAACAAATCTATAATCTGCTTAATGCCAACACTGCGCGAGTGTTCTATATTCAATGAACAACTTTTGAAGCTGGAAAATGAAGAAATAATAAAAACGGAAGCCATTGATAAAATACTGCATAAAGGAATCCCTAATAATTTCACAGAAAAACTGAAAACAAATTGGATTCTTTAGAAAAATCAATATATAAAACTGCTGGTTTAGAAAATAATCTATATGCATGTATAAACTGTCGGGTAATTTTAAGGCGAACTTTGGATGTAGAAAAAGGTTTAGTTAATGGAGCAATGAGCAAAGTTGTGGATTTTGTTAATTATCAGAATAAAGATGGAATTGAATTTTTTAAAATTAAATTTGATCAGATTGAAGAAGTAAAACAAATTGGTTGTTGTTCACTTCGTTTTTTGCTTGCTAAAAATGTATATGTCCGTAGAAAACAGTTTCCACTTTCTCTGGCATATGCAGTGACTATTCATAAATCTCAAGGTTTAAGTGTAGACAGTGATTTGGTGAACATTGGAAGTACCGTGTTTAAAGAGGGTATGGTATATGTTGCTTTGTCCCGAGCCCAGAACTTTATCTGGTTTGTTTTTGATTGATTTTGATGACAAAAAGGTTACTGCAGATGCAAACTGTGTAAAAGAGTATAGTAGGTTAAGAACAGCGTATGCTCCCAATTTAGGTCAATATCCTGCATTTGAAAAGCATGTCGTAGGTCGAAAAAGAAGGTATGAGAATATCTGTAGTGAAGGTATAGAGAAGGAAAAAAAAACATAATGTTGTGATTGCAAGCAAAAAGAAAAAGGACACTGTTGAAGAGATTGTTGGTTATCAGTTTGAAAATAGTTCAGGTGTCAACTGCTTTGCTAATGTAGTGGTCAATGTTGTTTTTTTTCTTGAAAGTTTGCAGCACAAAATTATGGAGAATCGGGAAAAAAGATTTTGTTCTTTGTTGCATTGTATTTATGAAAAATTGAGAACTGATAAAAGTAAATTACAAAGCGTTTGTGATTTTCATAATCTTTTGTATGTATGTTCTGGTTCTACACAATTTACGCAGAATATCCAACAAGATGCTTAGGAATTTCTAATGTATATGCTTAACGTATTGGAAAATGAAGGAATAGAAATTGAAAATCTTTTTGGCATTTGTTATAAATGGGAACATCATTGTGAAAATTGTATGTACACATGTAGCACTAATATAGACACTGAAAGATTTATATATTTGACTTGACCAGACTGTAAATCAGAATCTTTCAATAAACTAGTTAAAGCAGCAAATCAAAACACAGAGTGTAGCCAATGCAAATCAGATATGTTATCCACATTATTTATACAAAGATATGGACAATATATAATTTTAATGATGCAAAGTTGTACAGCTGATAGAAGAAAATTGGACACTTTAATAAAACATTTTGTAGCAAGTCAACTATCAATATCAGGAGGGACTTTTGTAGCAGTAGCAATCATTTTCCTTGGTGGTCCTTCCACAACATCCGGACATTACACTGCCCATCTAAAATGTGATAAAGGCTGGACATATTGTAATGATACTCATTTGGTTTTTAAACAATGTTTGCCAAGCAAATTACCAAATTCTTACCTAATATTTTTTAAGCTAAAGTTTTAGTAACATAATTCGGTCTCTAAAGAATTTATTAATATGTACTAATACGATTACTATTGGACAATTTCAATATAAAGGATTTCAAAAACACCGTTTGGCCAAGAGGAAAGGTGTATCTGTGAATTACGGACTTTTTCTTGCATATTCTCTCAGTGTATACTTTTTAAACAACAATTACAGTGCATATAAATTTAAGCTAGAACATTTTCTTAGGAGTAAGCATTTCATATATGTGATTTGCATTACTTGGTATGTTATTGAGGATGTAGTCTTAGTTTTTTTAAACAATCTTATTGATTGGTTTTTTTTGCCCGCTGTTATGTGATGAGTACGATTGAAATCACTGTTTCTAGTGAAATTCAATATATTCTGAGAACAGCAAAAAAGGCAAAGAAAATAATTTGTAAAATGTTAAAATTATGCTGTATTGTAAAAAAGTATAATATAATATATTATAACTGTATTTTTTCTTCTCTATTACAGATCGTAATTCTAAAATATCACATTTTCAGAAATGTAGATTATAGTAGTGTTTTTTATTTTTATTACTGTGAAGGTAGGTTTAACTAAGTATTAAAATGCACAATGGCCTGTGTTTGCACACAGGTGAAGAAAGGGGAGATGGACGGAGTAGATATGTGTGGAAAGATGCTCTGTGGGTGTTTTAAGTTACAGGATAAAGTTATCATCAATACTGAGTGTCACTGGGGGCCAACTAACCCACCAGATATGTGCAGAAAGTGCCAGAGAGTTACAATGCAGAGAGGTATAAAATGGGACATGCCTTCAGAGCACCTCTCTGCAACTTGGGCTACTAGGGTCCAGGGAGTTTGAGGATTAAAAGAGACTACATTATTTAAGTTAAAACATGTCACAGAGTGTTTTTGCACATGTTACAGGAGGCTGCATCCCTTCCCTTCCCTTCAGAACTCTATAAACATGTCCTATGACTTTGCAGAGACATAAGTACATACAATTTTATCTTGTTCTCTCTTTGCAGTACTGAGATTACTCTAATTATTACTCATATAGTTTAGGATTGGCCTAGCCATTAACTCTAGTACAAGTTAATTTCTTTATATACTATGGAGGCAGATCTGCAAGAATCTACAAAGTAATAATACAGTCTTGAAAACACCCAGTTTATACCTATGTAGTTTTTGAATCTCACTGTCATAGAATATCGTGTGACCCGAAAAAAAAAAGATTTGACTGGTTCATAATATTTCGTATTGTACCAACTGAAAGACCCGCATCATTTCAATCATTCTTCTTTGAGCATCTTTTGAGACATAACTCTCTGCTTACATCCTGTCACTCTCATGCAATTTTTCAAACAAGGAACTAGCAATATGTTCTTATTGTAACAGTCTGCCATTACCTAAGCACTTATGTGGCAAATTTAGAAGCATCCTGTGCTAACAATATGTCACTTTTTTGTTTTTTTTGTCCTCATTTCACCTTTTAGGCCTCTGCGGATCTTGTGAAGCCGTTTTCGCTAACTGGGGACCTCTCAGCTTACCGCACACGCTTGGGTCACCCGACCATCCCCTTTCGTACAGGACTTGGTGTAATCATAGGACCTGCTAGATCAATCTAAGGCTTTGCCCCCAACTCATAATAGGATGCCAGATGTTTAATGACTTATCCTCTACAACTTCATATTCTAGCCGGACCATAGCAAATGAGGCTTTGAACCAGTCCTCTTTTTGGTGGGAGGGGATCTTTCCATTTCTTTCAGATCTCTCTCCGCGCCAACAGAATCATATATAATAAGAGACCTCTGCATCGCTGTGATGCTGTCTGACAGAAGAAACCATCATCTCCGAATAAGACTAAGGAGAGATTAACATCAACCCTGGTTTTAAAAATGTCCCGAAGTGAGTCACCCACCTCTTTCCAAAAGGATTCCAAATCTGAGCACTCAAAAAAGACGTGCAGGTCATTAGCTTGAAGTGTGTGACATTTTGGACATTTGAGTGGAGGTACTGGAGCGAACTTTGCTATCTTAGCAGGGGAATATTAGAGTCTATTAATGACAAAAAAAGTATTCTTTTTCAGACAGGCAGGTTTTATAAACTTATATAGTGTCTTTAATGATGGCTCGAAAAGGGACTCTACTGAGGATTCTATGGGGGTTCGGTTGCATACCGCCTCTGGGGAAGGAATTACAAGATCTTCCGCTTCTAGTAGATGATAATACCATATCGAGATTTCCTTTTTAATTGGGAGAGCAGATTGACACAACCTCTCAATCTCTCCATTTCCCATTACCTCCTCCCTCTCCGCATCATAAAAGGACACTAGCTGTAAATTTTTGAATCTAGATAGTCCTGTGCCTATATTAACTCTCAGATATTCCCACGGATGTACTCCTTCGGTGTCCACCAGTTCCAGCCAGATGTTAATTTCTGCCCTCTTTATTGGCAATGCTAGCCTCTCTCTCAGGCACTCCGGGGTTCCGGGCGATTCCCAGACTGGTGCCAGGTTCGAATAATAGCCTATCCCCAACTGAGTCTCACCCTGTGCCACAACTCCAGAGCTGCCCTCAAAACCTTCAGACGTACCCACTTAAAGAATGTGGGGGACCCAAACTTGTATAGAAAAGCTTTGCCTCCTCCTCCTCCTTCAGCTCGCACCATCTCTCCCAGCAGTCTACCCCAAGCTGACTCGTCGGGTTTCACAAGTAGCATCCGGATGCTCCTAAACTGGAATGCTACTGCATACAGGCCGATGTCAGGAAGAGCCACTTCTCCTTTAATTAGTCTACGTCTGACTTTTTTCCAAGTCAGTCGGACCCCCTTGTCCCCCCACAGAAAGCTCCTAATCTTGCTCTGTACCTTACTAATGCTCTTTTTCGAGAAGGTTAGAGGTATAGTGGAAAATAGATAGGAAAGCTAAGGGAGAATGACCACCTTTACCAAATTGATTTTCCCATAAATGGTTAAAGAGAGATTTCTCCATCTACTGAAAAGACGGTCTATTTCTTTAGTCACTCTGTTTAGGTTAATCTGAGGATTTTTATCCAGATCTTTCACAATATAAATCTCCAAATATCTAAACTCTTTGCTCACTGGTCCCCTCCACTGCTCCAGATTCCAACAAATAACCTCTGTTTTTGATCTATTCACTGCATAGCCTGACATGCACCCAAATTCGACCAATAACTCTTCAAACCGAGGAATTGCCACCTCTGGGTCACTTGTATATAATATCAGGTCATCTGCATTAAGGGCTAATCTGGAGCTGTAAAGTTCAGACCTATAAGGGGAGATTGATTCATTTAACCTTATAGCTTGCGCCAAGGGTTCTGTGTAAACATTAAATAATAGAGGGGAGATGGGGCACCCCTGCCTAGTTCCTCGCTGGATATTAATACTTGGTGTTAACAGACCATTTAAGAGAATCCGTGCAGAGGCTCCCTGATAGCAATTTCGTACGGTTTGGATGAAAATGGGACCAAACCCCATTACCTCCAAAACCTCCCATAGGTATACCCAGCAGACTCTATCGAACACCTTGGCCGCGTCTAATGCGACTACGGCCATGGGTTCAGATCTTTTGAATGGCTAGATCTATATTACCTATTAATAGATGTGTCTGCTCCTGGATGTGCCAGTATGTTACTTTTTGTAACATAGTTATAGCGCATGACACCCCAGAAGTACTCGGAATTGCCGGTACTGGAAGTGGAGTCTTCTGCACTCTTCATGGGCCAAATTTACGGGATGCAGACATTGCAAATACTTCCACATACTTGCAGTGCCACAAGAGTATTTTTTATTTGGATCTCCTCGTGACAGTACAGCTTTGCAAATTTTACAAGTTACTTTGGTGGCATTGACTTTTTTTTGTCCCTCTGGAAGTGTGAAACATTTCCAGACGATGGAAGTATATTTTTCTGGACGGGAAGGTTCAGGTACAAATCCCTCTACATCTGAATGTTCGGAGTCAGAGGATTCTTGCAGTGGTGTAGCCATTTTTCTTGAAAGAAAGGAAAACCAGGTGTCCAATCAGGAAAAATTATGTTCTTCTTAGCAGAGTTGTACTCCCAAGGAAGGTCTAAGTACAGTGATTGAAATGGGTGGGGTCCTTCAATAGTTAAAATAGGAAGTGTTATGAACCAATCAAATCTCTTTTTTTCTGGTCACATGGGTCCGCGTAGGGTGCGCACACGCAGCACGCACCCAAGGCAACTTTGCGAAATAGTTTTTCAACGTAATATAGGATGATTAAAAGTAAAGGTATATTATTTTTATGATTACAGATAATGTCTTGCCCTAATATTTATATTAAATACATATATGTATGTTTTTAGACAATAAAAGATTTCGCGGGAGTCGCGCACCCACTGCGTTGAACACGCATATGACGTCACGTGGAAGCGCTCCAGCGCCGCGTATTGTAATACGTAAATGTCATGTATGCGCCAGGAGTCACGTACCGGTCGCATAGCAATCGCACAGAAAAATGCATACCCATTGCACACCCTAGGCAGATTCTACACAACAATCCTAAAATGGTGGCTAGGTTCCGCGCAGTGATCGAGAAAGGTACGCTTTGGGTGATCGCCTCCCAAAAAAAAAGTTTAAAAAAAAAAAGTAAAATAATATAAATATATTTAAAACACTATAAAATACAAAAAACAATACTAATATTTCAATATTTTTAAAAACATTTTTTTAATTTATATTAATTTATATTAAAAATATGTAATGTCATATAAAAACAAGACATCTAAAAATAAATAGATTACAAAAATGTATTAAATCAATATGAAAAAAATAAATATAACAATTAATACATTTCAAAATTGTCATTGAAAAAACCTTTAAAATTCACTTAAAAAACCATAGGTTTCAGGCCTGTTATAGTTAGGAATTAGCATTTAAAAAACCTTAGAAATTCACTGAAAAAAACATAGGTTTTAGGGGTGTTATAGTTAGCTGGACATTTTAGTCGTACAAAACCAGTGATGTCATCAATAATGTAATGAGTGATGTCACTGACCATGTTATGAGTGATGTAATATGTGATGTCATCAGCAGTGGATTGTGGCCGCGTGAGTTATAGTTAGTACAACTAACTATAACGGAGGAATTTCAATAGTTTTGTACGACTTTGTACGACTAAAATGTTCAGCTAACTATAACACCCCTAAAACCTATGTTTTTTTCAGTGAATATATATATCTATCGTACCAGTCCTGATTCAAATATTCAAAAAGCAGGCACTGACTCCGTGGGACGTGCTGTCAAAGAGAAGTGATTATATTCCATAAAGATCACCTAGAATCGTTTCGGGGGATGAAACCGCTTTGCTCAGTACATCAGGTTTCTCTGACATGCATTGCTTTTATCTACATGTTTTGAGCACAAAGGAAAATGGTTTTCACAGCAACCATCATTCATCAAAGGACATAGAAGAATTGCTTTGTCACTCATTTTAATGCACTCAGTTTGGTACCAAAACGTAATTGAAAATTACAAGTTGTTATAATCACAACAAAAAAACCTGTGCTATAATTAAAACAAGTTACAAATGTTTAAAAGTATTTTACAATTAAAAATACAACCAGAGTCACGTGAGGTGCGATTAATGAAAGTAGCGTGTTGCAGTCTTGTTGGGTGCTGGAAGCCGTGTTTTGGCGATATGGAAGACTTACTGCTGCTGAGACTCCCACCATCGTCAGGGCACATTAGTAATGTACTCCTGCTAATGCTGCCTTGGTCAAATCGAAATACAACTTATTAGTGTTGTTCCAGAGTGGTGAATGTAAGTACGGGAAGTGCTTGTTTAATATCTGCTAAAGGCTAAATGGGTGGAGCACCTCCTCACCTAGTCTAGTTTGGTGTATTGACTCAGGCATGTGAAATCTGGAGATGGCAGTAAGGCCCAAGTGAGCAAATATGGTGTAACAATGTCTCCTATCCTATGCACAAGAATTTGCTGTCAAGCCTAAACTAACTTAAATATATACTTGTGTGTCAGTGTGCAACTAAACAGTTAAATATAATGACAAAGAAATGTGTATATATATATATATATATATACATATATATATATGTGCTTCAAAAACGCTGCTCGAGCGATCCTCAACCCAACAACACTGGTGCCATCGGTAGTAGCAGCCACTACTCTTTACTTCACACAGGTTCCAAATCCAACTAGTTAGAAGGACATAGAGATGACACACCAGGAGATCTTTGCACAAATCCTTTATTGTGCACTCGTAGAACAAGGACGACGCGTTTCGGCGTAAGCCTTTTTCATATATATATCCACAAAAAAGATCACTCTGCATTTGAGGGCCTCACACGTTGTAACATTTCCATCTGTTGGCAGAAAGAAAGTCTTGCAAGGAGTTTATTTTCAGGCATATTTATTCAGCTTGCCTCATTTTCGCGTTTCCAAACATGTTTCGGGCAGCATTGCCCTTGATCACTGGTGTAGGCAAATTCACAAGCAGCATTAATTCAAAGCACACCTGCGCCTTTTTAAATACACGCCCCTCCTGGATTCCACTCGCTTTGCTTTACTGTAGATGTAGTCTTCGCATAGTGCGTGCTGCCAAATGAATGCACTGTTAATCCCTTAGTGGGTCTGCTTCTCAGTCAACTGCTGCTCACCTTTAAAGTGTCCAGTTTCCACCAGCTGGTAAAACAACGTTCCCCTCAGCGCTTTCATTTTTCCTAGCGCTAGGGACCTGCTATTCTGCAGTGGGGCCTCTCACGATATGAGTCATACCTTCAAAAATCCACAAAAAAGAACACTCTGTATTTGAGGGCCTCACACGTTGTAACATTTCCATCTGTTGGCAGTAAGAAAGGCTTGCAAGGAGTTTTGTTTCAGGCATATTTATTCAGCTTGCCTCATTTTCGCGTTTCCAAACATGTTTCGGGCAGCAAAGCCCTTGATCACTGGTGTAGGCAAATTCACAAGCAGCATTAGTTCAAAGCACACCTGCGCCTTTTTAAATACACGCCCCTCCTGGCTTCCACTCGCTTTGCATTATTGTAGATGTAGTCTTCGCATAGTGCGTGCTGCCAAATGAATGCACTGTTAATCCCTTAGTGGGTCTGCTTGTCAGTCAACTGCTGCTCATCTTTAAAGTGTCCAGTTTCCACCAGCTGGTAAAACAACGTTCCCCTCAGCGCTTTAATTTTTCCTAGCGCTAGGGACCTGCTATTCTGCAGTGGGGCCTCTCACGATATGAGTCATACCGTCAAAAATCCACAAAAAAGAGCACTTTGCATTTGAGGCCTCACACGTTGTAACATTTCCATCTGTTGGCAGAAAGAAAGTCTTGCAAGAAGTTTCCTTTCAGGCATATTTATTCAGCTTGCCTCATATTCGCGTTTCCAAACATGTTTCGGGGCAGCAATGCCCTTGATCACTGGTGTAGGCAAATTCACAAGCAGCATTAGTTCAAAGCACACCTGCGCCTTTTTAAATACACGCCACTCCTGGCTTCCACTCGCTTTGCATTATTGTAGATGTAGTCTTCGCATAGTGCGTGCTGCCAAATAAATGCACTGTTAATCCCTTAGTGGGTCTGCTTGTCAGTCAACTTCTGCTCACCTTTAAAGTGTCCAGTTTCCACAAGCTGGTAAAACAACGTTCCCATCAGCGCTTTCATTTTTCCTAGCGCTAGGGACCTGCTATTCTGCAGTGGGGCCTCTCACGATATGAGTCATACCTTCAAAAATCCACAAAAAAGAACACTCTGCATTTGAGGGCCTCACACTTTGTAACATTTCCATCTGTTGGCAGAAAGAAAGGCTTGCAAGGAGTTTCCTTTCAGGCATATTTATTCAGCTTGCCTCATTTTTGCTTTTCCAAACATGTTTCGGGCAGCATTGCCCTTGATCACTGGTGTAGACAAATTCACAAGCAGCATTATTTCAAAGCACACCTGCGCCTTTTTAAATACACGCCCCTCCTGGATTCCACTCGCTTTGCTTTACTGTAGATGTAGTCTTCGCATAGTGCGTGCTGACAAATGAATGCACTGTTAATCCCTTAGTGGGTCTGCTTGTCAGTCAACTGCTGCTCAACTTTAAAGTGTCCAGTTTCCACCAGCTGGTAAAACAACGTTCCCCTATATTCACCAGTTGGTAGTTATAGTTAGGACCTAGTTTCCATAGGAAAAGTGAATTTTGATTTGCCAATAACACTGTTTGACATATCTTTGTGAAATTAAAAGAAATTATACGGTGGTCATATCAGCTGCTGCATTGAACATTTCAGAGTTATCTGTCAGGCAGGGGCAGAGAAAAAGGGAGGTCACAAAACATTTTTTCCATGTTAATTTCTGTAGGAATCTTTAGACACCGCTATAGCCTGAAATACTGAACTGAATTACACCATATTTGGCAAAAGGGTAGCTCTTGGTTCAGAAATGGTGATGCAAACCAGCTCAGTAGTTCTTGAGAAATGTAAAGATTTCTCAGGTATACAACTGTGGTTGCGGTAGATCCGTAAAACCTCCAATCTCATGCCTGAGATCTGACTACCTGCCAACAGGTCAAACCAGGAAGTGTTGCCAGCCATCTTGTGATTTTTTAGGAACCAAGTCACAAGCAACAAGGTTAAAAAACAAGAATTGGGGACCCTCAGGGCCAAAAAAGCATTTTTCTAAAATTTCTGTGATCCTTGAATCTGGTAGAATTTTTTTTAACGAAGCAAGGGCTCCCACACTTCATTTTCTTTAGGCCCCTGGGTGGGCCAGGTCCTGGGGGTAATAACTAATAAAGATTTTGGGGCCCACATGGACCCCCTCAGCACCAGGGACAGCTACCTCCCTGGGGCTATTTGAATTAAAATGGGTTTGGGGGCTCCAGCCCCCATGCAGCCTTGTGGACGGCCACCTCCCTGGGGCTAATTATCTGAAATGCAGGGGGGCCAAGTGGACGCCCACAACCGCTGGGACTTCCTATTATGAGGGGCTATATTTACAAAGATTTGTGAGAGGGCTTCAACCCATCCATGCAGCCCTGGAGACCGCCACCTCCCTGGGCTATATTTAAGAATAAAGTGTGCGGGGATCCAGCCCCCCACACAGCCCCAGGGACCACCACCTCCCAGGGTTTAAATATTGTTGGAAGGGAGCCATAAATTGTCATTTGAGTCATGGGTGTGACACTGGTTTCCAGAATTATAGTGCGAAAGTTCAAGTCAGTGTATGAATGTTTACATGGGGGTGTGAGTGGCTGGGTCAGAGATTCTGAGGATGATGTCGTTAGTGATGTCATTTTAGATGTCAGCAGTGTTACTGACCATGTCCTGAGTGATGTAATATGTGAGGTCATAAGCAATGCATTGCGAGGGGGCGAGAGTTATAGTTAACTCAGGTAACTATAACGGCCGAAAGTCTATCGTTTTGTACAAGTGAAAGCCTAACTATAACCCTCCTAAAACCTTTTTTATGTGTTGTAGTGTGACTACTGCCAACAAGTGTAGAAAAATATTTAAATGGATCAATGTGGATGGAACAGATAGTCAATCAAAGAGGACCTAACAATACTTTAGCTGGGGCTAACTAATTGGTGAAGGATGAAAAAATACTAATTCAACATTCGGTTCAAGTACACTTTGAAAAGAGCAATGTTATCAAAGTTAAATTGTTTTGTCTTGTTTTTTAACAAACTTTTTATTAATTCTTGCCATTCGAGAGTTGTATCGAAAAAGTCCATAGGATATTCACATTATACATACATCAGTAATTCAATACATAAACAATGATCAAATTGGTCAGTGGTTCCAGATCCATTACGTAAGGTATTTTTCAATACTATCAACCAACCCTGGGCAGGTAATTCCGCTCCGCCAGACATGTTTGCAAAGAGTTGCATACTCCGTTGCAATTGTGGAGGAAGGCAAAACTCCACCTCCGTGGCGGAGCAGAGTTAGGTGCTCCCTCCCCCACCCAAATACTTTAAAAATGATTAAAAAAAGCACTTACCAGTCTGCTGCCTCCTCTGCATGGCCATTCTCCTTCCTGCTTCATTGAAAAAAATACTACGCTGTACGTCTTGCATGTGCACATGCAAGAATAAATCCAAGATCAATTTGCAAAAGTAACACTTATTCTAATGCAATTTTTCAGACCAAGAACTTAGATCACAGGTAAGTACTAAATTTATTATGATTTATCAAAGTTTGAAAAATAGTTCACTATGTGTGCGCAACAACACACAATGATTTCCCATACGAGAACATTTTTAAAAATTATATAAAATCATACAGTCAGCTCCAGGGGTTCACCTTTGAGGTTTAGGGTAGCAGCAGGCCAAGGTCCAAAGTTCCACCAGCGGATCGTCAGGAGCATCCCGGACTCAGCCGGGAGCACGGTGCGGAAGGTATTGGTAGCTGGTGCTCTACCAAGGCAAGACACCTAAAAACAGGCTGCACAGAGGGACTTGTAAGCAAGTCCCAGGGACCTCAAATGAGGGATTAGATTACAAGGGCTTCAGTCGCACCCGAACCAGCTCATTCGGTGGTGCCCAGGTCAGGCCAGGCAGGCTGGATGCAGAGCAGGGTGGTCAGCCAGACTGTGCTTCAAGATGGTCGACAGGCTGGTCAGCCAGACTGTGCGGCAAGATAGCTGTCATGGTCAGGGGCAAGAAGGCTGCAGGGTCAATTTCCAGACAGCGGGCCACTCACAAATTAGCAATCAGGGATTCCAATGTCCCTCAATAGGTCTCTTCCTGGGCAGTTGGAGTCTGAACTGGACTCTTTCAGTTGGTGTTGGTCTGCTACCCCAGGGATTGGTATGGCATGGCTCTTGTAAGTCCTGGTGTCTTCGCATTCAGTGGGGAAACAGGGTTGACCTCCCAAGGTACCTCTTCCTGGGTGGATACAAAGGGGTGCTGTAAGTCATTAGGCTGGACACTGCAGGTTTAATGCCTTCAGTCTGGAGGGGAGTAGTTTCTCTGCTCCAGGGGAATTCAGGTGCAATTTGTGAATCGTTGGAGTTCTTATAGGGTTCTTAGAGTCCTCACAGTGTCAGGACGAGACAGCACACCATGATGGTTGAGTCTTTGCAGTGACAGGGAATGTTTCGACCCTGATAGGCTGATTCTTGCCAACTCAAGAGGAATTGGAAAAGTAGGGACTACATCACCTGCTAAACCTGAGGGGTGGTGCAGGCTGACTGTGGACACACTTCCTATTCTTACTGATTTTCCCACTTGTCCTCCAGCCGAATGTGGAGCAGGACGGGGGGGCACCCTTCACTAACTGGAAATGCCTGGGTTGCATTTTGAAGGAGGCATCGCCTTTGAAGCTTTCCACTCTGGACAGAGATCCTGCTTGGAGGAGGTGTGAAACACCCTGCCCAGAACAGGCTTTGTTTCTCGCTTTGTCCCTGGCTTCTAATAGAGAAGGCTCTCATCCCAGGAGGCCAGAAACATGTCTAGAGGTGGCAGGCTGGCTGAGCTGGTAGGTTTTCAGGGGACTCATCTATGATGTACTCTTTGTGCATTTATTAATACATCCAACACTGGCATCAGTGAGGATTTATTAAGACAAGATATCTGTGGGCACAGTGAAGCCATCATGGAGCTAAGAAACTTGAACTGACAAACATCCAGCCCATGGTCTCTTTATGGCTTCCCTCTACACTTACAATTTCCAAGAATGGACTTGGAGATTCTAGGGCTGTATCTGCTCAGGCAGATTAATAAACACACATGGGATACAGTACACCCTGCCTTAGGGGTATGGGGCCTGCTGTATGGGTGACTTACCTATAACTCATGCAAAGTCAGTGGATATGGCACACAGGGATGTGTGCCATCTCAATTCTTCACTTTTCTCTATACCAAGACACACAGCTTGCACTGGCAGTGTGTATGATCTTGGTGAGGGGTCCCTAGGGTGGCACAATACATGCTGCAGACCTAGTGGACCCTCTCCAATTCCAATGCCCTATGTACCACGAGTACCATTTACTAGAGATTTGCAGGAGGACTGAAGATGTACTAATTGTGAAACAATTTTAGGTAAAGTACACTGGTACTGGGAACTCGATTAGCAGGGACCCAGTACACCTCAATCAAAGTTGCCTAAAAAAACAGGCAAAAATATGGGGGGTACTGCAAACAAATCCCAGTTTTCGACATCTTTGCTCTTCTTTCCCCCTGTAGAGCATTTGTATTCCCCTCTCTTTATCCTTTGCATCCCCTTTTCTTCTCTTAGTTCTCATCTACCGCCAGCCCCCATCAATTTCTAGCTCTGCTCCCCTTTCTTTGCTTTCCCACATTGCAGCCTCTGATTTTCGGCTCTTTATCCACTGCTTAACATCCCCTTTTTGTAATTCATCTCACACTGCCTCCCTTTGCCTCTTTTGTTCTCTAGCTCTGCACAGATTTTACTGATCTGCTTTCAATATTTACACCATCTGATTCCATCTGTTTGTTCCAACCTTGCGCTGTCTGCCCCCTTGTTTTTCCAATCACAGCCCCGGCTGTCTACTTAAGTTCTGCGTATTAGGCCAATAGCTGTGTGCTCTTTAGATTTTAATCAAAGTGCATTTTAGGGTATATACCATTATGTTTGAAAACAAGCTATAATTCAGTTAAGTAAAAGAGTTTTTGAATTTCTGTTAAATTCTGCTCAACATTAACCTGACTTTACTACTGCTACACCTACCTTTTCCTACCTTCCCCCTCAATTCCTCCTTCTTACCTGCTTTCCCAGACACTTCTTCTGGATTAGAAATCTGATCACACCCTCCTCCAGATGCACTCCTTTGGTGGTTGCTGGGCAACAGCTAGGCTCGGACTGCAGGTGAGCCTTAGAGCCCGAGATATCAAGTGTCCTCACTTGAAGCCCTTTTACTAGGATGTCTCCGCCTGGGCATCAGGGCTAATGGTGAAGATGCCAAGGGCAATTGCCCGTTTGGGCTTGGATGAGCTGAGTGCAGAAATCCTGCCCTTTTCACAGTCTACACACACTCATCAGGAAACAGCCCCAATCAATACTATACACACAAACTTTCAACAAACACACAGCTCTCACTCGCAACAAACAAGGGCACTTCACCCACTACTCACTAAATAAAAACGAACCACTTATAGCATGTACTCCTATAAATCCTTACATCCACACACTTCTGCACAAACCAAAACTCTTCAATGCAACACAGTCAAAGACAAATATTCTCAATCTCCCAAACACCCACCCTTTCAAACCAGGACCCTTCCACTAACCTCTACCTACTAATATTGTTGTTTCATCCCCTTTCAATCCTTTCTTTCACCCTGTATCATACCGCTTCACCACAAACCCCCTTTCTTGTCACTCAAAAACAATAACAACACTAACAGTTTACTTCACCAATAGGGCTGAATCTGCCCCCCTACTCAGCCACAAACCATTATTCCACACCCCAGTTTACACATCCTCATATTCCATAGAAACTAGAACTCCATGGAAAAAATATTAGATAATACTACCTTACCGAAACAAAACATAACACACATACAAAATGTATCTGAAAAAAATGCACACATTCAAAAACACCCAACTACCACAAAATACATTTACACATCCACTCTACCCTGAATACCAACATAAATAACATACATTCAAACTCAAAAGTACCTTAAAGTTTCCAAGCAACATATATACCAACCACTCTAAAATCTAAGAAACATGCAACAAAACTCACCCTCATGCTCCACCACTACCCTTCACCCATATACCTTCTGCCTTAAACAAAATCAAGTACAAAACGCTCTTCCTAATCTCGTTTCCCCTTGTCCATTGCACATCAAGTTTACCTTTCAGACACAGAAGCATACCCAATCCCCTCAATTCCAACCAGTCTCACCACTACCAACACACAACATCCCCATAATGATTTGTTCTAAGCCTTTTGAAGGAAGATAAAGATAAACAAAAGCATCACTTTCTCTCTCCTGCAACAGTAACCTTTTCAGCACCATGTACCAATCCATTCACTGAAGTAAAATTAAACCAATTATAAATTCACCTAGTGTCTCTCTTTGTACTACTGTAATCATTCAGTTAGTATCCATGTTATCCTGCAACAAGCCAGGCCTTAGGACATGGACTCCTTCAAACTCCTATGCTATATGCATTTAGTGCTCTATACACCATTTCACTTGTGTTTTAGGACTACAATTCCCCAATCAAAATGCATTCACTCTAGGAAACATTCTGTCACAGCTCTTGCAATTCTATAGTGACCCTTTCCTCTCCATGTACTAATCTGTTCACTGAAGTGAAACTCAATCAATTATGAATTCACCCAGTGTCTCTCCTTATAGTACTGCAATCATTCAGTCAATATCCATGTACTCATGTAGCAAGCCAGGTCTTAGGACATGGACTGCTTCAAGCTCCTATTCACTATGCATGCAGTGCTCTAACCATCCTTGAGACTTGTGTGTCAGGCCTATAATGCCCCAGCCAGTATCCATACACTTCAGCAAACACCCTGTCACTGCTGTTGCAATCCTATAGTCATCCTTTCAGCACCATGTACTAATCCATTTACTGAAGTACAATTATAAATTCACTCAGTGTCTCTCCTTATACCACTGTAATCCTTCAATCAGTATCCATGTACTCATGCAGCGAGTCAGACTTTAGGACATGGACTGCTTCTAACTCCTGTGGACTATGCATGTAGTGCTCTAACCACCTTTACACTTGTGTTTCAGGCCTACAATTCCCCAGTCAGTATTTATACAATCCCGCAAATACCCTGGCACTGCTCTTGCACTTATATAGTGACCCTTTCGGCACCATGTACTAATCCATTCACTGAAGTAAAACTCAACTAATTATAAATTCACTCAGTATCTCTCATTACACTACTGTAATCATTCAGTCAGTATTCATGAACTCATACAGTGAGTCAGGCTTTAGGACATGGACTGCTTCAAACTCCTATGCAACATGCATGTAGTTCTCCTACCACCTTGAGACTTTTGTTTCAGGCCTACAATGCTGCAGTCAGCATCCATACACTTCAGCAAATACCCTTTCACTGCTGATGCAATCCTATCGTCATCCTTTCAGCACCATGTACTAATCCATTCACTGAAGTAAAACTGAACCAATTATAAATTCACTCAGTGTCTCTCCTTATACTACTGTAATAATTCAGTCAGTATCCATGAACTCATATAGTGAGCCAGACTTAAGGACATGGACTGCTTCAAACTCCTATGGACTATGCATGCAGTGCTCTAACCAACTTTACACTTTCAGGCCTATTAATCCCCAGTCAGTATCCGTACAGTCCAGCAAACACCCTGTCACTGATCTTGCAACTCTATAGTGACCCTTTCATCTTCGTGTACTAATATATTCACTGAAGTAAAACTCAACCAATTATGAATTCATTCAGTGTCTCTCCTTATAGTACAGTAATCATTCAGTCAATATGCATGTACTCATGTAGCAAACCAAGTCTTAGGACATGGACTTCTTCAAACTCCTATTCATTATGCATTTAGTGCTCTAACCACCTTAAGACTTGTGTTTCATGCCTGCAATGCCCCAGTCAGTATCCATACACTTCAGCAAACACCCAGTCACTGCTGTTGCAATCCTATAGTCATCCTTTCAGCACCATGTTCTAATCCATTAACTGAAGTAAAACTGAACCAATTATAAATTCACTCAGTGTCTCTCCTTATACCACTGTAATCATTCAGTCAGTATCCATGTACTCATGTAGCGAGTCAGGCTTTAGGATATGGACTGCTTCAAACTCCTATGGACTTTGCATGTCCCGCTCTAACCACCTTTACACTTGTGTTTCAGGCCTACAATTCCCCAGTCAGTATCCATACAGTCCAGCAAACACCCTGGCACTGCTCTTGCACGTATATAGTGACCCTTTCAGCTCCATGTACTAATCCATTTACTGAATTAAAACTGAACCAATTATGAATTCACCCAGTGTCTCTCCTTATACTACTGTAATCATTCAGTCAGTATCCATGTACTCATTCAGTGACCAGGCTTTAGGATATGGACTGCTTCAAACTCCTATGCACTATGCATGTAGTGCTCTAACCACCTTTACACTTGTGTTTTAGGCCTACAATTCCCCGGTCAGTATCCATACTGTCCAGCAAACACCCTGTCACTGCTCTTGCAATACTATAGTGACCCTTTCAGCATAATGTACTAATTCATTCACTAAAGTAAAACTCAACCAATTATAAATTCACTCAGTGTCTCTCCTTATACCACTGTAATTATTCAGCCAGTATCTATGTACTCATGCAGAGAGTCAGGCTTTAGGATATGGACTGCTTCATACTCCTATGGACTATGCATGTCCTGCTCTAACCACCTTTACACTTGTGTTTCAGGCCTACAATTCCCCAGTCAGTATCCATACAGTCCAGCAAACACCCTGTCACTGCTCTTGCACTTATATAGTGACCCTTTCAGCTCCAAGTACTAATCCATTCACTGAAGTCAAACTGAACCAATTATGAATTCAACCAGTGTCTCTCATTATACTACTGTAATCATTCAGTCAGTATCCATGTGCTTGTGCAGTGACCAGGCGTTAGGATATGGACTGCTTCAAACTCCTATGCACTATGCATGTAGTGCCCTAACCACCTTTACACTTGTGTTTTAGGCCTACATTTCCCCAGTCAGTATCCAGACACTACTGCAAACTAAGTATGGCCGAAATTTGGGAATTTGCAGTCCACGAATTCGCGCGATAGCAAACAAGCAATCCGCAAAATCCGTAAATTCGTGCGAATTTGCGGATTTTTTTTGTGCGTGTTCGCAAGGATTTTTGTCAGTTCGCGAGGGTTTTTTACAAGTTCGGGAACACGAACTTACTTGTGTGGTCGCAACGGTCGCGACCATGTTGTTTCTACGTGTCCAGCCTGTTTGCGACCCTGTGGTTCATCGCGGCCACCCTCCGGTTCACCACTGACACCCTCTGGTTCACCCCTGCCACCCTCTAGTTCATCGCATCACCTTCTGGTACACCACTGTCACCCTCTGGTTCACCCCTGTCACCCTCTGGTTCATCACAGCACTCTCTGGTTCACCACTGCCACCCTCTGGTTCACCACTGCCACCCTGTGGTTCACCACTGCCACTTTCCAGTTCACCACTGCCACCCTCTGGTTCATCACTGCCACCCTCTGGTTCATCACTGCCACCATCTGGTTTGCCACTGCCACCCTCTGGATCATCACTGTCACCCTCTGGTTCATGACTGCCACCCTCTGGTTCATCACAGCACCCTCTGGTTCATCACTGCCGTCCTCTGGTTCATCATAGCACCCTCTGGTTCACCACTGTCACCCTCTGGTTCACCCCTGTCACCCTCTGGTTCATTACTGCCACCCTCTGGTTCATCATTGCCACCCTCTGGTTCACCACTGCCACCCTCTGGTTTATCACTGCCACCTTCTGGTTTGCCACTGCCACCCTCTGGATCATCACTGCCACCCTCTGGTTCATCACTGCCACCCTCTGGTTCATCACTGCCACCATCTGGTTTGCCACTGCCACCCTCTGGATCATCACTGTCACCCTCTGGTTCATGACTGCCACCCTCTGGTTCATCACAGCACCCTCTGGTTCATCACTGCCGTCCTCTGGTTCATCATAGCACCCTCTGGTTCACCACTGTCACCCTCTGGTTCACCCCTGTCACCCTCTGGTTCATCACTGCCACTCTCTGGTTCACCAATGCCACCCTCTGGTTCACCACAGCCACCCTCTGGTTCAGCCCTGCCACCCTCTGATTCATCACAGCACCCTCTGGTTCACCCCTGTCACCCTCTGGTTCATCACAGCACTCTCTGGTTCACCACTGCCACCCTCTGGTTCACTCCTGCCACCCTCTGGTTCACCCCTGACACCCTCTGGTTCAGCACTGTCACCCTCTAGTTCACCACTGCCACCCTCTGGTTCACCCCTGCCACCCTCTGGTTCAGCACTGTCACCCTCTGGTTCACCACTGCCACCCTCTGGTTTATCACAGCACCCTCTGGTTCACCCCTGCCACCCTCTGGTTCACCACTGCCACCCTGTGGTTCACCACTGCCACTCTCTGGTTCACTCCTGCCACCCTCTGGTTCACCCCTGCCACACTCTGGTTCAGCACTGTCACCCTCTGGTTCATCACAGCACCCTCTGGTTCACCACTGTAGATAATGGGGGGATAGCACACCTGCCCAGCCTCAACTGAGATGAATTAATTTGGGGCCGGTTAATGTGTCACTGAATTTGCGCTTCAAGTCTGGCAGCTGCTTCCTTAGCTGTAAGTGCTTCCTGTTGCAGTTTAATTTTTTTTACAGGAGCATTGTGCCATACTTGTAACTATTCTCTGACCCTGCTTTGAGGGTCAGAGAATAGTTGCAAGTAGGCAACTGAACTCTGGAGGGGCCCCTCAGGAAGCACTACAGGGAATGATTACAAATTACCTTGAACTTTTGCACCTGCTAAGTGCTTTCTGTTGTGCAAAATTCGTTTTGTTCAATTTCGCGAGATTCGCGGGGCGCAAAATCAAACTCGCAATCCGCAAATTCGTGCACATTTGCGGATTGTTTTTTTTGCGTGTTCGTGGGGTTTTTTGCGTCGGGTCATGCGGTCGTACATGGGCGCGGCCATCTTGAGCGCGTTGCGTATTTCCGGTTCCGGGTACTAGCTGTGTGCTCGCGTTGTGCGCATGGCGCGTTTACGAGTTCGCAGGCGTTTTTGCGTGCTCGCGGTGGAAATATCACGCAAACTTACCCACGCGGTCCTCTATGGGCGCGGCCATCTTGTTTTTCATTCATTGCTATGGTTTTTGGGCATGCTACCTTACTATCCATCTTACATCTTTGTAATCCTATGTTTTTCTGAACTTTTTTTGCTTTTTTTTAATTATTATCTATCTCTACAATTTCCTACATCTATATTTGGTGTTTTTTTTTACTTTTTGTTACTTTATTACCTACCTTATTTCTTTCGCTCTCTCTCTTATTTTTTTTCACACCTATTCTTCTTTCCTTCTTCTTGTGCCAAGGTCCATGGCAAAGGGAGCCGAGAAGGGCAAGGGGAAGGGCCCAGCACCCCGTACCCGGCTCCCTTGCGAGCGTTTGAGGGGGGAGAAAGTCCAGGCCAGGGAGACCTTCTCTGCGGTGGAGGTGGCCGCCTTGATGGTTTTTGTTCGAGTCCACCTCCCTAAGACCGTGGGCGGATTGCCTTCGGTTACGGCCTCCGGGAGCGTCGGCAGCTTTGGGAGAAGGTGTGCCGGGCCATGTGCAAGGAGTCTAGGGTCCGGCGCACCTACCAGCAAGCGACGCACCGGTGGACTGACATCCTGGACAAGGAGCATGACATGCTCGACCTGCTAGGATTGGAGATCCCTGGCCTTCGTAAGTAGCTATTTAATAACTACTTTTTTTTCTTCTGCTCTGTTATATTGCTAATCTATTTTTTTCCTGAAGAGTACGAATGCTGCTGATTCGATTACATTGCAGGTAAATTAATGTTTAAATCGCTTCTGTCATTGCAGGTGCTTGCCTGGTTATTGGCGTTGCTACTATGCTTACTTGTTTGCAACTTTTCAGTCATTTGAGAGCATTACTGCGTAATGCTAGAGACAGTAGACTCAAGTCTAGTCCTTCTTTGTACTCCTGCTGCTGCAACTTTGAAGAGATAGTGGTGGATTGATACGTTGAGTATATTATTTATTACTTGTTATAGGACATTTGTTAGTGGTCTGCAATCATGATGACGGACTGTGTCTGTCACGCTACGTCTCATGCTGCTGACTGATGGCAGTCGCAGTAGAACATTTTTGTTGTTGATGTAGTTAGTGAATTACATAACTTTCCTATTAGACGGTCTGCGAATCCTGCAATACTGTACTACTATCCTCCTAGTTGACCAGATCAGATGCAATTGTTGTTAATTTGTTTCCCCAACATAATTTTAGATTGTGTTCAAAGAAATCAAATATTCCCAAAAAAACAATCATCCATGTTGTGTTTCTTTATTTCATGATCACCAGCAACTCCCAGGGGCAAGGCGCCGGCGGCGACTGAGTCTCCGGTGGCAGAAGGTGGACAGGATCAGTCCTTGCAGGCTCTTCTGCTGGCCCCAGTAAGTTTTTCTATTGTTATATTAATACTTATACTTCCCTAACCTTTACAGCTCCTATTCATTGCAAGCTGTTTCCTAATAATTCTATGTTTTACAAAATAGTCTTTGATTTTCTTCTAATGTAGACTACTTTCTACATTCTTATCCTGCCTCTACCATCACTCTCTGTGCTACTACTGTTTACGATTATGTGTCGGTCTGTGTAGGTAGCTAAGCTTGCCCATTCGGCAAACGGTGTGAAACAAAACTCTGATACAGCAATAGCTCCAGGCACTGAGTGCAGTCCTCTGGGTTGCCCTTGCTGTCTATTCCAGTCTTCTTAATGTAAGTGCTTTGACAATTTCCAACAACAAAATGTCATTGTTTACACCAAGTAAAAGGTGGCAGTTGCCTTTTTGATTTGAGAGGAGCACATCTCATACCGCTAGTGTTTCAGGGACTATTCTGCACACAAAGAAATATGGACAAGATAAATAGGACATTGTTGATGATAGGTGCAGTTCGACTTTCGACATACCTCAGTCCGAACAGATGTTGAACCTCCAATCCCCTGACCGACTATCTAGTGTGTCTGACAAATGATTTTACGACCCAGAAGAACAGAAGAAGACTACCGCCGAGTCCCGGCCTATCTGAGTCACTGAAACATGACTGCCAAGTGCAGTAGTTCAAACTTTCCGCTCACTCACTCGTGAACAAAAACCACACAGTGTTTGTTAGTTTTAAAGTTTTATTTTCAATTAAGAAATGAAAACATTATTTCTTTATTTTTAATAGCGTAGTATTCTGAGCGAGCAATGGTGATGGATGAAGATGACGTTAAAGTTTAAACAACATTCCCATGAATTAAATTAGTATGAGTCAAACTTAATAATAGTTAACAGACACATGAAATTATTAGAATAACTGTGCGAGAGCCCCCACCTTTTTTAAAGTACTTAAAGTACTGCTGGTGATGACTTACTAGTAGTTGGTGAATCGTCTGGCAGTAGGGCAATGGAATCTTCTTTCTGTAATGAGAAAAATGGTGCATGTTAAGCAAGCATTCATCAGTTGTCCTAAGAAGAAGTGTAGCATTTAATGGAATAAGCATATAAAAGGTTAACACCCTCCCCAAAACCGTTACTTTTTTTCAATCCCAGTAATAAAAAATGTGTTATGTAACATTTTTTTCCATTACGAGACAAAATAGGGGGTTGTGTATGGCATCTGAAAATATGACATGTTTTTCCTAGACGTCACAACATCTGATGCGGCACAGATGACCACCAGTGCCGGGGCCAGCAGTGCGGAGGGATCCACTCTGAATGCGGTGGCGCCAACAGGAGGAACTGGGGGGAAGACTCAGCGGCGGCGGACGGTGGTAAGTTATTATACTCCTTACTTATTGAAATTTTTTTGAGTAGGCTCGCAAAGAAGTGTATGATGTACTGTACAGTAGTACACAGTACACTAGTATAAGTACACTGTACTGTTAAGAACAGTTACTAATTTAGAACTACTTTTTGGGCTATCACGGAGAAGACAGTCAACCTTGACTTGTAATAGCATTAGCGGCGGTACTTCTCGGGTAACCAATGGCCCCCTCTATTTCACTTCAACTCAGCTTATTGTGAAGCCAAGTCATATCAGATGTAGTTTAGGGATGTGAAGAACGAAAAGTTAAAGAAGGGTGAAACGAAGGACGAGCGAGTTTTAATATTTATGACTGTAAACAATGGTTTTGTTGAATGCAATTCAACATAAGAAGACGGCGGTTTCCAAAATATAATGAAAAGGGTGTTAGTTGGTTGTTGACAAAAAGAAATGTTGGTACATTTGAGACATTAAGAAGAATCATAGACGTACTTTGGAAGCCTGTATGTTATCTCCTTTATCCTCCTCATCGATAGCAGAGGTGTATGATGTAGTAGAGCAGACGCTGAGTGGATGAAGTATGGCCAGTGGCAGTGCCAGCCACCCCTATAGAAAAGTAAGACATTCCTTTCCCCACCTGCATGTACTGCTTAAAGTACTGCGAGTCTGCATCATCATGGCCTGTGTCTGTATTTCTTGGATGAAAGCTGATTGAGCTGCCATTATGGCGGCTACCACAAGTTCACGTACCAGTAATTTCTTTTGCAAAACAAGAGAAAAAAAGTAAAAAGGCCTTTTTTTAGTACTCTCTGACTATGTATGTAGTAGTGAGTCCACCCATAGTGCTGCTAGTGGAATTCCTGAAACTCATAGTAATGTCTCAGGCTTACAAAGACGGCGGAAAGATACATGCCAAAATGTTATACTGTGTTTGCTACTTGCTGGTGTTACTGAGTGTCAACTTTCCGTTGAATTATTTTGACTTTATGTTAAAGACTATTGGCTACAGTATTTTTCTTTCTTTCTTCATAGATTATACTCCAAAAAAGCTCACCCGCAAGGAGATGGCTGTCCGGGCCAGGGCCCGTAAGCTGGAGGCTATTTGTGCCGAGTATCTGCGGTTGTGGGCTCGGGAGCATGAGGAGACATCAACCTCTACATCCTCCGCCACTGCCCCCGGGTCCACCAGCCAGAAGCCTCCAGCCAAACTGAGCCGTGGCCCGACAGCCTCCCGCCGCCGCCGCCGCCGCACAGCAGCAACAAAATCAGCGCCAACCCCCCAGATCCTGGATGGTTCGTGTGCGCCGGCTACGTACACGAGTGGACTACCTGAAGCAGTTGGGCAAAAAACATCAGCGCCAGCTCCGGGACCTACGCAAAGAGCTGCGGGACGTGCAGCAACAGCTTTCCAAACTACGCCACAGGAGGAAGTGACTGTCCCTTGCCCCTTTTTTAAAGACTGTTGGGGGGTAGGAATTGGATGTTTGGGAAAGGGGACTTTTGGACTTATGGACATTGGTTGAGTTAGGGAGGGGGGGTGAGTTCGGGTAATTTATTTTATTGTTGTGCTGACAATAACATGAATATATATTTCTTAATAATTATTTTTCTTACTAAAACACAGTATACACGTTCATATATTATTTTGTGTGGGGGTTGGCGGTGGTTACTGGACGTTTGTTTTCTTCAAACTTACCAGCATGAATGAAACATCTAGTCCTAAAATGTACCAAAATGCAAGTGACCGAGTTAGTAAATTTAGTAGCCCCACTACTGTACTTTACTAGTAGTACTGTCAGTCTCTGCTCTCCTCCCAACTTAGTCCTCCTAGCCCATTATTCTACTACCTCTCCAATATATCTTACCTGTGATTTGTGTTTGAGAATCGGGGTAGCCCCAGGGCTGGCTGCATTGCAAATGGTGATTAAGGTTGGTTGTTGACTTGAATCCTCGACGGATGCAATATCATTGTTGTGCTGGTAGCAGTAGTGGTACACACTGGCAGTATCGCCATATGAAAAAAAAGGAAATGAAACATTGAGTGGCCTGAGCGTAGCATTAGAAACAGTACAATAGATAGTATGGCACAGAACAGTGCCCTAAATTGTAGCCTAAGCAGTGCCAACGTAAGGTAAGCATTAAGCATTTGATTGTACACGTCGTGTAGGAGGAGGATGTTCTTATCAATCCACGATGCCGCACATGAACTTCTGATTGTACTAATGATTTTGGTTGCTTTGACCTTATCCTCCCCAGCAAGTGTGTGGAATGTCGTGTTGTTTTCAGTCACACCTCAATGAAATACCACATAGCCCGGGGAAAGAGGGTTAGGGTTTGAATGGGGGCTTTTGGGAAAGTTTGGTAGAGAGGAAAAAAAACACAGCATGGACAGTCAAACAACAAATGAAGAGAAACAAATCTTTGGATTTGAAGATCTTGATACATCTTTTAAGGGACATAAAGGAAGTTCATCACTTCATGCCAGAAGTTGTTTACTAAATGGATGGTTAGGTTACTGAAAAGTAGTACTACTACTTACTACAACTTACTAGTAACTACGAAGAAACAAGTTGACAGTACAAGGCTGCAGTCATTACGCAATTTCACTTGCCTCTCTGCCCTCAGAGAGAATAAACACTTAGAACATTAAATTAGTGTTAAACATAGCAAAGACGTATCAAATAGCTGGAGGGATGAATTTGAAGCAGAGATCAAACAAACGCACAGAGTCACACCCGTAGAAGTAAGTTCAAGTTCACAAGAATATCATTTAAAAGATAATGAGAATTTTCGATACTGTTACTGTTTTTTGTAATTGTCCCGTTGAATTTATAAAGTTGATGCATCCAGCCATTCCTCCTATTCCCGGTACTCCTTCATTCCATCGGATGCTCCGTCGATCAATCTTGGTGACCAGACACTGCCTGCCTGATGCGGAATTGCGGATCGCTAATTGTAAGCCTGAGTAGTACATCGATGGCACAGGGTAAAAGCCTGCCTGTAATTGTTGATGGAAAAACACAACAGTAAGTGATAAATACACCTCGGAGAAAAAAATATATAAGGTACGCTGTGTAGTGCAAAAATTACACTTTCAGTTTCAGAGATGACAATCCCCCAAATCTAGAACACCCCACATTACCCTCCCAAAAACGTGCAGAATACTGCTGCTCCCTCGCAGAGGCCTAATTTCAAATCGTGCCAAAACGCACTCAGAAAGTGTGCCCAAAACCCCCCTTTCCCACCTTGGATTTTCTTCAAACCACTTGCAATCAAAATTAGACATTCCCACAAGTGTTCCAAGACCCCATCCAGTCGTAAAAAGCTAGAACACCCCCAAACACATGCAATACAATACTGCTAACTCTAATTAGCCCTAAGTTAAGAATAGTGCCAAACGCTTTCTTCAACTAGGCCAAATCCCCCCTTCCCCACCATGGATTTTCTTCAAACCACTTGAAACCAAAATTACACATTCCCACGAGTGCTCTAATAGCCCAGAACCCAGTTGCAAAAATCTAGAACACCCCCAACCACATGCAATACTGCTGCTAACCCTAACGAGCCCTAAGTTAAAAATAGTGCCAAAACGCTTTTCACCATGGATTTTCTCCAAACCACTTTTATCCGGTATTAGACCTTCCCAGCAATGCCCCCGACCCGTCAACCCAGGCGAAAACTAGATTAACAACCCAAAACAGCCCAAAAAGCAAAACCGGAAAAACTCACACTTTGAAATATTTAGGCCTCATTCCAAAATCACTCCAAGCCGCTCTGCAGCTAGGCCCTAACTCTCCTTTTCCACCATGGATTTTCTGTAAAACAAATGCAATCAAAATTATACTGTGCCAGCAGTGCTCCCAGACCCCAAAACCCACCCCCAAACACCAGGAACCCCCCAAACAGCCCCCCAAAAACAGGCAAGTGAGCAAAAACGGAAAAAAATGTCACCATGGATTGTGTCCAAACCACTTGATTCCGATATTAGACCTTCCCAGCAATGCCCCAAGAACCGCCAACCCACCCGCAAAAAAGCAGAACTCCCCCCCCAAAAGGCAAAAAGGAAAAATGGAAAATCTCAGACTTTTAATATTTTCGGCCTTCTTTCAATTCTGTCCAAACGCGCTGTGCAGCTAGGCCATAACTCCACTTTTCCACCATGGATTTCCTTAAAAACAAATGCAATCAACATTAGACTGTGCCAGCAGTGCTCCCAGACCCCAAAACCCACCCCCAAACACCAGAAACACCCCCAAACAGCCCCCCAAAAACCAAGTGAGCAAAAACGGAAAAGAATTCCACCATGGATTTAGTCCAAACCACTTGATTACGATATTAGACCTTCCCAGCAATGCCCCAAGACCCGCCAACCCACCCGCAAAGAAGTCAAAGACCCTTAAACAGGCAAAAAGCAAAAATACACGAAGGGGCACTTCGAAATATTGAGGCCCAGTTCCAAAAACACTCCGTGCGCGCTTTGCAGCTAGGCCCTAACTCCCCTTTGCCACCATGGATTTTCTTCAAACCACTTGCAATCAAAACTATCCATACCCAGCGTTGCTCCAAGACCTCCCAACCCCCCCCAAACACCAGGAACCCCCCCAAGCAGGCCCCCGAAAACACAAAAGTGAGCGAACACTCTGAAAAGTGAAAAACTTTTTCACCATGGATTACTCCAAAACACTTTCATCCGGTATTAGATCTTCCCAACAATGCCCCCAGACCCGTAAACCCAGGCAGAAAAAAGTCGAAGACCCCCAAACAGGCAAAAAGCAAAAATACAAAAACGGGCACTTAGAAATATTTAGGCCCAGGTCCAAAAACACTCCGTGCGCGCTCTGCAGCTAGGCCCTAACTCCCCTTTGCCACCATAAATTTTCTTCAAACCACTTGCAATCCAAACTATCCATACCCAGCGTTGCTCCAAGACCCCCAAATCCCCCCAAACACCATGAACTCCCCCAAACGCCCTCAAAAACAGGCAAGTGAGCAAAAACTGAAAAATATTTTCACCATGGATTTTGTCAAAACCACTTGATTCCGATATTAGACCTTCCCAGCAATGCCCCAAGACCCACCAACCCACCCGCAAAAAAGCAGAACCCCCCCAAACAGGCAAAAAGCAAAAATGGAAAATGTCATACTTAGAATATTTTCGGCCTTCTTTCAATTCTGTCCAAACGCGCTGTGCAGCTAGGCCATAACTCCACTTTTCCACCATGGATTTCTTTCAAAACAAATGCAATCAAAATTAGACTGTGCCAGCAGTGCTCCCAGACCCCAAAACCCACCCCCAAACACCAGGAACCCCCACCAAACAGCCCCCCAAAAACAGGCAAGTGAGCAAAAACGGAAAAAAAAAATTCCACCCTGGATTTAGTCCAAACCACTTGATTCCGATATTAGACCTTCCCAGCAATGCCCCAAGACCCACCAACCCACCCGCAAAAAAGTCGAAGACCCCCAAACAGGCAAAAAGCAAAAATACAAAAACGGGCACTTAGAAATATTTAGGCCCAGTTCCAACAACACTCCGTGCGCGCTCTGCAGCTAGGCCCTAACTCCCCTTTGCCACCATGGATTTTTTTAAAACCACTTGCAACCAAAACTTTCCATACCCAGCATTGCTCCAAGACTCCCAAACCCCCACAAACACCAGGAACCCCTCCAAGCAGGCCCCCGAAAACACAAAAGTGAGCGAAAACTCTGACAAGTGAAAACATTTTTCACCATGGATTTTCTCCAAAACACTTTCATCCGTTATTAGACCTTTCCAGCAATGCCCCCAGACCCGTCAACCCAGGCGAAAAAAGTCGAAGACCCCCAAACAGGCAAAAAGCAAAAATACAAAAACGGGCACTTTGAAATATTTAGGCCCAGTTCCAAAAACACTCCGTGCGCACTCTGCAGCTAGGCCCTAACTCCCCTTTGCCACCATGGATTTTCCTCAAACCACTTGCAATGAAAACTATCCATACCCAGCGTTGCTCCAAGACCCCCCAAACCCCCCAAACACCAGGAACCGCCCCAAACAGCCCCCCAAAAACAGGCAAGTGAGCAAAAACGGGAAAAAAAATTCACCATGGATTTTGTCCAAACCACTTGATTCCGATATTAGACCTTCCCAGCAATCCCCCAAGACCCGCCAACCCACCCGCAAAAAAGCAGAACCCCCCAAACAGGCAAAAATCAAAAATGGGAAATCTCATACTTAGAATATTTTCGGCCTTCTTTCAATTCTGTCCAAACGCGCTATGCAGCTAGGCCATAACTCCACTTTTCCACCATGGATTTCCTTAAAAACAAATGCAATCAAAATTAGACTGTGCCAGCAGTGCTCCCAGACCGCCCGACCCAGCACCGCAAATCTAGAACACCCCCAAAGAAACCCCCAAATACCTACAATACTGGTATAATCAAAACATGGCGAATTGCGCTGTTCACAAAAAACACAAAAAACAAACAGCAATTGGTTTCAATAGAGAGCCATTGCTGTCCACTGCATGCCATCTTCTCATTATTCATTACCTGTTCTACTTTTTGTCCGCATCTTCTTCGGAAAGTGAAGGCCCCCAGGGCAGCCTCTCCTGTCGATTTCAGAAGTAAGTCTGTCAACAATCAGCAAGCATGTAGTCAGTCAGTAATTTCAGTCCCACTTGAGGGGACTCGTCTAGCAAGACAAAGTTTATTTATTTTCCATAATCCATCCATCTGCCTTGAGGGAAATGGATAGGGGGAGTCTGGAGGAGGAGCATAGAGGAGCATGATTGAGTTGTGAACTTGTGAACGTCAGGAATGCAGACTGCGGCACCTTCAAATCAATAAGGAAAATAATATGAAGACAGTGCTGATGATGGACTTTTTGTGATTAGGTGATTAGAGTTTTGTTGTGGTAAAAGTTGCAAAACAAAGAAAGACACACAGGAATAAAAGTGAATAAATACGGAAAAAAGGAAGTAATTTTCAGGCCTCGGTGTCAGGGAAGTAGTGCTCGTCCTCAAAGTCTATGAATTGAGGCGGGAGTAGGTCTGGTGACAGAGAAGAACTTCCGTCGGCGTCACCTAAGTCGGTGCCCTCTTTTTCCTGCGTGCATTCATGTATTTTGTAATCGGGTGGTATGAAGTGCTGATTCATCTTGATTATTGTTAACCTCTCCACATTTTTGGGCGAGAGGCGGGTCCCTTTTAAAGTTACAATGGCACCAGCAGCACTGAAAACACGTTCAGAAGACACGCTTGCGAGTGGGCAAGACAAATAATTTAGAGCCAGGTTGCTGATCAGTCGCCATCCAGACCTTTTCCTATACCAATACACCAATGGGTTCTCATTAAGACAGACCTCTGTTGGGTCATCCAGATAGGCCTGCACCACAGACTCAAGGTTCTCCAGGGTTGCTCCACTTTGCATAAAATCTGTGGCCTTTGCAGCAGTGGGCCGAGCAAATCCATGCTGAGTTAGCCAATCCGCGTCCGACAATATTTTTTTGGACCTGGTGCAGGTGAGGATGATGATGACACGGTTGCTGGTGTCGTTAATGGCTGTGAGGGAAAGTGACTCCCTTCGGCCACGGATTCAGAAGTGGAACTTGACGCTGGATGGGCTGCTGATTCAGTTGTACTTGTGCTGTCTCCGTGCAATTTCATCCGCTCTTTTTCTAACCGAGTGGCTGACACAGCGAGCCGATGTTTGTACTTTGAAACATCTGCTTCATCAAAAGGAATGAATGCTTTGCTGGCCACTGCCTTTTTGTACCGTGGATCCAGAATAGTGGCACAAATGTAATGATTTTCTGTATGTATGTTTTGAAGCCTTTCATTGTGAAGTAGGCGACTTAATAACTTCTCCGCCAAACCATATGCTTCTCGCTTTTCAGCATGATCTCTGAACGTTGAAGACACCTCCTTCAGTTGGTGCTCTAGCATGACCAACAATGGGATAGCTTTGCCCAAAGAACAGTCCTCCCTGCTGACATCACGCGTGAAGACCTCAAAAGGACGAAGCATGTCTGTCAGACTTTCAATTAGCTTCCATTCCTCCAACTCTAGCCTCATTTCTTTCTGAGTAGAACCCATTTTATAGACATACTCATTTATTACCCCCCACTGCTCAGACAGACGCTCAAGCATGTAAAAGGTTGAGTTCCAACGTGTTGCCACCTCCTGGATTAGTCCTTTGACTGGAAGTTTACGTTCATGTTGAATGCTCCTCAGCTGCTTCCGGGCCTTAAAAGAATGGCTGAAATGTGTGCAGATTCTTCGGCAGATAGTCAGTAATTTGATGACTGGCTCTTCTTTTCTCAAGAATTCTTGCACCACGATGTTAATACTGTGCGCCAAATACGGCACTCTGAAATATCCACCATCGTCATGGCCCTAACTATATTACTGCCATTATCCGTGGAAACATAACCAACTATGCGATTTCTTAGATGCAGCCATTCATAGACCTTCCTGTTAAACTCCTCCAAAAGGTTAGCTGCAGTGTGAGATTTCTCCATGGCAAACATGCCTACTGTTGCATGTTTGCGAGTAGCTTGGAAAACTGTGTCTGTGTCAACACCTGCTTTTTCTAACTGTTTGACCCCTGCAAAAGAGACCCAGTGTGCAGTGATGCACATGTAATCAAGGGCTTGGCAACTGGTCCACATGTCTGTTGTCATGTGGATAGTGTGAACAGCACTCTTCAGAATAGCTGTGCCAATCACCTCCAGCACATCTTGATGTAGTGCTGGAACAGCAACCCTGGCAAAATAGGACCGGCTAGGAACCTTCCATTTAGGGCAGACTGTTGCCACAAATTCAAGAAAACCCACCCCTTCCACGAAAGAGAAAGGGAGAAGGTCCAGCGCTAGCATTTTAGCCAGCTTTGTGTTATACAGACATACCGTTGGGTGGTTGCGTTCAAATTGCGCATCCGACCAAAACAGGCTGCTAATGGTGGGCTGGACCATTTTACGTGATGATGATGATGCAGACTTCACACCAGTTAGGCTCATTGATTTAGTTTTTTGCATTGGTGTTTGTCCCAGACTCTTAGTGTGCCTCATACATGTTGCAGGGGTAGAAGGTGTGGGCGCTACCACTGCAGTGCTGCTGCCAGGGGTACTGGATGTACCAGAAAAAATGACGGTCGGTTCTTGACTTCCCCTTGCACAATCAGCCCCTCGTCATCAGCATCAGATGCAATGTGAATGGATACATTTGGATCAGTTCTACTTTGGACTTCCTCGATCTTACTTAAGTGCGCATACCACTCGATAGGGTGGTGTTTTTTTAGATGACCTCTCTGGCCTCCAGTACCATAGTTGGTAGCAAGCTTACCCCGACTAACTGATACTTTACAAATTGAACAAAAGACCATGTTTGCCGCCTTTTGGCTAACAGTAAAGAAGTCCCAAACTGGGGACTGGAGATGTCTGCTGGTGGTGGAGGTGCTACTTTGACTTTCAATGCCAGATGAAGTGGAGGATGGGCGTGGATGAATTTGTTTCTGTTGTTCACTTACAGCACCACTGCTTGAGGTAATGGAGGTCGAGCTGGATGGAGGTCCCTGCCGGCCCTTCTGACTAAAAAATATGGAAACTGTATGTCGTTTTGGTGTTGTAGTTAACTGCGTTGGTGGTGGTACCAGTGCCACGCCGCCCACATCCCGCTCAGCAGCCATTCGGGATAGGGTGAAAATGTCAGTCTGCTGCATGCCCGCTGGGGCTGGAGTGATGTCTGTGATGACTGGGTCGTCGTCAGACTGTTCATTAGCAGCAGAAGACACCACTTCTTGTTCGTCGTCATCACCCGTAAGTCAAAGCCTTGCGGTAACCTTCCTTTTAGGCTTAGCTACCTTTGTCGACTCATGGCGTGCCTCACTCTCAGACTGCATTTGTGGGTTCCAATCAGGATCAAGGTCATAAGAATGAAGGGGGATTGAAGAAGAACTTGTAGTAGTAGTAGCCCTCCTTGACCTTTTTCTTGCTGGGGATCTGGAAGATAATGGATCAACATAAGGAGGAGTGGCTTCCTCGCATGATACCTCCGCTTCAATTTCGATTTCCTGATGTGCCCCTACTTCTGAAGGAACAAGCATTGTGGGCAGTTGTGACGCTCCATGCGCCTCTAGTTGCGCCTCTCGATGCGCCTCTAGTTGCGCCTCTCGATGTGCCTCTCGATGAGCCTCTCGATGCGCCTCTCCTTGCGCATGTACTTGCGCATGTACTTGCACCTCTACTTGCGCATGTACTTGCACCTCTCCTTGCCCATGTACTTGCGCTTGCACTAGTTGCACCTGTGGTTGTTGTTGTGGCTCTGGTTGTTGAACACTCGTCAGCTGAGTTACACCCGGCGTGGATTGGATGTTACTTTCTTGTGATGAGCCAACATCACTGGTCGATGGTGATTGAACAACCAAGGTGGCTGCCGTAGCAGCACTCATGGTCTTGGACCTAACTTGGCGTGGTGGCACTGAGCCCAATGAAGCGGAGGTGCTGCTTCCAGCTTGGTCCCCGGCGGACACCGCTGCTGCTTCAGGCATGGTTTTTTTTCTTCCCAAAAAAGGTGTCGGTGGGCACACCAGTCTCCTTGGTAGGTGGTGCCACTTGCTTCTTCTGCTCCTTCTTAATGGCAGTGACACTGGCAACTTTTTTCACTGAGGCGCTACGGCCACCTTTCTTTGGGGCCATCTTCCTCAGATGTCAGAACAGCAGGCCGCAGTTGCACGAGTTGCAGAGTTGTCTTGTCTGTGGCCACACGTGACGTCACGTGACGTTGTGCTGCACACACCACTGCAGGAATTCTTCCTGGCACTGGTGGTTCTCTTGAGCACCTAAAAGCAATGGAAGCCAGAGGAACATCAGTTAAACACCCCAAAAAGTCGAAAAACACACAAACATCACCACAATCCAATGCCACCCATGCCATCAATGATGTTTAAATTCAAGACACCCCACAGAAAGACTTGGCCCATGCACCACTCACTACCACTGGGCCTAATAGATGAAAGCAAGGCAACCTGTGTGCAGGCCTGAGCACACTGGCTGGCTTCAAAATGCCCCCTTGACCCCCACCACATGGCCAGGCCCTGCCTGGACCAGGCCTCAAAATGGCCCCCACCAAAATGGCCAGGCCCCAACAACACCCCAAAAAGCAAAAAAACACACAAAAATCACCACAATCCAATGCCATCCATGCCCTCAAGGATGTTTCAATTCAAGACACCCCACAGAAAGACTAGGTCCATGCACCACTGAGTACCCCTGGGCATAATGGATGAAAGCAAAGCAAACTCGGTGCAGGCCTGAGCACACTGCCTGGCTTCAAAATGGCCCCTTGACCCCCACCACATGGCCAGGCCCTGCCTGGACCAGGCCTCAAAATGGCTCCCACCCACATTGCTAGGCCCCAACAACACCCCACAAAGTAAAAAAACACACAAAAAACACCAGAATACAATGCCATCCATGCCCTCAAGGATGTTTCAATTCAAGACACCCCACAGAAAGTCTAGGTCCAAGCACCACTGAGTACACCTGGGCATAATGGCTGAAAGCAAAGCAAACTGGGTGCAGGCCTGAGCACACTGTCTGGCTTCAAAATGGCCCCTTGACACCCACCACATGGCCAGGCCCTGCCTGGACCAGGCCTCAAAATGGCCCCCAGAATAAAATGCCCGCTTTAGCTCTCCATAATAATCTAGAGTTGGTAACTATTCCTCAAGAACTGATAGATTTAAATACCTTTCAGTCTATTCTCATCATTCAATGTGTGCACCCATGTCAGGCTAATGTTTGTATGGAGCCTAAAACAGGTAAATTACCTCCTTCAGCAAAATGTTGAAACTATTGGTGTACAGTGTGTAGAAAATGAACCACTAGTCATTCTAGTTAAAGGCGTGCCTACTAAGAGTAAGAAAATCTGGCAGAGGTTAGTGGATGTTAGGAAAGTGCAAAAGGCAACTTTGTATTTGATAAAAACAATGGGGCAGATTTATGAGGCCCTTGCGCCACGTTTACGCCGCTGTTGCGTCACGCAAGGCGGCGTAAACGTGGCGCATTCCTACGAACGATTTACAACATGACGCATCTAGGCAGATGCGTCACATTGTAAAGCCCTGCGCCGCTTGTGACGCAACTCCAGCAATGCGCCGCCTTTACAGCACAGATGCGTCACGCATCTGTGCCGTAATTTGCCCCATGGTGCGCCGCATTGTAAATGCGGCGCACCATGGGTGGCGGAGCTGTGGCGCACTGTGGCGCACATTAACTGGCGCATCCCTGGGGATGCGCCATTTAACATAAGTCTGCCCCAATGAGTATGTTAAAAAATGTGTATATGGGAGAAGAAGAAATACTTTTAGCAGAATATACTGGAACGTCAATTGGACAAATTGAAAAAGTGGGCATGTCCAGAAGTGAAGAAATCTCTGGACATTACAGTATACATCCACTTCATTCAAAAGAAGTGATGGGGAATACTATTGAGTTTTTCCAAATGAAAAAAGCAAAGGGAGGTCCCATGAGTGTATGGGAAGAAAACTTGGAAGCTAATTGTTTTCCGCAGTTGTTCCCAACAGGAAAAGGAGGACGATATGATGAACGACCTGTGCAGATTCCTGCATTTGATTATCGGACAACAAGATTATATGCAGAAGATCCAAGATTTCGACAATGTACCCCATATATATTTCATCTTTTGTTTGAAAGTGACTTGTCTGGACTTTTAAATGCAGTCAATCACATATAGAAAACATCTGCAAAAATGTTCTGCAAAGGATTTCATGGATAAAGTGTACCAGAGAGATGATCATTTAGAATCTGATTAATCTGATGGCATGTCAGCGTGGCACTAACGAATATTGGTACCGTCATCATCTAGAACTTAAATGTATGCTAAGGAACTTATGAACTCCTACATTGTTCCTTACCCTAAGCTGTGCTGAATACGCTTGGGATGATTTACTTGAATTTCTTCGAGAGGCAAATTCCAATATAAAAAATATTGACTACAAGAAACCGTGAGAATTTTGCTCTTTGGATCTTGTTAATGTATGCAGGTATTTTAATCATAGATTTGAAGCTATGATGTCTTTTGTCTGCAATAAAAAAAAATCTCCTCTTGGAGAAGTTGTGGATTTCTTTTGGAGAAAGGAGTATCAAGCAAGAAGTGCTCCTCATATACATATGCTGTTATGGATCAAGGATGCCCCCAAATTCGGAACAGATTCGAATGATACTGTTTAATCTTTTATTGAAGAATATGCCACATGTGCTGTACCCAAAAGCACAGACGAAAACAATTTAACACAACAAGTCTTACGATTCCAAAGCCATCAATGTGGGAAATACTGTCGACGAAAGTACATGTCTAAGGATAAGTTCTTTACCAATCGCCATTTTACATTCCACGTCCTGTAATATCTAAAGGAAGAGTGAACAGCTTTATGTCAGCTGTCCGACATACCTTCACAAGAAATTCTCTAAAAAAATACCTACAAATTATTCTGTCCATGTGGAATGCTAACATGGATATGCCATTGCTGTTGCTCGATACGTAACATCCTACATTACAAAATCAGAAAAGACGGAATTGAAAGAAATGTGGGAAGAGATTTCTCACGAGAAGCGTCTTAGTAAGAAATTATACAGTTTCAGTTTGAAGTTGTTATCCCATCGAGAATTCGGAGCACGTGAATGCTCAGATCGGTTATCATCTACAAGTCTATAGTCCAAATCTAGAAGAATCATTTGGGTGAGTCTAGGTCTTGCTGCAATGCGAAATCGAGTACTTAAATCTGTACAAGAAATTGAATATTTAGCAGAAAAAGATCCAGAAAGTACAGATATTTTGAAAACTAATATGTTGGACACATACTATCCAAACAGAAGTCATCATCTTGAGAACATGTGTCTCTATGAAGTGCTTAAAAACTACACTTTTGAAGGGAATACTACAGAGAGCATCAATGATGGAACATATGGAGTGATTGGTTCCGAGGGATGTTTGGTGAAACAAACGAAAGGAAATGTGATTAATCACAGGAAACTGAGTTGCAACACTCCTGATAAAAGGGAATATTACTACTTAGATCTTTTGCAACTGTTCAAACCGTGGCGTTCAATATTGGAATTACTTGGAGGTTTTCAGAGCTATGAAGATTTCTTCAATGCTTGTAAAGATACCATAAAATGCACTGTTTTTGCAAATTATGTGAAAATGTTGAAAGATAAAATTGATCAAGAAGCTACTATAGCAGCTGAGATTGCTAGAGACAGTTCTCAAGACTGTCAAAGTTCTGCTCCACTGAGTCAAGATCCACTAGGACAACCAATTGTTGAAAATGAAGCAACAATCGCCATGAATGAGGTGGAAACAACAATGCATCAAGCTCAAGAAGATATAATGGACTTAGCAAACTTGGAAGAACAACTAAATGTTGAACAGAAAGAAATATATCAGCAAGTGAGACAACAGATTGACCATGAATTTCTTCATGAAAAGAAAGAATGTACATGCACATCATTTCAACCTATCCGAATGTATGTGAGTGGACAAGCTGGAATAGGAAAACGTTTCTTAATTAAAGTAATCACCAGTTATCTACAGTAAACAACTGAGTCACATTTGTCTTGTGGAGTAACTGCTCTAACTGGGTTGGCAGCACACAACATTGAAGGAATTACATTACAGTGTTTACATATGCTACCTGTGGAGCATGAAAACAAATTGGAATATCACAAGCTACCTGGAGAAGCTTGTTGTGAAGTTTCAAGAGTGCTAATGAAAATGAAACTTCTGATTATTGATGAAGTAAGCATGGTGTCAAACTTAATGCTTGCTTTTGTGCATTTAACACCTTGGCTGCTTGAGATATTCCCCTGCTGTGCTGAAGGTCAATAGAAACGGGTGTGGTCATGACAAGCTCAGCTTGTCATCAGCACACAAGGACCGTGCCTCATGACGAGCTGCGCTCGTCATGAGCATGGAAGAAGTTAGGAATGCAGCAAATTCTTAAAACAGAGTACGATGTCTTATTTGGAGGAAAACATGTCATAGTTTTTGGAGATCTACTGCAACTTACTCCCGTAAAAGGACAACCAGTCTTTTAAACACTTGCGCATGAAAACACCAGAAAGTCTTTGGGTAGCATTGGAAACGTTAAAATTTTGGTCATATTTTGAATACAAGGAACTCATTACAAATATGCGACCTGCAAATGATGTTGATTATGGAACTATTCTTCAAGATATAAGAATTGAAGTACTAACAGAACATGGCAAACAAGCTTTGCAGATTCGATTACTTTCCAATTTGTTTCCAAATGAAACTATAGTTCCTGAAAAAATATATATGAAAATTGCAGAAAACAGATCTATAATCTGCTTAATGCCAACACTGCGCGAGTGTTCTATATTCAATGAACAACTTTTGAAGCTGGAAAACGAAGAAATAATAAAAATGGAAGCCATTGATAAAATGCTGCATGAAGGAATCCCTATTAATTTGACAGAAAAACTGAAAACAAAATTGGATTTTTTAGAAAAATCGATATCTAAAACTGCTGGTTTAGAAAATAATCTATGTGCATGTATAAATTGTCGGGTAATTTTAAGGCGAAATTTGGATGTAGAAAAAGGTTTAGTTAATGGAGCAATGGGAAAAGTTGTGGATTTTGTTAATTATCAGAATAAAGATGGAATTGAATTTTTAAAAATTAGATTTTATCAGATTGAAGAAGTAAAACAAATTGGTTGTTGTTCACTTCGTTTTTTGCTTGTTAAAAATGTATATGTCCGTAGAAAAAAGTTTCCACTTTCTCTGGCATATGCAGTGACTATTCATAAATCTCAAGGTTTAAGTGTAGACAGTGATTTGGTGAACATTGGAAGTACTGTGTTTAAAAAGGGTATGGCATATGTTGCTTTGTCCCGAGCCCAGAACTTTATCTGGTTTGTTTTTGATTGATTTTGATGACACAAAGGTTACTGCAGATGCAAACTGTGTAAAAGAGTATAATAGGTTAAGAACAGCGTATGCTCCCAATTTAGGTCAATATCCTGTATTTGAAAAGCATGTCGTAGGACGAAAAAGAAGGTATGAGAATATCTGTAGTGAAGGTATAGAGAAGGAAAAAAAAACATATTTTTGAGATTGCAAGCAAAAAGAAAAAGGACACTGTTGAAGAGATTGTTGGTTATCAGTTTGAAGATAGTTCAGGTGTCAACGGCTTTGCTAATGTAGTGGTCAATGTTGTTTTTTTTCTTGAAAGTTTACAGCAGAAAATTATGGAGAATCGGAAAAAAGATTTTGTTCTTTGTTGCATTGTATTTATGAAAAATAGAGAACTTATAAAAGTAAAATACAAAGTGTTTGTGATTTTCATCATCTTTTGTATGTATGTTCTGGTTCTACACAATTTACGCAGAATATCCAACAAGATGCTCAGGAATTTCCAATGTATATGCTTACCGTATTGGAAAATGAAGGAACAGAAATTGAAAATCTTTTTGGCATTTGTTATAAATGGGAACATCATTGTGAAAATTGTATGTACACATGTAGCACCAATATAGACACTGAAAGATTGACATTACCAGACTGTAAATCAGTATCTTTCAATAAACTAAGCAGCAAATCAAAACATGGAGTGTAGCCAATGCAAATCAGAAATGTTATCCACATTATTTATACAAAGATATGGACAATATATCATTTTAATGATGCAACGTTGTACAGCTGATAGAAGAAAATTGGCCACTTTAATAAAACATTTTGTAGCAAGTCAACTATCAATATCAGGAGGGACTTTTGTAGCAGTAGCAATAATTTTCCATGGTGGTCCTTCCACAACATCTGGACATTACACTGCCTATCTAAAATGTGATAAAGGCTGGATATATTGTAATGATACTCATATGTTTTTTTAAACAATGTTTGCAAAGCGAATTACCAAATTCTTACCTAATATTTTTTAAGCCAAAGTTTTAGGAACATAATTCAGTCTGTAAGGATTTTATTAATATGTATTAATACGATTACTATTGGACAATTTCAATATAAAGGATTTCAAAAATACCATTTGGCCAAGAGGAAAGGTGTATCTTTGAATTACGGACTTTTTCTTGCATATTCTCTCAGTGTATATTTTTAAACACCAATTACAGTGCATATAAATTTAAGCTAGCACATTTTCTTAGGAGTAAGCATTATATATATGTGATTTGCATTACTTGATATGTTATTAAGGATGTAGTCTTTGTTTTTTTTTAACAATCTTATTGATTGGTTATTTCTTTGCCCGCTGTTATGTGATGAGTACGATTGAAATCACTTTTTCTAGTGAAATTCAATATATTCTGAGAAAAGCAAAAAAGGCAAAGAAAATAATTTTTAAAATGTTAAAATTATGCTGTTTTGTAAAAAATATAATATAATATATTATAACTGTATGTTTTCTTCTCTTTTACAGATCCTAATTCTAAGATATCAAATTTTCAGAAATGTAGATTATAGTAGTGGTTTTTACTTCTATTACTGTGAAGGTAAGTTTAACTAAGTATTAAAATGCACAATGGCCTGTGTTTGCACACAGGTGAAGAAAGAGGAGATGGACGGAGTAGATATGTATGGAAAGATGCTCTGTGGGTATTTTAAGTTACAGGATAAAGTTAACATCAATACTGAGTGTCACTGGGGGCCAACTAACATACAATTTTATCTTGTTCTCTCTTTGCAGTGCTGAAATTACTCTACTTATTACTCATATAGTTAAGGATTGGCCTAGCCATTAACTCTAGTACACGTTAATTTCTTTATATACTATGGAAGCAGATCTGCAAGAATCTACAAAGTATTAGTACAGTCTTGAAAACACCCAGTTTATACCTATGTCGTTTTTGAATCTCACTGTCATAGGATATCGTGTGACCTGAAAAAAAAAGATTTGATTGGTTCATTACATTTCCTATTGTACCAATTGAAAGACCGCAATCATTTCAATCATTCTTCTTTGAGCATCTTTTGAGACATAACTCTCTGCTTACATCCTGTCACTCTCATGCAATTTTTGAAACAAGGAACTAGCAATATGTTCTTATTGTAACAGTCTGCCATTACCTAAGCACTTATGTGGCAAATTTAGAAGCATCCTGTGCTAATATGTCACTTTTTTGTTTTTTTTGTCCTCATCTCACCTTTTAGGCCTCTGCGGTTCTTGTGAAGCCGTTTTTGCTAACTGGGGACCTCTCGGCTTACCGCACACGCTTGGATCACCCAATGCATCCCCTTTTGTACGGGACTTGGTGTAATCATAGGACCAGCTAGATCAATCTAAGGCTTCGCCCGCAACTCATAATAGGATGCCAGATGTTTAATGACTTATCCTCTTCATCTTCATATTTTACCTGGGCCATAGCAAATGAGGCTTTGAACCAGTCCTCTTTTTGGTGGGAGGGGATCTTTCCATTTCTTACAGATCTCTCTCCGTGCCAACAGAATCATATATAATAAGACACCTCTGTCTCGCTGTGAGGCTGTCTGACAAAAGAAACTATCATCTCCGAATAAGACTAAGGAGAGATTAACATCAACCCTGGTTTTAAAAATGTCCCGAAGTGAGTCACCCACCTCTTTCCAAAAGGATTCCAATTCTGAGCACTCAAAAAAGACGTGCAGGTCTTTAGCTAGAAGTGTGTGACATCTTGGACATTTGAGTGGAGGTACCGGAGCGAACTTTGCTATCTTAGCAGGGGAATATTAGAGTCTATTAATGACAAAAATGTGTTCTTTTTCAGACAGGCAGGTTTTATAAATTTATATAGTGTCTTTAATGATGGCTCGAAAAGGAACTCTACTGAGGATTCTATGGGGGTTCGGTTCCATACCGCCTCTGGGGAAGGAATTTTAAGATCTTCCGCTTCTAGTAGATGATAATACCATATTGAGATTTCCTTTTTAATCGGGAGAGCAGATTGACACAACCTCTCAATCTCCCCATGTCCCCATACCTCCTCCCTCTCCGCATCATACCAGGACACTAGCTGTAAATATTTGAATCTAGGTAGTCCTGTGCCTATCTTAACTCTCAGATATTCCCAAGGATGTACTCCTTCGGTGTCCACCAGTTCCATCCAGGTGTTAATTCCTGCCCTCTTTATTGGCAACGCTAGCCTCTCTCTCAGGCACTACGGGGATCCGGGCAATTCCCAGACTGGTGCCAGGTCCGAATAATAGCCTATCCCCCAACTGAGTCTCGCCCTGTGCCACAACTCCAGAGCTGCCCTAAAAACCTACAGACGTACCCACTTAAAGAATCCAGGGGACCCAAACTTGTATAGAAAAGCTTTGCCTCCTCCTCCTTCTTCAGCTCTCACCATCTCTCCCAGCAGTCTACCCCAAGCTGACTCGTCGGGTTTCACAAGTAGCATCCGGATGCTCTTAAACTGGAATGCTATTGCATACAGGCCGATGTCAGGAAGAGCCACCCCTCCTTTAATTAGTCTACGTCTGAGTTTTTTCCAAGTCAGTCGGACCCCCTTGTCCCCCCACACAAAGCTCCCAATCTTGCTCTGTACCTTACTAATGCTCTTTTTTGAGAAGGTTAGAGGTATAGTGGAAAATAGATAGGAGAGCTAAGGGAGAATGACCACCTTTACCAAATTGATTTTCCCATAAAAGGTTAAAGGGAGATTTCTCCATCTACTGAAAAGATGGTCTATTTCTTTATTCACTCTGTTTGTGTTAATCTGAGGATTTTTTTCCAGATCTTTTACAATATAAATCCCCAGATATCTAAACTCTTTGCTCTCTGGTCCCCTCCACTGCTCCAGATTCCAACTCATAACCTCTGTTTTTGATCTATTCACTGCATAGCCTGACATGGACCTAAATTCGACCAATAACTCTTCAACCCGAGGAATTGCCACCTCCGGGTCACTTGTATATAATATCAGGTCATCTGCATAAAGGGCTAATCTGGAGCTGTAAAGTTCAGACCTATAAGTGGAGATTGATTCATTTAACCTTATAGCTTGCGCCAAGGGTTCTATGTAAACATTAAATAATAGAGGGGAGATGGGGCACCCCTGCCTAGTTCCTCGCTGGATATTAATACTTGGTGTTAACAGACTATTTAAGAGAATCCGTTTAGTGGCTCCCTGATAGCAATTTCGTAAGGTTTGGATGAAAATGGGACCAAACCCCATTACCTCCAAAACCTCCCAAAGGTATACCCAGCAGACTCTATCGAACGCCTTGGCCGCATCTAATGCGACTACGGCCATGAGTTCAGATACTTTGAATGGCTAGATCTATATTACCTATTAATAGATGTGTCTGCTCTTGGATGTGCCAGTATGTTACTTTTTGTAACATAGTTAAAGCGCAAGACACCCCAGAAGTACTCGGAATTGCCGGTGGTGGAAGTGGAGTCTTCTGCTCTCTTCATGTGCCTAATTTACGGGATGCAGACATTGCAAATGCTTCCGCATACTTGCAGTGCCACAAGAGCATTTTTTATTTGGATCTCCTCGTGACAGTAAAGCTTGGCAAATTTTACAAGTCACTTTGGTGGCATTGACTTTTTTTTGTCCCTCTGGAAGTGTGAAACATTTCCAGATGATGGAAGTATATTTTTCTGGACGGGAAGATTCAGGTACAAATCCCTCTGCATCTGAATGTTCGGAGTCAGAGGATTCTTGCAGTGGTGTAGCCATTTTTTTTTAAAGAAAGAAAAACCAAGTGTCCAATCAGGAAAAATGATGTTCTTCTTAGCAGAGTTGCACTCCCAAGGAAGGTCTAAGAAGAGTGATTGAAATGGGTGGGGTCCTTCAATAGTTAAAATAGGAAGTGTTATGAACCAATCAAATCTCTTTTTTTCTGGTCACATGGGATCCGCGTAGGGTGCGCACACGTAGCACGCACCCAACACGACTTTGCGAAATAGTATTTCAACGTTATATTGGGTGATTAAAAGTTAAGGTATTATTATTTTTATGATTACAGAAAATGTCTTGCCCTAATACTTATATTAAATACATATATGTATGTTTTATGGACAATAAAAGATTTCGCAGGAGTCGCGCACCCACTGCATCACGTGGAAGCGATCAAGCGCTGCGTATTGTAATTCGTAAATGTGGTGTATGCGCCAGGAGTCATGTACCGGTCGCATAGCAATCGCACAGAAAAATGCATACCCATCGCACACCCTACGCAGATTCTACACAACAATCCTAAAATGGAGGCTAGGTTCCGCGCAGTGATCAAGAAAGGTACGCTTTGGGTGATCGCCTCTCAAAAAAAAAGTACAAAAAAAAGTAAAATAATATAAATATATTTAAAACACTATAGAATACAAAAAACAATACTAATATTTCAATATTTAAAAAAAAAAGTAATTTATATTATTTTATATTAAAAATATGTAATGTTATATAAAAAACAACCATCTCAAAATAAATAGATTACAAAAATGTAGTAAATCAATATGAAAAAAATAAATATAACAATTAATACATTTCAAAATTGTCATTGAAAAAACCTTTGAAATTCACTGAAAAAAACCATAGGTTTCAGGCCTGTTATAGTTAGCTGGACAATTTAGTCGTACAAAACCAGTGATCTCATCAGTGATGTCATGAGTGATGTAACTGACCATGTTATGAGTGATGTAATATATGATGTCATCAGCAGTGGATTGTGTGCGCGTGAGTTATAGTTAGTACAACTAACTATAACGGAGGAATTTTAATGGTTTTGTACGACTTTGTACGACTAAAATGTTCAGCTAACTATAACACCCCTAAAACCTATGTTTGTTTTTCAGTGAATATATATATCTATCGTACCGGTCCTGATTCAAACATTCAAAAAGCAGTCGCTGACTCCGTGGGACGTGCTGTCAAAGACAAGTGTTTATTCCATAAAGATCACCTAGAATCGTTTCGGTGGATTAAACCGCTTTGCTCACTACATCAGGTTTCTCTGTCATGCATTGCTTTTATCGGCATGTTTTGAGCACAAAGGAAAATGGTTTTCACAGCAACCGTCATTCATCAAAGGACATAGAAGAATTGGTATGTCACTCATTTTAATGCACTCAGTTTGGTACCAAAACGTAATTGAAAATTACGAGTTGTTATAATCACAACAAATAAAACCTGTGCTATAATTAAAACAAGTTAAAAATGTTTAAAAGTATTTTACAATTAAAAATCCAACCAGAGACACGTGAGGTGCAAGTAATGAAAGTAGCGTGTTGCAGTCTTGTTGGGTGCTGGAGGCCATGTTTTGGAGATATGGAAGACTTACTGCAGCTGAGACTCCCACCATCGTCAGGGTACATTAGTAATGTACTCCTGATAATGCTGCCCTGGTCAACTCTAAATACAACATATTAGTGTTGTTCCAGAGTGGTGAATGTAAGTACAGGAAGTGCTTGTTTAATATCTGCTAAATGCTAAATGGTTGGAGCACCTCCTCACCTAGTCTAGTTTGGTGTATTGACTCAGGCATGTGAAATCTGGAGATGGCAGACAGACTGACTGTAAGGCCCAAGTGAGCAAATATGGTGTAACAATGTCTCCTATCCTATGCACAAGAATTTGCTGTCAAGCCTACACTAACTTAAATATATACTCGTGTGTCAGTGTGCAACTAAACAGTTAAAAATAATGACAAAGAAATGTGTATATATATATATATATATATATATATATATATATATTACAAACACTTCGTTCTCCGGTTGCTCCCAGGTTCAACAATTGCGGCGGCCCTGCGCGGGTACCGGTCACCCTCAAAATTATGAACAGCGTTTGATCCTTCTTCAAGGAAATAACAGCGCAGGACACCACTGGATGCTTGAGTTGATTTATTTAAGGCAAAAAAATGTGAGCTGCCAACCGACGCGTTTCGCCAGGGTTTCGCCAGCTACGGCTTGGTCACGGTGACCAAGCCGTAGCTGGCAAAACGCATCGGTTGGCAGCTCAAATTTTTTTGCCTTAAATAAATCAACTCAAGCATCCAGTGGTGTCCTGCGCTGTTATTTCCTTGAAGAAGGATCAAACGATGTTCGTAATATATATATATAAATATATTTATATATATATATATATATATATATATATATATATATATATCTCCACAAAAAAGAACACTCTGCATTTGAGGGCCTCACACGTTGTAATTTGAATTTGAATTTAAAAACACCTGTAAAGCGCGCATATACCAGGCGGTTTCTTGGCACTAGGAGACGTTTTGAACCTGGGTGGAGACTGCGGGAGAACTAAACTGAGAAGGCTTGCAAAAAAAGATACGTTTTAAGGGCCTTACGGAAGTCGGGATAGAGCGGAATGGTTCTAATGGTGAGGGAGAGGGAGTTCCAAAAAGTGGGGCCGAGAACAGCAAATTTCACCCCGCTCATCCTCTTCTTCCTAAAACGAGGGATTGAGAGGAGGGACTGGGTGGAAGAACGGAGCTCCCTTGCCGGGGTATAGCTGGAGATTGCAGAGTTTATGAAGGCTGGGGCAGTTCCAGCTCGAGCCTGAAACGCGGTACAGCCAAGTTTGAAGAGGGCCCGTTCCCTAATGGGCACAAGTGTAGGTTCTTCAATACAGAGGTAGCATGATGGAGTTTAGGGAGACCATAAACGAGACGGGCCGCTTGGTTCTGAACCAGCTGTAGGCGTCGAAGGGCGTAAGCTGGAACGCCATTATACAAGATGTTGCCGTAATCCAGCCGCGATAGTACCATTGCAATCATGATGAGTTTAAGGGCAGAAGGGGAAAATAATCTGGAAATTTTCCGGATGGTGCGGAGAGTGAAAAAGCAAGAAGATACCACCATACTAACCTGGGAGTGCATAGTGAGATTTTGGTTTACCGTGATCCCAAGTGTTTTAACTGAGTAAGAGGGTGAGGGGGGGAACCGAGTGAAGAGGGCCAGAACATGGGGGTCCAGGGACTGGATGCACCACCCGTCAAAATCAGCTCAGTTTTGTCTGGGTTGAGTTTAAGGTGGTTGAAATTCATCCAGTCCCTGATAAAAATCATAATAGACTGAAAGTTATGGATGGATTCAGAAGAATGGGAGAGGTTAAAGATCAACTGGAGGTCATCTGCATAATTAAATGCAGTGACCTCCAGTTGCTGTAAAGCAAAGATGAGAGGAAAGATATAAAGGTTGAATAGAAGGGGGGGAAGGGAAGAACCTTGGGGGACACCACACTGCACTTTGCGTGGAGAAGCAGAAAACCCCTCTAGATGAACAGCCTGGGTGCGGTCCTTCAAAAAGGAGGTAAGCCACGCTAAAGGAGGCCCACTAATGCCCGCTGACCTGACACGGGTGAGGAGAATGGAATGGTCAACCGTGTCGAAGGCAGCAGACAGATCTAAGAGGACCAAAGCCTGGGGCCAACCTTTATCCGTCCCTTCCCTAAGGCTGTCTAAGACAGAGACCACAACCCTCTCAGTTGAATGGCGAGGGCGGAATCCAGCCTGGCAGGAGGCCAGGTAACCGCTGCCTTCCACGAAGGAGCTGAGGGCAGAGGCGACGTGGCTCTCCAAGATTTTACCCAGGTAGGGGAGAAGGGAGATGGGGCGGTAGTTAGTGAGGGAGGTAGGATCAGTACCAGGTTTTTTCAGTAAAGGGATGATAATGGCAGTTTTATGAAGTTCTGGAACAGCGCCATTCCTGAGGGAATCGTTCAGGAATTCCAGGTGAGGGGAGGGGCACGCCCGAAAGTTTTCCCTCAGAATGGGCGCACGGCAAACATCAGAGGGGGAGCCTGATTTATAACGCACCGTCAGAGAAGATAACGTTTCTCTGGTCAGTGGAGGAATGTGATCTAAGTGAAACCTGTTGGGGGGAGGTTCCGGGGCAGGAGGAAAAGGGGGAGGGGGGATGTTGGCCTTAATATCTGCAATTTTCTCAATAGAGAAATTGTTAAGGGAATCACAGAGGGCTTGGGAAGGGGAGGGTTTTAGGGATGTTCTATCTGACAGAGCCAGCTCATGGACAGTTGAGAACATTTCTCTAGACTGGTTACCGGCTGAGAGTATTTTGTCAGAGAAATAGTTTGTCTTAGCTGTAAGGATTGCACTTTTATATGCATTAAGCATGGCCTTATAGTGAACTTTTAAAATAGGGCAGTAAGTACGCCTCCAGGCGCGTTCTGCCTGGCGGGCAGCTAACTTCTTTCCCTTGAGTTCGTCGGTCAACCATTTGTTAACATTATGAGCACGTTTCACCGCGACACGTTTCAAGGGGGCCACTTGGCTGCAGGACCTGGAAAGCCAGCCATTAATAGCGGCTACCTGGGATGAGGGGGATAGTTCCTCCAGGACCCGATGGGAGGCTTGGAGGGAACGACAAAGGGCAGGGATGTCGACCTTGTTCCAGTTGCGGACCCAGACATTCCTGGGAAGGGTAGGGCGCTCAGCCCGGTGAAAGTCTAAAGTGAACAAAATCAAAAAGTGGTCTGACCAGAGGCAAGGTGTGATGATGGGGGGAGAGACCGGGATGTTCAGTGACCAAATTTGGTCTAAAATGTGACCCTTAATGTGGGTAGGGACAGACACATGTGAGGTAAAATTCAGACTGAGGAGGAGGTCTGTAAAATCTCTAGATACTGCGTCTTCCGCAGGATCGGATGGCCAGAAATTAAAATCGCCAAGAACGAGCACAGAGGAGTTGCTAACTGCTAGTGTGGCGAGAAGTTCTTGAAACTCGGTCAAAAAATGAGGGGTATGGTGAGGGGGACGGTAGACAAGGACGCAGGTGATAGGGGTCTGGAAAGAAGCAGATCGCATCACTAGACACTCAGCTCCCTTGATAGTCGGAGAGGAGAGAGTTTGAAAATGAAGGTCCGACCGGGCAATCAGAGCAACACCTCCACCTGCCTTGCCCGGTGATCAATCAGCCCGCAAGGCATAGTAGAAGGAGGGTAGTGATGCAAGAATATTGGGAAGAGAGTCTGGACAGAACCAGGTTTCTGTCAGGAATAAAAGATCAGGTTTATGAGAGTCCAGAAACACAAAAAGTTCTAATTGGTGTTTCACCGCTGATCTGGTATTTAAAAGGAAAGCTGAAATGACAGTCATTGGCCTCAAGAACAGGCCGGGTTCTGATGGGGGGATGGGGAGGGAAGAGAGGGAAGGTGGGGAGGATGTGGAGAGTGGAACAGGGTGGGGCCGGGCAAGACCGAGATTAAGGTTAATGGACGCTGAGGCGGCGCTAAGGGTTCCATGAGGTTGATAGCGGTGGAGTTCCTCTGGAGAGTAGGTTAAAAATTGGGTGCCCCTTGCCCCAGCCGGCCGCAGCCGGCCGCAGACGGGCGAAGACGGGCTTGCCTTTGGCGTGCCTTCGGCGCGCCGCCGGCGCGCCCGCCGTGCATGTCCGCTGCGCGTGCGCATGGGGTGTCGCTTTTGTGGCCTGGGTGCGCGGTAACTAGAGCGCTACCGTGAGGAATGCTCTGCCCCTCCAAGATGGCAGCCGCAACCCCATCAGCCCTCCGGATCAAGCGGCACTCATTCGTGCCGGACCGGGGCTAGGGGAGCGGTGAATAAAGCGAGGGAGCAGCAGCGGCCAAAGGAAAAGCAACAGGATAAGGTAAAAATGTTAAAATTTGCTACAGCGTAAAATTAAATTAAAAGCGAGCCCACAAGCACCGCAGCAGCCACGAACCAACTGCCACCAGGTTCTCAGCACGTCCGCTGCGCGTGCGCATGGGGCATCGCTTTTGTGGCCTGGGTGCGCAGTAACTAGAGCGCTACCCTGAGGAATGCTCTGCCCCTCCAAGATGGCGGCCGCAACCCCGTCAGCCCTCCGGATCAAGCGGCACTCAGCCGTGCCGGACCGGGGCTAGGGGAGTGGTGAATGAAGTGAGGGAGCAGCAGCGGCCAAAGGAAAAGCAACAGGATAAGGTAAAAATGTTAACATTCGCTACAGCGTAAAATGAATTTAAAAGCGAGCCCACAAGCACCGCAGCAGCCGCGAACCAACTGCCACCAGGTTCTCAGCGCGTCCGCTGCGCGTGCGCATGGGGCGTCGCTTTTGTGGCCTGGGTGCGCGGTAACTAGAGCGCTACCCTGAGGAATGCTCTGCCCCTCCATGATGGCGGCCGCAACCCCGTCAGCCCTCCGGATCAAGCGGCACTCAGCCGTGCCGGACCGGGGCTAGGGGAGCGGTGAATGAAGCGAGGGAGCAGCAGCGGCCAAAGGAAAAGCAACAGGATAAGGTAATAATGTTAAAATACGCTACAGCGTAAAATTAAATTAAAAGCGAGCCCACAAGCACCGCAGCAGCCGCAAACCAACTGCCACCAGGTTCTCAGCGCGTAACATTTCCATCTGTTGGCAGAAAGAAAGGCTTGCAAGGAGTTTCCTTTCAGGTATATTTATTCAGCTTGCCTCATTCTCGCGTTTCCAAACATGTTTCGGGCAGCATTGCCCTTGATCACTGGTGTAGGCATATTCACAAGCAGCATTAGTTCAAAGCACACCTGTGCCTTTTTAAATACACGCCCCTCCTGCCTTCCACTCGCTTTGCATTATTGTAGATGTAGTCTTCGCATAGTGCATGCTACCAAATGAATGCACTGTTAATCCCTTAGTGGGTCTGCATGTCAGTCAACTGCTGCTCACCTTTAAGTGTCCAGTTTCCACCAGCTGGTAAAACAACGTTCCCCTCAGCGCTTTCATTTTTCCTAGAGCTAGGGACCTGATATTCTGCAGTGGGGCCTCTCACGATATGAGTCATACCGTCAAAAATCCACAAAAAAGAAAACTCTACATTTGAGGGCCTCACATGTTGTAACATTTCCATCTGTTGGCAGAAAGAAAGGCTTGCAAAGAGTTTCCTTTCCGGCATATTCATTCAGCTTGCCTCGTTTTCGCGTTTCCAAACATCTTTCGGGCAGCATTGCCCTTGATCACTGGTGTAGGCAAATTCACAAGCAGCATTAGTTCAAAGTACACCTGCGCCTTTTTAAATACACGCCCCTCCTGGCTCCCACTCGCTTTGCATTATTGTAGATGTAGTCTTCGCATTGTGCGTGCTGCTTAATGAATGCACTGTTAATCCCTTAGTGGGTCTGCTTGTCAGTCAACTGCTGCTCACCTTTAAAGTGTCCAGTTTCCACCAGCTGGTAAAACAACGTTCCCCTCAGCGTTTCATTTTTCCTAGCGCTAGGGACCTGATATTCTGCAGTGGGGCCTCTCACGATATGAGTCATACCGTCAAAAATCCACAAAAAAGAACACTCTACATTTGAGGGCCTCACATGTTGTAACATTTCCATCTGTTGGCAGAAAGAAAGGCTTGCAAGGAGTTTTCTTTCAGGCATTTTTATTCAGCTTGCCTCATTTTCGCGTTTCCAAACATGTTTCGGGCAGCATTGCCCTTGATCACTGGTGTAGGCAAATTCACAAGCAGCATTAGTTCAAAGCACACCTGCGCCTTTTTAAATACACGCCCCTCCTGGCTTCCACTCGCGTTGCATTATTGTAGATGTAGTCTTCGCGTAGTGCGTGCTGCCAAATGAATGCACTGTTAATCACATAGTGGGTCTGCTTGTCAGTCAACTGCTGCTCACCTTTAAAGTGTCCAGTTTCCATCAGCTGGTAAAACAACGTTCCCCTATATTTGCCAGTTGGTAGTTATAGTTAGGACCTAGTTTCCATAGGAAAAGTGAATTTTGATTTGCCAATAACACTGTTTGACAAATCTTTGTGAATTTTTCAAAAATTATAGGGCGGTGATATCAGCTGCTGCATTGAAAATTTCAGAGTTATCTGTCAAGCAGGGACAGAGAAAAAGGGAGGTCCCAAAACATTTTTTCCATGTTAATTTCTGTAGGAATCGTTATACTCCGCCATAACCTGAAATACTGAACTGAATTACACCAAATTTGGCAAAATGGTAGCTCTTGGTTCAGAAATGGTGACGCAAACCAGCTCAGTAGATCTTGAGAAATGTAAAGATTTCTCAGATATACAACTGTGGTTGCGGTAGATCCATAAAACCTCCAATCTCATGCCTGAGATCTGACTACCTGCCAACAGGTCAAACCAGGAAGTGTTGCCAGCCATCTTGTGATTTCTTTGAACCAAGTCACAAGCAAAAAGGTTAAAAAACATGAAATGGGGACCCTCTGGGCCAAAAAATAATTTTTCTAAAATGTCTGTGATCCTTGAATCTGGTAGAATATGTTTTTTAACGAAGCAAGGGCTCCCACACTTCATTTTCTTTAGGCCCCTGGGTGGGCCAGGTCCTGGGGGTAATAACTAATAAAGATTTTGGGACCCACATGGACCCCCTCAGCACCAGGGACAGCTACCTTTCTGGGGCTATTTGAATTAAAATGTGTGGGGGCTCCAGCCTCCATGCAGACTTGTGGACTGCCACCTTCCTGGGGCTAATTATCTGAAATACAGGCGGGCTACATGGACGACCGCAACCGCTGGGACTTCCTTATATAAGGGGCTATATTTACAAAGATTTGTGAGAGGGCTTCAACCCCTCCATGCAGTCCCGGAGACCGCCACCTCCCTGGGCTATATTTAAGAATAAAGTGTGCAGGGATCCACCCCCCCACACAGCCCCAGGGACCACCACCTCCCAGGGCTTAAATACTGTTGGAAGGGAGCCATAAATTGTCATTTGAGTCATGGGTGTGACAATGGTTTCCAGAATTATAGTGTGAAAGTTCAAGTCAGTGTATGAATGTTTACATGGGGGTGTGAGTGGCTGCGTCAGAGATTCTGAGGATGATGTCATCAGTGATGTCATTTTAGATGTCAGCAGTGTTACTGACCATGTCCTGAGTGATGTAATATGTGAGGTCATAAGCAATGCATTGCGAGGGGGCGAGAGTTATAGTTAACCCAGGTAACTATAACGGCTGAAATTCTATCGTTTTGTACAAGTGAAAGCCTAACTATAACCCTCCTAAAACCTTTTTTATGTGTTGTAGTGTGACTACTGCCAACAAGTGTAGAAAAATATTTAACTGGATCAATGTGGATGGAACGGATAGTCAATCAAAGAGGACCTAACAATATTTTAGCTGGGGCTGACTAATTGGTGAAGGATGAAAAAAGACTAATTCAACATTCGGTTCAAGTACACTTTGAAAAGAGCAATGTTATCAAAGTTGAATTGTTTTGTCTTGTTTTTTAACAAACTTTTTATTAATTCTTGCCATTCGAGAGCTGTATCGAAAAAGTCCATAGGATATTCACATTATACATACATCAGTAATTCAATACATAAACAATGAAATAGATGAGCGTACAGTTCAATGGTTCCAGATCCATTACGCAAGGTATTTTTCAATACTATCAACCAACCCTGGGCAGGTAACTCCGCTCCACTAGACATGTTTGCAAAGAGTTGCATACTCCGTTGCAATTGTGGAGAAAGGCAAAACTCCGCCTCCATGGCGAAGCAGAGTAAGGTGCTCCCTCCCCGCCCAAATTCTTTAAAAATTATTAAAAAAGGCACTTACCTGCTTGTATGCTGCCTCCCCTGCATGGCCATTCTCCTTCCTGCTCCTCTTGCGTCCATCTTCATTGAAAAAAATACTACGCTGTACGTCTTGCATGTGCACACGTAAGAATAAATCCAAGATCAATTTGCAAAAGTAAAACTTATTCTAATGCAATTTTTCAGACCAGGAACTTAGATCACAGGTAAGTACTAAATGTATTATGATTTATCAAAGTTTGAAAAATAGTTCACTATTGTGCGCAACAACACACAATGATTTCCCATACGAGAAAATTAAAAGAAATTATATAAAATCATACAGTCAGCTCCAGATGTTCACCTTTGAGGTTTAGGGTAGAAGCAGGCCAAGGTCCAAAGTTGCACCAGCGGATTGTCAGGAGCATCCCGGACTCAGCCGGGAGAACAGTGCGGAAGGTATTGGTAGCTGGTGATCTACCAAGAAGGCGGGACACCAAAAACAGACTGCAAGGAGGGACTTGTAAGCAAGTCCTAGGGACCTCAAATGTGGGATTAGATCATAAGGAATTCAGTCGCACCTGAACCAGCTTGTTCGGTGGTGCCCAGGTCAGGCGGGCTGGATGCAGAGCAGGGTGGTCAGCCAGACTGCGCTTCAAGATGGTCGACAGGCTGGTCAGCCAGACTGTGCGGCAAGATAGCTGTCAAGGTCAGGGGCAAGAAGGCTGCAGGGACAATTTCCAGACAGCGGGCCAGTCACAAATTAGCAATCAGGGATTCCAATGTCCCTCAATAGGTCTCTTCCTGGGCTGTTGGAGTCTGAACTGGACTCTTTCAGTCCTGTAGGTCCTGGTGTCTTCACATTCAGTGGGGAAACAGGGTTGACCTCCCAGAGTACCTCTTCCTGAATGGATACAAAGGGGTGCTGTAAGTCATTATGCTGGACACTGCAGGTTCAATGCCTTCAGTCTGGAGGGGAGTAGTTTCTCTGCTCCAGGGGAATTCAGGTGCAATCTTTGAATCGTTGGAGTTCTTATAGGGTTCTTAGAGTCCTCACAGTGTCAGGACGAGACAGCACACCATGATGGTTGAGTCTTTGCAGTGACAGGGAATGTTTTGACCCTAATAGGCTGATTCTAGCCAACTCAAGAGGAATTGGAAAAGTAGGGACTACATCACCTGCTAAACCTGAGGGGTGGTGCAGGCTGACTGTGGACACACTTCCTATTCTTACTAATTTTCCACTTGTCCTCCAGCCGAATGTGGAGCAGGACGGGGGGGGGGGCACCCTTCACTAACTGGAAATGCCTGGGTTGCATTTTGAAGGTGGCATCGCCTTTGAAGCTTCCCACTCTGGACAGAGATCCTGCTTGGAGGAGGTGTGAAACACCCCGCCCAGAACAGGCTTTGTTTCTGGCTTTGTCCCTGGCTTCTAATAGAGAAGGCTCTCATCCCAGGAGGCCAGAAACATGTCTAGTGGTGGCAGGGTGGCTGAGCTGGTAGGTTTTCAGGGGACTCATCTATGGTGTACTCTTTGTGCATTTAATAATACATCCAACACTGGCATCAGTGAGGATTTATTAAGATAAGATATCTGTGGGCACAGTGAAGCCATCATGGAGCTGAGAAACTTGAACTGACAAACATTCAGCCCATGGTCTCTTTATGGCTTCCCTCTACACTTACAATTTCCAAGAATGGACTTGGAGATTCTAGGGCTGTATCTGCTCAGGCAGATTATATACACACATTGGATACAGTACACCCTGCCTTAGGGCTATGGGGCCTGCTGTATGGGTGACTTACCTATAACTCATGCAAAGTCAGTGAATATGGCACACAGGGATGTGTGGCATCTCAATTCTTCACTTTTCTCTACACTAAGACACGCAGCTTGCACTGGCAGTGTGCATGATCTTGGTGAGGGGTCCCTAGGGTGGCACAATACATGCTGCAGACCTATTGGACCCTCTCCAATTCCAATGCCCTATGTACCACGAGTACCATTTACTAGAGATTTGCAGGAGGACTGAAGTTGTACCAATTGTGAAACAATTTTAGGTAAAGTACACTGGTACTGGGAACTCGATTAGCAGGGACCCAGTACACCTCAGTCAAAGTTGCATAAAAAAACAGGCAAAAATATGGAGTACTGCAAAAAAATCCCAGTTTTCCACATCTTTGCTCTTCTTTCCCCCTGTAGAGCCTCTGTTTTCCCCTCTCTTTATCCTTTGCATCCCATTTTCTTCTCTTACTTCTCATCTACCGCCAGCCCCCATCAATTTCTAGCTCTGCTCCCCTTTCTTTGCTTTCCCACATTGCAGCCTCTGTTTTTCGGCTCTTTATCCACTGCTTAACATCCCCTTTTTGTCATTCATCTCGCACTGCCTCCCTTGGCCTCTTTTGATCTCTAGCTCTGCACCAATTTTACTGATCTGCTTTCAATATTTACATCTGTTTGTTCCACCCTTGCGCTCTATGCCCCCTTGCTTTTCCAATCACAGGCCCCGGCTGTCTACTTAAGTTCTGCGTATTAGGCCAAAAGCTGTGTGCTCTTAGATTTTAATCAAAGTGCATTTTAGGGTATATACCATTATGTTTGGAGACAAGCTATAATTCAGTTAATTAAAAGAGTTTTTGAATTTCTGTTAAATTCTGCTCAACATTAACCTGACTTTACTACTGCTACACCAACCTTTTCCTACCTCCCCCCTCAATTCCTCCTTCTTACCTGCTTTCCCAGACACTTCTACTGGATTAGAAAGGTGATCACACCCTCCTCCAGGTGCACTCCTTTGGTGGTTGCTGGGCAACAGCTAGGCTCTGACTGCAGGTGAGCCTTAGAGCCCGAGATATCAAGTGTCCTCACTTGAAGTCCTTTTACCAGGATGTCTCAGCCTGGGCATCAGGGTTAATGGTGAAGATGCCAAGGGCAATTGCCCGATTGGGCTTGGATGAGTTGAGTGCAGAAATCCTGCCCTTTTCACAGTCTACACACACTCACCAGGAAACAGCCCCAATCACAACTATGCACACAAACTTTCAACAAAACGCAGCTCTCACTCGCAACAAACAAGGGCACTCCACCCACTACTCACTAAATAAAAACGAACCACTTATAGCACGTACTCCTATAAATCCTTACATCCACACACTTCTGCACATACCAAAACTCTTCAATGCAACACAGTCAAAGACAAATATTCTCAATCTCCCAAACACCCACCCTTTCAAACCAGGACCCTTCCACTAACCTCTACCTACTAATATTGTTGTTTCATCCCCTTTCAATCCTTTCTTTCACCCTGTATCATACCGCTTCACCACAAACCCCCATTCTTGTCACTCAAAAACAATAACAACACTAACAGTTTACTTCACCAATAGGGCTGAATCTGCCCCCCTACTCAGCCACAAACCATTATTCCACACCCCAGTTTACACATCCTCATATTCCATAGAAACTAGAACTCCATGGAAAAAATATTAGATAATACTACCTTACCGAAACAAAACATAACACACATACAAAATGTATCTGAAAAAATGCACACATTCAAAAACACCCAACTACCACAAAATACATTTACACATCCACTCTACCCTGAATACCAAAATAAATAACATACATTCAAACTCAAAAGTACCTTAAAGTTTCCAAGCAACATATATTCCACCCACTCAAAAATCTACAAACATGGAACAACACTCACCTTCATGCTCCACCACTACCCTTCACCAACATACCTTCTGCCTTAAATATACTTAAACAAAAGCAAGTACAAAATGCTTTTCCTAATCTCGTTTCCCCTTGTCCATTGCACATCAAGTTTACCTTTCAGACACAGAAGCATACCCAATCCCCTCAATTCCAACCAGTCTCACCACTACCAACACGCAACATCCCCATAATGATTTGTTCTAAGCCTTTTGAAGGAAGATAAAGATAAACAAAAGCATCACTTTCTCTGCCCTGCAACATTAACACCACCTACAACTTCAAAAGACAATACTCACTCTCCTGCAGCACAAATTCTCAACACCTTCGAAAGACAATCTTAAGACTGCCTACTAATAAATGCTCATTCTATTTTAAAAGGACAAGTTCTCATATTCATTCTATTGAGAGTCACAGAACCTGACTTATTTTTCATAACTGTATCATGAATTGGGGGAAGTAATGGTACCAGTTTTGCATGAAGCAGTTCCACCAGGCTATTAAACTGTGACACAAAGTTGCACAGGTAAAATAGAAGGTGGCTTAGCCATCAGATTTATGCAACAAACACATCTCACCAAAGACGAGCATGTTTCTTTACAAGATTGTGAGGCCCTCCTTGTCAGATGGAACCCTGCCCCAACTTTTAATATAACTTTATTCTTATTTACAGACCACCATCTAGCTATGGGACATTCCCAAACAAATGTCTAGACACAGTCTCTAAGCTTCTAACAGCATATTCACACCTATACATCCTTGGTGACTTGAACATATAGTTGGAAAAAACCTAATATCCCACATCTCAGAATAATCCTCATTGCCCTAGACACACACAATCTACCACAATCATTCACAGTCTCACGCACATCACAGGACACTCATGAGAGGTAATTTTCAGCAGCCTGACCTAGTCACATTCCAAATAATTATTCCAGTCATGAGGTCAGACTACTATCTAGGTGACTTCCAAGACAAGACACTGCAACTCACCCCAGGTAAACTCATCTTGCCTAGAACTACATATCAACATTATAACAAGCTGGATTTAGAGGAACGTGAAAAACTGCTTACCTCAAACACAGATCTGGTCACAATAAATGACATTCTATGGATGGATCCATTAAGCGTTTGATCTAGTAATCCCACTGAAAACATCTACACACACAACAAAAGGAAACATCAGCCTAAAATGAATGTCAGAATTAATGAAAGATTAAAAAACAAATTGGTAAACTGTAACACACCTGACTCAAATCAAACAACCCACAGGGCAAAATACGCCACCAAAGGCATAAAAGAATACATGTTACCAACCAAAAAAGCACAAAAAAACTATATTATTCCAGTTGACTCCACAATGCAAAATGTACAAATAGAGAAATTTATAAAATGCTCACCGAATTCCATAATCCCAAATTCACAGAAAGAACAAATCCCTTTTCTCTATATTTAATTGACAAACTGGAAAATTACCATACAACAAAATCAAGCATATTGGATTCTTACTCAACAAACTGCACACACATCACAACACACTGAAGCTTCAACCCATTTGCAACAAAGCCCTCTATGGGAAGATTAATCCAGCCTCCACAATCTCTCAAAGAACTATCACCAACTTAATTTCTGGACCTTGTGAAAACAAGCAGGACAGTCGGCTGCCCCTCTGACCTTTGTAGACCTCCATTCTTCAAAGCAATTATTTTTACAACTTCAGCTGACATCCCATTGAGAACACTAATCAACAAGAGTTTTTCCTGAAGACCTCAAGAGGCATATATACACCAGCCATTAAAGAAAACTAACCTGGACACTAAAAACCCCAGCAAACTACAAACTGACAATTCCTGGGCAAACATTTAGAAACAGTAATAGTTTATTGAAGACAATTCGCAGCTTTCACATTTTAAAAATGGATTACATCAGGGAAGCAGCACAAAATCTTAATATGGAATTATTGTAAAACACAGTAGATCAAAATGAGGTTCCTGTCCTCCCTCTGTCTTGAACTTGTTAGTGGCCTTTGACACAATCAAAGAAGACACACAAATCTGAAGACTTAAAGAAGCTGGAATAGAGGGCACAGCTTTTGCTTGGATCACATCCTACCTACGTATAAGAACACATTTGATCCATACTCCTTTATTCTCTCCAAAGCCTACAGCATAGAACCAGGAGCCCCACAATGCTCAATATTCTTACTCATGGTTTTCAGCTGCATGAAATAATTACCAGAAATGATAAATTGTTTTCACTTGACCTTCTATAGGTACGTAGACAACTTGCCGTTGAAAAGTACCAAGGACCTGGAAATTTCAAATTCTGTAGGTGCTTGTGGGCCATTGACCAATGGATGACATGGAGCTTTCTCAAATTGAATGCCTTCAAAGCAGAGCTACTCACCAGTGGCGACTGGAAAACTCTCTATGTCTAGCCTGATGATCTTGGACCACACCAAAAATATCAATGATGATAAGAAGCCTCAGAATTACTGTGGTTGCCAAACAGTGAATGAATGCCCAAGCAGATAAGGTAGACCAAAACGACAAAAATCCAACATACTTGTATCAAGACATGACTTTAAAAGTTTTCAAACAGCGTGGTTGGTAGAAAACCACGGATGCATGATTTTAAACCAAAGTACCTGTAGATGTGTTAAAATTCAAAAAGGCCAAACAGCAGCAGAGAAGGGAAGCATTGGAAAACACTGCATCAATGCATCAGTTTCGGAGTCCTTGGGGAGGCGATACTATAGTTCTGCTGCACGCTGGAGAAGTGATGCATCTATTCTGGACCGTAGTGGGATGTGAAGCATTGAAATCCAAGACAGATGTGGTCTTCGGGAGATGTGTGGAACAACTCGGTACACAGGTACGACACATGACACACTGGAGGTGATGCATCTCTTAGCAAGGCTTCACGCCATCCGGTGTCGATGCAGGGGGCTGCTCGGCAAGGCTTCGCTTTATCCAGTGCCAGTTCCGAGAGGCATGCAGCCGTGGGGGGACTTGGCAAGACTTTGCGTCACCAGGCGTCAGTTCCGAGAACCTTGCAGCTGTGAACCGGGACACACGGGGCATTGTGTCATCTGGCACCATTTCCGAGAGGCTTTGCAAGGGTTCTCAAGGCTTTGCACTGGTTGTTGCCTAGATCAGCTGCAAAACCCACATCTGAGGACCTTTAACTGGAGGGAGGCACCTCAGGCAAGGGTGGGACTCACAGATGGCAAAGTCCAACAGCACCAGTAGAATTACAGAAGTCTTTTGTTTCCCAGAGACTACTTAACACAAGCAGGATTCACAACAAAGTCCAGGCCTTTGTCATCTCCTTCATAGAAGAAGCAACTTCAGGCCAACCTAGCAAAGCAACACACAGCAAAAGGGCAGTGTTCCTCCTTACAGCTCTTTAGCTCTTTTCCTTGGCAGAGGTTCCTCTTGATTCCCGAAGTAATCGGAAATTCTGGGGTTTAAGGTCTTCTACTATTACCCCATTTTCCCGTCCTCTTTGGCCCAGCTTCACTACAGGAGGTGGAGACAGCATTGTGTAAAGTCGAGACAGACTATTCAGGTGCTAGGGAAACTCCTCCCACTACTCTAAATGCAAACAAGATCTATTCCGGGCTATGAATCACTCAGGAAAGGCAGGACACACCTCAAACCCCCTTGTGACTGTTTACAGTAAATGCACATCCCCAGCTCCTGTCACTCTAAAACCAGACAGTCAATACACAAATCAGCAGAGGCACAAAGAATGGTTAAACAAGAAAATGCCTACTTTCTAAAAAACACAGAATGGTAAAAACATCTTTACCAAAAGATGTGTTATTAAATTCTAAGTTCGGAGAGCCTAAACGTTATTTCTCCATCTTGTCCCAAAGGAAAGTTATACTTGTAAGGTGTTAGCCTATGGCACAGATAGCCTCTCAGTGGTCAAATACGAAATTGACAGTATTTTACTTTCAGGACATGCAAAACACACCTGTACACGTCCCACCCTTAACATACACTGCACTATGCCCATGGTGGTACCTGGGGCCAAACTGAGGGGTGCCTTACATGTATAAAAAGAGATGGGTAGGGCCTGGCAAGTGGGTATACTTGCCAGGTCTACATGGCAGTTTAAAACTGTGCATGCAGACACTTTAGTAGCAGGTCTAAGGTACTTTTACAGGGCTACTCCTGTGGGTGGCACAATCAATGCTGCAAGCCCATTCGTAGCATTTGATTTACAAGCCCTGGCACCCTCAGTGCACTTTACTAGGGACTTACCTGGAAATTAAATATGACAATCATGGACAACCAATCATAATCATAATTTACACAAAGAGCATATGCACTTTAGCACTGATTAGCAGTGGTAAAGTGCCCAGAGTCCTAAAGCCAACAAAAACAGGTCTGGAAAAAATAGGAGGAAAAAAGCAAAAAGTTTGGGAATATCCCTGCAAAAAGTGCTAATTTCAACCGTGGCTCACATTTATCAATTATGGGAAGATTACATAGAATAGAAAACTATGCTGCTAGACCACTCCTACATCTAAAGCCACAAGCATATCTCTTGCCTTGAGGGTCCTGTACTGGTTAACAGGTGATGGAAGATCCTCCTTCAAGCTGTTTTGTATCACCCACATAGCAAAAATGGCAAAAGGCCTGTTTTCATCAGGAATGCAATCACCAAATACATAGAAAAAGGGAGCCTGAGCTCTAGAATGGCACCCCACCTCCAAATTCCAACATACAAGAAAAAAGAACATGGGATTAACATCTTTCTCTGTTCAAGCAGCCAAACTATGGACTTTGTAGAGGGAAATCATTAACTGTATGTATATGCAAACACATGCATATAAGTATGTGTCCTCATGTAACGTAACTGGTGATATGTAAAGAGCTCTGATACCTCATTCGGTTCGGGTCTAGTTCGCGCTATATAAAACTCTGCAAAAAAAGAAAAAGAAAGTAGGTATCTGTTCTATGTCTAGATGTATTTTTCAAAAAATACATTTTCAACTATTCCATACACAACAGGACATTTATGTTTATACAAGTTTGTCATTGTTAGACCTGGCATCTTTGGCGTGGTTTCCCACTATCTTTTTGCCTATACCTCCTGTGTTTTTGATGCTGTGCTGGTTTTCGTTTTTGCTGGTTTAGATGCTTTGGGCACTTTGCCACTGCTGTTCAGTGTCAAAGTGCAAGTGGTCCCTGTATAAATTGTTATGATGATTGGTTTTCTATGATTGGCATATTTGTGTCACCAAGAAGTCCCGTTTAAAGTGCACTGGGTGTGCCAGGGCTGGTGATAACAGATGCTACTAGTGGGCCTGCAGCACTGATTGTGCCACCCACATGAATAGCCCTAAAATGGTGTATCAGGCCTGCCACCGCAGTGCCTGGGTGCAGTCTGTGAACTGCCATGTCCTCCTGGTCAGTGTCCCCACTGGCCAGGCCTAACCCTTCCCTTTCTGTACACATTAGTCACCCCTATGGAAGGCCCAAGGTACCCCCTTGGGAAGGGTGCAGTGTATGTGAAAGGTAGAGCATGTACTTGTGCAGGTGACATGCTCTGGTAGTGAATTACAGCCATTTTTGTTTTTCACTATCGTAAGGCTATCTTGCCCCATAGGCTGGGATGCTGGCTACAGTGGCTACCAGCATATCTTCCCATAAGAGGAAGATAGGACATACAAATCTGGTATCCCTGAACTCAGAATTTAATAACACATCTTTTAGGAAAGGTTGTTTTTAAATCCTGTGTTTGAGAACAGCACTTTTAGAAAGTTGCTGTTCTCTTGTCTGACCTTTCTGTGTGCCTTGGCCTGTTTGTGTATTGACTGTCTGGTTTGTGAGAGACAGGGGCTGGGTGGCTCCCAGAGTCTGAGTGGGCCATCCCTGGGCTGAATGGCTCCATCTGCATCCAGAGTAGTGGGAGGGAGAAGCACCTGGGCCTGAACAGGGCTGTGCTTGCCTTCCACAATGCTGGCTCCACCTCCTGCTGGGCAGCTGACGACCCTGCCCCTCTCTCTGAAAGGAAAGGAGAGGCCAGGAAAACAAAGTGCTCAAGGAACACCCAGAACTGGTTCAGACCGGGCTCAGAGCCCTCCTGCACAAAGGGTTCAAAGACTTTTAGGGGTATAAGTACAGGACCCCTGACTGCAGAAAATTAGATCATCCTGGAATCAAGAAGGAACCTCTGCCAAGGAGAAAGCTGAAACTGAAGAAGGAAGACTGTCCTGCTGTTGCTCTGCTGGACTGACCTGCTGTTGCTTTGCGGCCAAAGAGAGGGGAAGGACTTTGCTTTGTGATGTGTCCCCTTGCTTGAAGGAATCTCCAACGGCCTGAGAAGAGCTGGCTCCCTGTTTTTTGAAGTCCCAGGAACAAAAGGACTTAACACCCAGCTTCCCTGAACTCTGCTGAGAGAGTTATGTCCTTCCTAGAGTGCTTGGGCCAGTTGTGGTGCCTCTGGAAGTTGTATCTGTGTTGGGAAGCTGGAAACCAAGCTTTTAAATACTTTCTGCAAGTTTTGTCGCATGTGGAGCGCATCCTCGACAGTGCGAGTAAATTCCCACCGCTATGAAGGCCAAAATCGTCGCAGCACCTGTTGCGGCTGCGAGAGCTGTTGCATCCTTCGTTTGCGGGACGCACCAGACCGGTGCGGGAAGATTTCCATCGCTGCGAGTGTCATCGCAGAGCCTGTCATCGCTTGGTGGGATTGTCGCACCGCTTGCTTGCGGACCGCATCATGACGCTGCGAGTGGCGTCGCAGAGCCATCGCAACGAGGAGCTGTGAGTAGAAGATCACCGCTGGTCCCCGCATCGTCGCCCCGGAGATCGTCGCAGCCCCTACAGATCATCGCATCGTGCCTTTGCAAAAGAAAATGTCCTACAGAACCTACGCACCGGAATCCATACAAGTCACCGCCTTACTCCCCAAACAGACCAGATTTATCGCAACACGCCCGCTGCTGCAGCAGGGTTGTATCATCGCCTCCCCAGGGTCTCAACGCATCGCTTGTTTTCCACAGCACCAGCTTCTACTTTGGAACTTGGTCGCATTTAAAAGGTACTGTTGGCTAAACGTGACGCAACTGTGAACTTTTCACGCAACTGTGGATTCTTTTTATCGCAACCTTAAGAACTCTTTTGCAACCATATTCTTGAACTGTGTATGTTGGATTTTTGTCGTTTTGGTCTTGTGTAGTTTAGATTAAATACCTGTATTTTTCTAAACTGTTGTTGATTCAGTTGGTTGTGTTTTCACTGTGTTACTGTGAGTGTTGGTACAAATATTTTACACATTGCTTTGGGATAAGCCTGACTGCTTGTGCCAGGCTACCAAGGGGGTGAGCAGAGGTTATCTAAGGAGTGTTTCCTCCTTACCCTGACTAGAAGCAAGGGTCCCTATTTGGACAGTGGTACCTACCTCTTCTAACTAGAGACCCTCAGTTCTAACAGTCATTGTATTAGAACATATATATATATATATATATATATATTGATGAGTGTCCTCATACAGGTTTGTACATCTTCCAGGAAATGTATTACCATCAGTACGTAAACTTGATTATAGTGAATAAGTATCTTGCTCAACTGTATGTATGTTATTTACATATTTGTATATACATAGGTCTAGTTTGGTGGATAAATCTGTTGACATTCATTTTATTTTAGTTCTAGCAACAACAACAAATAAAAAAATTCCCCCAAAACAATATTTGTTCACAGTAATTTGTATAAAGCAGTAACTGTATACCTTTCAAATTAAATTTGTCTGTCATAATACCTATTAAATGCATATCATTTGCATAATATATAAGAGTATGACTGTGTGTATATGATTTTATGTTTCTTTCTTTCATATATCAAAGCATTTAAATCTGCTTACAGGGAAGGTACCCAAAAAGTATTAAAATATATGTAGGTATATGTATGTATATGCATAGAGCTATATATATAGAAGAAAAAAAAAATATATATATATAGATATATCTATATATATATATTTTTTTTTTTTGTTCATCAGAATGTAATTAGTTCTGAGAAGAAATGTCTAATTTTGTACTTTTTCCCTGCTCATGTCATTAACAGTATGCGATACAAAATCAAGTTGTTTTTAACTTCCACGAGCACTTTTTTAACACCACTGTATCTCATAAACTATGTTTTTGTAAATCTTACAAAATTAACCCACTGTAAGATGGCCGCCAGTATGTTCTGATGCAAAAAGTCCTCTTTCCATGTCTAGCGGAGGGTGGAGATATAATGGTGTTTCTCACAACACACTGGTTGACACTGACGAGCCGAAAGGTGAAACGCGTCTGTCGAGGGGGCAAGGGGTCTGCCAATAAATCAATTTTACAAACACAAACTTGGAGTGCCATCTACTTTCGTTTAACCACGGACGTGTTGAAAATAATATATATATAAAAATATATATATATATATGTATATATATATATATATTTATTTTTTTTAAATATGTTTGTGTCGACTGTATCCCCAAGAACGAAAGAGGAGGGGACAGAGTAAAAAAGCTACGACAGCTAGAGTCCAAGTACATAGTACTAATGCAGTCCAAGAGTCCTACTGGACTCAACAATGAGGAGGAATTATGGTCTTACATTAAGTAATACAAGCAAATGCCCTTGAGTAACAGACAGTAACATTAAGACGTTGAGAGTAATATGAGAAGTGGGGGCACCCAGATCTTGAGAATGGTAAGGACACTGCGGTCATGGTAATACATACCATGATCATTAATGCCCATTCAGGGCTTGAATGATTTGAGGTTTTGGCTAACATATGTCAAAACCAATAGTGAAACATTGTGTTTTAGAATTTGATTCAGAATAAGGAAGGGACAATAGGAGGATCTCAAAGAATGAATATGAGGAATTAAATGAATTTCCCCTTCAGAGATACACATTACAAAATGGCCCCCACTGAACACAGGAAATGTGACGTTATTAATGTCCTACAACAGTTTTTATGAATTGAATATAATTGTTGTAGTAAGGAAATGATTGGTTCCTCTCACGCAATGAGTTTTTAAATGTTTTGCATATAATTGTTTGAAAATTTAACCTCCCCGACATTGACAAAGGCGTGTAGCCGAAATGCGTCTGTCGGGCCGTTTGTGTTGTGATCGAATAAACTAAGAAAATTACCCCTTTGAGTGCGCCTCAATTTTTGCTCCAGGAATTAGATGGAGTTTCGCACAGGAATATATATATATATATATATTATTATTATTATTATTATTTGACATTTATTAAGCGCACAGCTACCCCCAACGGGGGTGTCCCGGCGCTGAGGAATGCAGGAAGGAGTGGCAGTTGCTTGTTAATATTATTGATTTAGTGGGCTGAAAATAAAAAGGTTTTCAGTTTGCCCCTGAACTGAGATTCAGTGTCAGTCATCCTAAGACTGATGGGCAGAGAGTTCCACAGTTTGGATACTGCCACTGTGAAGGCTCTACCACCCTTTCTCGCAAAACGAAATCGGGGGGTTGACAGCAGGTGAAGGTGATTCGATCTGAGGTTAAGAGTGGAGTGCACTGGTTTTAGTCTGTGACTCAGGTATTTAGGGCCTTTCCCATTAAGAGCTCTAAAGGCTAGTATCAGGGCCTTGAATTTAACGCGAGCAGTGATCGGTAGCCAGTGCAATTTCTTCAAGTGGGGGAAGATTGAGTGCCGATAGGGGACTTTGCAAATTAGCCTGGCAGCAGCATTCTGCACAATTTGCAGTCTGTGAAGCAGGTAGGCAGGAAGTCCCACGTACAGACTATTCGCGTAATCCAAGTGTGACGTAATTAGAGCATGTGTCACTGTTTTCAGAGCTTCCTTGGGAAGAAAGGGGGAAATTTTTCTTATCATATGAAGTTTCCCAAAGCATGCTGAGGGGACATTCTGAATCTGAGTCTTAAAAGATAGGTCGTTATCAAACTGAACTCCGAGATTGCGGGCCACCCTCAACGGGGCAGGTGGAGGGTTGAGTTCCACAGGCCACCATGTAGAGGGGGGTAGGGGAATCGTCTGATTAAAAAATAACACCTCAGTCTTATCCGTGTTTAATTTTAGCGTGTTTGAGGTCATCCAAGCCACGATATTGGAAAGACAGCTTCTGAAATTGTCGAAACCTGAGGGTGAGTGATCTTTAAAGGAAAAGATAAGCTGAGTGTCATCAGCGTACGATATCACTCTTACCCCCAAAGACTCGATTACCTTTGCTAGGGGTGCAACATAGATGTTGAAAAAGAGGGGGCTAAGAGCAGAACCCTGGGGCACCCCGCAGTCAAGTGGTTTCCTGTCCCTGGACCAGAAAGGGCGGCACCAGACTTGTTGTGTGCGGCCTGTGAGAAAGGAAGAAATCCAGGCCAAAGGGGTGCCGTGAATCCCCATCTCACGGAGTCTCCCTAGAAGGATGGCATGGGAGACCGTGTCGAAGGCTGCAGACAGGTCGAGGAGCACTAACATAGCTACCTCTCCCCTGTCCACAGTCTCCCGTACGGTCTCTGCCACCTCTAGTAGTGCCGTCTCCGTGCTATAACCGGTCCTAAAACCGGAATGCGAGTCATGCAACAGGTCATGGCTTTCAATATAGTCCGCTAGTTGTTCCTGTACTATTTTTTCCAAAATTTTGGCAGGTTTTGGTAGCAGGGATATCGGGCGGTAGTTACTGAGAACAGCAGGGTCCGCGTCGGGTTTCTTTAAGAGGGGGATAAGAATTGCCTGCTTCCAAGTGTCCGGAAATTGTCCTGATCTAAGGGAGGAGTTCCATATCGATAGCAGAGGTTGCACAATCGCAGGAGCAACTGTGGAGAAAACGTGAGCAGGCATCGGATCTAAGGGTGAGCCTGATTTACATAGATGGACTTTGCACAGTGCAGAATCTAAGGTGATGGGTTTGAACGCCATGAGCCTCTTGTCCTTGGGGCTGACGTCAGTGAGAGGGGTGACATCCGTATCTGGGTTAAGTACTGTATTAAAAGCAGCATAGATGAGAGAAATTTTCTCATGAAAGAAATTGGATTAATTGTCGCAGAGTTCTTGACAGGGCTCTGTCTTTTGTAGAAGGGCAGAAGGATTGGTGAAGTTTTTTACAACTTGGAAGAGTGCCTTGGCGCTGTTATCTGCCGCTTTGATTTTACAGGCAAAGTATTCCCTCATGGCAGTTTGCTTAAGTTTATGGAAATTTTTTTGTGCCCCTCTGTACGTTATTTTGGCACCTGGATCATAGGCACGACGCCAAAGGCGTTCAAGCTTTTTGCATTTGCTTTTTTCTTCCCGCAGCAGCTGGGAGAACCAGGGAGCAGAGAGCTTGGTTCTGGCTGAAGAAAGGGTAGTGAGGGGGGCGATATTTTCAATGGCTGTGGTGATGTATTGATTTAGATTAGCCACATCCTCATTGATATTCGCGGAGGGTTGCCAGTCAAGCTTGGCTAAGGCGGGCTCGAGCTCCTCAAGTGTTACTTTAAACCACTTTCTACCCGTCCTCTCTGGCCTACAGACTGAGGTCAGAGTCGTGGCGAGTTTTAGGTTAAAAGGGATAGTAAAATGGTCCGACCAAGTCACAGGAAGAGGGGTACCAGTGGAGAGGCCAGGTAAGTTGGTGAAGATCAGATCTAACGTGTGACCTGCAGAGTGAGTGGGGCCAACAACTTTCTGCAGAAGGTTGAAACCCTCCAAGGTCTCTACCAAGGAACATGCCTTTGTACAGTTACTGTCATCTACATGTAGATTAAAATCCCCCAAGACAGTGAAGTGCGAGTGTTTTAGTGAAAGGTCAGCTAATCTTGACATTAATTCGGTAATATGAGTGGGGGGGTGTTCGGGGGGTTGTAGATAAGTACCCCTGCACAGATGAGTAGAGTTGCCTCGGAGATACAAAAATACATAGCTTCAATGGGACCCAAGTTGTCTATTTTCCTAGAGGAGATTGTCCAATGGGCTCTGAGAATAATAGCTATTCCTCCTCCTGTCTTAGAGCCCGATCTATCGAGCCCAACAAATTGATAGTGCGGAGGGACAGCTAGGGCGATGTCGGGGTGCGAGTACTCTTTGGTCCAAGTTTCCGTGAGGAACAACAGGTCCCAAGCATTCGTTGAGAGGGAGAGCCAGATGTCACTAGCGTGTTTAGGCAAGGAGCGGCAATTGACTAAACAAGCCTTTACTTCACGCAGAAGGGTGCTGTGGCAGCTCTCGCTGGTAATCTTGCATGAATTGGTAATCGCCGGTTGCAGAGCAAAAAGGCAGTTAGGGCAGGTGTAGCTTTGCAGCGTTAGCGTCGGGTTGTACCTCGGGTGGTTATCACCTGATAAGGGTCTGAGATCTAGGAGACTTTCTCTGGACCAGCTACGGCGTATCGTTGAATCATTTTGGGCATAGTGACCGGCGCTGGGCGTGGGCCGGGAGCGGACGGGCGCAGACGGGCTTGCCTTAGGCGCGCCCGCTGCGCTCGCCCGCTGCGCGTTCTCTGACACATTGGATATATAGGAAGCGGAGTTTGCAATCAGTTCCGCCCCATGTGGTGCCGGAACCGCCCTGCGCGTTCTGGTGCAGGTCTCCACGCCCTCCACTCAAACAGCAGACAGCTGCGGGGAACGAGGCGGGAGCCAAGTGGTATAAATGTATGTGTGCAAATAAACAAGTTTAAAATCAAGTTTAAATGAAGTTAAAAATCGTAATTCATTTTAAATCATTTTGAAACATTTTCTAGCATTTCTGTACGCTTTTCACACTAAAATAATGCCACCAGTGCTAAAAGTATACTGTGCACGAATGGTAATCACAGAGGGTGTTGGGGGGTCAGGCAGCCGCCTACTCACCGCAATCCTCGGTGAGCAGTGAAGTTACCAAGCTATATATATATATATCAATTCAATTAATCCGGCAGCCACCGAGCTCCGCTATGCTCACAGCCACTTACGAAGGCGGTCCATGTATGGGTTGCGAGCCCATAAATCAACTCCAAATTCTGCAGCCTTCTCTCGCCAGAAAACACACGGACACTTCTTGATGGAAAACAGCCTTTATTTCAGTTCAAAGGCTACTTTGAACTGAAATAAAGGCTGTTTTCCATTAAGAAGTGTCCGTGTGTTTTCTGGCGAGAGAAGGCTGCAGAATTTGGAGTTTATATATATATATATATATATATATATATATATATATATATATATATATATATATTACCTACTGGCGGTCGCCAGTAGGTATATATAGTTAGGATTTTTTCTCTATGGGATTTTTGAAAATTCTATGTCGAATAACTTTGGCGTTTGAGGACGGAATTGGCTGAAATTTTCAGGAAAATGGAACATTTTGTTTCTGAGCAGCCCCTGAAAATTTGGGGGGGGTTTCGTCAAGGGGGGCCGAGAAAAAAGGGGGTCCCAAAACGCGTTTTTCCATGCAATTTTCAGTAGGGCGGTTGGCCTCACTTTTAGCTCGAACGGCTGAATGGATTTCCACGAAACTTGGCAACATTGTAGGGACTGGTAGCCCGATGTGCCTTTGCTAGGTCTCAATATATGTGTTCCAGTGGATTTTGAGAAATTAACGTTCAAAAAAATATATATATCTGTAAGCGCGCTCCGGGCAGCGCCCCGGTTCGCGTACCTGACGCGTAACGGAACTTCGTGAAGCGAAACTGATTGGCTCTCCGGTGTCTGTCAACATTCTAAACAGTCCGGAGTGGCCGCCATCTTGTCTCTCGGTAGGATCGAGAGACAAGAGGAGGCCAAAACAAAGGGGTAAATGACCATAAGGGGGCATAGCAGATCCTCCCTGACCCCCTAGGTTTGATTTGGAGGCTTTAAAAGGGCCCGCGGGGGAAAAGAAAAAAAAAACGTTTTTTGCGTGGGGAGCGCCCGGTACGCGCACCGGGAAGCGGTCCGGGGAGCGTAATATAAGGAAAAAAGAATGATAGACTTTTTAAATATTGTATGTTTATTGATTGTTCGTTTTGTTGGTTTTTTTTCGTTTTTTTTTATTTAAGTAGCAATATGTAGGTACCAATGCAGAGTCAAAAAATTAATATACACCGTCTCCTTTGTAGATATCTTGCATGTTGTTTCAGAAGTTATTGTGGAATATGGAATTCATTCCATAGTGTGTCAGGAAAGCAGAAACAATATGGAGGCAGGAGATGATAAAGAGATGTTAAATACACATTGGAGATAATATAAAGTTGCACAGTATACTAGAAGTCTGACTTTACATTATAATCAATTTGGTACTAGTTTATGAATTAGATATAAAAATGATTAAAGACTCGAACAATTTTTGATTATTAAATATAAATTTATTTTTCTGATTCTTTTTCAAAATTTAATAGAACGTCTAACATTTGACTGTCCGAAATGTCTTCTTTTTGACTGAACATAACTTCCAACATTTGACCGTTCTCATATTGAAGTAAGAAATCCACAGATTCTACACATTGTAGAAGTTCATGGTCCCGTGATTCATCCATGAATTCCAAGTCAATGGGTTCAATGATTTCCTCATTGTTCATCTCTAGGACAATTTCAAAGGAAACGTTCTGTTCTCCTTCCATTTTTGTGCTGAAATTTGCATAAAAAATAAATATATCAGTAGAGATAGGGCACTGTTGGGTTTAAGTTCAGACAGGTACTTTTCAGGCGTGAAGTAGTACAATTAAAAAGTGCCTGTGAAAAAGCCTAAGTAAATTCATAATTATACCACAGAAACCTAAATCAATCCATAATTATAATAAACAAGCCTTTCTCAATGTCTAACTCTTACAGAGGGATAGTATATAACTATCTGAAAATGTTTTCAAATTTATAAAATAACATCTTACCTTTTAAAAACAAGTTTAATTTGTCAGTGAAAATGCTCTTGCAATGTAGTTCAGGAAGTAGTAGTCAAAATGGCTGTGTTTCTCTCTCTTTCTTTATATATATTCAGGTACATAACCAATCAAATGTCAGGTAAAAAAAGTAGAAAATGAAAGTAACATTTTAATTGGTTGTCAATTCCATCACTTCAGAGGTGTTTTGTGAAGTAATTTACCTCAGGGTATTTAGAGAGGTCTACAGGCTAAATGGCTAAATGGAATTCCAACCAAATTTGTGAAAATGGTAGGGATTGGTATGTAGTATGAGCTAATCTATATTTGGTGAAAGTGTCTCCAGTAGTTTTTCTGTATATTACTTTCACACCTTTTTTGAGCGAGCGCTTCCCGGTGCGCGCCCCGGTACGCGAACCGGCAGCGTTACGGGAGTCCTCCATTTTGTGTTTCGGTAGATTTGAGATACAAGATGGAGGGCAAATAATGTTGTGAATGGGTAGAAGGGGGCACGGTAGACGTATCCTGACCCCCTAGGTTTTCTGAGGGTGGCTCAGGAGGCCCATATGTGCGAAAAAAAACCATTTTGTTTTCAAATTTTTGCACGGTTAGCGTCCGGTGCGCGTATCGGGTAGCGCTCCGGTGAGCGTACTTTGGTGAAAATTAGTGAAAAAAGTTAGAGTAAAATAATAATTGTGAGTGATCAGATGTAGGGTAGCTCTGAAAAGAGCTTTTGGGTCCTGTGGCTGATTTAGGTACCTACAAGTAGGTACCAATACATAGTCTTAAATTCAGGATGACAATTCTGTTCCCCTCATCTGAGAAGTGAACTCCATCTCCTCTGTAGATATCTTGCATGTAGTAACGCAAGTTATTGTTGTAGATGGAGCCCATTCCATGGTCTCTCATGTAAGCTGAAACAGACTTATTTACATGCTTCCTCGATTTCTCAATTTGTGGACAAAATTGGTTGGACCACCTCCATTTCTGTCTTTGGCATATATTTGAATATACCAAGGCAGTTTGAGGAAAAAGTGCCATCAATTGGTCAAAGGTGTCTTTTAAAAGCATTTCCAGACCTACCCCAGTCAAAGTGCCCAAGTCATTTCCTCCACAGTGCACAATTAACAGGTCAGGTTTTGGCAAATGCAAAAAGGTTTTCACCAATGGTATCAATTGGTGACATCTTAATCCTCTGTGGCCAATCCAGTTGATTTCCACATTTTGTAAATTGAGGTTGTGTAAATTTCTGTTATCAGCATACCTTTGAGCCCAGTGGATATAACTATGTCCAACAATCCAGACAGAAAACATGGTGAGAGGAGGTTCTGCTGCAGTCAGATGAAGTGTGGTAATGAAATGGCAGTTGGAACAGTAGGAGTATGTAATGAAAAAAAACTGTGGAGTTTCTGTGGTAATTAATCAGTAGCAGTGATTGGTGGATTTTGATTGCTGAAAACAGAAAGTTAGGGTGCATGGATGAGTTCTTTGAAAGATGTAATTTGAATGGTCAAGAAAAATTCGTTTTATGAAAGATTGCACTGGATACGCAGGTGTACTGAGAGTTCAGAGTTCAATTGAAACATTGTTGTGTGAACTTGCAAACATGAGAGGTGTTTCAGGAGGTGGTTGCTATGGAAAAAAGGCCGAAAGGGCAGAAGGGGGAAGGGTGTTGATTTGTAAAAAGTGAGGGAAGAGTTTTGATTGGGTGACATGAGAGATATGTGTGATGAATTACAGCATTTATGTGCCATTGTTGGTTGCAGCCTCTGGAGTGCATACCTTTTGCTCTGCTGAAGACAAATTGGTGTGTGTCTGAGACTGTTTTGAAACTCAAAAAATATTTGCTAAGGTGAGAAAAGATTCATTTAATTTAGATAGAGAATAGTATGCTTTAGGGAGAAAATTATGAAGAAAGTTGTGTATTTAAAATGTTGCTTTGTTTCATAGGTTGCTTGGGGCATATTTACAAGGCCTTTGAGTCCCTTTGATATTATTTTTCCCATTTTAATTTAAGACATTTCCCCGTGGTGCAAGGTCCTTGTAAATACGCCCCCATGTGTGCTTGGCAAATTTAGATTTTGTTTCTTTGAGTTACATAGCCATGTTAAAAGTGATGCAAAAATGGTTTAAGGGCCTTCAAAATATGCTTTCATGTGTGTTAGGGCATTTTAAGTCACTTCCCCATGAATGTAGTTGAATAACTGCTTTACTTGATGTGTTTAAAAACGTTTATTGAAGTCATTTAAGTTTCTTGATATGTACTGCTAGAGTTTCATAGGCTGCTTGGGGCATATTTACAAGGCCTTTGAGTCCCTTTGATGTTATTTTGCAAGGTCTTTGTAAATACGCCCCCATGTGTGCTTGGCTAATTTAAGTACTGATAGGATGTGCTTCTACATAGGACCTGTGTGTGTTTTCAAATTATGACCAGAAAATCGTTTTTTTTTTTTAAAAAAACGCTTTTCACATTTATGAGAAGGTCATATTGATGTCTGCTTCTTTAAATAAATATTGAACTGAGAAATATTAAACTGAGGCTTCTGTAAGTGTCAAAGGAGGTGAGTAATGTACATTGCTCTGTTGTATACAGTCCTCATCCTCTGCGTACTCTTGGATATGCTAGACTAAATCTGCTCAATGAGATAACTAAGCTGAGGAAACACAGGTTATGTGATTCTGAAATGAGGAAAATAAATTCCATATTTTTCAATTACATCACCTGTGTTTCCTAACATTATGAATCACATTGTACAGTTGAGGTTTAGGCCTGACCAGGGACACAGAAGAGGTCTGGCCTTTGTTCAAGAGTGAAGTGGACATGACTCACTTCATTGGTAGGCCTGCACATGTATTATCTCCTCTGTACTCTTCAACAAGCCTAAATTTCATCTGCAACCCTGACCCTCACCTCAAACAAACCTCTGGATAGGCCACACCTTATCGTCATCCTGAATCAATCATTTAAAATGTTAGGGGCAGATTTATGATGGCCGTGCGCCTCTTTTGTGCCGCTGTTGCGTCACTTTTGTGATGCAGCAGTGATGCAAAAGATGCACCATGTTGCAAGACAGGCCTCACTTCATCTCCAACAAGATACCGTCAGTTTAAACTGTAAACATTTAGGACTGTGTAGGGGGCATGGATAAGCTGAATCTTCTGTAAATGTCAAAATTGTTGCATACAGTGCTCAACTTCTGCGTACTCTTTCATATGCTAGACTCCATCTCCACAATGAGATACCTAAGCAAAGGAAACACAGGTGATGTGATTGTGAAATGAGGAAAAGAAATTCCACATTTTTCAATTACATCACCTGTGTTTCCTAACATTACGAATCACATTGTGCAGATGAGGTTTAGGCCTTTTCACGGACACAGAAGAGGTCTGACCTTTGTTCATGAGTGCAGTGGACATGATTCACTTCATTGGTAGGCCTGCACATGTATTATCTCCTCTGTACTCTTCAACAAGCCTCGCCTCTTTTGTGCCGCTGTTGCATCACTTTTGTGATGCAGCAGTGATGCAAAAGATGCACCATGTTGCAAGACAGGCCTCACTTTATCTCCAACAAGATACCGTCAGTTTAAACTGTAAACATTTAGGACTGTGTAGGGGGCATGGAGAAGCTGAATCTTCTGTAAATGTCAAAATTGTTGCATACAGTGCTCAACTTCTGCGTAGTCTTTGATATGTTAGTTTCCATCTGCACAATGAGATACCTAAGCAAAGGAAACACAGGTTATGTGATTCTGAAATGAGGAAAATAAATTCAAAAATTTTCAATTACATCACCTGTGTTTCCTAACATTATGAATCACATTGTGCAGTTGAGGTTTAGATCTGTCCAGGGACACAGAAGAGGTCTGGCCATTGTTCAAGAGTGAAGTGGACATGACTCACTTTATTGGTAGGCCTGCACATGTATTATCTCCTCTGTACTCTTCAACAAGCCTAAATTTCATCTGCAACCCTGAGTAGGCCTCACCTCAAACAAACCTCTGGATAGGCCACACCTTATCGTCATCCTGAATCGATCATTTAAAATGTTAGGGGCAGATTTATGATGGCCGTGTGCCTCTTTTGCGCCGCTGTTGCGTCGCTTTTGTGATGCAGCAGTGATGCAAAAGATGCACCATGTTGCAAGATAGGCCTCACTTCATCTCCAACAAGATACCGTCCGTTTAAACTGTAAACATTTAGGACTGTGTAGGGGGCATGGAGAAGCTGAATCTTCTGTAAATGTCAAAATTGTTGTATACAGTGCCCAACTTCTGCGTACTCTTTGATATGCTAGACTCCATCTGCACAATGAGATACCTAAGCAAAGGAAACACAGGTGATGTGATTGTGAAATGAGGAAAAGAAATTCCACATTTTTCAATTACATCACCTGTGTTTCCTAACTTTACGAATCACATTGTGCAGATGAGGTTTAGGCCTGTCCACGGACACAGAAGAGGTCTGGCCTTTGTTCAAGAGTGAAGTGGACATGACTCACTTCATTGGTAGGCCTGCACATGTATTATCTCCTCTGTACTCTTCAACAAGCCTAAATTTCATCTGCAACCCTGAGTAGGCCTCACCTCAAACAAACCTCTGGATAGGCCACACCTTATCGTCATCCTGAATCAATCATTTAAAATGTTAGGGACAGATTTATGATTGCCGTGTGCCTCTTTTGCGCCGCTGTGCGTCACTTTTGTGACTCAGCGGCGGTGCAAAAGATTTGCTATGTTGCGACATATTTACAACTTGATGCATCTAGGCAGATGTGTCATGCTGTAAAGTCCTGTGCCACATGAAACCTGCGTCAGATTTCATGTGAGCGTTTTGTTGTAGGGTGGCCAGCCATTTGCATGAAAGCCCTGTAAAACTAACACAGTAAAATTAAGAAGATTTCACTGAGTCACATTTATGGCATTGCTAAATCAAATCCTTACGCCTGTTTGAAACAGGCATAAGGAGTAATGCACCATGCAATGTGTGGCTTGCTCCTGTGCATTGCAGTAGACATGTCGCGCTTACGACGTGATTCGTGCAATGCGCCATTTTTGTGGAACAGATGCGTGACGCATCTGTGCTGTTTGTGCTCAATGGTGCTCTGCATTGTAAATGCGGCACATCATGGGTGGCAGAGCAGTGGCGCACGTTAACTGGTGCATCCCTGGGGATGCGCCAGTTAACATAAATCTGCTCCTTTAAATTTAAGTATTAGCAGGGGACACAGTGTTGGTGAGGTTTATCCAAGGTTAAGAAGAGATGAGTCCTGTTCACTGAAAAATTGGACAAAGGCCTCACCTCCTCAGCATCGCTGGACATGGTTAAATAATATCTGCAAAATGTTACTCTTGTTAAACAATTTTACAATTATAGTCTCTGAGATTTGTCTCTTACTCTGCAACATCTCATTGTTGTTCTCTTTCTTTAAAGATAACGACAACATCAAGCATGAGTGATAATGAGCAATCTGTTGATCTCGATATTATCATTGAAATTGTGATTGAAACATCAGTGGAAGTAGATCCCTTGGATGATTTAAATCCCGAGGATGATGAAGAACATGATGAGGATGCCGATTTGTCAGAATTGTATGACATAGGGTGGGACGCTGACCTGCTCGAGCCTATGGAACTATAAACATTTATTTTTAAAAGTTATTGGAAATGAAAAGTAAACATGTTACCCGTTTCATTTAAAATTAAACACATCTTCAAAAACAGCTTGTGTGAAGTGTCTTTAATAAAATAGGGAAATATGCTGATAAAAATTAGTTCAGATTCACATATAAAAGAGCAAAGGTCAAATGTAGAAGCATTCTATTTCTTTGCTACTATTTGTGACTACTAAATTTGCCAATGCACTAAAAATTATTGTATGTAAAATTGACAAGTAGTGTGTTAATTTTTTGACGACTGTTATTGATTTACTGTTTGGTAATAGTGGTTAATACCATTTTTATTATATTTTACCACAGATTCAACTGCAGATCATTTCAAAACTACATTATGCCATCTAAAGAAAGAACCCGAAAGGCTACAAAACGTCAAAGACAGCGGATTACTAAATGCTTGCAGCAGTCCTCTACAATAAAAACTCGTCAAGTCACCAAGAAAGCTCCGGGTAAGACAACGAAATCATTCCTAAGAAACATTTGTAGAAAAAAAGTAGTACTACAGAACATGTTTTAGTCCAGAAAAAGAGAGCCAATTTAAATGGAAAGGAAAGGCCAATCAAAAATGTTACTGCTAGAGCAGGAGATAACTCTGTGCATGGTAGTAGAAGGAAAAATCAGTTTAGGGACAGTCGTAGACGAATGTTCCGCAACAGGATAATTGGCAATTTGTTAAAAAATATTAAGAAAGGTCAACAGAAAGTGGTTTTTTATAAGAGAAAAAAAAAAGTTGAGAAAATTATTGATCAGGCATTTGAAATTAAGCGAAAGTTATTTATTTTGATAATCAATAGAATTAGGAAGCTAAACAAGGCAATTTATGATTTCAAAAGAAATATTAGATGGAAGAGAACAGTTAATCGTAGTAATTTTTGTGAACTTTTTTCAGGAGAATGAATGCATAGTTCAAGTTGTGAGGCATTTTTTAATGAGGAGAGTTATTTCCAGGATAATGATTTGGTGCATGCAGTTGACACCAGTGGTCGAGTTTATGAGGTGACAGATGGTTGTCCAGTTGAAAAAGAAAAACTTGTGACAACAGAGGCAGAAGAGGTGTTAGGTAATGAGGTTTTAGGCAGATGTCCTAAGGGACCAGTGTATACCTGGAAGTGTAGTAGTATTTGCAGTGTGCGACAGGATTCCATCAATTTGCTTTGTGATTTTGTACGGACATTTAATAAGAAAACTTTAAAACAGAAAATGAAGTTGTTGCAAGAATTAGATCCCTGCAGAGTGAGAGAAGTGACAGGTTTGCATGGTCATTCACTGGCTTGTCTTTCCAGGAGAGTATGCCAGAGTGTTTTTCATCATTTCAGGATGCTAGCAGTGCATCATAATAAAGTGAGGAAATTAGTTAGAATGTTGTATTATGCTAAGAGTCCAGCAATTATGCTTAAACAATTATGCACTGCTCTTTTGCATAGTTATGAAGTAGATGTGAAGAATATTTGTGAAGAAATTGAGTTTTGTTACTTTGCAAGTAAAGAGGAGAATGTTGAAATTGACCCAGAAGAAGAAGGTAATGTGGAAGATAGTGTACAGGTTTCCAGTACAGATAATTTTCAGAAAGAAATTGCCACGTTTCAGGTGAAATCAAGTGAGAGGCCTAATTTCACTTGTGTGTGTTGTCGACGCACTTATTATAAGAATCAGACTAAGTTAGTGGATTTATATGCGAAAAGTGAAAGTGAAAATAATAGTGAATTGAAGGATTTTGCAACATACTTGATGGTAGAAAATTGTTTTGATTTGGGATCGGATCAACGTTGAAGGATTTAAATACTTATGAATCTATTTTGATTCAAAGTATCCATCCCTTTCAGGCTATTGTACGAATGGAGCCAAAGACAGGGAAATTGCCTCCATCAGATTTACAGAGAGGATTAAAGGGAAGACTTGTTTATTTGCCTCTAGATTTGAAGAAAAACATTAATACAATTGGAGTAGAGAAAGTGGAAGAGGAACCTCTGGTTATCTTAGTTAATGGGGTTCCGACAAAGAGTAAGAAAATCTGGCAAGATTTAGTGGATGTTAGGAAAGTCAAAAAGGCAACATTGTATTTGAAGAAAAACAATAAGTACTACAAGAATGTATATGTTGCAGAAGAGGAAGTAAGTGAAGAAGAGGATAGCGATTTGTGTGCTCGTCAAATTGAGAAAGTAGAAGCCTCTAAAAATGAAGAAATATATGAACATTATAGTGTTCATCCTTTGCATTCCAAGGAAGTCATGGGGAATGCTTTTGAGGTGTTTCAAATGAAACAAGCCAAAGGAAGTCCCATTAGTGTTTGGGAGGAAAGTTTGGAAGCTCGGTGTTTCCCACAGCTATTTCCAACAGGTCAAGGAGGAAGATATGATGAGCGACCTGATCAAATTCCTGCTTCTGAATACCGGACTTTACGATTGTATGCAGAAGATCCTAGGTTTCGTCAATGTATTCCCTATTTGTTTCATCTACTGTTTGAAAGCGATCTGTCTGGACTGTCATATGCAGTGAACCACATCTTGAAAAGTGGTGTACAGATGCAAAATATCTCGGCAAGTGATTTTATGGATAAAGTCAATGTGCAAGACAGTATTTTGGATTCTCACCTGATTAATCTCATGGCGTGTCAGCGTGGTACTAATGAGTACTGGTACCGTCGTCATGGTGATTTAAAATGTATGCTGAGGAACTTAGGAACTCCCACATGGTTCCTCACTCTCAGCTGTGCCGAGTATGGCTGAGAAGACTTACTTGAATTTCTACGAGAGGCAAATGGAAACATTGAAAATATCGAATTCAAGACACCCGGAGAACTGTGCTCCTTGGATCCAGTGAATGTATGCAGGTACTTCAATCATAGATTTGAAGCTATGATGTCTTTCATCATGAACAAGAAAAATCCACCTCTTGGAGAGGTGTTGAATTTCTTCTGGAGAAAGGAGTGCCAAGCAAGAGGTGCTCCTCATATACATATGCTGCTGTGCATCAAATATGCACCCAATTTTGGAACAGATCCGGATGACTTAGTGATGAGTTTCATAGAACAGTATTCTACATGTGCTGTTGCAAAGGCAAAGGAAGACAAAAGCCTAAGAGAACAAGTTTTACGCTTCCAAAGCCATCGTTGTGGAAAGTACTGTCGTCGTAAATTCAGAAACAAGGACAAGTTCTACACAAAATGTCGTTTCGCCTTTCCACGACCGGTGATTTCTAAAGGAAGAGTGAACAGTTTGATGTCTTCACTGCGACATAATGTGATGAAGAAATCACCTAAAAACACATACAATTTGAAAAGGAACGAAGAGTCCAAGTATATTAACGACTACAACCCAGTGATTTTGTCCATGTGGAATGCTAACATGGATATACAGTTCGTGGCTGATAACTGTATGGCTGTGGCTCGGTATGTGACATCTTACATCACCAAAAAAGAAAAGACAGAATTAAAGCATATGTGGGAGGACATTTCCCATGAAAAGAGCCTCAGTAAGAAGTTGTACAGTTTCAGTCTGAAGATGTTGTCGCATCGAGAAATCGGAGCTTACGAATGTTCTGACCGGTTGTCTTCAGCAAGTCTCTATGCCAAATCCAGGAGTATCATTTGGGCGAGTCTTGGTCTTGCTGCAACGCGTAATCGAGTTCTGAAACATGTACGGGAAATTGAGTATTTGGCGGAAAAGGAGCCAAACAGTACAGATATTTTGAAGACCAACATGTTGGATACATATTATCCAAATAGAAGCAGTCACCTCGAGAATGTTTGTCTGTATGAGGTTATCCAAAATTACATATTCAAGAGGAACATCAAAGAAGATTTTGATAAAGGAGTGTATGCTGTAATTGGAAGTGAGGGATGTCTGGTCAAGCAAACAAAACGCCACTTGGTAAACCATCGAAAATTGAGTGGCGAATCTCCTGAAAGAAAAGAGTTTTTCTATTTAGCACTTTTGCAACTTTTCAAGCCTTGGCGTGCAGAAGAGGAACTGCTTGGAGATTTCCTCTGTTACGAAGACTCTTTCAATGCCGCCGAGGAGACCATAGAATGTCCTGTTTTTCCCAAATATCTAGAAATGTTGAATGCGGAAATTGAGCAGGAAGCAACGATTGCAGCCGAGATTGCTAGAGACAGTTCTCAGGACAGTCAGAGTTCTGTTTCATTGAGTCAGGATCCACTAGGAGGACCAGTTATCGAAAATGAAGCTGCCACTGCCATGATTGAAGTGAAAAGAGCCATGGCACATGCTCAGGAGGATGCGGTTAACTTAGAAGACTTGGAAAGACAACTCAACGTTGAGCAGAGGAAAATATATGACGAAGTTACCAACCAAATAGATCATGGATTAAGTCATGAGAAGAAAGAGTGCTCATGTACGTCGTTGAAGCCTGTCCGACTGTACGTGAGTGGAGAAGCGGGAACTGGAAAAAGTTTCCTCATTAAAGCAATTTCATGTTATTTGCAGAAAAGGACTGAGTCATCGCTGTCTTGTGTTGTCACCGCTCCAACTGGACTGGCAGCACATAACATTAAAGGTATTACTTTGCATCGTCTACTGATGCTGCCAGTGGAGCATGATAACAAATTACAATACCACAAGTTATCTGGAGATGCTTGTTGTGAAGTTTCAAGAGTCTTGAGGAAAATGAAACTTCTTTTCATTGACGAAGTAAGCATGGTTTCCAATGTCATGCTTGCCTTTGTGCATTTGAGAATGCAAGAAGTTCTCAAAACAGAGTATGATGTGTTATTTGGTGGCAAACACATCATTGTTTTCGGTGATCTTCTGCAGCTGACACCAGTGAAAGGACAACCTGTGTTCAAAATGCTCACGCATGAAGATACCAGGAAGTGCCTAGGGAGCATTGGCAACGTCAATATATGGTTAAACTTCAATTATGCTGAACTGCGTGAAAATATGCGTCAAGCGAAGGATGAAGATTATAAGAATATTCTACAAGATGTTAGAATCGGAAAAGTGACCGAGCATGGGAAAGAAGCTTTACATGCACGATTACTGTCAAATTTGTATCCAGAAGAAGACGTTGTGCCTGAGAATATTTTTCAGAAAATTACTGAGAAGAAATCTGGAATATGTTTGATGCCAACTCTTGCAGAATGTGCCATCTTCAACAACAAAATGTTGCATTTAGAAAACCAAGAGATTGTGAAACTGGAAGCTATTGACAGAGTAGAGCATATGGGAGCAACAATTATTGTGTCTGAGAATTTTAAATCAAAATTGGATTCATTCGAGAAGACTATATCTAAAACTGCAGGTTTTGAAAAGACTCTGAATGTGTGCTTAAATTGCCGTATCATTTTAAGAAGGAATTTACATGTATAAAGAGGTCTGGTAAATGGATCAATGGGTAATGTTGTTGATTTTGAGAAATACAGAAATAGAGATGGAATTGAATTTTTAAAAATTAAATTTGATGGCATTGAGGAAGTACAGCTAATTGGTCGTTGCTCTGCTAGGTTTTTGCTTGTAAAAGACTTATATGTTCGCCGTAAGCAGTTTCCTGTTTGCTTGGCATATGCGGTGTCAATCCATAAATCGCAAGGTTTAAGTGTAGACAGTGCATTGGTGAATATTGGCAGTTCTGTGTTCAAGGAGGGTATGGCATATGTGGCATTGTCACGAGTCAGAACTTTATCGGGATTGTACTTGATTGAGTGTGATGTCACAAACATTTGTGTGGATCTAGATTGTGTTAAGGAATACAATAGGTTAGGAAGAGAGTATGCGCCACATTTGCCTCAATATCCTTTGTTTGAGAAACGTGTGGTAGGCCGGAAATGAAGAAATGTGACCAATAGTAGAGAGGTTGTAGCAAAAAGATGAAAAGTCGATGAACCAGAAATTATAAGCAGAAAGAAAAAGGATTTTGTTGAAGATGTTGTTGGTTTTCAATTTGAAAACAGTTCTGGTGTCAACTGCTATGCTAATGTAGTGGTTAATGTTTTGTTTTCTCTAGAAAATTTAAAAGAAGAGATTGTGGTCAATTCGGATCAAAGATTTTGCAGTTTGTTGAATTCTGTGTTAGAGAAATGTAGCACTGATAGAACAAAAATAGAAAGTGTGTCTGAAATTCAAAATCTGTTAGACAAATGTTCAGGTCAAACGCAATTCTCTCAAAATATTCAGCAAGATTGTCAGGAGTTTTTAATGTATATGCTTGATGTATTGCAAGATGAAGGTGTAGATGTAGATCACCTGTTTGGCCTTTCTTATCAATGGCAGCATGACTGCAACAACTGTAGGGTATCAAGTACTACTAGTGTAGACTCAGAAAAATGTATATATTTATCTTTGCCAGACAGTAAATCAGTGTCCTTTAATAAGCTAGTAAAAGCAGCCGATCACAACATGGAGTGTAGCCAATGTAAGTCTGAAATGTTGTCTACATTATTTATACGAACATATGGCCAGTATGTCATTTTAATGTTCCAACGATGTAGGCCTGATGGAACAAAATTGACAACTTTAATTAAAAATTTTGTGGCTTCGCAGTTGTCAATATCAGGAAGGACTTATGTAACTGCAGCAATTATATATCATGACGGTCCTTCAACAACATCAGGACATTACACAGCTTATTTGAAGTCTAGAAACGGCTGGTCATTCTGCAATGATTCTGTTTTAACTTTAAAAAAAAAATTGCCTTTTGACCTTAAAAATTCTTACCTGGTGTTTTTACAACCAAAATTTTAGGCAAAGAATCTCTGGATTTGCTCTGAGGAATTTCAAGAGGTTCTAATGGCTCCTACACTATTTGGCCTTGGGGATAAGTGTAGTACAGAGTCAAAAGTTATTTTTCAGTTTTAAGTAGTTCCTGAAAAAAAGAAGGTTTTCTAACAGAAAGTGGTGGGCACGGATTAGTTAAAGGACAACAGAGTATTTCCCAAAGCAAACGGTGTTCTTACCATAACACTTGACGTCATGGAAAAATAACTGCACTTTGAATGAGTTCAGAAAAACTGTTTCTTTTAATAAGCTAATTCAAGCAGCCAATCAAAACATGGAGTAGAGGTAATGTAAGTCTGCAATGCTGTCGACATATTTTGAACAAACTTTTGGTTATAATGTCATTTAAAAATTCCAACTATATAAACCTGATGAAAATAAGTTTTCAACTTTAATTTCAAATGTTGTGGCTACACAGTCGTTGATTTTAGAATTTTTTTTCTAACTGCAGCTAATATATGACATGATGGTCCTTTGACAACATCCACTTATTACACATCTTATTAAAAATATTCTTACTTTCTGTTTTCAGAAGAAAGAATTTAGGGTAGGTAACTGGCCTATAATGATTCTATGAGTTGATATAATTTTATGTACTGTTTTAAGTTGCTTTGTGATTAAAAGTGATGTAGAGAATTAAGTAATTGTAGTAGTCATAGAGGTAGTGTAAGTCTGCTTCATAGTAAGCAGTATCAGTGTCATAGGAAATGTGGAACATGAGTGAGCAAGAAGGGTGAGATATTACTAGTACAGGATTGTGAAAGTGATCTTGAACGTTTTCTTTCTGAAAGTTGCGGAAAAAGAAAATGACGGGATTTGCTTAGAAGAATTCCAAGAGTTATAAATGGCTCTTACACGATTTGGCCTTGTGGAAAAGTGTGGTAGAAAGCGAGAAGTCATTTATTGTATGTAACATATTTGTCAAAACGATGGAGCTTTTCTTTCAGAAAGTGGCGGGTTGAAAATAATAACAGCACAACAGAGTGTAAGCTGTTCATAGGATATCATTCGACGTCATGGAAAGTAAGTTAATTTTAAGGAGTTCTGATTTTTGATTGGTTATGTTATATGGGTTTTTTAAACACAATCATTTTGATTGTGTTTTTTTTTCCCCGCTGTTATATGATGAATACCTTCAAGTCACTGTTTTTAGTGAAATTTGATATATTCTTAGAACAGCAAAAATAAACCATTTAACATGTATAATTAATTCTGTACATTTTGTATTTATGATATACATTTAGAACTGTGTAGGAGGCATGGAGAAGCTGAGGCTTCTGTAAGTGTCAAAGTTGTTGCATACAGTGCTCACCTTCTGCGTAGTCTTTCATATGATAGACTACATCTGCACAATGAGATACCTAAGCAAAGGAAACACAGGTGATGTGATTGTGGAATGAGCAAAAAAAATGGCACGTTTTTCAATTACATTACCTGTGTTTCCTAACATTACGCATCACATTGTGTAGATGAGGTTTAGGCCTGTTCCAGGAGACAGAGGAGGTCTGACGTTTGTTCAAGAGTGCAGTGGACATGACTCACTTCGTTGGTAGGCCTGCACATGTATTATCTCCTCTGTACTCTTCAACAAGCCTAAATTTCATCTGCAACCCTGAGTAGGACTCACCTGAAACAAATCTGTGGATAGGCCACACCTTATCAGCATCTAGAAACAATCATTTAAAATGTTAAGGGCAGATTTATGATGGCGGTGCGCCTCTTTTGCGCCGCTGTTCCGTCACTTTTATGACGCAGCAGCAGTGCAAAAGATGCACCATGTTGCAAGATAGGCCTCACTTCATCTCCAACAAGATACCGTCAGTTTAAAATGTATATAATTAGGACTGTGTAGGGGGCATGGAGAAGCTGAGGCTTCAGTAAGTGTCAAAGTTGTTGCATGCAGTGCTCAACTTCTGCGTACTCTTTCATATGTTGGACTACATCTGCACAATGAGATACCTAAGCAAAGGAAACACAAGTGATGTGATTGTGAAATGAGCAAAAGAAATTGCACGTTTTTCAATTACATCACCTGTGTTTCCTAACATTACGAATCACATTGTGCAGATCAGGTTTAGGCCTGTCCAGGGAGACAGAGGAGGTCTGGCCTTTGTTAAAGAGTGCAGTGGACATGACTCACTTCATTGGTAGGCATGCACATGTATTATCTCCTCTGTACTCTTCAACAAGTCTAAATTTCATCTGTAACCCTAAGTAGGCCTCACCTCAAACAAACCCCTGGATAGGCCACACCTTATCGGCATCCTGAATCAATGGTTTTGTGTGAGTAAAATAAGGTTTTGTAAATACTAATTCCTAACTATAAATGGTCTATAACCTATGGTTTTTTTCAGTGAATTTTCAAGGTTTTGTAAATGCTAATTCCTAACTATATATGGTCTATAACCTATGGTTTTTTCAGTGAATATATATATATATATATCGACAAACAAAGTGATCCATAGCCGCCCGAGAGCGCTCCGCAGCGTGTGCCCAGGGGTCGGATCCTGACCCAAGACGAATTTTGTGATACAAAAGAGGCGGCACAGCCAGGGTACTTTTCAGCCTTATTTATTTACTGCTTCACCCCACCTATATTTAGAAGGGGAGGAGCAATGCAGGACTAAAAAGGTGGGGCGTGGTATTTGTATCAGAGAAATGTGCCACCACCTGTAACAGTTACACTCGCAGCGCTGAAGAAGGCTAATCTTAAGCTGAAATGCATTAGCTTTCAAGCGGGTGACAAGGAAGCCTCCTACCTGCTTTAATGGAATAAATGCTGTTTCCACTAGTTCTCCGTTGTTGGTCTCTGCACTCTCACCATTGGAGGGGGTGTTGGAATGATATTAAGCGCGGGTTCCAGCGCCGTGCAAAGAGACTCCCGTCTTTCAAAGTTGGCTCTGACTTGCTGGTTGCCGCCTCGGCGGTGTTTGGATTTGCCTGGGGTACTGGGATATGTCAGAACCCACCCCCTGGTCTGGGAGATATTGCAGCGGTGTAAGGAGTCGGATTGGCTTCGCGCTGGGCAGGATAGCATTTCATCCTGTCCCCGCTCAGATGACACCAGGCGTATGGAGGTTGAGACGGTAGGAGACAGGAGGCAACAGTTTGTTCTGCGGCGGCAGAGTGAGGAGTCTATTCCTTACCATCACAGCATTTTTCCTATCCCCACGCAACCATTACCAGAAATGAACACATGAACTGCATTCTGGGACTGGTAGTCGCGGTGCATGATGCGACTTACCAAGGACAATTGCGATTGGTATTTGGGCCAGAAGGGGAGGAGCAATGCAGGACTAAAAAGGTGGGGCGTGGTATTTGTATCAGAGAAATGTGCCACCACCTGTAACAGTTACACTCGCAGCGCTGAAGAAGGCTAATCTTAAGCCGAAATGCATTCGCTTTCAAGCGGGTGACAAGGAAGCCTCCTACCTGCTTTAATGGAATAAATGCTGTTTCCACTAGTTCTCCGTTGTTGGTCTCTACACTCTCACCGTTGGAGGGGGTGTTGGAATGATATATATATATATATATATATATATATATATATATATATATATATATATATATATATATATATATATATATATGGGTTTTTACTTCCAGTTTAATATTACCCTACAAGACTGACTCACTGGAGAATACTCTTTCGCACTACAGGAACCATCATGCCTTGTCGGCGACGCCCACTGGGGCGTGACCCTGGAACTCACTAAGTGCGGAGAATAAAGTCTTGCAGCGGCAGTTGGAAAGCCATTGAGGAAGGGAACGAGATTCCCGAAACGCGTCTGGCTGAATCTGTATGCTGATGCTCTTTCCACGCTGCTACCTGTTGGCAAGTTGTTCCCAATAAAGGATGAAACACGTATCTGCCGTTTGGCTTCCTTTCATCGGGGCTACCTTGTGTGTGTGAAATTTTGAGCGGCTTAGTCCAAGCCGCGAAAGGAGGGCCACCGCTGGTGAGCGGGACTACGCTGACACCAAATGATGTCAGCACATTGTAGGAGGCAGTTTCATCGGGGACAATTGAAAAGCAAGACAGGGCGCAACACGGGACTGTGCATCGACCCACATGGGTTTTTACTTCCAGTTTAATATTGCCCTACAAGACTGACTCACTGGAGAATACTCTTTCGCACTACAGGAACCATCATGCCTTGTCGGCGACGCCCACTGGGGCGTGACCCTGGAACTCACTAAGTGCGGAGAATACAGTCTTGCAGCGGCAGTTGGAAAGCCATTGAGGAAGGGAACGAGATTCCCGAAACGCGTCTGGCTGAATCTGTATGCTGATGCTCTTTCCACGCTGCTACCTGTTGGCAAGTTGTTCCCAATAAAGGATGAAACACGTATCTGCCGTTTGGCTTCCTTTCATCGGGGCTACCTTGTGTGTGTGAAATTTTGAGCGGCTTAGTCCAAGCCGCGAAAGGAGGGCCACCGCTGGTGAGCGGGACTACGCTGACACCAAATGATGTCAGCACATTGTAGGAGGCAGTTTCATCGGGGACAATTGAAAAGCAAGACAGGGCGCAACACGGGACTGTGCATCGACCCACATGGGTTTTTACTTCCAGTTTAATATTGCCCTACAAGACTGACTCACTGGAGAATACTCTTTCGCACTACAGGAACCATCATGCCTTGTCGGCGACGCCCACTGGGGCGTGACCCTGGAACTCACTAAGTGCGGAGAATACAGTCTTGCAGCGGCAGTTGGAAAGCCATTGAGGAAGGGAACGAGATTCCCGAAACGCGTCTGGCTGAATCTGTATGCTGATGCTCTTTCCACGCTGCTACCTGTTGGCAAGTTGTTCCCAATAAAGGATGAAACACGTATCTGCCGTTTGGCTTCCTTTCATCGGGGCTACCTTGTGTGTGTGAAATTTTGAGCGGCTTAGTCCAAGCCGCGAAAGGAGGGCCACCGCTGGTGAGCGGGACTACGCTGACACCAAATGATGTCAGCACATTGTAGGTGGCAGTTTCATCGGGGACAATTGAAAAGCAAGACAGGGCGCAACACGGGACTGTGCATCGACCCACATGGGTTTTTACTTCCAGTTTAATATTGCCCTACAAGACTGACTCACTGGAGAATACTCTTTCGCACTACAGGAACCATCATGCCTTGTCGGCGACGCCCACTGGGGCGTGACCCTGGAACTCACTAAGTGCGGAGAATACAGTCTTGCAGCGGCAGTTGGAAAGCCATTGAGGAAGGAAACGAGATTCCCGAAACGCGTCTGGCTGAATCTGTATGCTGATGCTCTTTCCACGCTGCTACCTGTTGGCAAGTTGTTCCCAATAAAGGATGAAACACGTATCTGCCGTTTGGCTTCCTTTCATCGGGGCTACCTTGTGTGTGTGAAATATATATATATATATATATATATATACGTTTTTGGAAAGAGGTTACCACATAAACACTATTAACCAGGCGAAACAGAAATCCATGGCTATGGATAGATCTAAGCTACTTGCCAAATATGATTTCTCTGCTGAGACACGGAATCAGCAAGCTATGGCAAGCAAGGGCAATATGGACAAAGCTGATCCTTTTTGGATAATTACGGGCTACTGTAATCAACACAGAGAGATTCGTAAAATAATTGACAAAAATTGACCAATAGTATGTAAAGATCCAGTCATTGGCAACGACCTCCCCAAAAAAGCATTCATCACTTTTAGTAAAGCTCCCAACATGAGAGAGAGAGAGTGGTTGTCACATGCCCAGAGACACTGGACAATTCATCATGGTTCAAAAATAACAGAGGGTTCTTCAGGTGTAAAACCTGCAAAGCCTGTACCCATGGTGTAAATAAGCGGTCATACAAGGATGGATTTAGTGATCGTGAACATCAAATCACTAAAGTATTAACTTGTAAAACGGAATATGCGTATACATCCTGGAAAGCCCATGTGGGCTCAGATATGTGGGGAGCACTAAGCTCCCTGTCCACAAAAGAATACTTCAGCATCTCAGGGCAATAACATCACAGGACAATATCTATCCGGTGGCACGCCACTTCAAATTACGACACCAGATCAATAATAAGGATCTCACATATTGTGTGGTGGATGCTGTCCTTGCCAGTAGAAGGAGAGGGAACAAGGAGGCCAAATTGCGTAAACTGGAAACCAATTACATTCTGAAATTAAATAGCAAGCAGCCAGGGGGGTTGAAACTCACAGAGGATTTATATACGTGTTTACATTAGGATGTACAGGCTCATTAATTGTTACCCGCAGGCACCCGGTGAACAGGAATACATATACGGGTGCAATCCAATGAATCAATTATTTTCTCTTGTATAATAGCATTTTTAGAGATTTTAGCATTTATTGTTTTAAATTTGCAATATCAAATTTACCAACATGCATTTAAGTGCGGGCAACTGAACTAAATATAAGTGACTGTAACATCATTTGAATTTCACCTCATAACTGGAGCTATTTATTCTTGGTATAGACGGTGTAATTGGACACTCGTTTGGAATCACTCTGTTGTTATGAAGGACAATAAACCTAAAGTGGTCATTATGCATTAACTAGTGCTCGATTGTCAGGTTACGAGTTGACACCTTTAGCGAGCCATGTGCACATAAAGAGATGCAACACGTTGAATCCAGCTACGTTGTTGCCGATTGTAGCAGAAACAGATGTTTCTGAGCAACATGATTGCTTTCTCAGGACATAAGAGGAAACGAAAGGGAGAGTAGATCTTAAGGACACTCCTCTTGTGAAGTGTGATGGTACCTTATGGGTGGATGGTTCATGTTTCAAGCTTCCGAATGGTGATACGACTGCAGCATATACTGTTACGACTTTGCATACGATTGTTGAAGCTGCACGTATCCCATACAATTCAGCTGAAGCAGCAGAGTTGATTGCACTTCCGAGAGCGTGTGTGTTATCAAAAGGAATGAAAGTGACCATATATACTGACAGCCAGTATGCGTTTGGTGTGGCCCATAGTTTTGGACGATTGTGGAAAGAACGTGGGTTTCTGACCTCGCATGGAGCTAAGATACAGCATGGTCAGTTGGTGAATGAGCTTCTCGAGTCACTTACTTTGCCGTTGCAAGTCGCGATTGTGAAATGTAATGCGCACAAGAAGGTTACTGATGATGTTGGTCGTGGAAATGCATTTGCTGATGAAGTTGCAAAAGAAACAGCAAGGGATGTGATGAGTTGAATGTATGTTGCGGGCCCTGCGAGATGGGTTGGTGACATTGGAATGTGTGAAGATACGATAGAGAGTGCGAAGTCTATTCAAGCTGAAGCTACAGAGAAAGAGTTGAGTGTGTGGAGAGAGAGTACGGGTAAATTGGATACAAATGGTTGTTGGGTTGAATTGTCAGAGCATCAGCGATGGTTGTTACCTGATGCGTACATGCTTGCAGTGGTTACAATAGCCCATGGAATGGCTCACATCAGTGTGAAAGGGATTTGTAAGTTGTTGGCTCCAGTATGGCAAAATGCTGGAATTCCTAAGTGTGCAGAGAATGTGGTCAAGAATTGCATGGTGTGCTTGAAATACAATCCTGGTAGGGGAACTCCAACTCCAGCTGGTCATTTTGCGCCTCCAAAGTACCCGTTCGAGGATTTGCAGCTAGATTTCATCCACATGGAGAGGTGCAACAACTTGAAATACGTACTCGTTGTTGTTTGTACCTTTTCAAGATGGGTAGAAGCATATCCCCTGAAAGATAACACTGCCTTATCCACAGCTAAAGCCCTTGTCAAAGAATTTTTCCCTAGGTTTGGTTTGCCGAGAATGGTCTGGAGTGATGGTGGGAGTGAATTTGTGGGTCGAGTGATGAAGAGAGTATGTGAAGGGCTAGGCATACGCCAGAAGTTTCACGCTGCAAATCACCCCCAATCAGCTGGACTAGTAGAATGCTACAATGGCACTCTAAAACTTAAACTGGCCAAGATACAAGCGAGCTCTGGCCTTAAATGGCCCGATGCTTTACCATTAGCACTTCTATCGACAAGAATGATTGTGCATTCCCGAGTGGGACTTAGTCCATACGAGATTGTGTTCGGCCGCCAGGCCAACATATGGGGAGTGCCAAGGCCGACAAAATTCAGTGAGATTGAACACCCTGTACTGCTTGATTACTTGTATGATTTAACGGCTAAATTGCATGTTTTACACCAACAGGTTCACAATACTCTGCCTCAAGTCTCTGAAGATCCAGGACACACTATCGATCCTGGTTCGTGGGTCCTAGTTAAAAACTTCCAGTGGACAAAGAATGATCAGCCCCTTTGGACCGGCCCCCACCTAGTCCTTTTGTCAACGAGATCAGCCGTGCGAGTGGAAGGAAAAAAGAACTGGATCCACGGCGTACATTGTAAGAGGGTCCCTTTGCCTCTGCCGTACGACCGGTAGGTCCAGGAGCGTATTGCTGACTCTGAGACTGAGACTGTGCCTCGTTTTCTGCCTTTCAGTGATGCACGTGTAAAAGGAACAAATTCTCAACGTGAAAGTGACAATCTTTTGCAAGAAGCTGTGCCACCGTCAATTCGATTGGACACTACCGAGCCTGAACTTTTGTTCCAAGACCAGACATTATCTGAAAAAAACGTTATAATCTGAGGCCGAGAACTATGGACAAATAAATTCTTTTCTTTGCTATTTTTGAAAGTGCAGCTCTCTCATCTGAGAAACTTTTTTATTTTTGTTTTTCGAACTACCATCCGGGTTCATCTGTAGGGTCGCGGGCGACAAGTCTTTGGAGTGCAAGCTGAAGAAACAAGGTTGACGGTTCTGGTTGGTTCTTGGGCGTTTCCCTTGGACTGACAGGCACATTCCTTAGCACGGAACACCCTACCTCCGCGAGCAGCAAGGTTAGAGGATGGAGTTTTTCAAGATGGAGAGACCTGCCAAAGAGATGAACTTTAAAGCCAAAATATGTATAATGATGACCAGAAAACGCTTTTTGATATTATGCATTTTCATGTTGTTTAGTGTAATGATGTTTTTAATAGGATATGTTTTATTCTCTTTTCGGGTGACATTTGCACCCACTACACAGCCCATGCCTCCTTCTACTGTTTCCTCACATTCTTTTCACCCTTTTCCAGAACATGAGTCCGTTAGGAGATTAGAGTTCGTCAATAACTCCTTCGTTCAGCTTTTGCACCAACACCAAGTAGTAATGAACAGGACTAACTGTTGGGTGTGTGGTCTTATGCCTCATACAACTGATAAAGGTATCCTTTACCTGGTCCTGCCTTTCAGCCATAATGGTTCTGTGTGGGCATACAGAACGATGTTCATCCATGCACATGAAGTCCACCCCTTACGTTCTGTAAAAGATAATGCAAAGAATAGTGCTCTAGTTAAGGGTATAGTAGATATGATTAGAGAAGCTACTTCCTATGAGACTATCCCGAGAGATGAGACACTAGCGTATATTGGATGGAACGTGACCGGATATGGAGTTACTCTGAGTGAGAACCAGAAGGCAAAGAGATCCTCCCCGATTTGGATTGTACCCCATCAGGGTCACCTATGTCTGCAAGGTAATGGCAAGAATCCCAGAGCTCAGTTAGGGAAGATTATCTGCACTGAAACATATGTTTTTGCGTCTCAGACTTCCCCTTCGTTCCTAGCAGCTAAGGGTACCTATTTCATCTGTCATGATAGAGCCTACACATGGTTGCCCCCTGACTTCTCGGGCACATGTTTTGTTTCATTCCTGTTGCCCCCACCTACACAGCTGCGGCAGATTACCACAAGACAAGGATAGTTAGAGGTGTCTTCAGTAAAGAAGACACTGCAGAACAAGAATTGGGAGACTTCTTTTAGGGTTTTCTGCCGTTTTGGGGACCCATGGTTAACAGCAGGAACATAAGGCAATTAACAAGGGTGGTTGAATCCACCGTAGTTGAAACTGCCGGTGCCCTTAGTACCTTGAATGCTGAGCTCCAGTCGGATCATCTTATGACTCTTCAGAACAGAGTTGCGTTAGATGTCATACTTGCAGACCGAGGTGGGGTATGTAAAGTTATCCAATCAAGTTGCTGTGTTTTCATTCCAGATAACGCTCCGACAGTGTACCAGGCCATTTCCAAACTACATAAGATCTCTGAATCTATTCATGTGGATAAAGGAGATTGGTCATTGATGGGGTGGTTCTGGGAACTGTTATCCGCCTGGGGATGGAAGATTCTGATGATCATTTCGGATGATCTTAGCCATTCTTTTCCTGTTCTGTCTGTGCGTACAGTGTGCTCCTGCTATATGTGGCCTCTGTGCTACATCGTGTGTAAGGAAACCTGTATCGAGGGAAGAGCTAAGTAATAGGATGATTCTACAGCAACATCTCAATGAATTTATGAATATAGACCTGGACTCAGATTAGCATGAGTATAGGTTATTGCCTATGTAAGGGCAAAAGGAGGGTCTGTAGTACTGAAATTCTGCAGCCGTGTTATAAAAGTCGTCGTATCATGACGATTTTGGTAACATCAGACCGAAAATGACGAGAGTAAGGTGTGCGTGTATTTTCGTCACGTTTGAGTGGCGAGATCACCATTAAATCAGGGAGTCCGTCCTGAACCCTCGGGTTCCATTTTGTGCATGGCAGCCATTTTTTGGTTGCCCTCACATAGGCCGATGACTAAGGCCGAATGAGTCTTTTGGGCCACGTACACCTTTAGCTGATCACTGTGGGACCTGGGCAAGCTGACTCCACTGCCCGAAGCCAAACCTGTTCGGCCAGTTCCTTTCCCAGTGGCCGATCGAGATTAGGATCAAGGCACAGCATACCATAAACCCTTCATTGCACACAACTATGCCTAATCTTACACACACCTGTCTCTGTTTCTTGCTTTATGACCTGCTTTACGATGAGGAGGTGCCCGATTTTATTAGGGGTCCGTCCGATATCTGATGAAAAGTGTTGGGCCTTGCCGGGTAATTGATTGTGGGCTGGACAAACTGAAAATGGGCTTGTCATCATGAATCTGCTTTTTCTTTGTCGTAGAAATATGTGAATGGTCAACTGTAAAATAAGGAATGTTTGCCTAAAGCATAATATTTTGTACAAAAAGGGATGGCTGGCTTTGTAAGATTGAGCAGTCTCCTGAGAATATACACCGTGTTGTACTTCTAGGATACCTGTTACTGGCTGCAGCCAATAAATTCAATCTTTGACTTCACCAAGAAGACTCTGTGTTTCTGTAGTCTGAGACAGGAGAACTCGAAGTCTTTGGGTGTGTTCCCTGGCACCGCTGGGTTCTTAAAAACCCAGTACTTCACCGCACACGTCGCGGGGAACGCCACCTTTCTGGGGCAGTAATATGTAAAATGACCTTCCAGCTCTGGGTAGCTGTATTGTCTTGAGTTTTTTATTAATGTTGGAAGGGTGGGCTTGATAATACGTCCTTGTAAATTCCCATAGAAAGCTATGTTCTGGTGTTAACATGGGATTCTATGGGAAATAACAAGGTCGTATTATCAAGCTTATTATTGCCGCTTTAGCGGCAGTTTCCTGTCGATAAAAGCGGCGATAATGTATCGCCTTTTGTTGATAATATGCTCCTACATTTTTATGATAGTATGTAAAACTTTCCTTTTTTTGTGTAGCAGTTGTACTCTCTACGCATGCGCAGCCTCGTTTCGAAGCTCACGTTTTTTTCTTTTTTTTCAAGTTCAAGAAACAAACCTTTCTTTATTTCAGGTAATAACTTTGCCGCTTTGTTTTCCCGGGTCGTGTGTGTCACCCACTGGTGTACTTTTGTAATATATTAATAATCGTATTTTATCTACATTTATTTGGAACGTAGTGCCGAGGCACCAAACGTTGATGAGGAACTCCGTCCACCGCCATTTTAGTAGTTTTTCACCGTTGTTTTTATTATATCTGTTACTTTCATTTTATTGTCTTCCTGTATTCTTTGTGATCGACGAGATTTCGAGGCACAGACACCATGGTGTTTGTCCTTAAACTCTGATGTTATCAGACTTGGTCACACGTATGCCTAGAAACTAATTTGAAGGACGTAAGTCTCAGCCATTACACCAAGACATTATTAAGATTATCGCCATTTTTATCGGCAAGAAAACTGCTGATAAAGCGGCGATAAAGGGCTTGATAATAGGCCCTTGTGAATTCCCATAACAGCCCAAGTTAACACCAGAACCTGGGCTGCTATGGGAATTTCCAAGGCCCTATTATCAAGCCTATTGTCGTCGCTTTATCGGACTTTTTCCTGCCGATAAAAGTGGCGATAATGTATCGCCTTTTGTTGATAATATGCCACTTCGTTCCGTGCCCTGCATCACATTTTGCGATGCAGGGTGTGGTATGAAATTCATTTTATTAATTTAATTGTTTACTTACCTGCAATCATCCAGATTCTGTTGTTTATCACCCCCCACCCTGCTCCTCCCCCGCCCCACCTGCCTACCTCACCACAACTCCCTCCACAGTGTAGTCAGGTAGCAGGAGTTGTCTGAGGCTGAAGGGGTGAGTTTGAGGACAAGTACCTTCAGCTTGTGCCAATTTGGTTCCTGGCATTACAGCCGTCTTCGTCCCAGTCCCCGGAAGCTTGTTTCCTTTCCAGTAAAGAATTGGCTTGGTAGTTTGGTCTGCCCTGTTCCCATGATGCACTGGGCCAGGGACAGACTAATTTGCATGTAGCCAGGTTCTGAACTGGGATGGTGCAGTGAGCTAAAAAACGGTGATGGATCAAGCCCTGATCTTTTGACTGGGTAGGAGTGTTCTGCTTGATTCAGATACTCTGTCCATCACCACCCCCTTTTCTGAATCGTTTTGGCCACCACAAGTGTGGAAGGGTATGCTCAGACATGAGTCCCTTGCTCACTGCACCATCAGCATTCAAGCAAGCCGGGCCGAAGACGGCTGCAATGCCAGAAACCAGTCCCCGGAAGCTTGTTTCCTTTCCAGTAAAGAATTGGCTTGGTAGTTTGGTCTGCCCTGTTCCCATAATGCACTGGGCCAGGGACAGACTAATTTGCATGTAGCCAGGTTCTGAACTGGGATGGTGCAGTGAGCTAAAAAACGGTGATGGATCAAGCCCTGATCTTTCGACTGGGTAGGATTGTTCTGCTTGATTCAGATACTCTGTCCATCACCACCCCCTTTTCTGAAACATACCACCAAAAGCAACCTCCACGACAGAATGAAGGACGTCACCAACTACATAAGGAGAAGCTCTGTAAACACAAATTGGCACAAGCTGAAGGTACTTGTCCTCAAACTCAGCCCTTCAGCCTCAGACAACTCCTGCTACCTGACTACACTGTGAACAGTAGTAACACATACCAACCATGTCACAACATATGATTCAACCTCAAATCCTCCCTCTCCATGTGTAACCAAGTCTACACCGTCTCCTCATACTGCTATAACACCCCCGAACATTTACAAGTGGATCCTAACCAAATGAAGAAGAGTGACACCGGCCCTCATCAGCAGGAGACTACGTTGTGGTAAAACACTCTACACATGAATTCTAGCCAAACACCTACAACAACTACAACAAATCCAAAAGACCTCCACCTGAGTGATCATCAATGTCCCTGGCTGCATCCACATCACCCACCACCTGATACACCTACTCTGCCTCAATATCAATAAAAGGATCCCCTTCAAGCTCCTCAGTCTCACTTACAAAATACTCTACAACACCAGACTAATCTACCTTAACAGCACTAATCCTAAAGGGCACATTTTGATCTTAAAATGTTGTCTTTAAAAATATTAGATAAGAATTTGGCAACTCTTTGGGCAAACGTTGCTTAAAAACTATTTGTGTATCATTACACTGTATCCAACCTTTCAGACATTTTAAAAATAAACAATGTAATGTCCAGATGTGGTAGAAGGTCCATCATGAAAAATAATGGCAACAGCTATAAATGTTCTTCCTGATATTAAACATTGACCAGCTACAAAATTTGAAATTAAAGTTTTCAATTTTATTCCATCAGTTCTACAAAGTTGCAGCATTAAAATAACATACTGTCCATATCTTTGTATAAGTAATGTTGATGACATTTCTGATGTATATTGGCTACACTGCATGTTTCTAATTAGATTGTTAAAAGACACTGATTGACAGTCAGGTAAAGTCAAATATATGAATCTCTCAGTGTCTATGTCAGTGCTACATGTAAACAAACAATGTTGGCAGTCATGTTGCCATTTATAAGAAAGGCCAAAAAGGTTTTCAATATATATACCTTCATCTTTCAGTACACCAAGCATAAACATTAAAAATTCCTGACAATCTTGCTGAATATTCTGCGTAAATTGACTAGAACCAGAACATATGTCCAAAACATTTCGAATATCAGAAACACTTTGTATTTTACTTTCATCACTACTACATTTGTCATAAACAGAATTCAACAATGAACAGAATCTTTTGTCCCAATTTTCTACAATTTGCTGTTGGAAACTTTCAAGAAAAAAAATAACATTAACCACTACATTAGCATAGCAGTTGACACCAGAACTATTTTCAAACCGATAACCAACATTCTCTTCAACACTGTCCTTTTTCTTTTTGCTTGCAAGCACAACTTCATCTTGTTTTTTTTCTTTCTGTACAGTTTCACAACAGATATTCTCAAATCTTCTTTTTCTACCTACCACACACTTTTCAATCACTGGATATTGACCTAAATTGGGTGCATACTCTCTTTTAACCTATTATACTCTTTCACACAGTTTGCATCTGCAGAAACCTTTGTCTCATCAAAATCAACCAAGTACAATCCAGATAAAGTTCTGACTCGAGACAAAGCAACATATGCCATACCTTCTTTAAACACGGTACTTCCAATATTTACTAAAGCACAATCTACACTTAAACCTTGAGATTTATGAATGATCACCGCATATGCCAAACAAACAGGAAAAGTGTTTTCTGCAGACATACAAATCTTTTAGAAGCAAAAAACGAGCTGCACAATGACTAACTTGTTGTACTTCAGCATTTTCATCAAATTTGATTTTCAAAAATTCAATCCCACCTCTATTTACATAATTAACAAAATCAACAATTTTACCCATTGCTCCATTTACTAAACCTTTTTGCACATTCAAATCACGTCGCAAAATTACTCTACAATTTACACATGCATACAAATTCTTTTCTAAACCAGCAGTTTTACTTATCAATTTCTCTAAACAATCCAATATCCTCTTCAAGTTTTCACTCAAAATAATACTGATTCCTTCATGTTCTATTTTATCAATTGCTTCCAATTTTATAATTTCTTCATTTTCCAACTTTAACATTTCTTCATTGAATATAGAACATTCGCGCAGTGTTGGCCTTAAGCAGATTACAGATTTGTTTTCTGCAATTCTCATGTATATTTTCTCTGGGGCAATATTTGCATTTGGAATCAAATTGGAAAGTAATCGTGTCTGTAAAGTTTGTTTGGTCATGTTCGGGTAATTTTCCAATTCTTATAACTTGAAGAATTGTTCCATAATCAACATCATTTGCTTGTCCCATATTTGTAGTAAGTTCCTTATATTGAAAATATGACCAAATGTTTACATTGCCAATACTCCCCAAAGACTTTCTAGTATCTTCATGTACCAGTGTTTTAAACACTGGCTGTCCTTTTGCAGGAGTAAGTTGTAGAAGATCTTCAAAAACTATGACATGTTTTCCTCCGAATAATACGTCATACTCTGTTTTAAGAATTTGCTGCATTCTTAAATGCACAAAGGTAAGCATTAAGTTTGAGACCATGCTTACCTCATCAATAATGAGAAGCTTCATTTTCCTCAACACTCTTGAAACTTCACAAGAAGCTTCTCCAGATAGCTTGTGGTATTGTAATTTATGGTCATGCTCTACTGGTAGCATCAATAAATGATGTAAAGTAATTCCTTTAATATTGTGAGCTGCTACTCCAGTTGGAGCAGTGACAACACAAGACAAATGTGACTCAGTTCTTTTCTGTAGAAAACTTGTGATTACTTTAATTTAAAAAACTTTTTCCTGTTCCAGCTTGTCCACTCACATACATACGGATAGGTTCAAATGATGAGCAAGAGCACTCTTTCTTCTCATGAAGAAATCCATGGTCAATCTGTTCTCTCACTTGCTCATATATTTGTTTCTGCTCAAGATTTAGTTGTTCTCCCAACTTTCCTAAGTTTGTTAGATCTTCTTGACCTTGATACATTACTGTTTGCACCTCTTCCATAGCAGTTGCTGCTTCATTTAGAACAATTGGTTCTCCTAATAGGTCCTGACTCAATGGAGCAGAAGTTTCACAGTCTTGAGAACTGTCTCTAGCAATCTCAGCTGCAATTGTAGCTTCTTGCTCAATTTCATCATTCAACATTTTTACATAATTAGCACAAACATGACATTCTATGGTATCTTTAGTTGCATTGAAGGAATCTTCATAGCTTTCAAAATCTCCAAGTAATTGCAATTCTGAACGCCATGGTTTGAAAAGTTGCAAAAGAGCCAAATAGTAAAATTCCCTTTTGTCAGGTGTTTCGCAACTCAGTTTACGGTGATTAATCAAATGTCCTTTTGTTTGTTTCACCAGACATCCTTCAGTACCAATAACGGCATATATACCATTATGAATGTTTTCGGTAATATTCCGTTTAAAAATATAGTTTTGCAGCACTTCATAGAGACAAATGTTCTCAAGATGATGACTTCTATTTGGATAATATGTATCCAACATATTTGTTTTCACAATATCAGTACTTTCTGTCTCTTTTTCAGCTAAATATTCAATTTCTTGTACAGATTTAAGAACTTGGTTTCGTGTTGCAGCAAGACCTAGACTCACCCAAATGATTCTTCTAGATTTAGAGTACAGACTTGCAGATGATAAGCGATCCAGCATTCATACGCTCCAGTTTCTCAATGAGATAACATCTTCAAACTGTAACTGTATAATTTCTTACTTAGACTCTTCTCATGGGACATCTCTTAACACATTTCTTTCAATTCCGTCTTTTCTGACTTTGTTATGTACGATGTCACATATCGAGCAACAGCAATGGAATTGTCTGCAACATATTGAATCTCCATATTAGCATTCCACATAGACAAAATGACTGAGTTCTAGTCATTTATTTATTTTGACTCTTCATTTCTTCTTAAGTTGTAGGTATTTTTGGGAGACTTTCTTGTGATATTATGTCGCAAAGAAGACATAAAACTGTTCACTCTTCCTTTCGATATTACAGGTCGAGGAAATGCGAAATGGCATTTGCTGTAGAATTTGTCCTTAGATTTGTACTTTCGACGACAGTATTTCCCACAACGATGGCTTTGGAATCATAAGACTTGTTGTCTTAAGTTGTTATCTTGTGTACTTTTGGGTATATCACATGTAGCGTATTCTTCAATAAAAGACAACACAGTATCATCTGAGTCTGTTCCAAATTTGGGAGCATCTTTGATCCATAATAGCATATGTATGTGAGCACCTCTTGCTTGATACTTCTTTCTCCAAAAGAAATCCAGAACCTCTCCAAGAGGAGGATTTTTTTTATTGGTGATAAAATACATCATAGCTTGGAATCTATGATTGAAATACCTGCATACATTAACAGGATCCAAAGAGCACAATTCTCCAGGTGTCTTGTATTCGATATTTGGTATATTTGGATTTGTCTCTTGGAGAAATTGAAGTAAATCATCCCAAGCATATACAGCACAGCTTAGAGTAAGGAACCATGTAGGAGTTCCTAAGTTCCTTAGCATACATTTAAGTTCTCCGTGACGACGGTACCAGTACTCATTCGTACCACGCTAACATGCCATCAGATTAATCAGCTGAGTTTCCAAAACATTATCTTTCTGTTGTACTTTATCCATAAATTCCTTTGCCGAAACATTTTGCAGATGTACACCTGTTTTCAATATATGGTTTACTGCATAAGAAAGTCCAGGCAAATCACTCTCAAACAAAAGATGAAACAAATATGTAATACATTGTCGAAATCTTGCATCTTCTGCATATAATCTTGATGTCCGGTATTCAGATGCAGAAATCTGCACAAGTTGTTCATCATATCGTCCTCCTTTTCGTATAGGAAACAACTAAGGGAAACAACGAGCTTCCAAGCTTTTTTCCCATACACTAATGGGACTTCCCTTTTCTTCTTTCATTTGGAATAACTCTAAAGTATTCCCCATCACTTTTTTGGAATGAAGTGGATGAACACTGTAATGTTCGTAGATTATTTCATTTCTGGACACATCCACTTTTTCAATTTGTCCAGATGGCAAGTCAGTATCTTCTTGTACAGCTGTTTCTTCTTCTCCCACATACACATTTTTGTAATATTGAATATTTTTTACCAGATACAACGTTGCCTTTTTCAATTTCCTAACATCCACTAATTCTTGCCAGATTTTCTTACTCTTAGTAGGAATGCCATTAACAAGAATAATTAAAGGTTCATCCTCTACATTTTCTACACCAATGGTTTCAATATTTTTCTTTAAATCTAGAGGCAAATATTCAACTCTTCCCTTTAATCCTCTCTGTAAATCAGAAGGAGGCAATGTTCCTGTCTTAGGCTCCATACGAACAATAGCCTGAAATGGATGCACACATTGAATAAGAATAGACTCATAGGTATTTACATCCATCAGTTCCGAAGGAATATTTACCATCTCAAGATTATTATGCACAGCATTTTGTTCTCATCTAATTTGTTATAACAATATTTACAAACACGCTGATCAGAACCCAAATCAAAACATTTCTCTACCAACAAATAAGTTGCAAAATCCTTCCACTCATTATTATTTTCCTTTTCACTTTTTAAATACAAATCAACAGTCCTGGTCTGATTTTTATAATGAATTCGTCGACAACAGATACAAGAATAATTTGACCTTTCACCTGAAATCACCTTAAACTGTATAATTTCTTGCTCAAAATTTTCTACACTGCACTGTCCTACATTCTCTTCCACATTTTCTTTTATTAATCTCTCACTTTCTCCACTGTCTTCCTGAGGACCAAAGTAACTAATCTAAATATCATCACAAACATTTGTTACATCTGATACAGATCCTCGCAAAAGAGCACAGTTCAACTTTTTTAACATTAGTGCCTGACTTTTTGCGTAATACAATGTTCTGACTAATTTCCTCATCTGAGTACGATGAACTGCTAACATCCTGAAATGGTGGAAAACACTTCAACATACTTTTTTAGAAAGACAAGGCAGAGAATGACCTTGCAAAACAGTATTTTCTCTCACTCTGCAAGGGTCTAGTCCTTGTAACATCTTAATCTTTTGTTTAACACATTTCTTGGAATAATTACGTAAGAAATTGTGTAAAAAATGAATAGATTCGTGCCGCACACTGCAAATGCTACTACAATTCCAAGTGTACACTGGAGCTTTAGGACACCTCCCTAAAACTTCACCAGCTATCACTTCTTCTGCATTTCTAGGAACAATGTTCTCTTTCTCAATAGGACAACCATTTCTAACCTCATAAGCACGACCAGTAGTGTCAATTGCATGCAACAAATCATTACTCTGAAGATAACTTTCTTCATTAAAAAAGGCTCAGAACTTGAACTATGTTTCCATTCATCCAAAAAAACTCACAAAAATTATTTCTGTTAATTAGTCTTCTCCACCTACTTTTGCCCTTCATTAAATGGATTGGTTTATCTAGTGGTCTAATTCTATTGAATACTAAAATAAACAGTTTTATTTTCAATTCCAAAGCTTTCTCAACTACATTTTCTATAGCTTTCTTCTTCTTCTAATAACATTTTATACACAGTTTTGTCTGCACTTGATTTTCCATTATTCTTTTCTTTATTAGTAGTTTTTTCGTTGCTGATACACTAAAGACATTTTTCTGTTTCTGAACACTACTCTTTGGGGTGGATTCCGATTCAGGATAAAAAACCGCTGTACGATTCGTATTCGTAGCCGTCTCCGTACGAATGAAAATAATCTGTCCGAATTGTGTAGTATGATCCGAATTCCGAAAATACGTCCGAATATCAGTGAACCGTACAAACCACAATCGAAGACCCGTACAAAATGTTGTCGGAACTCCAACCGTACGATTTGTAAACATGCCTTACGAACTAACAAGTACGATCCAGACCAGGGACCAAGTACGCGATTTGTACGGGCAAACGTAGTCCCGCATGAAGCATGATTCGTACGGAAAACATCGCGTATGAGCGAGCCGCACCACCAAATACGACTCGCACACCCCTCAATCAAGCGTACACGCACCCCAGGCCCGAAAAACGACCGTAACTGCCAGCCGCACCAACAAATGCGACTCGCACACCCCTCAATCAAGCGTACACACACCCCTGGCCCGACAAACGACCCTAACTGCCAGCCGCACCAACAAATACGAATAGCAAAAATGTCCCGTATGAGCCAGCAACAGCAACAACAACGAACCGCACCCCCCACTAATAAAGTGCACACAAACCCCGAATCCAGCACAAGGAGGGTGCAAACGATTCGCACAACCCCACAAAACAAGTCTACTGCGTAGACACCATAGGAAAACAATGTCCTGGCCACATCCAAACAGGCAAACAGAGGGCCCAAGTCACAACCACCCCTTATAACACACCCACAAAAAATTCAAAATAAGCCATACCCGCAAATGGACCAATAAAAGGGCCCGCACATACAACCCATCATCCTTTGCAACATACCTATTTGCGCAAAGACACTGACAGCACACCAACAACTGCAGCCATACACCTTCACACATACACCCTATCTCATTCACAAACACCACCCCCTTCACAATCAGACCCACACACCCTCATCCATACACACCATCACCCCTCAATCACATACACCCCACACCATGACCACACCAAAGAATCCAAAGTTCACTAACCCGGAGATGGAGATCCTTACAGATAAAGTCATCAGAATTTTTCAACAGCTGTTTGGTGCATTGGTCAGACCAGAATAGCTGAAAAGACACGCCTGTGGGAGAGGATCATCGAGAAGGTCAATGCTGTTGCACCCATCAGGCGCAACAGGGCGGTTTGCCAGAACAGGTGGTACGATCTGCGGAGGATGGTCAAGCGCAAGATGGATGAGGACTACGCCAACGCTCATCACACTGGAGGTGGCCCTCCCCGCAGACCTTCACAATACCATCCCTGGGAGGAGAAAGTCATGGTCCTGCTACCACCGGAGGGAGTTCACGGAATCAAAGGAGCCGTGGAGCCTGGTGTGTATACAAACAACTCATGCAACATGAGACTAACAGCAGTACCTAACAGTATGGGGGTGTGTGGCCATGACTCCCAGCAGTGCCTAACAGTATGGGGTGGTGTGGGGGTGTGACCATCACTCCCAGCAGTGCCTAACAGTTTGGGGGGTGCGGCCATGACTCCCAGCAGTGCCGAACAGTATGGGGGGTGTGTGGGGTTGTGTGGCCATGACTCCCAGTGGTGTCTAACCGTATTGGGGGGTGTGGGGGTGTGTGGCCATTACTCCCAGCAGTGCCTAACAGTATGGGGGTGTGTGGCCATGACTCCCAGCAGTGCCAAACAGTATGGGGGGTGTGGGGGTGTGTGGCCATGATTCCCAGCAGTGCCTAACAGTATGGGGAGGGTGTGGGGGGGTGTGGCCATGACTCCCAGCAGTGCCTAACAGTAGGGGGGTGTAGGGGTGTGTGGCCATGACTCCCAGCAGTGCCTACCAGTATGGGGGTGTGGCTATGACTCCCAGCAGTGCTTAACAGTATGGGGGTGTGTGGCCATGACTCCCATCAGTGCCGAACAGTATGGGGGTGTGGGGGTGTGTGGCCATGACTCCCAGCAGTGCCTAACAGTATGGGGGTATGTGGCTATGACTCCCAGTAGTGCCGAACAGTATGGGGGGTGTGTGCAAGGGGAGTGGCAGAAGGCTGCAAGGGGGAGGGTGAGAGGGTGCAAGGTGTAGGGTAGGAGGCTGCACTCAACCCTTATGGCCCAGGTACACACCCATGCACCATGCTCAATGCACAGGGAGTGTGAAAGTACTGACAAGATATCTGACACTGGGCCCTGGTTTAGGCAGCACAAGGACCTCCTGTGACCAGTGAAAAACACTAACACCAGGACAAGGTCAGATATCCTGCACAGGAACTCACAACCACTATCATGGCAGCATGCTTCATGGGGGGACAGACACACCACGAGGGACGCCCACTTGCCAATCACACTCAAACTACTAGCATGGCCTGCCACACACACCTCTTACAGAAACTGAGCCCCTGGGGACAGACAATGGAGTGCACCACTGTCCCAATCGTCATGTAACACAACCTCAAAAATACTGATCTGATGACGTATCCAAACAAATAAAGCACAGTGCTGAATCACAAGTCCATTGTGCCTCTCACACAATGCTGTTGCCACAGCTTTGTGATGCTGTGGATGCACTCAAGTAGCACCATGGACCTGGGTTTTGACAAGGTAATGCATCTTTGAGAAGTGCCACATCCTAAAGCCCTGTGCCTGAAGTGGGTGTACTGGTCCTGGGGGGTTGGCAGTGGGTGGCCGTCACGGCACAGCAACACCTCTCAAAAGTTGCTGAATGAAATCAGCAAAATTCCACTCAGTCGCCATCATAAACATGCTGCATTAAAACCCTGTGCATACTTTAACCAGGCATAATTATTGACACTGCGTTGTGCAGATTGGGCCACACAGAGCACAGCTGGATCTGTGTGGTGCTGGCGACACAAGCCACAGCAATGGCTGTGACAGTCATCGTAAACAGTACCCAACATGTCAAGCACTCCTGAGCACATGTCAGTCTCAGCCCACAACATACCCATACACAAGTGAACAATTTCAACATTCCAAAGCAGATGGAACATTGCTAACGACAATGGATATTAAATGTGGATGTTGCATTATAGTGCATTAACGGTGTTTGTCTCTCACACCCACAGGGGAACGTGTGGAAACTACCCCCAACCAGGGGGGAGATGGATCCCAGTCCCAGGCTCAGCACGGCACTGACCCCACCGTCAGCGAGGCCTCTCAACACACTGTGGATGACCCCAACCAACCAGGCACCTCTGGATCCCAAACCCCTGCAGCAGCTGGAACAGATACATCTGTGCCAACCACCACACCCATTCCCGCCACATCCCAGCAGACAGCCCGGAGCCCTGCCCATAACCCACAACAGAGCCAGTCTGACAATGAGGGACATGGTTTGCCGGGCACCCATGAGGTGGCAGACGACACCTCCACTGCCAGCACTCATGGGTCCCGTCGACATGATGTGCCCACAAACGTAGGCCCGGCTCGTGTGGGCAGGGGTGGTGGGAGTGGCGCAAGGCGGAGGCGAGAACCTGACCAGCCAGCTGCAGGGCCCGGTATGGCAGAACTCAGAGACATCATGGATGTATACCGGCGGGACACCAGGGAGTTCAGCCTGGTAGTGGAGGCCCTCAACAAAATGACAAATCAGAAGGCCCAGCTACATGCCAGTCAAGAACGACACCAGGGACGGATGGAGGCAAGACTGGATGAGCTCATGACAGTGCATAGGGAAATTAACCAATCACTCTGTCTGATCACTGTCAACATGCAGCATCCTCCCTGTGTCACAAGGCCAGAAACATCTAGGCAAAGACCAACAACAGGCACAGGTAGGGAGGAGGAGGAGGAATTGTCAGACAGAGCATATAATGCATCGTCAAGGCCTGCACGTGAGGGTTCCCCAAGGAAGGTGGGTTGTCCACGGTCCAGACGTTGAGAGGCATTGGGCCATGCACAACTCCCAGGTCACCTGGTCTGGCATCTTGCCTTTGTGGGCAACAGCATCACCCTATTGACTTTCAGACTCTCCCACATGGACTTGCTGGTCGCAGTGTGCCCAATGATGCCAAGCACTGTGGCCTGGACTCATACTGTAAGGCATCACATCTCCCGCTGTGAACTTTGGATTCTCCCCTTGTTGTACAGCACCTACTCACGTTACACGCACAAGAGTCAAAAATAAATGTAACTAGCACAATATGCATTGATGTATTTGTATGCACCCAGATTCTAATTTGTGAGGTGAAATGTCTTCAAATGCCACAGTCTCCTGCAAACTCTAGCCATCCACACACTGGGATCTTAGTCCGGTTGTGAACACACATAGGTCACAAGATAGCCAAAACTACATACATGGATGGCAATACTCACCCGTGATGGTTACTAACTGCAGCAGATGGTGTTTGCTTGAAATACTGCAATGACAGACAGTCATAGAAGAGTGTATGAGGTGTCAAGAGCATGGCTAAGATGTAGGCGTCCATGGAGGGAGCACCAGGATCTTTTTAATGAGGTATGAGAACTAGCAGCCGCATGCTGTTGTACTGTGGATGTGACGATTGATGGCCTGGCCAAGGGTGGCAAGACGGCCTGTGGGCAATGGGGTGTTAGATGGTAGAAGTCCATATAAATTATTTTGCCTGGGTCTGTGGAGTGCCGACTGAGTGTGGCTGAGGAGTATGAAGGTGAACCTGCATTTGACTGTGGGACCATTGTAGGTATAGGTATCTCAGGCGGATGGTCATGTGGTAGTAGCAGGGGATGTTGAGGATGAGGTGTGTGCATGCACCCTGGTATTCCACAAGTACTCCGGAAGTCAGGTTCTTGTTCCTGTGTAGAGGTTGTTGCTGTAGTTGGGCTGGCTGGTGTTGTGGACGGCAACCAGGCTGAACACCACCTTGCCAACAGACATCACCATAGCCATACCAGAAGGCAATGACAACTCCCGCAAACACCGCACCTACAGAGTGGTAGGAGGAATTGCCATCATCCACATTAACACTCCCAGAGTTACTACCAAGACCAACGACACCCTCCCCACTGCCTAGCACATGCATTTACAGATCCACACCAACACCACCCTCAGAGGAACACTCATCTACAGACCACCTGGAGTCCAACCACTATTCATCAACTCCATCGCTCACCTCATCAGCACGCACGCCCTCGCCTACACGGAGTACATCCTCCTTAAAGAAATTTACTTCCACCGTCATAACAACAATGACGCGAACTCCACCGCCCTGATGGACAACCTTGCCAACCTCGGATTACAACAACTCGTGACAACGCACACCCACACCGCTAGACACACACAGGACCCCATCTTCTCAGAAACTCCACACGTCTCATCCAACAACACCACCTAACACCACTGGACAGACCACAGAAGCGTCCACTTCACCTTCAGGAAACCCACCACACTCCCGGCACACAGACCATGTCACGCCGCTGATGGTGCAAGGAGGAGGACTAACTGACAGCCACCCTTGCCCTGGGACCACAAGCCTACCCCACCTACCCTCACAACGCTGCCATCTGCCTCAAACAGTGGATCAACGACTGCGCAGACACCTTTGCCCCACTCAAGTCCTCCGCCACCTAACACAACAACAACATTGCCGCATGGTTCACCAAAGTCCCCAGACCTCCAAGTGCACCTGTCGGACGCTGCAGAGGAGCACGCACTGCAAACAATCACCAGAAAGCTACAACGCACACAAGAGTGCCACCCGCAGACACCGCCAACTCATCCGGACCGACAACAGGACATCCATCAAGGACCGGCTAGACAGCCCCGCACACAACAGCAAATAGCACATCAATATCGCTATTCAACTCCCAAAAGCCAAATACAGCACCAATGACATTCCACCATCACAAGACCTGTGTGACTCACTGGCCAACTTCTTTCACAGTAAGATCATCGACATCCACAACAGCTTCTACTCCACTAGCCCCACATTCACAACCAAGACCACCACCCCTACGACCAACACCCACTAAATTCACCAGATTGCCTGCTACAACGTCAGCAATGAAGACACCATCATGAGCAAGGACTACATTCACTCTGGATCCCCATCTGACCCATGGCATATCCACATTTCCAACCAAGCCAGATAAGCCATCTCACCCCTTCTCCGTAAAAGTATCCTACATCTCCTTCGAGACAACAACCTTCACTGGGAGCTTGGAGAATGTCGTGATCACCGCCTTACGGAATAAACCTAAGGTGGACCACAAATACCTCTCGAACGTCCTGCCCATCTCCCTGCTCCCCTTTCCAGAACAAGTCACGTAGAAGATTATCAACAGACAGCTGACCCGCTTCCTCAAAGACAACAACATCATAGAACCAACCCAGTCTGGATCCTACATCAATAAGAGCACGGACACCGCCCTCATTGCCGCCACCAACAACATCAGCATCCTCATGGACAAAGGAGAAACAGACGCCCACATCTATCGGGACCTATCAGCAGACTTCCACACGGTCTCCCACGGCACCCTAACAGTATGCATCCATGACGCAGGATTCAAAGAGAGTGGGCCCTGGTCTGGACCACATCCTTTGCCGCCGGAAGAACCCAGAGCATCTGCCTCCCGCAGTACTGTTCCAAGACCACTGACACCATCTGCAGCGTCCCACAGGTATCATCCCACAGCCCAATGGTCTTAAATATCCACATGGCACAACTCACCCATGTGGCACAACAACAGAGCTTTAACATCATCTCCTACGCCAATTACACCCAGCTGATATTATCCCTCACCAAAGACCCACACACTGGCAAAATCAACCTCCACAGAGGAATTAAGGCTGTTGCAAAATGGAGTAAGGACAGCAGGCTGATGCAGAATCCTGATAAATCAGAGGTACACATCCTCAGCCCCACCAGCTCAGTCTGTGATGACTCGGGTGGCCAACATTGCTAAGAACAGCACCATAACCCACCAAACACGCACACAACCTGGGGGGCATCCTGGACTCCTCACTCCCCATGAACAAGCAGGACAACACCATCTCTGCTTTCTGCTTCAACACCCTCTGAATGCCCCGCAGGATCTTATAATGGATAACCTCAAATACACAAAAAACAGTCACCCTGCCCCTCTCCACCAGCTGACCTGAGTAAGGGAACGCCATCTACGCAGCTACAACAACAAAACTCCTGAGCCTGCTGCAACGCATCTAGAACACCTCGGCACGTCTGATCCCCGTTTGCCACAACCCGGCCACATCACACGACACCCGAGAGGCCTGCACTGGCTCCCTTTCAACAACAGCATCAGCTTCAAACTCCACATCCGCGCACACAAAGCTCTACACCACGCAGGACCAGCATACCACAACCACAGACTCAGCTTCTACACACCCACCCGCAGCCTCGGCTCTACCAACCATGCTCTCGCCACTGTCCCTCACATCCGGAAAAACGCGGACAGTGACAGATCATTCTCCTACCTCGACTCAAAGACCTGAAACACCCTTCCTACAAGTCAACGACAGACCCAGGACCTGCTGCCCTTCACAATACTTCTCAAGCCCAGGGTGTTTTGATAAATAGCAGCCCCCCCAGCCCATTGAGACCGTCACGGGTAGGTAGTGCGTTTAACTAATGAATCGATTGATTGATAGATGGCTTAGCCAAATTTTGTGTGTAGGATAGGAGAGCTGTAGATGATAGTTACAATGAGGCTGGTCAGGATGCTGGTGTGAAACTGGCTGTGCAGATGTTTGACAATGCAGAGTGTCTCCATGGTGTTGGATGAGACTCTGAGGGTGTACCCCGTTAAGTCTGAACAATCATAATCCTGGATTGGGTGTGTGATCCCTGTGGGATTTTGACAATCCGTCTGTGATGGCTAGGCAGAAGTGGTGTTCTGAGGTTGCGTACTACCACGTTACAGCATTGGAGGCGATGTGTGGTGGTGTTGTGTCAACGAGGTAATACACTACAATGTGGTGCTGCTGGAAGTAGTGTGTGTGTGCAGTACGAGGCACATGACCTGGTTGTAGGTACACGCAGTGTTAAGCGTGGCTGCGTCGTGTTGTCAGTATGAGTTGCACACACAGCCTGAGAGGCTGTCATGGGTGTGTTTGTGGTAGCGTGTTACCAGGTGGATGATTGTCTGGTGTTCACTGTGTGGAGGTTGGCTGGGGCATGAGTCTGTTGTGTCACATGTGTCATTCAATCACAAGGAGCCCAAGGGGGAACAAAGGGAAAACGCCGCCCCCCCATTCAGACACTGTTCAACAACAAATAGGCCTAACCCACCTCACACCAAATTCCTTACGACCAATAGCAGAGTTACATGGCCAATTTATACTACTGCCTCAGATGTGTATCTTGACACTAATCCAAAGGGTCATGGTGTGTTTCACGTTTACATAAAAATTACACAAAGGTCAGATCCCACTCTAAAAATTGAAAATAAAGTGAGCAAAGAGAAAGTGCCTCACGGTAGCAACACCCGAGGGGGTTCCTGACAGACAATTACCAGTTTACCCACTTGTCATCATCAGCCACTCTCTCTTCGTGTGAGTAATGAACGAAAAGGAAAATACAAATAGTGATTCCCTAACTAATATAAATATGGTGCCCAAATAAACAACCACTGTGCCGCTCGCAGCGGTTTGCTGTTTGCTGTGACTAGGATCATAATCTTTTGCCGTTTTAAACCTGCCACCAACCTGTTGCTTCGACCAGGACATTTGGAAGTGTAGATGACATCGGGAGAGGCGCGGCGGGACTGCGAGATCCAGCAGCCCTAGCGCCGGACCATTGGGTGCAGCTGGGACTCTTCCCGCCCTTTCTTGCCTGCAGTATATAACTGCTCGCGGCACCCGCTTCACGGGAGCGCTCACAGCGGTTTGCTTTTTGCTGTGACTGGGATCATAATCTTTTGCCGTTTTAAACCTGCCACCAACCTGTTTCTTCGACCAGGACATTTGGAAGTGTAGCTGACATCGGGAGAGGCGCGGCGGGACAGCGAGATCCAGCAGCCCTAGCGCCGGACCATTGGGTGCAGCTGGGACTCTTCCCGCCCCTTTCTTTGCTTCCCTCATTCGGTCCCTATTTAGTAACACCCACTGCCCGCGTTACGTGGGACGCGCGCGGGCGCGCAACGAGCGAAGCCCGGGCCATGGGCTGGCCCGTTTGAGCCCGTTAGAGACCGGGTGAGACCAGACCGGGCCCTCCCACTTTCGCCTCCTTTGCTTACAACAGAGTAAATTGTATGTATGCCTGTGTGACATTATTTAATTATAGTTGAACTGTTGATATACATTACGCTAACCAATAATTATGTCTACTCGAGGTAGCAGGAGCAAAACTGCTGCAGAGGGAGCCAAATTAACAGGCACCTTAGACAACTTCATAATACGGGCAAATTCAGTAATCGGTCAGGGTATCAGCCTAATGGAACGCAGGGTGTCCTAAGATTTAGCATTTGCTAAAAGGTCATCTATGGGGCACCTTGCAGCGGCTCGCACCCCTGAACCGATAAAGGGAGAAGCTCTCTTAGAGGTTAATGCGGAGGTGCATAGTATGCCGCTTGGGGGAGATCAATCAAACTTGCTTTCCCTATCAGACTCATTGTTGAATTCAGATACAGACCTGGAAAAAACCCCATCACTTATTTTGGAGTGCTCACAAGAAGAAATAAGCACCAGCTTATCCAGGGAGAGGAGGGAGGGTGCAATTCCTGAAAAGAAAAGCATTAATTTCAACATGACTATCCCAGGGGCAAAAAAATCTAAAGTAGCTAAATCCAAAGGCACTGTTAAAACACACCCAATAAACAGGGGATGGGCCAAGAATGGCCTAGTAAGAAAGGGCATGAACGATTGACAATAGAAGCAGTAAATATGGTTTCGGACCCTAGTGGAGCCGAGGTTTTAACAAGCATAGATGTGGAAATTAAGGAGGATTCCGAGGGTCAACATTTAGCCAATATGGGGAAACTATTTAAAACCCTCCTCGCACCACTAGAAATTAGATTAGTAAACATTGAAAAACAGCTTAATGAATTGCATAATCTGACCAAGAACCCGGTGAACCCTGGGGCAAAAAAAATACCTAATATTAAACCCCCTAAGGCTGGTCAAGCAGGACTACCAACAAAAAAACTCTTAACACCAGCGAAAAAAGTAATCTCTAATCATGTAACTGCAACTGAGAGGAAAGTAGCTGATAGACTCCCTGGCCCGATTCAGCAACCTGGGAGGGAGGAGAATCCATCTATTACCCCCGTTGTTCACCCTAAAAAACATGGGGGAAGGGGGGCTACTGAGGGCAGATTTGCTGTGAACTTGCCCCCGGAGGCGAGTCCTTATGTAGTAGTCCTTACAGGGATTCCGGAACTGGAAGAGTTTGTCGAAGAACCAACTTGGTCTTTGAAAAATAAAGTTTCCCTTTGGCTGAACATAAATCGCCCCCTACCACCAAATATGTCAAGCAAGATTTTAATGGTACGTAGGGTGCCATGGGTAGGACATGAGAGGAAATCAATTAAAAGGGGACTGTGTGCTGGTTAATTTTGAGGACCGGCGCACGGTTGATTATATTTGCACATGGAACACACAAACTAGTGAAGAAGGGATAGAAACTAGACGGCTTTCATACTTCTATCCACTAACGAATTTTCAAGGCTTTGATTATGGAGGACATTGGGGGTAATGCGGGAAATGCAAGATACCAAGAGTGGGGAGGATATCCAAACAGGAACTTTTTACATATGGAAAACTGGAGGGGGATTCTCACCACCAATAATTTCAGCTGTCTTGAGATGGTGGACTGACTGGAAACGAGATCAGGGAGCACAGATGAATGCAGGAGGGGGCAAACTAATATAAATACACCTTTAAGTAGGGCCGCCCATCCCATAATCAATCCATCACTTGAGCAAAAGCCGGATAACGGGGTAGATAACTTCACTACCGATTGTCCTTCAGTAAAGGGGAAGGCACTCAATGATTGTACTGGAACTATCCTTGCCCATGAAGACCCGGGCAATAGGGCTCACTGTCCAACGGTCTTAAGTGATAGGTTGGGGGATTATGGACAACTTCCAGAACCTAAATCTCAGGATAACAATAGCCCCATGCAGGTGGAGGCAGAGGGAAATGTAACCCTCCTGTCTTGGAACATAGCGTGACTATCAAGCAAAGTTACCAACCCCACATTCCTGTCATTTGTAGATAATTTTAATGTCATTTGTTTACAGGAATGTTGGGAAAAAAAGGAGATACATATAAATGGCTATCGCACATTCTTCACAGCAGCGAAACAGACTAGTAGGGGAGGGAGTTCAGGTGGTCTTTTCATTTTTATATCAAATATGTTGAACGCGGCGGTAAAAACTCTAAGTACAGGGGGAGACTACTACCAGCTACTCCTACTTAAGGTTGGAGGAAAACAACAGGTCCTCCTGATTAACCTATATAACAACATCCCAAAGGATGACGCAGATAAGGTCCTTAAGGACCTAAATAGCATCCTCCATACTCAACAGGATTTGGGGCAACAAGAGATGTGTGTCATTTTGACTGGTGATTTTAACGGCCACCTATGCCCTCACAGTGAGCTTGGCACATGCGGGCTGATCAATCTTAAGGGAGATCCCTGTACCCACTTTGAGCACTCAAAGATTGGGAATATTTTTAATAACTTGATTTATGAATGGGATTTAGGATTCGCAAACGAGTTTTGTACCCATCAGGTGGCCTTTCAACCAACCTTTAATGGGCGGGGTCTCAGGTCAGTGATCGACTTCACACTAGTAACAACAAGTTACCATCACAGTGTTCTGAGTTTTAAAACGGAGGACAACGCAATGAGCGATCATTTTCCAATTTCTTCATCCTTTATCTTTGGGGTGGACAATCCCCAGAACATAGATGTGGCTGAAAATATTTACCGCCATTGGATTGCACTGTCTAGAGTTAACGGTTATTCCATAAAATGGAATAAGGTGGACCCAGTCACCTTTCTGCATACTTTAATATCAGGCAATTTAAACGATTTTATGACCTGTCTTGCGGAAGAGGTGAGTCCAGCACTGGTTGTACCCGCCTTTCAAAAAATAACAGGTCAAATCTGTAATCAATTAATACGCAGGTCAAGGGAAGGCGAGAGACTTAAGATTGAAGGCTGGTTTAACTGAGAGTGTAGCAAAGCGCACGCTTTTTTAATGTCAATTCTTAAAAAAATACCCAAAAACATTCCAGACATACGGTCAGCTAGAATAGGTTATAAAGCTGCAGTAAAGAAGAGAAAACTAGAACTAAAAGAGGATGCCTGGGAAGCTCTCCATAAGGCGTGTGTATTGAGAGACAATACCGCCTTCTGGAAGGCCGTAAATGCCCCCTTTTTTGTTGAAAGGAAAATGGATACAATCGAGATAGCCATAGAGGAGGCCGTATGGGTAAATCATTTTTCTGAACTATACAAGAAAGATGAAACAGTTAGCTCAGAATGTCTTGGCCACCAGACAACTGAGGAGCCTGATACCCAGGGGTTATTCCCTCTGGAAATAGAATTCTCCTTAGAGGAAGTAGAATTAGCTATTACAGAAAGCTCCTCAAATAAAGCTCCGGGACCAGACGGAGTACCGATAGACATTTACAAGGCCAATATCTCCCTTTGGGCACCCCTCCTGACAAATGTACTCAACAGCTGTAATAAAAATGGATTTCTATTGACTTGGCAGGAGGCGATTGTAGTGCCAATCTTTAAAAAGGGAGATCGAAGTGATCCTAAGTGTTACAGGCCAATATCACTACTAGACGGGCCAAGGAAGTAAATGCCCTTTCTAAATTCCAGTATATTTTTATGTCTGGCTTAGGCACTGTCGAACAAGGTCTTAATTTAGCCATGATCACGGGAAAGTATGTAGTGGGCAAAAAGGGAAATTTATTTATGACCTTCGTTGATTTGAGTTCAGCGTTCAACTGTCTGAGTTATGAAGTGATGTGGGACACTTTAAAAGATATCGGTATTGACCCTAATATCCTTAACTTCGTAAAAGAATTGTATAGAGGGGCAGGGGCCAAGGTGCGTTTTGGCAAAAACGGTGAATGCACAGCCAAATTTCAAATAATGAAAGGTGTACGACAGGGCTGCATTTTGGCACCCTTTTTATTTAATTTGTATATAAATAGTGTGGCAACTTTTTTAATTGACCAAGATCTGGACTACCCCTGCATTGAAGGTGTTGCGGTACCCATACTTTTGTACGCAGATGATGCGGTTATAATGGCAAGGACCCAAGTAAGCCTCCAGAAGGCGCTAACTAGTTTTTCAGAATACATGGGTGGGAGAGGTTTAAAGATTAACATTGGGAAAACCTTTACCATGTGCTGCTCATCTAAAAAGAATGTCCCTTGTAACATTTTCTTAAAACAGTCAAAGATAGGTGTTACGAATACCTTTTCATATTTAGGGATCATTTTTAATAAAAAAGGTATATGGTCTACAGCTGTAGCTTCAAGGAAATTGGCTTTTTGTCGGGCCATTGGAGCTGTAAAACAGTTTGCAAACAAACTGGGGGGAAGGCCGGTACGCATCTTGTTGGATATATATAAGGCTAAATGCGTGTCAACTGCCATATCTGGGGGGCTGCTGACTGCTCAGAAATTCAAACATGTGAAAATGGTTTTCTGAGATACCTGTTAGCCGTCCCAAAATCTACCTCAACTTATGTATGTCACAAGGAGCTTGCCTTGCTCCATATATCAGATCTGGTAAAGACTTCCCCAATTTTGTTGTGGCATAAAGTATTGTCATCCACTGAAACTGAGTTTAATTGGGCCATTATTCAGGACTGTGTTAAACACCACGGCGCAAAACATGTCCAGTGGTTATGATATGTAAAAGCTTTTCTAACAGACATAGGCCACCCTGAGCTCTACAATGACCCATCTACTTTATTCGCTATCTCTAGAAAAGCACTGAAGGAGGCCTGCTTTGAGTATCTGGAAGATAAACGCTGGCAGGCAGAGGGGAAGAAGGTGTCTTTTATCCAACACCAATATCTATTGCAGGGCCCGGGCATTCAGTTGTACTTATCACCTAAGTGGTCCAGCTATAGTAGAATGTTGTTAACACGATTGAGAACTGGTACTTTCTTTAGACTGGCCACTTTTCCAGACATAAATGACTGGGCAAAAAACTTAATACCATGCCCTTATGATGATTCCTCTTTACAATCACCCATACACTGTATCCTATTTTGTAAATTCTACTCACATAGTAGGAAAAGATACTTGTTACCCTTGCTAAAAGTATGGGGATTGAGACAATGTAGACCTGCCTTCCTTAGGATTCAGTTATTACAAGATGAAATGTCCATAACTACGGTCTCTATGTTTTTAAAAAGTATTATTAGATGCAGATCCTCAATGTGTTAAAAAAAATGTTCTTCATGAAATAGAACTTTATTGAACTGCATAGAGGATTGCTTTTTGATTGATCAATTCATTACTGAATTTTATTGTATATATATGTAATTTTATACGCTTTTATGATTTTTTAATGGCATCGAATAAATCTATCTTTTACTTGAAACAACCAATATGTTCCCTCATATCATTTAAGGTGAAACTAAAGTGTGTGTGCACCTGGAACCCCTATGATAGCCAAAGACAATTGACCACCACTATGAAAAAGGGGAGGTGAGTGTCTTGCAGTGTGCATGTTGCAGGTGCTGATGGACCTGCCTTTGTCATGGCGGTTGTGCAACAGTGGCACAGACAAGCTTCAATAATGGATGGATGGATGGATGGAGGAGTATCTCATAGGTGTGTGTGTGGCTGGATTGGGACACATGGTGTGGCTGGGGATGCTGCCGCCAGGAGAAGTGAACACATGACGGCAGAAGGGGCTATAGAACATGCTAAACAGGCACACAACCCAAGGATTCTTGCTAGGCAATAAGTGACATGTGTATGTGAGCCTGGAGTGGCTGGTTACCCATGGGTCACTGCCTGAAAATGTGTGAACATTCACCAAACATCACGGCCACAGGACGAGTCACCATAATGCCAAGCGGGGCACAGGACACACTGCGTCTGCAGCTGTAGTCTGCACGTTGCGTGTAGCAAGCAGCAGAACACATACACAACCATGTACATCATGCACAATATTGTCCATTAGCCATTACGAACAGCATGCTTGTTGTCACTGTACACATGGCCACATATGAACAATCATTGTAGACAATGCATTATAGAAAGCATGCAGACTGGAAAGATAACGGCGGTGACAGCAATGAGGCACAATGTACTGTGTGAAACACAGTTCCTACACAATAGGATGAAGTTAGTTGCAAGGCCATGCTGCATCAGTCAATTTACATGCCCAGCGGCATTGCTCTGACGACAATAACACTCATGCAATGATGTTACCTGTAATGCTGGTGATACACTCTCCACACAACTGCCAGGGACTGTCCGTACCTGTGATCATCAGAATGGTGTGATGCTGGAAGGGTTCCATCTCCCAATATCCCCTTGGTCTGACTACTAATGACAGACACATTAGGGCAATCAGGCGAGGGAAGGTGAGGATGGGAACTGCAGGGAGGGAGATCTGAAACAAAGCAAACCAAGCATAAGGATTCCATACTTTTTGTTACAGATTCACAGATTACCTTGGCACCTAGACTGTACCACTCACACCTGTGTAGTGTACCCACTGCCACTGTGTCCTATTAGTGATCACAGATCTTGCAATGAGACAAGATCAGATCCTTCAACACGGACACATGAGAGTATTGTGTTTCTATCTAGGAACCTAATTCGATATTTCTATTTTATGCCCTTGTACGGTTATAATAAATAATATCCTTATAAAGGCATAAGAATCATATCCATATTTAGTCGTAGCCCATGCAGTCCACATTAAGCAAGGCTACTTTCCCGGACTCCTAGAAAGCACAACAAGTTCTCTAAACAAACCAAACCTCCAGCAACCTGGGAAATCCCCATTGCTTTTGTTTTGATTTTGTCCTAGAACTCCTGTGAGCACTGTAAGAACGGCCAGTTCTTAGTGACATCATTATTGACGTGTTATGTCCAACCTTACGTCAAACCCGGCACCTTTCAGGTATAAATATACCAACGTTGCCTTAAGCAAACACACGGTGGTTTGGAGCAGAGCGGCTATCTACTTGCCCGAGAGCCCAGCTGATGCGAGAGCCCACGGATGCCGCCCCTCCCTTTTGACGCACTGAGAGAGACGCTGTCTTTTCTCCTGCCGAGAAATCCAGCTCTGGTGTTTCCAGATACCCTCGCGGGTTACTGAGATATCGAGTCCTGAGAGAGAGATACCAGACCTCCTGCTTTCTATTACCCAGGTACGGAGCTGACTTAACCCTTAAAGAGAATTCTTGAGTCAGATTCTTGGCAAAACCACCTTAACTTAAACTGCTACTTACTTACTCCTTCCCACGTATTAGGCTTAGGTCAGGTACACCGAGGTAGGCGTAGTTAGTCAATGTATATATGTATGTATATATTTTATCTATTTTAAAGTATCATATGGCTAAGAAACCATATCAATGCTTTTACAGTATTATTTCATAATACTCCTTTTACTGTACGCACTTTACTTTACTATGAGTTTTGCAATTGTTGCAATTCTATGGCAGGACCGGAGGCTCGGATTATGCTTTTCTTTCTCCGCCATTTATTAACAATACAAAATCACAGCAGCCCAAGAAAAGCTCTTATAGGAACAAAATTATCTTTTTCCACGAGAACTTGAGAAAAAAACACCAAGTATCATAAATTTAGCGTGAACGTCTCTGAAACAAACTACAAGTCCCAGTAATCCAACTTGTAAGGACCCGAGGATAGTCCCTTCACAGTGTCCATTATCCTTAGATAGGAAGTCCCCTCTCTGAGTCCTCACTCTTTCTTCGCTGCTCACGCAGCCAGTTAAGTGTTTATCTTTTCCTCCTGGGGTGATGTAGTGTTTCTGCCTCAGGTTGGGGGTTTTATTGTGTATATTTTGGGGTCTGTGGTGCGCTGTTTCAGCTTTTGCCTTTCAGAGCCCCGAGTGCGTCGCGGGAGCGGTTTTCCGCTTCTTTCGCGGCTTTTATTTCCATTTCGTTTGCGGCGTGTATTGGCCGCTAGAGGGCACTGCAGCGTCTCGTTGGTCTTCAGCGCGGTTTTCTCCTCAGAGGAGCCGCGCTGAGGAAACCAACGAACGCGGAGCCTTGCCCTCGTGTCCCCTCACATACGCCCGGTGCTGTCTGGGTCTGTAGCCCTTGCTTTAGTGATCTTGTATCACAATTGAACGCCCTTCTAAGGGTCGGTATTGCGGTTCTACCGCGTTTATTCCGGTTTTGCCGTTTTCAGCATCCCATAGCTCCTGGTGTGGTAGCGCGCTGTGGGGGCGCAGACCTGGTCCTTTGTGGTGGGTCAGCGCGCTGTGTGGAGTCTGGGTGCGCCCTAATTGCTGTCAGTCCCTGACGCCCAAAATCTGTGCAGTCCTTTGGTCTGTCTAAATTCCTGTTGACCTCCACTCCGTTGGGGCAGTGTTGTGGACCCATTGGGTGTCTCTAGTTCACGATAACTGTGGGGTTGCCTTCCAGGGTGGCTTTAGTCATGGAGGATGAATATTATGAGGAGTCTCATTCATACCTTAATGATGATGAGTTCTATCAAGCAGTTGATAGTTCCATTTACCGGTGTGTGACTGAGGTGGTTGGCCCTATGGAATGCCCTAGACCATCTTTAGAAGGCAAAGTGGCCATGCCGCCAGATCTTGATGCCAATATGGTGACCTTTTTGGCTAAGTTCATGAATGACCCGCGCAAGGGCATTGACCGCTCTTGGCGGTCTAGTCAAGACAAGTTGCTGGATGCAGTGGGTCCGATCACCAAAATCCTGGACATGGCGGAGGAGGCTAAGTTCTCGGGTGCAACTATTTCCCCTGAGGTGCTGTCTAATTGGGCACAGAGGGTGATTATTTTCTTGGGTAACACCAACTGCGCCCTATCAACAGAACGCCGAAGGTCCTTTTTTATTAAGCTTGACCTGAAGCTAGGGGACTTAGCTTCTTCGGAGGCAGGTGCTGTTGCCCAAGGGGGTCTCTTTGGGGAGCCCTTTATTAAGGAGTTGGGCAAGTTCGTCTCAACCTTTACCTCGCTGGATAAGGCACAATCCAGCATTAAGCGCATTTTCCAGCAGCGTTTTTCCTCCGGGGCTGGTCGCAGCAGGGGCCGTACGACCGGCCGTGGCGGGCAGAATGCCGGCAACAAAGGGCAAGGCTCCGGACGAGGGCAGTATAATACATCTGCCAACTATACCAACTTCTATCCCACAAGAGGACAGCGCTTTGGAGGTCGCGGCTACAGGAAAAATGCCGGAAACAATCCCGCTACCAGCGAGTGTGCTCCCTGCGGAACAAGTTTGCATTGGCGGCCTTTTAGCGGCCTTTTGGGGGGAATGGGCGCATCTTACTGCGGACGCGTGGGTGTTACAAACCGTCCGCGTATTCCATATCGAATTCTACGATCAGCCTTTTCAGGTGCGTGCCTCACCTCCGATGGTGTTCTCAGAGTCCGATGCGTTGTTGATAGACGAAGAGGTTGCGGAACTGCTTTGCAAAGGAGCCATTCGTCGTTCAACACGTCATCCCTCGGGGTTCATCAGCAACCTATTTCTTGTGGACAAGCCCGGCGGAGGCCGTCGTCCAGTTATCAATCTCAGGGAGTTCAACGGGTGGCTGGTGTATTGCAACTTCAAGATGGAAGGGATCCATCTTCTGCGCGATATCCTTCTTTCACGGGATTGGTTGGTGCGGTTGGATTTAAAGGACGCTTATCTGGTAGTCCCCATTCATCCCCCGCACCGCTGTTTCCTGCAGTTTGTCTGGAAAGGACAGGTGTTCGAGTTCGTGGCCCTTCCTTTCGGACTGTCTTCCGCGCCCTGGTGTTTCACGAAAGTGTTGCATCCGGTGGTGGAGTTTTTGCGCGGCCAAGGCATTCGACTCATCGTCTACTTGGACGACATTTTGCTTTTGGACCAATGCCCTCAGAAGTTGCGGGTGCAGTTGCAACTGGCAGTGTCTCTTCTGCAGAGGCTGGGGTTCATTATCAACGAGGCCAAGTCGGTTCTCGTTCCTTCTCAAAAGATAGAGTTCTTAGGTTTCATCATCGATTCTGTCGAGGCCAACCTCAGTCTGCCGGCTCGGAAATTGTCCAAGATCCGGCATGTGTTGCGACAGACGGTGGGGAGGTCCCATACGTCCTTGAGGCAGATCGCCAGAGTGGTTGGCCTTCTATCGTCGTCAATTCAGGCTATTTTTCCAGGGCCCCTTGATTACAGGGCCTTCCAGCGCCTCAAAGTCTTTCACTTGCGCTGAGGTTTGTCCTACGATCAGGTGGTTCCTCTCTCGGAAGAGGTGAAGGAGGAGATGACGTGGTGGCTGTCGCACATGGAGGCCTGGAATGGTCGGGCGATTTTTGGTTCAGTCCCAGATCTGGTTATCGAATCCGAAGCCAGCAGGACCGGTTGGGGTGCTTGCTGCGGAGATTTTTCCACAGGCGGCGCCTGGTCGCCGGAGGAGCAGAAGCTGCACATCAACTGTCTGGAACTTTTGGCGGGGTCCTTTGCCGTACGTTGCTGGACCAAGGATTCAGTGCAGTCGTGCGTCCTGCTGAAGATGGACAATGTCTCAGCCGTGCGTTATGTCAATCATCTGGGAGGTGTTAAATCAAAGGAGAGAGTGAGGACTAGGTAAGCTAGTCCGAATCCCCGGTATTATATATTATAATCAAAGAAGGACTAGCTATGTTTAGGGAAAAGAAGGAGACTCAATGAAGTACCTATGTCGGCAAACCAGTTGGTTTGTTCAAAAGGCCCTCACCCACCAACCTAGTTGGTGGCATGCTTCATCATCGGGCCCACCACAGTGACACCGAATGTGTCCCGGGTGTGCTTCAACGCCAGTTTACTGCGGAGCTGGTATGTTCGCTGAGTGTGCAGTGTAGTGAGTGAGAAGGTGAAAATTAAAAAGCCATACAGTGGGTCCCAGTACCCGAGGGTAATAAAAAATACTTTAATTTACTGGGCCCCTGTTGGTTATTTAAAAGGCAGACGGACGTATTGGAGTATGGATTATGACCTCCTGCGTCCTGTGTGGTCTACATGTTTCAGCCTGGCCTTTTTTAATTTAAAACAGGCTTACCTCAGGACCAAGTGAGTTATGTGATTAAGGTGCAATTTAAATAGATAAACTAAATTATAGTGGTTGTGTTGTTTTGGCTATGTGTAGCACTCTCTAAGGTGCTATATGGGTGAGAGGGGGATTCCCTCTCTCTTTGACAGGCTATTTGCTGTACAAAGCTTCCTTGGGTCACCTGGCAGAGAAAGAGACCGGAATTGCCGGTCTGGTTCCTCCTTGGACCTATCGTCCTTCTGCGGTGCCCGAAATGAGAAAAGTTGTCAAGAAATTCCATGGACTCAAAACTAGAACATTTCTCAAGGACTGCCCCGTTCTCAAGGACTGCCCCGTTCTCAAGGACTGCCCAGAAAATGAATCTAAACTCCCCCTGTTAGAGAAAACTCCGCAGCAGGAGTATAAATCCAAGTTGCGGTCTAGTAAGTCAGCCAGTTTAATTGTCTAGCTTTCTTTATATCAACATATATATAGTAAGACATTTCAATTACATTACATACAGTAGGCGTAACTAATGACAAGCGTAAGATAAGGAGACATGGGTGTGAAAAGAAGGCGTGCACAGGGCGTGCACTTAGACATGTGATGTGAAACGTCATAGAAGTGTCATGAATGGGCGGAAACATGGAGGGGGCTACCTGAGCAGCTGGAACCTTTAACCTAGTGGTGCGCGCAAACGGGCCATGACGTGTATCTGGGGAGAACTGGGGGCTATGACTTCTGTACTAAAAGAGGAGACTAAAGTCTGAGAGGTCAGGACGACATGTACCTATAGCATATCTGGTATCTGGTGTTTGGAGAACATGTTGATAGAATCTAAATGTCATCAGGGCAGAGGCTACTTGACACTAAGACTGGTGCATGCATCTATTCTACATGTATTGCGTGTGCTAGGAATATTCTATGAGTATTAATACAGTATTTCTCTTTCATGGAGAGAGAAAGACTAGACCATAGCTGGAGATGTTTATACGGTTCGTTAGCTTAGGAATGTGAAGAAGGAAAGCTGGACTGATAACTAGAAGCATAACATATTCTTGGCAGACAGGCAGGCAGAGCCAGGCCGGGCACCGCGCTGCGCGGCGGAAGTAAGTGAAAGGTCAGGGATGCAGGTGGGGGCTGCATCGCTCCTCGGAATGGGTTCAGGAGACTGGAGCTTGAATCTGGTGTCCGGGCCCTTTTGAGGCCTAGAAACGGGGACAATTCAATGAATTAACGTGCACACTGTAAAACGTGGCAACATAGGCCTAATACTCGTTGCTTTCACGAGAACTGGATACTTGGCATACTAGAGTTGGACACAACTATAATTGTGTCTTTAATCGATCATAGGGGGATATATGCATATCGATCATGCACGTATAACATAGGATGGGGAACACGTAGGCACATATGGCAAGGCAAAATTTACTTTTCCACATTCCCTCCTTGTGCCCTACGTTTCCATCAGGAAACATCAATATTCATGATACCATCTATCTGTTCATATAGCATCATTTGCTCGTCTCGAATTGTCTTGGAACGGGACTTAGGACTAGGAATACAAGAAGTAGCACACAAGCCGCAAATCGCAGGGCCACATTGTAAACAGAGGCAGCAACTGAATATGATCATTACTGCTATACCTAGGAATGACAATACTTTCCATCCCCAGGCAGATATGATATTCCAGAGCCAACCGGACCATGTCCAGGTGCCTGGATTCTGGTGTAACTGATGGGCAATTTTATGAAGTCTGGTTATAGCTGAATAAACAGACGGCGCGTTATTAGGAATGAAAATGCAGCAACTAGATCCGATGACTCTACAAGCTCCTCCTCTATCGGCCAGTATGACGTCAAGGACGAGACGATTTTGGAGCACGACAAATCTCATAGCAGATTGCTCTTCAGTTAAGTTACCTAGAGCGGAAGTAGTCTCATTCACTACTGCTTCAAGGGTTCTGGTTAACCTACGTATTAACTTACTATTCTGGACAGGGCCTATAAAGAAAAAGAATCCTTTATTGAAGTCTTGATACTGTTCTAGAGCAGTTTCAGTTTGATCGACAATTGGGGACTCAGTCTCCCTTCTATGTCTAACGTGTACTAGATGTGTGTTTCTGTGATAATCGGATGGGGCTAGGAAAACTGGTGGCAGTAGGAAGGCAATATAACATGTTCCATCCCAATCGAGGGGCAGACGAACATATGCGGTCTGACCACAAACAAAATAAGAATGACGTGAGGCTTTGAAACTAGATTTCCCACTGTCACTATACTCGACCACAGTAGTACAATCACTATGTCCTACATGTGCGGAACCATTCTTTCTGACACATAATTCGCCTTTAACTGGTAGAACTGAAATAGCAGGCAAATCTGGAGTAGTATCGGACTGAACATTCAGAACCATGAAATTCGAGGAATAATTACCTAGATCATATACTTCATTTTCTAGATCTAACCCTGTTCTATGGGAAAGACCTTGCTTGTCTGGGAAACATGTTCTATTCAGAAGGGATATATCAGTTAGGGATGACGTTAACGTGGACCATGCTCCACACGAACCATTATGTGAAAAAGGATAAGGAAAGAGTGGCAGAACTCCCTTCGGGGTCTGGAAAGGGGGAAGTCGACCACACACCCAACAATTAGTGGCATTGCTGGTCTGGTGTGAATAGTGCAGCATTCGGATAAAAGTATTATTACGCATAGCAAGACGATAGGATAACTCGTGAGGAGGCAGGTCACTAAATGTGTGCTCTACTGTAACATTAGAAAACATATGTACATGTGAAATAGGAAAGCATAAATGCAACGCATAACTTATGCATGTAACCATAAGACTCAGGAACAATAAAAAGAATAGAGTAACGATACATCTCTTAGAGTTTTGACTAACTCTCTCACTGTGTGGGTCTGTCTCATACATGTCAGGAACCTGTCTAACCGTTTCACCCGAGAGGGACTTAGACAATTAAACTGGCTGACTTACTAGACCGCAACTTGGATTTATACTCCTGCTGCGGAGTTTTCTCTAACAGGGGGAGTTTAGATTCATTTTCTGGGCAGTCCTTGAGAACGGGGCAGTCCTTGAGAACGGGGCAGTCCTTGAGAAATGTTCTAGTTTTGAGTCCATGGAATTTCTTGACGTGGCTCGCGTGTAGCCACCCTTTTCGGATTTCCACCTTCACCGCCGTCCGGGTGGTGAGTAGGACCAGACGGGGCTCCTTCCAGCGGGGCTGCAGCGGACCGGAACGATCTCGTGTGGTTTCATGTCGGTGTTGTCTGGAAATGCAGCGGCAACCTGTGAACGACAAGATTGTAGTGCAGACATCAAGGAAGCAAGGTAATCTGTCAGCATATTACTGTCAACATCGGTAATGATACGGGGTCTAGGTGTACCCCACATATTGGGGGGACGTCCAAACACTATCTCATACGGGGACAGACCTGAACGGGAATGAGCAACCATTCTCATATAGAAAAGGGCAACTGGCAGTGCTACTATCCAATCTACGCCTTTCTCTGCACATACTTTTGCGATGCGGATTTTCAGAGTCTGGTTATGTCTCTCTACGAGACCGGCTGCTTCAGGATGGCGTACACAATGGAACTTCCACTGGTACCCTAACAGAAGGGAAACTTGTTTCATGAGCTCGGACGAGAATGGCTGGCCGTTATCTGAATACACGACCCTAGGTAATCCATAGCGGGGAAAATACTCACGAACCAACTGCCTGGCAGTGGTCGCAGCTGTGTAATCTGGAACTGGATATGCTTCTGTCCATCTGGACAAAGCGCATACAACTACGAGGACATACTTGAAACCTCGACATCGCTCCATCTGAATATAATCCATCTGGAGGACTTCAAAAGGGTGGTCAGGAGGATGGAATCCACCTTGTTCCACCGGGACACCTTTTCCTGGATTGAACTGACAACAGATCATGCAGGTACGCACTTTCTGTTTGGCTGCTGCTCGTAAATGCTTGTTGAACCAGAGGTTCTGGATACTGTCTAACATGGCTTTTTAGTGTGCTGGACTATGTGCGGTGTTAATAATGACTTGAACCATAGAGTCGGGGAGAAACCATGTGGCTTTTCCCTTCGTCAACCATCCTTGATCTGTCTGGACCCCTCCTTGTTCAGACCATTTCTTGATTTCATCGGGAGTAGCATGTAACTGTATGTCTATGACATCTTGTGTAGGGTCCTTAACTATCATACAAGTAGTCTGTTCTGGAATGTGTGTCTGTGTCGTGTTAACTGGAATGTCTGGAGTCTGAGCTGTGAGCTTGGCTGTTCGATCTGCTAGATCGTTACCTTGGGAAATGATATCAGTGACTTTCGTATGTGCTTTGCACTTCATGATTGCGATAGCTGTCGGTAATTGTATTGCATCTAACAGAGCTTGAATGAGGGGGCCATGCTGAATCTTGGTTCCATGAGAAGTCATAAAACCTCTTTCTTGCCAGAGCACTCCAAAGTCGTGTACGACTCCGAATGCATAACGTGAATCTGTGTATATGTTAACTTTCAGGTTCTTGGCACGTATGCAGGCTTGGGTCAGAGCGACAAGCTCTGCTGCTTGAGCAGACAGGGTGTCTATACGATGTGTTTCTATAACTTCGGTTTCAGTAGTCACTGCATACGCGGCTACTAGTTCTCCTGTACTTGTTCTCATACATGAACCATCCACATAAAGTGTCAGGTCGGGATCAGGTAATGCAATGTCTGTCAAGTCTTGTCTTGGCTTTGTCATAGTGTTAACAACTTCCACACAGTCATGTGTGGCAGGATTTGAAGTAACTGACGGTAACAGTGTAGCTGGATTTAAAATGTTGCAGCGTCTGATTTCTATGTGTGGCTGGAACAGTGTCAGTTCATAACCTGTTAAACGGCAATTGTCAAGTGCTGAGTCTGTGTTCGGTTTAAAAGAACTTCCACGGAGTGTGGGACTTGTACTGTCAGGGAGTGTCCTAACACTACGGAATCACTTTGTCTGATAGCTAGAGCTGTGGCTGCAACTGACTTGAGGCACGCAGGCAACGCCTGGGCCACCGGATCTAATGTGCTAGAAAAATAAGCACAGGGCTTGTATTGTCCTGCTTGATCTTGTGTGAGAACAGATAATGCAGTACCATCACGTTCTGTAACAAAAAGTGTAAAAGGCTTACTGTAGTTCGGTGTTGCCAGAACAGGTGCATCACATAAAGCTTTCTTTAATTCATTGAAAACAAGTGTATGTTCTTGGGTCCAAGGGAGGACAGTCGATACGGCTGCCTCCTGTGTCGTTAACTGTATCAGTGGCTTGGCTAGATATGCGTACTGAGGAATCCATTGTCTGCAGTAAGAAGTGAGGCCGATAAAAGCTCGTACCTCCTTCTGTGGGTTGTGGAAGACGTGCTATTAACTGGATACGGTCAGGTGTCAACTGCCTACCCCTCTTGGACAGTAAGTGTCCCAAGTAGACCACTTGCTGGACACAGAATTGCAATTTGGAAGGGGACACCTTGTGCCCCATCTCGGCCAGAAAATACAAAACTGTAAGTGACGCACGCTCGCAGTCACGTTCAGAACGGGCTGTGATCAATAGATCATCGACATACTGGAGCAGGGCAGTGTCAGTTGGCATGTGAATATTGTCTAGTTGTCTTTTAAGTGCTTGACTGTAAATACTAGGACTTTCTGTGAAACCTTGAGGAGCTCGTGTGAATTTATAGCTTCTTCCATTTAAACGGAAACCGAAAAGGAACTGGCTGTCTGGATGAATAGGGACACTAAAGAATGCGTTCTTGAGATCGATAACTGTAAAGAATGTGGCTTCAGAATCAATGGCTGTCAAGAGTGAGGAAATATCAGGGACTACTGGGTACTGGGGTATGATACACTTATTAAGTTCTCGAAGGTCAATCACTAATCGATAAACTGGAGGTGCATTGGGATCAGTACGTTTCAGGACTGGAATGATAGGAGAATTACATACATTGGAGTCAGTTTCTACAACCACTCCTTGAGCAATAAGCTCGTCAATAATTTTGGATAAGGCTGCTACAGCCTCAGGTGGCAATTTGTACTGTCGGATTCGTGGTAATACAACACCTTTCTTCAGAGTAACACGATGGGGTGTGATATGCATACAACCTACATCAGTTGGACCTTGCGCCCATAAATGCTGCGGTACATTCAATAATCTTGGATCAAAATCACGTAATACATAATGACCTTTAAAATCACGGAGAAACAAACGGACCCCTTCTGGGGAGCAGCATATGACTGCTCCTAATTCTTTCAGTGTTTTAATGCCTAACAGATTTTCTGGGCAAGACTTCGTGACTAACAAATCTGTAGTTCGGGACAATGGACCAACTTCTAGAGTAACTGGTTTCGATATTTCATTAACAATAAGCTTTCCTGAAAATCCAAGGGAAACATTTCTAGAGCCTGAGAGTGGAGCCCCTGGAACCTCGTCATGACTGATGGTAGTCCTACTTGCCCCTGTATCAATCAGAAACTTTCTGTCTTTCCCTAATACTTGACTGTGTACATAGGGACCCTCTTGATCTACAGGAATCTCGATGAGAGGCAAGCCTACCTCCCTCTCTAGGCTGTTTCATGAGTATGGCTGATAATCTGGATACTCTGACTGTGCGTACTGGTACATCTGCTGTGTAACATGCTGTGTTGCAGCGATAGGCTGCGGTACTGTAACTGTCTGTTGTGCATTCTGTGGTGACTGGGAAGTCTGTGAAACTTGTTCTTGTCTAGGCGGACGTGGTCTTTCTTTAGTCTTACCAGTAGCTATGTTGTGTTTCAGAACTGCACATTCGTTTATAAAATGACCTGGCTGTTTACAGTAATTGCATGTCCCTTTAACGGGAACTGCAGGATGACTGGCTTGATTCGGACCCCTCTTCTGACTGTCTTGTGGAACAGATTGTGCAACTAGTACTTTCATTTTCGTGTCTTTCATACGTCTCCTTTCGTGTTCCTGCTCTTCCCTGATTCTGTTCTGGTGGTACTGTAACATCTGGAGCATCTGTGACGGAGTATTAGCTTGCCATGTACTTTCGACTTTCAGTACTCGATTTTTAACTTGTGGACTTGAATTCTCGACTAGTTTGGTAACAAAAAGATGAGGGTACGATTCACTACTTGTTTTCAGACCACTATTAATAATGAAACATTTCTCAAATCTAGAATAAAAATCACTAGTATCTTCGTCTTGTTTCTGTTTACAGGCTGAGATGGCATCCCAATCTTCCTTTTTCGTGGCTAGTAATCTTGGCAAAACTTGGATTAACAATTCGGGCAAAGCTTTAGCTTTATCCCCAAGACCGGTACCTGGAACTCGTGAATTATCTTCAGCTTCTAATGCTGTCCAATCTATCTTTTTCTCTCCCACCTCCCATTCTTTTTCTTTGAGTTTTTCATATATGCCCGCAGGCAACAGGACTTTTAACATTTTAATGATATCAGGATACGTGTATTCTCCCATACGGAGCATGTCCTTTAATTCACGGTGAAACCCTGCTGGATCTTTATCATGACAGGGAATTCATTTTTTCATTTCCAAAAGTTCTATTTTCGTGATAGGGGTGTAAACAAATACTCGTTCTAGACCACCACCCTCTTTCTTGACTGGATGCACTTCTCGTAACGGATTCTGTCTGTCTATGTAGAATGATTTACTTTCTGGGGGTGAGACGTGAACAAAATGCGGATTCAGAAACGTTCGGTATTTGTGGCGCTGTTCTAGAATGACACTAATTAAATCGGTACCTAGACCTTTCCATCTATATTGGAGTAACTCGTTCAATACATCATGTAGCGGACCTGGATCAGAATGTTGTTCCTCATATAATGTAATGAGGTGCTGAATCATATACATACCCACCAGACGTTGCTCGGCTGGGGGCAGTTTCAGAAACGTTTGTGCCACTATTTCGTCTGGAAACGTGGTAGAATCAGTAGTCCATCGGACTGCTGATTGGGCTAGTTCTTGTTCATGCATTGTACTAAGCTCGCTATACCCTATTCGTGATTTTAGAATGTGATCGGTAGCTTGGAATACTTGCTCAAGAGAACACTGTTCTGGTGCTGGAGGAGGAAAAGCTTTCTTGTAATCTAGGCGTGAATGTCGGTCGGAAAGTCTAGTTCTACCTACATACGCTATTCTGTCGGGATTCTCGTTGTCTACCTCTTCACTAGAAGAGTCATTCTCTTTCTCGGTTGCTCGTTTTTCTTCCTCTTTCTGGTGTATACGTATTATTTCTTTACGAATTTTCTTGTACATACTCTCTATACAACCTTGTGTCTTGTGTTTTCCATCGGCTATATTGTCACTCCACCTAGTCAGGACTTTCAGTTCTTCTTGATCTTTTTCTGGACAATCTTGCTCTCTTATTAAACAGTTAATCAGGAACTTTAAAATCATGAGCTGAGTCTCGACTTTTCTTTGAACCATAGCTTCGTGAATACTTCCTGGATCCACTCCTGTACGGATAAAACGATATATTCTGTCTAGATGTTCCTTCATATCGGGCAGGGTGGTCAAAAAGCTGGCCACCCGTCTTAGACGTACTGAATATAAGATCATGTGATCTTCGCCTGGAACTGGATCATATATACAATCAGTAAGAAGTCGCTTGAGATCTGTGTATGTCGCCACTTTTGGCGTGCGCTGTAACGCTAGCTCATGTAGCGTCAGACGTTTCGGTTGAGGCGGGGTACGAGGAGAACCTCCCCCCGCGGCTCCTAAACTATAATCGTCGGTGAATACTGTACGGGCTGGTAGAGTGACTGGCATAACGGGTGCATGTACTGTAGGCTGGGCCGGGGGTACTGTAACAGGTACTGTAACATTAACTGGACCCACGGGACCAGCGGCTGGAGGAACAGGGATTACATTATTAACAGGAGCAGGCGGAACAGGATTTGCATATGCTGGTACTGTGTCGTCCAAGTAGGACGAAAGAAAAATATCAGCTGCAGTCGGTTTATGACGTAGCTTAGTCGGGACCAATGGCGGCGGTAAATTACAGGGTGCTTCCGGGGTTGCTTTTGGCAAGCCCTCGGCAAGAAGAGGATACATGCCTTTAATAAGGGCATTTCTCTGTCTATCTGACTGTTCTATTCTAACTCGTTCACCTTCTTCGATTAATTCCCTTTCTTGGGCTTTCTCTGAGGATTCCCTACTTAATTCGGTTTTTCTGAATTCTTTTTCGGTTCTTTTATGAGATTCTTTGCGCCATAACTCGATGGCATCTTTCTGGGACTGTCTGGCTTTCTTTTTCCATAATGCTTCTTCTACTCGCATGATGCACTCGGCATCCCATGTACCTGATACGGGCCATCTATATTTCTCTTCTAGTTCCTTAGTATAATCCGCCCATAAGTCTAGATATATTATGGCATCTAAGCCATGCTTGTGATACATAAAATGTCCTGGACTGTCCCTAGGAGGGACAGGAACTGCTTCTTCGAGTAACCCTTTTCTGGTCTTTAACTGACGTAATTTCGAGAACAGAGGCATTTCGGTAGTACACTTGGAAAACAATACACAATAATCACAGTAATAGAATAGCGAACAAAACACTCATACCACGACATAAAAATACATTAATAACAGTTCGAACAGAAATACTACCTGATACACTGGAAACAGAACACATGAATTTCTCGAGAACGAAACTTACTAGAATTACTGGATGCACTGCTAAAACAGTACAGAACATACCGGTCCCATAAAGAGACACGTCGGACCCGTATCCACCTAGGTGAATACTTCGTAATGGATCTGTGTACCCAAACCCAACGGACCAGGATCAAACTAATGACCCTGTCTAGATACTTCCCCCGCGACGGTACTCACCGGGAAGCAGAAACTGGAAGGCCTCGGACTGGACTGGACTGTTACGACGTCGGATTACGAACTTCGGAAACTTCGGTTACAGGTGGGCCTCCGGATACCTCGGACCTTGTTCTCTCGGCTTGGGCTCTGGTCGGGACAAACCGCCTTCCACACCGCCTCGTCTGGATACCGGACCGCAGTTTCCGTCTCCTCCGTAGGCCTGAGGGAGACTTGAAGCAGAAATATCTGCACTTGCGCATAGGGTTCCGTCACGGCTGTAGAAGGGTCAGGGGGCCTGCGTTGGATCGCCGGCGCGTGGGGAAGAGGTAAGTCCCTATTCGGGCGCCATTTATGTGGTAAATAAATAATTAATTACCGGTACTATTTTTGAATACATTAAGAATAACAGATAGCTCAATAAATAAGAGGCAAGATCCGAGGAATCTGAGGTTATCAGGCTTTAATCAGGCATAAGGGAAGGGACAGGATCAGGACAGCCTGAAATAAAGTGACATCGAAGGCACGGGATGGCAGCTGCAGCTCTTTCATCATAATTCAACATATATATAGTAAGACATTTCAATTACATTACATACAGTAGGCGTAACTAATGACAAGCGTAAGATAAGGAGACATGGGTGTGAAAAGAAGGCGTGCACAGGGCGTGCACTTAGACATGTGATGTGAAACGTCATAGAAGTGTCATGAATGGGCGGAAACATGGAGGGGGCTACCTGAGCAGCTGGAACCTTTAACCTAGTGGTGCGCGCAAACGGGCCATGACGTGTATCTGGGGAGAACTGGGGGCTATGACTTCTAAGCATGGGCGGATCTAGCGGATCTCGCGTACGCGAAATTGCGGATTTACGGATTCGTAATCCGCGAAGATACGCGAACTCTAGCGGATTTGCGGAATTTCCCGTTTTTTGTGTTGGCGCGCGTTCGCGCCGATTTTGGGACAAGTTTGCAATTGCGAACTTACTTTTTGGCTCGCAACGGCCGCGACTATGTTGTTTCTACGTCTGGTTTATCATCACAGGTTCACAGCACCCTCTGTTTCACCACTGCCACCCTCTGGGACACCCATGCCACCCTCTGGTACATCCTCACTGCCACCCATTAGGTTTATTTATCACTGTAGATTATGGTGGTTGAAAAAAGCAAGCACACCTGCCCTTCTTCAACTGCCATCAATTAATTTGTGGGTCATTAATGTGTCAGTAATTTTGAAAGTTCCAGTCTGGCTGGCACCTGCTTCCTTCCTTATCTGTAATTTGCTTTTTGTTGCAGTGAAAAAAATTTTCACAGGACCTTTATGGTCTACTTGTAGCTATTCTATGAGCCTGCTGTTTGGGTCATAGCAGGGTCATAGAATAGTTGCAAACTCTGGAGGGGCCCCTCAGGAAGCACTACCTTGAATGTTACTAATGTTAAGTTTGAACTTTTGCACCTGCTCATTGCTTTCAGTTTAGCTAAAATCATTTTTTCTGCAATTTCGCGCGTTTTTTGGGGCGCGAATCCGTGCGAGATCGATTTCGGAAGCCGCGAATGCGTGCGAATACAAAATTGTTTTTTTTGCGACGTGTATGTTCGCGTGATCTTGCGCGTGTTCGCGAGGCGCTTCTAGCTATACGTTTGCCAAGTTACCCTATCGGTCGTACACGGGCGCGGCCATCTTGTATGCGTGACGTAATTCCGTTTCCGGCCGCTATGTGTAATCTCGCAAAGTGTGCTGCTCGCTAGTACAATTTCGCGCGTGCTCGCGAGGAAAATCTCGCGCGAACTTACCCACGCGGTCGTGAACGGGCGCGGCCATCTTGTTTCTCATTCATTGCTATGGTTCTGGGCATGCTTTCTCTATCCTCTCTCAATCTCTGCCATCCTTTGCTTGTTTGAAGTTTATTTGATCTAATTTTACTTATTATCTATCCCTCTATTTTTCTAGCTCTATATTTTTGTGTTTTCTGCTGCTTTTAGTTACTTTTAAACTACTTTTTTAAACTCTTTTCTTTTCTTCTTCACTATTCTATTTCTTGTTTATCATTTAACTGTATTTCTGCCCAGACCATGGTAAAGGGAGCCGGGAAGCACCCTGAGAAGGGGAAGGGTCCCGCACCCCGTGCCCGGCTCCCGTGCGGGCGTTTGAGGGGGGAGCAAGTGGTCCCGCGGGAGATCTTCAGCGCGGAGGAAGTGGCGGCACTCATCTTCCACGTCCAGCGCCGCCTCCCCAAGACGATCCTGGGAGGCGGCAAGATCGCAACTGGCTATGGCATCCGGGAGCTTCGCAAGCGGTGGGGTCCGGCGCACATATAACCAGGCCACACACCGCTGGACCGATGTCATGGACCGGGAACGGGACTTGCTGGACGCGCTCGGCGTAGAGGTCCCCGGGCTTGGTGAGTAGTAGTAGCTATTCATTTACTACTCTGTTTTATCCGGCTCTGTTATTTGCAAATGTTTGTTCTTTACCAAGAGCAATAATGCTGCCGATTACATTGAGGTAAATTATATTTCAAAATCTTCTATGCATTTCAGGTGCACTGCTCTCCTTCTCAGTAGCCTTGCTTGCTACTATGCTTCTTTGTTTTGTATGTTGTGTTCAGAAGCATTTCATTGGCCTGAGAAATTATGTATGAGTGTAGTGTAAAGATAAGAACTGCGTAATGCTAGACACTAAGGGTCATATTTTCAATTACCGGCGCATCCCTGCAAAGTAGCAGGGATGCGGCAGTAATTGTGTGCCATGCCACCACCACCCATTGGCCCAAAACGTCACAGAAGCCTTACGCATCTGTGCCGTAAAGGCAGCGCATTGCTGGAGTTGCGTGCCAACGATGGCGCAGCTCCAGCAATGCTCTGGGGTACCCTATCTCCCCAATGCTGCATCAAGCCGTACGTCGGCTTCAAGCACGCAGGGTTTGAGTCATGCATCATTGTCCTAAAAGTGACTGATTGACATCTTGTAGATTTCCCTCAGCCACTTTTAGGATTCGTTCCTGCGCAGGTACGCCCTCCCTTGCGCCGGAACGCCCCCTGATGGCGCAGGGCTTTACAACGTGATGCATCGCCCATATGCCCATATGTGTTTTTTTTTAATATATACGCCGCACCAACACCATGGCGAGTCTTTTGTTCTGCCGCTGCGTCACAAAAGGCACGCAACAATGGAGGAAAATGAGCCGCAAGGGACTTCTAAATCAGCCCCAATAGACTGAAGTCCAGTCCTTCCTTTAGACACATGGCTATAAGAAGAAATAGTGGCGGTGGTGGGTGGATTGATAGTTTGAGTATTCACTGATCTGCAAGCAGGATGGACTTTGTCTGTCACTTCGCGTGCTGCGGACTGCTGCCTGCAGTGCCAGGCCTAGGCAAACCTCTTTAGTAGTCTGTTTATTGAGTTACATAGGAACTTTCTAAGTCAACGTTCCGCAAATCAGGCAATACGAATAACGTAGTATACCACATGAGATAGATCCCGTGGAATAGTTGTCTATCTATTTGCTATTTCTCCAAAATATTTTGTTATTGTTCTTTTGAAATGTTTGATTTGGTTGAAAAATCTCATCCATGTTTTCTGGTTTTTCTTTCTTTCATGTTGTACATCAGCTCCCCCCAAGGGCAAGAGGACACAGGAGGAGGGTGCTGAGGATGCAGGCCAGGATCGGGCAGGCGAGGGCTCCTTTGCTGGCCCCAGTAAGTTTACATTTTAATAAAGAGTACCTATTTTTTCCTAGCGTTCCTCATTCGATTTTTTCTAAATCGTCTTTGATCTTCTTGTAGACTGGATATAAATTCTTATCCTGCCTCGAATATGACTCCCTGTGGTATTACTAGACTATTCTTATTAGTCTGTCTGTGTAGCTAACTATGATTGGATATTTGGCAATTCCATTGGACTCCCATTCTATTCAGCAATAGCTCTATGCACTGTCTCCTTACTGACTAGATAGTGTGGCAGAGTCATTCAGCTCCCGAAGTCACCGATTATTGATCCCCAATGATCTCTAGATTATCGTACGCAGGACAAGAGAGTACGGAGTCACAGCACAGTCAAGAAGTGTCAGAGGCACTCATGCTTGCAAAAATTCCAAAACCTTTAGCTCATCCACTCTAGTCTGGAGGAACAAAAACCACAGAGTCTATTTAAGTTTAAAAGCTTTATTAAAAGTAAACACATTTATTAAAATCTACTTTGTCATAAAACTATTTAACTGAAAACGGAAAAGTGGTTAGTGCTGACGATTAATTGGACACATTTCTTGTGGTCGAGCCGAGCTCTCACCTGGTTTGAACTTGATCCTGGTCGTGTTCTTAGGAGTCAAGCTTCTGTCTGTTAGGAGAAAAAGTGGTGCGTGTTAAAAATCAAAAGCAAGCATTCATCAGTTGTGCATAAAAGTGCAGCAAGACAACAGCCTTCCCTGGAAAATGGGACATTTTTACTTTGGAGTAGACAGTCACAAATTATTACATTGTATTCAGTTTTTTTAACATTTCTCCTAGACCAAATATTATATAGTAGTGAGTGGTGTATTCTAACATTCTTAAATGTACTTTGTAGGTGTAACATCTGGTGACGGGGCCAGCGCGGAGGTGGCTGTGTTGGGCGAGGACTCGGCGGACTCTGGGGAGGAGGCGGTGCAAGAGCCGGCGGACGGTCCTGTGGGGGTTCAAACGGTGGTGGCGGAAACAGGTAAGCTATATATTCCTTACTTATTGAGATTGAAGACTGCATAGTGTGCTTTCTGCACGGGTGTATTACAAATCAACCAGGTAGTAGCCTCCTCGAAATGTACTTCGACTTAGCTGTGAAGTTTTTGGTGAGAAGAATCCCAATAAGTTCTTAGACGAACGTGATGGATGGGATGAACGAAAAGCCAAAGAAGGGTGTAAGTAAGTGGGACGCGAACTTGTATGATGGCTGGCAAAGAAGAACGATATGTGTTTGCTTGGCCCCCGAGGTGGCTGGGAAGGAAAGAATATGGTATGGTGCATGGCTGGGTCAATGATGAAGCAAGGATGGGTGGAAGGACAGCAGCCTGGGTGGGTGAAACAGAAACTGTATGTGTGCGTATACTTTGACTGAATGGATGCCTGGAGCATGGTATTCTCTGACTCTTAGATAGCACATGTGTATCTAGAGAGAGTAGATGGTCGCCAGATGAAGTAAGTGTTACCTTGAAGAGCATGTACCACCGCACCCGCACGTCCGTTCCAGTGCAGGGAAGGCAAGGAAAAGAAATGTGTCCAATACTACCATGAATAGTAGCAGTACTTTGTATTGCGTCTGCAATCACAGCATATATCTGGTTATTACGGTGGACACTCCGTACCTCTCTTAATAACTTTAGTTTACTTGTAGTACGTCATTCATGTGTGGGTGTATCACTGTTCACTCAATATTAAGCAAAGCACCTAAAGTCATCCCATATGTCATCAAATACGTCCCATGTGAAGTGATAGATAATCAAATTAGTTAGCTTCTTCATTTTCCTTTTCTAGTACTCATTTGCACTGTAGGGTGAAAGGTAAATTAATTAAGCAGTAGCCCTTGTAACAGAGTATTCTCAGTGCCACCCGTAATAGAAAAGTAATAGCTTCACCACCTGCATGTACTGGACCGGTACAGTAACGCAAGTCTGTCTCACTCATCATGGTGTGCAACTTTTTTTCTCGGGTGCAAGTTCACTGTGCTGTCCATGTCATTCTGCCGGCTTGCATAAGATAACGTACCAATTTCCCTAAACAAGAGAGAAGAAGAAGAATAAGACTGGTGTACTGTCATAGTCGACTGTAATGGAAGTCCATAGTGGTCGTAGAATTTGTTCTTTAAACTACCACTAATGTTAGAGGAAGGATGCAGAAGTGGGAGGTTACATAGATACTGTCCTCAATAGTTATGTACTGTGCTTTCAATTTGCTACTTGTACTGTGACCCAACTTTCGGCTCAATCACTTTGTGTTATTAATGCTTAGGAGCATTGGTTACAGACTATGTCTTTCTTTCTTCATATAGTTGCTCCTTCCAAATCAACAACACGGAGGGAGCAGGCTAGAATGGCCCGGCAACGGAGGCTGGAGGCCACTGTCGCCGAATATCGGCGGCTGGTGGCCCTGGAGGAGGAGGAGGACACGCAGTCGAGCGGGGCAACAACAACATCCTCGACTGTGACCACTGCATCCTCCTCCGTGACTAAGCCAGCGGGATCGAGCCGGGCTAACAAAGACAACCGCCACCGCCAAGCAACAGAAATACCAGCTGCCCCCCACAGGAGCTGCAAGGAACGCCAACGCCGCCTACGAGTCCGAATGTCCAACCTGGAGCAGGAGGTCCTGAAGTATAAGAACTTGGTTAAGGGCCTCCGCTTCGAGCTTGCCACCCTCCGCAAGGAGTATGATGCCCATGGCGCAAAATGCACCAGCACCAGCACCCTCCAGTAGTGGAGTGTCCCTTGCCCTTTTTTTATAGACTTTTGGGGGGTGGGATTTGGGAGTTGGGATCGTTTTGGGATGTTTCAAAGACAATCGTTGGGGTTAGGGTGGGTGAGGGAGATTATTTTGTTAGGGCTACATAAATATATTTTTAAACTTTATCTGACCATACCTGTTTTTTACTGCTTTTCAGTCTGGTGGGTGGGGGGCGGGGGTGTAACAGTAACTTTGTTTTCCTGAACAGTCGTAGGACTTTAGTAGTACAACCGTCAATCTCTTGTCTACTCCGAAATAATACTCCATTATACTACCTCCCACCAAACGCTTATCTTACCTGTAATTTGTGTTAGAAATTAGGGCTAGGCCCAGGGCTGGCTCCACGTGAAATGGGGATTAACGTTGTCAATCCTGGGCGGGTGACATTTCCTCATTGCGGTGGTACTAGTGGTGTGACACAGTGGCAGTTGCATGCCTATGGAAAAAAAGAAAACGAAACCTTGTTTGTCCTTACTGTAGCATTACAACGGTTACGGTACGATCGAGAATATAGCAGGTGACAGACAGAACAGTGCCATAATGTAGCCTAACAAATGGTAAAGTATTTGCTTGCAAGTATAACTAGTACTTGCGTTGAATTTATTTGACATTGGCTACTACTACTAGAAGATATAGTACTGAAGCTGAGTAAGTCTAGAAGATATCCTCGTATTCCTTCACCAGCCTGTTGCTATGACCTTATCCTCCCCAGCAAGTGTGTGGAATTATTGATGTCATTTTAGTCAGACATCAAGCAAAACAACACAGCCCGGGGGAAGAGGGTTAGGGTTTGTAAAATGGATGGGAATGGGGGTTTCTTTTTGGGTAGGTTTTGTTGAGAGAAGAAAAGAAAAGCAGAGCATGGACAAACAATAATTGAAGATAAAGACAATCTTTGGTTACAAAGTAAAGCTAAGCACATGCAGTCACACTCATAGAATAAAACAATGGATACTGTATCTGTATTGCGTATGTTGTTGGAGTTGTCCTTGAATTTGGTAAGTAAGTTGCATGCAGCAAACAATTTCTCTTATTGGCGGCACTCCTCCATTCCAGCTGACGCTTCGTCCATCAATGTTGGTGACCACTGACAGAAGACACCCTGTCCACTGCCTGCCTGGCGGATGTTGACTGAAACCCGGCCTGTAATTATTGAACGGAAAACAGGAAGTGCTATTACAATACCACTGATAAATAAATAAAAGGTATGTACGCTGTGTGGTTCAAAATGTGACACTTTGATTTCCCTAATAGACAGTACAATATTTTTGAAATTGCGTGCTCTGTCTGAGTCACCTTTTTAAGGATAAATAAGTATGGCCAAAATATTATAGCGGATCTTTCCCCTCAAGGTAGGTGTACTGTAAACTGTGTTTTAGAACAAAATTTGACCTTCCCAGCAATGCTCCCACCAAGACCCTTACTAAAGCCAGTCGCAAAAATGTAGAAGAACCCCAATCAGATCTCCAAAAACGATGCCTAGCAGAAAAATGGTTACAAAACGTACTTTGAAAGTAACAGTAGGCCCAAATACAGACCGTGGATTGTATTCAAACCACTTGCAAGCAAGCAAAAGTATCCATAGCCAGCATCGCTCCAACAGTGCTCTACAACACCAGAACTGCGTTGCAATAGAACCCCCCGAAACACATGCAATCCTGCTGCTAGGGCTAACCCTAACGAACCCTAACTTACAAAAAGTGCCAAAACTGGTGTTTCCTTCAGGATTTTGTCCAAAACACTTCTATCCGGTATTAGACCTTCCCAGGAATGCCCCAGGCAAGACCCGCCAACCCACCCGGAAAAAACCACCCGACAACACCCCCAAACAGCGAAAAAGCTAAATCTCATACTTACAATATCTCTCGGCCTTCGGTCCAAACGCGGCGCTGTGCAGCTAGGTCATCATCATCATCAATCATCATAACTCCTGTTTTCCACCAGGGATTTCCTGAAAAGCAAATGCAATCAAGATTAGATTGTCGCAGCAGTGCTTCGACAGAGACCCCGGCCGCAACCCACCCACGAACAGCAGGAAGCCCCCCAAAACGCTACATTGAGCAAGATGACAGAAGAAATAGCAAAAAAAAGGCTGTTCCTTCAGGATGTTGTCCAAAACACTTCTATCCGGTATTAGACCTTCCCAGGAATGCCCCAGGCAAGACCCGCCAACCCACCCGGAAAAAACCACCCGACAACACCCCCAAACAGCGAAAAAGCTCAATCTCATACTTACAATATCTCTCGGCCTTCGGTCCAAACGCGGCGCTGTGCAGCTAGGTCATCATCATCATCAATCATCATAACTCCTGTTTTCCACCACGGATTTCCTGAAAAGCAAATGCAATCAAGATTAGACTGTCGCAGCAGTGCTCCCAGACACCAAAAATTACCCACAAACACCCAGAACCCCGCCAAAGAGCACCTCAAAGGCAAGCAAGTCAGCAAAAACGGCAAGAAATTTCCACCTCATATTTGGTCCAAAACACTTTTGTCCATTATTAGAGCTTCACAGCAATGGGCCCAAATCCGTCAACTCACCCGCAAAGAAGTACAACACCCCCACAAGTGCTGAGTCTTTCTTCATTGGGCGTAATCCAGCACTCTGCTTTGAGGGAAATCGCATTCTGGAGGAGGAGGATAGAGGAGCATGTTCTTCAGAACTTGTGAACCTGAGGAATGTAGACTGCGGCACCTTCAAATCAATAAGCAAACAAGTGAAGACAGTTCTGATGATGGTCTTGTTTTTGGGATTAGGTGATTAAAGTTTGAATTAAATTAACTGAGCAAAACAAAGAAAGAGAGACACAAAGCACACAGGAATAAAAGTGAATAAGGACGAAAAAGAAAGTTCTTGATTGATTGTCTCATTTTCAGGGCTCGGTGTCAGGGAATAAGAACAAGATTTCGTCATCATACTCTGCGAATTCAGGCTGGATGAGGTCAGTGCCACCGAACAGAGAACAAATCCCCTCATCTACGTTGCCGTCCTCCTCGTCTTCATGTGGCGTGCTTTCTCGTACTTTGTAATCTGGTGGTATGAGGTGCTGATTCATCTTGATCATTGTCAAGCGCTCCACATTTTTGGGCGAGAGGCGGCTCCGTTTGGGAGTTACAATGCCACCAGCAGCACTGAAAACACGTTCAGAAGACACACTTGCGAGTGGGCAAGACAAATAGTTTATAGCCAGGTTGGAGAGCTGTGGCCACAATTGTTTTTTGCCATGCCAATACTGCAATGGCTCATCATTAAGAAAGACCTCTGTTGAGTCATTCAGATAGTCCTGCACCATCGACTCAAGGTCATCAGCGATTCCTCCACTTTGCTTACTTTTTGCTGTGCCTGTGACTTTTTTTCGAGAACCATACCCAAGCAAACTTAGCCAATCCTCTACAGCAGCCACTGTTTTTGTTGTGTGTGGTGCAGATGATCCAGTTGCCGGTGTCTTTAACGGCTGAGAGGTCACTTCAGCCACAGGTGCAGAAGTGGATTCTTGTGACTGGGGATGGCCTGCTGATGCTGATGCTGATGTACTGGCTTCTCCTTCAATAACCTGCCGTTCTTTTTCAAACCTCTTGGCTGACCAGGCTAACCAATGTTTGTACTTTTGAACATCTGCATCAGCAAAAGGAAAGAATGCTTCGTCTTCCAGCGCCTTTTTGTAGCGTGGATCCAGAATAGTAGCACAAATGTAATGCTGTTCTGAGTTGATCATTTTAAGACGTTCATCACCACGTAGGCGCTCTAATAATTTCTCAGACAAAATAAAATGGTCTTTTTTTTTTTCATCTTTTTCAAACTCAGAAGACACCGCCATCAGTTGGTGCTCCAGCATGCACAACAATGGGATAGCTTTTCCCAAATTACAGTCCTCCTGGCTGACTGCACGCGTGAAGAACTCAAAAGGACGAAGCATGTCTGTCAGGCTTTTAACTATGTCCCATTGCGCCGCACCCATCCGCATGTCCTCCTTCTGAGATGTAGCCTCTGTGAAGAAATAGTGATCGAGTACCGTATACTGCTCATACAGACGCTCAAGCATGTAGAAGGTTGAGTTCCAACGTGTTGCCACCTCCTGGATGAGTGCTTTCACTGGCATTCCACGTTGAAGTAGCAGTCTCCGCAGATGCTTCCGGGCCTTAAAAGAATGGCTGAAATGGTTGCACATTTTGCGGCAGGTGGCCATTAACTCGAACGCTGGACTCTGTTTATCACTCAAGAATTTTTGAACTACCAGGTTGATACAGTGCGCCAAACACGGCACTCTAAAATGGTCACCCTTCAACATGGCCTTAACTACATTGGCGCCATTATCCGTGGAAACATAACCAATCTTGCGTTTTAGGGGGGATAGCATTTTCAAGACCTTTTTGTTAAACTCTTCCAAAAGGTTTTCTGCTGTGTGACTTTTCTCCAAGCCAAACATGGCTAGTGTTGCATGTTTCCGAGCAGCTTTGAAAACTTTGTCCGGGTCAACACCTGCGTTTAGCTTTGCTTTAACACCTGAAAAAGAGACCCAGTGTGCAGTGATGCACATGTAATCAGCGCCTGCGCCACTGGTCCACATGTCTGTTGTCAGATGTATTGTGTGAACAGCACTCTTCTGCAAAGCTGCCCCAATCGCCTCCAGCACATCTTCATGTAGTGCTGGAACCGCAACTCTGGCAAAATAGAACCGGCTCGGAACCTTCCATTTAGGGCAGAGCGTTGCCACTAATTCAAGAAAACCTACCGCTTCTACAAAAGAAAAAGGTAGAAGGTCCACAGCTAGCATTTTAGCCAGCTTAGTGTTATACAGACGCGTCAGTGGGTGGTTGCGTTCATATGGCACGTCTGAAGTAAGCATTGTTCTAATGTTGCCCTGGACCAAGCATTTACGGGCTGAGAATGACTTCGTTGACCCAATTTTGCTCGCTGGTGAACTTTTGCGCGTTGGTGTCTCACTCGCTCCAATACTCTTACTGTGCCTCACATTGGGTGTGCTGCTGACAGGGGTACTGGGTGTAAATGAAGTGTTTGACACGTCTTCTTCCTGCTCGTCATCATCAGATGAAACATCAACGTTTCCTTGAATTCGGCCTTTCTTGATCGAATCTAGGTGCGCAAACCATTTGACAGTGTGCTGTCTCCTAAGATGACCTCTCTGGCCTCCGGTACCATAGTTGGTACCTGGCTTACCACGACTAACTGCTTGCTTACAAATGGTTCAAATGGCAAACTTTGGATTTTTTGGACAAACAGTAAAGAAGTCCCAAACTGGGGACTTGAAGTGTCTGTGGGACATGGAGGAGGCGGCGATACTGGTGGTGGTGGTCATGAAGCTAATGCCAGATGAAGTGGAGGATCTGGATTGCCCAACTTTTGTACGTTTTGCACTTTCACCGCCACTAATTAAGGTCGAGGTTGACGGAGGTCTCTTCTTGCCAGAAAGAAATATGGAAGCGGGACGAGTTGGTGTACTACTTAACTCCAATGATTGTGGTGTTTCCACTGCCTCCTCATCGACAACATCATCATCATCATCACGCTCAGCAGCTCTTCGGGCTAGGGTCAAAATGTCTATTTGCTGCATGCCCGCTGGGGCTGCAGTGACCTTTATGATGACTGGGTCGTCGTTGGCAGAGTCTTCATCAGCAGCAGTATCCGCCACTTCTTGTTGAGACTCATCACACTCCATAACTCTGAGACTTTGGACGAGCTTCCTTTTACGCTTAACTACCTTTGTCGGATCATGGTGTGCCTCACTCTCAGACGGCTGTGGTGCTGGTTCCCAAGTTTGATCCGTATCATCAGAAGGAGGTGTGCTTGAAGAAGATGTAGACACCACCCTTGATCTCTTCCTTGCTAGGGGTGTGGAAGACAATGAAGGATCATCAGGAGGAGTGGCTTCCTCAAATGATACCTCGCCTTGATTGTCGATTTCCTGATGTGCCCCTACTTCGGGAGGAACAACTATTGTGGGCACTTGTGACCCTCCATGCACCTCTGCTTGCGCATCTCCTTGCGCTGCCTCTCCTTCCACATGTACTTGGGCTTGTACTTGCACATGTGATTGTTGTTGCGGCTGTGGTTGTTCAACACTCGTCAGATGAGCTACAACAACCTGTGTTGATTGAGGGACATTGCTGCTGCTTTCTTGCGATGAGCCAACATCACTGGTCGATGGTGATTGAACAACTATACTGGCTGCCTCTGCAGCACTCAAGGGCTTGGACTTAAGTTGGCGTGGTGGTGGTGGTGGCACTGAGCCCAATGGAGCGGGGGTGCTGCTGCCAGCTTGGTCCCCAGCAGATCCCGCTGCTGCTGCTGCAGGCATACTTTTTTTTTTACTCCCAAAAAAAGGGGCGGGCAGCACACCAGTGTCCTTGGTAACTTGCTTCTTCTGCTCCTTACTGGCACCTTTCTTGCTAGAGGAGCTACGGGTTACTTTTTTTGGGGCCATCTTCTTCAGAGCAGGTCAGCAGGCAGCAGTTGCACGAGTTGCAGAGGGTTCTGTGTCCAGACGTGATGTCGCGTGACAGTATGCTGCACACACACACCGCTGCAGGACTTCTTCCTGGCACTGGTGGTTCTCTTGAGTCTTCTTGTGCACCTAAAAGCAATGGAAGACAGAGGAACATCAGTTCAGTTATACACCCCAAAAAATCGAAAAAACACAGAAAAATGAGCACAATCCCATGCCATCCATGATGTTTACATTGAAGACACCCCACAGAAAGACTAGGGACATGCAAGTATGCAACACTCACTACCCCTGGGCATAATGGATGAAAAGTAGGCAAAATAAGTGCAGGCCTCAGACACTGCCTCTCCTCAAAATGGCCCCTTACACCCCAAGCACATGTTGCCTGTACCAGCCAGCACTCAAGATGGCCACCACCACCACCCACATGGCCAGTCCACATCAACAGTACACCCCCAAAAAACAGAAAAAAAGCCAGAAATCACCACAATCCAATGCCATCCATGATGTTTACATTAAAGAGAGTGAGACCACACCACAGGCACACTCAGTCCATGCACCACCACCCCTGGGCAAAAGGCCACACCAGCAGCCCCCCAAAAACGACAAAAAACAATAAAATAAGCACAATCCCAGCCCATCCATGGCCTCAATTATGTTTAAATTCAAGAAGACACCCCACAGAAAGACTAGGCCCATGCAACACTCACCACCCCTGGGCAAAGGGCCCCACCAGCAGGCCCAAAAAAACGACAAAAAACAATAAAATCAGCACAATCCCAGCCCACCCATGGCCTCAATGGTGTTTAAATTCAAGAAGACACCCCTCAGAAACACTAGGCCCATGCAACACTCACTACCCCTGGGCATAATGGATGAAAAGTAGGCAAAATAAGTGCAGGCCTCAGACACTGCCTCTCCTCAAAATGGCCCCTTACACCCCAAGCACATGTTGCCTGTACCAGCCAGCACTCAAGATGGCCACCACCACCACACACATGGCCAGTCCACATCAACAGTACACCCCCAAAAAACAGAAAAACAGCCAGAAATCACCACAATCCAATGCCATCCATGATGTTTACATTAAAGAGAGTGAGACCACACCACAGGCACACTCAGTCCATGCACCACCACCCCTGGGCAAAAGGCCACACCAGCAGCCCCCCAAAAACGACAAAAAACAATAAAATAAGCACAATCCCAGCCCATCCATGGCCTCAATTATGTTCAAATTCAAGAAGACACCCCACAGAAAGACTAGGCCCATGCAACATTCACCACCCCTGGGCAAAGGGCCCCACCAGCAGGCCCAAAAAAACGACAAAAAACAATAGAATCAGCACAATCCCAGCCCATCCATGGCCTCAATGGTGTTTAAATTCAAGAAGACACCCCTCAGAAACACTAGGCCCATGCAACACTCACTACCCCTGGGCATAATGGATGAAAAGTAGGCAAAATAAGTGCAGGCCTCAGACACTGCCTCTCCTCAAAATGGCCCCTTACACCCCAAGCACATGTTGCCTGTACCAGCCAGCACTCAAGATGGCCACCACCACCACCCACATGGCCAGTCCACATCAACAGTACACCCCCAAAAAGCAGAAAAACAGCCAGAAATCACCACAATTCAATGCCATCCATGATGTTTACATTAAAGAGAGTGAGACCACACCACAGGCACACTCAGTCCATGCACCACCACCCCTGGGCAAAAGGCCACACCAGCAGCCCCCCAAAAACGACAAAAAACAATAAAATAAGCACAATCCCAGCCCATCCATGGCCTCAATTATGTTTAAATTCAAGAAGACACCCCACAGAAAGACTAGGCCCATGCAACACTCACCACCCCTGGGCAAAGGGCCCCACCAGCAGGCCCAAAAAAACGACAAAAAACAATAAAATCAGCACAATCCCAGCCCATCCATGGCCTCAATGGTGTTTAAATTCAAGAAGACACCCCTCAGAAACACTAGGCCCATGCAACACTCACTACCCCTGGGCATAATGGATGAAAAGTAGGCAAAATAAGTGCAGGCCTCAGACACTGCCTCTCCTCAAAATGGCCCCTTACACCCCAAGCACATGTTGCCTTAAATTCAAGAAGACACCCCACAGAAAGACTAGGCCCATGCAACACTCACCACCCCTGGGCAAAGGGCCACACCAGCAGGCCCAAAAAAAGGACAAAAAACAGCACAATCCCAGCCCATCCATGGCCTCAATGGTGTTTAAATTCAACAAAACAGTTGTATCATGCACCCCTAACCAACCCTGGTCCTACTGGATACTGTGGCTACCCACAATATAATTTATTTAATGTTCTGAAAAAGTTCCAAAATTTTACTTGCAGCAACTGTAATGCCCCAAACAAACTTACTTGTGAAAGTTGATTTCTAATCCAAAAGTGATCCAAAGACAGTCAAAAAGGCCTCAAATCCAAATATCCAGCAGCACCCACAAAAAGTAATCCTTCCAGCTCCAGATCCAAATGAAAGTGACCAGGAGATGGACAAAGCACTGGGAGGAGCCTGCTGGACAGGAACAGGAAGTTGGAGACTGTGGGGCACTTCCTTCCTCCCCCCCCCCCCAAAATGGACTCCTTGCAAAAAAAAAGGCCATGCAAATGTCAACCTGAGGAGTGATTCTGATAAAAATCATAATTTTCTGAAGGTTTATCCTGTTTGCTGGTGATTTTCTTGTGCGAAATTGCAAAATCTCTATTTCGCAAGTGCGAGATTGTTCCTTTCCGCCGCAACTACGTGTTCGCAATTGCGAACTCTCGCGAGTTGTGCTGTGCAAGGTGGCAAGCCGCGATTACGTATTCGCGGGCGCCAAACTCCCGCGGGAACACGCAGCAAGATCTAAAATGGCGCGTCACTTGCAAAGAAAAACAACTCGGCAAACGCTAAATGACGGAAAGTGAACGCCGTGCACCACGCCGCGCGCCGCAACCAAGCAAAAAATCCGCCGCGAGCGGATTCACGGATTTTCGACAAATTCGCGAGCGTTCGCGGATTGCGAATTTGCCGAAAATCCGAAAAATCCCCGAGCGGAGCGGATTTTACGCCCATGCTTAATGACTTCTGTACTAAAAGAGGAGACTAAAGTCTGAGAGGTCAGGACGACATGTACCTATAGCATATCTGGTATCTGGTGTTTGGAGAACATGTTGATAGAATCTAAATGTCATCAGGGCAGAGGCTACTTGACACTAAGACTGGTGCATGCATCTATTCTACATGTATTGCGTGTGCTAGGAATATTCTATGAGTATTAATACAGTATTTCTCTTTCATGGAGACAGAAAGACTAGACCATAGCTGGAGATGTTTATACGGTTCGTTAGCTTAGGAATGTGAAGAAGGAAAGCTGGACTGATAACTAGAAGCATAACATATTCTTGGCAGACAGGCAGGCAGAGCCAGGCCGGGCACCGCGCTGCGCGGCGGAAGTAAGTGAAAGGTCAGGGATGCAGGTGGGGGCTGCATCGCTCCTCGGAATGGGTTCAGGAGACTGGAGCTTGAATCTGGTGTCCGGGCCCTTTTGAGGCCTAGAAACGGGGACAATTCAATGAATTAACGTGCACACTGTAAAATGTGGCAACATAGGCCTAATACTCGTTGCTTTCACGAGAACTGGATACTTGGCATACTAGAGTTGGACACAACTATAATTGTGTCTTTAATCGATCATAGGGGGATATATGCATATCGATCATGCACGTATAACATAGGATGGGGAACACGTAGGCACATATGGCAAGGCAAAATTTACTTTTCCACAACACAACTGAAAAACGGAGAGTGAGCCCAGACAATGCTAGACAGCGCAGCAGAAGTGACCATAGCTCGCAAGATCCTGATGAATCTTCTGGAGACAGTGGACACGAATGAATACATTCAGGTGGAAACTGCGGATACCAGGGTTAGCAAACCTCATAAAATATACGAGATAACTTTACGTATAGAGGGAGATAAGACCATGAAAGTAAGAGGTCTCTTTTGGTATAATCTTTCGAACGGCTATGACATCCTTTTAGCTGAGAAAGACTGGTCACCAGAGTTTGTCAGGGAGTGCCCTCATGGCGAAGAAATGATTATGTCTGCCTTCTCAAACCATATTCCAATGCATAGAAAATATACATATACCAGAAAATGGGCAGTAGCCCAAGCTCCTGCATTATACAAAAATCATGTAGGATGGGATGAGGACTCTCCTCCTCATAAAATCCAGTTAAAATGTCAACCCACTGCACAAAGGCAGTACCCAATTAAGCAAGAAGCTAAAAAGCAAGTCAGGGAGATCTTAGATCAACTTGAATACCATGCACCTCTCAAATGAACAATCCTTTGTTTCCTGTCTCCAAGCCAGACCATTCATACCGTCTAGTTTTGGGCTACAGACACCTTAACTCATGTTGCAAAACATTTGCAGTACAAAATTCATGCAGTGCAGCACTAATGAATAACATTGTGCGCACAAAATTACAAAACGACATTAGACATCTCTAATGGATTCTTTTGTCAAAATATTGCACCTGAAAACAGGTATTTGACCGCTTTCTCAATAATGGGGTCACAGGAAATTTCTGTCGACTCCCACAGGGATTCAAGAATAGCCCAGGATTATTCTCAGCAAGGGTAACAGAGTTACTACAAATATATGATGATGAAGCATTATCTTATGTCGATGACATCTATCTCACAGATGATGACCTGGAGACTCACTTGAAAAGAGTAAACACCATAATACTTGGGTTTGCAGCTGAGGGTTACAAATTCAACTTTAAAAAGTCACGAATTGCCCATCTATCAGTCCTGTTTTTAGGATATGAATTATCAAGTGAAGGCAAGAGCCTAGCAGACAACTTCTTAGAGAAGTGTGCTGTACTCCAAGCACCAAAACGCTGAAGAACTTACAATCAATACTAGGTTTCCTGAATTTCGGAAGAACATACATTCTAAATTATGCAGAGAGGGTTAAACCTCTCTATGAATTAATAAAACCTGATTTTAAACCAATCAATTGGACTCAGAAACACACAGAAATTTTGAGATCATTGCAAACAGACATGTTAGCTAAAGCAAAATTGCAAACACGCGAGAAAACATACGCAACCTTGTGATCCGAGTCATCCCAGGAAGATGCGGATTTACGTACCTGACCTCTAATGAGGGAGAAACGGTACCAATAGCTTACAAATCACATTTGTACACACAAGCTGAAAAGACATTCAGTCTTACGGAAAATATTGTAAATGCGGTCCAAACTGCTGTAGCAAAAGAAAGAGCCCAAGCCCAAGGCAAAAGGATACCTGTTTTAACAGCAGAATCAGCCTTTGAGGCATTAACAAGCCCACACAATTTGACTGCTGTGGCATTAGATCCAAAATGGATTGAATGGGAAAATTCTCTTGCTGCAGAAGACGTGAAATACTATTTTGACCCAAAAATGAAAAAACTGAAAGATCTAACATATGAAAAAAATATCCTCTGCCAATCGAAATTCTGCCTCTCGAACAGTACACATGTGTAATCTACATGGACAGATTTGCACAACATTACGATGTAGAGAAAAAATCCTACAACACAGCGTGCGCGATTGTTAAAGGTCGCTGGCGCTTTGGTAAATTCAGACCAATAGTCACCAAAACTGAATCACTCAGAAACTGCTCAACTAAGCGAGCTGAAATAAGATCTTTAAAGATGGCGCTTGAAAATGCAGATCGCGAAATCCCCACACTAATAGTGTGCGATTCGTATTCCTCCGTCAAATCTTACAATAATGACTTGCAGAACTGGGTTCAAAACAATTACAAAGATAACACAGGTGCCACAATAAAGCATAAGAAGCTTTGGGAACAGGTAGTTCTTTTGCAGAAAGAACTACGAAAGACTCATGTGATACATACACTGAGTCATCAGCGTGATGGCGTTCACGTTGCAGGGAATTCATTGGCTGACACAGCCACAGCGGAAGCAACTAATCCGGCTTCCGTAGCCACAAAAAAGCGTTCCGAAAAATACATAGACGGGGAAACCATGCTGGCAGTAAAATTGTCTTCAAAAGGCGACTGTGCAGCACTACCTGTGAACTATCCACTCAATTATACATACATAATTGATGCAAACTCCGTTCCTTTTGCTCGAATCCCTGGAGTGGGGGATAGAGTAATTCCAAACATGAACAGGAGAGTCTTTTTAATAGCAGACGCACACATGGGATTGGGTCTAAGGCACCAAGAGATCAAGGAACCTCTGAAAGAATTACAATCAGAATACTGGTGGCCGGAGATGAGCCTGCAACATTATAAATTTGCAATGAGCTGTCCAAACTGCAACAGAGATCGCAGTAGCGAACCGACCGGAGTATTGCCATGGCCCTTCTTATAGTTAGCATAATGCTACCTATACGCAAATATACAGAAGGAAAATTGTGTCCCGTTAATATTATTTAAGACTAGATTCACGTAAAATGCAGACACCAGCACTCGGCTGACGCCAGAACTGTTATACAAAGATTTGCGAGTCTTTATCTGCACATACGCAATTGGCATGCTACATTCTGACCAGGGTCCTGCTTTTAGCTCTCGGGCTTATAAGGAGGCCATGACCAGGATGGGCATTGCATTGCGGTACTCTTGTCCCTTGCATCCTGAGGGAAATGTGGTAGTGGAAAGAAAAAATGGGACATAAAGCAATCTATAACGGCGAGGGTATTAGGTTCGGGTGATGGGTGGATCCAACATTTAACAAGTGTCCAACGTAGTCTTAATAATCTGCCAAGAAATTCTTTAAAAGGTTTCAGTCCGTACGAACTATTGTTTGGGACTAGAATGCATATTCAGGACCTTGATAGTCAGACTTCAGTGGTAGACGAAAAATGCGTTGATATCAAAGATCGTTTGGCTATTTTACAGGACTTAAATGAAACAAGAAAAGGCCTGAGCAACGTAAAGTTAAAACAGCAGCCATCAGCCACTGAAGATAAACCACCTGTCCCAGCAAGGCCTGTCTGGATTCCAAAGATTGGGCATCGGGTCAGAGAGAAGATCGCGGTGAAGAAGGAATTTGGGCCTTCTTACAGAAAAGCAGTACCTGTCTTAGCTGTCAGCGGAACAAGATCAGTTGTACTACCGCCCCTTGCTGGTAAAAAGGAGAACCGAGTTATATCCATCGACCTGGTAAAACCACAATCGTGTGGCCAATAATAGGTAGTAGGCCCAGTGGACTCCCAAAAAATAGCAAAGTACCAACATTTGCTACAATACAAGAGGTTCAAACTGAGAGACTAATCACATTTGATAAACCTGCAGTAAATAAAAAAGGACTATGCAACAAAGCCATGGAACTTATGGCTCTTGAAACCCAAATTACAACAGTTCGTCAAGAAACACCTGTCTACAACGATGTAGCCTCAGACTATGCTAATGAAACAAAAAACCTAAAAGCAAATGAAAATCCGGAAGCAATTCCAACAATTGACAGAACTCCATCTGGCTACTTCATCAATTTCGATAACTTTTCTGAAGATCCAAGCGAACCGAAAGAAACGTCAGCAATAAAAACTTTTAAAGACAAAGTAACTGAACTCTTTCATCAACTCAAAGAAACCTACCTGATTTTTCCATGGATTGAATTTTGGATTGTATTAGGTGTACTTTTCCTCCTGCTTTGGCTCATCATGGTTCTTTGTTTGGGAAAATTCATTGAGGGACTATACAGTACAATGGACACAGCAAGTCAGAACATCAACTTGGTCCTAAAGCCACACAAGTCATCTCACATCGAGAAAAGAGAACTATCATCAGTGAATGTCACAGCCAATCCAATGCCCGGTGGGGTAGCATGGGACAAAACGGATTATGAAATCTATGGCCCGGTTGAGCTCTTGAAATATCCACATCAGTTCAAGGTTTCATTAAGTGACTTTGCAAAACCCAGTACATTCTCTGATGATTGGGACTTTGAAAGTATTAATGATATGATGTCAGATTTAGTAATGTCAGCAAAATTTACAGAACATGATTACTTACACGGTTCATCAAATTATGAAGAAATGTATTGTTATAATCACTTTGCACATCACTATTTGCATAAATCTGCTCAACCTAGAAATGTTTTTAATTATAATCAATGGGAACATTGTGCAACTCCACCTAAAAGCAGTTCGGAAACATTTTACGAGAAATTCCCATACTTTTCAGGGTTTAACACAAGTGATGCAGAAACGTTTTATTTCAAACTGTTAAATAAGACAGGGGTAAAAACAATGCTGACAAGTACTAAATTGATTTATTCGGAAACATTTTATGAAAAAATGAATACGTTTGGTTTTGATTTCTGGAAAAACAACATTGAAACAAAAACCATCTGGGGTACCAAAGATTGGCAGGTACAATGTTTAGAAGCATTATTAAGAGCCTGCATGATCCCAGAACAAATAATATTCTTGAATGACACCATTCAACAGACTACTTGTCTTGGCCTAGCTAAGATTAAAGACTTAAACAAACTGTCTATTCCAAAGCCAACACCTGACAGTAATAGCACTACAGATGTTGAGATAGACGTATCCCATATTTTTAACCAAAACAGAACACATCCTGATTGGAAAAAATGGTTGATCTGGCCCACAGACACAAATAACTGTCAAGATAGATTCCTGAACAACACACAGGGGTTAATAATGACCATGCCAGACCCTAGATACTCCCAGACACAACATCCAGGGATAGTTACAACATACAGTGTAGGCAAACTATGCCTTGAGTGGCTACAAAAATCCACACTGGCTGAAATTAAGCAACACTTGACTTTACTTAAAGACGGTGCTGACTTGCGTGATTTCATAATGGGACCACGCAAACAGCGTCAAAAACGTTTCATAGCGGCTGGTATATACGCTGCGTACAACGAAGCTTGGAAAGTAATGCAAATTGAAACAGCAGAAAAAATACGAGAAATTGATTGTATTAATTTGAAAAAATCACTTTCTGTTGTGGACAATGGGTTAAGGACTCTGTCCTCCAGAATATATTCACTGGACAGTATTGTATCATCTGCTATTGATATAATAGAGCAGGACTTACTAATGTTACCACACGGTCAGTCCCAATTACGGTCTATTGTACAGCTTGGCTGGACGTTGCAAAATCTGCGTTCAGGCTACGTACCATGGTGTTTAATCAACACAACGTCTTTATTCTCTATCTTTAACCTTACTGATAAACAAATCAGTTTGGCACAAAAAGGAGCACACTGTACAATTCTGAGCATTGAAAAACTTGAGAGATTACCATTGACAATGTCAGAAAGACCTGTCATTGAATGGATAATACACAGAATAATTACAATTCCGATAACAACTTTCCAATTTAAATACTACCAAGAGTATATACCAGCGGGCCTTGGGTAAAGGGTACATCAAGTCAACATGGAAATTACCTTATACACACACATGCTACAGTGAAAAGAAAAAGAATGTATTTCTTAGTGGTAACAAATGGTAAACAGACATATTATCGACTCCAAAATATCGACTGGGCATAATATCGAGTTCAAAATACAGAGTGGACAAAATATCAACTGGACAGAATATAGACATCAAAAATATAGTTTTTAAGGTAAGTAATGTAATATCGAATGTTAAAAATATAGACAGTTAAAATATCGAAGTACATAATATAGGTAATTAAAAATATCTCATTTTTAATAGTATCTAATTTTTTATAATGTTTTTTATGTTATTATATGTGTGAAAAGTGTGTATTTATGTTATAATTAATTTTAAATAATGAAATTTGTTTTTTTATTTTTTGCGTAATTAAATTCTGTAGCGGGTTGTGGGTTTATAGGGGAATAGGGTGGGAAGTAATTTAATTATAATTAATTAAATATGTAAATGTATTTATTGGTATTATTTTTTAATTAATTGTTAATTAATTTATATTTGGTAAATAATTACATTTTAATTGGCAATTAATTTTAATTAATTGAATAATTCCTAATTATGTTAATTTTACTAATTTATTTTCCGTAGTGGGTTGTGGGTTTATAGGGGAATTGGGTGGGAAGTAATTTAATTAAAATTGTTTAAATATGTTAAAAAATGTATTGGTATTTTTTTAGAATTAATTGTTAATTAAAAATGTATGGGTAATTAATTAAATTTTAATTGGCAATTAATTTTATTTAATTGATCAATTGCTAATTATGTTATTTTACTTATTTATTTTTAGTAGCAGGTTCTGGGTTTATAGGGGAATATGGTGGGAACTAATGTATTTATAATTAATTAAATAATTCAATTTATTTAATTGTATTTACTTTGAAATAATAGATAAATAAGTTTTAAATGTTAATTAAATAAATTTTAATTTGTAATTAATTTGGATTAATAGGTAAACAATAGTAATAATTAATTTTAATTTGTAATTTTAATTGATTAATTGTTATATTAAAATAAATTTGTAATTACTTTAAAATAATTTGTTATAGATATTAATTTATATATTTTTAAATAATATATGAAGTATTTACTTTACCTACTGTTGCACACTCTGGAGTGGGAATAGTAATTTTTACCCCTACGCTATCCAACGCTTTCCCTACTGTTGCACTCTTTGGAGTGGGAATAGTAATTTTTACCCCTACGCTATCCAATGCTTTCCCTACTGTTGCACTCTTTGGAGTGGGAATAGTAATTTTAACCCCTACGCTATCCAACGCTTTCCCTACTGTTGCACTCTTTGGAGTGGGAATATTAATTTTTACCCCTACGCTATCCAACGCATTCCCTACTGTTGCACTCTTTGGAGTGGGAATAGTAATTTTTACCCCTACGCTATCCAACGCTTTCCCAACTGTTCCACTCACTGGAGTGGGAATAGTAATTTTAACCCCTACGCTATCCAACGCTTTCCCTACTGTTGCACTCTTTGGAGTGGGAATAGTAATTTTTACCCCTACGCTATCCAACGCTTTCCCTACTGTTGCACTCACTGGAGTGGGAATAGTAATTTTTACCCCTACGCTATCCAACGCTTTTCCTACTGTTGCACCCACTGGAGTGGGAATAGTAATTTTTACCCCTACGCTATCCAACGCTTTCCCTACTGCTGCACCCACTGGAGTGGGAATAGTAATTTTTACCTCTACGCTATCCAACGCTTTCCCTACTGTTGCACCCACTGGAGTGGGAATAGTAATTTTAACTCTACGCTATCCAACGCTTTCCCTACTGTTGCACCCACTGGAGTGGGAATAGTAATTTTTACCTCTACGCTATCCAACGCTTTCCCTACTGTTGCACCCACTGGAGTGGGAATAGTAATTTTTACCCCTATGCTATCCAACGCTTTCCCTACTGTTGCACTCACTGGAGTGGGAATAGTAATTTTTACCCCTACGCTATCCAACGCTTTCCCTACTGTTGCACTCTTTGGAGTGGGAATAGTAATTTTTACCCGTACGCTATCCAACGCTTTCCCTACTGTTGCACTCACTGGAGTGGGAATAGTAATTTTTACACTTACGCTATCCTACAGTAATAATATTGATTATTATTTAATTATATTATGTTACTATATATATATGTTTTAACAAATATGATTGTAATTTTTTTTATTACTTTCAATAATTATTTAAATATTATAATGTAATTTAAGTATTTTTAAGTATATTTTAGAAATACATTTTTAATATTAATTTAATTTAACACTGTTTTTAATAAAGTCGATATTTTAATTAACTATATTTTCGTAAACGATATTTTGTAGTCGATATTTTTGTACTTACCTGTTTGTAGATACAAACTCGATATTCTGTCTGTCGATATTTTGTCAACGATATTTTTTCAACTCGATAATATGTCCCTCGATATTATGTCAGTGATTCGTAACAAATGTCAAAGATCACTGAAAGGTACACTTCTTTGTGAAGTCATTAACTTGCACGGAGCCTGCGATGGGTCTTCAAATAACCTTTCATGTCACCTGCACGGCACTCCTGCAACACAGAAAGAGCCATTCTTTAGACAACTTTCTAACGGGAGTTATATTCTAATAACGGACCACAGCTGTTGTGGCATGGTGCCAGAAAAAGCCTATCTTGTCAGCGTGAGTTCCATGGTCACTTGCTGTATGCAAGTATTGTATCCAAACAGCACTCCAGATACGGAGGCAACAATTTGGCCTTCTTTGAATATCTATTCTATTCGAATTGATACTTTAAGCAGAATAAAGTCTGTTCTTTTACAAACAACTGTGCCCTTAACGTCATCAAAAGAAACGTATGATCTGCAAGTTGCAAGGACAACGGCAGAGATACATTCCCTTTTATCAACAAATTGCCCCGTGCATTTCGTAGAAATACTAAGCCAACTCCTAAATATGTCAGATACCAGTGGTATCCCACATGTATTTAAGACAATTTTTTCGGGACTGTTAACTCCCTTTGAAACAGTTCTGGGTATTTTTCCTAATTTTGTCCATTCTGTCTTTGGCGGCCTACCACTTCTTTTGGGACTCGTAGCAGGAATTTTATTTTTGATCCTTCTGCTCCGATATGGCAAGCCAAGTCACAGACAAGACTCCAGCAACGATGGAAGAAACGATCCTAGCTATACGCTATCGGGACCGCATAACTAAAGTCCTTGGATTAGCCCAGCTAAGAGATCTGAATATGACCTGGTTTCTTTCATTCAGACCCATCTGGCAGAATTGCATCTTACCTGTGCTTCGATGTATGCTATGCGGAGAAGAATACGTGTTGGACGTCTGTCTTACACTACCATCAGCAGTACCATTGGATACAGATACTTTGCTAAGTCCTGTGACGGCTCATGCATCGTGTTGTCCCCAGCGGCTCCCCATTCTGATGATGGCATTCATTGAGACTTCACCACTACGATTAGGTGGAAGTGAAGTACGAGATGAGAGCAGCATCACCCAGGTACGACCTTCTGTGAGCATTGCTGATCCTGACATCGATGATAGCAATCATTCTCACGACTGCACTGTTGCGGCATTTTCAAACTTGGTCAAACTTTCACCTGAAGCCGTAGACCAATGTTTTGAGAGTCTGTCTGAAATGATGCTCTCCCCTGAACAGAAAGAATAACTTTTTTAAGCAACGAGCACACAGCGTTCCCTGAACTCTGAAATCGGCCTTCAGCTTTGATAAACAAAAGCTAATGAAAATATTTGGAACTGTTTTTCCCCTGAAAGCAAAATAATTTTTTCCAATTTCAAAATATTTACCTTTTTCTGGCACATGTACTCTGCTTAAAGTAGAACTATTCTTAGAGAACAGAGCTTCTATTTTAGGAACTCTAGAGACAATATATGACCTCAGCCTCTAGCACATGTACAAGCATTTGTATTATTATGTGATGGAATGGTCTCGACCTACTCTTCTGTATTAAGAGCCATTTCATGTGTAATTTTCGCAATTCATTCAGCTGATAAATATATGCAATCCTTTTTTTCTGAATGATAACACTGCTTGAAAAGCGTACAGTACCAATAATCATTTTCGTGTATTTACCATATACCATTTCAAATGCAATGTATGTATGTATTTTGGGGTGGGTTGTAAAACACATGCACTTTTATATGTTTACTATTGCTTAGTTTTAGTAATGATGGACATTAGATCGTGGAGTGGGTATTGTGTTTCTATCTAGGAACCTAATTCGACATTTCTATTTTATGCCCTTGTACGGTTATAATAAATAATATCCTTATAAAGGCATAAGAATCATATCCATATTTAGTCGTAGCCCATGCAGTCCACATTAAGCAAGGCTACTTCCCTGGACTCCTAGAAAGCACAACGAGTTCTCTAAACAAACCAAACCTCCAGCAACCTGGGAAATCCCCATTGCTTTTGTTTTGATTCTGTCCTAGAACTCCTGTGAGCACTGTAAGAACGGCCAGTTCTTAGTGACATCTTTATTGCCGTCTTATGTCCAACCTTACGTCAAACCCGGCACCTTTCAGGTAAAAATATACCAACGTTGCCTTAAGCAAACACACGGTGGTTTGGAGCAGAGCGGCTATCTACTTGCCCGAAAGCCCAGCTGATGCGAGAGCCCACGGACGCCGCCCCTCCCTTTTGACGCACTGAGAGAGAGGCTGTCTTTTCCCCTGCCGAGAAATCCAGCTCCGGTGTTTCCAGATACCCTCGCGGATTACTGGGATATCGAGTCCTGAGAGAGAGATACCAGACCTCCTGCTTTCTATGACCTCACACCCACATCCCTGCCATGTGTTTTCCTGTTATCACTATAGTGATGGTGCCATGCGTGAGCTTGTGGAACGCACTGTACACATGCATTCACTAGAGCATGTGAGACACCCAGTACCCCACTGGTGCGTGCGTGTGTACGGGTCGTCTCCCCATTGCATTGTAGCCATACGCGTGTGGAGCGTACCCCACTGGTGCGTGCTTGTGTACGGGTCGTCTCACCATTGCATTGTGGCCATACACAATACAAGTGTGGTGCATACCCCACTGGTGCGTGCGTGTGTACGGGTCGTCTCACCATTGCATTGTGGCCATACGTGATACAAGTGTGGAGCCTACCCCACTGGTGCGTGCGTGTGTACGGGTCGTCTCACCATTGCATTGTGGCCATACGCGATACAAGTGTGGAGCGTACCCCACTGGTGCGTGCGTGTGTACCGGTCGTCTCACCATTGCATTGTAGCCATACGCGATACAAGTGTGGAGCATACCCCACTGGTGCGTGCTTGTGTACGGGTTGTCCCCCCATTGCATTGTAGCCATACGCGTGTGGAGCGTACCCCACTGGTGCGTGCATGTGTATGGGTCGTCTCACCATTGCATTGTGGCCATACGCGTGTGGAGCGTACCCTGCTGGTACATGCGTGTGTACGGGTTGTCTCACCATTGCATTGCGGCCATACGCGATACAAGTGTGGAGCGTACCCCCCTGCTGCGTGCGTGTGTACGGGTCATCCCCCCATTGCTTTGTAGCCATACACGTGTGGAGCGTACCCCATTGGTGCGTGCGTGTGAACGGGTCGTCTCACCATTGCATTGTGGCCATACGCGATACAAGTGTGGAGCGCACCCCACTGGTTCATGCGTGTGTACGGGTCGTCTCACCATTGCATTGTAGCCATACGCGATACAAGTGTGGAGCGTACCCCACTGGTGCGTGCGTGTGTACGGGTCGTCTCACTATCGTCTCACTGCAACGAATCATGCACCGTACTTGTGTGTGGATACCTGAAAATACATAGGGAACACCTAGGGGACGAGTAGAATGCCCAGAATGCAGGCTGGTTGTCAAGGAAACAGAGATTTGAGTGTGCTACAGGTGTCCTGCAAAATTCAGTTGGCCAAAACTATACAATGTTGCAATGTTTGTTGTGTAGCTAGAGCTAAAATTTTAAACCATGCAAATGGGTGTCAGGGCCTTATGTGGAATGGGATTGGATGAAACATAGGATGAAAAGTAATCTGCCCTATCACACTGTCTTCCTGAGACTGACAGCCCCTCAGCAGCACAGATTTAAGGCTGCAAGTGGCTGTGAGAGGACACTTGCCTGCACAACATTGGAGTGGACTACACTGCTGCTGTCTCTGCATTCCCTGGACCCTGATTTTGCTGAGCATGGAGAGGGCACCTGCATTCAGTGAGGAGGAGAACCAGGCCCTGCTGGATGCCCTCCTACCTAACTACAGCAAGCTGTATGGGAAACCAGGGGATCAGGTGAGTGATGAATGTGTGAGTGTCACTACAAATATAAAATTGTTATGAAGACTGCAATAACAAATACCTAAAAAATTGATAATTAATTTTGAAAAAAAGTTTGAATAAATGTGAAAATATATGTACAGATATATCATAATGTGGTGAAACATTTGAAATTATTTAAAGTGCGGAGCACTAAGTGAACAGTGCATGATTAGGCGAGTTATTACTCACCATAACTTAATGATTGTCACTACAGCCATTGTGTTTTTATGGGACTGAGAGATGCAATGTACTTTGGAGTCAGTGCCTGGTGTGTACATTAAGGTATCTTCCATGCAGTGAATGAAGTAGCTAAATAGTGTTTACTGCTTACCAGCATTGTGCTAAGAGCATTCACTAGAGCATGTGTGGTCTTCTGAGAGTTCTTAGGTGTAGTGGGATATGTGCCAGCATGTCACGTGCTGCCCACCACCCTGCAATAGCATATCTTGTTCAGTGTTAGCCATGCTCAGTGAGTGGTTTGCAACCCTTAGGGCATCTGTTACCTTTCAAAGGCATGTAGTGCATTGGTGTTTGCTAACAGGCCACACACACATGGACAATGATGCAAGTCCTGTCAGCATCCTCTGCCCTGTTGTCATCATCAATGTGGTGCAAGTGTGTGTCTTTGGGGCATGGAGCAGGTTTCACTTTGTCTTCCTGACACGTATCTGCCTATGAGAAGGGGGAGATCTGGCTGGACATCACCGCAGGATACGGAACATCCGCAAAAGGTGGCAGGATATCCGGTTCTGGAGCCGCCGTATCGCCCGGGTGCAGCTGAAGCTTGAAGCTCCACGCCGGCATGGCGGCACACGTCACCTCACCCCCACCCTGCTCCGGGTCCTGGCCGTCGTTTTCCCTGACCTCCATAGGCAGTTGCAGGAGGGACAGCAGCAAGGAGGGGGTAGGTACATGTCTGTTTGTTGTCATGTGTGTCACATGCTACCTGCAGTGTTCAGAAGCCTGGTAACACTCCCATAGTTGAGGTGGTCTGGTCAGACAGGCACATTATGCATTGTCATTTCAATGCCCCATATTCAGCAGATGCTCTTTTACATCCCTTCCCCTCCTCCACATTTGTCCCCTGCTTTGGGTATTTCATTTTTGAGCATGTCCTCCTAGGGTGAAATGTATTAGTATGCATATTGCTTAGCATATCATCATGTTGGAGGGGGGTCTGTGACACTTGTTGGTACCTTAACTGTTCCACAAGCTGTGCACTGTGGTTGCCCTTCATGATATTTTGGCACTGATCATGAGTCTCAACATGGAGTTCTGCACGGGTCTGCATCAGTGGCCTTTGTCCCTGGTATGCTTTGTATTTCTCATGTGTTACCTACATGTGCACACTGTCCATGTATACAAAATTTGCCTTGTGCATACTCACACTGGGCAGTGCGTGTGTGCATATTCACAAGAAATGTTGCAGGTTCTTTGGGACTAATATTGATGTGCAGCCACACAATGTGACCTTGGCTTACTTAATACAGCTTCCCAGTTATTGAGACCCAGATTCTGAGTTTTCACTACTTGAGCTGTATTACTCACATTGACGGAGTGATTGGGGTGTTGTGCATGGAAGGTGTGATGGGCATGCCTGTTTAGCCTTGTCAGTGGTGTGCTGAGGATGTTATTTCTGAAGTAGACTTGTCACTATACACTTAGCCTGTGCAGCTGGACAACGCAGTCATTGTAGGATTTACAGGCAATGTTATTGGCTCACAGAGATGATTGTTCCACATCATTTTATGCTACATGTATGGGTTGGTGGTGCAACGCAGTTTTGTCTTGGTGTCCACACTTCTGTATTCACATTTCCCATGTGGTTGCGGATGTGTCAAGAATGCATCAATGCTTTTCACATTCACATTTGTAGGCACATTAGCTTTGCCTTTTTCTGGATTTTGTACATGTGTGCCACTTCACTGTTATGTGCTAGCAACTGTATGGTCTGGGGATAGATGCCCCTGTGAGGAGTTTCACTAAAGTGTCTGGTGATGGAGGGAGCCTCTGTACCAATCATATACTCACACCCAGTCAACAGGTCAGGGTTTTAACCATCACCTCTCTGTTGCACACTCTGCCCCCAAGTTCAAACATGGTCATGTGCAAATCTGTCTGTCCATGTGCCTCATGGGAACAGTCTAGCCATAATTGTCAACCCATGCCTTCCCTGGACTGGTAACAAGGTTCCTGTAACCACTTTCTGGCATTACAGACGTCTTCAGCCATGCTTGTTTGTATACACATCTGTGTTTCACACAAGCCTGGCTGTAGACAGCTGTGATGCCAGTGAGAGGTGATGGAAAACTTGTTTCAGGTCCAGGGATGACATCACATGGCAGTTCGGGCAGGACTGTTCCCATGTGGTACAGGGTAAAACAGATTTGAACATGACCATCTCTGGCCTTGGGTGGCAGAGTGGGCAACTGGACGGTGATTGATCAACACCTATCCTGTTGACAGGCAGTGGCTCATCATTGTGACTGTCATCCAAGTAGTGGCCTGGTCTGTTACTTGTATCTTTGTATACAATGAGCGTTTTGTCTATTACAATTGCACATTACTAGACTTATATATTGTGCAGAGTTATGTGGGATGTGACTCATGATGCATGCCATGATTAGAAATGTCCCCAAAAGATTAGTTGCTGATAGGTCTGATGTGTACAGGTGACTAATATATTTATCATTTTCTCTTTGCCAACAACATCATCACCACTACCTGGAGGAGACACAGGCACGGACCAGACAGAGGGACCCAGCAACAGTGCCACCAGCTTTGAGGAGTCGGAGGGAGAAAGTGACACAGAGGGTGAGGGGAGTCAGGCGGCCGGACCTCATGAGCACGACACCTCATACCATGCGGACGGCTCAGATTTGGACTCCCAGGAGGAGGGGGAATATGCAGCTATGCCATCAACAACAACTATGGCTGTCCCCTCCTCCTCCAGACCCATCTCCACCATCCCAGTTGTTAGGGTCCCTAGGGTCCGTGCTACCTCCGTGTCTCCTTTGTCCCCAGCAGCGCAGCCCCTGCCCCTGTCTCCCCTGCTGCCCTCAGTGCTGAGTCTGTGGACCTGCTCCAGCAGATCCTAGTTGGTCAGGCCTCAATGCTGACTGTCCTCCATGGTCAAACACACATCATGACACAATTGTTGTCATATATGGAGGGCATGTCAGCAGCCATGTCTGGCCAAAGTCGGAGTTTGGCAGCCATAGATTCTTCACTGACGGCAGCACTGTCCATCCTGCAGCGTCAGCCCCCCCTCCTTCAGACCCATCCACATCACCCTCTCCCATACCTGTCCAATGTACATGCAGATGCCACAGGTCAAACACCACAATAGACACACCCAGCACACCCACATGGCAGTCAAAACGCAAATCTCCACGTACCCAATCTTAAGGGGATGTAGGCACACCCACAGGGAGAGGGGACAGCCATCACACACGCATCCACGGACACACAACACCTGACTTACAGCCCTCTACCTCCACCCCCATTGTGTCCCCGGGTACAGGTAGTAGTTTGTCCGAACGTGCCGCAGTGTGCAGTGCAGAATATTTGGCATCCTTTTGAGCTGCACCGGCCACTGTGGAGGAATCCACCCCACCTGCACCCACTACACCTGCCCTTCCCTCTCCTGTCCCTGCGGTGCCGGAAATTTACCCCGACGATGCCCCCCATGTGTCCACAGACATCTGAACTCCATGTGCAGGCAAGTTTGGGTGTGACAACATCCCCAACGCCCCCACTGTCGTGGACATTTATTTGGACTGGCGATTGGCCTTTTGTGAGCCTGGACTCATTACTTTCTTATTTTTGATTGTTGCGCTGAATAAAGCTTTTCTATTTTCATTCAGAACTTTTGGTTTTCAGGAAATTACTTTAGCTGCTGTATGCCTACGAGTTTGTGTAATGTTCTTTTTTGGGTCTTGTAACATATGTCTATTTCCTAATGGTAATGAGATTGACTATGGTATGTTTGTGCTATCCCAATGTTGCTGCAAAATATCTAGATTGGTGTGTGTGCAGTTTGCATGCAGACATTGTCCGAAAGAGTGTTCCTTCCTCAGTGACACATGTGATCTTCACTACGGACTGTTACACAATTGTTGTAAAGACGTTTGTGTTGCGTCCCTATAGATTTGTAGCTTCCCTTCGGCAATGGCCATGCCTGCTCACACATCAATTCTGATAATTGGTCAGTGCCATCCATGCTACTCACTGTGCTTGGGGTTGTAGTATGTGGTAATGCCTTCAGGGAGACCATCATACTTTATCATACTATGCATGACAATGTTATCAGCCTTGGCGTTATGATTCAGATTGTACATTTTGTACATTTTGACACACAAAATACATGTTGGTTGTTTGTATCTAGGGGATTACTCCCCTGTTACATCCATGAGGGAGTACATGTTGCACCACCTGGACATTGACATCATGTCCGGGATGTACATGACACTTTATTTGTCCATTTGTGCTTCATTTGTTTGGTGGACTGTTACATGACACACTATTGAGTCATGATGGAGGGGTGTGTGCCAGTGAACTAGATGAGTGGATATACATGTGGGATCTGACAATATACCCACATGTGGTGTGTCACCCAGTGTGTGACAGGATGCCATTCTCTGTGGAGTAGGTCACTGCTGTGTGTGATGTGTTGATATGCAATTATCATGAGTGTTCCCAGTTAGGGATGTACACATACAGGCATGTACTTGCTGTATGATGTTGGACATGCACACCCCTATGACTGAGCACTGCTGGGAGTCCTGTGCACCTACCCCTCCTATGTCTGGGCACTGCTGGTAGTCCTCTGCACCCACCCCTATACTGTTGGGCACTGTTAGGCACTACTGGGAGTCCTCTGCAACCACCCCCTATACTGTTGGGCACTGTTGGGCACTGCCGGGAGTCCTCTGCACCCACCCCCTATACTTTTGGGCACTGCTGGGCACTGCTGGGAGTCCTCTGCACCCACCCCCTATACTGTTGGCCACTGCTGGGCACTGCTGGGAGTCCTGTGCACCCACCCCCTATACTGTTGGGCACTGCTGGGAGTCCTCTGCACCCAACCCCTATACTGTTGACCACTGCTGGGAACTGCTGGGAGTCCTGTGCACCCACCCTCTATACTGATGGGCACTGCTGGGAGTCCTCTGCACCCACCCCCTATACTGTTGGGCACTGCGGGGCACTGCTGGGAGTCCTGTGCACCCACCCCCATACTGTTGGCCACTGCTGGGCACTGCTGGGAGTCCTGTGCACCCACCCCTATACTGTTGGGCACTGCTGGGAGTCCTCTGCACCCACCCCCCATACTGTTGGGCACTGCTGGGAGTCCTGTGCACCCACCCCCTATACTGTTGGGCACTGTTGGGCACTACCGGGAGTCCTGTGCACCCACCCCCTATACTGTTGGCCACTGCTGGGCACTGCTGGGAGTCCTGTGCACCCACCCCTATACTGTTGGGCACTGCTGGGAGTCCTCTGCACCCACCCCCTATACTGTTGGCCACTGTTGGGCACTGCTGGGAGTCCTGTGCACCCACCCCTATACTGTTGGGCACTGCTGGGAGTCCTCTGCACCCACCCCCTATAATGTTGGGCACTGCTGGGGGTCCTCTGCACCCATCCCCTATACTTTTGGGCACTGCTGGGGGTCCTCTGCACCCACCCCCTATATTGTTGGGCACTGTTGGGCACTGCTGGGAGTCCTCTGCACCCAACCTCTATACTGTTGGGCACTGCTGGGGGTCCTCTGCACCCACCCCCTATACTGTTGGCACTGTTGGGCACTGCTGGGAGTCCTCTGTAACCAACCCCTATACTGTTGGGAACTGCTGGAGGGCCTCTGCACCCACCCCCTATACTGTTGGGCACTGCTTGGCACTGCTGGGAGTCCTCTGCACCCACCCCCTATACTGTTGGGCACTGTTGGGCACTGCTGGGAGTCCTCTGCACCCTCCCCCTATACTGTTGGGCACTGTTGGGCACTGCCGGGAGTCCTCTGCACCCACCCCCTATACTGTTGGCACTGTTGGGCACTGCTGGGAGTCCTCTGTAACCAACCCCTATACTGTTGGGCACTGCTGGAGGGCCTCTGCACCCACCCCCTATACTGTTGGGCACTGCTTGGCACTGCTGGGAGTCCTCTGCACCCACCCCTATACTGTTGGGCACTGTTGGGCACTGCTGGGAGTCCTCTGCACCCACCCCCTATACTGTTGGGCACTGTTGGGCACTGCCGGGAGTCCTCTGCACCCACCCCCTATACTGTTGGGCACTGCTGGGCACTGCCGGGAGTCCTCTGCACCCACCCCCTATACTGTTGGGCACTGCTGGGGGTCCTCTGCACTCACCCCCTATACTGTTGGGCACTGTTGGGCACTGCTGGGAGTCCTCTGCACCCACCCCCTATACTGTTGGGCACTGCTAGGGGTCCTCTGCACCCACCCCCTATACTGTTGGGCACTGTTGGGCACTGCTGGGAGACCTCTGCACCCACCCCTATACTGTTGGGCACTGCTGGGGGTCCTCTGCACCCACCCCCTATACTTTTGGGCACTGCTGGGGGTCCTCTGCACCCACCCCCTATACTGTTGGGCACTGTTGGGCGCTGCTGGGAGTCGTCTGCACCCACCCCCTATACTGTTGGGCACTGCTGGAGGTCCTCTGCATCCACACCCTATACTGTTGGGCACTGTTAGGCACTGCTGGGAGTCCTCTGTAACCAACCCCTATACTGTTGGGCACTGCTGGAGGTCCTCAGCACCCACCCCCTATACTGTTGGGCACTGCTGGGCACTGCTTGGAGTCCTCTGCACCCACCCCCTATACTGTTGGGCACTGCTGGGAGTCCTCTGCACCCACCCCCTATACTGTTGGGCACTGTTGGGCACTGCTGGGGGTCCTCTGCAACCACCCCCTATACTGTTGGGTATTGCTGGAGGTCCTCTGCACCCACCCCCTATACTGTTGGGCACTGCTGGGGGTCCTCTGCACCCACCCCCTATACTGTTGGGCACTGTTGGGCACTGCTGGGAGTCATCAGCACCCACCCCCTATACTGTTGGGCACTGCTGGAGGTCCTCTGCACCCACCCCCTATACTGTTGGGCACTGCTGGGAGTCCTCTGCACCCACCCCCTATACTGTTGGGCACTGCTGGAGGTCCTCTGCACCCACCCCCTATACTGTTGGGCACTGCTGGGGGTCCTCTGCACCCACCCCCTATACTGTGGGGCACTGATGGGGGTCCTCTGCACCCACCCCCTATACTGTTGGGCACTGATGGGCACTGTTGGGAACTGCTGGGGGTCTTTTCCACCCACCACTCAGATGTGACGCACCGTACCACGACATTTCAGATGTGTGTGCGGCATGTATAACTATTGCAATGGTGATATGCGCTAGCATGTGACGCACCGTACCCCAACATTTCAGACGTGTGTGCGGCACGTATCACTATAGCAATGGTGATATGCGCTAGCGTGTGCCGCACTATACCCCCCCACGTTAATGGCATATGTCCGGCACTATCACTATTGCAATGGTGATATGCGCTAGCGTGTGACGCACCGTACCCCGACATTTCAGACGTATGTTCGGCACGTATCACTATGGAAATGGTGAAATGCGCTAGCGTGTGGCGCACCGTACCCCGACATTTCAGACATGTGTGCAGCACGTATCACTATGGCAATGCTGATATGCCCTAGCGTGTGGTGCACCGTACAGGTATACTTCCGTTGTTGCGCCGTCGTCGGTTTCTATATACGAGGTCGTAGGCATACTGGGCTGGGATGACACGCTCGAAGGGGTTCATGTCGTGTATGTCGCGAACCGGGGTGCAGTTCGGGCCGGACTATGGTTTTATGGCTGTTTACAGCTCTCGTAGCAAAGGGGCCGTACAGAGTGTCTTCAACACGCATCATACTTCCTGGTACGGAAATGGGTGCCTATTTACGTACGGACGTAGCGTACAGCGTCGCCCGGAGTGAATCCGTATGTACTTTCTAGTTGTACGGTGTTTGGTACGAGTCGTACGGAGTGGCGCTTTGGGTTAGGATCGTACTTGCTCGCTCGTACGGGGACGTTGTAGGTGTGCGATTCGTACGGGAAAAACGCTATGTACAGCTAATCGGAGCACTTTTTCCCGGATCGGAATCGACCCCTTAGTGTTTAATATTTTTCTCAAAAAAGTGCTCCTGCTCTTACCAGGACTTTCTTTCTGTTTGTTAAGACATCTCTCTTCATGTAAATCTTCTTGGTGAGTTCTCTTCAAATACACACTTTTCTTTCGTTGCTTCCTCTTTTGGTACTTCGTTGGCATGATGCAGTATTTTTAGTATCGATAAACACAACCTATAATAAAAAATGATATATAACATTACAAAACAAAATATATCAAATATTCTATGATATTACTTACAAGAACAGAGGGAGGAGTATGAGGACAAACTTCGGACTATAAAATAAAAGGACTTACAACAAAAGAACAAGGAGTATGAAACAAGGAAAATGTAATAAAAAATGAGAGTATAAATAGACAGTACAATATAACGGAATAAAGAAACAGACGCGGTCCGTGGAGGGAGTTGCGATGGGGCAGGCAGGCGGGGCGGAGGAGGGGCAGGGTGAGGAGTGATAAACAATGGAATCTGAGGGCATATTACCAACAAGTAGAGATATTTATTGCTCAATAGGGTTAGTGACGATTTTTTTATCGCTGCCTATCGCTGGATATGTTAGCAGAGAAAACATGCTATTAGGAACGTTTTTCTCCATTGTGCTAAAATATCCAGCGATAGCGGCGAAATGCGTGAATATCGCTGAGAATACAGCGATATTCACGCATTAGAGACGAAATGGTCTTAGCCATGTTATCCACCTCCCATTGGATAACATGGCTAAGAACTGGTCTGGGCAGGTGTTAGTATTTGGAGATATTCGCGGTTAGCGTGAATATTTCCAACGCTACGCCTGCCTTGCTAATAGGCGATAGCGACATTAGCGACTGCTTTCAGTCGGTAACTGGTTGGGTACGCCCACTTTGCACATCATTAGCGATAAACATCGCTGACATGCAAAGCGGGCCCCAAACTGCTCGCTATCGCCTAAAAGCTGTCGCTAACATCAGTTAGCGACAGGTTGCTAATAGGGCGAAAACGGACGCTAAATCGGCGATAATTGCCTATCGCCCCCCTTGGTTATATGCACCCTGGATCATTGCAGGTAAGTAAACAATTAAATTAATAAAACACATTTTGGGACATATTATCAACAAAAGGCGATAGATTATCATCGTTTTTATCGGCAGGAAAATGCCGATAAAGCGACGATAATGAGCTTGATAATATGCCCTTGAGAATTCCCATATCAGCCCAGGTTAACACCAGAACTTGGGCTTCTATAGCAATTTACAAGAACCTATTATCAAGCCCATTTTTGTAGTTTTATCGGCAGTTTCCTGCACATAAAACATCGATAATTTGAACACTGGTCCTTAATAATATGACTGTCAGTGCCATATTATCAGTAAAGGGCGATACAATATCGCTGCTTTTACCGCCAGGAAACTGCCTCTAAAGCGGCGATAATGGTCTTCATAATATATCCTTGTGAATTCCCATAGAAGCCCAGGTTAACACCATAACCTGAGCTTCTATGGGAATTCACAAGGATATATTATTGAGAGCATTATGACCACTTTACCGGCAGTTTCCTGTCGATAAAAGCGGCGATAATGTATCGTCCTTTATTGATAACGTGGCCCATAATCCCTTAATGTACAGAGAGGCACAAAGTGATATTAAAGAAAAAAACATAACAGCATGCATTATAGCAAAACACATTTACTACTATAAAACGTTTAATAACGGACGAATATAGGAGCATATTATCAAGACAGGCGATAACATTATCAACACTTTATCAGCAGTTTCCTGCCGATAAAGTGGTGATAATTGTATCACCGAGACTTGATAATATACCCCATAATTCGTTAATGTACAAAGATACACTGCACACACGCACTCCCATACAACTTTTCAACTCACCTTTCAAATTAAATTCTAGAGTAACAGGAATACCACTCACACAGTGGATATTCTTCTACAAAATCTCTGGAGTTCAGTGTTTACAGCACAACCGTCAAATTGAAAATGTTCCCTCTCATTTTACGCATACATACATATAAATAACCAATTAAAATCCTGTACGCATTAATTCAAAAGAAAACACACATTTCTATTGGTTTAACATTCCAAACCTTTCCAACTAATAGAACTTTCAACCCTTCCCCCATTCTACAATCTGCCAGTTACCATGGAAACACTTCAGGGAACACCTAACTCAGCACACAGGTGAAAAGTTCATCATACATTGTTGCAAATTGAAACAGCAAGTATGCTTGACTGGAGAATATACCAGCTTATCTTATGTAACGTTATTTTCTATCCCTTTTTCTTAACCAATAAAAATAAGGCTTTTAAAAAACAGAAACATGGAACCTAGTTTTCTGTAAAGTGTTGTCAAACAACCAATCATTACTTTCCTTTTTTTGAAAACTGCATGTTTTCCACCATTTTAGAAAAATCGTACTTTTAATTTACAGACGCATCAGAGTGCATCCAGACCTCTCTTCAAAATGCTTACAGTGTGGATTGTGGGACACAGCTATATTTTCTGGAGTCAAAGGTACGCACAACAGATGAGAACTCACAAGTACTTAGGTTTACCAAATGTAGACATTAAATGGATTGGACAGAGAGGATTAAAGTTGTACCAATTGATGCCATTGGTGAAATCCTTTATTCATCTCCTACACCCTGACCTCAAAATTGTGCACTGTGGTGGCAATGACCTAGGCACTTTGACTGGGGTAGCTCTGAAAATGCTCATGAAGGATACCTTTGCACAATTGATGACACTGTTGCCCAAAACTGTCTTTGTATATTCTAATATATGCCAAAGGCAGAAATGGAAGCGGTCCAACCACTATTGTCCACAGTTTGAAAAAGCTAGGAAACATGTGAATAAATCTGTTTCTGCCTTTCTCCGAGACTATCGAATGGGGTCCATTTACAACAACAATCTGCGTTTCAATATGCATGACATCTATAGGAGAGATGGTGTACATTTTACAGATGAGGGGAACAGAGTCGTCCTCATAAACTTAAGACTGCATCGGTACTTGCTTGTAGGGACTAAAATCTTGCAATAAACACAATGGCTCTTTTTAGAGCCACACAACACATAAACAAATACACTTCATAAATATCTAAAATAATTTTTATTATTCTTGCTTACGTACGCTTATGTGATGACGTTCAACATTACAGCTGTAGGTCGTCCATACGTGGTTGGTACGCATAGAATAAATCTACAGCTCCCTGGGCAACACTTGAACGCTCTCCCTACCAGCGTACGACAGACCTAGGACCTGCTGTCCTTCAGAAGATTTCTCAAGACCTGGCTTTTTGATCAGTAGCAGCGCCTCCCCCCCCCAGCGCCTTGAAACCCTCACGGGTATGTAATGCACTTTAGAAATGCAGTGATTGATTGATTGATAGGTTCAGAATGTTTCTATCCTGCCCCCTTTCCTTATTTCTCAACTTTGTTTTACTGTTTCCTTGTGACTCGGCTGCCGTGACAAATAAGATGGCTTGCAACACTTCTTGGTTTGGAGTATTGACAGCCAATCAGCATGCAGCTCCTGCTCGTAATTGTACATATTTCTGTACGCGTACGCTGCCATTTTTCTTTAAAAAAAAAATAGAGCCTAAACATGTATGTACGACCATATTATCAACAAAACAAGATGGATTATTGCCACTTTTTTGCCACTTTCCTGGTGATAAAAGCGGGGATAATGTGTCGCCTTTTGTTGATAATATGGCCCGAAATTTGTTTTTATTAATGTAATTGTTTACTTACCTGCAATCATCCAGATTCCGTTGTTTATCACCCCTCACCCTGCCCCCCTCCTGCCCCCCCGCCCCCGCCTGCCTCATTGCAACTCCCTGCACGGGCCACTGCGGAAAGACTCGGTTGTGATCTAGTCATTTACCACAGAGTTGTGGGGAATACTTGGTGAGGCTCGCGCTCACTAACGAGTGCGCACTTCACCAAAGACATTCCGGAGTTCAGACCCGTTTTCAATTGCTCCTTAGACATTCGTGAAGAGAAAGTGGAAATATTTCTGTGAAAGTTAAAGAACGTTGTTTGACAAGTTAGTGAGTAAGTAAAGTTACCTGACATTATAGACAATACTGAATGCACTCAGTCGATGTATTTTCTCTAACTTAAAAGAAGAAACGATAACATTCGTGTTAAGCAAGGTCTTAAGGGAAAAGAACAAGGAATACTACTAGAAAGACTTTTGAATGAAGAAGGAACATTAGTGAAACACATAAGATATTCAAGGATTGACAGAATAGATAACTAGCAACTGCATAAAGAAAAGTTAGTAGAAGAACACAAGGAAATTAATAATATAAAAATTAGACAATAAACTGAGAGGCTTAGGTTAATGAACGTTACGTAATTATAAGTTAAAAGCAGTGAGAAAAATAAAGAACCGTAAGCTACAAGGTTGCAGATAAATACTAGAGGAGAGGCTAGTTCGAATTTGGAAGGGGTAGGTAATTAGTAGGGTTAGACTAAGTTATAGATGAGGAATAGAGATAGAGTAAACACATGAAGTATTTAAAAAGTAGTGTGATAATGATGTCTAAATATACATAGATACACGGTGTTGTTCAGGACAATGAATAGTATCTTTTCCATTATAGTAAAACACATTTACTGTTTTGGAAATGGTAAGGTGAATAGACATATTCTACATTTTTTAGTAGTGTACTTTACTATAATAGCCTGAGTCTTTTCCTATAGTCATAAGGAGTGACTGCTTTCAAAATTTAAGAAAAGATAAGAACAGGATATCCTTATAAGTAATTATAGTTGTATAATTTTGCAAAGGACTAAAACTCTACTAATGGAATGTTATTAGATAATGGTATTTATATAGTATTTTTTGTAGGCCAAAATAGGTGAAAACTGTAGTTTTGTATTATATATTACGAAAAGTGATAGAATTAACTGTTTATATTTTTATACAAGGAGCAAGAACATAAAGGAAAAATTATGGAAAGAGAATAGCCTAATACTCAGGAGATTTTGGATATTACCTTGAGTGTAATTGAAGAACTAATCGTATCTGTCACAGGCAATGAGAGTGAAGTAGGGGCAATTAGTGCTGTAGACATGAACTGTAATTTTGAAGACGAAAGCTTTGATGCAGATTTTGTTGAAGTTTTAAATTATGTTGACATTTTAGAACACATTAAATCAGAACCTGCTGACGAAGAAATTGATCTGAATGACATATCTGATGATCTTGTATTGGAATGTCTTTTAAATTATGAGATGTTACACGAATACATTTATTGTTGAAAAATAAAGAAGGTTTGAGCACTATCTACTAATGTATTTATTGTACTAAAAGTGAAGCAGTTATAGATTCAGTTATATATTCTTTAAATGTTTGTATTGATTTAAAATATGCAAAGTGGGTTTGAGGGTATCGATTTCTTTAAAATCCATATGGAGTATACATGCTGTCTTGTATGCAGGCGCAAACTTGTGTTTTATGCCTTCCATTCCCCAGTCTGTATCCTTAGACTTCCACCAAACACCCTGCCAATGCAATTTTAGTATTGTAGTGAGCCACTCAGCAGTATGTTCTTTTTGATTGTACGGTGGTAAAACTGAAGCTGTAATAAATTTAGTGAGGAACTTTCTTTGCAGAAGTGTAATGATCCAGTCAGTATCTAGATAGTCATGGATTAAAAGAGGACTTACTGCATAGGCTGTTTCAAACCTCTATGGACTGTGGATGCACTGTTCTATGCACCAGCAAACTTATGTCTTATACGTTCAATTCCTCAATGTGTATCCTAATACTTCCAGCAAACATTCTCACACTACTGTTTCAATATTGTAGTGAGCCATTCAGCAGTATGTGTTTATCTGTATACTGTGGTACAACTGAGGCTGTTATAAATTCATACACGTTCTTTCCTTGCAGTCTTGTAATCATCCACTAACTATCTAAGTACTCATGCATTAAAATAGGCCTTAGGGCATAGACTGTTTCAAAATCCTTATAGAGGATGTATGCAGTCTTCTATGTACTTGCACATTTTTGTTTTATACGTTCAATTTACTAGTTTGTATCGTTACACTTCCAGCAAACATTCTGTCACTGTTGTTTTAGTTTTGTAGTGACTCATTCATCGGTATGTAGTAATCCTATCACTACATTAAAACACTAATGGGCACATATACAATAACTGGCATATCCCCAGGAATATGTCAGTTATTGTGCTCTATGACACCACCACCATGGATGCGCCGTATTTACAATGCGGCGTACCATGGGATAAAAATGGCACATATATGTAATGTGTCTCTGCTGAAAAGGTGGTGCATTGTTTGAGTTATTTTGGAAGTGCAACGTATCTCCAGCAATGGTCTGGGGGGGCCTATGTTCATACTGGTATGTCAATCCTTACACCTGCTTCAAGGTAGTTCAGGGTTTTGACACAGCATGAGCCCAAAAGTGACAAAGTGAAATCTTGTAGATTGTAGTTAGCCACTTTTAGGAGGTGTTTCTGCGCAGGAACGCCCCCCCCCATGTAGGAATGTGTCCTTCTGGTACATGTGATACGTCACTTTCTAAATAGCAGATATCGTGGTGCATCTTTTGCACCACTGCTTCATCAGAAAAGTGATGCAACGGTGGTGTAAAAGAGGCACAAGGGTGTTGTAAATCTGCCTCTAACAAACACTTACAAATTCACCGAGGCAGTTTCACTAGAACTGCATTCTTTTTGAATTTACTTTTGTTATTATTTTACATTAAAAATATGAAATGTAACTTTAAAAATAAAATAAATATAAGTATTTATAATAAAAATGTAGGAAATTACTATAAAAAGAAAGAAATATAATAATTAGTATATTTCAAAATTATCACTTACAAAACCTTTGAAATTCACTGAAAAAATCATAGGTTTCACACACGTTATAGTTAGGAATTAGCATTTAAAAAACCTTAGAAATTCACTGAAAAAACCATAGGTTTCACCCATTTTATAGTTAGCTGGACATTTCTCTCATACAAAACCATTGAAATTCCACCGTTATAGTTAGTTCAGCTAACTATAACTCGCGCGCCCGCAATGCAGTGCTCATGACGTCACATATTACATCACTCATCACATGGTCAGTGACATCACTGATGACATCACTGATGACATCACTGATGAAATCATCCATGTGAAAGAGTGGCAGACCTCCTCTCACCCTAATATAACCTATAATACACACATTCAAAAATAGATACTAACATTTTCAAAAAAATGGAGATACCAATACCAGTTACAACAACCTATTCAGTAATTCTAACATCTACATACACATCCACTCATCCACCAACAGTTCTATATAGTCAAGCCAAGCCAAGTAATAACTTTATTTCGACTTCAAATTGAAATCATAAAAGTGTACATACAAAATATTAAAAGACATTGCAATTAATCCGCCATAAAACCACAGTACATGTTTACACAATTTTTAAAACTAATTTCCATCAGGATTCAGTATCTATTTCTAGTCACAAAAAGCTATCAGAAATGGGGGAAAGGGTAATTGTTGGTAGCACACAGTTCATGGCATCCCCTTTTACCAATAATTATAGTTCCATGCCGCTTGCCTTAGGGACGGGTAGGGTCGGGGATCGGGATAAAAATCGTGCAAGTCCCATATGCGAATGGGACCATCTCCCTCTTCGGTTTGGGAGGATCGCAAATAGGGGACAATATTCGGAGCTTTGAATTTAATTAAAATAAGGTCGCCAGGGATGTCTTTGGTCGATGTACCAAGCCACCCCACCCTCCTGACCCTCAATCCGCCATCTAAAGCAGGTGGCAATGGTCTGTGTTGTTTTAGCCAGGAGATGGTTTTATTTAACAAATCCTGATGGGATTCAAATTTGCCCTTAATAGGTGCAGGGACCCCAGAAAGAACAGTCACGTAAGGGGCAGCTTCTGGAGGTAAATTGATCCAATTCCTGCGCTCATGTGCAAACCTGGGTAGTCTATGTGGTGCAGGTACGGAGTTAGAAATAGTGTTCCGGCCTCTTGGATTGGGTGGAGAGATGAGGGGTTCAGGGATTTGAGCTTCCATAGGTATCGTGGGTTTGAAGTTTTCTTTATTGCAGGAGAGAATAGAGTGAATGGGTGCAGCAGTTGTTTCAGCGGCGATAGGATTTCTGGATAATTTATTTTCAATACTAGTCAGCCTGTCTCCCAGCTCATTGATTTTAGTAATCAAAGGTGATAGTGCGGTTGTTAACAAAAGTTCAATCTGTGCCAGTAGGGTCAATTGAGGTGGTGAGACTGGGTCAGGTGTTTTGTTCATCGCCTCAGTTGGGAAAATTATTAATGGTAAATCGGAGGGTTGTGGTGAAGGACTAGTGCAAATTTTGTCAGTGTTCAGAATATCAATGTCATTTGCCTCATCGGTATCTCTGTCCATTATAAGGGGAGTAGATACATTCTGGGCGTAGTTCGTGCCACACAGGGCGTTCAACTCCTCCCAGATGGACATGATATGAGAACAATGAAATGTCAGAATCGGTATAAACAAATACAGTACCTCCAAGTTCGTAACAGCCAAATGGGGTAGCCCGTCCCGGCCTCCTCGTGCCTCTGAGGGCCACAGAGGGCCCGCCCTTTGCCCGGGCTTAGCCCCGCGCTTCGTCCCGCGTGCGTCCCGCGGGACGGAAACAGGGAGTGTATGTATTAGGCAGGTAGGCGGGGCCGGCAGGGGAAGAGTACCAGCTGTGGGTGGTCAGGGAATGCTGGTACTCGCAGTCCCCGGCCGCCGCACCCGCCGAATCCCCGTAGGCAGGAAGAAAACAGGGGCAGACAGCAGCAAGCAGTCCCCAGGGGGAAGAACGGCTCCTCGGATCTCCTAGGGTCAAAGTCCCGACCCACCTCAAGCCGCGAGTCGCACCCGCGGAGCGGGGGCGGCAAGAGGTATTTACAACAGGCAGGCAGGTAGGCGGGGCCGGCAGGGGAAGAGTACCAGCTGTGGGTGGTCAGGGAATGCTGGTACTCGCAGTCCCCGGCCGCCGCACCCGCCGAATCCCCGTAGGCAGGAAGAAAACAGGGGCAGAAAGCAGCAAGCAGTCCCCAGGGGGAAGAACGGCTCCTCGGATCTCCTAGGGTCAAAGTCCCGACCCACCTCAAGCCGCGAGTCGCTCCCGCGGAGCGGGGGCGGCAAGAGGTATTTACAACAGGCCACTGTTAAACATGTACTTAAACATGTACTCACTCATCATATGTATTCATACATCTATACATCCTGTTACACACCGATACTCATCCATACAGTTACTCACTCACATACTCACACATGCAAATAAACTATCAAACATCCATTTGTTTGCATATACAGCTATACACACACCACTACAGTTAGTTTTACAGAAATGTACACATACTTCCTCTCCTAAACAATCAGGTATAGAAACACATACTTATTTATACAGGAACTTTTTCAATCTGTCACTGTCATATATCCTTACTTATATACATCAATACTCAGATATACTAGTTTAAAACATATGTACTTTCTCATAAAGACACTTTTGAGGCAGTCATTCAGTTAGTAACACACCCATACACACATTCATCCACCTTTACAGTCCTGCACACATGCTGTCTTCAAAACATATACAGTGAGTCAGTCGTTCATGCATATGTGCCCTAAATAATACCCGCCACCAAACCATACAGACACTCATTCTGATACTCAAAAAACCAACTAGTTACCCATATAGACACTCGTGTAGCTACTCACCAACCCATGCAGTCACTTATACAGAAAGTGAAACACTGATACAGATATTTACATATTTAAACATTACTCGCTAATATGTGTATTCACTAAGATACACTTAATAAGTCAGTTATACAATGAAATTTACAAAAAAACATCCATTTAGATACGTATTTACCCATTTATTCTTCCATCGACCTTTAGATATACATATATAAAAATATTTATTTTTCAGAAAGTCACACATTCAGTGGATGATGCCATCAGTGATGTCATCAGTGATGTCACTGACCATGTGATGAGTGATGTAATATGTGACCTCATCAGCAGTGCATTGCGGGCGCGCGAGTTATAGTTAGCTGAACTAACTATAACGTTAGAATTTCAATGGTTTTGTATGAGAGAAATTGACACCTCGCTCGACATGGTCCAGCAGGTAAATAGGACGGTCTCCACATGTTGGGGTATTATCAGGATCTTGAGGAAAATCACACATTATCTTTCCCTCCAAGCCCGCAAACAGGTCGTTGTTGCTTTGGTCACATCACGGCTAGACTATTACAACGCGCTCTACGCGGGCATCAATAAAGGTCTGGTTCTACGCCTGCAGATCGTTCAAAACGCGGCAGCTAGGTTTGTCCTACCCGCCCCCAGCCTCTCCTCCGCCACTTCCGTTAGGAAAGCGATACAAAAGGGGATGATGAACGGAGCGTTTGTACAAATCAAACACTCACCCCCAGTCAATTGATCTGGGTTTAATCCATCACCATTCTTTAGTTCACTCAGCCACACCAGTTCAGACATGGCTATATGCAAATCAGTCTGACCCTGTGCCTTCTGGGAACAGTGCAGCCCGAACTGTCAAGCCATGTCTTCCCTGGCCGGAAACAAGCATCCTGGGACCGGTTTCGGATTCATAATCCTGATCAGCCAGGCTATCTTGAATCCAGTGGCCAAGTGAACAAGGGACTCACATCTGAGCATACCTTGCAACACTTAGGGCGAACAAAGCGATACAAAAGGGGATGATGGACGGAGCGTTTGTACAAATCAAACACTCACCCCCAGTCAATTGATCTGGGTTTAATCCATCACCATTCTTTAGTTCACTCAGCCACCCCAGTTCAGACATGGCTATATGCAAATCAGTCTGACCCTGTGCCTTCTGGGAACAGTCCAGCCCGAACTGCCAAGCCATGTCTTCCCTGGACCGGAAACAAGCACCCTGGGACCGGTTTCGGATTCATAATCCTCATCAGCCAGGCTATCTTGAATCCAGTGGCCAAGTGAACAAGGGACTCACGTCTGAGCATACCCTGCCACACTTAGGGCGAACAAAGCGATACAAAAGGGGATGATGGACGGAGCGTTTGTACAAATCAAACACTCACCCCCAGTCAATCAATCTGGGTTTAATCCATCACCATTCTTTAGTTCACTCAGCCCCCCAGTTCAGACATGGCTATATACAAATCAGTCTGACCCTGTGCCTTCTGGGAACAGTCCAGCCCGAACTGTCAAGCCATGTCTTCCCTGGACCAGAAACAAGCATCCAGGGACCGGTTTCGGATTCATAATCCTCATCAGCCAGGCTATCTTGAGTCCAGTGGCCAAGTGAACAAGGGAATCACGTCTGAGCATACCCTGCCACACTTAGGGCGAACAAAGTGATACAAAAGGGGATGATGGACGGAGCGTTTGTACAAATCAAACACTCACCCCCAGTCAATTGATCTGGGTTTAATCCATCAACATTCTTTAGTTCACTCAGCCACCCCAGTTCAGACATGGCTATATGCAAATCAGTCTGACCCTGTGCCTTCTGGGAACAGTCCAGCCCGAACTGCCAAGCCATGTCTTCCCTGGACCGGAAACAAGCATCCTGGGACCGGTTTCGGATTCATAATCCTCATCAGCCAGGCTATCTTGAATCCAGTGGCCAAGTGAACAAGGGACTCACGTCTGAGCATACCCTGCCACACTTAGGGCGAACAAAGCGATACAAAAGGGGATGATGGACGGAGCGTTTGTACAAATCAAACACTCACCCCCAGTCAATTGATCTGGGTTTAATCCATCACCATTCTTTAGTTCACTCAGCCACCCCAGTTCAGACATGGCTATATGCAAATCAGTCTGACCCTGTGCCTTCTGGGAACAGTCCAGCCCGAACTGCCAAGCCATGTCTTCCCTGGACCGGAAACAAGCACCCTGGGACCGGTTTCGGATTCATAATCCTCATCAGCCAGGCTATCTTGAATCCAGTGGCCAAGTGAACAAGGGACTCACGTCTGAGCATACCCTGCCAAACTTAGGGCGAACAAAGTGATACAAAAGGGGATGATGGACGGAGCGTTTGTACAAATCAAACACTCACCCCCAGTCAATTGATCTGGGTTTAATCCATCACCATTCTTTAGTTCACTCAGCCACCCCAGTTCAGACATGGCTATATGCAAATCAGTCTGACCCTGTGCCTTCTGGGAACAGTCCAGCCCGAACTGCCAAGCCATGTCTTCCCTGGACCGGAAACAAGCATCCTGGGACCGGTTTCGGATTCATAATCCTCATCAGCCAGGCTATCTTGAATCCAGTGGCCAAGTGAACAAGGGACTCACGTCTGAGCATACCCTGCCACACTTAGGGCAAACAAAGCGATACAAAAGGGGATGATGGACGGAGCGTTTGTACAAATCAAACACTCACCCCCAGTCAATTGATCAGGGTTTAATCCATCACCATTCTTTAGTTCGCTCAGCCACCCCAGTTCAGACATGGCTATATGCAAATCAGTCTGACCCTGTGCCTTCTGGGAACAGTCCAGCCCGAACTGCCAAGCCATGTCTTCCCTGGACCGTAAACAAGCATCCTGGGACCGGTTTCGGATTCATAATCCTCATCAGCCAGGCTATCTTGAATCCAGTGGCCAAGTGAACAAGGGACTCACGTCGGAGCATACCCTGCCACACTTAGGGCGAACAAAGCTATACAAAAGGGGATGATGGACGGAGCGTTTGTACAAATCAAACACTCACCCCCAGTCAATTGATCTGGGTTTAATCCATCACCATCCTTTAGTTCACTCAGCCACCCCAGTTCAGACATGGCTATATGCAAATCAGTCTGACCCTGTGCCTTCTGGGAACAGTCCAGCCCGAACTGCCAAGCCATGTCTTACCTGGACCGGAAACAAGCATCCTGGGACCGGTTTCGGATTCATAATCCTGATCAGCCAGGCTATCTTGAATCCAGTGGCCAAATGAACAAGGGACTCACATCTGAGCATACCCTGCAACACTTAGGGCGAACAAAGCGATACAAAAGGGGATGATGGACGGAGCGTTTGTACAAATCAAACACTCACCCCAGTCAATTGATCTGGGTTTAATCCATCACCATTCTTTAGTTCACTCAGCCACCCCAGTTCAGACATGGCTATATGCAAATCAGACTGACCCTGTGCCTTCTGGGAACAGTCCAGCCCGAACTGCCAAGCCATGTCTTCCCTGGACCGGAAACAAGCATCCTGGGACCGGTTTCGGATTCATAATCCTCATCAGCCAGGCTATCTTTAATCCAGTGGCCAAGTGAACAAGGGACTCACGTCTGAGCATACCCTACCACACTTAGGGCGAACAAAGCGATACAAAAGGGGATGATGGACGGAGCGTTTGTACAAATCAAACACTCACCCCCAGTCAATTGATCTGGGTTTAATCCATCACCATTCTTTAGTTCACTCAGCCACCCCAGTTCAGACATGGCTATATACAAATCAGTCTGACCCTGTGCCTTCTGGGAACAGTCCAGCCCGAACTGTCAAGCCATGTCTTCCCTGGACCGGAAACAAGCATCCTGGGACCGGTTTCGGATTCATAATCCTCATCAGCCAGGCTATCTTGAGTCCAGTGGCCAAGTGAAGAAGGGAATCACGTCTGAGCATACCCTGCCACACTTAGGGCGAACAAAGTGATACAAAAGGGGATGATGGACGGAGCGTTTGTACAAATCAAACACTCACCCCCAGTCAATTGATCTGGGTTTAATCCATCACCATTCTTTAGTTCACTCAGCCACCCCAGTTCAGACATAGCTATATGCAAATCAGTCTGACCCTGTGCCTTCTGGGAACTGTCCAGAAGGCACAGGCTGATTTGCATATAGCCATGTCTGAAATGGGGTGGCTGAGTGGGCTAAAGAATGGTGATGGATTAAACCCAGATCAGTTGACTGGGGGTGAGTGTTTGATTTTCTCAAACGCTCCGTCCATCATCCCCTTTTGTATCGCTTTTTCGCCCTAAGTGTGGCAGGGTATGCTCAGACGTGAGTCCCTTGCTCACTTGGCCACTGGATCCAAGATAGCCTGGCTGATAAGGATTATGAATCCGAAACCGGTCCCAGGATGCTTGTTTCCGGTCCATGGAAGACATGGCTTGGCAGTTCGGGCTGGACTATTCCCATGAGGCAAAGGGTCAGACTGATTTGCATATAGCCATGTCTGAAATGGGGTGGCTGAGTGGGCTAAAGAATGGTGATGGATTAAACCCAGATCAGTTGACTGGGGGTGAGTGTTTGATTTTCTCAAACGCTCCGTCCATCATCCCCTTTTGTATCGCTTTGTTCGCCCTAAGTGTGGCAGGGTATGCTCAGACGTGAGTGCCTTGCTCACTTGGCCACTGGATTCAAGATAGCCTGGCTGATGAGGATTATGAATCCGAAACCGGTCCCAGGATGCTTGTTTCCGGTCCATGGAAGACATGGCTTGGCAGTTCGGGCTGGACTTTTCCCATGAGGCAAAGGGTCAGACTGATTTGCATATAGCCATGTCTGAAATGGGGTGGCTGAGTGGGCTAAAGAATGGTGATGGATTAAACCCAGATCAGTTGACTGGGGGTGAGTGTTTGATTTTCTCAAACGCTCCGTCCATCATCCCCTTTTGTATCACTTCTGTTAGGAAAAGCCTGCACTGGCTCCCGATCCAGGCAAGGATCACTTTTAACATCCTGTGCCTTGTTTATGGGGCCTTGTCTGGCAAAGGTTCGGAAGGTTTAAGATCCCTGCTAATTCCTTATGTTCCCAGCAGCAATCTGCGCTGCTCTAACAAGAATCTCCTATCCGTCCCCCGGTTTCGCAGAATCAGGTGGGGGGGAAGGGCCTTTTCCTTCCTGGCCCCCAAACTCTGGAACAACCTGCCCCCTGAATTGAAGACTCAATCTTCGATTGTGCTCTTTAGAAAAGCCCTAAAAACGTGGCTCTTCGCTGAGGCATATTGATAATCCAGCACCTGGCTCCGGTTTTATATTTTTCTGCATTATATTTCTTTGATAGGCGCCTTGATGCCCATTGGGCTAAGTCGCGCATTATAAGATGATTTTCATTCATTCATTCATTCAGCTAACTATAACATGGGTGAAACCTATGGTTTTTTCTTTGACTTCCAAGGTTTTTTAAATGCTAATTCCTAACTATGACGTGTGTGAAACCTATGGTTTTTTCAGTGAATATATATATATATTCTATTTATTGCTACCGCACGTGGCCTTCCCAGGCCTCTAATCGAATTTTTTAATTCCTTCTGCGTCATGGGGCCCTGCTATGCCTCTCTTAAAAAATGTATGCATGCATGAATTTCTATGTCGTATTTTTGAAGTGTGTCACGTGCTTTCGTGTGCGTTCTTAGAAATTTTACGTGCTTGATGGTATTTTTTTCTACATCATGTGGCCCTCCCATCTTTTTGCTTTATTTTTGTGGGTACATGCTTTGTGTTTCATCATATTTGCTGCCTCCTAATTCTCCCATGACTTTTAATATTTATTACTGCCTCACATGGCCTTCCCAGGCCTCTATTCTTATTGATCGTACTTGTATGATCCTAATATTTAATTCTTTCTGCGTCACACGGCCCTCCTAGGCCTTTCTTTAATAAATTATGCGTGCATGAATTTCTATGTCGTATTTTTGAAGTGTGTCATGTGCTTTCGTGTTTGTTCTTATAAATTTTACGTGCTTGATAGTATTTTTCTCTGCGTCATGTGGCCCTCTTAGCTCTGTTTTGCTTTATTTTTGTGGGGTACATGCTTTGAGGTTCATCGTATTTGCTCCCTCCTAATTCTTCCATGACTTTTAATTTGTATTACTGCCTCACGTGGCCTTTCCAGGCCTCTATTCTTATTGATCGTACTGGCATGATCCTATTATTTAATTCCTTCTGCGTCATGGGGCCCTCCTATGCCTTTCTTTAATAAAATATGCGTACATGAATTTCTGTGTCATATTTTTGAAGTGTCACGTGCTTTCGTGTCTGTTCTTAGAAATTTTCTGTGCTTGATGGTATTTTTTTCGGCGTCATGTGGCCCTCTCAGCTCTATTTTGCTTTATTTTTGTGAGGTACATGCTTAGAGGTTCATCGTATTTGCTCCCTCCTAATTTGCCCATGACTTTTAATATTTATTACTGCCTCACGTGGCCTTCCCAGGCCTCAATTCATATTGATTGTACTTGTATGATCATAATATTTAATTCCTTCTGTGTCACGGGCCCTCCTAGGCCTTGCTTTGATAAAGTATGCATGCATGAATTTCTGTGTTGTATTTTTGAAGTGTGTCACGTGCTTTCGTCTCTGTTCTTATACATTTTACGTGCTTGATGGTAATATTTTTCTGCGTCACGTGGCCCTCCCAGATCTGTTTTGCTTTATTGTTGTGGGGTACATATTTTGTGGTTCATCATATTTGCTCCCTCCTAATTCTACCATGAATTTTAATATTTATTACTACCTCGGATGGCCTTTCCAGGCCTGATTTCATATATATAGTGCTTTCATGAATATATATGTTGCACTTTTATGCTACGCCACGTGCTTTTTTTTGTTTCAACGTACGTACTCTCTCCTAATCATCATAATTGCTCCCTTTTTATCCTCCGCTGACTTTTAATATTTCTTGCTTCCTCACGTGACCTATAGTTTTTTTTTTTTTATGTGGTCTAGTTGGCCTACGAAAGTTTTGCCTCCTCAGACTAGCATAGTTTTAATTGATGATAATTGCTGGATTTGTAACCTTGGCACTACGGTGTTGTGCTGGCCCTTTATTTGGCTTAGGTTCCCTAACCATTTTTCCCTCTATCTTACATCTTTTTATGACATACTTTTGCCAAAATAGACGTTTTGCACACTTCACCACTTCATGATCAGTCTTTAATTGCAATTGCTGCCTTTTTTGAGAGTGTAATGGTAAATGTTTGTGCATGATTGAAATGTTAGTCTTGATAGTTATGTATACTATGTATACCAGGGCTGCTCATGTAAATGCTACTAGTGGGCCTGCAGCAGTAATTGTGCCATCCACACAAGTAACCCTAAATACAAAAGTCAAGCCTGTCACTGCAGTGCCTGAGCGCCCTTTGTTAAACTGTCATGTTTTCAAACTGCATCCATTTGACAGACCTTACCCGTGTCTTTGTATGGACTGTACTCTGTATCCCTCGCTTAAAATTTGTGAGCGTATTGAGCTGTGAAGACGGGGTGACAGTTCTTTTACTAATTGTACATTTACACACCTTTATAGTCATTTATGTCTTTATTCTTGAATGTGAGCATGTAAAATGTGTTCTTAACCTCTATAATGCTTTTCTTTTAACGTTGTTTCCCGTTTATCTTAATTTTCCATAGAAATGGATGCCACTAAGTACCAAGAGCTTCTGGATTATAAAAGCCGTAATGTGTAGTCTGATGGTTTCAATAAATTCTAGAAGCATGGATTGCGTAGACTATCTAAAAAATTCTCTGTTGACCGTAATATAATTTTTTCAGTATTGGCACATAGTTTCAATGTCTAGAATAATGATGTTCTATTGGCTGGTGTAATTCTCTCCTATATAGGTGAAAAGTTAATAGGTCTTTCTGCACACAACATATTTTACAATCTACATTTTAGTCTAAGAAAGGTATTTCTGATGAACTTTTTGTGTTTGAGAAAGCGTTGTTAAACTAATTTCTTCTTTAAGAAATAATATTTTTTCAAAACGTTTCAAAATTAATTTGCAGGAAGCATGACGAGTGATAATTCACCAGCACCTGTTCCATCTTCAGGACCTGTTCCATCTTCAGGACCTGTTCCATCTTCAGGACCTGTTCCATCTTCATCACCTGTTCCATCTTCAGCACCTGCATCAGGTACACTATGTTATCCATCTGCAGCATCTAGTCAATCTATATTCTTGAAAAAAAGTGTTGAATGTGTGGAAGAAACCAGTAAAAAGCAATTGGAAGCAATAGTGTGGAGCTTTAAAATATACAACAGTTCTATTTGGTCACTTAAAACGGACCAATGCATAGTTGATAAACTTAGTTTCTACTACATGTGAATTGTGTATACTATGGCTAATAGCGTTTGATGTACATGTTGGTTCCTCTTTAGAAGGGTCATGTCCTTTCATATATTTTTACAGGTAATCGATGCCTTCCTCTCAAAAATATGTTTCTCAAGCGAAAATGTATGTATATTTTCATTCCTAATACAGTTACTTATCTTTAAGTAATTTCTCATCAATGTGTGTACTGAAATTCTCTGCTCTGAAACCTATGATTGCTTTAACATTCAGGTTTGACTTTTGCTCAACATATACATTTGTTATTATGTTTTCAGTTTGCAGAATGCTACCCAACTCAGCAGCCAGATGCTCAGATTTTTACTAATGTAATATTTCTGGGGAATTATCAAGTGAAAATTGCAATGGACCTAATGGAGTCACCACGTTTGACTTTAACATTTCAATGATAAATAAGATCTCACACTCTAGTGTTGTCCTGAACATTGGATTATTCTGTATTTAGTTTTTTCATAGAAGATCTTTTATAGATAAAGACATATCATTACTTTTTAACATAGTATAGTAAGATATTGTCATTATAGTTGTGAATTTTCAATAATGTTTGTAGTGAAGCCATTTGAAAATGTTTGCAACAGTTGTAACTGCCTCTATTTCTGAATCTGAAAACACCTAGACACATGCATGATATATTGCAAAATAAGTTTTTAATTGTTAGCATTGCTGTTATGATGCGCTAATGTACATATTTTTTTACATTTAGAGTCTGTAGAAAAGTATTGTGGTGTCTGCAACCAAGATACTTCATTAATATTTGGTAAAGTTAATGGTAAATACCCCCAATGAGTATAGATGCTGAAGATCAAAATTAAGTGATAAAAGTCTGTGGGGTGTATAGAACACATTAAGTGTCCAGTCCACATTTATGGGATGCAGGGTGTATATTAGTATGTCTCAGATAACTGAGGCATTAGCAAGGGTCTTTTCAGAGTTACGTCCGCCATGTTGGAAAGCTGGCTATGCACCCTTACTACTTATGGATTAATTACCGCTTTCCCACTGAGTGTTGAGAGGTCACTATGTATACTATGTAAATACATATAAAGTTTTAATTTCAAAAAGCTATTGACCTTTAAACAATGCAATGTTAATAACAAGTTACTTTTCACTATCTTCCCAACAGGCCCAATGTTTCAAATGCAGCAGATGGGACCACCTTGAATTTATAAAACCAAATGTAATATCCTGCTTACCTTTTACTGGTTACAAATGTACAAAATGTATGTTTTAAAGTAAAAATGTGATCGCATGTAAGATGTCTAATTAGATGTTTCGCATACTCCTGCAATCTAGTGTTGTGTCCGGATTGTCATAAGAAGTAATATTGAGACACACTTCCTTCAGCTGTCACGATTTGCACAATCCTTTAAGAGTTGGACCAGTCTTCCTCTATCATTCCTACTTAATTTTCTTTTTCAAATCGAGCAACTGTTTTGTTAAGGTGTTGAAATATAAATTTAAAACGTCCTCCTTTTTGAAGGTCAACAAGCAATACCGCTCCTCCACACATTATTCTTCAATGGTAGTCTAAAAAGTAGTGGAAATTCCACTATCACTAAGGTATACATCTGACAATAGAATCTATGATATAGTTACACCACTATTTCATGGTCATAATCCAAAAGGTGTGTTTAGAGTCAACAAAAAGAACAATTATGCACATTTTATGCTGGACAGAATTGCTTCTAAACACCCTTTCACTGCTTTCTTCCATACCTTCAAAAAAGATTTCATGGATTTACATGCATAGTCTTTCAGGCCTGTATATCTCTAATGTATAACAAGCGTACTTGTTTTTCTTTTCTTTTGTTACTGACATAAATAAACTCATCAGTCACTCCTATGGCAAGCTTTTACAATCCGGAATGCTGAGTGCTGGGTTTTGTGTGAGAGGATGCCCATGCATGGACACATGTAGTTTAACCTGTCAAACACTTTGAAATGCTACCCTCCCACTAGTCCTAAAGGCGGATGTAAAATTCGACCGTTCTTCATTAAATAGAATTCGATGTCACTCAGTTCAAAGTATTTCTGTATTATGGAAGCACTAATGTGTCCCTTAAAGATTCCAGCGAAGTCCAGACACATACTAACTGAAACACACCAACCGTTAGTAACCTTTAAAATTTGCCAAACAACTCTTTCAAGGTGTGATCAATCCAAAAAATACTCCTTTGGCACAGCAAATATAGTGCAACACGTAAACAACTTGCACCCCAACAACTTTGCTTGACCCACCTGCAACTGCACTAAGCACATCAACTACTGCAGCAGCATTTTCAGCAAGCAGTCCACATCCACCAATTGATCCTGACTTTGGTGAAGTTAAAATTGCACATATTAATCTTGATTTTGGTAAACTTAAATTTCTATGCATTTATTGCGATGAACTTTTGTGTTTAGTGAAACAGTCTATCAACCTCATCAAAAACAAGAAACAGGAGCATCGCTGTCCTCAACATTAGTCATTAGACATTCATCATGCTTTTTTGTTGTAAGGACTACCCCGTCTGAAGGCAGTGGGAAATTTGCACACTTGCTGCCTTTCTTGGCTGGGGTTATCAATTATTCTTGAATTTCATATTCCGACTCAATGTCAAGCCCCTTTATCGAGCCTTTTTTGTTGTAGCTACTACCCTGTCCGAAGGCAGTTGGAAATTTGCAAACTTGCTGCCTTTCTTGGCTAGGGTTATCAATAATTCTTCAAGTAATTTAAATTTAAAATGCAGGCTCTTTATTCAGCCTTCTTGGTAACTACTTCCCGTGAATTGCATCCTTTCTTGCGACGCACAGTCTGTGTAATGAGCTGGCTATCCAAAGATCTTCTTTCCTGATAAGGCAGTGGTTACTTTGTGCGTCTGCACCCTTTCTAACTTTTTACCTTATTCATCTTCCATTCAATGAACACATCATCCACACACACACACACTTACTTGTTGCCTTTTTTGGCTGGGGCTATCAATTATTGTTCAATTTGATTTTCTGATTCAAAGTCATGGCCCTTTGTTGAGTCTTTTTGTTGTAGCTACTACTCCGGCCGAAGGCAGTGGAAAATTTGCACACTTTCTACCTTTCTTGGCTGGGGTTATCAATTATTGTTCAATTTGATATTCTGATTCAAAGTCAAGGCCCTTTATCAAGCCTCTTTGTTGTAACTACTTCCCCGGCTAAAGGCAGTAGGTAATTTGCACATTTGCAGCATTTCTTATTTTTTACATTATTCATCTTCCACTCAATCAACACATCATCTACAAGTAAGGAAGCTTCTTTGCCATATTCAGTCACTTTTCCAATTCTTATATCTTGTAGAATAGTTCCATAATCAGCATCATTTGCTTGTCACATATTTGTTCCTTATATTCAAAATATGACCAAATATTAACATTTCCAATTCTACCCAAGGAGTTTCTGGTATCTTCATGCACAAGAGTTTTAAATACTAGTTGTCCTTTTACAGGAGTAACTTGTAGTAGATCTCCAAATCTTGAACAATCATTTGGGTAAGTCTAGGTCTTGCTGCAACACGAAATCGAGTACTTAAATTTGTTAAAGAAATTGAATATTTAGCAGAAAAAGAGCCACAAAGTACAGATATTGTGAAAACAAATATATTGGAAACTTATAATCGAAATAGAAATCATCATCTTGAGAACATTTCATATTCTGATTCAAACTCGTAGCCCTTTATTGAGCCTTTTTGGTGTAGCTACTACCCCGGCCAAAGGCAGTGGGAAATTTGCACACTTGCTGCCTTTCTTGACTGGGGTTATCAATTATTCTTTTTGCAATACAAATTCAAACTGCAGGCCCTTTATTGAGCCTTCTTGGTAACTATTACCCGTGAATGGCAGTGGGTAATTTGCGCACTTCCTATCGTTCATGTACAATGAAAAGCTTAACAAAAGTTCTACCAATATTAAAAAAGAGCCAGTATGGGCTATGATTATCAATTCTTCTGTTTGTTATTCTAACTTAAAGTACAGGCCCTTTATTGAGCCTTCTTTGTAACTACTACCTGTGAATAGCAGTGGGTAATTTGCGCACTTGCAACCTTTCTTATTTTGTACATTATTTATCTTCCACTCAATCAACACATCATCTACACGTACACACACCTACTTGCTGCCTTTCTTGGCTATGGTTATCAACTATTCTTCTATTTCATATCCGTATTCAAAGTGCAGGCCCTTTATCGAACCTTTTTGTTGTAGCTGCTACCCCGGCCAAAGGCAGTGGGAAATTTGCACACTTGCTGCCTTTCTTGGCTGGGGTTATCAATTATTCTTCAAGTACTTCAAATTCAAAATGCAGGCCCTTTATTCAGCCTTCTTGGTAACTACTTCCCATGAATGGCAGTGGGTAATTTCCACACTTGCATCCTTTTTTGTGACGCACAGTCTGTGTAATGAGCTGGGAATCCAAAGATCTACTTCCCTGATAAGGCAGTGGTTACTTTGCGCGTCTGCAGCCTTTCTTACTTTTTACCTTATTCATCTTCCATTCAAAGAACACATAATCCACACATACACACACTTACTTGCTGCCTTTTTTGGCAGGGGTAATCAATTATTCTTCAATTTCATATTCTGATTCAAAGTCAAGGGCCTTTATCGAGCCTTTTTCATGTAGATACTACCCCAGCAGAAGGCAGTGGGTAATTTGCACACTTGCAGCCTTACTTATTTTTTACATTATTCATCTTCCACTCAATCAACACATCATCTACACATACACAAACCTACTTGCTGCCTTTCTTGGCTATGGTTATCAACTATTCTTCTATTTCATATTCATATACGAAGCGCTGGGACGCCCCTTTGCTGGGGCAGCTGTGCGCTATAAAAGTATTATTAACATAACATAATATAACATAACATATTCAAAGTGCAGTCCCCTTATCGTGCCTTTTTGTTGTAACAACTACCCCAGTCGAAGGCAGTAAGAAATTTGCACACTTGCTGCCTTTCTTGGCTGGGGTTATTAATTATTCTTGAATTTCATATTCTGATTCAAAGTCAAGAACCCTTAATTGAGCCTTTTTGTTGTAGCTAGTACCCCGGCCAAAGGCAGTGGGAAATTTGCACACTTGCTGCCTTTCTTGGATGGGGTTATCAATCACTCTTTAAGTAATTCAAAGTGCAGGCCCTTTATTGAGCCTTTTTGGTAACTACTACCCGTGAATGGCAGTGGGTAATTTGCACACTTGCGACCTTTCCTGCGTCCTTTCTACCACACAGTGTGTGTACTTTGTGCACTTGCCCACTGCGGAATCCGACTCGCAGGCTGTAATGGACTGGAAAACCAAACACCCATTTCCTTTACAAGGCAATGGATTGTTTGCGTATCTGCAGCCTTTCTAATTTCTCACGTTTTTTATCTTCCACTCACTCAACACATCATCCACACACCTACTTGCTGCATTTCTTGCCTTTGGTTATCAACTATTCTTCTATTTCATATTCGTATTCAAAGTGCAGGCCCTTTATCGAGCCTTTTTGTTGTAGCTAGTACCCTGTCCGAAGGCAGTGGGAACTTTGCACACTTGCTGCCTTTCTTTACTAGGATTATCAATTTTTCTTCAAGTAATTTAAATTCAGCCTTCTTGGTAACTACTTTCGGTGAATGGCAGTGGGTAATTTCCACACTTGCATCCTTTCTTGCCATGCACAGTCTGTGTAATGAGCAGGGTATCCAAAGATCTACTTCGCTGATAAGGCAGTGGTTACTTTGCACGTCTGCAGCCTTTCTAACTTTTTACCTTATTCATCTTCCATTCAATGAACACATCATCTACACATACACACACTTACTTGCTGACTTTCTTGGCTATGGTAATGGACTATTCTATTTCATATTCATATTCAAAGTGCAGGCTCTTTATCGCGCCTTTTTGTTGTAATAACTACCCCAGCCGAAGGCAGTAAAAAATTGCACACTTGCTGCCTTTCTTGGCTGGGGTTATCAATTATTCTTGAATTTCATATTCTCATTCAAAGTCGAAGCCCTTTATCAAGCCTTTTTGTTGTACCTATTACCCCGGCCAAAGGCAGTGGGAAATTTGCACACTTGCTGCCTTTCTTGGCTGGGGTTATCAATTCTTCATGTAATACAAATTCAAAGTGCAGGCCTTTATTGAGCCTTCTTGGTAACTATTACTCCTGAATGCCAGTGGGTAATTTGCACACTTGCATCCTTTCTTGAAATGCACATTCTGTGTAATGAGCTGGGTATCCAAAGATCTACATCCCTGATAAGGCAGTGGTTACTTTGCGCGTACGCAGCCTTTTTTACTTTTTACCTTATTCATCTTCCACTCAATCAACACATCATCTACACGTACACACACGTACTTGCTGCCTTTCTTGCTATGGTTATCAACTATTCTTCTATTTCATATCCGTATTCAAAGTGCAGACCCTTTATCAAACCTTTTTGTTGTAGCTAATACCCCGGCCAAAGGCAGTGGGAAATTTACACACTTGCTGCCTTTCTTACGTCCTTTCTACCGCACAGTGTGTGTACTTTGTGCACTTGCATTGCTTGCTTAGATGTGGTACTAGATTAAAGGGAAGAGTTCTATATTTGCCTCTAAATTTAAAAGAAAAATTTAAACAATTGGTGTAGAAAATGTAGAAAATGAACCTTTACTTATTCTTGTTAATGGCGTTCCTACTAGGAGTAAGAAAATCTGGCAAGAATTAGTGAATGTTAGGAAAGTAAAAAGGCAACGTTGTATCTGGTAAAAAATAATCAATATTATAAATATGTGTATGTGAGACAAGAAGAAATAACTATAGAAAAAGATAGTGACTCACCATCTGGACAAATTGAAAAGTAGATGTGTCCAGAACTGAAGAAATCTATGAACATTACAGTGTTCATCCACTTCATTCTAAAGAAGTGATGGGGAATACTATAGAATTATTCCAAAGCAATAAATAAGCAAAGGGAAGTCCCATTAGTGTATGGGGAAAAAAGCTTGAAAGCTTGTTGTTTCTCTCAGTTGTCTCCCACAGGAAAAGGAGGATGATAGGATGACCGACCTGTGCAGTTTCCTACATCTGAATACCGGATATTAAGATTATATGCAGAACATCCAAGTTTTCGACAATGTATTCCATATTTGTTTCATCTTTTGTTTGAGAGTGATTTGTGTGGACTTTCTTATGCAGTAAACCATATATTGAGAACAGGTGTACATCTGAAAAATGTTTTGGCAAAGGAATTTATGGATAAAGTACAGCAGAAAGATAATGTTTTGGAATCTCAGCTGATTAATCTCATGGCATGTCAGCATGGTACTAATGAGTACTGGTACCGTCGTCATGGAGAACTGAAATGTATGCTAAGAAACTTAGGAACTCCTACATGGTTCCTTACTCTAAGCTGTGCTGAATATGCTTGGGGATGATTTATTTACATTTCATCGAGAGGCAAATCCAAATATAGTAAATATGAATGTTCAGATCGCTTATCATCTGCAAGTCTTCACTCCAAATCTAGAAGAATCATTTGGATGAGTCTAGGTCTCCATGCAACACGAAATCTAGTACTTAAATCTGTACAACAAATTGAATATTTAACTGAAAAAGAGCCAGAAAGTATATGTATTATAGTGTATTGGTTCATAACACTTCCTATTCCAACTGTTGAAAGATCCCTCCCTTTTTATTCATTCCACTTTGACTTCCTGAAAAGAACCATCTCTTCTGAGAATCCTGTCAAATAGAAGGAAGATCACCATAATAACTGTAATGGACTCATGTTCCAGCTATTCTTCAGAAGGAGATTTCATTCCTGAAGAGCCTCCAAAGAAGAAGAAAAAAGCTCTAATTTGAAAGGTATTTACTTTCCCTGAAGGGCAAAAAAACGGTTAATGCTCCGTTAGTAACCTGTAAAATTTGTCCAAAAACTCTTTAAAGGAGTGATTCATCCCAAAAAGTCTCCTTTGGCACACCAAGTATGATGCGAATTGTCAAGAACTTCCACTCCAACAACTTTGCTTGAGCTGCAACACAAAAATTGCAGGTCAACCCACTTGCTGCTGCACCAAGCACATCAACTGCTGCAACAGCATCTTGGGCAAGCAGTCCATACTCACATATTAATCTTGATTTTAGTAAACACATTTCTATGCATTTATTGTGATGAACTTTTCTGTTACAAGAAACAGTCTATCAACTGCATAGAAAACAGGAAATAGGAACATTACTATCCTCAACATTAGTCATTAGACATTTATCAAACTTTTTTGTTGTAAATACCCCGGCCGAAGGCAGTGGGAAATTTGCAGACATACCGCCTTTCTTGGCTGGGGTTACCAATTAGTGTTCAATTTTATATTCTGATTCAAAGTCAAGACCCTTTATCAAGCCTTTTTGTTGTAGCTACTACCCCGGCCAAAGACAGTAGGAAATTTGCACACTTGCTACTTTTATTGGCTCGGTGTCTCAATTCTTCTTCTTGTAATACAAATTCAAAGTGCACACCCTTTATTCAGCCTTCTTGGTAACTACTTCCCGTAAATTGCAGTGGGTAATTTCCACACTTGCATCCTTTCTTGCAACGCACAGTCTGTGTAATGAGCTGGGTATCCAAAGATCTACTTCCATGATAAAGCAATGGTTACTTTGGGCATCTTCAGCCTTTCTAACTTTTTACCTTATTCATCTTCCATTCAATGAACACATCATCCACATATACACACACTTACTTGCTGCCTTTCTTGGCTGCGGTTATCAATTACTCTTCAATTTCATATTATGATTCGAACTCAAGACCCTTTATCGAGCCTTTTTGTTGTAGCTACTACCCCGACAAAAGGAAGTGGGAAATTTGCGCACTTGCTGCCTTTCTTGGCTGGGGTTATCAATAATTGTTCAATTTCATATTCTGATTAAAAATCATAGCCCTTTATCAAGCCTTTTTGTTGAAACTACTTTCCCAGCTAAAGGCAGTGGGAAATGTGCACACTTGCTGCCTTTCTTGGCTGGGGTTATCAATTATTCTTGAATTTCACATTCTAATTCAAAGTCAAGGCCCTTTATCAAGCCTTTTTGTTATAGCTACTACCTCGCCCAAACACAACACGACATGGCAGGACTGTGAAAAGCATCTAAATCTACAGCATTTTCCATCGGTAGGATATAAAATCTGTCAATAGAAAAGAAACATGTTCTTAGTGAAGTGAAATGAGTTTTTGTGTTATATTGAAACTATTTTCACAACTTCTTTACTCTTGTTTGTTGTTACAGTGTTTTTTTGCTCCTCGCGTTCAATTTTTTAAGCTTTACTGCAACTATTTTCACAACTTCATTACTGTAATATCGATGTTTGTACTGCTCACAGAAAACATTTTGGGATACCTTGAAACTATTTTTAAAACTTGTTTACTATAATATCAGACTTTCAACTGCTATCATAAAACATTTTCTGATACATTGCAACTATTCTAAAAAAATCTTTACAGTAATATCAGTGTTTGAGGTGGTAACAGAAAATAAATGTGATACATTGTGCTGTGTGGCTCAAAACATTATTATTATACAATAATAATAAATATTAAATGTATTCTTGTAACATTTCATAATTTAATACAGCTTCTAAAATAATTTCATCATGTATTTCATTTTCCTGATTATCAATTTCAAAAGTCATATAATCATACTCTATGTCATCTAATGCTTCCACAAAATCAACATCCAAGATTTCGTCTAGGAAATCACAACTGATATCTGCAGCATTTTTTCCTCTTCGTTCTAGCTACTTACAAAAAAGGTTGTTCAGATCTTCTATGACACTGTTATTATTTTCGAAACCGTCTTCCAACTTGTTTTGTTGATTTTCAATACTGTATTTCTTATGTTGTAGATCCTTGTACAAAAACATAAACACTTCATTTTATCGTTACTGTAATATCAGCATATGTGGTGATTCATATAAAATATATTAAATATTTATCTTGGAAATAAAGAAACAATATTTTGTACTTGAGTGCATATTATTTTAAAAACATTCAAATAAATACAGTGTCACTATGCATTGTGTCAAGTGCTTTATTTAACATATACAGGAATATGTTACCTTTGATTTTAATGACATGCAAACCAAAACAAGATAGAATACTGCAAGTAAAGCACATTACATAATGGTACAAAGCATCTCCTTGGAATGTTGTGTATTAGGATAACATACACAACTCACAAGGGCCATGAGGGTCCAAGAGTGGTGGAGCCTGGGTTTCTTAACCCGTGTCCTACCTACTATGTTGCAAACTTAAAACAGTGATGACAGGAGTGCCTTACTTTGACTCCCCATTACGTTGTCAAGTAAGGTGGAGGGAGGGAAAGGAAAGGAGTAAACTACATGTCTACAGATGTACTGCTATGTTCAGAACACTGGATCAAGCACTGAATAAACAAAGTCAGATACAAAAGAAGATACACAAAGCAAGGCTACACAAAAGATGTACAAAGGAAAGCTACACAAATAAGAAGGCGAATCTTGAACACAAACTGGTAAGTCAGCAAAAGAACAAAAAGGCTAAGAACACTGCAACGGACGCTACGCTGTGGAACTCATTGTCAGGTCCATGAAACTGTGCGGGCAGCTGGTAGGAGCCTACACAGGATGATGGCAGGACGGGGCCCCTGGAGAAGCTTGGGGGAGTGGCGGTCCCCGGGGCAAGAGAAGCTTGGGGGAGTGGCGGTCCCCGGAGCAACGAGGTGGGGCCGTGAGCCCCCTTCATACTTCAAAATAAAACCCCAGGGTGTAGAGTTCCCCGGGGCTCGGAGGGCCTTACAAGCCCCCCATTTTGGAAAAAAATACCCCCGGAATTAGGCCCCCCCAGGGGCTAATTAAGAATAAAACAGACTTCTAGTTTTTTTTTCCTTTTCCACCGCGTACGCGTACGATACACGTACTCCGCGATTTCTTATCTTTAAAAATAAAAATAATAATTGGGGCCCAAAGTTCCATTTAGGACCCCCAGAGCAGGCTTACAGGGTCAGGATGTTTCTACCCTGCCCTCTTTCCCTATTATTCCTCTTTGTTTTACTGTTTGCTTGTGACTCGGTTATACTGAGGCACAAGATGGCTGCCAACACTTCCTGGTTTGGATTGTTGACAAACAGCTGACATCCAATCAACATGCAGCTCGTGCTCGTAATTGTACGGTTTTTGGTACACTTACTGTACGCATAGGGAGGGGCTGAAAACATACATTAAAAAAAAGCCCCATGGGGGTAGCGGTCCCTGGGGCTGCAGGGAGAGCAGCCGTAAGCCCCCCACATACTGGCAAATTTGGTGTAACTCCGTTCAGCCGTTTGGGCTTTAGCCCTAGCTAAAGGTCCCTATGGAAAATTGCATGGGGAAAACATGTTTTGAGACCCCCTTTTTTCTCTGCCCCCACTTGACGAATCACCCCCAAACCTTCAGGGAAGGGCAGAGCCAAGCAGGCCATTTTCTTGGAGAAGTTCACGAAGATTCATCCTCCAGCGCCAAAGTTATTCCAAATAGAATGTTGTGGATTTCCTATGGAAAGTCGGTCCTAACTATAACTACCCACTGGCGACCGCCAGTAGGTTATATATATATACATATATATATTCACTGAAAAAACCATAGGTTTCAGGCCTTATATAGTTAGGAATTAGCATTTAAAAAACCTTTGAAATTCATTGAAAAAACCATAGGTTTCAGGAGTTATATAGTTAGGAATTAGCTTTTAAAAAACCTTTGAAATTCACTCAAAAAACTATAAGTTTTAGTGGTGTTATAGTTAGCTGGACATTTTACTCATACAAAACCATTGAAATTGCTCCTATATAGTTAGTTGTACTAACTATATTTCGCGCACCCGCAATCCACTGCTGATGATGTCACATATTAGATCATTCATGACATGGTCAGTGACATTTCATTGTTTCTCTATCCTGTTTTAATCCAAATCACTTCTTTTTCTTTCGCACTGCACCTTTTCCATCTAGATCAGAGATCTGTGGTCGTCACAGTGATTGAGGGTTTGACCCCGACGAGTCTATGGTCTGGTATGGTCTTATTGATCAAAAGACACACCAGCCAGCTCTGGATGACCAAATGATAACAATTTGATCTACACAATATGTTGATGGAAACCCTTCCTCTCTGGAGGGGTCCATTCAAGCAATCACGGTGGATCATAGATCTGTGAGGTTATATTTCCATTTCTATTTTAGGCACTAAGCGAGGTCTAGTGTTCAACACACCTGTTCACTTATATAGGAGCACAGTGTATGTAGGGATCACCATATAGATTCCCTTTCAGACCCCCAGGTTGTCTTTTGTGTTTAGATAGTTGACTAGGGGATTTCATCCTGTGAGTTGGTCATTAAATATTTCCCTGCGACCCTTTTCCACCATTTGTTACTGAGTGATGGTCAGTGACATCACTGATGACATCTCAAATGACATCACTGATGACATCACTGATGACATCATCCAGTGAATGTGGTTTGCTTCGTTATTTAAATATGCATTATATATATAGCAATTTGCATTGAAGAATAAGTGGATATATATAAATAAATATTTGGATGGAGGATTTAGTAGCAGTGTAATTGACTGTTTACTTGACCAATTTATAATGTCTCACTAAATATAGTGGATCGTGACTAAACTGTGTGAATGTCTGTATCACTTTGTCAGTTGTTGTGTAAACTGATTCTACAGTTGGTTACTAGCTATGTGAAAGTCTATATTAGTTATTGATTAGTTAACTGACTATTTGTATGGGAGTGTGAAAGTGTGTGTGGTTTGGTGGGGGGTGTGTGACTGTCCAAAGATGTGTGAATAGTTGATTCAGTAGATATATGAAGTTACAACTACATGTTCTAACAGTTGTTTGGGTGAGTGAATATCTTTATGGGTGTGGTGATGAGCAAATATATTTCTCAATGGTACAGGTCCAACAAACTGGAAAAATAAAAGGCAGTGTATGTGTCAGTTGTTGTATATAAATAAGTATACATAAGACACAATGATTGTGTGAGTGACTGTATGGATCACTGTATACTTGTAATAATGATTTTATAATTCACTAAGTATGACTTACTATCTAAATGAATAGAAGAAGTGGTGTTTGTATAAGTGTTTTGCTAAGTAAATATGTAAGTATGATCCATTGTTTGCGTAAGTGAGTAGGATGACTTCATATGTGAATAGGATGCGTGCTGTTGTTTAATGTCGATATAGATGTATAAGTATTTTTGATAGTGTTCTATTGTTCATTGACAGCAGGTATGAGTGAATCCATAGGTAAGTGATTAGATGTGTGTATACATCTATGAATCACTGAGTGGATTTTTAGATACTTGTATTGCTGTGACAATGGATTTAAATATGATACTCTGTATTTTACAAAGAGTGATGAAAAATTGTAATAGTGTATGAAAAGGTGTATGTGATTGTCACGTGGATGATGTCATCAGTGATGTCATTTGAGATGTCATCAGTGATGTCACTGACCATGTCATGAATGATCTAATATGTGACATCATCAGCAGTGGATTGCGGGTGCTCGAAATATAGTTAGTACAACTAACTATATAGGAGCAATTTCAATGGTTTTGTATGAGTAAAATGTCCAGCTAACTATAACACCACTAAAACTTATAGTTTTTTGAGTGAATTTCAAAGGTTTTTTAAAAGCTAATTCCTAACTATATAACTCCTGAAACCTATGTTTTTTTCAGTGAATTTCAAAGGTTTTTTAAATGCTAATTCCTAACTATATAAGGCCTGAAACCTATGGTTTTTTCAGTGAATTTGCAAAGTTTTTTAAATGCTAATTCCTAACTATATAAGGCCTGAAACCTCTGTTTTTTTCAGTGAATTTCAAAGGTTTTTTAAATGCTAATTCCTAACTATATAAGGCCTGAAACCTATGTTTTTTTCAGTGAATTTGAAAGGTTTTTTAAATGCTAATTCCTAACTGTTTAAGGCCTGAAACCGATGGTTTTTTCAGTGAATTTCAAAGGTTTTTTAAATGCTAATTCCTAACTATATAAGGCCTGAAACCCATGGTTTTTTCAGTGAATTCGCAAGGTTTTTTAAATGCTAATTCCTAACTATATAAGGCCTGAAACCTATGGTTTTTTCATTGAAGACAGACTTAAGACAGACTTAAGTTAGGATTTTGTCTTAAGTTTGTCTTAAGTCTGTCTTACGTTTGTCTTAAGACAAACTTAAGACAAAATCCTAACTTTTGTGAATACCAAAAGTAGTATGTTTAGGATTTTGTCTTAAGTTAGTTCTGTGAATCGGCCCCAATATCTCTAACTTCTGGGTGGAGGAGGATTTGGTGAACCCCAACCCGGGGGTACTATTCACTTCTCTATTTGGTCAGTAGATAAATCAACTCACTGGTGCACATTACTTTGGTCTAAACAGGATAGAAAGTGTTCCTAGAAAAGGTCGCACACTTGGGATATCGGTTGGAGTTGGCTCGTTGTACTGCAATAATCCTTCAAGCCCCAGATGTAGACTACCTTCCCATTCACTGGCTTCAGAGAGACTCGTTTCTAAGTAAGGAATGTGCTGTATTAAAAAAAAAATGCTATTCGTCTTTCGCATGTAGGCACCATGTTCAGGCCTATTTTTTGCAACCCATTGACCGCTCGATCAACACCTCAGTCATACAAAAAGCGTTCTCATATCGACTCAGGCATACATGACACATACGCATTCATACTATGCAATCAGGACACATACGCATTCATACTATACAAATATTTCACGCCCCCAGAGATAGCCTCTGCATACAACGTACTATCTCACAGTACTAGCCTATTTTTTCACGTGGAATACAGTGCGCTAGGACTTCTCCATTCTTCATCTGAAACTCCGATGTAACCTAAAGAAAAAGAAAAGAGGGGAAGGGACAGCATTTAAAGTACATCAACACGCGTGATAATGAAAATATTTTTACTTACCATGTATCTGACTTATTTCTTGGGATGCAGTCCTCGGCATCTCGGCATTGAAGCCCAGAAGAATTGTTAGTGCGGTAAAGATAACTAATGGTAGGACGCTCACTACATAGATCATTTGAGTGCGGTATTACGGACCGCGTGTGGGAAAAGATGCCAGAGGTACTCAGTATAAGGCGAGGGGGTGATGGATCAATGCTTTCACTAAAGAAAACAATCTACAGTGGTCTGGGGCTGTTCCTATTCGCGGAGCAGGGAAAATATAGGAGGTGGCGAGTTTCATTGGGTGCATTCGTGTTTCCAACGGTATGCATTTTTGCTACACGGTAAGACCACTAACAGACTTGCCTAATGTCTGCATGGAGATCAGTTTTGCGGGCGGGTGGAGGACACAGCGCAGCTCTAGTTCGATAACGCGGGGGCACAGCTGTGCCAGAAAATCACAGATTCGTAATTGCCAATGCTGGCAGACCTGTTCATGGGGTCCGTAAACACGGACTAGGCCATGCCTTAAATGTTTGTGTAAGGCGTACCAATCTATAACACACAAAAGAAACTGTGCCTTTCTAAAAAACGATAATATGCATTTGTGCCTGACTGCTAAAGTACAGTGCCTAGAAAAGTTCTTTCAAATTATAATTTAAACAGATGACCGTTTCCTTAGGAGGTTGCGGGTCGTTAAAACAGAGCAGGACTCTCCTTAAAATGCTCATTCCAATCATATAACTTGTGCAAGGACATCAAACACTAACATTTAAAATGAGCTTCCTTGCGATGTTTATCGAGCCCTGGCTGTGGCCATGCAAGCAAATAGAATTAGAGAAGATATTTTCTCTCTTTTTATTTAATATATTTATAACTCACTTCTGTCTAATGTTAGACTGGATGGCATTCCCCTGGTGAGGCTCAGGAGCATTTGAAAAACTCCTCTGAAACACGTGGTGTGCAAAAATAAAGATTACGATCTTTAGGACTCCAAGAACCAGAATGCACTTGGGGTTCACAGCTAACCAATTTCGGGCTAATGTACTTCCTTGGGAACCTTACAACTGTAATATAAACAAAAATTCCTAATATGAAAAATGTGTGCTTTTGCTCCTCCGAGGGAGCTGCTAAGTAAAAGAGGTTCGATCTACTGTCCTCTTCATTGATATATCTAAACGTCAGGATCTTTACCAATTGCTTACGTTTTAGGAGTGCAAAATAAAACAGATCTTGACTATTCTTTTGACGTTGTTTCTGCGTACTGTATCTTTTTAACTTTTTAGAATCGAGTTACTCATTCTACTAGCCATTGAAATTCGAGTTTCTTCTTTGCGTATTTGTTCCACAATGAGTCATACATTATGGGACAAATACCATACTATTTATTCGACAAACGATCCAGGCTTAAACAACCATTTTCCAATAACTTCAGAAAAGACAGGCATGATGGATATCGGCTAAAACAAATCTCTCAATTAATCCTAAATTCAGACAAGAAGTCTACATTAGATGTCCTTTACTATTTGCAAATAGTAACCATTGTTCAAAACTACCAATCAATCAATATTTTTGATGCTAATTCCATGTTTCTTGTGAATGGCTATTCCTAGCGCTTCCATTTTAGCGGGGTCGAAAGATCCCATCAGTGGCCTACAGATTTTCTCGATTTTTCCTAGTGAGTTTTATGCCATAGTTTGCTATAAGCTACAGCGATTAATCCGTATTTCACATACATGTCCTTTTATTAGGGGTGCTGTAGGAAGGTGGATATCTGACTATGGTTACCCCCAAACTTTTTGCCTGGTGTTTAGCTGGTTTTTGACATAGTTAGCCTGGGATCCTGCTATTCAGGGCCCCAGGCTAATTGCTCTTTCCTTAAAATGGACTCCATGTACCTTAGGTACATACACAATTGGAACTGGTTCACCTTATTGGCCCCTGTAACAGTGTACCCAGGTACCCAGGGCATAGGTGCTTCCAAGGCCTACCAGGGGCTGCAGCATGTATTGTGCCACCCCTGGCCTGGCCTCCATATTTGACACAACTGGCTGATCACTCAGCTGGGGTAAGTCGGTGTAACCACCCCTTACTTAGGTGTAGTATGCCTATACCTAACCTAAAATGGGCACATATGTTCCTGTCAGCCACTCCTATGGAAGGCCTCATCAATCCTGGAGGCAGAGTGCTTGGAAATATGTGAGATGGTGCTCTGGCATGAGCTGAGCCTGTCTGCAGCTTTCAGAACCATGTCCTTTAGCTGTTCCATGATATTGCCAAACCATATACTCTTAAGTGCATTATGAACCTCGCGGTTAAATGCTATCTTGGGTTTGGCTTTATCAAAACATGTCGAGTAAGGTGTCATACGAATTGAGATACTACCCCCTCGCCAGTTCTGGCGACGGGGGTAGCATTCCACCCTTCTAGAGGGACACGACATGTACCTAGCCTGAACCCCGGTTAAAGTTAAACAGAGTCTTAGCATCCCAAAATGGATGCTGCCACCACAGACACAAGTCTGACCTCCTGCTGCTGGGAGTCCTTCCAGCGAGGGCAGCTTGGACAAAGGGTTTCCTGCCTGGGGAGGTGCTAGCACCACCCCAGACAGGATTTTGTGTATTGGGCAGGACAGGGCTGAATAGAATCAGACATGCCTGGGGCACACAAGGTGTCCCTGTGCATAGGCCAGTTCAAACCGGTGCTGGGGCTTTCCAGCCCCAGTCCTGGCGCGAAACTGGACAAAGGAAAGGGGGTGTAACCACCCCCCTTCCTGGTTCCACCCAGAGGAGGGACCTAGTAGGTGATCCGGCCCCCCAGATTCGAATAAGAGTGGGAGCTGTGTCCTGAGACTTCAGATCATCCTGAATCAACTTGAAATACAGAAGAAGACTGGACTTCGACATTCTGCTGCACAGAAGACGGAAGAGAATCTCCCTTGTGGCCAAGGAGTGACCACCCTGTGAATACAGGCACCAACCAGCAACTCGATGTCTGCTTTGCCGCCGCCTCCCGCCGGAGCCCGAGCCCAGAGCCTGACAAAACCCAGACTCCCAGACTTCTCACAGCTCGATCCACAGTCCCTGCAAAGAAGGGACCCGTGGAGGCACCGAGAGATGTGGGACCGGACCTCTTGGAAGACCCCCGAAACGCTGACTGCGCAGCATCAGAGGCACCCTCGATGCTGTGCTTTGGGGTTTGAGAAGCCCCAACCTCGAGCAGCCCTTGCACCGAAGATCAGCCCCCCAGCATCTCCACGATCTGCGTGGGGCCCTTTTGCATCGTGCCACTCGACGCGCCTAACCGTCCACTTGCCACGCGGCTAGTGGCCATCTTGGCGACGAAACCTACAACTTTCACTACGGGTCTGGTTGCTCCAGACTTGCCCTTGCTCCTGTAAAAAGGAGCCCCTGCTCTGACCTTGCTGGTCCGAGTAACAAGCCTTTTTTGATTCCTGCGTGGCTTGCAGTAGCCAAGGCCTGTTTGCTTCTATCAAGTCGCCGACACCGCCAACAGCGAAAAGCCTGCGTGGGACAGCTCGTGACCGACTCCTGGACGTCTTTGACCCCTCGTGTCCACGTGGCTGCAGAGAGAAGCTACACTTCGACGCCTGTTTGCACCCGACATCGCCTGGTTCCACTCTGGTTCCACGGTAGTCACTGGCTAGTGACTTTGAACATTGTCCCCTCTGCTTTCAGGTCTTCACCTCTTCAGATCCACCCTTGGATCCACCGGAACTCTTCACATCGAGCCGCCTGCAGCATCTCCAGCTCCAAGCACCATCGACCTGCGTGACGAAACCCGACACTACTTCGACCCTATGCACCCGCTTCCTGTGGGTGAGGTAACTCAGCTCCGCCGGTGTTCCCACACTGGTACACACCTCTAGTGTCTGTGTCTCAAGTTTCAGCTTTCTAGGTCACTCGGAAGGTTCCTTTTTAACTAACTTTGTAACTTTTACGCACCATTGACATTGCATTGGTAAAGCGTGCACTTTCCGCACTGCTCCCGAGTCCCGCGGGCCTTTCCCGACTTCTTCACTGCTAGTCCCGAACAGCTCCAGCGATTCCCCAGGCCCTAGGCCTCTTAACTTACCCCATAGTGGTTCTTATACCACTATTTTAGTATATGGTTTAGGTGGCCCCTAGGGCTCATCCATAATTGTGCAACTTTTGTGTATTTAAACGGTGTTTTGTTTTAACGCATTTGCTTCTGTGCTCATAAAGAGTATCAGGGATATTTGTAGTAATAAATCTATATATATTTTCAATATATATCTGTGTGGTGTCCTTTCATTTGGTATTCAAGGGATTGTGTATGGTAAAACAGCTTGCTTCACATGCCTTTACAGAGTTTAGCCTAAGACTGCTTAGTCCATGCTACCCCTAGGATAGCTTGTCTATAAGGTTGACTTTACAACCTGCACCATAAGGGTTGCTTGGCATGATACAAGGTGATCACTAGAACTAGTGAGCATCATATATCAGGCCAACTTCTCACATTGGTGAGCAGCGGATTGGGATTTGAGCTTGCTGTTGTTTTACCATTACAATCTTTGAAGATATCATTTGAAAGATCATACAGGTACCTGATAGGTACACTAAAACAAGACTAGATATACTTAAGTTCTACTGAACTTAGTTGTTGTAGAGGATAGGGAGTAGCACACCCTGACTACAACTACTAGATAGGTTTTGTAGGAAAACACCAGTGTAGGTAGATTGCAACACATCCACCACACTAGAGCAATGTCTGGAGCAGAGGGATCCACTGGACCCATCTCTGTTGAGAGTGACCCTCCAAGGGCACCATCCAAATTTGCTACTTTTCCATTTAAGGAACTGAGGCAACTGTGTTCCATGAGAGGAATCAAAACAGGTCCTTCTCCTACAGCAGGACACCTCAGAGAGCTGTTAGACCAGTCTGAAGCTCTAAGGAACTCCAAACCAGGCCCCTCAGGGACTGGAGATGGAGGATCTCCCACTGAAGATGATAACCCTGATGCCCCTGCCCCTGTCGTCCAGATAGATGAGGAAAACCAGACCACTGGGAATACTCAGCCTGAGGAAGAAGAAGAGGGGAGGAGGTAGACGAAAGTGAGTCTGATGATGATAGAGATAGCCAGGTGTTAGTCAGCAGGCTTAACCAGGCTAACCTAAGCTTATTTGGGACTGAAGGTGGGTCCAACCCATTCAGACCCCCAAATGGACTTAACCAGGAGCATAGGAGGAGGAGGTATCACTCAGGTGAGTCCAATACTTCCCATGTTTCTAAATGTTCTCATGGCAACTCCAGAAGGGAGTTGACTAGCCCTCAGAGAAGGGAACATGAGGCCAAAATGAGAGAGGCTGAACTTAGGATCCAGAGACAAGAATTAGAAGTTGCCCTGGCCAAAGAGAAACTTGCTAGAGCAAGGCAGCCTAAAGAGAGTGGATTAGACTCCACTGGTGGCAGCACTATCCCTAAGGATAAAGACAGGTCCTATGACAATAGAAACCTGAGTAAGATTGTGCCCCCCTACAAAGTTGGGGATGATATCCACAAATGGATGACTGCACTTGAGAGAGCTTGCAACGTACAGCAGGTCCCTCAGGAGCAGTGGGCAGCAATCTTGTGGCTCTCCTTTGAAGGTAGAGGCAGAGACAGACTCCTCACAGTTAGTGATGGGGATTCTAGAAACTACCTGGTCCTGAAGAGTGCTCTGATTGATGGGTTAGGCTTAACCACTGAACAGTACAGGTTAATGTTCAGAGACACCCAGAAGACACAGACTCAGGACTGGTCTGAATTTGTTGAATGTGCCACAAAGGCTCTGGAGGGCTGGTTGCTGGGAAGTAAGGTTACTGACTATACAGGATTGTATAATTTAATTATGAGAGAGCAAATCTTAAGTAATTGTCAAAATCAGCTTCTACATCAGCACCTGGTTGACTCTGATCTGACCTCTCCACAAGAATTGGGTAGGAGGGCAGACAAATGGGTCAAAACCAGGATCAGGCCTAAGAACCAGGGTGGTGACCAAAAGAAAGAGACTACCAAGCCTCAAGAGAAGGGTGGGGATAAAAGTAAGGAAAAGACTTCCCCAGGGCCCCAAAACTCCAAGGATGGGGGTGGGTCCCAAGACACTTCTTCAACCCAGAAAAAGCCTTATTGTCATGTCTGTAAACAGGTTGGGCATTACAAAACAGACAGCTGTTGTCCCAAGAATGGCAATAAAGAGAATATACCTCCAAAGCCAGCTCCAACACCTCCTGTTACTGTCAGCAGTAATCCCCCAGGAAGTGGGAGCACACCCAGGAATCTGAGTGGGTTTACTTTTGGAGGACAGGTGGATTCTGGCCTAACCAGGTCCCCTACCTCAGATACTCTTGTCTATGAGACTGGCATGGGGTTTGCCAATTTAACTGCTTGCCCAAACACTTTGAGCAAGTATAGACAGGAGCCCCTCATCAATGGCTTGAAAGTTGAGGCCTTTAGAGACACAGGGGCTAGCATCACCATGTTGGCTGAATGTCTAGTCCCCTCAAGGCAACTTTTACCTGATGCCACATATCAGGTGACAAACATTGATGGAATAGAAAACAATCACCCCATGGCAGTAGTAAATCTTAGCTGGGGAGGTGTCACTGGCCCAAAGAGAGTGGCAGTGTCATCAAACTTGCCTGTAGATTGTCTACTGGGGAATGATTTAGAAATCTCAGCCTGGGCTGAGGTTGAACAACAAACCCATTCTAGAATGGTAAATCTCCATGGAAAGGTTAGTGGGGCTGTGATGGCTACAGCCCCAATCCAAGATGTCCTTCCTGAAAAGGTTGGTAGGGCTGAGCAAACCTCAGCCCCATCTTTAGCTAACTTCCCTCCTGAAAAGATTAGCAGGGCTGTGATGGTAACAGCCCATACCCAAACTGAGTCTCCTCCTGAAAAGGTTGGTGGGGCTGTGATGGCCACAGCCCAAACTCAAACTGATACATGTGTTGTGAAGCCTGAAAAGATGGATCACTCCACACAGACAGAGAGCATTGAGGAGGAAGAGAAATCTCCCTCCCACCAGACTTTAGGAAAGGATCAGCCTCCTCGGGGAACTGATCTTACCCCTGATGAAGGAACTGCCCCAGAGGTAGTCAGGCCTAGCCTGACAGAGCCTCTGATGTCAGTGGTCCCTTCTCAGGTGGGACCCAGTCTGGAGCAGATATCCTGCCCCTCTCTACCTTGCCTTACTTAGCCCAGGGCTGCAGAGGACAAGAAGGACAGTGAGCCCCAAAGGGCCCCCTGTCAAATAAAGCACCCCCATCAACAGATTAGGGGCACCGAAACTAGTAGCCCTAGTGAGGTGAAAACTTTAAAAAATCCTGAGGGAGCCCCCTTAAAAGTAGTTAGGGACCTCCCACAGATGGATTCTGTTGGGCACAGCCAAACCTGAGACCCCAAGGCCCCAAACCTGACCTGTCCCTCCAGTAAGCCAACAAGAGGGACCCAGCCTCCAGCTTTAGGTAGCCAGAGGTTGACCCTGAGAGCACAGTGCAACTCAGTCAGAGAAAGAAAGGCACACATGGTGGAGAGTGATTGGAGGAAGCTGAGTCCTACAGAGGAATCTCACTTCAGTACTCCATCCCAACACCGGCCTTTAACTTTGCAAAGACACACCACAGGTAGAGATTCCCTATGGTGGAGACCCTCAGATACCCTTAGGGTGAGGGATTGCTTAGTGGACCATGAGACAGGGGGTAACCAAGCCAGAGCTGGTACTTCCTTATATGGCCACTTAGGCAATATAGGCTTACCTGGTCAAGGATAGCCTTATCTCCTTTCGTTTGGGGGGGGTTATGTAGGAAGGTGGATATCTGACTATGGTTACTCCCAAACTTTTTGCCTGGTGTTTAGCTGGTTTTTGACATCGTTGGCCTGGGATCCTGCTATTCAGGGCCCCAGGCTAATTGCTCTTTCCTTAAAATGGACTCCATGTACCTTAGGTACATACACAATTGGAACTGGTTCACCTTATTGGCCCCTGTAACAGTGTACCCAGGTACCCAGGGCATAGGTGCTTCCAAGGCCTACCAGGGGCTGCAGCATGTATTGTGCCACCCCTGGCCTGGCCTCCATATTTGACACAACTGGCTGATCACTCAGCTGGGGTAAGTCGGTGTAACCACCCCTTACTTAGGTGTAGTATGCCTATACCTAACCTAAAATGGGCACATATGTTCCTGTCAGCCACTCCTATGGAAGGCCTCATCAATCCTGGAGGCAGAGTGCTTGGAAATATGTGAGATGGTGCTCTGGCATGAGCTGAGCCTGTCTGCAGCTTTTGGAACCATGTCCTTTAGCTGTTCCATGATATTGCCATACCATATACTCTTAAGTGCATTATGAACCTCGCGGTTAAATGCTATCTTGGGTTTGGCTTTATCAAAACATGTCGAGTAAGGTGTCATACGAATTGGGATACTACCCCCTCGCCAGTTCTGGCGACGGGGGTAGCATTCCACCCTTCTAGAGGGACACGACATGTACCTAGCCTGAACCCCGGTTAAAGTTAAACAGAGCCTTAGCATCCCAAAATGGATGCTGCCACCACAGACACAAGTCTGACCTCCTGCTGCTGGGAGTCCTTCCAGCGAGGGCAGCTTGGACAAAGAGTTTTCTGCCTGGGGAGGTGCTAGCACCACCCCAGACAGGATTTTGTGTATTGGGTAGGACAGGGCTGAATAGAATCAGACATGCCTGGGGCACACAAGGTGTCCCTGTGCATAGGCCAGTTCAAACCGGTGCTGGGGCTTTCCAGCCCCAGTCCTGGCGCGAAACTGGACAAACGAAAGGGGGTGTAACCACCCCCCTTCCTGGTTCCACCCAGAGGAGGGACCTAGTAGGTGATCCGGCCCCCCAGATTCGAATAAGAGTGGGAGCTGTGTCCTGAGACTTCAGATCATCCTGAATCAACTTGAAATACAGAAGAAGACTGGACTTCGACATTCTGCTGCACAGAAGACGGAAGAGAATCTCCCTTGTGGCCAAGGAGTGACCACCCTGTGAATACAGGCACCAACCAGCAACTCGACATCTGCTTTGCCGCCGCCTCCTGCCAAAGCCCGAGCCCAGAGCCTGACAAGACCCAGACTCCCAGACTTTTCACCGCCCGATCCACAGTCCCTGCAAAGAAGGGACCCGTGGAGGCACCGAGAGACGTGGGACCGGACCTCTTGGAAGACCCCCGAAACGCTGACTGCGCAGCATCAGAGGCACCCTCGACGCTGTGCTTTGGGGTTTGCGAAGCCCCAACCTCGAGCAGCCCTTGCACCGAAGATCAGCCCCCCAGCATCTCCACGATCTGCGTGGGGCCCTTTTGCATCATGCCACTTGACGCGCCTAACCGTCCACTTGCCACGCGGCTAGTGGCCATCTTGGCGACGAAACCTACAACTTTCACTGCGGGTCTGGTTGCTCCAGACTTGCCCTTGCTCCTGTAAAAAGGAGCCCCTGCTCTGACCTTGCTGGTCCGAGTAACAAGCCTTTTTCGATTCCTGCGTGGCTTGCAGTAGCCAAGGCCTGTTTGCTTCTATCAAGTCGCCGACACCGCCAACAGCGAGAAACCTGCGTGGGACAGCTCGTGACCGACTCCTGGATGTCTTTGACCCCTCGTGTCCATGTGGCTGCAGAGAGAAGCTACACCTCGACGCCTGTTTGCACCCGACATCGCCTGGTTCCACTCTGGTTCCACGGTAGTCACTGGCTAGTGACTTTGAACATTGTCCCCTCTGCTTTCAGGTCTTCACCTCTTCAGATCCACCCTTGGATCCACCGGAACTCTTCACATCGAGCCGCCTGCAGCATCTCCAGCTCCAAGCACCATCGACCTGCGTGACGAAACCCGACACTACTTCGACCCTATGCACCCGCTTCCTGTGGGTGAGGTAACTCAGCTCCGCCGGTGTTCCCACACTGGTACACACCTCTAGTGTCTGTGTCTCAAGTTTCAGCTTTCTAGGTCACTCGGAAGGTTCCTTTTTAACTAACTTTGTAACTTTTATGCACCATTGACATTGCATTGGTAAAGCGTGCACTTTCCGCACTGCACCCGAGTCCCGCGGGCCTTTCCCGACTTCTTCACTGCTAGTCCCGAACAGCTCCAGCGATTCCCCAGGCCCTAGGCCTCTTCACTTTCCCCATAGTGGTTCTTATACCACTATTTTAGTATATGGTTTAGGTGGCCCCTAGGGCTCATCCATAATTGTGCAACTTTTGTGTATTTAAACTGTGTTTTGTTTTAACGCATTTGCTTCTGTGCTCATAAAGAGTATCAGGGATATTTGTAGTAATAAATCTATATATATTTTCAATATATATCTGTGTGGTGTCCTTTCATTTGGTATTCAAGGGATTGTGTATGGTAAAACAGCTTGCTTCACATGCTTGGCATGATACAAGGTGATCACTAGAACTAGTGAGCATCATATATCAGGCCAACTTCTCACAGGTGCCCTCCGGTGGAGCCGGATGACTGACCTCTAATAAACGGTCCGTGCCGCACCAATTACCAATCAGTGGGGCGAAGATAGTCATGTCGTATTAGCGGTCAATAAAAAATCTCAAACTGTCGTGGACAAAGGTCCGCACTACCTATCCTTCGCTGTCTGAAAAGAGAGAGAATATTCCTATTCTTCGTTGTTTGCAAGCAGGGAATGTCTCAAAAAGAACCAAAGTACCAAATAGCTAAAAAGCCAAAAGAACAAAAAGAGCGCAATACTAGTATTACATCCAAACAATTCCAAGACAATCAAACAATCAATCAGACAATAGTAGTTTTACACGACCTTACCCGGACAATGTAGACAGTTCTTCGCCTACCCCTTCCAGCGCCCGATCGTCCTCTTACTCCAATTTTACCGCAGCACTCCTGTGGGATCCCAGTCAGGACCAGAGGTCACTCGAGAGAGGTCCGTTGGGAACCGGTGAAGTTCAGGTTGATCGGCAGCCCAGACAAGGGTCTTTTTCGGGCAGGTGCACTCCAATCGTTTAGATGTTCTCTCCGTCGTTAGGACCTCTCTACCGGACCCACGTGTCGCTGATGGGCACCACGTTGGGACACCAATTGTAGAAAAGCAGCCAATCTCTAACGAATAAACAGGCTGCCTGGCGCAAGACACCTCTAATTCCCTTCAATAATAGTTACCAAAATAAAGAGACAGGCTCTGGTAACTGGATCTCAAGAACAGGTTTATTACTCTCAGAGGAGAACACATCAACTTGGACATGCAGAATGTCTTTGGGAGGTGTTCTGACAATTTCTCCGCTGCTCAGTATTTTATACACATTTCAGTCAGTTTATTGGTGGTCAAACATCCTTGGAATTCCCGCCTCTAGCAGGTTCCCACACAGACCCAGCAGCTGTCGTCCCCCCTCCCAAGTCTAACAGATGATCGATATCTTGCAGCTGAATATTCCGACAGGATCTAAAAGTGTGTGGGATCGTTGTTGGTGCTACAAGTCCTGCCGTGTGGGGGCAATAAACTATGTCTGCAGGGGTTGGTTAGTGTCTGGGACCGGATTGAGCAGCCAGGTGCGGTCAGGGAGGGTATCAGGAGGCCTTGCTCATGTGCAGAGGATGAAAGGACAAATGGGTTTAGGGCGGGAAGTGGCTCCGGGGCTTTGTCACGAGGACAAGGTTTTACAACCCCAGTATGTTTGGTCATGCTTAGTCAGTGTGCTGGGGATGATTGCGAGGTCATGGTGAATCATAGGTGAATAGCAGTGAATGAAATGGCTGCGATATCTAAAATGGTTGCTGCTTACGCGCACGCAGAGGCCCTTGCTACGCAAGATGGTGTAGGCAATGTTTCACGATCTTCACTTTACTCTCAACAGTGGCTGTGGTGAACATAAATGAACGCCGCTTATGTATACCTAAGGTTTATCGATTTCCACAGTTCGATAAAGGGTCTTGACGTTGAATCAGAATTTGAAATTGAGGAATAATTGATAATCCCAGCCAAGAAAGGAAGCAAGTGTGCATCTAAAGCAACAACGTTCTGTGGAGTGTGTGATGATGTGTGGTCCAAGCAGCACGGATTGGTAGAAAAATCTTTAGAATCAAGTTTTCTAATAAATATTGGTTGTGCATTCACAGAAGTAAGTTGAAGTATATTTTCAAAAAGTATAATGTATTTTTTTCTGAATAAGTCATCTCATTCAGTACGGTCACATGGTGATGATTTGTGGTGCACTGAGTTAGTAGTACCTTTGGCGCTGAGCTTGAATGTACCCTGTGATGATGTGTGGTCGGGGTGAGGTACAGTAATTGAAGTAATGTCTTTTGTTGATTGAATTCTGCATCAATGCCATTTAAAAGGGACAGTATGTCTCACTGTGGCGTAAAAGTGTTTACTCTTCTTTTTGATGATTTATGCTGCACGTAAGTGTTTTCTAGCTTTCTCAATCTGTGGACAATATTGGTTGAACCAGTTGCATTTCTGCCTTTGGCATATATTATAATAGATAAAGGAACCCTTCTGTCCGCTGTGTAGATTGAAGGCAGTTGTTGACACAAAGATCGATGAATGTTATTTTGTCACAGATAACAGAATCTGAGGACACAGTATAATTGTCTGTGCCATAAGGAAATCAAGGCTAAATACAATGGTGTCCTTAATGTAGAAGGAAAGATGAATTCAAGTTGTGTACCCAGCTGTCCGCAGCGTAGATTGAAGGCAGTTGTTGAGACAAAGATCGAAGAATGCTATTTAGTCACAGATAACAGAATCTGAGGACACTGTATAATTATCTCTGCCTTAAGGAAAGCAAGGCTGAATACAATGCTGTCCTTAATGTAGAAGGAAAGCTGAATTCAAGTTGTGAACGCATTTGTCCGCAGTATAAATTGAAGGCAGTTGTTGACACAAAGATTGATGAATGCTATTTAGTCACAGATATCAGAATCTGAATACACAGTATAATTGTCTCTGCCTTAAGGAAAGCAAGGCTGAATGCAATGCTGTCCTTAATGTAGAAGGAAAGCTGAATTCAAGTTGTGAACGCAGCTGTCCGCAGTGTAGATTGAAGGCAGTTGTTGACACAAAGATCGATGAATGCTAGTTTGTCATAGTTAACAGAATCTGAGGACACAGTACAATTGTCTCTGCCTTAAGGAAAGAAAGGCTGAATACAATGCTGTCCTCAATATAGAATGAAAGCTGAATTCAAGTTGTGAACCCAGCTGTCCACTGTGTAGATTGAAGGCAGTTGTTGAGACAAAGATCGAAGAATGCTATTTAGTCACGGATAACTCAATCTGAGGACACAGTATAATTGTCAGTGCCATAAGGAAAGCAAGGCTGAAAACAAAACTGTCCTTAATGTAGAAGGAAAGCTCAATTGAAGTTGTGAACTAAGCTGTCCGTAGTGTAGATTGAAGGCAGTTGTTGACACAAAGATCGATGAATGCTATTTAGTCACAGATAAAAGGAACTGAGGATACAGTATAATTGTCTCTGCCTTAAGGAAAGGAAGGCTGAATACAAAGTTGTCCTTAATGTAGAAGGAAGGTGAATTCAAGTTGTGAACTCAGCTGTCCGTAGTATAGATTGAAGGCAGTTGTTCACACTAAGATTGAAGAATGCTGTTTAGTCACAGATAAGAGAATTGTAGGACACAGCATAATTGTCTCTGCCTTAAGGAGAAAAAGGCTGAATATAATGCGGTTCTTAATGTAGAAGGAAAGCTAAATTGAATTTGTGAATGCAGCTGTCCGCAGTGTAGATTGAAGGCAGTTGTTGACACAAGGATTGATGAATGGTATTTTATCTCAGTTAACAGAATCTGAGGACACAGTATAATTGTTTCTGCCTTAAGGAAAAAAAGGTTGAATACAATGCGGTCTTTAATGTAGAAGGAAAGCTGCATTCAAGTTGTGAATGCAGCTGTCTGCAGTGTAGATTGAAGGAAGTTGTTGACACAAAGATTGATGAATGGTATTTTATCTCAGTTAACAGAATCTGAGGACACAGTATAATTGTCTCTGCCTTAAGGAAAGCAAGGCTGAATACAATGCGGTCCTTATTGTAGAAGGAAAGCTGATTTGAAGTTGTGAACTGAGGTGTCCACAGTGTAGATTGAAAGCAGTTGTTGACACAAAGATTGATAAATACTATTTTGTCACAGTTAACAGTATCTGAGGACACAGTATAATTGTCTCTGCCATATGGAAAGCAAGGCTGAAAACACTAGTGTCCTTAATGTAGAAGGAAAGCTCAATTGAAGTTGTGAACTGAGATGTCTGTAGAGTAGATTGAAGACAGTTGTTGACACAAAGGTCGATGAATGCCATTTAGTCACAGATAATAGAATCTCAGGATACAGTATAATTGTCTGTGCCTTAAGGAAAGCAAGGCTAAATGCAATGCTGTCCTTAATGTACAAGGAACGCTGAATTCAAGTTGTGAACGGAGCTGTCCGCAGTGTAGATTGAAGGCAGTTATTGACACAAAGATGATGAATGCTATTTAGTCACAGATAACAGAAACTGAGGACACAGTATAATTGTCTCTCCCTTATGGAAAAAAGGCTGAATACAATGCGGTACTTAATGTAGAAGGAAAGCTGAATTCAACATGTGAATGCAGCTGTCCGTAGTGTAGATTGAAGGCAGCTGTTGACACAAAGATTGATGAATGCTATTTTATCTCAGTTAACAGAATCTGAGGACACAGTATAATTGTCTCTGCCTTAAGGAAAGTAAGGCTCAATACAATGCTGTCCTTAATGTAAAAGGAAAGCTGAATTCAATTTATGAATGTAGCTGTGCGTAGTGTAGTTTCGGCCGGGGAAGTTGATAGAACAAAAAGGGCTCGATAAAGGGTCTGCATTTTGAATATGAATATGAAATTGAACAATACTTCATAAGGCCTGCGAAGAAATGCAGCAAGTGCGCAAATTTCCCACAGCCTTCTAGCGGTACAGTACCTACATGAAAAAGGCTTGATAAAGGGACATGAGTTTAAATTCCAATATGAAATTCAAGAGTAATTGATTATCACAGTGAAGAAAGGCAGGAAGTGTGAACATTTCCTATTGCTTTCGGCCGGGGTAGTAGCTACAACAAAATGGCTCGATAAATGGTCTTGAGTTTCAATCAGGATATGAAATAGGTGTTATACTTAGTTTAGTTTCCACTGAGTTAGTGGTACGTGAAACAACAAGGTTTGTGGAGCTTGTGAAGATGTGTGGTTTGGATAGGACGTACTGATAGTAATTTTTTTGCTCTTGCGCATTCTGTCTTACTAAGGGCAATTGGCGATTTTGTGTAGGTGTGAGGGAAACTATTTTATTTGGTACTGTACTTTATATGTAAGGAATGAAGAATCAGTTAAATTGTGGGTGAATACGGGCATGTGGTGATGGTAGGAGGTAGCGGTTACCAAAACTTCATATCTTGGGGGCATTATTTACAGGTGCACAATATTGGTAATTTAGTGTGTGAATGTAGTGATAAGTGGTGGAATGAGTTAGTGGCACCTAAAGGAACAAAGGTCTGTGGAGTCTGCGATTATGTGTGGTCCAAGCAGGATGCATTGGTAGCAAAGTCTTTAAAATTAAGTTTTTTTAATAAATATTGGTTGTCCATTGACATTAGTTGAACTATATCTCCAAAGAGTTGGATATTATTTTTTTTTAAATAAGTCATGTCATTCAATATGGTCATGTGGTGATGATTTGTGGTGCACTGAGTTAGTAATACCTTTGGCTCTGAGGTTGAACGTACCCTGTGATGATACATGATTGGGGGAGGGGGGAGGAACAGTAATATGTCATACTCTGTTTTAAGAATTTGCTGCATTCGTAAATGCACAAAGACAAGCATTAAGTTTGATACCATGCTTAGGTCATCAATAATGAGAAGTTTCATTTTCGTGAAGAATATTGAAACTTCACGACAAGCTTCTCCAGTTAGTTTGTGGTATTCTAATTTGTTGTCATGCGCCATAGGTAGTATGTGTAAACGATGTAATGTAGGATTGGATGATAACATTTGGACATATTTTGAATATAAGGAACTTATTACAAATATGCAAGAAGCAAATGAAGGCGATTATGAAAGTATTCTACAAGATATAAGGATTGGAGAAATGAGTGAACATGGCAAAGTAGTTTTACAGAGACGATTACTTTGAAATTTGTTTCTAAATGAAAATATTGTTTCTAAGGTTGTTGGTAATTTCAAAAAAATTGACAACCCCAGTGAAGAAAAGGAGCAAGTGTTAAAATGTCCTACTGTCTTCGGCTGGGGTATTAGCTATAACAAATGGGCTCAATAAAAGGCTTTGACATTGAATCAGAAAATGAAATCGAACAATAAATAATAACTCCAGCCAAAAAAGGCAGCAAGTTGGTGTGTGTTATGTGTAGATGATGTGTTGATTGACATGAAGATAAAAAGGTGAAAAATTAGAAAGGCTGCAGACACGTAAAGTACTTAGTGCATTGTCAGGGATGGATCTTTAGATTTCCACCTCATTATACAGATAGGGCATCGAATTTCGTAGTGGGAGCCTGAGAAATGGCTACTACATCAAATGAAGGAATGTAAGTGCATTAACTTACCACTGTGGGCGGAAGGACGAAAAATTAAAAAACCAGGCCAATTTCAGGGACTCTAATTTGAATTAGAATAATACTTGGGAAAGGCAGCAAGAGAGGTAAGAGGTACGTGTGTTTGAGGTAGTGGATGTAGAATAAGGTGAAAAGGAAGATAGGTAGCACATGCTGAAAAAATCCACTGTCTTGTAAAGGAAATGGGTCTTTGGTTTTCCAGTCCATTACAGACTGTTAGTCGGATTCTGCAGTGGGAGTGTGAGAAACGGGTATCTCATCTAAGGAGTTAAGCAAGTGCACAAAGTACACACACTGTGCGGCAGAAAGGACGCAAGTGTGTAAATTACCCACTACCATTCATGGGTAGTAGTTACCAAGAAGGTTCTATAAAGGGCTTGAACTTTGAATTACTTGAAGAATAATAGATAACAGCCAAAAAAGGTTGCAAGAGTGCAAATTTCCCAGTGCCTCAGCCGAGGTAGTAGCTATAAGAAAAAGGCTTGATAAAGGGCCTCCACTTTGAATACGAAATAGAAGAATAGTTTATAACATTAGCCAAGAAAGGCAGGAAGTAGGTGCGCGTATGTGTAGATGATGTGTTGATTGAGTGAAGATGAATAATATAAAAAATAGGAAAGGCTGCAATGTGACCAACTACATAAAGAGCAGCTTTCTAAACATGAACTCACACAAAATAAAGGTACTCATCCTCAGGCCCACCCCTTCAGCCGACTTCTGCTAGCTGACTACACTTTGGACAGTACCAAGACTTACCAACCATGTCCACAACCTAGGATTCATCCCCAACTCCTTCCTTTCAATGTGTAAGCAAGTCAACATTGTTTATTCGTACTGCTATAATACCCTCCACATGCTCCGCAACATTTACAAGTGGATCCTAACCAAAAGAAGAAGAACAGTGACACAGTCCCTCATCAGCAGCAGACTACTCTGTGGGAAAACTCTCTATTAGCCAAACACCTACAACATATTCAAAAGACCTCCACCCGAGTGAATATCAATGTCCCCTGCTGCAGCTACATTACTCAGCACCTGATACAGCTACACTGCATCAATACCAATAATAGGATCACCTTCTAGCTCCTCACCCTTACTTACAAAATACTCTACAACACCAAACTAATCTACCTTAACCAAAGTAATCCTGAAAGGCCAAATTTTTATCTTAAAATTTTGGCTTTAAAAATATTAGGTAACAATTTGGTAACTCTTTAGGCAAACGTTGCTTAAAAACTGATTGATTATTAGAATGTATCAAACCGTTTCAGCCATTTTAAATAAACAGTGTAATGTTCAGATGTTGTAGAAGGTACATCATGAAAAATAATTGCAACAGCTACAAAAGTTCTTCCTGATATTGAAACCTGACCAGCTACAAAAAATGTAATAAAAGTTTCCAATGATTCTATTGGCAGCAAAAGTGTGCAAATTACATAGTGTGTTTAGTTGGGGAAGTAGTTACAACAAAAAGGCTCGATAAAGGCCCCTTGTCTTTGAATTAGAATATGAAATTGAATAATAAATGATAAACCCAGTCAAAAAAAGGCAGCAAGTGTGTGTACGTGTGGATGGTGTCTTGATGGAGAAGAAGATGAATAAGGTGAAAAATAAGAAAGCCTGCAGATACACAAACTACCCTCTGCCTTGTCAGTGAAATGGGTCTTTGGATATCCTTTTTATTATACAGACAGGGTGTTGGATTCCGCAGTGGGAGGTTGAGAAATGACTACCACATCTATGGAAGCAAAGCAAGTGCACTAAGTTCCCACTCTGGGCCATAGTGCTCAAAAATAACACCGAACCCTTTCCAGGGCCTCTATTTTGAATTAGAATAATAGTTGGCAAAGACAGTCAAGAAAGGCAGCAGGTAGGTGTGTTTGTGCTAGTGGATGCAGACTAAGGTGAAAATTAAGAAAGGCAGCAGACATTGAAACTACCCAGGGCTTTGTAAAAGAAGTGGGTGTTTGGTTTTCCATTCCATTACACAGACTGTGTGTTGGATTTGGCAGTGGGAGCCTGAGAAATGGGCATCACATGTAAGCAAACAGTGGACGTACAGAAAGTACATACACTGTGCGGTAGAAAGGACACAAGAAAGAACGCAAGTGTGCAAATTACTCACTGCCATTCATGGTTAGTAGTTACCAAGAAGGCTGAATGAAGGGTCTGCGTTTTGAATTTGAATTAATGTTAGAATAATTTATAACTCCAGCCAAGAAAGGCAGCAAGTTTGCCCATTTACCACTGCCTTCGGTTGGGGTAGTAGCTACAACAAAAAGGTTCAATAAAGGGACATGAGTTTGAATTAGAATGTGAAATTCAAGAATAATTGATAACCCCAGACAAAAACGGTAGCAAGTTGGTGTGTGTTATGTGTAGATGATGTGTTAATTGAGTGGAAGATAAAAAAGGTAAACGATTAGAAAGGCTGCAGACGTGTAAAGTATCCACTGACTTGTCAGGGAAGTGGATCTTTGGATTTCCACCTCATTATAAGGATAGGGCGTCGAATTTTGCAGTGGGATGCTAAGAAATGGCTACCACATTGAAGGAAGCAATGTGAGTGCATTAAGTTACCACTGTGGGTGGTAGGGCTGAAAAATTACAACACCGGGCCCATTTTAGGGACTGTCGTTTGAATTAGAATAATACTTGGCAAAGGCTGCAAGAAAATTAGCAGGTAAGTGTGTTTGAGGTAGTGGATGCAGAATAAGGTGAAAAGGAAGAAAGGTAGCAGATGCGGAAAGAACCCACTGTCTTGTAAAGAAAATAGGTGTTCACTTTTCTAGTGCATTACAGACTGAGTCGGATTCCGCAGTGGGAGCCTGAGAAACGGGTATCTCATCTAAGCAGTTAAGCAAGTGCACATACTGTGTGGTGGAAAGGAGGCAAGTGTTTAAATTACCCACTGTCATTCACAGGTAGTAGTTACCAAGAAGGTTTAATAAAGGGTCTGAACTTTGAATTACTTGAAGAATAATGGATAACCTCAGCCAAGAAAAGCAGCAAGTGTGAAAATGCCCTACTGCTTTCGGCCGGGGTTATAGGTACAACAAAAAGGCTCGATAAAGGGATTTGACTATTAATCAAAATATGAAATTCAAGAATTGATAAGCTGATCCAAGAAAGCCAGGAAGTGTGCCAATTTCCCTCTGTCTTTAGCTGGGGTAGTAGCTAGAACAGTAAGGCTTGCTAAAGGGCCTTGACTTTTAATGAGAATATGACATTCAAGAATAATTGATAACCCCAGCCAAGAAAGGCAACAAGTGTGCAAATTTCTTACTCTGTTCAGCCGGGGTAGTTGTTTGAACAAAAAGGCTCGATAAAGGGCCTGCACTTTGAATATGAATATGAAAAAGAAGAATAGTTGATAACCAGAGTCAAGAAAGGCAACAAGTAGGTATGTGTAGATGGTGTGTTGATTGAGTGGAAGATGAATAATGTAAAAAATAAGTAAGGCTGCAAGTGTGTAAATTAACTACTGCGTTTAGCGGGGAAGTAGTTACAATAAAAAGGCCCGATAAAGGGCCATGACTTTGAATTAGAATAGGAAATTCAAGAATAATTGATAACCCCAGCCAAGGAAGGCAGCAAGTAGGTGTGTGTCTGTGTAGATTATGTGTTGATTGAGTGGAAGATAAAAAAGGTGAATAATAACAAAAGGCTACAGATGCGCAAAGTACCCACTGCCTTGTGAGGGAAGTGGATGTTTGGATTTCCAGTCCATTACACAGACTGTGCATCGGATTCTGTAGTGGGAACTTGAGAAGTGGGTAGCACATCTAAGCAACCAATGCAAGTGGACAGCGTACAAACACTGAGTGATAGAAAGGACGCAAGAAAGGTCGCAAGTGTGCACATTTCTTACTGCCTTTGGACAGGGTAGTTCTTACAACAAAAAACCTTGATAAATGTCTAATGACTGATGTGGAGGACAGCGTGCTCCAGTTTCTTATTTTTGATGAAGTTGATAGACTATTTCCCGTAACACAAAAGTTCATCACAATAAATGCGTAGACATTTAAGTTTACCAAATTCAAGATCAATATGTGAGTATGGACTGTTTGCTGAAGATGCTGTTGCAGCAGTTGATGTGCTTGGTGCAGGAGCAAGTGTGTTGTTGTGCAATCTCTGTGCTGCAGCTGATGAAAAGTTGTTAGGGTGGAAGATGTTTCTGTGTTGCACTAAATTTGCTGTGCCAAATGAGTATTTTTTGGATTGATCACACCTTGAAAGAGTTCTTTGGCAAATTTTATAGGTTACTGATGGTGGTTGTGTTTCAGTTAGTATGTGTCTGGATTTAGCTGGAATCTTTAAGGGACACATTAGGGCTTACATAATATAGAAATACTTTGCATTTAGTGACATCCAATTCTATTTTATGATGAACGGTTGAATTCTACATCCACCTTTAGGACTAGTGGGAGGGTAGCGCTTTAAATTATTTGACAGGTTATACTACATGTGTCCATGCAGCCAAAGAAAACTTAGCTTGGTTATGCATGGGCATCCTCTGACACAAAACGTAGCACTCAGTATTCCGGAATGCAAAACCTTGCCTTAGGAGTGACTGGTGAGTTTACATATGTGAGTGAGAAAAGAAAAACAAGTATGTTTGTTTTACATTAGAGATATACAGACCTGAAAGAGTATGCATATAAATCCATGAAATCTTTTTTGAAGGTATGGAAGAAAGCAGTGAAAGGGTGTTTAGAAGCAATACTGTCCAGCATAAAAAGTGCACAATTGTTCTTTTTGTTGAGTGTAAAGACACCTTTTTGATTAGGACTATGGAATAGTGGTGTAACTATATCATAGATTCTATTGTCAGATATCTACCATAGTGATAGTGGAATTACCACTACTTTTTAGACTACCATTGAACAATCATGTGTAGAGGAGCGGTATTGCTTCTTCACCTTTAAAGATTGTGCAAATCGTGACAGCTGAAAAAAGTTTGTCAAGAATAGTTTTTTACATATGTAAGCAGTAAAAGATAAGTAAAAGTTACATTTGGATTTAGAAAGTTAAGTTGGAGTGATCGGCTGCATTTAAAACATTGGACCTGTTGGGAAAATAGTGAAAAGTAAGTTATTAGTAACATTGCATTGTTTAAAGGTCAATAGCTATTTGAAATGAAAACTTTATATGTATTTACATGGTAAACATAGTTATCTCCCATCACTTATGGAAAACGTGGTAATGAGTCCAAAAGTTGGAAGGGTGTATAGGCAGTTTTCGCACATGGTGAACATAACTCTAAAACAGGGATGTGGAATTTAATAAAATAACTACTTGTCCATTGGATAGGTTGCTTAATTCCCATAGAAGCCCATGTTCTGGTGTTAACGTGGGCTTCTATGGGAATTCGCAAGGGCATATTATCAAGCCCATTATCGCGGCTTTAGCTGCAGTTTCCTGTCACTAAAGCGGTGATAATTTTAACACTCTTCTTGATAATATGCCCCGCAGTTCAGAAATATTTTCTAGGAGTACTATGTCTTGTCTTACTTCTGTAAAATTTGTGGGAATTCATGAAAGCTGTATAGCTGAACTTAATGCAAGGACATATACCATGGGTGCACCTTTGAGACTTGGGCCCCAAATTGGGTCTGGCATTTACCGTGACCTTTTGTGTTTATTAAAATTCTGTCTCTGTCTGTATCGGCTGGCTTCACTGTGAGTGACAGCATTCTTGTGTTTCAAAAAGAGGATACCAGCAGGCAAAGTAGGTTTGTTCAGTGACAGTAAGAACTGCGGCAGTGTGTGCTTTTTGAGACAAAAACTATTTTTGCTTTTGCCAGTGTTTGTTATAATGGTGAGGGCCCAGCAGCTCCCACACCAATGAGGTTTTAGAAAGACTAAGCCAAAACAATTCACACATTGAGAAAACTAAAAAGCTAACCACCAATTTCAGACCTACTGGCTTTGTCAAAGCTTGTTTATTTTTGTTTCCAATACATTTATTGAAACTGGTTACATTGATTTTCCATAATGAATATTTTTGAGAATACTAGCATGCATCAACAAACACATGTTAACTAAATGATGCTGAAAAGAAATGGTACCTGACATTTTACAGTAGTTTAGCTAAATGTTGTTTTCCTGGTTTCATTTTTAGATGAGCATTTTATTTTGAAAGTAAAGAATCATTAATATTGCTTTCAAAATTCTGCAAATATTTGCAGCAAATCAGAGAGCATTTGGGAGCATTATCCATAGCGTCATATTGCTATACTTTGAAAACCTGTCTACACATTTTTATACTGGAACCACTGACAGTAGTGCAGTCTCAGAGAAAATGTACAACTATACTGACAATATCTTACTATACTTTGTTAAAAAGTAATGATATCGGGCTAAGTACCTTAAATTAATACAAGCACTTCAATCAGCGTATGACTTACACATCACGCTGCCTTCCACGTCACCTCAAGAGTCTCACACTATTTCTCAATTGCGCTCTCAACTTCTCAGAGGGACTAGGGCGTCCAAGATTTATTCTCTGCTACATGCTCCAGCATCACCACGCACAAAAACTAAAGTGGAAGAAGCATGGCAAGTGGACATGGGTCTCTCATGGTCTGTTGAGTTATTGGATAAGTTATGGTTAAGGTTACGGAAATCCTCCAGGGCTGCAAATACTGTTCAGACTTTGTTTTTTATTTATAATCGACTCTTACTTTCCCCACTTATTCTTAGTAAAAGATACCCTGACTTGTCACACACATGCTGGACTTGCTCTACACCACACGCAGATTTGCTACACTTACTTTTCGATTGCACTCCGGTTCATACCTTTTGGGTTAAGGTGTGGTCTCAAATTAACAATATTTTTTCCACTACACACCCGTTCCATGCATCTCATATTTTTTTAGGTAGTATTTCCCCCATTTGGGATCATTGCCCTTTCAACATAAAAATAATTGACCTGCTTATTGCAGTAGCTTTTCAACAGATTACTAAAGCTTCGAAAGATCTCACTAAAATCTCGTATCAGGCTTGGTGGTATGCTATATGTTACAACCATAGGCTGGACACAACGTTTGTTTATCCACTTGTTTTGGCTCCAAAACGAAAACAGTTGTGGGACCCAGTTGTCTCATTTTTTGATACTTGTGCTCTCCGCTCTTTGCCTCAATCTCCCTTTCAACAGGAAGTCGCTAAACCTCCTTGAGTTCCCTTCATTCTTTTATCTAATTTATATTAATAATTGTTCTATCATTCTTTCGTATATCAACAAATTAATGATTTTTTCCGATTTTATTATAGCTAGTTATTTATGTACTTTCTTTCCTATGGAATGTCTCTTTTATTTATATTACTGTATACTTTATCTATACATTGATGTTTTTAAATTGTACAAGTGCTTTATATGACTGTTAATAAACTTTATTCTGAACTTAAAAAAGTAATGATATGTCTTTGTCTATGAAAGATCTTCTATGAACAAACAAAATAAAGAAGAATCCAATGTTCAGGACAACACTCGAGTGTGAGACCTTATTTATCATTGAAATGTTAAAGTCAAACCTATTTATTGCAGCTACATCAGAGGACACTGTCATTATATCTGTAATCCTAAACACAACCCAGGTCAGTCCACAGGACAGAGATCACTGTGGGGCAGTCTCCCACCAGTACACTTCTGGTGGGAGACTACCCCAAAGTGATGTCTGTTCTCTGCACTGACCTGGGTTGTCTTTAGGATTACAGATATAATGATAGAGTGTGCTCTGGTGTAGCTGTAATAATTTTGCGTTCAGGGCCTTTTTTAGTCTTGAATATTATCGTTACCCTGGTGGGTGGGTACGTAAATACCATCTTTTCAGTACCTCCAACCAATAGGATTATACAGTTGATATATAGACTTAGAATGTACCAAGATGTGGAGACCATAGAGGAAACCCACAAGTGGTATAAATATTATTGTTTAAAGTCAAAGGTGATGACTCCATTAGGTTTATTGCAATGTTCAGTCCATAATTCTTCAGAAATATTACATTAGTAAAAATCTAGGCTACTGGCTGACGAGTTGGGTAGCATTCTGCAAACTGAATAACATAATAACAAATGTGGATGTGGAACCTGACTGTTAAACCAATGATAGGTTTCAGAGTAGAGAATTTCAGTACCCATTTATGGCTAATTATTAGTTAAAGATAAGTAACTGTAATAGGAAAGAATATATATATATTTGGTGTTGAGAGACATATGTTTGAGGGGACGGCATTGATTAGTTGTAAAAATATATGAAAGCACACAAGGTTCTAAAGAGGAAGAAATATGTACATCATACGCTATTAGCTATAGCATAGACTATTTACAAGTAGCAGAGCGTGGTGTACCTGGTACAGGTTGTGAAGATCGGACAGGTTGTGAAGATGGTACAGTTGCTGGTGAATTATCACTGGTTATGCTTCCTGCAAATGAATTTTGAAAAAGTAACATTTGTTAAAGATGAAATTAGTTTAACAACCTAACACAAACGTTTCTTCAACACAAAAAGTTAATGCAAAATAAAAAAAATGTATGAATGTAGTTTAAAAAATATGTTGTGCGTAGAAAGTTTAAGGGAGGGATATAGCGTACAGTCTACACAGATACAGAGATAAGGCCTGTTAAATGGATGCAGTTTTAAAACATGACAGTTTAACAAAGGGCGCTCAGGCCGTGCAGTGATAGGCGTGATTTTTATATTTAGAGTTTCTTGTGTGGGTGGCAGAGTTACTGCTGCAGGCCCAGTAGTAGCATTTATATGAGCAGCCTTGGTATACTTAACTATCAAGATTACCATTTTAATCATAGAGAAACAATTACCATTACAGTTTCAAAAAAGGGAGCAATTGCACTTAAAGACTGATCATGAAGTGGTGAAGTGTCGAAAACATGTATTTTGGTGAAAGTATGTCATAAAAAGATGTACGATAGAGGTAAAAATGGTTAGGTAATCTAAGCCAAATAAAAGGCTAGTACAACACTGTAGTGTCAAAGATATAAATCCAACAATTATTATGAATTAAATGTATGCTAGTCAGGGGAGGCAAAAATTTAGTAGGCCAACTCCCGCACAGAAAAAATAACTATAGGTCACGTGGGGAAACAAGAAATGTTAAGTCTGGGGAGGATTACAAGGAAGTAAATATGATGATTAAGAGAGAATACGTATGTTGAAACACAAAGCATGTGGCGTCGCACAAAAATACCAATATGAATGCACAAATTGGACCAATACAGGCTAAAATTCGGGGCACAATTCAAAAATACGTCACAGAAATTCATGCACGCACAATTTATTTAACCATTGATGGTGCCGTCGGCAGCTGAACGTTCGGAGCAGTACCTGGCTGGTGCTGCAAATGCTCAACATACGACGGGACCTAGTCCACTGTTCAGAACACGGACACTGCGCCGAAAGAACGGTCGCAGTAAACGGGTTAATTATGATAAACGATATATGATCAATAAGAACTGAGACCTGGGAAGACTATGTGAGGTAGCAATGAAGATAAAAAGTCACGGGAGGAGTAGGAAGGCGCAAATACGATGAAGCACAGAGTATGTTCCGCAGAAAAGTAAAGCAAAATGCTGGGAGGGGCACGTGACGTAGTAAAAAAATACCAATATGAATGCACAAATTGGACCAATACAGGCTAAAACTTGGGCACAATTGAAAAATACGTCACAGAAATTCATGAACGCACAATTTATTTAACCATTGATGGTGCCGTCGGCCGCTGAACGTTTGGAGCAGTACCTGGGTGGTGCTGCAAACGTTCAACGTCCGACGGGGCCTAGCCCACTCTTCAGAACGCGCACACTGCGCCGAAAGAACAGTCGCAGTAAACGGGTTAATTATGATAAATGATATATGATCAATAAGAATAGAGGCCTGGGAAGACTATGTGGGGTAGTAATGAAGATAAAAAGTCACAGGAGGAGTAGGAGGGAGCAAATACTATGAAGCACAAAGTATGTTCCGCAGAAAAGTAAAGCAAAACGGCTGGGAGGGGCACATGACGTAGTAAAAAAATACCAATATGAATGCACAAATTGGACCAATACAGGCAAAAACTGAAAAATATGTCACAGACATTCATGCACGCACAATTTATTTAACCATAGATGGTGCCATCGGCCGCTGAACGTTCGAAGCAGTACCTGGGTGGTGCTGCAAACGCTCAACGTCCAACGGTGCCTAGCCCACTGTTTAGAACCCGCACACTGCGCCAAAAGAACGGTCTCAGTAAACGGGTTAATTATGATAAACGATATATGATCAATAAGAATAGAGGCTTGGGAAGACTATGTGAGGTAGCAATAAAGATAAAAAGTCATGGGAGGAGTAGGAGGGAGCAAATACGATGAAGCACAGAGCATGTTCCGCAGAAAAGTAAAGCAAAATGGCTGGGAGGGGCACGTGACGTAGTAAAAAAATACCAATATGAATGCACAAATTGGACCAATACAGGCTAAAACTCAGGGCACAATTGAAAAATACGTCACAGAAATGCATGCACGCACAATTTATTTAACCATTGATGGTGTCGTCGGCCGTTGAATGTTCGGAGCAGTATCTGGCTGGTGCTGCAAACGCTCAACGTCCGACGGGGCCTAGCCCACTGTTCAGAACCCGCACACTGCGCCGAAAGTACAGTCGCATTAAACGGGTTAAATATGATCAATAAGAATAGAGGCCTGGGAAGACTATGTGAGATAGCAATGAAGATAAAAAGTCACGGGAGGAGTAGGAGGGAGCAAATACGATGAAGCTCAGAGCATGTTACGCAGAAAAGTAAAGCAAAATGGCTGGGAGGGGCACATGACGTAGTAAAAAAATACCAATATGAATGCACAAATTGGATAAATACAGGCTAAAACTCGGGGCACAATTAAAAAATAAGTCACAGAAATGTATGCACGCACAATTTATGTAACCATTGATGGTGCGTCGGCCGCTGAACATTCGGAGCAGTACCTGGCTTGTGCTGCAAACGCTCAACGTCCGACGGGGCCTGGCCCACTGTTCAGAATCCGCACACTGCGCTGAAAGAACGGTCGCAGTAAACGGGTTAATTATGATAAACAATATATATTCAATAAGAATGGAGGCCTGGAAAGGCCACGTGAGGTAGCAATAAACATTAAAAGTGACGGGAGGTTTAGGAGGGAGCAAATACAATGAAGTACAAAGCAAATGGAGCACAAAACTAAAGCAAAAGAGAGCTGGGAAGGATACGTGGCTCAGTCAAAAAATAATTCTATTATGAACGCACAATTTATAATAATGCAGGCCAAACCACGTGACACTTGAAATTTAAGATACAGAAATTCATGTACGCACAATTTACAGCGGAGGCTGATGCTCACGGCTTCTCCTACCTTTGCTTCTGTTCTCTCTTGTCTTGTCTTCAAAGGCTGGGGCTTTGACTGGGCCAGGGTGGGTGTGGCGGGCGATGCCGACACTGCAGCTATAGTGGCCTCGCTGGACGGCAGCAGCAGTGACACCACATCAAGTGTCATGAGTCCTTCTGCTCTCGAGCAAGCAATTCATAGTACAATCGACGACGATGACAGTCTGTCTGTCACCGCAGCACAGGCAAAAGAGAGCGTGCTTACGTTAGTATCCGCTTTATATGAGAACCGCGGGGGTTGACCAAACTAAGTCCAGGGCCGTCATTGGTGGCGTTTTCGCGGTCTAGAAGAATGACGGCCCTGGGGGATCTCCTATTGGCTAATGTATTGGTTTCCAGGCTTAGTAATAGCAAGAAAGCTACTTGGTGATATCTAGGAAAGTGTGGGCAGGCGTGTACCGCGCCTGTGCAAGTGTGAGTGTGTGGACCAATAATTAACAACAGAGATAGAAATGGGCGGGGTTTTCATGCACGCAGAGGCAGGGCCAGAATCGGATCTCCAATGAGTGACCACTTGTAACCATTCTCGTAGTGCGCCCTGTGCTCTGATTTGACAGTGAGAGAGTGATCGCACCATAGTTTGTACTGGTAATCATTCTCAGCGCGTACTCTCGCATACGCTACGAATACGCTTGGACGTTACGCATCGCATTCATGTTTCTGTGTGACATCATGTACGGCGCCACATACGCGAAAGGCGCAAATATTTTTAATTGTTTTAAAAGATATACCTATATATTTAATTAACATACTAATAGAGTACATTATCTAGAGTACTCATGAAAATAGTTTTTTTTAAGTTTGAACAATCGTATATTACTTTTAAAAGCGATTATAGAAATCGCGGTGGAACATCATTGGTACTCGCTTCATGAAGCTCAGCGTAAGCGTATGGAAAGCCATGTGACTTTAAAAGAAGTGATTTGATAGGTTCATAATAGTTGCTATTGCAAATGTTGAACGTTCCGTCCCATTTTAATCATTTAGTTTGACTTTCTAAGAAGAAGCATTTCGTCTGAGAATCCTGTAAAATAGAAGGAATACCACCATAATATCAGCAATGGACTCATATTCCAGCCATTCTTCAGATGGAGATTTCATTCCTGAAGAACCTCCAAAGAAGAGGAAGGAACTATAATTTGGAAGTTTTTTACTTTTCCAGAAGGGCAAAAAAAGGTTAATGCTCCAAAAGTAACCTGTAAAATTTGCCAAGCAACTCTTTCTAGTGGTGATCCATGTAAAAAATACTCCTTTGGCACAGCAAATATGGTGCAACACGTGAAGAACTTGCATCAGAACAACTTTGCTCAAGCTGTAATACGGAGCTTGCAGGACAACCCATTGCTAGTGCACCAAGTACATCAACTGCTGCACCAGCATTTCCAGCAAGCAGTCCACACCCACTTAACCTGTTCCATGCTCATGACAAGGTCAGCTCGTCATGCAGTACACTGGAGCTGTGCTAATGACGAGCTGACCTTGTCATGAATAATGGGATTTCAAAAAGTCCAGCACTCAGCGGGAATTGCCTTAGCATTGAAGGTGATATTGATCCTGATTTTGCTGATGGTAAAATTGTATGCATTTATTGCGATAAACTTCTGTGGTATGGGGAACAGTCTATTGACCTTGATGAAACACAGGATGCAGGAGCATCGCTATCCTCGACATTAGCATTTTTTTTTTATTCTTTTGTTCGTGTTGGATACATTTTGAGTTCCTGTTCAATTTTTTGGGTTTAAAAAAAACTTGTTGAAAAAACACAAAAAAGTTATTTTTAGAACTACCTTCACTGGTCAAAGAAAGAACTATATTTCTATGTGTGTATAAAAGTTTGTCAGAATGAATGTGAAGTTTATAAGTGAATGAATGAATACATTACTAGTGTATGGTGAATGTGAAAGTGCAGAACTATAAAGGAGTGCTACAGTATAAATCTATAAGCAGTTTACCTATAGTATACTGTAGTACCTCCGAAGCACTTGAATGTAGCATATGCACATAAATATGTTACAAGTCTCTGGTTCAATTTGCACTGCTGAGGAAACTGTCTGGATTCATTTCTATGTGTTAGGCGTGGATTACAACTCCCTTGTGTCTCTTTTACAAAGGTGTTGCGTCACTTTTGTGACGCACTGGTGGTGTAAAAGATGTGCCATGATATGTGGTATTTACAATGTGACGCATTTGGAAATTGCATCACATTATAAAGCCCTGCGCTACAAGGAGGTGATGTCACAGTATACAATAAGTGGCATATCTCTGGGGATGTAGCACTTATTGTACATCTGGTGATTAGTGTTTTAATGTAGTAAATGGATTCTTTTAGAACAGTGTATAGATAAACACATAGTGCTGTATGGTCACTTCAATACTGAAACAGAAGTATGATAGTGTTTACTTGAAGGGTAAGAATACAGATTGGGGAATTGAAGGTATAAAAGAGAAGTTTGTCGGTGGATAGAACACTGGATGCATAGTGTGTAGGTGTTTGAAGCAGTTAATGCCCTAAGACACACTTTCACCATGAGTACTTGGGTAGTGGCTGAATGATTCCAATTCTGCAAGAAGAGTGTAACGTCAAAGCGTATCCGTAACGTGTGCGCGCGTACGCGCAGAGGACGATTTACTGTACAATGGATGGTGCGATCACTGTACGCGTACGGTACAAATACGGAAAAAAAAAACAATGAAAAAGGAATTCTATAGAATTTTATTTTAATATATTTAAAAAAAAAAAGAATTAATGAAAAAAATATTTGGGTATTTAGTTTTGTTATTATTTTACATTAAGAATATGAAATATTATTTGAAAAATAAAATAAGTATCAATATTTATAATAAAAATGTAGGAAATTAGTATAAAAAGAAAGAAATATAATAATGCATTTAAGAATAATCATTTACAAAACCTTTGAAATTCACTGAAAAAACCATAGGTTTCACACACGTTATAGTTAGGAATTAGCATTTAAAAAACTTTAGAAATTCACTGAAAAAACCATAGGTTTCACACATGTTATAGTTAGCTGGACATTTCACTCATACAAAACCATTGAAATTCCCCCGTTATAGTTAGTTCAGCTAACTATAACTCGCGCGCCCGCAATGCACTGCTGATGATGTCACATATTACATCACTCATGACATCAACTAATTCCTAACTATAATGTGTGTGAAACCTATGGTTTTTTCAGTGAATATATAAATATATATATATATATATATATATATATATATATATATACATATATTACCTACTGGCGGTCGCCAGTAGGTATATATAGTTAGGATTTTTTTGAATAGGGATTTCTAAAAATTCTATGTTGAATAACTTTGGCGTTGATGGACGGAATTGGCTGAAATATTCAGGAAAATGGCACATTTTGTTTCTGAGCGTCCCCTGAAAGTTTGGGGGGGTTTCGTCAAGCGGGGACCGAGAAAAAAGGGGGGTCCCAAAACGTGTTTTTAACATTGAGTTTTCCATAGGGCGGTTGGACTCACTTTTAGCTCGAACAGCTGAATGGATTTCTATGAAACTTGGCAAAATTGTAGAGACTGTTTGCCCGATGTGCCTTTGCTAGGTCTCAAGATATGTGCTCCAGTGGATTTTGAGAAATTAACGTTCAAAAAAATATATATATCTGTGACAGCGTCCCGGTTAGCGCCCCGGTTCGCGTACCAGAGGCGTAACGGAACTTCGCGAGGAGAAGCGGATTGGCTCTCCGGTGACTGTCAACATTCTAAACAGTCCCGGGCGGCCGCCATCTTGTCTCTCGGTAGGATCGAGAGACAAGAGGTGGAAATAAACAAAGGGGGAAATGAATGAAAGGGGGCAAGGTAGACCCCTCCTGACCCCCTAGGATTGATGTGGGGGCTATTAAAGGGCCCCGCGGGGCAAAAAAATAAAATAATTTTTTTTCCGATTTTTCGCGGTGGAAGCGCTACCCGGTACGCGAACCGGGTAGCTCACCGGTAGCGTAACGGGAGTCCGCCATCTTGTGTTTCGGACGAATTTAGTCACAAGATGGAGGATAAACAATGTTGGGAATGGGTATAAGGGGGCACGGGAGACATATCCTGACCCCCTAGGTTTTCTGAGGGTGGCTGAGGAGGCCCATATATGTAAAAAAAAAAACTTTTTTTTTTCAAATTTTCGCACGGTTAGCGCCCGGTCCGCGCACCGGGTAGCGTCCGGAAAGCGTGACAAGGGGAAAACCAAGGGAAATATTAAAATAATATTTTAGAGTGCTTTGAGGTAGGGTAGCTCTGAATAGAGCTGTTGTGTTGTGTGGGTGATGTAAGTACCAACATGTAGGTACCAATGAAGAGTCTAACATTCAAAGTACACCGTCTCCTTTGTAGATATTTTGTATGTTCTAATATGGGTTATTTAAATGTAAATGTGTGGAAAAGCGCTTCATGCTTTAAAGCAATTGTATTTTTGAACTTATTGTTCTTTCCTCTTAGTCCTCCTCTTTGTTTTTTTTCCCCCACACTCTTCTTCAGCATGATAGTTGATAAATTCGTTCCCTCAAAAAATTTATATACATAAAAAAATTATATTAAATACATATAAAATATATTTTTCCTTTAAAAGAAGAATACATTTTACAGCTTTTGATATTTGCTATTAAAAAACCATTGAAATTCACTGAAAAAACCATAGGTTATAGACCATATATAGTTAGGAATTAGCATTTACAAAACCTTGAAAATTCACTGAAAAAACCATAGGTTATAGACCATATATAGTTAGGAATTAGCATTTACAAAACCTTATTTTACTCACACAAAACCATTGAAATTCGCATATATAGTTAGTTGCACTAACTATATATCGCGCACCCGCAATCCACTGCTGATCATGTCACATATTACATCATTCATGACATGGTCAGTGACATCACTGATGACATCACTGATGACATCACTGATGACAACATCCAGTGACTGTATGTTTCTGTAAAGTTAAAATATGTCTTACATATTGAAGAATGAGTGGATGTATAAGTGTCTGGATGAAGGAATTAGTAGGTGCATGACTGACTGTATGAGTGAGTGATTAAATGTGTCTCACTGAGTGCCTGGGTTAGTGACTAAACTGTCTTAATTTGTGCATCATTATGTCTGTTGTTCTGTAAACTGCTGCATGTGTTGATCAGTAGCTATATGAGTAACTATATGGGTTATTGATTGGTTGCCCAAGTATTTGTATGGGAGACTGAGTGTGTGTGTGGGTGGCTGGGAGGTGTATGACTCTGTGCATAGATGTGTGAGCAGTTGATTCACTAGATGTATGCGTTCAAAAGTGCATGTGGAAACAGCTGTATGGGCGGTTGACTGTGTGCATGATTGTATTGGTGAGTGAATGGATATCTCAATGCTACATGTCATAGTAAGTACATATGTAAAACACAGTACATGTGAGAGTTGGCATATATAAATAACTGTGCATAAGAGCCAGTGAATGTGTGAGTGGCTGTATAGATCATTGTGAACTTGTATCCGGGATTGTATAAGAGAGTAAATATGTGTTAGTATATGTTTGAATAAGTAAGGTGTGTATAACTGTATAGATGAGGAAATGGAGGTGTGATTAATTATTTGCATGACTGACTAGGTGTGTGAGTAACTCCATGGATGAGTGACAGTCTGTGAGTGTCTGTTTACACTGAGTGTATCTAAGGTTATATTAGAGTCTGAAGAGGTTCATCGTATTATCACATGAATGATGTCATCAGTAATGTGATCAGTAATGTCCAATGAGATGTCATCAGTGATGTCATTTGAGATGTCATCAGTGATGTCATCAGTGATGTAATCAGTGATGTCATTTGAGATGTCATCAGTGATGTCATCAGTGATGTCATCAGTGATGTCATTTGAGATGTCATCAGTGATGTCATCAGTGATGTAATTTGAGATGTCATCAGTGATGTCATCAGTGATGTCATTTGAGATGTCATCAGTGATGTCATCAGTGATGTCACTGACCATGTCATGAATGATGTAATATGTGACATGATCAGCAGTGGATTGCGGCTTGCGCGATATATAGTTAGTGCAACTAACTATATATGCGAATTTCAATGGTTTTGTGTGAGTAAAATAAGGTTTTAGGAAGTGTTATGAACCAATCAAATCTCTTCTTTTAAAGTCACATGGCTTTGCGTACGCTTACGCTGTGTTTACGCTGCTCTTACGATGCGAGTACGCATGAGGTTCCACCGTGATTTGTGTAATTGCTTTTTAAAGTAATATACAATTGTTCAAAGTTTAAAAAAACTATTTTCATAACTACCCTATATAATGTATTCTGTTAGTATGGTCATTAAATACATAAATATATGTTTTTAAACAATTAAAAACATTTGCGTCTTTCGCGTATGGGGCGCCGTACATGACGTCACACGGAAGCTTTGATGTGACGAGTAACGTGAAAGCGTATTCGTAGCGTATGCAGAGAATGATTAGCAGTACAAACTATGGTGCGATCACTCTCTCACTGTCAAATCAGAGCACAGGAAACGCTATGAGAATGGTTACAAGTGGTCTCTCATTGGAGATCCGATTCAGCTGTGTGGCTTATCCACGGTATCATAACGTTACCTTTTAACCTGTTTAAGTTTGAGGTTTGCATGAAATACTCTGCTATAGGCAGATATGGATCTTTAGGCAGTGCTTTTCTCCATGAAGCTTTGTTATTACCATTTACATATAGGTGCCTGAGGGAGGGAAAAGTAGTTTATCTGAATGGCGAGGATTGCACAATAGCACCAGATCACTCCTTAATTTGTAGACACATACAATTGCATGGCTCTTGTAATCAAGATGCACCTAATTTGGTCTGAGTTTTGAAAGGCACTCCGACACCTGCTATCATAACAACGTTTAAGTTTGAAATATTACAGATTGTTGTGCGATGTCAGCAGGCATCGCTTACATGATTACGGTAACTGAGCATGTGGTTTGCTATAAAGTTGTGTTTACTGCTCTGCATGGGAAGCTGGATGTTTCTATCTGGCCGTTGATTCCGACCTTGAAAGCAGAGTCAACCAAATGAGCCGTATAAGAGCGCTATTGTCTCAAAAAGAGGATGCTCTTACATCTGCTAGAGAAACATTTGTCCTTCATGTAGCAAACACCCGCACAGAAGTGCAGGCTTTATTAAATACAGACGTGCCCCTGCATTTTGGGGAATTAATTCAGACTATCTTTAATGAGTCCTTGACTACGGAGTTACCTTACTTTTTTAAAGTTATAAGCAGTGGCCTTGTGACTTCTTTTTAAACTATATTTGGTGTCTTCTCTGCATTTTTCCTTTTAATTTTTTCCAGCATCTTTGGTGGATTCCCCTTAATACTCGCATTAGTTGCCGATGTGCTTTTATTAATTTGTTTAGTTAAATATGGATGCACATCCTGCAGCACACAACAATATTTCTCGGCTGTTGCTGGTCCGCAACCGAATGCTTAGTTATTATGGAGCGCTGCCTCTGGCTACATTGAGTGCAGCTTATGGATTATTGTTTCGATTTTCCTTTTTTACATGCGTTCAACCTGTCTTCCATTGCCTGAGCTGGGATTTCGACTAGGCCCTGGATTTGTGTCTATGCAGTATGGTGTCTCCCAACGCGGATTATGACCAGCTGATGAGCCCCTTAGTGGTTCATGACTTGCTCTGTTCTGGCGGCGGGATTATGGCCTTAGCAGCGATAGATGGAATAATGGGACGTTAGAATGTTTTTGCAGCGGCACATGACTTATTGGCACGCAGTTACATTGAAGGTGACCCGAGTTTTCCTCCGATGGTGATAGAGGCTCCGGTCATTGAGGAACAAGTATGTTCAATCCCACTATTGAATTGGATGGCTGAAATATTTTCAGATGAGAACAATGACTTTGTCTTGGAGGCTGTTGCTACATACTGTGCTTATACGCTGTTGGAATAAGAGTCTTTGATTTTTCTACCAATTCTTTATTATTTAGTTACTGCTTTCTATGAAACAGCGAATACTTTTTTTTGCAAATTTGAACTTGACTCTGCTTTTCAGGCTTGGACTCTGCGTTCGTAATTTGCCCACTTTTATATCACGTGCTTCGATCAAGGAAGGGTGCCTTGGGGCTGAGCCTTGCACTCACACTGTGTTAAGTTAGCATGGGTTTATTAGAAGCTTAAATGCCATTTTTGCTTTCCTGCTCTGCTTTGCACATGACACGCACTTTTGATATTGTTTAGAGAAGGCTGAGTATTTTGCTTCACATGAGAATAATTTGTTATGCTACATTGATAGACTGCCTCGCTAGTTTTGTGTGTATAGTGAGAGCATGGAACATCAAGGTTATCTTGGACACTGTGTCAGTTATTCAGGATGAACCTCACCCGTTCAAGCCATAACACATATGCAGCTGTGGCCACCTCTGATACTGGCGCATTTAATAATGCACTGTGCAAGCATGATTAGTCACAGTTGGAGAACATTCATGTCCTGACAGTCTTTGCAAAACTCAATGTGATCCACTACTGCTTAGTACAAGAGGTATGGGTCCGCCCATGTAATCCTATGAAACCTTCTGTAGTTATAAACTAACCTGCTACGTTGGGAGGGTGAAATCTAGCTATATTTTAAATCTGTTTCCCTTTAGCATTATAAGATGCTTTCTCCATTTGTATTTTATAGAATAGTAACAAAGCTGACAATCTTGTTTCTGATAATATGTTTTCTTGTATTATCTAAGGTACTGTGCATGAGATTACGGCGTTAGAAATAAACATTTCAAACTTGCACGTTTCTTTATTTACTCCTTGTTTTGGACTTGTGTAAGACCATAACGAAAGAGTGCTCTTGTTATTCACCTTACTTGAGGTAATCTAAGTCGCATGTTCTGGGTTGACTAGTCATTGGTGTTTGTGCTATAGGACGAAGAACCAATGAGTCACTGATTGTTAGTCTGTTAGGGGGTTTGGGTACTAAGGTGGGTTTTGGAACACCGTAATTCACTGAGGTCCATGTCTTTATGCACAGTTCTGTGTAGGAGCAGAATCCCTGCAACAGTAGTTACAACAAAAATGCTCGATAAAGGGCTTTGAGTTTGAATCAGAATATCAAATTGAAGAATAATTGATAACCCCAGCCAATAAAAGGAGCAAGTGTGCAAATTTCACTGTGCCATCGGCCGGGGTAGTTGTTACAATAAAAAGACTTGATAAAGGCCTGCACTTTGAATAGGAATATGAAATAGAAGAATAGTTGATAATCACAGCTAAGGAATGCAGCAAGTAGTTATGTGTATGTGTGGATGATGCGTCGATTGAGTGGAAGATGAAAAAGGTAAAAAATAAGAAAGGCTGGAGACACGCAAACTACCCAATACCTTGTCAGTGAAGTGGATCTATGGATTTCCAGCTCATTACACAGAAAGGGTATTGGGTTCCGCAGTGGGAGCAAGAGAAACGAGTATCACATCTAAGGAAGCAAGCTAGTGCACAAAGTACACACAGTGTGTGGTAGAAAGGATGCAATAAAGGACTAAAGTGTGCAAATTACCCACTGCCATTCACGGGTAGTAGTTACCAAGAAGGCTGAATAAAGGGCCTGCACTTTGAGTTTGAATTAAAGAAGAATAATTGATAACCCAGCCAAAAAAAGCAGCAAGTAGGTGTGCGTATGTGTGGATGATGTGTTGATTGAGCTGAAGATGAGTAAGGTGAAAAATAAGAAAGGCTGCAGACATGCAAACTTTCCACTTCTTTGTAAGGGAAGTGGGTGTTTAGTTTTCCAGTGCATATATATATATATATCCACTGAAAAAAACCATAGGTTTCACACACGTTATAGTTAGGAATTAGCATTTAACAAACCTGGCAAATTCACTGAAAAAAAACATGGTTTTCAGCCACGTAATAGTTAGGAATTAGCCTTTAAAAATCCTTTGAAATTCACTGAAAAAACCATAGGTTTCACACACGTTATAGTTAGGAATTAGCTTTTAAAAAACCTTTCAAATTCATTAAAAAAACATAGGTTTCACACATGTTATAGTTAGCTGGACACTTCACTCATACAAAACCTTTGAAATTCCCCCGTTATAGTTAGTTCAGCCAACTATAACTTGGTCGCCCGCAATGCACTGCTGATGACGTCACATATATCACATCACTCATGACATAGTCAGTGACATCACTCATGAGATCACTGATGACATCTCAAATGACATCACTGATGACATCACCCTTGTGACAGAGTGGCAGACTTGCTCTCAGCGTAATATAACCGTTGATACACACATCTAAAAACTAACTAGAAACTAAAATTTACAAAAAAATGGAGATACCAATACCACTTACAACAACCTATACAGTAATTCTACCATCTACATACACATCCACTCATTCACCAATACTTGTATATAGTCACTCATACATGTACTCACTCATCATATGTACTTATACACCTTCACATCCTGTTACATACCGACACTCATCCATAGAGTTACTCACACACATATTCAGACATGCAAATAAACTATCAAACATCCATTTAACTTGCATATACAGCTATACCCAAACCACTACACTTACTTTTACAGAAACATACACATACTTACTCTCTTAAACAATCACTTATAGAAACACATACTTATTTATACAGGAACTCTTTCAATCTCTCACTCTCACATATACTCACTTATATACATCAATACTTAACATACTCACATATACTAGTTTAAAACATATTTAGTCACTCATAAAGATACTATTGAGGCAGTCATTCACTCACTAACACACCCATACACACACTCACCCACCCATACAGTTCTGCACACATGTTGTCTTCAAAACACATACAAACAGTGAGTCACTTATTCATGCATCTATGCACTAAGTAATATCCCTCACTGAACTATACAGACACTCATACTGATACTCAAGAAACCAACTAATAACCCATATTGACACTTATGTAGCTACTCACCAACCCATGCATCCACTTATAGACAAAGTGAGACACAAATACAGATATTTACATATTTAAACATTACTTGCTAAGACATGTATTCCCTAAGATACACTTAATAAGTCAGTTATGCAATCATTTTTACAAAAAAACATCCATTTACACACTTATTTACCCATTTATTTTTCCATTCACCTTTAGATATACATATATAAAAAAAATTATTTTTCAGAAAAGCACACAATGACTGGATGATGTAGTCAGTGATGTCACTGACCATGTCATGAGTGATGTAATATGTGACGTCATCAGCAGTGCATTGTGGGCACGCAAGTTATAGTTAGCTGAACTATTTTTTTTTCATTATTATTAACTTTATTCGGTTAAAAGCAAATAACCATAAAAGTACACACAAAATTTGATTATTCAAAAGTACAACCAGAAAAATCAGAAAATTACATTGTAAGAGGGACAGTCACATTGGGGATAATTAAAAGTGAGATGCTCACATACAAATTGATTTACGCAATCTAAAAATATTTTTATAAAATTCAGAGATAGATGCCACAATCAATATAGCATCGTATTTCTGGATTGCTAAAAAAGCTGGACGACAGCAATTAACTTCCATCTCCTTCAGTATGGGAACAATCAGTCTTTTCCGAGGTAATGTGTAGAACTTACAGAATAATAAAATATGAAAATCCGATTGTTCAGATAGATCATCACACGGGCATTTAATTATATCACGTAACCATATATTCATAACAGGGAAGCTTAAAACTCTAAAAAGAATATTTAACCTAAAACGTGTTAAAATGAACCGCTCATGTTCACTCATAGAAAGGGATAAGTAGGGTTGTATTTTTCCCTGAGCCAATATCAGTTGGTGGGCTGATACTGTCTTTTTCTTTATTTCCTCACTGGCTCTTATATCTTCCAGGTACTTCATGCACTGATTTTTCAGTGACTTCCTCGGGATATTACACATTAAAAGTGGATCGTCGTAATAATTCTGACAGCCCATTTTCGCGAGGAAATCTTTTACATAAACAATCCATCTTATCCTGCTCAATTCAATTCAAGAAGTCTTTATTCGATTAGTTCATCATAAAAGACATAAAATACAATTAATACATATAAAAACATCTAAAACAAGTATTAAATCATTGACATGCTAATCAGCTTCTTGTTACCTAGTTACAGAATTTACAGTAGCGCTCAAATACATACATATTTCAACAGAAGACTGGGCCTAGCTAATAAACAATCACTTCTTTTAAATCCCCTTTTGATTGCTTTAATAAACCTAGTTCTAAGCAGCCAGGCCCACCCCAAACAGCATTTTTACGTTGGCCCTTTGTGTTCTTGATAACTAGGTGGGCGGACAACTCGGATAAAAGTCATGTAAGTCCCAGATACGAATTGGGCCATCCCCCTCCTTATACTTGCAAGAACGTAAGTAAGGGGCTGTTTTCCTTTGCTTGAATCTAATTAGGACCAAGTCCCCTGGGATGTCTTTTGGCAAAGTGCCTAACCACCCCACCCTCCTAACAGTTAAGATCCCCCCATCTAGATCAGGTGGCAGGGGTCTATGAGTCTGTAACCAAAACATGGCCTTATGTAGTAAGTCTTGGCGTGTTTCAACTTTCCCATAGGTTAGTGGTGGGATCCCAGAGACAACGGTCACATAGGGGGCGGCTTCGGGTGGTAGGTGTATTCGTGGCATTCTAGTAGGTTCAATTTTAGCCTCTATGTGGTTTGTTTGTACCAACGATATAGTTTGAGAATGCGCATTCCTGCGGGAATTCAGTTTGGGTTTTTCCAGGACAGTGAGGGAGATAGGCGGGTCTGATGATGCTGGTTTGGTTCCTGATGGAATGTGTGTTTTAACTATCAGTTCAATGTTAGAAGTCCTGACCCCCAGATCGTTGATTTTTTCCACCAAGGGTGAAATTAGGGAGGTTAATAGGTGCTCGAGCTGTGCCAATAGAGTTGGTTGGAGAAATGATGGGGAGTTTTCCATTTTTCCATGCTCCATATCCTCCGACACAGAGCTGACATTGGAGTGGTGCTGAGAGGGACTGGGGTATAGTTTAGGAGTATTGACTGGCTTCCCGTTGATGATGACCTCATCGATCTTTCTCACGGTGTTCTGCCCACCCGGTGACGGTGCTATGAGTGGAGATTGGGGTTTATTAACGCAAAGAGGTGACATCTGCAGGGTGGCGTTAACATCGTCTGGGTTGGTCTCAGTGCTTATGGAGGGTAAAAGGTCAGGGATATATTGAGTTCCACACATGGCATTAAGCTCCTCCCAGATAGACATGATGGTACGATGCACAATACCAAAACAGTGGGCCAATAGCAATGGTAAGGGGAATCACAGTACCTGTTTAGTGGGAGAAGAATTGAAAGGGTGGTGGCCCGCCCCGGCCTCTTTGTGCCTCTGAGGGCCACAGAGGGCCCGCCCTTTGCCCGGGCTTAGCCCGGCGCTGTCCCGCGCGCGTCCCGCGGGGCGGGAGGTGTTCCGCGTTCTTGAGACGCCTCCAGGCGCAGCGGGAGCGTCACAAGCGCGCCAGGTCCCGGGGCTGCTGGGAAATGTGGTTCCTGGTTCCCGGTTTGGGCTGGAGCGTCCCTGGTTTGGTGTCGCGTTTGCCGTTTCCCTCACGGCTGGATGGGTGAAGGGTTTTCCTGACAGCTCCCCCCACGGCTCCCCACCGCCAAAGGTAAGGTTTCTGAAATGCCCTCCTGCTCACATGATCTAAACTTATCACATCACTTATAATAGCGCGGTTCAGTTCACACTCTTCATTGGTCCAGACTCTATGCCATAGGAGTATTGGCTGGATCCTAATTGTGTCTTCAATATACGGTTGGCCAAGTTCCATTTGACAGATATAGTTTGATACACTCTCAGGTAGAGCTAAGATGTATCTCAGAAACATATTTTCTGCAAGCTGGATGGGTTTTACATTAGCATATCCCTATATACCGGTGCCATAGGCAGCAATTGGTATACATGTTGCATTAACATTTTTTAAAAGTTCAACATTTGTTTTTTTCCCCATTTTTTTAGAAAACATTTTTAGGGCCGTGATTGATTTACAAAACACAAATCTTGCTTTTATAGCACTTTCCCATGTGCCGGCTTCATGAAATAAAATACCTAAATATGGAAAAGTGGGGGTGAAGTCTAAGGGACTCGCATTAATGTACATGACCTTTTTCCTTTTGTTAATACCAGAGCCACAATTCATAGAAAATGTTTTGGTGCAGTTAATTTTTAGGTCTAAATTTGACATAAAAGTGTTAAAGATGTTATCAGACCTTGTAGGGACAGGGATGTCTGGATGTATGACGTTACAACGCATACTTTTACCACGCATACCTTTACAACGCGGTTTTTACCACGCATACCATTACAACGCATAGCGCTTAGAGGTGCTGGATAGTTGTAAGTATAATTTTCTATTCCCACTCCAGTCCCCGTGGACACTAGGGAAGGTGTTGGATAGAAAATTAAACTTATTACTTACCCTAGAGCGCCCCCCAGCGCAATGCGTTGTAATGGTATGCGTGGTAATGCCTGCGTTGTAATGGTAGTGCGTTGTAAAAATTTTGTTGTAAACGTTACATACCGGGATGTCCATGCCATGATAACCGCATCATCTGCATAAAGGAGCGCTGGGATTGATCTTTTAGCTACCATAGGCATATCCCTGCACTCTTGAAGTAAAGTTTTTTCAAGGCCATTTATATAAACTAGAAATAAAAAGGGTGCAAGAACGCACCCCTGGCGTACCCCGCGCCCTATGCCAAATGATCTTGTGCACTCGCCGTTTCTTCCATATCGTACTGTTGCGGTGGCACCTGAGTATAGTTCTCTTAGAAAATAAATTAGTTTTTCTTCCACCCCCAAATTTTCTAGGATTGACCATAGTTTACTATGAGAAACGCAGTCAAACGTTGACATTAGGTCAATGAATGCGAAGTAAATGCGCTCCCTCCTGACCCTGATATATTTTTGTTGCAAAATAAATAGGTTCAAGCTCTGATCTACAGTTCCTACCCCTTTCTGAAACCCATACTGAAGATCACTGATAACAGAATTATCTTCCGACCAGCTTTGAAGTCTGCTTAAAATAACTCACCCAAGGATCTTTATGGAGGAATCCAGTAAAGAAATCGGTCGATTGCACGTACAGTCTTGTCTATCTCCCTTTTTAAATATGGGCACAATAACAGATGTAAACCACGAGGGGTTTATGCCCATCTCAGTGGTGGCATTAAATGATTGTACTAAGATAGGTCCCCACAGCTCAATATTATTTTTAAACAAATCAGGTGGTATGCCATCTGGGCCCGCGGCTTTACCTCCCCGAGTTGCTTTAAGGCTCACAGTTACCTCTTCCAAGGTGACGTCCAGTTTCATGCCCTTGGACCTCTCTTCCCCCAAAATTTGAAATTGCGTTTGCTGCACCCCATGCGGAGTACTATACAATTGGGCATAATGGTTCACCCTTTCATCTTCTGAGATCACAATTTCAATGCGTGCCTTAGTCTTGTCGTTAAAGAAAGGGGCATTCACTGCTTTCCAGAAAGCAGATGAGTCCCTACTCTGTGAGGCCTCGCATAGTGACTCCCACGCGTCCCTTTTAATATCCGCTTTCCTTTTTTTTAAGACCTCGTTATAAGTTTTCCGTAACTCCTTAACCAGTAGGAGATCACGGGGGACAGCATGTAGAGCATATTTAAGTTTCAAGTGGGCCTTTGTGCACTCAGAGTTAAACCAACTCCTCGTCACTTCTTTACAATTCTTTGATTCCACCCATAGGCTGTCCTTGATATGAGTTGGAATAAAATGAAAATGTTTAATAATGGCCTGACTGTCAGCATTCTTGTCCAGACAAATCAGGAAACTAGTTAAACATTCGGACATCAAATTATGTATAAAATCATCTGGGACAAGTTTACTCCATTTAAGGGAATAGCCATTTTGTCTTCTCATGGTTACATCTGGGACAATCTGCCTACAAGACTGTTCTCCGCCTAGATCACGAAATGGATTTAAGATCTCCATACTTAGCGGATAATGGTCGCTGAATGCAATATTAAGTGTCTTGCAAGTCGTAATCTGGCGTCCATACATAACAGAGAATAAGATAAAATCAATTGTTGTGGACGCACCCCTGACAATAAATGTTGGCACAAAGGGAGACTCTGTTTGGCCAGTTTCATTTGCGTACCCCAGATCACCAGAAAACAAAAGATAATTTAACAAATCCCCGCAAGTAGTATGCTCAAAATGTGTCAGATTGATATCATGATCTAACATGATGCCACAAACTCCTTGCCGTCCCCTTTTACAGATTGTACAATTAAAATCCCCCCCCAAATGACCGATACTTCTTTAAAGTTTGTATCAATTTCCTTTTTTAATTCAATAGCCATTCTTTTTAGCGTCACTTCAATATCAGCAGAGGGGATGTTGTTGTAAAAGTTAATGATTATAACACAGGCTGCCTTGTGAATACAAATCTTCACCAGCTGATAATAGATGTTATTAGATAGTAGTTGGGCTTTCTCGTATTTAAGCTGGTTCGATAGGTATATAGACAGGCCCCCCTTAGCCCTGCCATGAGATTCATCCACTGCCGATGTGAATAAAGTTTTAAAACACAAAGATGGAGAGGCTCTGTTATCCATGTCTCCTGGAAACTTAAGATATCGTACCCATTTATGATGTTATGCCAAATGAAATTAGTTATTTTAGCTCTTAGGCCTGCCACGTTCCAGAACATTAAACGGAATACTTCCCCATTATCTATAGGGAAAATGAGATTACCTGGATAATTCCTTACAGTGGGCTCCCCAATTAATTCTCCCCCTAAGGGCAGGCTCCTGCGTGCATCAAATTTATCCGAAGTATAGATCTCTATTGCAGTGTCAGAGTTAAAGGATTGATCCTTCTGTATGTGGTCGCTATGTCCACTTCTACCCAATTGCCTCTCTCTGGGAGATCCTGCTCATCATACTGCTTCTCTACTATCCCTTCCCTCGGCACCCTCACTGCCGTCAGAACACTAACAGGTGATCTTTCCGGTATCATTTGTGTTTCACAATAACTGGGTATCTTTCTAGTAAGTCAATCAACCGCTTCTAGTCCTGATAACATGGCAAATCGGTTCGAAGTTGGAATATTAAACCCATCAAAACTAGGGTCGGGTGGACTAACTGAATGGTAGTTTCCTGGTTGGTATCTTCCCAATGCTATTGCTTGCTGTCTGGGATAGAAGTAACCTAGGTCCCGCGTAAGTATGCCTCCATTACCTCTCTGGGTGCACGAGCCTTGGAGATAAGAACTTACACGCCTATCCTTAAAATTAACAATAATCACGTCCCCTTGTAGATTTTTTGGCTTATGTTCCAACCACCCCACTCTCCTTACATGAAGGATTTCCCCATCTATGTTTGTTGGAAGTGGTCTGTTCTTACTTAACCAGTAAACTACTTTATTTTTCAGCTCATAATATCCCTCTGTTTTCCCAGTGACTAATTCAGGGACCCCAGATGGAACAACAACGTAAGGAGCTGCCTCTGGTGGCAGGTCAATACGGGGTAAAGATCAATTTATATTGCCGTCAATACTGCAATTTTTATCTCTGTTAGGGGCCTTGTTTACCTGTCCCACAATACCAGCCTCTCTCTGTAATGAGGCACCATTAACTATAGGGTTTTTCAGCGGTGCCACTGTGTTAGGAAAGGGTGGTAGCGTGGGATCCGCCATGCTTATTTTGTTTCTTTTCTCCAGCCCAAGTATTTTAAATGGCTTATTTTGATTTAATAACTGCTCTTGAGTCTGTATGTGTGGGGGGTCAGCCAATTTGTTGATAATTACGGTAGTCGACTTTATTGCTTCCTCTATAGACCCCAACTTCTACCCTATTCTCTTAATTCTTTCAACCAATGGTATTATCAGGGATTTCAGAAGTTGTTCTTTTTTTTCAAATAAGTCTTGGGTTTGAAAAGGCACTGCGGAAGATGGGCTTACCACCGCTTTCCTAGGAGATAGGACAATTTCCTTAGGTGGGCTTATATGTATTTTAGGAGTTTTCGCCAATCTTCCCCTGTGTTTAACCCCCCACGCTTTCTTTTTGAGGTGGACCCCTGACCTTGCGGAATAGATTGCAAACTATCTTTGATTGTCCGCTTTAGTGTGGGGCATAAGACACCCTCCTCAGATATAATTTCTAGATTGGGCTCTATGCTTAAATCTTCTTGAGTAGATTCCTTGCTTAATCTTCTGGAAGCAGCCAGAGGCAAGAGATGAGGCGAGCTGCAGTCAATATTAATAGGGTCCTTATCAATACCAGAGGTTGTTGGAAGCCTAGGTGGAGTGATGGCTAATTGAATTGGTCCCAAAGAGGACCGTTTATTGTATAGGGGTTCTAGTGTTAGCCGTCGCTCAGTAATTGCGATCTCGTGTTCTAGGACTGATGCCGCCCTAGTAATGAACTGATCTAAAGTCCCCGTAATTGTACCTCCCACCAAAGGCTTCCTATGTTTGCCCAATTTTGAATTCATCTCACGAGACATTGTTCTCCAAAAAGGAAACAATTGCCTAGTTATAAGAACAAATTACAAATATCAAATAAACAGTCAACAAACTAGCCTAGGCGTCCTACAACAGTATTACAGTAAGTGATAAAGTCTTACTCATGTGTCCATGGGGATGAATTAAGGGAGGTGGCCCAGCCCAGCCTCTTCCGGGCTATGACGGACGAAGACGGGCCCGCCCTTGGCCCGGGCTTAGCCCGGCACTGCCCGCGCAAGTCCCGCGGTGCGGGAGTTCTCTCCTCCTTTTAAGCGCCAGCGGACGTGGGATGCTCGTGTGCGGCTTCGGCCAGCAAAGGCTTCTGGGACCCGTAGTCCCCCCCACTCGACAGCCGCGCTGTTGTTGTAATGGCTGCAGCAGTGGGGGGAGACCGTAACTGGAGGCAAAGGGTCTGATGCTAATAGCAGCTGGAAACAGGGAAGAACTGGGCAGAAGAGCGTCTGTCTCTTAGATTATGCAATAATGAGCCTGCTCCACCGGAGCTCTCTCCTCCTTTTAAGTGCCAGCGGGCGCGGGATGCTCGTGTGCGGCTTCAGCCAGCAAAGGCTTCTGGGACCCGTAGTCCCCCCCCACTCGGCGGCCGCGCTGTTGTTGTAATGGCTGCGACAGCGGGGGGAGACCGTAACTGGAGGCAAAGGGTCCGATGCTAATAGCAGCTGGAAACAGGGAAGAACTGGGCAGAAGAGCGTCTGTCTCTTAGATTATGCAATAATGAGCCCGCTCCACCGGAGCTCTCTCCTCCTTTTAAGCGCCAGTGGGCGCGGGATGCTCGTGTGCGGCTTCGGCCAGCAAAGGCTTCTGGGACCCGTAGTCCCCCCCACTCGGTGGCCGCGCTGTTGTTGTAATGGCTGCAGCAGCGGGGGGAGACTGTAACAACTGGAGGCAAAGGGTCCGATGCTAATAGCAGCTGGAAACAGGGAAGAACTGGGCAGAAGAGCGTCTGTCTCTTAGATTATACAATAATGAGCCCGCTCCACCGGAGCTCTCTCCTCCTTTTAAGCGCCAGCGGGCGCGGGATGCTCGTGTGCGGCTTCGGCCAGCAAAGGCTGCTGGGACCCGTAGTCCCCCCCACTCGGCGGCCGCGCTGTTGTTGTAATGGCTGCGGCAGCGGGGGGAGACCGTAACTGGAGGCAAAGGGTCCGATGCTAATAGCAGCTGGAAACAGGGAAGAACTGGACAGAAGAGCGTCTGTCTCTTAGATTATGCAATAATGAGCTGAACTAACTATAACGGGGGAATTTCAAAGGTTTTGTATGACTGAAGTGTCCAGCTAACTATAACATGTGTGAAACCTATGGTTTTTTTAATGAATGTATACATATATATATATATATATATATATATAAAATGCTGGAATGTGGTAATTTGAAGGAACAACCCACTGGGGAGAGATAACTCATTACTGAGTAATGTCGTGATTAAAAGACAGATAGTCATCGTTTAAAAAGCCCACTGGGGCATAATATATAGCAAATTTGAACTCTAAGTATAGGAGTTGCTTCAATTCATTATTATTGAATTTTGTAAAACCACAAACTAATCAACTTTTAAGAAAAACTCAATTACTATAAAGCTGCACAAATGTATTTCAACGAACTGCAATTGAAGCATGTATTCATGTAATTCATGTTCTTTTTGTTACACTTAACAGCGGAAGTCTGTTTTTATATTGTTTGAAGCACAAACTGTCACATGACTATTTAAACCTGTCACTATAGTCACCCGAAACGCGTAGAGTGAAGATCGCCTTTATTTAAAAATAAAAGGCTATCTGGAAAGAATTGTGTTCGTGTTTACTGTCGCGGAAAAGCGAAGGTTTCTTGACTGAATATATATATATATCTATATATATATATGCAGCAAAAAAATCCTCAAACCTCCACACCGGCAGTTTGGCGAAAAAAGGAAACGGACCCCACGACTTCAGGCAAGATGTTAGATTTTATTAAACATCTTTCAAACGACGCGTTTCGAGTACCATGTACTCTTCTTCACACATCGGTTAACAAGTCAGCCTGTTACTTTTAAATGCTTAGTTTCCCTGACCCATCCTATGGGCCACACCTACTGACGTGCGTCACATGATCGTGGACATGGACATAGAAAGGGTGCGAATTTTGTAAAGGGGAAAGACAAACAACTTTTCATGTCGTGACAGTAACCGGTTGGAAACTCAGCCTGAAAAAACAATACATTATATGAAACAATTAAATTTCATTTTTGCAGTTGATATGTTGTCTTAAAAATAGATGATAGATTGACAATCTGTTTCTTAACCAATAAAACATTGCACAAATCTCAAAAACGGCCTCACCACATATCATAACTACTTGAATGCAGAAACAACCAAAGGCTGAAAAAAGTGACTAGTGCTATATCTTTACTGCATGAATGCATGTACCATAAGGTATATAAAGTGACTAGTGCTAATTGATGTGGACTAACCATCAGATATGAAATATTTTATTTATCGCCCAGTCCACTGAAATATATGACTTTTGTTGAATTTGTTTGTGATGACACTCCACCCAAACTACCCACAAGCTAATATCTAAAATATGTATTTAAAATTCAATTTCATGAATTATATACATCATAAATATTGAGACCTATTTACAGTTTATATTACAGAAAAACGATAATACAAGTGCCCTTCTGTACATGTGCATGCTAGTGAGGAAAAAGGGAAAAAAAATATTCTGTACAAAAAATATGAAGAAAAAAGAGAAAAATATATCAAGTCCGTGTATACCTATGGTATTAAAAGGTGTAAGCAGATGTTATACAATTAATATGCATCTGCCATGTGTACTAATGTTTAGCTCAGTGGGCTGTTGGTTCAGAAACCGATAATGCCATGGCTACCAAAATATATGTTCAATTGACCAAGACTTGTGCGCACTACTACAAAAACAGCTACATGTCAAAAAGTAGATAAACAGAAGGGATATTTGTAAAGAAGATACTTTAGAGAAAGTTATAAAGATCCTCAGTTGCGTTCAATCCATGTGGCTATTTGCTGTCTAACGCAATAATATACTGGGTCTCCAATTTTCTTAGCAATCTGTCCCTATCACCTCCCCGCCTCAAAGGGGGCACAGCGTCAATGACATAATACCTCAAACACGCCAGGTCCCTGGCGTGTACTGAATCAAAATGTCTGGCCACGGGGTAGGCTACATCATGGTTTACGATGGCGCGGAGATGCTGCAATATCCTGACGTGCACCTGTGACCTCGTGCTACCCACATAGCACAAACCACAGGTGCACGCCAGGACATACACAGCAAACTTGGTGCAACAATAAAAATTGCCCTTAATGGCAATTTTTGTACTGGAAAAAGGACTGTCATACTGTGTGGTGTTCTGCCCAAACTTGCACGCACGGCAAGAACTACATTTGTAAAAGCCCTTTCTAGTGAGCCAGTCACTGCCACTAACCAGCTCTGGACTTTGCCTGACTAGTTTGCTGTGCATGCTCTAGGCTCTTTTGAAGGTGAAAATAGGTCTGTCTGACACTCTAGAATTCAACACACCATCAGTTTTCAAAATGGGCCAGTGCCTATTCATGATGGATTTTATCTGGCGATGTTGCCAGCTGTACGTAGTAATCAGCCTGGGAAACTGGTCAGTATTCCCTGCATCTGGGGGAGTAGGCATAAGGAGAGATTCTCTGGACCTTTCCTTGGTTTTAGTTAATGCTTTACAGAGAATCACCTCACTGTAGCCCCTGGCCCTCAGACGTTCCTTCATTGCAATAGCTCCCTCATCAAATTTTTCCACAGAGTTGCAGATTCTCTTTAACATCAAAAGTACCCCCAAAGGGATGCTTTCTATGACATGTCGGGGATGTCCACTGCTGGCATGCAAAATGCTGTTACCAGCAGTGGGTTTGCGGTATAAAGATGTTGTAATATTGGCCCCTACGATATCATACATATATCGAGGGATCGAGAGGACCGGTGTGCGCCACAAAGTTCAGGAGGCACAAGCGTTGTGAGGTATTTTACCTACGTTAGGGCGTTATGTGGCTACATAGCTGGCCCCACAAAGCGGCTTCCTGAAAGAAAAGGCTGCAGCAGTACGAGGGGACCCGAGGAGGCGCTTTGATTCCTTGGTACGAGATCAGGAGTTAGGTCACCTGAGCCTGCAGAGATATTGAAGCCGGTATCATCATGACATTACCCCCCACACCGCCGACCCACATGCATGAAGAGGTTGCATTCTGGGAGTTGGAGTTTGCCTAAAGGTCCACGACCTCCAACAGGTGAGCTGATTTTGCTTGGGGAGGTGCTTATTGTCGTCAGCATCCTTTTAAGAGAAGCAGGACTATTGGTCTAAACAGAAGGACTCTAGTCAGTGCAGGGCGCTGAGGAAGGCAATATTCACGCCAAAATACATTCGCCGCCACTGACCTGTGTACTTATGCATTAAAGTGCCCTGAAATGAATCCCCTCTGGCCTCTGATGTTTCTTTTTGGAGAAAGAGTTCCGGAATGTATGTATGTATGTTTATCTTTGCGAAACAGTTTCATAGGACATTAGACAAAAAACGCTGCTATTGTTTGTCTTTGAGCTATTTGTCTAAGGGTTTTTTACATAAAGATTGTGGAAACATTCATTGTTGCTACATAGATAACATTGTTTATCATGTAAATACTTTATTTGTTTTATATGTACTTTTGCCCGACAAATTTTGCTCTTTTTCCATGGATTTTGTTCTATTAGAAATCATGGATTGTGCTCCTGTCAGCCATATATACATTATTGTTGTACCATTGACATTGGTTTGACCATTTTGCACATTAGCGGCGTGTTTACTTCATAGTTTATTTTCTATGTCTATGATGTAACTCAATTGCACTGTCACTTTAAATAGCCTTACACACCATGTGTAGTTTGTCATGTGATCAAGCCTCCCTGGAGGCGAAACGCGTCATGGCGGCAGCGCTGGCTTCACGGAATTAAATTTGAATTTGCACCAGCATTTCTTTGGGTCGGCTCTTTGTTGTACAGGATTTCTTCGAGCAACAACTTGTGGAATTTATGGTACCGAGGCTTCCCAGGTACGAGCGTGACCCCTTCTCGACGCGGGCCGAGCGGCAGGAAGCAGCAGTTCCGATTTCTGGGACTTCATTACGTTCTCCGGCGAGGAGAAAGCCGCAGTGCCCCTGCTTGGCCGTTAATGTGTTTCGGTGGGCGGTCGACCGGAATCTGTGCCCCTATCTGCTACGGGACCGGAGCCGAGTCGTGACAACCCTGGAGAACACTCAGGAGCGAGCAGTGAGAAGTTGCACGGCAACGGGTAGGACATTTATTTCCTTTTTCCCGTCTGCCGCTTCTTTGGTGCCTTTCCACGAAATAGCCATAACTTATAGCGCTTTATACAATGGCCGCCGATAGACTACGCAATCGTGCGCAGGCAGCAGCATCCATGTTTCTTGATTCCCCGGCTGGGGGATCAATCAGTGCCACACCAGCAGTACAGGAAATAGGAGTGCCCACAATCAGAGACGTTTTTAAACAACTGGAGCGGTTAATGCGTGCAGAACAGTCGAAGTGGTGGGAACATCGATCTCTCTCCCGCTATCTGGAGGTGGGGCGTGTACCAAGGGGGTTGCGAAGCACTATTGCCCCTAGCTACGACGACCCGGACCCAGAAATGTTAGCGGAATGGGCAGAGGCAAACCTAGACTGTTCCAAGGTGTATCTACGCATTTTGGTAAAATATGCCGAAAGCGACCGCATCAAGCTTCAGCTAAAAATAGATGCATTAGAGGATGAGATCGCCAAACATGAAACCAACGATGTCATTGCCAAGATACGAACAGATATGATGAATCGTCTGGCCAAAGAAGAAGAAATTATCAAGAGAAGGAAAGCCTTCAAGTTCGAAAGAGATAGAGCTGATTATGCAAATGGACAGGTTTTCACTTTTGCCAAAAAGTATGATGCAGTGAAAGCCAAGACACGCTCCAATTTAAACAGCCAACAAGCAAGGGAAGATACCCTGCTCCCTGCAACATCTTTCTCAAGCCTAAGTTCAGCGGTGGAAAGTGATCCTGAAGTGGACCCCAACCGTGATGCAACGTTGGGGTTTACCAAACTTTCCCTGGCACAGGAGGTGGATTGCCTATGTCAGGACCGGCGAGAAACACTCCGATCACACAAAGCCCGCGCACCAAAAAACAGCGGGCAAACCACAAACGCTGGCAACGTAGGAAATGCTGTTCCAGGAACATCAAGCGACAGCAATCAGGGCAAACAAAACTATTGGAAACGCAATCCAAAACGCAATCGCAAAACCAAATCAAATCAGTAATCAACCTCACCAACTTGAAGCTTACACCTGCAGAAATATCTGTACTAAATTTGGGTCTCTCATATTGCCCACCTTGCAATATGAACTATGCAGATACTAGAATGGATCTTTACAAATTTACAAGGAAGTTAAAACTCAGAAAATTCTTTGTGTTACATCCTAAAGATCCTAATCCATCAACAACAGTATCTAGTCCCACCTTCTCAAGTACACAAAGCCAGGCCACTTTCAATACTATCTGAGATTTACAGCAACAATCATCAGAGGGCAACTTGCGGGAAGTCCCTCTTATACATCCTGGGACACAATTGACAACTTTTAAGCCCAAATCAACTTTTCAGCCTATTATGGCTCACGATAATTTGGATTCCTTCCAAGAGATTGTAGTGCGTGATATTAAACAACTATACACTGTCACTAACAAAAGGAAATTTTGTATCTCAAAACAAAACCAATGTTACTACCAACTGATCAAGAAATTGAAATTAGATCACAATGTCATTGTAAAAGAGGCCGATAAGGGCGGCAACGTCGTCCTCTGGCCGAGAGCAATGTATCTTGAACAAGCGGAACTGCAACTGAATGATTTATCATGTTATCGCAGAAGTAACATACAAATCGTGAAGAATACTTGGATTGAGCAAACCAGCAAGCTCCAGATTTGGCGAAGTGCAGGGCTCTTAACGCATGAGGAATTCAGATACCTCAAAAAAGAACATCCGGTAATTCCCTCCTTCTATCTACTTCCCAAAGTTCACAAGGACCGATTATCTCGGCAATAGACAGTTCCTTGGAACATGTATCCAAGTATATTGATTTTTTTCTTCAGCCCCATGTTAGGAACCTGACTTCATTTGTTCAAGACACTTTTGATTTTCTTGATAAAATCGCTAATTTTGCATGGGATGACGATATGGTTCTCATGACGTTGGATGTCTCATCCCTCTATACCTCTATCAGGCACGTGGATGGTCTCAAGGCCTTGGACCATTATTTAAACAACAATTTGCCTCATCCAACAGCACATAACAAGATGTTGATCGAAATGACCAAAATGTGCTTGGAACAGAATTTCTTTCTTTTCAATGGCGTGATTTACCAGCAGATAAGGGGTGTGGCTATGGGGGCCTGCTTCTCACCCAGCTACGCGTGTTTACACGTGGGGCTGTGGGAGGAGCAGGTCCTCGCCACAGAGTACCAGGAATTGGTATGTAATCATATCGCCCTCTATCTTCGCTACATTGATGATGTTTTTATTATTTGGAGAGGCAATCAGGACAGTGCCAGGGCCTTTGTGAACTTGATCAATGTGAACAATGTCAATCTTAATTTTACTGCTAATTTGAGTTCTGAAACGATTTGTTTTTTGGATGTGGAGATTTTCGTGAATGATTCTGCCCTGAATACCCGGCTTTATCGAAAGCCCAGTGCTGGCAATACCATACTGCATTCTAACAGCCAACATCCTGCCCATTTGATTCGAAGCATTCCCTTTGGGGAAATGCTTCGAATCCGGCGGATTTGCAGCACTGATGCCGAATGTGCAATTGCACAGGAGGCATGTAAAGCAAGGTTTCTTGAAAGAGGATACTCCTTAGAAATCATCATGAAATCCATTAGACGTTCCAATTCTATAAGCAGGCAAGAAGCACTAATTCCTAATTCTAAAAGAGTGAACCACCAGGGTTTAACAACGGACAAGGGTGAAATAAGTGCACCACGACTCATTTTGGCCTTTAACCGCCAACATGGTGCATTACGTAAGATTGTATACAAGAATTGGAATTTGGTCCGTAGTGACCCCACAATTGGTCACACAATAGGTACCAAACCAATCTTGACTTTCAGGAAATCTCCATCTATGTCAAAATCCTTGGTGAGTAACACCTTAGAGCCCAAGGTTTCTTCTACTTGGGGGGCATTAAAGAAGGGTTTTAAAACATGCCCTCAATGCAAAGCCTGCCGCTATGGCATTAACAAAACCCACTTCCAAAGTCCCTTCCAACAACATCCGACTGCCATCGCAAAATGGTTGAACTGTAAAACTGAGTTCGCCATTTATGTGTTGGAATGCCCGTGTGGGCTCCAATATGTGGGCAGCACGAAGCTGCCCGCCCACAAGCGCATACTTCAACACATAAGGGCAGTGACGGGACATGATCAGAACTATCCGGTTGCCAGGCATTTTCAGGAGAAACATCTTGGTATCCCTGATAAACTCCAATTCTTCTTAATTGATTGTGTTGAGCCATCAAGGAGGGGAGGTGATCGTGAGGCCAAACTCCGCCTCCTCGAGACAAGATACATCTTGGAGCTCAATACCAAGAACCCCTATGGCCTGAATGATAGAGAGGATCTCTACACTTGCCTTTAGAATTCTTGGAGTTTGTAATACCTAAGACCTGTCCGGATATAGCAGTCTTCCATTGATCCTGTTATGCTCCTTTTCTGTACTGTATAAATTGTAAATATTGATGAATTGAATCCATTACAATTGGGATACTGTGGTACATGTTTTTAACAATTTTAACATTTGATACATATTTTCACTATAAGCACTTTATGGGTTTTTATATTATTGCTTTTTGCACCTTTATGGCTATCTAAAGTTTTTTTGAAGTGATTTGCCCACTAGGGCTTTATCTTTGCGAAACAGTTTCATAGGACATTAGACAAAAAACGCTGCTATTGTTTGTCTTTGAGCTATTTGTCTAAGGGTTTTTTACATAAAGATTGTGGAAACATTCATTGTTGCTACATAGATAACATTGTTTATCATGTAAATACTTTATTTGTTTTATATGTACTTTTGCCCGACAAATTTTGCTCTTTTTCCATGGATTTTGTTCTATTAGAAATCATGGATTGTGCTCCTGTCAGCCATATATACATTATTGTTGTACCATTGACATTGGTTTGACCATTTTGCACATTAGCGGCGTGTTTACTTCATAGTTTATTTTCTATGTCTATGATGTAACTCAATTGCACTGTCACTTTAAATAGCCTTACACACCATGTGTAGTTTGTCATGTGATCAAGCCTCCCTGGAGGCGAAACGCGTCATGGCGGCAGCGCTGGCTTCACGGAATTAAATTTGAATTTGCACCAGCATTTCTTTGGGTCGGCTCTTTGTTGTACAGGATTTCTTCGAGCAACAACTTGTGGAATATATATATATATATATATATTACCTACTGGCGGTCGCCAGTAGGTATATATAGTTAGGATTTTTTCTCTATGGGTTTTTTGAAAATTCTATGTCTAATAACTTTGGCGTTTGTGGACGGAATTGGCTGAAATTTTCAGGAAAATGGAACATTTTGTTTCTGAGCAGCCCCTGAAAATTTTGGGGGGGTTCGTCCAGGGGGGGCCGAGAAACAAGGGGGGTCCCAAAACGTGTTTTTAACAGTGAGTTTTCCATAGGGCGGTTAGCCTCACTTTTAGCCCGAACGGCTGAATGGATTTGCACGAAACTTGGCAAAATTGTAGGGACTGGTAGCCCGATGTGCCTTTTGTAGGTCTCAATATATGTGCTCCAGTGGATTTTGAGAAATTAACGTTTAAAAAAAGATATATATCTGTAAGCGCGCTCTGGGCAGCGCTCCGGTCCGCGGACCTTAAGCGTACCGGAACTTCGCGTAGCTAAGCTGATTGGCTCTCCGGTGTCTGTCAACATTCTAAACAGTCCGGAGCGGCCGCCATCTTGTCTCTCGGTAGGATTGAGAGACAAGAGGAGGCCAAAACAAAGGGGGAAATAACCATAAGGGGGCATACTAGCTCCTCCCTGACCCCCTAGGTTTGATGTGGAGGCTTTAAAGGGGCCCCGCTAAGCAAAAAAAAAAAAATTTTTTTTTATTTTTTTTCGTGGTTAGCGCCCGGTACGCGAACCGGGAAGCGTTCTGGGGAGCGTATCACAATGAAAAATGAATGATAGACTTTTCAAATGCTGTATGTTAATTGATTGTTGGTTTTGTTGATTATTTTTTTTTTTTTTTTTTAAGTTTTTTTTATTGTGTTTCATAATTTATTAAACTTTCTAACATTTCATTGTCAGAAATTTCATAATCATGGAATATAGATTGTAGTCTCTGAGGTTGTAAAATGTCCTCATTTGCAAGGAGGTTATCTACTGCTTGTACACATTGCAGTAGTTCTTGGTCCCAAGATTCATCCATAAATTCAATCTCATTTGGATCAATGATTTCTGTGTTGGACTCTGGAAGGACAATTTCAAATGAAATGTTTTGTTCACTTTCCATTTTTCCTGAAATTTGCATAAAAAAAATATATATTAGTAGAGGTAGGGCACTGTTGGGATTAATTTTAGATAGGCAGTTTTTAACAGAGAATTTATCTTTGGGCAGTGTATAGTATCAGAGTGGAAGTAGGAATATAAAAAAGTGTATCTAAATTTATAAGTACTACAGAGGGATAGTATATAACTAACAGAAAAAGTTTGCCATATTAACTTAAAGTGCTCAATATACTTCAGTTTTAAAAATAACAACTTACCTTTAAAAAGAAGTTGAAGTTATTAATGAAAATTCTAATAGAAATGTACACCAGGAAGTAGTAGTCAAAATGGCTGTGTTTCCTTCTCTTCCTTTATATATATTCGGGTACATAACCAATCAAATGTCAGGTAAAAAAAGTAGAAAATGAAAGTAACATTTTAATTGGTTGTCAATTCCAACACTTCAGATGTGTTTTGTGAAGTAATTTACCTCACGGTATTTAGTGAGTTCTATAGGCTAAATGGCTAAATGGAATTCCAATCAAATTTGTGAAAATGGTAGGGATTGGTATGTAGTATGAGCTAATCTATATTTGGTGAAATTGTCTCAAGTGGCTTTTGTGTGAACTACTTTCCCACCTTTTTTGATGGTGCGCTTCCCAGGAAGCGACCCGGTACGCGAACCGGTGAGCGCCCTGGTACGCGAACCTTAAGCGTAACGGGAGTCCACCATTTTGTGTTTCGGTCGAATTATGATACAAGATGGAGGGCAAATAATGTTCAGAATAGGTAGAAGGGGGCATGGTAGACTTATCTTGACCCCCTAGGTTTTGTGAGGGTGGCTGAGGAGGCCCATATGTGCGAAAAAAAAACATTTTTTTTTAAAATTTCGCGAGGTTAGCTCCCGGTACGCGTACCGGGTAGCGCCCCAGGGAGCGTACTTTGTTGAAAATTAGTGAAAAAAGTTAGAGTAAAATAATAATTGTGAGTGATTAGATGTAGGGTAGCTCTGAGAAGAGCTTTTGGGTTTATGGTACATTTTGGTACTTATAAGTAGGTACCAATGCACATTTTTAAATTCAGAGTGAAAACTCTGTTGCCCTCATCTGAGAAGTGAACTCCATCTCCTCTGTAGATATCTTGCATGTAGTAACGCAAGTTATTGTTGTACAGGGAGCCCATTCCATGGTCTCTCATGTAAGCTGAAACAGATTTGTTTACATGCTTCCTCGACTTCTCAATTTGTGGACAAAATTGGTTTGACCACCTCCATTTCTGTCTTTGGCATATATTTGAATATACCAAGGCAGTCTGAGGAAAAAGTGCCATTAATTGCTCAAAGGTGTCCTTTAAAAGCATTTCCAGACCTACACCAGTCAAAGTGCCCAAGTCATTACCTCCACAGTGCACAATTAACAGGTCAGGTTTGGGCAAATGCATAAAGGTTTTCACCAATGGTATCAATTGGTGACATTTTAATCCTCTGTGGCCAAACCACTTAATTTCCACATCTTGTAAATTGAGGTTAGGTAAATTCCTGCTTTCAACGTACCTTTGAGCCCAGTGAATATAACTATGACCAACAATCCAGACAGAAAACATGGTGAGAGAAGGTTCTCCTGCAGTCAGATGAAGTGTGGCAATGAAATGGCAGTTGAAAAAATGTGAGTTTGAAATGAAAAAAACTGTGGAGTTTCTGTGTTCATGAAGTAGTAACAGTGATTGGTGGATTTTGATTGATGAAAACAGAAAGTTAGGGTGTAGAGATGTGTTCTTTGAAAGATGTATTTTGAGTGGTCAATAAAAAATCATTAAATGAAAGAAAGCACTGGATATGCAGGTGCACTGAGAGTTCAGAGTTCAATTGCAACATTGTTGTGTGAATTTGCAAACACCAGAGTTTCTCCAAGAGGTGGTTGCTATGGAAAATAGGCAGAAAGGGCAGAGGGGGAAGGGTTTTCATTTGAAAAAAAGTGAGGGAAGAGTTTTGATTGGGTGACATGAGAAATATGTGTGAAGAATTACACCATTTCTGTGCTTTTGATAGCTGCAGACTCTGGAGTGCATACCTTTTGCTCTGCTGAAGACAAATTGGTGTGTTTCTGAGACTGTTTTCAAACTCAAAGTATTTGCTAAGGTGAGAAAATATTTCTTTACTTTAGATAGAGAATAGTGTGCTTTAAGGAGAAAATTATGATTTATGTGGCGCAAATTGCTTGTAAATATGCTCTCACATGTGCATGGAAAATTTAGATTTTGAATGTTTGTGTTAAATAGCTATGTTAAAAGTGACCAAACCATGCTGGGAAGGCAATCAAAAAACGCTTTCATGTGTTTTAATGACATTTTAAGTCATTTTCTGATGTGCAGTGTTTAGAAATTATGATTTTAAAATCGTTTTTGGGGAAAAGGAATTGTTTATAAAATCATGACAAGGACATAATGGTGTATGGTTCTTTATAAGGCAATTGACTGTTCCTGATGTTATTTTTCTCATTTTAGTGTAAGACCTTTCTCTGTGGCGCAAATTGCTTGTAAATATGCTCTTACATGTGCATGAAAATTTTAATTATCAATGTTTGTGTTACATAGCCATGATAAAAATGAATCAACAATGCAGGAAAACCAATCAAAAAATGCTTTAATGTGTTTCAATGACATTTTAAGTCATTTTCTCATGTGCAGTTTTTTGAAATTATGATTTGAAAATCGTTTTTGGGAAAAAGGAATTGTTTTTAAATGCATGAGAAGGACATAATGGTGTATGGTTTTTTATAAGGCAATTGACTGTCCCTGATGTTATTTTTGCCATTTTAATGTCAGACCTTTCTTTGTGGCGCAAATTGCTTGTAAATATGCTCCCACCTGTACATGGAAAATTTTGATTTTGAATGTTTATGTTACATAGCCATGTTAAAAGTGACCCTACCATGCAGGAAAGCCAATCAAAAAACGCTTTTATGTGTCTTAAGGACAATTTAAGTAAGGTTATGGATACATTTATGATGACTGGTGCAATGAAGTAGAAATCACTTACTTCATTGGTAGGCATTTACAATAAAATTTTCTCCTCTGTTTTGTTCATCAAGCGTAACTTTAATCTGCAATCCTGAGTAGGCCTCACCTTAAACAAACCTCTGGATAGGCCACATATTATTGTCATCCTGATTTAATCATTTATAATGCTAGGGATAGATTTATGATAGGTGTATACCTCTTTTGTGCCACTTAGAAAACATTCTCCATGGGGAAATGACTTAAAATGTCGTTAAGACACATGAATGTTTTTTTTTTTAAACGTTTGCAAATTTTTTGGGTCACTTTCAACATGGCTATGTGTCTGCAACAGTCAAAATCTAAATTTGCAATGTACAGGTGGGAGCATATTTACAAGGAATGTGCTTCATGGGGAAACGTTTGCAATTTTTTTGGGTCACTTTCAACATGGCTATGTGTCTGAAACAGTGAAAATCTAAATTTGCAATGCACAGGTGGGAGCATATTTACAAGGAATGTGCTTCATGGGGAAAGGTCTTATAATGTAATATGGGAAAAATGACATTAGAGATACTGAAATGCTTTATAGAGAAGCATACACCATTATGTCCTTGTCATAATTTTGCAAACCATTACTTTTCCCCAAAAACGATTTTCAAATTATATTTTGAAAACACTGCACATGTGGAAATTACTTAAAATGTCATGTACATATGGTGGTTCATCTGTAACAAGATAAGAAGCTTAGGGATACATTTATGATGACTGGTGCAATAAAGTGGACATTACTTACTTCATTGGTAGGCCTTTACATGTATTATCTCCTCTGTATTCTTCATCAAGCGTAACTTTGATCTGCAACCCTGAGTAGGCCTCACCTTAAACAAACCTCTGCATAGGCCACACCTTATCGTCATCCTGAATTAATCATTTAAAATGCTAGGGACAGATTTATGATAGGTGTATGCATCTTTTGCGCCACTGTGCGTCACTTTTGTGACGCAGTGGCGGTGCAAAAGATTTGCTATGAGGCGAGAAAATTACAAATTGATGCATTTAGGCAGATGTGTCATGGTGTAAAAAAAACGTGCCACATGAAACCGATGCAGCAGTGGATGTGCCAGTCATTTTGCGCCGCTGTTCCGCCACCCATGGTGTGCTGCATTTACAATGCGGCGCAGCATGGGGCAAAAATGGCACAGATGCGTGACGTATCTGTGCTGTAAAGGTGGCGCATTGCTGGAGTTGTATCGTAAGTGCGATGCAGCTCCAGCAAGGCTCAGGGGTGCCCCATCTATACAATGCTGCGTCAAGACCTATGCAAGCTTCAAGCAGGCGCAGGGTTTTGAAGCAGCTTTCTCCTATCTGATTGTAAATGCGGCACACCATGGGTGGTAAAACAGTGGTGCACATTAACTGGTGCATGCCTGGGGATGTGCCATTTAATATAAATCTGCACTTTAACATTTGAGTATGTGCAGGGGACACAGAGTCGTTTAGGCTTATCCAAGGTTAAGAACAGATGAGTCCTGTTCAGTGAAAAATTAGACATAGGCTTCACCTGCTCAGCATCGCTGGACATGGTTAAATAATAGCTGCAAAATGTTACTCTTGTTAAATAATTTTACTATTATAATCTGTGAGATTTGTCTCTTACTCTGCAACATCTCATTGTTGTTATCTTTCTTTAAAGATAAAGACAACCTCAACATGAGCGACAATCTGCAATCAGTTGATTTTGACCTCATCATTGAACTTGTAATTGAAACATCAGTGGATGTTGATCCATTGGATGATTTAAATCCTGAGGATGAAGAAGAGCGTGATGAGGATGCAGATTTGTCTGAATTATATGATATCGGATGGGAAGCTGACTTGCTTCAGCCTTTGGAATTATAAACATTTATTTTTAAAATTTATAATCAATAAAAAGTAAAAAGGTAAACCGTTTAATTTAAAAATAAAAACACCTTCAAAAACAGGTTATGTGTAGTGTTTTCAATAAAATATTAAAATATGCTCATAAAATTAGATCAGATTCACATATAAAATAGCATAGGTAACATAAATATAAATGTCATTTCTTTTCTGGTATTTCTGTATTGTAAAAATGGCAATGACTAAAAAATCTTCAAAATAAAATGTCAAGTAGTGTGTTATGTTTTTGATCACTATTACTGATTTACTGTTTGATAATAATGTTTAATAACATTTTTTATTATCTTTTTCCTCAGATTCAACTGCAGATCATTTCAAGATGCCTACAAAAATAAGAGAGATAAAGGCTGCAAAACGTCAAAGACAGCAGGAGAAAAAAAAAACGCAGCAGTCCTCTAACAAAAAGATTTCTCAAGCCATGAAGAAAGCACCGGGTAAGAGCTCTAAATATTTCATAAGAAATATTTGTAATAAAAAAAATATTAGTACAGAAAATGTTTCAATCCATAATATGACAAGTAAATCAAATGGAAAGAAAAGGACAAATGAAAATGTTACTGCTAGAGCAAGAGATAAATCTGTGCATGATAGTAGAAGGAAACAACAGTTTTGGGAGATTCGTAAACGAATGTTCCGCAACAGGATAATTGGCAATTTGTTAAAAAATATTAAGAAAGGTCAACAGAAATTAGTTTTTTATAGGAGAAAAAAAAAAGTTGAGAAAGTTATTGATCAGGCTTTTGAAATTAAACGTAAGTTATTTATTTTGATAATCAATAGAATTAGGAAGCTAAACAAGGAAATTTTTGATTTCAAAAGAAATAGTAGATGGAAGAGAATAGTTAATCGTAGTAATTTTTGTGAAGTTTTTTCTGGAGAATGGATACATAGTTCAAGCTGTGAGGCATTTTTTAATGAAGAGAGTTATTTCCAGGATAATGATTTGGTGCATGCAGTTGACATCAGTGGTCGTGCTTATGAAATGAAAGATGGTTGTCCAGTTGAAAAAGAAAAACTTGTGACAACAGAGGCAGAAGAGTTGTTAGGTAATGAGGTTTTAGGAAGACGTGCTAAGGGTCCTGTGTACACCTGGAAGTGTAGTAGTATTTGCAGTGTGCGACAGGATTCCATCAATTTGCTTTGTGATTTTGTACGGACATTTAACAAGAAAAGTTTAAAGCAGAAAATAAGGTTGTTGCAAGAATTAGATCCTTGCAGAGTGAGAGAAGTGACAGGTTTGCATGGTCATTCACTGGCTTGTCTTTCCAGGAGAGTATGCCAGAGTGTTTTTCATCATTTCAGGATGCTAGCAGTGCATCATAACAAAGTGAGGAAGTTAGTTAGAATGTTGTATTATGCTAAGAGTCCAGCAATTATGCTGAAACAATTATGCGCTGCTCTTTTGCATGGTTCTGAAATAGATGTGAGGAATATATGTGAAGAAATTGAGTTTTGTTACTTTGGAAGTAAAGAGGAGAATGTTGAAATTGAGCAAGAAATAGAGGGTCATTTGGAAGATACTGTACATGTTTCCAGTACAGATAATTTCCAGAGGGAAATTGCGACGTTTGACATGAAATCAAGTGAGAGGCCTAATTTCACTTGTGTGTGTTGTTGACGCACTTATTATAAGAATCAGACTAAGTTAGTGGATTTATATGCAAAAAGTGAAAGGGAAAATAATAGTGAATGGAAGGATTTTGCAACATACTTGATGGTAGAAAATTGTTTTGATTTGGGATTGGATCAACGTGTGTGTACTTATTGTTGTAACAAATTAAAACAAAACCAGATGCCTGCTAGAGCAGTTCATAATAATCTGGAATTGGTTGAGATTCCTTCTGAATTGAAGGATTTAAATACTTATGAATCTATTTTGATTCAAAGTATCCATCCCTTTCAGGCTATTGTAAGAATGGAGCCAAAGACAGGGAAATTGCCTCCATCAGATTTACAGAGAGGATTAAAGGGAAGAGTTGTTTATTTGCCTCTAGATTTGAAGAAAAACATTAACACAATTGGAGTAGAAAAAGTGGAAGAGGAACCTCTGGTTATCTTAGTTAATGGGGTTCCGACAAAGAATAAGAAAATATGGCAAGATTTAGTAGATGTTAGGAAAGTTAAAAAGGCAACATTGTATTTGAAAAAAAATAATAAATACTATAAGAATGTATATGTTGCAGAAGAGGAAGTAAGTGAGGAAGAGGATAGCGATTTGTGTGCTGGTCAAATTGAGAAAGTAGAACCCTCTACTAGTGAGGAAATATATGAACATTATAGTGTTCATCCTTTGCATTCAAAGGAAGTCATGGGGAATGCTATTGAGTTGTTTCAAATGAAACAAGCCAAAGGGAGTCCCATTAGTGTTTGGGAGGAAAGTTTGGAAGCTCGGTGTTTCCCACAGCTTTTTCCAACAGGTCAGGGAGGAAGATATGATGAGCGACCTCATCAAATTCCTGCTTCTGAATACCGGACTTTGCGATTGTATGCAGGAGATGCTAGGTTTCGACAATGCATTCCTTATTTGTTTCATCTCCTGTTTGAAAGCGATCTGTCTGGACTGTCATATGCAGTGAACCACATCTTGAAAAGTGGTATACACATGCAAAACATCTCGGCAAGTGATTTTATGGATAAAGTGAATGTCCAAGATAGTATTTTGGAATCTCACCTGATTAATCTCATGGCGTGTCAGCGTGGTACTAATGAGTACTGGTACCGTCGTCATGGTGATTTAAAATGTATGCTGAGGAACTTAGGTACTCCCACATGGTTCCTCACTCTGAGTTGTGCCGAGTATGGCTGGGAAGACTTACTTCAATTTCTACGAGAGGCAAATGCTAACGTAGAAAACATCGAATTCAAGACACCCGGAGAACTGTGCTCTTTGGATCCAGTCAATGTATGTAGGTACTTCAATCATAGATTTGAAGCTATGATGTCTTTCATCATGAATAAGAAGAATCCACCTCTTGGAGAGGTGTTGGATTTCTTCTGGAGAAAGGAGTACCAAGCAAGAGGAGCTCCTCATATACATATGTTGCTGTGGATCAAGGATGCACCTAAATTTGGAACGGATCCAGAAGACTCAGTGATGAGTTTCATCCAACAGTATTCTACGTGTGCTGTTCCAAACGCAAAGGAGAAGAAAAGCCTAAGAGAAAAAGTTCTGCGTTTCCAAAGCCATCGATGTGGAAAGTACTGCCGTCGTAAATTCCGAAACAAAGACAAGTTCTACACCAAATGTCGTTTCGGCTTCCCACGACCGGTGATTTCTAAAGGAAGAGTAAACAGTTTGATGTCTTCGCTGCGACATAATGTGATGAAGAAATCACCTAAAAACACTTACAATTTGAAGAGGAACGAAGAGTCCAAGTATATCAACGACTACAACCCGGTGATTTTGTCCATGTGGAATGCTAACATGGATATACAGTTTGTGGCTGATAACTGTATGGCTGTGGCTCGGTATGTGACGTCGTATATCACCAAAAAAGAGAAGACAGAATTGAAGGATATGTGGGAGGACATTTCCCATGAAAAGAGCCTCAGCAAGAAGTTGTACAGTTTCAGTCTGAAGATGTTGTCGCATCGAGAAATCGGAGCGTACGAATGTTCTGACCGGTTGTCTTCAGCAAGTCTCTATGCCAAGTCCAGGAGTATCGTTTGGGCGAGTCTTGGTCTTGCTGCAACGCGTAATCGAGTTCTCAAACCTGTGCGGGAAATTGAGTATTTGGCGGAAAAGGAGCCAAACAGTACCGACATTTTGAAGACAAACATGTTGGATACATATTATCCAAATCGAAGCAGTCACCTAGAGAATGTTTGTCTGTATGAGGTTCTGCAAAATTACATGTTCAAGAGGAACATCAAAGAAGATACTGAGAAAGGAGTGTATGCTGTAATAGGAAGTGAGGGATGTCTGGTCAAGCAAAGAAAATGCCACTTGATAAACCATCGAAAATTGAGTGGCGAATCTCCTGAAAAAAAGGAGTTTTTCTATTTAGCACTTTTGCAACTTTTCAAGCCTTGGCGTGCAGAAGAGGAACTGCTTGGAGATTTCCTCTGTTACGAAGACTCTTTCAATGCCGCCAAGGAGACCATAGAATGTCCTGCTTTTCCCAAATATGTAGAAATGTTGAATGCGGAAATTGAGCAGGAAGCAACGATTGCAGCCGAGATTGCCAGAGACAGTTCTCAGGACAGTCAGAGTTCTGCTTCATTGAGTCAGGATCCACTAGGAGGACCTCTTATTGAAAATGAAGCTGCCACTGCTATGAATGAGGTGGAAAGAGCCATGGCACATGCTCAAGAGGATGCGGTTAACTTAGAAGAGTTGGAAAGGCAACTCAACGTTGAGCAGAGGAAAATATATGACGAAGTTACCATGCAAATTGATCATGGATTAAGTCATGATAAGAAAGAGTGCTCATGTACGTCGTTGAAACCTGTCCGACTGTACGTGAGTGGAGAAGCGGGAACTGGAAAAAGTTTCCTCATTAAAGCAATTTCATGCTATTTGCAGGAAAGGACAGAGTCATCACTGTCTTGTGTTGTCACTGCTCCAACTGGACTGGCAGCACATAATATTAAAGGGATTACTTTACATCGTTTACTGATGCTGCCAGTGGAGCATGACAACAAATTAGAATATCACAAGCTATCTGGAGATGCTTGTTTTGAAGTTTCAAGAATCTTGAGGAAAATGAAACTTCTTATCATTGACGAAGTAAGCATGGTTTCCAATGTCATGCTTGCCTTTGTGCATTTGAGGATGCAAGAAGTTCTCAAAACAGAGTATGATGTGTTATTCGGTGGCAAACACATCATTGTTTTTGGAGATCTTCTGCAGCTGACACCAGTGAAAGGGCAACCTGTGTTCAAAATGCTCACGCATGAAGATACCAGGAAGTGCCTAGGCAGCATTGGCAACGTCAATATATGGTTAAACTTCAATTATGCTGAACTGCATGAAAATATGCGTCAGGCAAAGGATGAAGTTTACAAGACTATTCTACAAGATGTTAGAATTGGAAAAGTGACCGAGCATGGGAAAGAAGCTTTACATGCACGATTACTGTCAAATTTATATCCAGAACAAGATGTTGTGCCTGAGAATATTTTTCAGAAAATTACTGATAAGAAATCTGGAATATGTTTGATGCCAACTCTTGCAGAATGTGCAAAATTTAACAACAAAATGTTGCATTTAGAAAAGCAAGAGATTGTGAAAGTGGAAGCTATTGATAGAGTAGAGCATATGGGATCAACAATTATTTTGTCTGAGAATCTGAAAACAAAATTGGATTCATTAGAGAAGAGTATATCTAAAACTGCAGGTTTTGAAAAGACTCTGAATGTGTGCTTGAACTGCCGTATAATTTTAAGAAGGAATTTACATGTTGAAAGAGGTCTGGTAAATGGATCAATGGGTAATGTTGTTGATTTTGTGAAATACAGAAATAGAGATGGAATTGAATTTTTAAAAATTAAATTTGATGGCATTGAGGAAGTACAGCTAATTGCTCGTTGTTCTGCTAGATTTTTGCTTGTAAAAGACTTATATGTTCGCCGTAAGCAGTTCCCTGTTTGCTTGGCATATGCGGTGACAATTCATAAATCGCAAGGTTTAAGTGTAGACACTGCATTGGTGAATATTGGCAGTTCTGTGTTCAAGGAGGGTATGGCATATGTGGCATTGTCACGAGTTAGAACTTTATCGGGATTGTACTTGATTGACTGTGATGTCAGAAACATTTGTGCAGATCTAGATTGTGTTAAGGAATACAATAGGTTAAGAAGAGAGTATGCGCCACATTTGCCTCAGTTTCCTTTGTTTGAGAAACGTCTGGTAGGCCGGAAACGAAGAAATGAGAACAATACTGGGCAGGTTGTAGCAAAAAGACAAAAAGTGAATGAACCTAAAATTACAAGCAGAAACAAAGAGGATTCTGTTGAAGATGTTGTTGGCTTTCAGTTTGAAAACAGTTCTGGTGTCAACTGCTATGCTAATGTAGTAATTAATGTTTTGTTTTCTCTAAAAAATGTAAAAGAAGAGATTGTGGTCAATTCTGATCAAAGATTTTGCAGTTTGTTAAATTCTGTGTTAGAGAAATGTACCACTGATAGAAGAAACATAGAAAGTGTGTCTGAAATTAGAAATCTGTTAGATAGATGTTCAGGCCAAACACAATTCTCTCAAAATATTCAGCAAGATTGTCAGGAGTTTTTAATGTATATGCTTCATGTATTACATGCTGAAGGTGTAGATGTAGATCAGCTGTTTGGGCTTTCTTATCAATGGCAGCATGACTGCGAGAACTGTATGGTATCAAGTACTACTAGTGTAGACTCAGAAAGATTTGTATATTTAACTTTGCCAGACAGTAAATCAGTCTCCTTTAATAAGCTAGTAAAAGCTGCTAATCACAACATGGAGTGTAGCCAATGTAAATCTGAAATGATGTCCACATTATTTATACGAACATATGGCCAGTACATCATTTTAATGTTCCAACGATGTAGGCCTGATGGAACAAAATTGACAACTTTAATAAAAATTTTTGTAGCTTCGCAGTTGTCAATATCAGGAAGGACTTTTGTAACTACAGCAATTATATATCATGACGGCCCTTCAATATCATCAGGACATTACACAGCTTATTTAAAGTCTAGAAATGGCTGGTCATTCTGTAATGATTCTGTTGTAATTTTCAAAAAAAAATTGCCGTATGACCTTAAAAACTCTTACCTGGTGTTTTTAAAACCAAAATTTTAGGAAAATAATCTCGGGATATGATCTGTGGAATTTCAAGAAGTTCTAATGGCTCCTACACAATTTGGCCTTGAGGATAAGTGTAGTTCAGAGACATAACTTCTAATCATAGGATTGGACATCATGGACATGTATGTGCAGTTTAAATGAGTTCAGAAAAACTGTTTCTTTTCATAAGCTAATTAAAGCAGCCAATCAAAACATGGAGTAGAGGGAATGTAAGTCTGCAATGCTGTCTACTGTTTTACATTACTTTGTGATTAAAAGTGATGTAGAGAATTAAATAATTGTAGTACTCATAGAGGTAGTGTAAGTCTGCTTCATATTAAGCAGTATCAGTGTCATACGAAATGTAGAACATGACTGAGCAAGAAGGGGAAGATATTACTATTCCAGGATTGTGAAAATGATCTTCAACATTTTAATTCTGAAAGTTGCGGGAATGCCAAATGATGGGATTGGCTAACAAGAAATCCAAGAGTTATACATGGCTCTGACAAAATTTGGCCTTGTGGAATCTTGTGGTAGAGAGCAAGAAGTCATTTATTGTATGTAACATGTTTTTAAAAACGATGGAGATTTTCTTTCAGAAACTGGTGGGCTGAAAGTAATAACAGCACAAAAGAGTATAAGCTATTCATAGGACATCCTTGGACGTCATGGAAAGTAAGTTAACTTTAAGGAGTTCTGATTTTTGATTTCTGATCTTGTATGGGTTTTTTAAACACAATCATTTTGATTGTGTTTTTTTTTCCCCGCTGTTACATGATGAATACCTTCAAGTCACTGTTTTTAGTGAATTTTGATACATTCTGAGAACAGCAAAAATAAACCATTTAACATGTATAATTAATTCTGTAATGTTTCCATTTATGATGTATATGTAGAACTGTGTAGAAGGCATGGAGAAGGTGAGGCTTCTGTAAGTGTCAAAGTTGTTGCATGCAGTGCTGCACTTCTGCGTATTCTTTGATATGCTAGACTACATCTGCACAATGAGATACCTAAGCAAAGGAAACAGAAGTGATGTGATTGTGAAATGAGCAAAATAAATTGCATGTATTTCAATTACATCACCTGTGTTTCCTATCATTACGAATCACATTGTGCAGATCAAGTTTAGGTCTGTCCAGGGAAACATAGGAGGTTTGGACTTTGTTGAAGATTGCAGTGGACATGACTCACTTCATTGGTAGACCTTCACATGTATTATGTCTTCTATTCTCTTCAACAACTCGAAATTTCATCTGCAACCCTGAGTAGGCCTCACCTGAAACAAAACTCTGGATAGTAGACATCTTATTGGCATCCTGAAGCAATTATTTTAAATTTTAGTGTCTTGCGACACTTTTCTGAGACAACAGCAATGCAAAAGATGCACCATGTTTTAAGATAGGCCTCACTTCATCTGCATCAAGATAGTGTTACTTTAAAATGTATATCTTTAGGACTGTGTAGCTTCTGTAAGTGTCAAAGTTATTGAAAAACTGTTTGTCCTTCAATCTTTGCCCTTGTCTTTTGTAATTTTTCAATACATGTTTTTATATTTTTCAAATGTTTGTTCTCTCTTTCACAGATTGAAAGTATAAAAATAAAAAGTGAGGAATTTAACGACAATTATAAGGTAAGTATTTTGTACTCTTTTCGTTACATTTCTATCACATTGAACTACTATTAGTTCCACTGCTTCATTTCTTTAATCCTCAGTTTCCTGCCTTTGCTACTTCCCTCATTCCTTTCTCTATTACCTACTTACTCAACTCCTTCCACTTTTTTTCTCAGTCCCTCTCTTCTCATAGTTCCTCACTCTTGTTCACTCACTCCGTCTCTATTACTCTTAGTGTCTTTGACTGATCACTGTATCACTATTTGTTCATAATGCTTTCTCTGTGTAGTTGAAGCACACTAAGGGGCATATTATGAATGCAGCCAATAAAATTATTGCTCTTTTTATTGGCAGAAAACTGGTGCAAAAGCGGCTTTAGCGGCAGTTTTCTGCCGCAAAAGCAGCTTTAGCGACACATTTCTGCCTATAAAAGCTGCAAAACTTTTATTGCCTATGTTGATAATATGCCCCTATGTTATTTACATTAGGGCTATATTGTCCAGTATAACAATCAAAATTGCTCTCCAAAGACACCAGGCAAAGCAGATCACCAAGCGCAATTTACCCTACTTACAATCTAGCCTGTTCTCTGTCGAGACTTTAGCAATCTTTAGAGCACAAGATAAGATTTTTTTACATGGAAGAGCCATACGTATTGCAATTCTACTTAAGAAACAAGCATTGGCATAGACAATAGGTCTCGCCTTTGGGACCTTATACGTGTTTAGCCATGCAACAGTTGATGTTGCTGCACCAAGGATATTATGCTGCATAACTAAAGACTTAGAAGGTCCAAAAGTCGATACCTATTGGCTATGCCAATGCTTGTTTTTCTTTCACTTCGTTATCTATTTTGTTTTTCACAATTATACCATCTTCTGTCTGTTCTTTGGTAAATAGATCTATTAAATAGTATCTCTTCTTTACTCCCTATAGCTGTCTTTCTTGAAACATCACTCTCTGTTTACTTTCCTTATACTTACTCTTTTTTTTTAAAAAGTTTTTTTTTTGGTTAGCTCCCGGTACGCGTACCGGGAAGCTAAACCGGAAGCGAACCAAAAGAAATAGAGCTTGCCAGAGTGCTAAACATTCTAGCAATTTTTTTGGAAAGGGAAGGTAGTTCTGAAAAGAACTTTTTTTTTTATATTTTTGTTGTTTTATATTTTTTTTGTATTTTTTGAACATTTTTTGTTTTTTTTGTATTTTTTGAACGATTTTATATTTTTTTGGGTTTTTTTGGGGGGGGGGAACAACAAAAAACAGGCGTTGAAAAGGGCTCAACAGGAGCAAAAAAAAATTACTGGGGGCGGTTAGGGCAATTATGATTGTCATAAGCCAGGTTGATGGCATTAATACTCATGTTACCACATGATATCAACGCACCACAGTGCATACAAGTATGTTTCATGTGCCCAAAATTCTCTTGGATGTTTGGCACAGTTTCCCGTGCCTCTGCTGGTGTCAATGATATTGACGATGTTGACCTGGCCACAGGAGTTGCTGTTGGGTTTTGTTCCATATCCCGTATTTCCGCCCGGCTGTAATTAAGTGGATGCTTCCTGGTCATGTGCCGATGCATGGTATAGTTCCCATAGCTATACTTTTTATCAGTCCCTCTTGATAATTTCTCTTTGCAGATGAGGCAGGTCACATACCTCGCATTCACTTTCTTTTGCCCTGGAGGGATTGAATAAAACTGCCAGATGAAACTGGCTTTCCTATGGGAAACCCGGGGCACCTCTTCCAAGAACTGTGGTTCTTCTCTCTCCTCTTCCTCTAGTTCTTCCTCTTCCTCCTCTGTGTTGGTGATCACCTGGGGAGGTGGTCCTCTCTTCCCATGAGGAGGTGGAGGTGGTGGTGGGGGTGCACCAGCTGAAGCAAGTACTGAAGTCATTTCTCAAGTATTAATAAAGGTCTTCCTCTCACAATGATGAAAGTCAGAGTGAGGAAAGAAGGAGGGGTTTTCATCATTTGGAAAAAACAATACTTCTCAACCAATGAAAAGTGTTATTTTTAGGTCACCTGACCTAGCCTTCCATAATTATGAAACTAAAAGTGAAATGAACCAATGAAAAGCTTTATTAACAAGTCACATGACTCTAACTTTCATGTTACGCGCTGCGGAACGCTCCCCGGTTAGCTTCCGGTTCGTGGCGCTTCGCGCCTCGGTCCGCGCCCGGGGACACTTCCGGGTGCGCTAACGCAGTACGTCACAAGACGCATTTCGCGGCAACGCGATACGTCGCGCTTTCGCGCCGCGGATCGCTTCCGGGGAGTTGCGTTTCGCGCCTCGGTCCGCGCCCCGGGGCACTTCCGGGTGCGCTAACGCAGTACGTCATAAGACGCATTACGCGGCAACGCGATACCGTAACTATGTTGATTTGTTACCGGTTCGCGGACCGGATCGCGGAATCTAATTGAGCTAACGGGAAGCTTCCCGGTTCGCGGACCGGGAGCGAAACAAAAAAAATATTTAAAAAAAATTATTAATAAACATATAAAATATATTTTTGGATTTAAAGAAGAATACATTTTACAGCTATAGATATTAGCTTTTAAAAAACCAATGAAATTCACTGAAAAAACCATAGGTTATAGACCATATATAGTTAGGAATTAGCATTTACAAAACCTTGAAAATTCACTGAAAAAACCATAGGTTATAGACCATATATAGTTAGGAATTAGCATTTAAAAAACCTTATTTTACTCACACAAAACCATTGAAATTCCATATATAGTTAGTTGCACTAACTATATATCGCGCACCCGCAATCCACTGCTGATCATGTCACATATTACATCATTCATGACATGGTCAGTGACATCACTGATGACATCACTGATGACATCTCAAATGACATCACTGATGACATCACTGATGACATCTCAAATGACATCACTGATGACTACATCCAGTGACTGTATAATTCTGTAAAGTTAAAATATGTCTTACATATTGAAGAATGAGTGGATGTATAAGTGTCTTGATGAAGGATTTAGTAGGGGCATGGCTGACTGTATGAGTGACTGATTAAATGTGTCTCACTGAGTGCATGGGTTAGTGACTAAACTGTCTTAATTTGTGCATCATTATGTCTGTTGTTCTGTAAACTGCTGCATGTGTTGATCATTAGCTATATGATTAACTGTATGGGTTATTGATTGGTTGCCAAAGCATTTGTATGGGAGACTGAGTGTGTGTGTGGGTGGCTGGGAGGTGTATGACTCTCTGCATAGATGTGTGAGCAGTTGATTGACTAGATGTATGGGTTCAAAAGTGCATGTGGAAACAGCTGTATGGGCGGTTGACTGTGTGCATGAGTGTATTGGTGAGTGAATGGATATCTCAGTGCTACATGTCAAAGTAAGTACATATGTAAAACACAGTACATGTGAAAGTTGACATATATAAATAACTGTGCATAAGAGCCAGTGAATGTGTGAGTGGCTGTATGGATTATTGTGAACTTGTATCAGGGATTGTATAACAGAGTAAATATGTTTTAGTATATGTTTGAATAAGTAAGGTGTGTATAACTGTATAGTTGAGGAAATGGAGGTGTGATTGATTCTTTGCATGACTGACTAAGTGTCTGAGTAACTCCATGGATGAGTGACAGTCTATGAGTGTCTGTTTACACTGAGTGTATCTAAGGTTATATTAGAGTCTGAAGAGGTTCATCGTATTATCACATGAATGATGTCATCAGTGATGTGATCAGTAATGTCAAATGAGATGTCATCAGTGATGTCATCAGTGATGTCATTTGAGATGTCATCAGTGATGTCATCAGTGATGTCACTGACCATGTCATGAATGATGTAATATGTGACATGATCAGCAGTGGATTGCGGGTGCGCGATATATAGTTAGTGCAACTAACTATATATGGAATTTCAATGGTTTTGTGTGAGTAAAATAAGGTTTTTTAAATGCTAATTCCTAACTATATATGGTCTATAACCTATGGTTTTTTCAGTGAATATATATATATATATATATTCACTGAAAAAACCATAGGTTTCACACCAGTTATAGTTACCAGGAAGTTTTACTCGCATAAAACCATTGAAATTCCCACGGTATAGTTAGATGGACTCACTATAACTTGTGCGTGCAATGCACTGCTGATGACGTCACATATTACATCACTCATGACATGGTCAGTGACATCACTCATGACATCACTCATGACACCATCCAGTGAATGTGTGTCTTTCTGAAAAATAAATATTAGTGAGTAATGTTTAAATATTTAAATATATGTATTAGTGTTTCACTTTGTGTATAAGTGGCTGCATGGGTTGGTGAGTAGGTATATGTGTATGTATATGGGTATTAAATGTTTTTCTTAGTATCACATTGAGTGTTTGTATGGTTTGGTGGGGGTATTACTTAGCACATAGATGCATGAATGACTGACTCTCTCTTTGTATGTGTTTTGAAGACAGCATATGTGCCGGACTGTATGGGTGGATGAGTGTGTATTTGTCTGTGTTAGTGAGTGAATAACTGTCTCATTAGTGTCTTTATCAGTAACTACATATGTTTTAATCTAGTATATGTGAATATTGATGTATATAAGTGAGTATATGTGAAAGTGAGGGATTTTAGGAGTTCCTGTTTAAATTAGTATGCTCTTCTATAAGTGATTGTTTAAGAGAGTAAGTATGTGTAAGTTTTCTTAGAAGTAAAGTGGTAGTGTGTGTATAGCTGTATATCCAAATAAATGGATGTTCAATAGTTTATTTGCATGTGTGAGTATGTGTGTGAGTAACTTTTGGATGACTGTCAGTGTGTAACAGGATGTATAGGTTTATCACTACATATGATGAGTGAGCATATGTATGAGTGACTATATAGAACTATTGGTGAATTAGTGCATGTGTATATGGATGGTGGAATTATTGAATTGGTTGTTGTAAGTGGTATGGGTATCTCCATTTTTATCAATATTTTAGTTTCTATTTTTGAATATTTGTTTCAAGGGTTACATTACAGTGAAAGGAGGTCTGTCACTCTGTCACAAGGATGGTGTCATCAGTGATGTCATGAGTAATGTCACTGACCATGTCATAAGTGATGTAATATGTGACGTCATCAGCAGTGCATTGCACGCGCAAGTTATAGTGAGTCCAACTAACTATAACGTGGGAATTTCAATCGTTTTATGCGAGTAAAACTTTCTGGTAACTATAACTGGTGTGAAACCTATGGTTTTTTCAGTGAATTTAATAGGTTTTTTTAATGCTAATTCCTAACTATAACTGGTGTGAAACCTATGGTTTTTTCAATGAATTTCAATGGTTTTTTAATAGCATCTCTTTATAGGTATAAAAAGTGAACATTTTTAAAACGAATTTTATATTGTATAAATATGTTATTTTTTTTAAATTGAATTTTTGACTCCGGGGCGCTCACGGGGAGCGTACCGGGGAACGCACGGGTAAGCGCAATATTACGACGCGTTCCAGGGCGCGTACCGAGGAGCGTCCCGGGAGCGCTATTCCCGCGATCGAAAACAACATCGTGACGTATCGCGTAGACGCGTGATGCGTCATATGACGCACAACGTAATCGCAACCGAAAGCACGCGATCGCATACGATTGCGGAACGTCCAGACGCGCTTACGCTACGCACCCGCGGGCGCGACTACGGGCGCGCTCCACGGCGCGTAGCGTAAGAGCGTCGGGTTATGTGACCTGAAAATAACACTTTCTATTGGTGCAGAACAGGTTTGGTTTCCAAATGAGTATAGCCTCAGTCTTGTGACCAGCCTGGGTCTTGTGACCTGTAAATAACACTTCTGATTGGTTCAGGACACTTTTTATTCCCAAATGATAATAAACCCCACCTTTCTTCCTTATTCTGACTTTGTCCTTTGACTGAGGAAGACCTGTTTCATCTACAGAGACAATACTTCTGTTCTTTGAAATGGCTACTGTAGCAGCAACAGCTGGAGCATCTGCACCACCACCACAACCACCACCACCAAGAGGACTACCACAACAATACATTGGTGGTGAAGAAGAGGAAGAGGAGGAAGAGGAGGAAGGGAGAGGATGGCTGCCTGAACAAAATACCCCATACAACCGAAAAGAACTTATTGTATGGGAGTTTTTTTCTCTTCCACAGGGCAAGAAAAAAGTTAATGCGGCCAAGGTAACTTGTCGAATCTGTGGTGCAGAACTCTCAAGGGGCAATCCAGATAAAAAATATTCATTTGGTAATAATACCATGATTCGGCATATGACCCGGAAGCATCCTAATAACTATTCTCGTGCAGAGATCAGGGAACTGGCCAGTCACCTCCCCCAGTGTTCAAGGACCAGCTCCAAAAGAAAGCAACCCACTCAATCGGGACCAGAATCAATGGAGACGATGGCTTGCATTCAGCCACGATTTGCTGATTTTAGAATAACATGCATTGAATGTGGCAAGCTCATCGCCTATGGTGAAAAGAGTGTGAAGCTCGTCGTCCTTGCTGGTGACAATCACATTTGCCCCAAAAAGAAGTAATTTTTTCCGTTGCTGATTTTTGCTCCAGTTGAGCCATTTTCAATTCCCTTTCTCTTTGTTTCTTCCCATAAAAAAATACAAAAAAAATATAAAACTGTTTTGAAAAGCCAAAAAAAGTACAAAATGTTCAAAAAACATTAAAAAATATATAAAACAACAAAAAGAATAAAAAAAACAGTTCTTTTCAGAACTATCTTTCATTTATAAAATTAAACCTATATTTTTAAAGGATCGCTGTCAATTTTTTGTCCTTAAGGTACGCGTACCGGAGCGTGCCCCACCCAAAAAAAAATAAAAAATTAAATGAAGCAGTGAGGAAAGGACACAAAGACAGTTAAATTAAGAGAAGAAATGAGCTGCAGGATGAACACAGAGGGATTGTTTATTACATAGTAAAAAATAGAGAAGGTGTAATTAAATGAAAGTGAGAAAAGTGAAATGATTAAAGATGCAAAATAAAAGAACAGAGAGGAAGAACACTAAAGTAGAGATAGTGGGAGAATGTGACTGGCTGTTAAACAAAAAAGAAAGGACAGTCAAAAATGGAGAATGAAGGGTAGTGGCGGAAGCAGGATAAATGAAGAACGGTGAGTGATGGTGAGAAAAGACCACGTAGTATAAGTAAAGAGGGGTGAAAGTGTGGGAAAAATTGAATTAGGATAACACATGGGAAGTTACAAAGAGAGAGGAGAAAGAGAGTAAAGGAAACAGTAAATGAATGGTCTAGAGTAAAACAGCAAAGAAAGATAAGTAATGCAGTGTGTGTGACTTATAGGGAGTCAGTGGGAGTAGGTTGGGGTGTGGATGTGTAAGATGTGTCTGTGGATGTGCCTGTGTGGGGTGTTTCGGTGTGGGTGGAGGTGAAGGTGTGAGAAATATGTATGAAGAGTGTATGAGTGTGGGGTGTAAATGTGTTCGATGTATGTGTGTGTATGAAATGTGTGTATGTGTTTGAGGAGTGTGTGTGGAAGGATTTTTTGTGTGTATGAGGTGTGTGTGTGATGTGTGTGGGGTGCATGTTAGAGGTGTATGTATGTGTTGGGAGGGGGATAAGGTATGTGTGTAGGAGTAAGGTAAATAATTAAGAAATAGAGAATGAGTGAAGAAGCAAAAGAAGGGAACAGAGGGTAAGTGAAGTAAAAAATAGGGATTGAAAGAAGTTGAATATGAGAGGGGAAATAGGGAAAGGGGAGTAAACATAGAGAATAAGAATAAGTGAGGCATGCAGAGTAAAGACACAGGAGTGAGGTTGTTTGAGAAAATGTTAGTGACCTTAAAACAAAGGGTGATGACAAACTACATTTTTTTAGTCATACTTACCATATTATAAATGTAACTTTCAATAATTTTTTTAACTACACTTTGTATCTGTGAAAGAGAGAAGAAAAAAAAAGTTATAATTAGTAAAATATGTATTTTAAATTAAAGGATACAAACGAAGAGGTGAAAAATCATAGCACTCTATTCAGAAATAAAATTAGAGTGAAGAACACAGAAAGGGAAATTAAGTAAGGTAAAAGGACAAAAAGAGAGAAAAAGAAATAGAAGGAGAGCAAATTACAAACAGTAAGGCATATAGATTCACTGACAAAGAGAGAGAGAAGAACAGAGAAAAGAACTAAAGGTAAGAAAGATACTAAAACAATGTGAGTTACCAAAACTAAATCAGGAAACAAAAGTGAGTAAAAAGATAATGACTGAAACAGAAAACAGTCTAATTAAGTATGCATTTAGAAGAATGAGGAGTAGAAGATAACTGAGAGTAAGTGAACAACAGTTATAGAGAGAAAGGATGAAAGGAGAGAGGATAACATAAAACGATTGAGGGAAATGGACTGAGAAACTTAGTACGTAGACACACTAAGAGAAAAACTGAGTGAGGTGGAGTACAATGAGTGAGAAAAAGAAATGAGTAAGGGAGCAAAAAGAAGGAAAGAGAGGAGAAGACGACTAAAACAGTGATACAGAGAGAAAATAATTTCGTGATGAAAGTAAAGAGAAGGACATTGAAAGAAAGGAAATGAGGGATAGTAATGGAACTAGAGTAAAAGAAATGAGATGAAGAACGATGAGAAAGGAGCAGTGAAGTTGTTGTAAAAGAAGTGATAGAAGGTAGATAAACAAAAGTGAACATAACACAAGTAGAGTGAGGCACTGAGGACATAGAAGTAGTGAACGAAAAATAGAGAGAAGAGGTCAAAATTAAGGAGCAAACAAAGATAAGCGAGGGAGAGTGGGTGATTTATAGTGATAGAGTGCAATAATACTGCTGAGTGAGTAAACAGTATTTACTAAAAGAGAAAAGGAGGAAAATACGGAAAAGGGAAATAAAGCACAGAGACTGAAAGCTGAAAAGTTATGCATGGGAGAAAGGAGATGCACACAGTTGAAATAAGAACGAGAGGTTGTCAAAGAAGTGGAGTAAAGGAACGGGCAGGGCCGGACTGGCTACTGGGCAGTTGTGTGTGCTGCCGAGCAGAGGGATCATTTCATTGATGGGGACCTGTGTGTGCAGAACGAAATTCGTTTTGCTTTTTTTATTACAAAGCGCACGCAGGTCCCTATCAACGAAATGAGCTCCAGGGCCGGACTGGCTACCGGGCAGTTGTGTGTGCTGCCGAGTAGAGGGGTCATTTCGTTGATGGGGACCTGTGTGTGCAAAACGAAATTTGTTTAGCTTTTTTTATTAGAAAGCGCACGCAGGTCCCCATCAACAAAATGAGCTCACACCACGGAGAAATCCTCCCCCTGCTCGGCTGCACACACAACTGCCCGGTAGCCAGTCCGACCCTGGGAACGGGGTTACAGAGAGTGAGAGAAAGACATTATAAGTGAGTAAAAAGAGCTGAAACAGGATGGAAAAGGGAAAGTAAGTGTCAGACAATGGGAATAAAATTTAATTTACACAATCCAAAGTATAAAATAACTTCTACAACATGTTACATAGTTTATTTTTGCTGTTCTCAGAATATATTGAATTTCACTTAAAACAGTGAGTTCAAATTACTCATCATATGACAGTGGGAAAAAAAAACACAATCTAAAAGATTGTGTTTTAAAAAAAAACTTAAATACTGACAAATGACAAATGTACGCTAATCTTAGATTGACTTACTTTTCCTTGAGGCCAAATTCTGTATCATGGAGGTCCTTTTCTCATTGCAAAGTACTTGGCTGTTCACTTAAAAATCCATTTCATCGACTTTCTATAAAAAAAGCTCCAAGAACATCTGAAATATTTCGACTATTTTCATATACTCCTTTTTTTCAGTCATGACTCTTTACTCATTCCTGCACCTTTCCATTTGGCCAAATAGTGTCAGATGTATGGGTATATCTTCAAATTAATTCTAAGGCACTCTGAACTCTGAACTCTGAACTCTGAACTTTTTCCCGACGTTCTGAAAGAAAGGCTCTACAACATTTTCACAATATTTAAGTATTTGTAAAACCATCTCTGACTCACTCATGTTCATAATTTTGTATAAAACTAATATCAATTACTATGACATCCACTTACAGTACCTATATGACAAGTCAATTTTTTATATTGCCTAGATCACTTTTACTCACAATATATTTTTAAACAGCAAAATAACCTTTATTAACTGCTCCCGTCTTCATAGGCCAATTACTTTTACCTAAACTTTGGCTGTAAAAACACTAGGTATGAATTTATAAAGCCAAAAGGCAAACGTTGTTTGAAAGTCAAATGAGTGTCGTTACATTGGGTCCAACCTTTAGAAGTTTTTAAATAGCATGTGTAATGCCCTGATGTTGTAGAAGGACCATCATGAAAAATAATAGCTACAGTTGCAAAGGTTCTTCCTGAAATTGATAACTGAGATGCCACGAAATTTTTAATAGAAGTTGTCAATTTAGTTCCATCAGGTCTACATCGTTGGAACATTAAAATGACATAGTCACCATAATTTTGTAGAAATAATGTGGACAGCATTGTAGACTTACATTGGGTACACACCATATTGTGATCCGCTGCTTTAACTAGATTATTAAAAGGCACTGATTTGCAGTCTAGTAAAGTCAAATATATAAATCTTTCAGTCTATTCTAGTAGTACTTGATGAAGCACAGTTATCACAGTCATGTTGCCATTGATAAGAAAGGTTAAAAAGATTTTTTATATCTACTCCTTCATCTTCCAACACATCAAACATATACATTAAAAATTCCTGACAATCCTGCTGAATTATCTGTGAAAATTGATTTTGACCTGAACATATATCTACAAGATTTCTAATTTCTGAAACACTTTCTATTTTTGCTCTATCACTACTACATTTCTCTAACAGAGAATTCAGTAAACAGCACAATGTTTGTTCCTGATTTTCGACAATCTGTTTTTGTAAATTTTGAAGAAAAAAAACAACATTAACTACTACATTAGCATAGCAGTTGACACCAGAACTGTTTTCAAACTGGAATCCAACAACATCTTCCACAGAATCATTTTTCTTTCTCTTTACAATTACACTTGTATCTACTTTTTGCCTTTTTGCTGATACCTCACTGCAATTAATCTCATTTCTTCTTTTTCGGCCTACCACACGTTTTTCAATCAGAGGATATTGAGGCAAATGTGGAGCATACTCTCTTCTTAGCCTATTGTATTCTTTAATACAATCTAGATCAGCACAAATCTTTGTTTCATCACACTCAATCAAGTACAATCCTGCTAAAGTTCTGACTCGTGATAATGCCACATATGCCATACCCTCTTTAAACACAGAACTTCCAATGTTCACCAAAGCACTATCTACACTTAAATCTTGAGATTTATGAATTGTCACTGCATATGCCAAACAAATAGGAAACTGTTTTCGACGAACATATAAGTCTTTCACGAGCAAAAATCTAGCTGAACAACGACAAATTTGTTCTATTTCATCAATGCCATCAAATTAAATTTTTAAACCTTCAATGTCATCTCTATTCTTGTAATTCACAAAACCTACAACATGACCCATTGCTCCATTTACCAGACCTCTTTCAACATTTAAATTCCTTCTCAAAATTATACGACAATTCAAACACACATTCAGAGTCTTTTCAAAACCAGCAGTTTTAGATATATTCTTCTCTAATGAATCCAATTTTTACTTCAATTTTTCAGACAAAACAATTGTTGCTCCCATATGCTCTATTTTATCTGTAGCTTCCAGTTTCACTATCTCTTCATTTTCTAAATTTAAAATGTTGTTGTTGAACATGGAACATTCTTTCAGAGTTGGCATCAAACATATGGCAGATTTCTTCTCGTTAATTTTCTTAAAAATATTCTCTGGAAAAATGTTTTCATTTGGGTACAAATTTGAAATTAACCGTCCATGTAAAGCTTCTTTCCCTTGCTGACTTATTTTTCCAACTCTTACATCTTGTAAAATATTTTTATAATCTTCTTCTTTTGCCTGCCGCAGATTTTGAAGCAGTTCTGCATATTTGAAGTTTAACCATATATTAACGTTTCCAATGCTTCCTAGGCACTTCCTGGTATCCTTATGCGTGAGCTTTTTGAACACAGGTTGTCCTTTCACTGGAGTCAACTGCAAAAGATCTCCAAAAACAATAATATGTTTTCCTCCAAATAAAATATCATAGTCTGTTCTAAGAATTTCTTGCATTCTCAAATGCACAAAAGCAAGCATTATATTTGACACCATGCTTACTTCATCAATGATAAGAAGTTTCATTTTCTTCAGGACTCTCGAAACTTTAGAACACGCATCTCCAGATAGCTTGTGATATTGCAATTTGTTATCATGCTCCACTGGCAACATCAGTAAATGATGCAAAGTAATCCCTTTAATATTATGTGCTGCCAGCCCAGTTGGAGCGGTAACAACACAAGACAGCGGTGATTCAGTCTTTTTCTGCAGATAACATGCAATTGCTTTAATCAGAAAACTTTTTCCTGTTCCCGCTTCTCCACTCACGTACAGTCGGACAGGCTTAAATGATGTACATGAGCACTCTTTCTTCTCATGACTCAATCCATGTTCAACCTGTTCTGTGACTTCGTCATATATCTGTTTCTGCTCGAGGTTTAATTGTTTCCCCAAATCTTCTAAATTAATTACATCCTCCTGTGCTTGCTCCATAGCTCTTTCCACCTCATCCATGGCAGTGGCAGCTTCATTTTGGATAATTGGTCCTCCTAGTGGATCCTGACTCAATGAAGCAGAACTCTGACTGCCTTGAGAACTGTCTCTCGCAATCTCTGCAGCAATTGTTGATTCTTGCTCTATTTCTTCATTCAACATTTGCAGATAATTTGGAAAAACAGGACATTCTATGGTATCCTTCGTTGCATTAAAGGAGTCTTCATAACAGAGAAAATCTCCAAGAAGTTCCTCTTCTTCACGCCATGGTTTAAACAGTTGCAAAAGAGCCAAATAATAAAATTCTCTTTTATCTGGATTATCACAACTCAATTTGCGATGATCAATCAAATGACCTTTTTTTCTGTTTCACTAGACATCCTTCACATCCAATGACAGCATATATTCCATTATTGATATCTTCTCTGATGTTCCTCTTATAAATATATCTTTGCAGAACTTCATAGAGACAAGCGTTCTCAAGATGAGGACTTCTATTTGAATAGTATGTATCCAACATGTTTGTCTTCAAAATATCTGTACTTTCTGGTTCTTTCTCCGCCAAATACTCTATCTCTTGAACAGATTTCGAAACTCGATTTCGTGTTGCAGCAAGACCTAGACTCACCCAAATGATGGTTCTAGATTTGGCATAGAGATTTGCTGACGACAATCGATCAGAACATTCATACACTCCAATTTCTCGATGCGACAACATCTTCAGACTGTAACTGTATAATTTCTTGCTTAGGCTCTTTTCATGTGAAATATCCTCCCACATTTCCTTCAGTTCTGTCTTTTCTTTTTTTGTGATGTAAGACGTCACATATCGAGCCACAGCAATAGAGTTGTCAGCAACGAATTGAATATCCATGTTAGCATTTCACATGGACAAAATCACTGGGTTGTAGTCGTTGATGTACTTGGACTCTTCGTCTCTTTTTAAATTGTATGTATTTTTGGGTGATTTCCTCGTCACAGTATTTCGCAGAGAAGACATCAAATTATTTACTCTTCCTTTAGAAATCACTGGTCGTGGAAAGCCGAAACGACATTTTGTGTAGAACTTGTCCTTGTTTCTGAATTTTCGACGACAGTACTTTCCACAACGATGGGATTGAAAGCGTAAAACTTGTTGCCTTAAACTGTTTTCTTCCGTAGTTTTCGGAACAGCACATGTTGAATACTCTTCAATGAAACTCATCACTGTCTCATCTGAATCTGTTCCAAATTTGGGTGCGTCTTTAATCCATAACAACATATGTATGTGAGGAGCACCTCTCGCTTGATACTCCTTTCTCCAAAAGAAATCCAAAGCCTCTCCAAGGGGAGGATTTTTTTTGTTGGTAATAAAAGACATCATAGCTTCAAATCTATGATTGAAATATCTGCATACATTCACTGGATCCAAAGAACACAGTTCTCCAGGTGTTTTGAATTCTATATTTTGTATATTTACATTTGCCTCTCGTAGAAATTGAAGTAAGTCATCCCATGCATACTCGGCACAGCTAAGAGTGAGGAACCTTGTAGGAGTTCCTAAGTTTCTTAGCATACATTTCAATTCCCCATGACGACGGTACCAATACTCGTTTGTATCACGCTGACATGCCATGAGATTGATTAGATGAGATTCTAAAATATTATCTTGCAGATTCACTTTCTCCATAAAGTCCCTCGCCGAAACATTTTGCAGATGTGCTCCACTTTTCAGTATATGGTTTACTGCATAAGAAAGACCAGACAAGTCACTTTCATACAGTAGATGAAACAAATAGGGAATGCATTGACGAAATCTTGGATCTTCAGCATATAATCTTACAGTTCGAATTTCAGATGCTGGAATTTGAAGTAGTCGATCGTTATATCGTCCACCTCGACCTGTTGGAAATAGCTGTGGAAAACAACGAGCTTCCAAACTTTTTTCCCATACACTAATGGGACTTCCTTTTGCTGCTTTCATATGAAACAATTCAATTACATTCCCCATTACTTCTTTGGAATGCAAAGGATGAACAGTATAATGTTCATATATTTCTTCACTTCTACACACATCAACTTTTTCAATTTGACCGCCTGAATAATCACTGTCTTCATCTGCAGCTGTTTCCTCTGCTGCAACACATACATCTTTGTAATACTCATTGTTTTTGACTAAATACAACGTTGTCTTTTTGACTTTCCTAACATCCACTAAATCTTGCCAGATTTTTTTTCTCGTTGTCGGAACCCCATTACCTAAAATAACCAGAGGTTCCTTTTCTACTTTTTCTATACCAGTTGTATCAATATTTTTTTTTAAATCTAGAGGCAAATAAACAACTCTTCCCTTTAATCCTCTCTGCAAATCTGTAGGAGGCAATTTCCCTATCTTAGGCTCCATGCGAACAATTGCCTGAAAAGGATGGACACATTGAATCAAAATAGACTCATATGTATTTAAATCCGTCAATTCACGGGGAATGTCTACCAACTCCAGATTATTATGAACAGCTCTAGCAGGCATTCTGTTTTGATTTAATTTATCATAACAATATTTACAAATAAGCTGATCAGAACTCAAATCAAAACAATTCTCCACCCACAATTAAGTAGCAAAATTCTTCCACTCATAATTATTCATCTTTTCACTTTTTACGTATAAATCAACTAATCTAGTTTGATGCTTATAATGACTTCGTCGACAACACACACAAGTAAAATTCGGCCTTTCACTTGATTTCACCTTAACCCTGGTAATTTCCTGCTCAAACTTTTCTATATTTGAAATCTGTACATTCTCTTCCACATTACCTTGAATTGCTGTGTCAATTTCTACACTGTCCTCTTTGTCACCAAAATAACAAATCTCAATTTCTTCACAAATCTTCTTCACATCTAATTCAGTTCCATGCAAAAGAGCACTGTTTAATTGTTTAAGCTTAAGTGCTGGACTTTTTGCATGATACAACATTCTCACTAATTTCCTCATTTTGGTATGATGCGCTGCTAACATCCTAAAATGATGAAAAACACTCTGACATACTTTTCTAGAAAGACAAGCCAGTGAATGGCCTGGCAAACCTGTGTTTTCTCTCACTCTGCAAGGATCTAAGGGGCATATTACCAAGCAATAGCGATAATTATCGCTATTGCTTGGTTAGAGACAAAAATTTACCGCTGAGCTGTGGCAATTTTTATCGCAAATAAACCTTGGTATTACCAAGGTTTATCGCAAATGCGATAAAAATCAGCCGCAATGCATGAATATCGCTGAAAAGTCAGCGATATTCATGCATTATTGAGCTAATGCTCTTAGCCATGTTATCCACCTCCCATTGGATAACATGGCTAAGAACTGCTCAGGGCAGGTGTTAGCTTTTGGAGATAGTCGCGCTTACCGCGAATATCTCCATAAGTTGGTAATAGGAGATAGCGATGTTAGCGACTGTTTCCAGTCGCTAACATCTTGGCACGCCCACTTTGCATGTCATTAGTGATAAATATCACTGACATGCAAAGTGGGGCCCAAGATGGTCGCTATCTCCTACTAGCTGTCGCTAACTGGTGTTAGCGACAGCTAGGTAATAGGGAGATAATTTTATCTCCGCTTTCTTGGCTTTTAAATCCAAAAAAGCGGAGATAAACCCCCTTGATAATATGCCCCTAAGTCTTGCAACAACTTCACTTTCTGCTTTAGACTTTTCTTACTATATGTACGTAAGAAATTACAAAACAAATCAATTGATTCCTGTCGCACACTACAAATACAACTACACTTCCAAGTGTACACTGGACCCTTAGTACGTCTCCCTAAAACTTCATCAGTTAACACATCTTCTGGTTCTCTAGGCACAAGTTTCTCTTTTTCAATCGGACAACCGTCTTTCACTTCATACGCTCGACAACTGGTGTCAACTGCATGCACTAAATCATTATCCTGGAAGTAACTCTCCTCATTAAAAAATGGCTCACAACTTGAACTGTGCATCCATTCTCCCGAAAAAACTTTACAAAAATTAGTCCGATTAATTACTCTTTTCCATCTACTGTTTGATTTGAAACATCAATTGTCTTGTTAAGTGTCCTAATTCTATTGATTATTAAAATAAATAATTTTTTCTTAACTTCAAAGGCCTGATCAACAATCTTCTTTTTATTATAAAAAGCAGCTCTCTGTTTACCTTTCCGAATGTTTTTTAACAAACTTAAAACCACCCTATTGCGAAACATTCGTTTACGAATGTCTCTAAACTGATTCTGCCTTCTATTCCTATACATATTTTTCTCTCCTGCTACAATTGTAGAATTCTTTGAGGTTCTCCCCTTCCTTTTTAAATTCACTCTCTCATTCTCTTTTTCTACATGCTGTCCATCATTTTTGTCTGATGTCCCTATGTTACGTATAAAAGACTTAGTTCTCTTACCAGGAGCTTTGTTCCTGTTTTTTGAAGTATTTGTTGTAGAACAGTGCTGTAATTCCGTGCTCTTTTTTATTTTTGACGGTTGTGTTGTTTTCTTCGCCTTTCCCTTGAAGGCATTTTGACTTACTCGTCAAATCTTGATTTCAATCTGTGTTAAAGAAAAAAATAATACATTATAGATCACTATTACCAAACAACAAAGCAATGACAAAAAGCAAATGGTCTATTCAGGGTTACAAATCAAGTCAACATTCTCCAGGGGTGCAGAAGAGGTGAGACCTGTATTGAAGAGTGTAGTGGAAGACATCTCTGTCCAGAGGTACAAAGTAGATGAGACCTGTGTCCAGGGCTGGACTGGACTGGCTACCGGGCAGTTGTGTGTGCTGCCGAGCAGGGGGAGGATTTCTCCGTGGTGTGAGCTCATTTCGTTGATGGGGACCTCCGTGTGCGCTTTGTAATAAAAATAGCAAAACGAATTTCGTTTTGCACACACAGGTCCCCATCAACGAAATGACCCCCCTGCTGGGCAGCACACACAACTGCCCGGTAGCCAGTCCGGCCATGGCGTAAACGTGGCACATCCCTACGACTCATTTACAACGTGATGCATCTAGGCAGATGCGTCACGTTGTAGAGCCCTGCGCCATGAGGAGGCGTTCCTGCGCAGGGGGTCGTTCCTGCACAGGAACGCCTCTTAAAAGTGGCTGAGTGAAATCTATAAGATTTCACTCAGTCACTTTCAGGACAATGCTGCGTCAAAACCCTGCGCCTGCTTGAAGCAGGGGTAGGTCTTGACGCAGCATTGTGAAGATGGGGCATCCCCGAGCTTTGCTGGACCTGCGTCGCGCTTGCGACGCAACTCCAGCAATGCGCCACCTTTACGGCACAGATGCGTCACGCATCTGTGCCGTTTTTACCCCATGGATCATGGTGCGCCGCATTGTAAATGCGGCGCTCCATGGGTGGCGGAGCAGCGGCGCAAGATAACTGGCGCATCCCTGGGGATGCGCCAGTCATCATAAATCTGCCCCAAGAGTGCAGTAGACATAACTAAACTAGCCTTGTACCGCCATATTTAAAAAGTGAACCATGTAAGTAGATGCGTCACTTTTTAAACCTCTGCGCCACATTATACCTTTATCAGGTGTAAAGCACACAGAAGGGTCATTTCTCCGCAGAAAGCCTCGTAATAGTGACGCAGTAAAAGCAATGAGATTCCACTGTGTCACTATTAGAACAGTGTTACGTCAAAATATTGCGCCTCCCTCAGAGCAGACATAAGACTGAGGCAAATGCTTTCACATGAAGCTTTCGCCATATGAAAGAATGCATTGCTGGAGTTCAAGCATTCCATTTCAATATTGAAAACTCACAATTTTACCAAATACATTTCCAGGGCCGGACTGGCTACCGGGCAGTTGTGTGTGCTGCCGAGCAGGGGGAGGATTTCTCCGTGCTGTGAGCTCATTTCGTTGATGGGGACCTGCGTGCGCTTTGTAAAAAAAAAGCAAAACGAATTTCGTTTTGCACACACAGGTCCCCATCAACGAAATGACCCCCCTGCTCGGCAGCACACACAACTGCCCGGTAGCCAGTCCGGCCCTGTACATTTCCTATCTTTTGCAAACATTCCTACCAAACATTTCCCATAAAAATGAAACAAGCCAACAGCAAAGAAACTCAGTCTGCTCCCCAATCTGAGGTAAAACAGATAACATGTTTGTAAAAGATTCAAATATTTTTATGTAATTAAGCACACTCTATTTTTTCCTTTTTTAAAATGTTAAAAGCCATGGATTTGCACTAAAATCGTTTTTCAATTACCATTTTAGGAACAGAACACAGGTCCTATGTACAACCATTCATTTTCACTACTGAAACCCATAGTTGCACTAAAATCGTTTTTCAATTACCATGTTAGGAACAGAACACAGGTCCTATCTACAACGATTCATTTTTACTAATGAAACCCATTGATTTGCACTAAAATCATTTTTCAATTACCATTTTAGGAACAGAACACAGGTCCTATGTACAACCATTCAACTACACTACTGAAACATCAATATTACACAAAATACAAATCCTCTATTTTACAAATATAGAAACCATGCATTTTCAAAAAACATCAAAGAAACCAACAGCCAAAAAAATCAATGTGCTTCTTAATCTGAACTCTCTATCCAAATGAATCATAACTCACCTTTACAAATGCTTTAAGAGATTCAGAACAGTGTCAAATACACACACCAATATTTCTTTAGCAGAGCAAAAGGTATGGTCTCCAGGCACTGCAAACCGTAAAGGCACAGAAAACCTCTAATTCTACACACATATTGCTCATGGTAACCAATCAAAACTCTTCCCTCTGTATTTCCAAACCAACACCCTTCCCCCCCTCAGCCCTTTCTACCTGTTACCATAGCAACTCCCTCCTCACTGAGCTCTCAGGGTTAAAAGTTTATTCTACAGTTTTGCAAATCACCTCAGCAAGGATGTTTGACCTGCGAATACACCAGCTTATCTGATGCAAGCTTTCTTTAAATGACTTTTTTTTAACCATTCAAATTACTTCTTACACAGAACACAACCATGCACCCTAACTTTCACTTTTCACCTATCTCATTCTACCAATCATTGCTTGTGATTCAAGAGCACTGAAACTCCACAGGTTTTTTTTGCAAAATCCTATTATTCCAACTGCCATTTCTTTCCCTCACTTCATCTGACTGCACCAGAATCTCCTCTCACCATGTATTCTGTCTGGATTATTGGACATAGCTATATCCACAGGGCTCAAAGGTATGCAGCTACCAGACATTTTCACAACCTTGAATTATCAAATGTGAACATCAAATGGATTGGCCAGAGAGGATTAAAATGTCACCAATTGATTCCATTGGTGAAAACCTTTTTGCATTTGCCACACCCTGACCTCTTAATTGTGCACTGTGGAGGAAATGACTTGGGCACTTTGACTGAGGTAGGTCTGGAAATGCTTTTAAAGGACACCTTTGAGCAATTGATGGCACTTTTTCCTCAAACTGCCTTGGTATATTCCAATATATGCCAAAGACAGAAATGGAAGTGGTCCAACCAATTTTGTCCACAATTTGAGAAAGCACGGAAACATGTGAATAAATCTGTTTCTGCTTACATGAGAGACTATGGAATGGGTTCAATATACAACAACAACTTGCGTTACAACATGCAAGATATCTACAGAGGTGATGGTGTGCACTTCTCAGATGAAGGGAATAGAATATTCCTCCTGAATTTAAGACTGTGCATTGGTACCTACTTGTAGGTACCTAAATCAGCCACAGAACCCAAAAGCTCTTTTCAGAGCTACCCTACCTCTGATCACTCCAAATGATTATCTTTTTGTAATTTTTGTCACTATTTTTCACCAAAGTACGCTCCCCAGTACGCTTCCCGGTGCGCATACCGGGCGCTCCCCCTGCGAAAATCGAAAAAAAAAGGGGTCTACCCTGCCCCCTTTTGCTTATTTCCCCCTTTGTTTTTTGCCACCTCTTGTGTCTCAATCCTACCGAGACACAAGATGGCGGCCGCTGCGGACTGTTTCGAATGTTTACAGACACCTGAGAGCCAATCAGCTTTCCGTGCGCAAGTCGCGTAGCGCGCCCGGTGCGCTCCCCGGAGCGCGTACCGGGGCGCGGCTATAGAGATATAATTTTTTTTTAACCTAAATTACTCAAAATCTTCTGGAGCACATATCTTGAGACATAGCAAAGGCACATCGGGCTAGCAGTCCCTACAATTTTGCCAAGTTTGGTGCAAATCCATTCAGCCGTTCGAGCTAAAAGTGAAACAGACCGCCCTATGGAAATTAACATGGGGAAAACACCTTTTGGGACCCCCTTTTATCTCGGCCCCCGCTTGACGAATCCTTCCCAAACTTTCGGGAAAGGAGCGGAGAGCCGCGAGGCAAAGTTGCTGAAAAATTCAGGTTGATTCCTCAACCGGTGCCAAAGTTATTCCAAATAGAATGTTGCGATTTCCCTATGGAAATCAATCCTAACTATAACTACCTACTGGCGACCGCCAGTAGGTAATATATATATATATATATATTCACTGAAAAATACAATTTTCAGGGACATTATAGTTAGTTGGACATTTCACTTGCACAAAACAAGATAAATAAGGCCGTTTTAGTTAGTTGAGCTAAGTATAACTCACGCCCCCGCAATGCACTGCTGATGACATTACATATACATCACTCATGACATGGTCAGTGACATTACTGATGACATCTCGGATGGTATCTCAAATGACATCACTGATGACATCATTCACTTGATCCTCTGATGCGCCTCCCCACAGCCTAAAATAACCTTTGATACACCAAATTTATAATACAGACTGCCATTCTCAAAAGACACACTGATACCAGTTACTACATACCCACACACTGAGTGTTTGGTAATAAATAAATATATTTTATATATCTCTTGTGTGGTTCTCCTTTCATTTGGTTATTCAGGAGGTTGTAATCTGGTAAAACAAGCTGCTTTACATTCCTTCGAGACTTAGCCTGAAGGCTGCTCTCCACAGCTAACACTAGGATAGCTTTCTTTAAAGGTTGTCTTTGACCTAATCATCAATATGGGTCGTTTGGACTGGTGCAAGATGCCCACTTTAATTAGTGGAAAGCATATAACAGGCCAACTACTCACATTGGTGTGTAGCGGTTGGAATTCAAGCTTGCTATAGTTTTACCGTATAATCTCTTTGAGTAATTATCTGAATACCACTAAAGGTATTTAGATACATATAATCAAGACTAGAATAAGTAAGTTCTACTGAACTTGGAGTTGGGTAGCCAAGGGTCTAGCACACCCTTTCTCCAACTCAAGAGAGTTTAGTTCCCACTAGGTTAGGTAGGTGCCTCTACAACATAACACTAGTATGTCCTCTAGAAGAGAAGCCAGTGGCTCACAGCCAACTAGGTATGATCAGATCTCATTCCAAGAATTGAGAAATATGTGTGCATCCAGGAAGCTGAGGACAGGGAGAGGACCCAGCACTCAAAGCCTAATAGTAATCTTAGTGCTAGATGACCTCAGAAAGACTCCATGGTCTGATGACGTAGGTAGAGGGGCTGGGGCAGTGGATGAGGACAGAGCAGGAAATGAACACTTCTTTGATCTGGACTTAGCCACTGGCCCGGAGGATCAAGATGATTCTAACCTGGACAATCCAACTGTGCCTTGAGGTGGAGGAGAAGACCCCAGTGACCCTCTCTTTACTCCCCCAGGAAGGGTACAATGGTTACCTAGAAGATTAAGATCTCCCTCCAGGGGATCTAATCATTCAGGTACTTCTGTAGGGACATCTGCTTCTCATCAAAGAGAATCCTCTTATGATAAGAAGTGCCAATTTCTTGACTATGAAAGAGCTAAGCTCAGGATCAAGAGGGAGCAATTGGCCTTAGAGAGGGAATCCCTAGAGCTCCATAGAGCTTCCAGAAGGATGGGGCTAGAGCCCCATGGTGGCAGCAATAGTGCCCCTAGACCATGAGAGTATTCTCAAGATCATAGGAACCTGAACAAGATAGTCCCTCACTATCAGAGTGGGGATGACATCCACAAATGGATAACTGCACTAGAGAGGGGCTGTAAAGTACAAAGGGTCCCTCAAGAGCAGTGAGCAGCTGTCTTGTGGGTCTCCTTTGATGACAAAATTAGAGACAAGCTCCTCACTGTAAGAGAAGAGGATGTAGACAATTACTCAGTCCTGAAAAGTGCTCTCATAGATGGGTTTGGCTTAACCATTTAACAGTACAGGATTAGGTTCAGAGACACCCAGAATTCACAGACCCAGGACTGGGTTGACTTTGTAGATTGTGCTACTAAGGTTCTGGAAGGCTGGTTACTTGGCAGTAAAGTGTGTGATTTTGAAGGATTGTACAATTTAATTATGAGGGAACAGATCCTTAATAATTGTCAAAAACAGTTGTTGCATCAGTACCTGGTGGACTCTGATCTGACCTCTCCCCAAGAATTGGGAAAGAAGGCAGACAAATGAGTCAGAACCAGGGTGAAGCAGAAGGCTCAGAACCGAGGTGGTGACTCTATGAAGCAAGATCCTAAAACCACAGATAAGGGTGGGGAGAAAGGTAAAGAGTAGAAGTCTTCACAAGGGCCCTAAAAGTCTTCATGTGGTGGGTAGCCACAATCAAACAAGGGTAAAGACGAGAAGAATCCTTGGTGTTACATCAATAAACAGAAGACACATTGGACACATGATTGTACCAAATCCAAGGAATCAACTCCAGCCACCACTGCCCCTAAGACAACTGTTCCCCCTAGTTCAGTCCAAAGTGGTGGTACACAGATACAGGGTGTAGTAGGGTTAACTCTGGCATCTGAGATGGATTCTGGCCTAGTCAGAATTCCAACTCAGGCTGTGTTAGTCTGTGATGGAGGCATGGATATTGCCGCCTTATGTGTCAGTCCCAGTAATCTGGGCAAATACAGACAGCAGCCTTTGATCAATGGTAAGGAGGCCATGGCATTCAGGGACACAGGTGCAAGTGTCACAATGGTGACAAAAGATCTTGTGGCCCCTGAACAAATCACACTTGGTGAGGTGTACCAAGTGACCAATGCAATCAATTTCAGGACAGACCATTCCTTGGCAGTTGTGAATTCCACCTAGGGAGGGGTAACTGGCCCTAAGAAGGTTGTGGTAAGTGCACATCTTCCTGTTGAATGCTTTTTGGGCAATGATTTGGAAACTTCAGCTTGGGCTGCATTGGAACTCAGGACACATGCAGAAATGCTGGGCATCCCTGGAGATGTGTTTGCTATGACTAGGTCACAGACAAAAATGGCTTCCACTGACCAGGCCCTGGATCCTGGAATAATGGACCAGGTGTCTTCCAAGAGAAGCAGCAGTAGGGGTAAGGCAGTGTCTTCCCCCGCCCCAGAATACAGATCAGTCTCTTGAGAGAGATGATCTTAGTCCTGAAGAAGGAACTGTCTCAGAGGAACTTGAACCTGATCAAGTTGAGTTCTTGGGGTCAAGGGTCCCTTCCAGGGCAGTTCTGAGCCAGGAGCAGCTGAGCTGCCCCTCTCTTGAACCCCTCAGACAGCAACCTGCTGCTGAGACTGCCGGTAGTGCCAGTGGGTCCCATAGGATCTACTGGGATGATGGACTCTTATACTCGGAGGGTATAGACCCCAAGCCTGGTGCAACCAGGAGGTTGGTTATACCTCTTAAGTTTAGGGGCTTCCTATTAACACTGGCACATGAAATCCCATTAGCAGGTCACTTAGACCAAAACAAGACTTGGGACAGACTTGTTCTTCACTTTCATTGGCCACATATGTCAGAGGACAGAAAGGAGTTTTGTCACTCCTGTATCACTTGTCAAGCTAGTGGTAAGGCAGGTGGTACTACATAGGTCCCCCTGATATCACTACCCGTTGTGGGGGTTCCCCTTGAGAGGGTTGGGATTGACATTGTTTGTCCCATGGATCCTCAAACTGCATCTGGGCACAGATTCATACTAGTGGTAGTAGACCATGCCACTAGGTATCCAGAAGCAATCCCTCTTAGGACTGCCACAGCTCCTGTTGTGGCTAAAGCCCTTCTGGGAATATTTTCCAGAGTGGGTTTTCCTAAAGAGGTGGTATCAGACAGAGATGCACACATTATGTCTGGTTACTTGACTGCTATGTGGAAGGAGTGTGGAGTAAATTACAAATGTACCACCCCTTATCACCCACAATGCAATGGGTTAGTTGAGAGATTCAACAAAACCCTCAAGGGCATGATTAAAGGTCTCCCTGAAAATCTCAGGTGGGACATACTTTTTGCCCTGCCTTCTCTTTGCCTACAGAGAGGTTCCTCAGACGGGGGTTGGTTACAGCCCTTTTGAACTTCTGTTGGGGGACCTTTATGTCTAGAGAAGGAGGTATGGGGGTTACCTCTCAAACCCCCTAAATTAGATATTGTGGACTATGTACTTGGTCTCCCCTCCAGGATGGCTGAGTATATGAAGAAGGTATCCAAAAACCTTGAGGATATCCAGGAATTGCAAAAGGCCTGGTATGACCAAAAGGCTGAGTTGACTGTTTATCAGCCAGGACTGAAAGTATGGGTTTTGGAGCCTGTGGCCCCAGCAGCCCTTCAAGACCAGTGGAGTGGCCCTCATATAAACATTGAGCAAAAGGGAGAGGTTACCTACCTGGGAGACCTTGGAACTCCCAGGAGCCCCCATAGGGTGCTCCATGTGAACAGGCTCAAACCATATGTTGACAGGGCAGACACAGGCTTGCTCATGGCTACTGATGAGGGGCAGGGAAGAGAGTGATCCACTCCCTGACCTGCTCTCACAGAACCCTGGCGATGGTTCAGTTGGTGGTGTAGCCTTGGCAGGCTGCCTCACTGGCCAGCAGCAAACTGATTGTAGACAAGTCCTGAATCATTTCAGACGTATGTTTTCACTGACTACAAGTCAGGCTAGCAGGTGCACTCATGAAGTGTACACAGTTGACAGTCTGCCTGTTAAAAAAAGAAGATTTGCAGGCAACCTGACCATGCCAGGGACTGCATCAGGACTGAAGTCCAGAAATTGTTGGATTTGTATGCATTTGAGCCCTCAGATAGCCCGTGGGCTAGCCCAGTAGTCTTAGTACCAAAACCTCACACCCAGAATGGCAAGAGAGAGATGGGGTTCTGTGTTGACTTCAGGGGTCTCAATGCATTCACTAGGACTGATGTCCATCTAATAATACCCAGGTCAGATAAGGTTATAGATACTTTGGCCTCAGCCAAGTTTCTGAGCACATTTGATTACACAGCTGGCTACTGGCAAATTAGATTAGCTGAGGATTTAAAGCCAAAAACAGCATCATGCTCAACCCCTAGTGGGCACTACCAATTTGTGGTGATGCCCGTTGGCTTTAAGAATGCACCTGCCACTTTTTAAAGGTTGGTGAACAAAGTCCTTACAGGTCTGGAAGCCTATAGTGCAGATCATCTAGATGATATTGCTGTCTTTAGCTCCACCTGGGAGGATCACTTAGCCCACTTGAGAAATGTTTTGGAGGCTCTGCTGAAAGCAGGCCTCACTATCAAGGCTACCAAGTGCCAGATAGGGCAGAGTCAGTTTGTATGCCTTGTGGGTGGAGGTCAGGTTCAACATTGTAGAGCAAAATCCAGACCATCATGGACTGGGTTGTTCTAATCACCCAGACTCAGGTCAGAGCTTTCTTGGGCCTGACTGGGTACTATAGGAGGATTGTCAAAGGATATGGATCCATAGTGACCCCTTTAAATGGTCTAACTTCCAAAAGAATGCCTAAGAAAGTTCAATGGAAAGTTAGCTGTCAAAAGGCCTTTGATGACCTGAAGCAGGCCATGTGCACTGCTTTCATTATGTAAAGTCCTGACTATTCCAAACAATGCATTGTTCAAACTGATGCATCTGCGTTGGGGGTAGGAGCTGTGTTATCACAGCTTAATGAAGAGGGTCAGGACCAGCCAGTAGCTTTTATTAGCAGTAGGCGGACCCCCAGAGAGAAATGTTGGTCACCTATTGAGAGGGAAGCCTTTGCTGTGGTTTGGGTTCTGAAGAGGCTGAGGCCATACTTGTTTGGCACTCACTTCATTGTTCAAACATACCATAAGCCCCTCTTATGGCTCAGACCAATGAAGGGTGAAAACCCCAAACTTTTGAGATGGTCCATTTCCCTACAGGGGATGGACTATACGGTGGAACATAGACCTGGGAATAACCATGCCAATGCAGATGGACTCTCAAGATATTTCCACTTAGATCATGAAGACTCAACTGGTCAAGGTTAGTTTAATGTCTCTACGTTTGGAGGGTTGTAGGAGAGTAAGATCTGCTTCTTATAGTTACCCCCACTTTTTGCTGATGTATCACTGTTTAGAACTTAGACGGACTGGGATCCTGCTATCCAGGACCCCAGTCAAGCTGCTTTCTCCTCAAAATTGGTTGCATGTACTTTAGGTACACTCATGATTGGATACTGGGGTAACCGTATCAGTCCCTAGTATATGGTATTCCATGTACCCAGGGCATAGGCACCCTAGAGGCCTCCCAGGGGCTGCAGCATATAATATGCCACCCCTAAGAGACCACTCAAACTGACACCACAGGTCTGCTACTGCAGCCTGTGTAAGGTGGTGCATGCACCCCTTACTTAGATATAGGTAGGCTGTGGGGTTTTAGGTTTAAACCTATAATAACTGATAAAACCCCATTGAAAGAAAAATAGCCCTCACCAGTGAAAACAAATAAACAATGAAAAAACACCTGCACAACCTCAAACTAAATGCCATGCAAAGAAAGTAAAAAGAAAGTGAAAGAGTCATTTTGTTCTTACTGAAGGGGTCAATAAAATTTAACTTTGTTATACAAGCAAGTAGTAAGAAAGACTTGCTAACATTATTCTGCTTGAGTTTTGTTCTTTAAGGATGCCACTAATATATTGTTTCTTCTTTCTTTTACTTTTTTCAGTTTTATGACCTTTGGTCTAAGGATGCAGGGTTTAGTTTCACGGTTTAGGTTTAGTTTAATTATTTTATAAACGGTAAAGAATCAGGACATGAATCTATGACATAATATCGACAGACAGAATATAGACATACACAAATATCGACACTAAAATATCCAAATCAAAAATATCGGAGTTCTATCTACATAAAGGTAAGTACAAAAATATCGGAAAAAAAATATAGTAATACAAAAATATCGAAGTTAAAAATATCGTTTTTTTAAATGTATTAATAATAATGTAAAAATAATTGAAAAATACATATAATTTAGCAAATAAAAAATATAAACATTAAAACATATTAAAAAATTAATAACTAATACATACACATTTAAAATCAATTAAAAACGACATATAAATTAATATATATACTTACTCTACATATTGCAACAGTAGGGAAAGCGTTGGATAGCGTAGGGATAAAAATTACTATTCCTACTCCAGAGGGTGCAACAGTAGGGAAAGCGTTGGATAGCGTAAGGGTAAAAATTACTATTCACACTCCAAAGGGTGCAACAGTAGGGAAAGCGTTGGATAGCGTAGGGCTAAAAATTACTATTCCCACTCCAGAGGGTGCAACAGTAGGGAAAGCGTTGGATAGCGTAGGGGAAAAAAATTACTATTCCCACTCCAGAGGGTGCAACAGTAGGGAAAGCGTTGGATAGCGTAGGGGTAAAAATTTACTATTCCCACTCCTGAGGGTGCAACAGTAGGGAAAGCGTTGGATAGCGTAGGGGTAAAAATTACTATTCCCACTCCAGAGGGTGCAATATTAGGGAAAGTGTTGGATAGCATGGGGGTAACAATTACTTCCCACACTACTCCCCCCTTTAACACACAACACACTACACAGACAAAAAACCACAATTAATGTAAATATCAATTAATAAATTAATAACAATTAATATTAAATTGATGTAATTATAAATTAGCTAATTAACACATATTAATTACCAATTAAAAATTAATTAGCAATTAATTAACTAGATGTTTACAAGAATAAACAATATTTATTAATACATTATTTATAATTAATATTATGAAATAATAAAAAAAAACTAATAACCAATTAATTAACAATAAATACCAATAAATAAATACAATCTATTTAATAAATTTAATTTAATTATGTCACACCCTATTCTCCTATAAACACACAACCCACTACACATAAATAAATCACGTGTAATTGTCATTTAATCACTTAATAATAATTAATTACCAATTAATTATTAATTAGCAATAACAAAAAATTAAAAATATTAGTACATTTACTCTAATTAATTTAATTAACTAATTAATAATAATTAATTACCAATTAATTATTAACTAATAATTATTTATTAATGAAAAATATTGAAAAAATATATTAATTAATTAATTATAATTAAATTACTTCCCACCCTATTCCCCTATAAACCCACAACCCGCTCTGATACTAAAACGCAAAATGTAAACAAATTTACTAATTCTAAACATACATTACATTACATGTTTAACAAACATATAAACAACATAATAAAATACATAACACTAAACAAAATTTCAATATTACTAACATACATACCTTAATATCGATATTCTGTCTATCGATATTATTGCACAACGATATTATGTACCATCGAAATTAAAACATCGATATTATTGTATATCGATATTTTAATTTCGATATTTTGTCTCTCTACCTCAGGACATATCAAACTCACATTTGATATTTTGGCTGCATTTCATTCTTTCACTGATAGGTAAAATGGCTAGTTTCATAAAAATCTTTCCTAATATGTGTCATCACATATACCCACAGAGAATGGGTAAAAACCCTTAATACATCGGACCATAGTTTCTAGTGGGTCAGTATTGATAGTAGGTGAATTGCCAACACCTCAGGCTTTAAACAGTAAATGTAAGGTATAGTGACAAGTATATATATCACCAAGCATCTGGGATAGTGGTGAAAACGTGACACCAGACTTTTGGAAAACACGGAATGCAGTGTCACTTGTTATGCTCTGCAAAAAAGGTTCTTTCCAAGTTCCACAAAGATGGGAGTGATATTGTTTGTATTTGTAGTGATTCAGCTACGTATATAAAAAATTTGTGTGATGACCTGTCAAAATTGATACCCGAGCTGAAGTGATTCCCTCTAGGAGATCCTTGCCACTTGTTAGATGGTGTGCTGAAAGCATCTTTACAATCTTCAGAGTTAATGAGGGATGCTATTGACATTTTAGTCCATTCTGGTGCACTGTTTTCTTATGCCCAGGAACTAAAACGCAAATATTTATCATTTCGTGCTTTATGTGGCATCAAAGAAAGCATCATCCCAACTGTGTCCCTCAGCTGACGGTTCTCAGTCCAAGGTGCTATGAATGCTGAGAGGGCCTTTTCACAGAAGTTTACATGGGAAGGAAAGTGCGAGCGCACATGACCAAAGACTCACTGAAGAAGTATTGTATGGTGTACTACAATAAGATTAATTTGCAAAAATCTCTTTGGACCTCATATGCACTATACGTACACTGTCTATATACCATGTTTTTTCAGTGCAGAAAGCAAGCAATGATAAAAGCAAAACGTTCCATAAACACCGGAAAAACACTTTTTCTGTTGTTTTTAGTGGCGTGAAAATGTGTAACCACTGATAACAACTGTTTTTTAAGATATCGAAAACACTGAAAACCCCCCATCAGAATTGACCAAAAATAGAAACTGAAAACAGGACAGCCTAGATATAGGTAATCTATATCTATTGTAATCACTGCACATATAAACCTATCAGTCACCCCTATGGCAGGACCTATCAATCCTGAAGGCAGGGTGCTGAGTTTTATGTGAGAGGGTGCCCCTGCATGAGCAGAGTCCCTCTGCAGCCTTTGGAATCTATTCCTCGGGGTTGTCTGTGATGCAGCCAAACCATATATACTTAAGTGCATTATAACCTCACGGTAAATGGTAACTTTAAAGTGGCTGCTTAGAAACTTGTCTTGTTTGGTGTCAAACACCTTGGAATCATACTTCCACACCAGTAACTGGTGTGGGAGGTATGATTCCTCCGTGGTAGAACCACTACTATCGGGCACTGGTCTACCCGTTCCAGCTTTCTCGACCTGGGCAGCACCAAATGGATGCTGCCAGCCACAGTCCTTCTGCTGCTGAGCAGCGCTCAAGCAGAGGAAGGTTGGACAATAGGTTTCCTATCACAGGGAGGTGTTACCACCTCCAGACAGGCTTTAGTGTATTGGGGCAGGGTGGGTGCACTCTGAGAGTGCCTGAAGGTCTGCACTGGGGCACATTTGGTGTCCCTGTGCATAGTCCAGCTCAAACCGGTTGCTGGAGCCTTTGCTCCTGCTCTGGTGCAAAACTGGACAAAGGACATGGGTGTAACCACCGCTCTGTCCTGTCACTCCCCTAGGAGGGTATGCAGAGTTTGTCCAACCCCTTCCTTGGGTATAAAGTAGGAACTCTGACTACAGGACTTTAGATTTTACCTGGACTAAACTCTGCAAGCGGAAACCAAGTACTTCGACGATCTACACTACACTGGATGACTGAAGAATCTCCCTGAGCAGTAATTACATTGAAGATTTCCAGCCTACTCTTCTCAAGTGTTTCGTGGGCTGGTATTTTGTGATTCAGCTTGAGGTCCCTTTGTGATCCCTGGTCCGTTGGCCTGTGGGTCCCAGTGAAGGTAACTTTGACTTCTCTTGGGCTTCCCTGGTTGCTCCAGATATGCCGTGACTCCTCATAGCTTGTAGAGTCTCCAGGAGCTTGCTGGTCCTCAGCGTGACTGGTTTACTCTGCCCAAGTGGGTTGCATTTGACAAGGCTTGTTCGTGTTCCATCCGGACACTGACCCCTCAGCACTCGAAATCCTTTTTGGGACAGCTTACCTCTGAACTTTGGTCATTGTCGACATCTCCTGGTCCCCGTGGCTGCAGAGTCAATCATCCCGTTATCTCACCTGAAACACCCAACATTGGTGGGCATTAGTCTACCGAGCCCCTGGTCACTCTGAAGTGACCCAGACTCTGTCCACTCTGCTTTCAGGTTCTTCTCACCTCGGATCCAGGCTTGAATTCGACCAGACACTTTTCATCTTCACGGCAGCAGCTCTTGTATGAGTCACGCCATTAAAAACTAAAAAGGTTTCCGACACCACTTGACCTTTATGCACCCGGCTCCCCTGGGATAGGTGGCAGAGGTACTTCGGTACTAACAATGGTGCTGCCTTAGAACCTTCTATATTCCAAAGGGTTTGCTTGAAGTCCTCTCCGAAGTGTCCTTAAACTGTAATTTTCCAACCTCAACTTTCCCATAGAGTTGTACGGTGCTCGCGTCTGTGTTCTCACACTGCACCCGTCCTCCGTGGGTCCCCTGTGTCACTACTTTGGGTGGTTCCTTGGGGTACCAGCGATTCTACGTGCTCTAGGCACTGTGTCTAGTCAAGTCATTGTTGTTATAACACTTTCTTAGTATATGGTTTGTTCTCCCCCTTGAGCCCGCTGTGTATTGTGCTTTTTACTGGCGTTCTAGTGATTAAATATTGTGTGCCTTGTGCTCTATTCTCATATAGAGGTTAGTAGAGAGTGTTTAGTAATAAATACATATATTTTATATATCTCTTGTGTGGTTCTCCTTTCATTTGGTTATTCAGGAGGTTGTAATCTGGTAAAACAAGCTGCTTTACATTCCTTTGAGACCTAACCTGAAGGCTGCTCTCCACAGCTACCGCTAGGATAGCTTTCTTTAAGGGTTGTCTTTGACCTAATCATCAATATGGGTCATTTGGACTGGTGCAAAGATGCCCACTTTAATTAGTGGACAGCCTATCCCAGGCCAGCTTCTCATGGATCCTTTGAATACAATCTTGTTTCATTCATCATATAGTCCACCTTTTCCAGTGGGGAAGAGCTGTGGAAAACAACAGGCTGTTAAACTTCTTTCCCAAACACTTAGAGGAGTTCACTTCACTTTCTTCATTTTGAATAATTCAATAGCATTTCCAATCACTTCTTTGAATATAATGTTCATAAATTTCTTCCCTCCTGGAGATGTCTACTTTTTTGATTTCGCCCCTTGAAATTTCACAGTCATCTTCTAAAACTATTTCTTCTTCCTTCAGATATACATTTTTGTAATAAAGATTGTTTTTATGAGATATAACGTAGCCTTTTGAACTTTGGTGACATATACTAACTCTTGCGATATTTTCCGACTCTTTGTTGGAACACCATTCACTAGAATAACTACAGGTTCAGTATCCTCTCTCTCTACACCAATAGTTTCAATAATTTTCTTTAAATCCAAAGGTAGATATACAACTCTTCCTTTTAATCCTCTTTGTAAATCGGATGGAGGCAGCTTACCTGTTTTCAGCGCCATACAAACAATAGCCTTAAAACGGGTGTACAGATTGAATTAGAATAGACTCATATGAATTTAAATCCACCAGTTCTGGAGGAACAGTTACCAACTCAAGGTTATTAAGTACAGCTCTAGCTGGCATTTTGTTCTCTGCTAATTTGCTGCAACAATATTTATAAATACGTTTATCAAAGCACCAAATTACTCACACTTAGCATTGTTTTACTTTTCATTTTTTAAATACAGATCAACATTCCTAGTTTGATTTCTATAGTGAGTATGTCGGCAACAAATACAAACATAGTTTGATTTTTCAGAACAAATTACCTTAAACTTTGCAATTTCTTCTACAAACTTCTCAGTAGTACTATCTTCCACCTCCTCTTCAACACCCACACTTTGTGTACACTCTTCTCCAGTACTAAAGGAACAAAACTCTATATCATCACAAAACATTTTGACATCCAATGCTGACCCATGCAAAAGAGCAGTGTTTATTTCACTTAAAAATAAAGCAGGACGTTTTACATAGTACAATCTTCTAACTAACTTCTGCATTGCCGAGTGATGTACTGCTAACATTCTCAAATGTTGAAAAACACTTTAACACACTTTTCAAGAAAGCCAAGCTAGAGAATGTCCTTGCAAGCAAGTATTTTGCCTCACTTTTAAAGGATCTAGTCTTGCACATCTTAATCCTTTGTTTGATACTTTTTTTAGTATACTCTCATGAGAAATTTCATAAAAGATCAATAGACTCCTGGCGTATACTACAAATACTACAACAATCCCATGTATACACTGGAGCGTGTGTATGTCTCCCTTGCACTTCTTCAGCTTTCACTTCTTCCATATTTCTTGGAACCATCTTTTCTTTTTCAATTGCACAACCATTCTTAACTTCACAAGCACGACCACTGGTATCAACTGCCTGAAATAATGTATTGTTTTAAAAATAGCTCTCTTCATTAAAAAAAGGTTCTGAACTAGAATTGTGCTTCCATTAACCCAAAACAAATTCACAAAAGTTAGTTCTGTTTATTAATATTTTCCTTTTACTTTTGACATTCATAGAATGCATTGAATAATACAAAGTTTGCATTCTTTTCAGAACTAATATAAACAATAATCTTTTTCATTCAAAAGCCTTTTTGACTAAACTTTCAATCTCTTGTTTCTTTTTTATAAAATGCAGATCTTTTTTTATATTTCTTGCTGTTTTTTAATAAGGTTTGTACTACTCTACTTTGATACATACATTTTCTAATATTGTGATATTCTTTTATCTTCTTCCAACAAAGATTGTTTTCTCATTTCCTAAATTGCCATTAATTTGTCCTTTTTTCATTTCATTCTTCTTTGTTCTAAAAATATTCTTTCTATTTTCAGCATTTTCAAAATCCTTTCCTGTCCTATAAAGTCTTTTAATAAATTATTTTGTTCTCCTACCCCAAGACTTTTTCTTTTTTGCTACATGTTGTAGTTCATTTAATTCCTGCTTGTGTCTGTTCTTTAAATAGTAATGTTTTATTCTTGTTTTTTCTTTTGTTCTTTTTGTCATGGTAAATCTTTCCTAATAATAATGGACAATATCTGAAAAAAAGAATTTAAAAAATAAGCTAATATTATTAAAATATACAAATAATCTTATATATTACTAAAGAAACACCTTCTATTTAAAAGCTACAAACAAATGCATATATGGTTTTCGGAATATGGTCACAATTACACTTGAGCTGCAAAGTAAGTGAAGAGGGGTGCAGAAAAAAGAAATGCACCAATGAATGATTACAGATCTAAATATCGAGTGCCTGCATCATTGTAAGACTGCATGGCGACTACTTTGGTGTTTTATAATTGCATGAGAGGGGTTCAGAAATTTGCAAGAGAGGTGCAGAAAAAAGCAAGAGCAGTGGAAAAGAAGCAACAGAGGTGCAAAAAGAGGCAAATGGGGTTCAGAAGGATGCAAGAGAACTACAGAAAAAGGCAAGAGAGTTGCAGAAACTGGCAATAGAGAGACAGGTGGGCAGAGTGAAGCAAGAGAGGTACAGAAAGAGGGAAGAATGGAGCAGAAAAATGGAAGAGGGATGGAGAAATTTAGAACAAAGGTGCAGGAAGTAGACAGAACAGTGCAGAAAGAACCAACACTGGTGTACAAAGAGGCAAGAGGGGTACAGAAAAAGGCAAGTGAAGTACAGAACGAAGCAAAAGAGGCGCATAGAGAAACAACAGAGCTGGAAAAAGAAACAACAGGAGTGCAGAAAGGGTTAGGACAGGTGCAGAGGTTACAAAAAAAGGCAGGAGTGGTGCAGAAACAGACAAGACAGGTGAACAAACAAGGAACAGAGGTACAGAAAGAGGCAAAAGTGGTGCAGAAACAGGGAAGAGAGATTTGCAGAGGGCCTTCCAACATGCTGTAACACTTGTCACTGCATTTTTGTTAACGTTTGAGCCATTTGAGCTAGAAGCAAGGCTTTTTTTGTTCAAATATGCAGATTAGAATACAGATGATGAATTTTGAGCCTAATGCAGAAAATGAAAGATTATGCAAGAGTTGGTGCAGCCAAACACTCGTAGAATTTCAGTGGCCCTGCTGACTAGGTTGACAAGTGCTCCTCAGTGATTTTCCCCATATTGTTAAAAGCACACATACATATATCTCTACGTTTTCAAATCATGATATCTAAAACAAATATATAGACAATATTTCTAAAATATAGTAAAACCTAGAAACTAACACGTACTAGGTCTGCCTGAGTGATTCCAAAACTCCGTGAGTAGTGTTTGGCTGATTACATTGACTGCACGGATAAGTGTATAAATAGCTCCTGAAGGGATCAATGAGTCATTGAGAACTGCCTAGGCGAATAGAAGAATGTAACAGAAGGGCATGGGTGATTTTACGACTGGAAGGGTAGTGTGTAGGTTATTACATGACTGCATAGGTACAGCCTGCATGATTGCATGAAAGTAGGAAAAGTACATATCTGTGATCCTCAATGATTACATGCTTGCAAGGGCAATATCTGGTGGGTTACTAAGTACATAGCAAGTGAGTGGATGATTTTATACGTTCATGAGTACCACCAGGGTGATTACTGAACTATTAAGATGCTGCCTGACTGATTCCAAGAGTGCAAAGATAGTGACTGGGTGATTTTAAAAGTACATGAGTACTGGCTGAATGATTACATAGGTACAAGAAAAGTGCCTATGTGAATGAAAGAGTACAAAGGGATTAAAGGAGTACATGGGTAACACCTCTGCGATTGCATGGCTGCAGGGATAATGTCTGGGGATTTACATGACTACATAGCAAGTGACTGGGTGATTTTATAAGTGCATGGGTACTTAGGACTACTGAGGTAGAGCCTGAGTAAATAAAATACTGTTTAAGTAGTGCCTGGGTGATTTCATAACAGCATGACTACTGGCTGAGTGATTACAGGAGTAGGAAGGTAGGGCCTCCGTGATTCAAGGAATGTAACAGTAGTGCATGTGTGATTATATAACTACATCAGGTATACATTAGTGATTGCATAACTGTATAGATAGTGCGTAAATAATTGAATCAGTGGAGCAGTAATGCTTGAATGAGTACAGCACTTTGTATGTAGTGCCTGCATCATTGTAAGAGTGCATGACGAGTACTTGGGTATTGGGTCTAGCAGACTATTACATGACTAATCTATAAGTCTCTCCATAGTATTAAACGCACACAGACATATGTCTATACGTGTTCAAATGATCCTGATATCTAAAACAAACATGTATACAATATTAAGCGTGGGAGTAAAATCAGTTTCGTGGGCGAATTTGCGGAATTTTGACGATTTCGCGATCCGCGAATCACGCAAATTTGCCCAATAATCCACAAATTCACAAGCTACGAATTATTTTGCTTGGTCGCGCTTGAAGAATACAATATTGCGCGCGCGGCGTTGACTCTGAGTCCGCCGATTTGTTTTTCTCCCGGTTTTGCGTGTGCTGCGCCATTTTTGATCTTGCTGCGTGATCGCGCGAGAGTTTTTCGAACCCAATTACGTTATCGCGGCTTGCCATCTTGCACAGCGAGAGTTTGACAACGCGAGTACGTCATAAAGGCCCGCGATCACGCATCGCAAGAGTAAACAATGCCGAACACGTAGATGCGGCGCGCAGCTGACTTCCAGCGGGAGATTTGAACAGCTCGCGTTCTCGAAATTGCAAAAATTGCAATTCTGCACAAGAAATCCACCGCAGGCAGCAAAAACGTTCTGAAAATGATGATTTTGATCATAATAACTCCTCAGATTGACATTTGGCTGCACTTTTTGTGCAAGGAGTCCATTTTGGGGTGGGTGGGAGGAAGGAAGAGCCCCAGAGTCTCCAACTTCCTGTTCCTGTCCAGCAGGCTCCTCCCAGTGCTTTGTCCATGTCCTGGTCCCTTTTCATTTGGATCTGGAGCTGGAAGCATTACTTTTTGTGGCTGCTGCTGGATATTTGTATTTGAGGACTTTTGGGACTTTGGAGTTTGGATCACTTTTGGATTTGAGATTTTATAAGTAAGTTGGTGTTGTTTCTTTGGGGCATTGCAGTTGCTGCAACTACAATTTTAAAACTTGTTCACAACTTTAAAAACATATGTAATGTGGGTAGCCACAGTATCCAGTAGGCCCAGGGTTAGTCATGGGTGCATGATACAACTGTTTCTGAGAGTTTGGTTGAACTTAAATCTCATTTATGTCATGGAATGTTAGCTGACTGTTAAATGTGGATTTTTTGTTTTAATTTTGGGGTGCCTATAAAGCCACACTAGCCAGTAGGCCCAGGGGTACTGAGTGGTGAATGGACCAAGTCTTTCTGTGGGGTGTCTTGAATTTAAACGTAATTGAGGGCATGGATAGCTTTGGATTGTGGTGATTTCTGTGTGTTTTTCGAGTTTTGGGGGTGTTGTTGTGGCCTGGCCATGTGGGTGTGGGCCATTTTGAGGCCTGGTCCAGGCAGGGCCTGGCCATGTTGCTGGGGGTCAAGGGTCCATTTTGAAGCCAGGCAGTGTGCTCAGGCCTGCACCCAGTTTGCCTTGCTTTCATTCATTATGCCCCGGAGTACTCAGTGGTGCATGGACCTAGTCTTTCTGTGGGGTGTCATGAATTTAAACATCATTGAGGGCATGGATGGCATGGGATTGTGGTGATTTTTGAGTGATTTTTTTACTTTTTGGGGTGTTGTTGGGGCCTGGCCATGTGGGTGGGGGCCATTTTGAGGCCTGGTACAGGTAGGGCTTGGCCATGTGGTGGGGGTCAAGGGGCCATTTTGAAGCCAGGCAGTGCGCTCAGGCCTGCACCCAGTTTGCCTTGCTTTCAAACATTATGCTCAGGGGTACTCAGTGGTGCATGGACCTAGTCTTTCTATGGGGTGTCTTGAATTTACACATCATTGAGGGCATGGATGGCATTGGATTGGGGTGATTTTTGCGTGTTTTTCGACTTTTTGGTGCTGTTGAGGCCTGGCCATGTGGGTGGGGGCCATTTTGAGAGCTGGTCCAGGCAGGGCCTGGCCATGTGGCTGGGGGTCAAGGGCTCAATTTGAAGCCAGGCACTGTGCTCAGGCCTGCACCCATTTTGCCTTGCTTTCATCCATTATGCCCATGGGTACTCAGTGGTGCATGAACCAAGTCTTTCTGTGGGATGTCTTCAATTTAAACATCATTGAGGGCATGGATGGCATTGGATTGTGGTGATTTATATGTGTTTTTTTTACTTTTTGGGGTGTTGTTGGGGCCTGGCCATGTGGGTGGGGGCAATTTTGAGCCCTGGTACAGGCAGGGCGTGGCCATGTGGTGGGGGTCAAGGGGCCATTTTGAGGCAAGGCAGTGTGCTCAGGCCTGCACCCAGTTTGCATTGCTTTCAACCATTATGCCCGGGGGTACTCAGTGGTGCATGGGCCTAGTCTTTCTGTGGAGTGTCTTGAATTTAAACATCATTGAGGGCATGGATGGCATGGGATTCTGGTGATTTTTGCGTGTTTTTCGACTTTATGGGGTGTTGTTGGGGCCTGGCCATGTGGGTGGGGGGCATTTTGAGCCCTGGTACAGGCAGGGCCTGGCCATGTGGTGGGTGTCAAGGGGCCATTTTGAAGCCAGGCAGTGTGCTCAGGCCTGCACCCAGTTTGCCTTGCTTTCAACCATTATGCCCAGGGGTACTCAGTGGTGCATGGGTCTAGTCTTTCTGTGGGGTGTCTCTTGAATTTAAACATCATTGAGGGCATGGATGGCATGGGATTGTGGTGATTTGTGTGTGTTTTTCGACTTTTTGGGGTGTTTAACTGATGTTCCTCTGGCTTCCATTGCTTTTAGGTGCACAAGAGAACCACCAGTACCAGGAAGAAGTCCTGCAGCAGTGTGTGCTGCACAACGTCACACGACGTCACGTGTGGCCACAGACAAGACAACTCTGCAACTCGTGCAACTGCGGCCTGCTGTTCTGACATCTGAAGAAGATGGGCACAAAGACAGGTGGCTGTAGCGCCTCAGCGAAAAAAGTTGCCAGTGCCACTGCCAGTCAGAAGGAGCAGAAGAAGAAAGTGGCACCACCTACCAAGGAGACTGGTGTGCCCACCGACACCTTTTTTGGGAGAAAAAAAACTACGCCTGCAGCAGCAGCGGTGTCCGCCAGGGAACAAGCTGGAAGCAGTACCTCCGCTTCATTGGTCTCAGTGCCACCATGCCATCGACAAGTGATGTTGGCCCATCCAATCAACGCCGGGTGTAACTCAGCTGCCGAGTGTTCAACAACCACAGCCGCAACGACAACCACACGTGCAACTAGTACAAGCGCAAGTACATGGGCAAGGAGAGGCACAAGGAGAGGCGCAAGTAGAGCCACAAGGAGAGGCGCAAGTAGAGCCGCAAGGAGACGCGCAAGTGGAGCCGCAAGGAGAGGCAGAAGTAGAGCCGCAAGGAGAGGCGCATGGACAGGTGCATGGAGAGGTGCAACTAGAGGTTCATGGAGCAGCACAACTGCCTACAACGCTTGTTCCTCCAGAAGTAGGGGCACATCAGGAAATTGATATTCAAGAGGAGGTATCATCCGAGGAAGCCACTCCTCCCGATGATGATTATCCATTGTCTTCCAGATCCCCAGCAAGAAAAAGGTCAAGGAGGGATACTACTACTACTACAAGTTCTTCTTCAAGCCCCCTTCATTCTGATGACCTTGATTGTGATTGGAACCCAGCCATGCAGTCTGAGAGTGAGTCACGCCATGAGCCGACAAAGGTAGCTAAGCCTAAAAGGAAGGCTCCCGCAAAGCTTCGACCTATGGGTGATGACGACGAATAAGAAGTGGTGTCTTCTGCTGCTGATGAACAGTCTGACGACGACCCAGTCATCACAGTCGTCACTCCAGCTCCAGCGGGCATGCAGCAGACACACATTTTGACTCTATCCCGAATGGCTGCTGAGCGGGATATGGGTGGCGCGGCACTGGTTCCACCACCGTTAACTACAACACCAACACGACCTACAGCTTCCATCATTTTTAGTCAGAAGGGCCGACATGGACCTCCATCCAGCTCGTCCTGAAGTAGTGGTGCTGTAAGTGAACAACAGAAACGAATTCAGCCACACCCATCCTCCACTTCATCTGGCATTGAAAGTCAAAGTAGCACCTCCACCTTCAGCAGACATCACCAGTCCCCAGTTTGGGACTTCTTTACTGTTAGCCAAAGGGCGGAAAACGTGGTTGTTTGTTCGATTTGTAAAACATTAGTTAGTCGGGGTAAGCTTGGTACCAACTATTGTACCGGAGGCCAGAGAGGTCATCTCAAGCAACACCACACTATCATTTGGGAAGCACACATGAGGAAGATCGAGGAAGGCAAAAGAAAAACAAATCCAAATGTATCCCTTGATATTGCATCTGATGATGACGAGAGGCTGATCGTGCAGGGGGGAAGTGAAGAAGCGACACGACAGACATTTTTTTTGGTACACCCAGTTCTGCTGGCAGCAGCCCTGCAGTGGTATCACCCACACCCTCTACCCCTGCAACATCTATGAGGCACACTAAGAGTGTGGGAGAGACACCTATGCGAAAAACTACATCAATGGGCCTAACTGGTTTGAAGACGTCATCATAATCATCATCACGTAAAATGATCCAGCCCACCATTCGCCAAATGTTGTGGTCGGAGGCGCCATTTGAACGCAACCACCCAACGGTACATCTGTATAACGCAAAGCTGGCTAAAATGCTAGCGCTGGACCTTCTCACTTTTTCTTTCGTGGAAGGGGTGAGGTTTCTAGAATTAGTGGCAACAGTCTGCCCTAAATGGAAGGTTCCTAGCCGGTCCTATTTTGCCAGAGTTGCGGTCCCCGGAAGCTTGTTTCCTTCCCAGTAAAGAATTGGCTTGGTAGTTTGGTCTGCCCTGTTCCCATGATGCACTGGGCCAGGGCCAGACTAATTTGCATGTAGCCAGGTTCTGAACTGGGATGGTGCAGTGAGCTAAAAAACGGTGATGGATCAAGCCCTGATCTTTTGACTGGGTAGGAGTGTTCTGCTTAATTCAGATACTCTGTCCATCACCACCCCTTTTTTTGAATCGTTTTAGCCACCACAAGTGTGGAAGGGTATACTCAGATGTGAGTCCCTTGCTCATTGCACCATCAGGATTCAAGCAAGCCGTGCAGAAGACGGCTGCAATGCCAGAAACCGATCCCCGGAAGCATGTTTCCTTCCCAGTAAAGAATTGGCTTGGTAGTTTGGTCTGCCCTGTCCCATGATTCACTGGGCCAGGGCCAGACTATTTTGCATGTAGCCAGGTTCTGAATTGGGATGGTGCAGTGAGCTAAAAAACGGTAATGGATCAAGCCCTGATCTTTTGACTGGGTAGGAATGTTCTGCTTAATTCAGATACTCTGTCCATCACCACCCCCTTTTTGAATCGTTTTAGCCACCACAAGTGTGGAAGGGTATACTCAGATGTGAGTCCCTTGCTCATTGCACCATCAGGATTGAAGCAAGCCGGGCCGAAGACAGCTGCAATGCCAGAAACCGGTCCCCGGAAGCTTGTTTCCTTCCCAGTAAAGAATTGGCTTGGCAGTTTGGTCTGCCCTGTTCCCATGATGCACTGGGCCAGGGCCAGACTAATTTGCATGTAGCCAGGTTCTGAACTGGGATGGTGCAGTGAGCTAAAAAACGGTGATGGATCAAGCCCTGATCTTTTGACTGGGTAGGAGTGTTCTGCTTAATTCAGATACTCTGTCCATCACCACCCCCTTTTTTTAATCGTTTTAGCCACCACAAGTGTGGAAGGGTATACTCAGATGTGAGTCCCTTGCTCATTGCATCATCAGGATTCAAGCAAGCCGGGCCGAAGACGGCTGCAATGCCAGAAACCGGTCCCCGGAAGCTTGTTTCCTTCCCAGTAAAGAATTGGCTTGGTAGTTTGGTCTGCCCTGTTCCCATGATGCACTGGGCAAGGGCCAGACTAATTTGCATGTAGGCAGGTTCTGAACTGGGATGGTGCAGGGAGCTAAAAAACGGTGATGGATCAAGCCCTGATATTTTGACTGGGTAGGAGTGTTCTGCTTAATTCAGATACTCTGTCCATCACCACCCCCTTTTTGAATCGTTTTAGCCACCACAAGTGTGGAAGGGTATACTCAGATGTGAGTCCCTTGCTCATTGCACCATCAGGATTCAAGCAAGCCGGGCCGAAGACGGCTGCAATGCCAGAAACCGGTCCCCGGAAGCTTGTTTCCTTCCCAGTAAAGAATTGGCTTCGTAGTTTGGTCTGCCCTGTTCCCATGATGCACTGGGCCAGGGCCAGACTAATTTGCATGTAACCAGGTTCTGAACTGGGATGGTGCAGTGAGCTAAAAAACGGTGATGGATCAAGCCCTGATCTTTTGACTGGGTAGGAGTGTTCTGCTTAATTCAGATACTCTGTCCATCACCACCCCCTTTTTTGAATCGTTTTAGCCACAAGTGCTGAAGGGTATACTCAGATGTTATGTTATGTTATATTGAAGCATGGGCGGATCTAGCGGATCTCGCGTACGCGAATTTGCGTATTTACGGATTCGCAATCCGCAAAAATACGCGAACTCTCGCGGATTTGCGGATTTTTACATTTTTTGTGTTGGCGCGCGTTCACGAGGATTTGTGGACCATTTCGCAATTGCGAACTTACTTTTCGGCTCGCAACGGCCGCGACTATGTTGTTTCTACATCTGGTTTATCATCACAGGTTCACAGCACCCTCTGTTTCACCACTGCCACCCTCTGGTACACCCATGCCACTCTCTGGTACATCCTCCTCACTGCCACCCATTAGGTTTGTTTATCACTGTATATTATGGGGGTGAAAAAAAGCAACCACACCTGCCCTGCTTCAACTGCCATGAATTAATTTGGTGTTGATTAATGTGTCAGTAATTTTGAAACTTCCAGTCTGGCTGGCACCTGCTTCCTTCCTTATCTGTAATTTGCTTTCTGTTGCAGTGCTATTTTTTTTCACAGGACCTTTATGGTCTACTTGTAGCTATTCTATGAGCCTGCTGTTTGGGTCATAGCAGGGTCATAGAATAGTTGCAAATAGGCAACTGAACTCTGGAGGGGCCCCTCAGGAAGCACTAGAGTGAAGGGTTACTAATGTTAAGTTTGAACTTTTGCACCTGGTGATTGCTTTCAGTTTAGCAAAAATCGTTTTTCTGCAATTTCGCGCTATTCGCGGGGTGCGAATCCGTGCGAGATCGATTTCGGAAGCCGCGAATGCGTGCAAATACATTAATTTTTTGTTTGCGGCGTGTATGTTCGCGTGATTTTTTGCATGTTCGCAAGGCGCTTGTAGTGATACGTTTGCGAACTTACCCACGCGGTCGTACACGGGCGCGGCCATCTTGTTTGCGTGACGTGATTCCGTTTCCGGCCGCTATGTGTAATCTCGCAAAGTGTGCTGCTCGCTAGTACAATTTCGCAGGTGATCGCGAGGAAAATCTCGCGCGAACTTACCCACGCGGTCGTGAATGGGCGCGGCCATCTTGTTTCTCATTCATTGCTATGGTTCTGGGCATGCTTTCTGTATCCTCTCTGAATCTCTGCCATCCTTTGCTTGTTTGAAGTTTATTTGATCTATTTTACTTATTATCTATCCCTCTATTTTTCTAGCTCTATATTTTTGTGTTTTCTGCTACTTTTAGTTAATTTTAAACTACTTTTTTAAACTCTTTTCTTTTCTTCTTCACTATTCTATTTCTTCTTTATCATTTAACTTTATTTCTGCCCAGACCATGGTAAAGGGAGCCGGTAGGCACCCTGAGAAGGGGAAGGGTCCCGCACCCCGTGCCCGGCTCCCGTGCGGGCATTTGAGGGGGGAGCAAGTGGTGCCACAGGAGATCTTTAGCGCGGAGGAGGTGGCCGCACTAATCTTCTACGTCCAGCGCCGCCTCCCCAAGACCATCCTGGGAGGCGGCAAGATCGCAACCGGCTATGGCATCCGGGAGCGCCGGAAGCGGTGGGAGAAGGTGTGCCGGGCCATGTTTAAGCTCTCTGGGGTCCGGCGCACCTATAACCAGGCCACCCACCGCTGGACGGATGTCATGGACCGGGAACGGGACTTGCTGGACGCGCTCGGCGTAGAGGTCCCCGGGCTTGGTGAGTAGTAGTAGCTATTCATCACTACTCTGTTTTATCCGGCTCTGTTATTTGCAAATCTTTGTTCTTTACCAAGAGCAATAATGCTGCCGATTACATTGTAGGTAAATTATATTTCAAAATCTTCTATGCATTTCAGGTGCACTGCTCTCCTTCTCAGTAGCCTTGCTTGCTACTATGCTTATTTTTTTTGTATTTTGTGTTCATTTCATTGGCCTGAGAAATTATGTATGAGTGTAGTGTAAAGATAAGAACTGCGTAATGCTAGACACTAAGGGTCATATTTTCAATTACCGGCGCATCCCTGCAAAGTAGCAGGGATGCAGCAGTAATTGTGCGCCATGCCACCACCACCCATTGGCCCAAAACGTCACAGAAGCCTTATGCATCTGTGCCGTAAAGGCGGCGCATTGCTGGAGTTGCGTGCCAACGATGGCGCAGCTCCAGCAATGCTCTGGGGTGCCCTATCTCCCCAATGCTGCATCAAGCTGTACGTCGGCTTCAAGCAGGCGCAGGGTTTGAGTCACGCATCATTGTCCTAAAAGTGACTGATTGACATCTTGTAGATTTCCCTCACCCACTTTTAGGATTCGTTCCTGCGCAGGAACGCCCTCCCTTGCGCCAGAACGCCCCCTGATGGTGCAGGGCTTTACAACGTGATGCATCTCCCATATGCGTTTTTTTTAATATATACGTCGCACCATGGCGACTCCTTTGTTCTGCCGCTGCGTCACAAAAGTCACGCAACAATGGAGGAAAATGAGCCGCAAGGGACTTCTAAATCAGCCCCAACAGACTGAAGTCCAGTCCTTCCTTTAGACACATGGCTATAAGAAGAAATAGTGGTGGTGGTCGGTGGATTGATAGTTTGAGTATTCACTGATCTGCAAGCAGGATGGACTTTGTCTGTCACTTTGCGTGCTGCGGACTGCTGCCTGCCAGGCCTAGGCAAACCTTTTTAGTAGTCTGTTTATTGAGTTACATAGGAACTTTGAAAGTCAACGGTCCGCAAATCAGGCAATACGAATAACGTAGTATACCACATGAGATAGGTCAATATATCCCGTGGAATAGTTGTCTATCTATTTGCTATTTCTCAAAAATATTTTGTTATAGTTCTTTTGAAATGTTTGATTTGGTTGACAAATCTCATCCATGTTTTCTGGTCTTTCTTTCTTTCATGTTGTACATCAGCTCCCCCCAAGGGCAAGAGGACACGAGGAGGGTGCTGTTCAGGAGGATGCAGGCCAGGATCGGGCAGGCGAGGGCTCCTTTGCTGGCCCCAGTAAGTTTTAATTTTAATAAAGAGTACCTATTTTTTCCTAGCGTTCCTCATTCGATTTTTTCTAAATCGTCTTTGATCTTCTTGTAGACTGGATCTAAATTCTTATCCTGTCTCGACTATGACTCCCTGTGGTATTACTAGATTATTCTTATTAGTCTGTCTGTGTAGCTAACTAAGATTGCACATTTGGCAATTCCATTGGACTCCCATTCTAGTCAGCAATAGCTCTATGCACTGAGTGCAGTCCTCTGGGATTGTCCATAATGTCTTTTCAAGTCTTCTAAATGTTTATGCTTTGACAATTGCCAACAATAAAAAGGTGAATGACCACCAAGAAAGAATAAGATACTACTTTACTTTTGTTTTGGATAGAAGGACAATCCATTCTACCACTGTTGCAGGGACAAATCTGCACAAACCGAACTATGAACACTAAATAGTGCATTGTTTATCAATTATAATAGGCGCAGGTAGACTTTCTTTCCACATACCTCAGTGATATCAGACTTTGAAGAACCCCCAATCTCCTTACTGACTAGATAGTGTGGCAGAGTCATTTAGCTCCCTAAGTCACCGATAATTGATCCCCAATGATCATTAGATTATCCTACGCAGGGCAAGAGTACGGAGTCACAGTCAAGAAGTGTCAGAGGCACTCATGCTTGCAAAAATTCCAAAACCTTTAGCTCATCCACTCTAGTCTGGAGGACCAAAAACCACAGAGTCTATTTAAGTTTAAAAGCTTTATTAAAACTAAACACATTTATTAAAATCAACTTTGTCATAAAAGTAAACGTTTAACTGAAAATGGAAAAGTGCTTAGTGCTAACGATTAATTGGACACATTTCTTGTGGTCGAGCTGAGCTCTCACCTGATTCGAACTACTTGAGCTTGACCCTGATCGTGTTCTTAGAAGTCAAGCTTCTGTTAGGAGAAAAAGTGTTGTGTGTTAAAAATAAAAAGCAAGCATTCATCAGTTGTGACAAAAAGTGCAGCAAGACAACAGCCTTCCCTGAAAAAAGGGACATTTTTACTGTAGAGTATACAGTTACAAATTATTACATTGTATTTCGTTTTTTTTAACTTTCTTTATTCCTCCTCAACCAAATATTATACAGTAGTGAGTGGTGTATTCTAACATTCTAAAAATTTACTTTGTAGGTGGAACATCTGGTGGCGGGGCCAGCGCGGAGGTGGTGGATGAGGAGGACAACTCTTCTGGGGAGGAGGCGGTGCGAGTGCTGGACAACACCAATGTGCCTGTGAGGGTTGACACGGTGGTGGCGGGCACAGGTAAGCTATATATTCGAAAAGGGAAAGAAGGGTGTAAGTAAGTGTGGAAGGACGAGAAATGTTATGATGGCTGGCAAAGAAGAATGATATGTGTTTGCTTGGCCCCCGAGGTGGCTGGGAAGGAAAGAATATGGTATGGTGCATGGCTGGGTCAATGATGAAGCAAGGATGGGTGGAAGGACAACAGCCTGGGTGGGTGAAACATAAACTGTATGTGTGCATATACTTTGAATGGATGGATGCCTGGAGCATGGTATTATCTGACTCTTAGATAGCACATGTGTATCTAGAGAGAGTAGATGGTCACTGGATGAACTAAGTGTTACCTTGAAGAGCATGTAACACCGCACCCGCACGTCCGTTCCAGAGTAGGGAAGGCAAGGAAAAGAAATAGTAAATTTGTCCAATACTACCATGAATAGTAGCAATAGTTTGTATTGCAACTGCAAGCACAGCATATATCCGGTTATTACGGTGGACACTCCGTACCTCTCTTAATAACTTTAGTTTAGTAGTAGTACGTCATTCATGTGTGGGTGTATCACTGTTCACTCAATAATAAGCAAAGCACCTAAAGGCATCCCATATGTCATCAAATACATCCCATGTGAAGTGATAGATAATCTAATTATTTAGCTTCTTCATTTTCCTTTTCTAGTACTTATTTGCACTGTAGGGTGAAAGGTAAATTAATTAAGCAGTAGCCCTTGTAACAGAGTATTCTCAGTGCCACCCGTAATAGAAAAGTAATAGCTTCACCACCTGCATGTACTGGACCGGTACAGTAACGCAAGTCTGTCTCACTCATCATGGTGTGCGTCTGTTTTTCTCGGGTGCAAGTTCACTGCGCTGGCATTCTGCCGGCTTGCATAAGATAACGTACCAATTTTCCGAAACAAGAGAGAAGAAGAAGAATAAAACTGGTGTACTGTCATAGTCGACTGTAATAGAAGTCCATAGTGGTCGTAGAATTTGTTCATTAAACTACCACTAATGTTAGAGCAAGGATGCAGAAGTGGGAGGTTAGATAGATACTGTCCTCAATAGTTATGTACTGTGCTTTCAATTTGCTACTTGTACTGTGACACAACTTTCGGCTCAATCACTTTGTGTTATTAATGTTAAGGAGCAATGGTTACAGACTATGTCTTTCTTTCTTCATATAGTTGCTCCTTCCAAATCGACATCACGGAGGGAGCAGGCTCGAATGGCCCGGCAACGGAGGCTGGATGCCACTGTCGCGGAATATCGGCGGCTGGTGGCCCTGGAGGAGTCGGAGGACACGCAGTCGACCGGTGCAACCACAACATCCTCGACTGTGACAGCTGCATCCTCCTCCGTGAACCCACGGGCTGCCAGCCAGCGCAGTGCTCCAGCGGTACGGAGCCGGGCTAACAAAGCCAACCGCCACCGCCAAGCAGCAAAAAGACCAGCTGCCCCCCACAGGAGCTGCAAGGCACGCCAGCGCCGCCTAGGAGTGAGAATGTCCTACCTGGAGCAGGAGGTCCATAGGTACAAGAACTTGGAGAGGGCCTCCGCTTCGAGCATGCCACCCTCCGCAAGGAGTATGATGCCCTGGCCGCAAAATTCACCAGCACCCTCCAGTAGTGGAGTGTCCCTTGCCCTTTTTTTAGAGACTTTTGGGGGGTGGGATTTGGGAGTTGGGTGCTTTTTGGGACTTTTCAAAGACAATCGTTGGGGTTAGGGAGGGTCTTGAGGGAGATTATTTTGTTAGGGCTACATAAATATACTTTTTTAAACTTTATCTGACCATACCTGTTTTTTACTGCTTTTCAGTCTGGTGGGTGGGGGTGTAACAGTATGTTTGTTTTCCTGAAGAGTCCTAAGACTTTAGTAGTACTACCGTCAATCTCTCGTCTAGTCCTAATACTCCATTATACTACCTCCCACCAAACGCTTATCTTACCTGTAATTTGTGTTAGAAATTAGGGCTAGGCCCAGGGCTGGCTCCACGTGAAATGGGGATTAAGGTTGGCAATCCTCGGCGGATGAAATTTCCTCATTGCGGTGGTACTAGTGGTGTGACACAGTGGCAGTTGCATGCCTATGGAAAAAAATAAAACGAAACCTGGTTTGTCCTTACTGTAGCATTACAACGGTTACGGCACGATCGAGAATATAGCAGGTGACAGTACACTAGAACAGTGCCACAATGTAGCCTAACAAATGGTAAAGTATTGCAAGTATAACTAGTACTTGTGTTGAATTTATTTGACATTGACTCCTACTACTACAAGAAATAGTACTGAAGATGAGTAAGGCTAGAATATATCCTCGTATTCCTTCACCAGCCTGTTGCTATGACCTTATCCTCCCCAGCAAGTGTGTGGAATTATTGATGTCATTTAGTCAGTCATCAAGCAAAACCACACAGCCCGGGGGAAGAGGGTTAGGGTTTGGAAAATGGATGGGAATGGGGGTTTCTTTTTGGGTAGGTTTTGTTGAGAGAAGAAAAAAAAGCACAGCATGGACAAACAATAATTGAAGATAAAGACATCTTTGGGTACAAACTAAAGCTAACCACATGCAGTCACACTCATAGAAGAAAACAATGGATACTGTATCTGTATTCTGTATGTTGTTGGAGTCGTCCTGTTGAATTTGGTAAGTAAGGTGCATGCAGCAAACAATTCCTCTTATTAGCGGCACTCCTCCATTCCAGCTGATGCTTCGTCCATCAATGTTGGTGACCACTGACAGAAGACACCCTGTCCACTGCCTGCCCGGCGGATGTTGACTGAAACCCGGCCTGTAATTATTGAACGTAAAACAGGAAGTGCTATTACAATACCACTGATAAATAAATATAAGGTATGTACGCTGTGTGGTGCAAAAAGTCACACTTTGATTTCCCTAAGACAGTACAATATTGTTGAAATTGTGTACTCTGTCTGAGTCACCTTTTTAAGGATAAATAAGTATGGCCAAAATAATAGTTAGCTAACCCTAACGAACCCTAAGTTACAAAAAGTGCCAAAAGGTTTTTCCTTATGGATTTTGTCCTAGACACTTCTATCCGTTATTAGACCTTCACAGGAATGCCCCAAGAGACCCGCCAACCCACCCGCCAAAAAGCACATGACAACACCCCCAAACAGCCAAAAAGCAAAATCTCATACTTACAATATCTCTCGGCCTTCGGTCCAAACGCGCTGTGCAGCTAGGTCATCATCATAAATCCTGTTTTCCACCACGGATTTCCTGAAAAGCAAATGCAATCAAGTTTAGACTGTCGCAGCAGTGCTCCGACAGAGACACCAAAACCCACCAACAAACACCAGGAAGCCCCTCAAACAGGTCCCCGGAAACGCTATATTGAGCAAGATGTCAGAAGAAATAGCAAAAAAAAATCTGCATGGATTTTGTCCTAGACACTTCTATCCGTTATTAGACCTTCACAGGAATGCCCCAAGAGACCCGCCAACCCACCCGCCAAAAAGCACACGACAACACCCCCAAACAGCCAAAAAGCAAAATCTCATACTTACAATATCTCTCGGCCTTCGGTCCAAACGCGCTGTGCAGCTAGGTCATCATCATAACTCCTGTTTTCCACCACGGATTTCCTGAAAAGCAAATGCAATCAAGTTTAGACTGTCGCAGCAGTGCTCCGACAGAGACACCAAAACCCACCAACAAACACCAGGAAGCCCCTCAAACAGGTCCCCGGAAACGCTACATTGAGCAAGATGTCAGAAGAAATAGCAAAAAAAAATCTGCATGGATTTTGTCCTAGACACTTCTATCCGTTATTAGACCTTCACAGGAATGCCCCAAGAGACCCGCCAACCCACCCGCCAAAAAGCACACGACAACACCCCCAAACAGCCAAAAAGCAAAATCTCATACTTACAATATCTCTCGGCCTTCGATCCAAACGCGCTGTGCAGCTTGGTCATCATCATAACTCCTGTTTTCCACCACGGATTTCCTGAAAAGCAAATGCAATCAAGTTTAGACTGTCGCAGCAGTGCTCCGACAGAGACACCAAAACCCACCAACAAACACCAGGAAGCCCCTCAAACAGGTCCCCGGAAACGCTACATTGAGCAAGATGTCAGAAGAAATAGCAAAAAAAAAATCTGCATGGATTTTGTCCTAGACACTTCTATCCGTTATTAGACCTTCACAGGAATGCCCCAAGAGACCCGCCAACCCACCCGCCAAAAAGCACACGACAACACCCCCAAACAGCCAAAAAGCAAAATCTCATACTTACAATATCTCTCAGCCTTCGGTCCAAACGCGCTGTGCAGCTAAGTCATCATCATAACTCCTGTTTTCCACCACGGATTTCCTGAAAAGCAAATGCAATCAAGATTAGACTGTCGCAGCAGTGCTTCGACAGAGACACCAAAACCCACCAACAAACACCAGGAAGCCCCTCAAACAGGTCCCCGGAAACGCTACATTGAGCAAGATGTCAGAAGAAATAGCAAAAAAAAAATCTGCATGGATTTTGTCCTAGACACTTCTATCCGTTATTAGACCTTCACAGGAATGCCCCAAGAGACCCGCCAACCCACCCGCCAAAAAGCACACGACAACACCCCCAAACAGCCAAAAAGCAAAATCTCATACTTACAATATCTCTCGGCCTTCGGTCCAAACGCGCTGTGCAGCTAGGTCATCATCATAACTCCTGTTTTCCACCACGGATTTCCTGAAAAGCAAATGCAATCAAGATTAGACTGTCGCAGCAGTGCTCCCAGACCCCAAAACTCACCCCCAAACACCCGGAACCCCGCCAAAGAGCACCTCAAAGGCAAGGAAGTCAGAAAAAACGGCAAGAAATTTCCGCGTCATATTTGGTCCAAAACACTTTTATTCGTTATTAGAGCTTCACAGCAATGGGCCCAGAGCCGTCAACTCACCCGCAAAGAAGTAGAACACCTCCAAAAGTGCTGAGTCTTTCTTCATTGGGCGTAATCCAGCCCTCTGCTTTGAGGGAAATAGGAGTCTGGAGGAGGAGGAGAGAGGAGCATGTTCTTCAGAAGTTGTGAACCTGAGGAATGTAGACTGCGGCACCTTCAAATCAATAAGCAAACAAGTGAAGACAGTTCTGCTGATGGGCTTGTTTTTGGGATTAGGTGATTAAAGTTTGAATTAAATTAACTGTGCAAAACAAAGCAAGACAGACACACACGAATAAAAGTGAATAAGGACGAAAAAGAAAGTTATTGATTCATTGTCTCATTTTCAGGGCTCGGTGTCAGGGAATAAGAAGAAGATTTCGTCATCATACTCTGCGAATTCAGGCAGGATGAGGTCAGTGTGACCGAACAGAGAACAAATCCCCTCATCTACGTTGCCGTCCTCCTGGTCTTCATGCGGCGTGCTTTCTCGTACTTTGTAATCTGGTGGTATGAGGTGCTGATTCATCTTGATCATTGTCAGCCGCTCCACATTTTTGGGCGAGAGGCGGCTCCGTTTGGGAGTTACAATGCCATCAGCAGCACTGAAAACCCCTTCAGAAGACACACTTGCGAGTGGGCAAGACAAATAGTTTATAGCCAGGTTGGAGAGCTGTGGCCACAATTGTTTTTTCCCATGCCAATACTGCAATGGCTCATCATTAAGAAAGACCTCTGTTGAGTCATTCAGATAGTCCTGCACCATCGACTCAAGGTCCTCAGTGGTTCCTCCACTTTGCTTACTTTTTGCTGTGCCTGTGACATTTTTTCGAGAACCATACCCAAGCAAAGTTAGCCAATCCTCTACAGCAGCCACTGTTACTGTTGTGTCTGGTGCAGATGATCCGGTTGCCGGTGTCTTTAACGGCTGAGAGGTCACTTGTGTCACAGCCACAGGTGCAGAAGTGGATTTTTTTGACTGGGGATGGCCTGCTGATGCTGATGCTGATGTACTGCCTTCTTCTCCTTCAATATCCTGCCGTTCTTTTTCAAACCTCTTGGCTGACCAGGCTAGCCAACGTTTGTACTTTTTAACATCTTCATCAGCAAAAGGAAAGAATGCTTGGCCTGCCAGCGCCTTTTTGTAGCGTGGATCCAGAATAGTAGCACAAATGTAATGCTGTTCTGAGTTGATCTTTTTAAGACGTTCATCACCACGTAGGCGCTCTAATAATTTCTCCGACAAAATAAAAGGGTCTTTTCTTTTGGCATCTTTTTCAAACTCAGAAGACACCGCCTTCAGTTGGTGCTCCAGCATGCACAACAATGGGATAGCTTTTCCCAAATTACAGTCCTCCTGGCTGACTGCACGCGTGAAGAACTCAAAAGGAAGAAGCATGTCTGTCAGGCTTTTAACTATGTCCCATTGCGCCGCACCCATCCGCAGGTCCATCTGAGCTGTACCCTCTGTTAAGAAATAGTGATCGAGTACCGTATACTGCTCATACAGACGCTCAAGCATGTAGAAGGTTGAGTTCCAACGTGTTGCCACCTCCTGGATGAGTGCTTTCACTGGCATTCGACGTTCAAGTAGCAGCCTCCTCAGATGCTTCCGGGCCTTAAAAGAATGGCTGAAATGGTTGCACATTTTGCGGCAGGTGGCCATTACCTCGAACGCTGTACTGTCTCTATCACTCAAGAATTTTTGAACTACCAGGTTGATACAGTGCGCCAAACACGACACTCTGAAATAGTCACCCAGTGCCATGGCCTTAACTACATTGGCGCCATTATCCGTGGAAACATAACCAATCCGGCGTTTTTTTGGGGACAGCCAGTGAAAGACCTTTTTGTTAAACTCGTCCAAAATGTTTTGTGCTGTGTGACTTTTCTCCAAGCCAAACATGGCTAGTGTTGCATGTTTCCGAGCAGCTTTAAAAACTTGGTCCGGGTCAACACCTGCGTTTAGCTTTGCTTTAACACCTGAAAAAGAGACCCAGTGTGCAGTGATGCACATGTAATCAGCGCCTGCGCCACTGGTCCACATGTCTGTTGTCAGATGTATAGTGTGAACAGCACTCTTCTGCAAAGCTGCCCCAATCGCCTCCAGCACATCTTCATGTAGTGCTGGAACCGCAACTCTGGCAAAATAGAACCGGCTAGGAACCTTCCATTTAGGGCAGAGCGTTGCCACTAATTCTAGAAAACCTACCGCTTCTACAAAAGAAAAAGGGAGAAGGTCCACAGCTAGCATTTTAGCCAGCTTAGTGTTATACAGACGCGTCAGTGGGTGGTTGCGTTCATATGGCGCGTCTGAAGAAAACATGGTTCTAATGTTGCCCTGGACCAAGCATTTACGGGATGATAATGACTTCGTTGACGCAATTATGCTCACTGGTGAACTTTTGCGCGTTGGTGTCTCACTCGCTCCAACACTCTTAGTGTGCCTCTCATGGGGTGTGCTGCTGACAGGGGTACTGGGTGTAAGTGAAGTGTTTGACACGTCTTCTTCCTCCTCGTCATCATCAGATGAAACATCAACGTTTTCTTGACTTCCAATTCGGGCTTCCTTGATCGCCTTTAGGTGCGCAAACCATTGGACAGTGTGCTGTCTCTTAAGATGACGTCTCTGGCCTCTGGTACCATAGTTGGTACCTGACTTACCACGACTAACTGCAACCTTACAAAGGGTACAAATGGCGAACTTTTCCCTTTTTGGGCAAACAGTAAAGAAGTCCCAAACTGGTGACTTGAAGTGTCTGTGGGGCCTGGAGGAGGTGGCGATACTGGTGGCGGTGGTCATGCTGCTAATGCCAGATGAAGTGGAGGATCTGGATTGCCCAACTTTTGTACGTTGTGCACTTTCACCGCCACTAATTAAGGTCGAGGTGGATGGAGGTCCCTTCTTGCCAGAAAGAAATATGGAAGCGGTATGAGTTGGTGTACTACTTAACTCCAATGATTGTGGTGGTGTTTCCACTGCCTCCTCGTCGACAACATCATCATCATCATCACGCTCAGCAGCTTTTCGGGCTAGGGTCAAAATGTCTGTTTGCTGCATGCCCGCTGGGGCTGCAGTTACCTTTATGATGACTGGGTCGTCGTTGTCAGAGTCTTCATCAGCAGCAGTATCCGCCACTTCTTGCTGAGCCTCATCATCACACTCCATAACTCTGAGACTTTGGACGAGCTTCCTTTTACGCTTAACTACCTTTGTCAGATCATGGTGTGCCTCACTCTCAGACGGCAGTGGTGCTGGTTCCCAATTTTGATCCGTATCATCAGAAGGAGGTGTGCTTGAAGAAGATGTAGACACCACCCTTGATCTCTTCCTTGCTAGGGGTGTGGAAGACAATGAATGATCATCAGGAGGAGTGTCTTCCTCAAATGATACCTCGCCTTGATTGTCGATTTCCTGATGTGCCCCTACTTCGGGAGGAACAACTATTGTGGGCACTTGTGACCCTCCATGCACCTCTGCTTGCGCATCTCCTTGCGCTGCCTCTCCTTCCACATGTACTTGGGCTTGTACTTGCACATGTGATAGTTGTTGCGGCTGTGGTTGTTCAACACTCGTCAGATGAGCTACAACAACCTGTGTTGATTGAGGGACATTGCTGCTGCTTTCTTGCGATGAGCCAACATCACTGGTCGATGGTGATTGAACAAATATACTGGCTGCCTCTGCAGCACTCAAGGGCTTGGACTTAAGTTGGCGTGGTGGTGGTGGTGGCACTGAGCCCAATGGAGCGGGGGTGCTGCTCCCAGCTTGGTCCCCAGCAGATCCCGCTGCTGCTGCAGGCATACTTTTTTTTTTACTCCCAAAAAAAGGGGCGGCCGGTACACCAGTCTCCTTGGTAACTTGCTTCTTCTGCTCCTTACTTGCACCTTTCTTGCTAGAGGAGCTACGGGTAACTTTTTTTGGGGCCATGTTCTTCAGAGCAGGTCAGAACAGCAGGCAGCAGTTGCACGAGTTGCAGAGTTGTCTGTGTCCAGACGTGACGTCGCGTGACGTTATGCTGCACACACACACCGCTGCAGGACTTCTTCCTGGCACTGGTGGTTCTCTTGAGTCTTGTGCACCTAAAAGCAATGGAAGACAGAGGAACATCAGTTCAGTTATACACCCCAAAAAATCGACAAAACACAGAAAAATCAGCACAATCCCATGCCATCCATGATGTTTACATTGAAGACACCCCACAGAAAGACTAGGGCCATGCAAGTATGCAACACTCACTACCCCTGGGCATAATGGATGAAAAGTAGGCAAAATAAGTGCAGGCCTCAGACACTGCCTCTCTTCAAAATGGCCCCTTACACCCCAAGCCAGTCCACATCAACAGTACATCCCAAAAAAACTGAAAAACAGCCAAAAATCACCACAATCCAATGCCATCCAGGATGTTTACATTAAAGAGAGTGAGACCCCACAGGCACACTCAGTCCATGCATCACTACCCCTTGGCAAAAGGCCACACCAGCAGCCCCAAAAAACAACAAAAAACACAAAAAACAGCACAATCCCAGCCCATCCATGGCCTCAATGGTGTTTAACTTCAAGAGGACACCCCACAGAAAGACTAGGCCCATGCAACACTCACCACCCCTGGTCAAAGGGCCCCACCAGCAGCCCCAAAAAACGACAAAAACGACAAAGTTCAGCACAATCCCAGCCCATCCATGGCCTCAATGGTTTTAAATTCAAGAAGACACCCCACAGAAAGACTAGGCCCATGCAACACTCACTACCCCTGGGCATAATGGATGAAAAGTAGGCAAAATAAGTGCAGGCCTCAGACACTGCCTCTCTTCAAAATGGCCCCTTACACCCCAAGCCAGTCCACATCAACAGTACACCCCAAAAAAACAGAAAAACAGCCAAAAATCACCACAATCCAATGCCATCCAGGATTTTTGCATTAAAGAGAGTGAGACCCCACAGGCACACTCAGTCCATGCATCACTACCCCTTGGCAAAAGGCCACACCAGCAGCCCCAAAAAAACGACAAAAAACACAAACAACAGCACAATCCCAGCCCATCCATGGCCTCAATGGTGTTTAACTTCAAGAGGACACCCCACAGAAAGACTAGGCCCATGCAACACTCACCACCCCTGGTCAAAGGGCCCCACCAGCAGCCCCAAAAAAACGACAAAAACGACAAAATTCAGCACAATCCCAGCCCATCCATGGCCTCAATGGTGTTTAAATTCAAGAAGACACCCCACAGAAAGACTAGGCCCATGCAACACTCACTACCCCTTGGCATAATGGATGAAAAGTAGGCAAAATAAGTGCAGGCCTCAGACACTGCCTCTCTTCAAAATGGCCCCTTACACCCCAAGCCAGTCCACATCAACAGTACACCCCAAAAAAACAGAAAAACAGCCAAAAATCACCACAATCCAATGCCATCCAGGATTTTTGCATTAAAGAGAGTGAGACCCCACAGGCACACTCAGTCCATGCATCACTACCCCTTGGCAAAAGGCCACACCAGCAGCCCCCAAAAAACGACAAAAAACACAAAAAACAGCACAATCCCAGCCCATCCATGGCCTCAATGGTGTTTAACTTCAAGAGGACACCCCACAGAAAGACTAGGCCCATGCAACACTCACCACCCCTGGTCAAAGGGCCCCACCAGCAGCCCCAAAAAAACGACAAAAACGACAAAATTCAGCACAATCCCAGCCCATCCATGGCCTCAATGGTGTTTAAATTCAAGAAGACACCCCACAGAAAGACTAGGCCCATGCAACACTCACTACCCCTGGGCATAATGGATGAAAAGTAGGCAAAATAAGTGCAGGCCTCAGACACTGCCTCTCTTCAAAATGGGCCCTTACACCCCAAGCCAGTCCACATCAACAGTACACCCCAAAAAAACAGAAAAACATCCAAAAATCACCACAATCCAATGCCATCCAGGATGTTTACATTAAAGAGAGTGAGACCACACTACAGGCACACTCAGTCCATGCACCACTACCCCTAGGCAAAAGGCCACACCAGCAGCACCAAAAAAGACAAAAACAACAAAAAACAGCATAATCCCAGCCCATCCATGGCCTCAATGGTGTTTAAATTCAAGAGGACACCCCACAGAAAGACTAGGCCCATGCAACACTCACCACCCCTGGGCAAAGGGCCCCACCAGCAGCCCCAAAAAAACGACAAAAAACAATAAAATCAGCACAATCCCAGCCCATCCATGGCCTCAATGGTGTTTAAATTCAAGAAGACACCCCTCAGAAACACTAGGCCCATGCAACACTCACTACCCCTGGGCATAATGGATGAAAAGTAGGCAAAATAAGTGCAGGCCTCAGACACTGCCTCTCTTCAAAATGGCCCCTTGCACCCCAAGCACATGTTGCTTGTACCAGCCAGCCCTCAAGATGGCCACCACCACCACCCACATGGCCAGTCCACATCAACAGTACACCCCCAAAAAACAGAAAAACAGCCAGAAATCACCACAATCCAATGCCATCCATGATGTTTACATTAAAGAGAGTACGACCACACCACAGGCACACTCAGTCCATGCACCACCACCCCTGGGCAAAAGGCCACACCAGCAGCCCCCAAAAAACGACAAAAAACAATAAAATAAGCACAATCCCAGCCCATCCATGGCCTCAATGATGTTTAAATTCAAGAAGACACCCCACAGAAAGACTAGGCCCATGCAACACTCACCACCCCTGGGCAAAGGGCCCCACCTGCAGCCCCAAAAAAACAACACAAACAACAAAAATCAGCACAATCCCAGCCCATCCATGGCCTCAATGGTGTTTAAATTCAACAAAACAGTTGTATCATGCACCCATAACCAACCCTGGTCCTACTGGATACTGTGGCTACCCACAATATAATTTATTTAATGTTCTGAAAAAGTTCAAAAATTGTAGTTGCAGCAACTGTAATGCCCCAAACAAACTTACTTGTGAAAGTTGATTTCTAATCCAAAAGTGATCCAAAGAAAGTCAAAAAGGCCTCAAATCCAAATATCCAGCAGCACCCACAAAAAGTAATCCTTCCAGCTCCAGATCCAAATGAAAGTGACCAGGAGATGGACAAAGCACTGGGAGGAGCCTGCTGGACAGGAACAGGAAGTTGGAGACTGTGGGGCACTTCCTTCCCTCCCCCCCCCAAAAAAATGGACTCCTTGCAAAAAAAAAGGCCATGCAAATGTCAACCTGAGGAGTGATTCTGATAAAAATCATCATTTTCTGAAGGTTTATCCTGTTTGCTGGTGGATTTCTTGTGCAGAATTGCAAAATCTCTATTTCGCGAGTGCGAGATTGTTCCTTTCCGCCGCAACTACGTGTTCGCAATTGCGAACTCTCGCGAGGTGTGCTGTGCAAGGTGGCAAGCCGCGATTACGTATTCGCGGGCGCCAAACTCCAGCGGGATCACGCAGCAAGATCCAAAATGGCGCGGCACTCGCAAAATATGATCGAGAAAAACAACTCGGCAAACGCTTAATGACGGAAAGTGAACGCCGTGCACCACGCCGCGCGCCGCAACCAAGCAAAAAATCCGCCGCGAGCGGATTCACGGATTTTCGACAAATTCGCGAGAGTTTGCGGATTGCGAATTTGCCGAAAATCCGAAAAATCCGCGAGCGGAGCTGATTTTACGCCCATACTTAGTTATATTAAGTTTATATAGCGCACGGCTACTCTAAAAGAGTGTCCCGGCGCTTTCCACATGCAGCTCAGTGTCAATAACACAACAGACAAACAACAGGCCACACAGCAAAGGAAAGAAAATAGAAGGCCTAGAGGTTAAAAAGCCAGGTCTTTAGGCTCTTCCTGAACTGAAGCAAATTAGAAGTACTGCGCAAAACCAACGGAAGCGAGTTCCAGAGCTGAGGGGCCTTAAAGCTAAAAGAGCGACCCCCAGTGCGGGCCTTTCTCACACGCGGAACCACGGCCATGAAAAGAGATTCTGACCGGAGTGAGCGGGCTGGACAGTAAAAGGACAGCCTCCGTTGCAAATACCTGGCGCCTGAGCCAAAAAGTGCTTTATGCATCAGCGTCAAAGATTTGAATATGATTCGTTTACGGATGGGCAGCCAGTGAAGCGTCTGCAGCAGCACAGAAACTCGTGCTCGCCTGTGCAGGCCAAAAATGGCACGAGCAGCAGAGTTCTGTGCCACCTGCAGGCGCTGAACCAAATAATCCGGGAGACCTAAAAAGAGGGCATTCGCATAATCCAACCTGGATCCAATAAGAGCTTGCACCGTAATCCGCCTATGTTCCACAGATAGCAATGGTAAAAACTTGCGGAGCATCTTCAGGATGCCAAAACAGGTGCCAGCCAGACCAAGGACATGCGCTCTCAACATAAGCTTATTGTCCAGCTTAACTCCCAGGTTTTTGGCGACCAGTGATGACTGTGCAGGAGAACACATATCCGACGGCCACCATTCCTGCCACTCAGGGTCAGTGGCACTGCCGAAGAATAGAACCTCCGACTTACTGGAGTTGGCCTTCAGACTATTCCGCTGGAACCAGTCGAAGACCATTTCCAAGCACCCCCGGATGCTCTCTCCATCAAATGCCTGATCTTTTCCGCATGTGAAGAGAAGTTGCGTGTCATCCGCGTATGAGACGATCTGGGCCCCATAAGCCTCCACCAAGGCCGCCAGAGGGGACATGAAGATGTTAAACAACGTCGGGCTCAACACAGATCCCTGTGGAACTCCGACTCCCAGTGGCGGCATCTCAGCGGAGCTCTGAGAGACCCAGATCGTCTGGCGGCGGCCCTCAAGAAAAGATGTGAACCATTTAAACACCGTCCCCCTAAGGCCGATGTCATGGAGCCTGGCGAGGAGCGCCTCATGGGGGACGGTGTCAAAGGCCGCCGACAGATCTAACATGACCAACATGACCTTGCCGCCAACATCCAAAGTCTCCCGAATGACCTCCGAGACCTCCAGCAAAGCCGTTTCCGTACTTAAATTAGGACGGAATCCGGATTGGGATGGATGAAGTAGATTGTTTGTTTCTAAGAAACCGGACAAGATGCCATGCACATGTTTCTCTGTGACCTTGGCCAGAGCCGGGAAAAGAGAAATTGGCCTGTAATTGGCCAGAACCTCGGCATCTAAACCAGGCTTTTTCAGGAGGGGGATCACCATCGCCCTTTTCCAGGTGCGTGGGACACTCCCCTCCCTCAATGAGGCATTGAGAAGGGGGTTAACCAGTGGGTTCACCACCACGGCCATCCCGGCCAGAAATTTGGCAGGGCAGGGGTCGAGCGGCGAGCCCGATTTAAGGCTGGCCAACAGCGCCAGGGACGCATAGCTAGAAACAGCTGGAAAATCCGACAGCACAGCGACAGACATGGACGATGGAACATGTCCCGCCCCGGAGCCGCAGCACCCCTTCTCCGATCCCTCCAAGAAGGAGGCCTGAATCGCCTTGATCTTATCTGTAAAAAAACTGGCCAGATCACATGCCCACGCGTCAGATGACACTGGAAGGGGCAGGTTGGAGCTGGGGGTCGTGAACTCCTTTACCACAGCGAAGATCTCCTTACAGGAGTTCGCCGAAGCCTCGATCCTCCTAGCAAGATATTCCTTCTTTGCACACAGGATGTCCCGGTGATAAGCCTTCACAGCCGCCCTGTAGGCAAGTTTGGCCATCCCGTCATACTGAAGGCGCCAGGCTCGCTCAGCAACCTTACAATGGCTACGAGCTGCGCGCAGCGCCTCCGTAAACCACGGCGCAGATCGCCGTATTGCCGTGGACCGGGGGGCCGCCCTTGGGGCAAGGTCATTCAACCTTTCAGTCAGCCACAGCTGGAGAGCCTCAGTATCCTGTTCCAAATTGCCCGAGAAGGGGCATGGATGATCCACAAGCGCCTGCTCCAACATGTCAGTCGTCACTCTATGCAGCCCTCTCGAGGCTAATCTGGGCTGTATAGGGGCGCTGCTGTTCGTTCGCCCGTTCTCTAGCACGGAGAACCTAATCAGCCTGTGATCCGTCCAGAGCACCGGCAGGGTTTCAATATCAACAATCGGGGCCGACGAAAACACTTGGTCCAGGGTATGCCCTTTCTCATGTGTTGGACCCATCACAAAAGGTGTAAGGCCCAGCGGGGATGTAATGTCCAGCAATTTAGTTGAATCCGCGTCGTCCGCCACGTCTAGATGGAAATTAAAATCACCGGCCACCACACAATGCTGTGTGGATAGCGCCAGTTCGGAAATGGCCATCTGCAGGTCCTCAAAAAAGGAGCCCACCGGGCCTGGCGGCCTGTATACCAGCAGGCCCTTCATAGCTTGGCACGGTGACAGTCTAAGCGTAAAGGCAAGGGAGTCGGAACCCCCGATGGAATTCAGGGGGAAAACTGAGCAGGACACGCTCTTCTTCACCACCACAGCCACCCCGCCACCCCTTCCCTTGGCTCTGTCCTGCCGGAAGATGTTATGCACCGGGGGAATGGCCGAAAAAATGTCCGGATTTGACGCCTCGCCCAACCAGGTTTCAGTCAGTAGAAGACATAAAGGATTTTCCCTGACAAGAAGATCGTAAATGTACAGGGCATGACTACCCACTGACCTTGCATTGAGCAGCAGACAAAGATGTTTAACAAGAGGCACCGCTGGTCGGTGGACGATAACAGGAGTCCAAGCAGGCGACCAACCACAACCCGGGCACCGCCGTTTACCCCTACAACGCCCCGGGAAAACAGAGCGACAAGAACAAGAAATAGTCTGCAGAGAGCGCAGCATCGCTGAGGAGATGTGAGTCCCTTGCTCATTGCACCATCAGGATTCAAGCAAGCCGGGCCGAAGACGGCTGCAATGCCAGAAAACGATCCCCGGAAGCTTGTTTCCTTCCCAGTAAAGAATTGGCTTGGTAGCTTGGTCTGCCCTGTTCCCATGATGCACTGGGCCAGGGCCAGACTAATTTGCATGTAGCCAGGTTCTGAACTGGGATGGTGCAGTGAGCTAAAAAACGGTGATGGATCAAGCCCTGATCTTTTGACTGGGTAGGAATGTTCTGCTTAATTCAGATACTCTGTCCATCACCACCCACTTTTTTGAATCGTTTTAGCCACCACAAGTGTGGAAGGGTATACTCAGATGTGAGTCCCTTGCTCATTGCACCATCAGGATTCAAGCAAGCCGGGCCGAAGACGGCTGCAATGCCGGAAACCGGTCCCCGGAAACTTGTTTCCTTCCCAGTAAAGGATTGGCTTCGTAGTTTGGTCTGCCCTGTTCCCATGATGCACTGGGCCAGGGCCAGACTAATTTGCATGTAGCCAGGTTCTGAACTGGGATGGTGCAGTGAGCTAAAAAACGGTGATGGATCAAGCCCTGATCTTTTGACTGGGTAGGAGTGTTCTGCTTAATTCAGATACTCTGTCCATCACCACCCCCTTTTTTGAATCGTTTTAGCCACCACAAGTGTGGAAGGGTATACTCAGATGTGAGTCCCTTGCTCATTGCACCATCAGGATTCAAGCAAGCCGGGCCGAAGACGGCTGCAATGCCAGAAACCGGTCCCCGGAAGCTTGTTTCCTTCCCAGTAAAGAATTGGCTTGGTAGTTTGGTCTGCCCTGTTCCCATGATGCACTGGGCCAGGGCCAGACTAATTTGCATGTAGCCAGGTTCTGAACTGGGATGGTGCAGTGAGCTAAAAAACGGTGATGGATCAAGCCCTGATCTTTTGACTGGGTAGGAGTGTTCTGCCTAATTCAGATACTCTGTCCATCACCACCCCCTTTTTTGAATCGTTTTAACCACCACAAGTGTGGAAGGGTATACTCAGATGTGAGTCCCTTGCTCATTGCTCCATCAGGATTCAAGCAAGCCGGGCCGAAGACGGCTGCAATGCCAGAAACCGGTCCCCGGAAGCTTGTTTCCTTTCCAGTAAAGAATTGGCTTGGTAGTTTGGTCTGCCCTGTTCCCATGATGCACTGGGCCAGGGCCAGACTAATTTTCATGTAGCCAGGTTCTGAACTGGGATGGTGCAGTGAGCTAAAAAACGGTGATGCATCAAGCCCTGATCTTTTGACTGGGTAGGAGTGTTCTGCTTAATTCAGATACTCTGTCCATCACCACCCCCTTTTTTGAATCGTTTTAGCCACCACAAGTGTGGAAGGGTATACTCAGATGTGAGTCCCTTGCTCATTGCACCATCAGGATTCAAGCAAGCCGGGCCGAAGATGGCTGCAATGCCAGAAACCGGTCCCCGGAAGCTTGTTTGCTTCCCAGTAAAGAATTGGCTTGGTAGTTTGGTCCGCCCTGTTCCCATGATGCACTGGGCCAGGGCCAGACTAATTTGCATGTAGGCAGGTTCTGAACTGGGATGGTGCAGTGAGCTAAAAAACGGTGATGGATCAAGCCCTGATCTTTTGACTGGGTAGGAGTGTTCTGCTTAATTCAGATACTCTGCCCATCACCACCCCCTTTTTTGAATCGTTTTAGCCACCACAAGTGTGGAAGGGTATACTAAGATGTGAGTCCCTTGCTCATTGCACCATCAGGATTCAAGCAAGCCGGGCTGAAGATGGCTGCAATGCCAGAAACTGGTCCCCGAAGCTTGTTTCCTTCCCAGTAAAGAATTGGCTTGGTAGTTTGGTCTGCCCTGTTCCCATGATGCACTGGGCCAGGGCCAGACTAATTTGCATGTAGCCAGGTTCTGAACTGGGATGGTGCAGTGAGCTAAAAAACGGTGATGGATCAAGCCCTGATCTTTTGACTGGGTAGGAGTGTTCTGCTTAATTCAGATACTCTGTCCATCACCACCCCCTTTTTTGAATCGTTTTAGCCACCACAAGTGTGGAAGGGTATACTCAGATGTGAGTCCCTTGCTCATTGCACCATCAGGATTCAAGCAAGCCGGGCCGAAGACGGCTGCAATGCCAGAAACCGGTCCCCGGAAGTTTGTTTCCTTCCCAGTAAAGAATTGGTTTGGTAGTTTGGTCTGCCCTGTTCCCATGATGCACTGGGCCAGGGCCAGACTAATTTGCATGTAGCCAGGTTCTGAACTGGGATGGTGCAGTGAGCTAAAAAACGGTGATGGATCAAGCCCTGATCTTTTGACTGGGTAGGAGTGTTCTGCTTAATTCAGATACTCTGTCCATCACCACCCCCTTTTTTGAATTGTTTTAGCCACCACAAGTGTGGAAGGGTATACTCAGATGTGAGTCCCTTGCTCATTGCACCATCAGGATTCAAGCAAGCCGGGCCGAAGACGGCTGCAATGCCAGAAACCGGTCCCCGGAAGCTTGTTTCCTTCCCAGTAAAGAATTGGCTTGGTAGTTTGGTCTGCCCTGTTCCCATGATGCACTGGGCCAGGGCCAGACTAATTTGCATGTAGCCAGGTTCTGAACTGGGATGGTGCAGTGAGCTAAAAAACGGTGATGGATCAAGCCCTGATCTTTTGACTGGGTAGGAGTGTTCTGCTTAATTCAGATACTCTGTCCATCACCACCCCCTTTTTTGAAGAGTTGCGGTTCCAGCACTACATCAAGATGTGCTGGAGGTGATTGGCGCAGCTATTCTGAAGAGTGCTGTTCACACTATCCACATGACAACAGACATGTGGACCAATTGCAAAGCCCTTGATTAAATGTGCATCACTGCACGCTGGGTCTCTTTTGCAGGGTTCGAAAAACAGTTAAAACAAGCAGGTGTTGACACGGAGGAAGTTTTTCAAGCTACTCCCAAACATGCAACAGTAGGCATGTTTGCCATGGAGAAATGTCACACTACACCTAACCTTTTGGAGGAGTTTAACAGGAAGGTCAATGAATGGCTGCATCCAAGAAATCGCACAGTTGGTCATGCAGTAATATAGTTAAGGCCATGGACCAAGGTGGCTATTTCAGAGTGCCGTGTTTGGCGCACAGTATTACCATTGTGGTGCAAGGCATCTTGAAAAAAGAAGAGCCAGTCATCAAATTACTGACCATCTGCCGAAGAATCTGCACACATTTCAGCCATTCTTTTAAGGCCCGGAAGCAGCTGAGGAGCATTCAACATGAACGTAAACTGCCAGTCAAAGGACTAATCCAGGAGGTGGCAACACGTTGGAACTCAACCTTTTACATGTGTGAGCGTCTGTCTGAGCAGTGGGAGGTAATAAATGAGTATGTCTACAAACTGGGTTCTACTCACAAAGAGATGAGGCTAGAGTTGGAGGAATGGAAGCTAATTGCAAGCCGGACAGACATGCTTCGTCCTGTTGAGCTCTTCACGCGTGAAGTCAGAAGGGAGGACTATTCTTTGAGCAAAGTTATCCCATTGTTGTGCATGCTAGAGCACCAACTGAAGGACGTGTCTTCAACGTTCAGAGATGATGGTGAAAAGCGAGAAGCATATGATTTGGCGGCGAAGTTATTAAGGCGCCTACTTCGCAATGAAAGGCTTACAAACATACATACATAACAACATTACATTTGTGCCACTATTCTGGATCCAAGGTACAGAAAGGCAGTGGCTAGCAAAGCATTCATTCCTTTTGATGAAGCAGATGTTTCAAAGTACAAACATTGGCTAGCTGTGTCAGCCACTCGGTTCGAAAAAGAGCGGCAGAACCTTCAAGGAGGCAGCACAAGTACAACTAAATCAGCAGGCCATCCGGCTTCAAGTTCCACTTCTCAATCCAAGGCAGAAGGGAGTCACTTTCCCTCACAGCCGTTATTGACACTAGCAACCGTATCATCAACCTCACCTGCACCAGGCCGCAAAAAAATATTGTCGCAAGGGGATTGGCTAACTCAGCAAGGGTTTGCTCGGTCCACTGATGCAAAGGTCGCAGATGGTACGCAAAGTGGATCAACCCTGGAGAACCTTGAGTCGGTGGTGCAGGCCTATCTAGATGACCCAATAGAGGTCATAATGAGAACCCATTGGGATATTGGTATACGAAAAGCTCTGTATGGCGACTGATCATCAACCTGGCTCTAAATTATTTGTCTTGCCCACTCGCAAACGTGTCTTCTGAACGTGTTTTCAGTGCTGCTTGTGCCATTGTTACTTCAAAAAGGACCCGCCTTTTTCCCAAAAATGTGGAGAGGTTAACAATAATCAAGATAAATCAGCACTTCATACCACCCGATTACAAAATACGTGAATGCACGCAGGAAGAAGAGGACACCAACTTTGGTGACGCCAACGGAAGTTCTTCTCTGTCACCAGACCTACTCCTGTCTCAATTCATAGACTTTGAGGACGAGCTCTGCTTCCCTGACACCGAGGCCTGAAAATTACTTTCTTTTTTTCTGTACTTATTCACTTTTATTCCTGTGTGTCTTTCTTTGTTTTGTAACTTTTACCACAACAAAACTCTAATCACCTAATCACAACAAGTCCATCATCAGCACTGTCTTCATCTTATTTTCATTATTGATTTGAAGGTGCTGCAGTCTGCATTCCTGATGTTCACAAGTTAACAACTCATTCATGCTCCTCTATCCTCCTCCTCCAGACTCCCCTTATCCATTTCCCTCAAGGCAGATGGATGGATTATGGCGAAAAAACAAACTTTGTCTTCGTAGATGAGTCCCCTCAAGTGGGACTAAAATAACTGACTGACTACATGCTTGCAGATTGTTGACAGACTTACTTCTGAAATTTACAGGAGAGGCTGCCCTGTGGGCCCTCACTTTCCGAAGTAGATGCGGACAAAAAGTAGAACAGGTAATGAATAATGAGACGATGGCATGCAGTGGACAGCAATGGCTGTTTGTCTCTGTTGAAACCAATTGCTGTTTGTTTTTTGTGAACAGCGCAATTTGCCATGTTTTGAATATACCAGTATTGCAGGTTTTTGGGTGTTTCTTTGGGGGTGTTCTAGATTTGCGGAGCTGGGTCGGGGGGTCTGGCAGCACTGCTGGCACAGTCTAATTTTGATTGCATTTGTTTTTCAGGAAATCCATGGTGGAAAAGGGGAGTTATGGCTGAGCTGCAGAGCGCGCTTGGAGTGATTTTGGAATGAGGCCTAAATATTTCTAAGTGTGAGTTTTTCTGGTTTTGCTTTTTGCCTGTTTGGGGGTCTTCTACTTTTTTTCGCCTGGGTTGACGGGTCTGGGGGCATTGCTGGGAAGGTCTAATACCGGATAAAAGTGGTTTGGACTAAATCCATAGTGAAAATGTTTTTCCGTTTTTGCTCACTTGTCTGTTTTTGGGGTGCTGTTTGGGGGGTTCCTGGTGTTTGTGGGGGTTGGGGGTCTTGTAGCAATGCTGGGTATGGGTAGTTTTGATTGCAAGTGGTTTGAAGAAAATACATGGTGGCAAAGGGAAGTTAGGGCCTAGCTGCAGAGCTCGCATGGAGTGATTTTGGAATGAGGCCAACATAATTCTAAGTGCCCGTTTTTGTATTTCTGCTTTTTGCCTGTTTGGGGGTCTTCTACTTTTTTTCGCCTGGGTTGACGGGTCTGGGGGTATTGCCGGGAAGGTCTAATACCGGATAAAAGTGGTTTGGACTAAAACCATGGTGAAAATGTTTTTCTGTTTTTGATCACTTGCCTTTTTTTGGGGTGCTGTTTGGGGGGTTCCTGGTGTTTGGGGGTGGGTTGGGGGGTCTTGTAGCAACGCTGGGTATGGGTAGTTTTGATTGCAAGTGGTTTGAAGAAAATCCTTGGTGGCAAAGGGGAGTTAGGGCCTAGCTGCAGAGCTTGCATGGAGTGATTTTGGAATGAGGCCAAAATAATTTTAAGTGCCCGTTTTTGTATTTCTGCTTTTTGCCTGTTTGGGGGTCTTCTACTTTTTTTTGCCTGGGTTGACGGGTCTGGGGGTATTGCTGGGAAGGTCTAATATCGGATAGAAGTGGTTTGGACTAATACCATGGTGAAAAGAATTTTCCGTTTTTGCTCACTTGACTGTTTTTGGGGTGCTGTTTGGGGGGGTTCCTGGTGTTTGGGGGTGGGTTGGGGGGTCTTGTAGCAATGCTGGGTATGGGTAGTTTTGATTGCAAGTGGTTTGAAGAAAATCCATGGTGGCAAAGGGGAGTTAGGGCCTAGCAGCAGAGCTCGCATGGAGTGATTTTGGAATGAGGCCAAAATAATTCTAAGTGCCCGTTTTTGTATTTCTGCTTTATGCCTGTTTGGGGGTCTTCTACTTTTTTCGCCTGGGTTGACGGGTCTGGGGGCATTGCTGGGAAGGTCTAATACCGGATAAAAGTGGTTTGGACTAAATCCATGGTGAAAAAGTGTTTCCGTTTTTGCTCACTTGCCTGATTTTGGGGTGCTGTTTTGGGGGGTTTCTGGGTTTGGTGGTGTGTTAGGGGGTCTTGTAGCAACGTTGGGTATGGGTAGTTTTGATTGCAAGTGGTTTGAAGAAAATCCATGGTGGCAAAGGGAGTTAGGGCCTAGCTGCATGGAGTGATTTGGGATTGAGGGCTAAATAATTCTAAGTCTCACTTTTTGCGGTTTTGCTTTTTAGCTGTTTGGGGGTGTTAAACTGGTTTCCGTCTGGGTTGACGGGTCTGGGGGCATTGCTAGGAAGGTCTAATACCGGATAAAAGTGGTTTGGAGAAAATCGGATGTGAAAATGTTTTGCGTTTTTGCTCACTTGCTTGTCTTTGGGGTGCTGTTTGGGGGTTTCCTGGTGTTTGGGGGTGGGTTGGGGGGTCTTGAAGCAACGCTGGGTATGGATATTTCTTGATTGCAAGTGGTTTGGAGAAAATCCATGGTGGCAAAGGGGAGTTAGGGCCTAGTTGAAGAAAGCGTTTGACACTATTTTTAATTTAGGGCTCGTTAGGGTTAGCAGTATTGCATGTGTTTGGGGGTGTTCGAGATTTTGGCAACTGGGTTCTGGGGTCTACTCTTGGAGCACTTGTCGACAAATGTCTAATTTTGGTTGCAAGTGGTTTGAAGAACATCCATGGTGGGAAAGGGGGAATTTTGGCCTACTTTACTTTCAAAGTACGTTTTGTCACCATTTTTCACTAGGCCTCAGACAGGTAGCAGTATCGCACGTTTTTGGGGTCTGATTGGGGGTATTCTACAATTTAGCATCTGTGTTTAAGGGTCTGGGAGCACTACTGTGAAGGTCTAATTTTGTTCTAAAATCGTAGTTTACACTACCCCTAGCTTGAGGGGAAATATCCGGAAAATTCACCCATATTTATTTATCCTTCAAAAGGAGACTCAGAGTACGCCCTTTCGAAACTATTGTACTGTCGATTCTGAAACTGAAAGTGTGACTTTTTGCACTACACAGCGTACGTACCATATATTTTTTTCTCAGTGGTGTTTAATATCACTTCCTGTTTTTCCATTAACATTTACAGGGTGGCTTTCACCGTGCACAATGGAAAAAGGGATGAAGTCAGGCTTCACATTAGTGACCCGCAATTCAGCACCTGCCAGGCAGGCAGTGAACAGGGTGTCTTTTGGTCACCAACATTGATCGTCGAAGTGTCAGATGGAACGGAGGAGTACCACAAATAAGAGGAATGGCTTGATGCATGCAACTTCCCAAATTCAACAGGACAAGTACAACAACATACAGTAACAGTATCCATCCATTTCTACTTATCTTTTAAGTAATGGTATTGCTGTGAACTTCTATGAGTGTGACTCTGCATTTCTTTGCTCTCTGCTTCTAAATTCATCCCTCCAGCCAATCTATAGTTTTACTTTGCTATTTTTCAAACTAATTTAAAGAACAAAGTGTTTCTCTGAGTGCAGAGATAGGCAAGTGAAAACGCATATTTACTGCAGCCCTGTACTGTCGCATTCTTTCATTCATTAGAAAGTACTACTTAGTTAAAGTAACCTAACCATCCATTTAGCAATCAACTTCATGCCTGCAGAAGTGCATGCACTTCCTTTATGTCCCTTAAAATATTTATGGATATCTTCGTATCCAAAGATTTGTTTATCTTCATTTGCTGTTTGTCCATGCTGTGTTTTTTTCCTCTCTCAACAAAACTTTCCCCAAAAACCCCATTCTCATCCAATTTCCAAACCCTAACCCTCTTCCCCCGGGCTGTGTGGTTCTCATTGATGTGTGAGTAAATGACAGCAATAATTCCACACACTTGCTGGGGAGGATAAGGTCATAGCAACTGAAAATGAGTTACATTTCAAGGCTGGTGAAGGAATCGAAGGATATATTCTTACTCAGCTTGACACAGACCCATGACTATTGGCAATTCAAAGCAGATTTTCATGGGCGTCATGAAATGGATTGATCATGAAGAGCATCCTCCTCCTACACATGGCAAATGATTACGCTGCTGTGTCCTTCACCTTCAGTACTATTTCTTGTAGGAGTAGCCAATGTCAAATTTCACGCAAGTAGTAGTTATACTTTCAATGCTTTAGCATTTGTAAGGCTACATTTTGGCACTTTTCTAGTGTACTGCCACGTGCTATAGTATCTATCATACCGTTCTAATGCTCCGTTCAGGCCAATCAAGGTTTCAATTTCTTTTTTTTGCAACTGCCACTGTGTACCACCACTAGTACCACCGCAATGATGCCATTTCAACCGCCAAGGATTGCCAACCTTAATCGCCATTTGCCATGCAGCCAGCCCTGTGCCTAGCCCTAATTTCAAACACGAATTACAGGTAATATAAGCGTTTGGGGGTGAGGAAGAATAATGGAGTAGTATGAGAGACTGGTGGTAGTACCAGTAAAGCCTTAGGAAAATTGAATTCACTAACTCTGTGAGAGGCAATTACTTACACAATTTGAATCAAGAAGCCACTTAAGTTTCAGGAAAACAAACTTACAGTTAACTTACAGACTCAACTGCAGTAAAAACACGTATGCTATGTTTAAGTTGAAAGTAATAATTATTTATATCCCTAACAAAAATAAACTATCCCGCAAGACCCGACCCACCCCCCACCTAACCCCAAAGATTGTCCGTGAAATAAAAAGTCCACAAAGTCCAAAAAACCCAACTCCCAATTCCCACCCCCCAAAAGTCTTTAAAAAAGGGGCAAGGTACAGTCTCTCCTTCTCTAATGCCACCAGCGGCGTACTTTTTGGGCCAGGTGGTCATGCTCCTTGCGGAGGTTCTTGAGCAGGATTCTCCGTTTCTTCTGCTCCTGCTCAAGGTAGGACACCCTGAGGGTTAGGCGGTGCACGCGTGCCTTGCACCTGCTGTGGGGGGCAGCGGATTTTTTGGCTGCTTGGCGGTGGCGGGTGGCTGCGGTACCATGGCTCCGTACCGCTGGAGGCCTGCGCTGACTGGCTGACCCAGGGAGCGCGGAGGAGGATGCAGCTGTCCCTGTGGATGTTGTGGTGGTCTGCGACTGAGTTTCCTCCTCCTCCTGGGCCATCAGCCGCTGATATTCGGCGACAGTCGCCTCCAGTTTCCGTTGCCGGGCCCGTCTAGCCAGCTCCTTCCATGACAGTTTGGAAGGAGCATCTATATGAAGAAAGAAAAACATAGTCTGTAACCAATGCTCTTTAAGATTAACACAAAATAATTCAGCAGAAAGTTGTGTCACAGTAGAACTAGCACCTTGCAAGCACAGTACATAACATTTGTGGCATGTATCTATCTAACCTCCCACTTCTTCAGCCTTGCTCTAACATTAGTGGGAGTTTCAGGAATCAATTGTATGAGCACTATGGACTCACTACATTAGAGTCCACTATGACAGTACACCAGTCTTATTCTTCTTCTTCTCTCTTGTTTAGCGAAATTGGTACGTAAACTTCTGGAAGCCGGCATAATGCCAGCGCAGTCAACTTGCACCCGAGAAAAACAGACGCACGCCATGATGACACGGGCTTGCGTTACTGTATCAGTCCAGTACATGCAGGTGGTGAAGCTCTTACTTTTCTATTACGGGTGGCACTGAGAATACTCTGTTACAAGGGCTACTGCTTAATTAATTTAACTTTCACCCTACAGTGCCAATGACTACTAGAAAAGGAAAATGAAGAATATAACTAATATGATTATCTATCCCTTCACAGGATATATATTTGATTACATATGGGATGACTTTAGGTGCTTTGTTTTTTATTGAGTGAACACTGATAGGCCACACATGAATGACAGAGTTGTACTAAAATTGTTAACAGAGGTAGTGAGTGGCCCCCGTAATCGCCGGATATATGCTGTGCTTGCAATACAAAGTACTGCAACTATTCATGGTAGTATTCGGAAAAATTACAACTACTTTTCCTTGCCTTTTCTACACTGGAACGGACGTGCGGGTGAGGTGTTACATGCTCTTCAAAGTAATACTTAGTTCATCCAGTGACCGTCTACTCTCTCTACATACACATATGCTATCTATGAGTCAGATAGTACCATGATCCAGGCATCCATCCATTCAAAGTAAATGTCAATCCTTCTTCTTAATGTCTCAAGTGGACAAACCTTACTTTTTCATTTTATTTTGGAAACTGCAAGCCATGCATCCGTGCTTGACTTGCATTTGAATTTCAACCAAAGGATATATTGCGCACACATACAGTTTCTGTTTCACCCACCCAGGCAGTCCTCTTTCCTTTCTCCTGCCACCCAACCTTGTTTCATCCTTCAACCGACCATGCATCATATTCCCAGCCATCTCGGGCAGCATTGAAAAACACGTATCATTCTTTGCCAGTCATCATTACTTTTAACTCGCTCGTCCTTCCACACTTACTTACACCCTTCTTTCCCTTTTCGTTCATCCCATCCATTAAGTTCATCTCTGATCTGACTTGGATTCTCGAAAAAAAATTCACAGCTGAGTTGAAGTCAATTTAGAGGAGGCTACTACCTGGTTAATAAAAACGTAGTTCTAAATTTGTAAGTCTTCTTAACAGTATAGTATACTTGTACTGTACAACATATACACCCGTGCAGAGAGCACACTCTGCAGTCTGCTATCTCAATAAGTAAGGGATATAATAGCTTACCACTGTCCGCCACTACCGAGGCATCCCCAACAGCAGCTTCCGCTGGTTTTTGCACCGCCTCCGGCCCAAGAGTGCCCACCTCCGCGCTGGCCCCGGCACCGGTGGATGGTTGTGCCGATGATCTGCCTACAAAACACATTTCAGATTCTTAGATGCCATATACACCACTCCCTAGTATTTTGTCTAGGAATGAAAAAATTTCACTACGACTACACAAACAAATGTAATAATTTGTGACTGACTAGTCAAAACTAAAAATTGCACTTTTTTTGAGGGAAGGGAGTTGCTTGTCTTGCTACACTTTTTGGCACAACTGATGAATGCTTGCTTTTAACATGCACCGTTTTTCTCATAACAGACAGAAGCTTCCCTTCTAAGAACAAGAGCAACATCAGATCATCATCACTAGGACGGAGTCAGCAACGATTCAGCACCACAAAGAAGATTTGAAGTTCCAACCAGGTGAGGGCTTGCCCACAATTAATGTGTGAAATCACTAAGCACTTTTCCATTTTCAATCCATCGTTTATGTTGTATGATGAACTTGATTTTAATAAATGTTTTTACTTTTTAATAAAGCTTTATAACTTACATAGACTCTGTGGTTTTTAGTCATGAGTGAGTGAGCGAAAGGGTTTGCAATTTGCAAGCATGAGTCCGTGGCTCTGACATTTCTGGACTCTGACTCCGTAGTCTTATGTCCTGAGTTGGATAATCATCATTGGGGATCAATCATCGATAAATTAGGGAGCTAAATGACTCTGTCACACTAGCTAGTCAGTAAGGAGATTGGGGGTTCAAATTCTGTTATGACTGAGGTATGTGGAAAGTCTAACTGGGCCTATTATAATTGATAAACAATGCACTATTTAGTGTCCATAGTTCTGTTTGTGCAGAATCGTCCCTGCAACAATAGTAGTATGGATTGTCCTCTTATCCAATCAAAAAGTAAACTAGTATCTTATTCTTTCTTGGTGGTCATTGACAGTTTCTTGTTGGGAATTGTCAAAGCATAAACATTTAGAAGACTTCAAAAGACATTATGGACAACCCAGAGGACTGCACTCAGTGCATAGAGCTATTGCTGAATAGAATGGGAGTTTCGTTTAACACCTTTTGCCAACTGTGCAAGCTTAGTTGGCTACACAGACAGACTAATAATAATAATCTAGTAGTACCACAGGGAGTCATAGTAGAGGCAGGATAAGAATTTAGAAGCAGTCTACAAGAAGATCAAAGACAAAGTAGGAAAAATCGAATGAGGAACGTTAGTAAAAAATAGGTACTCTAAAAGGTAGGGAAGTATAATTATTAATATTAACATGAAAACTTACTGGGGCCAGCAGAGGAGCCCTCGCCTGACCGATCCTGGCCTTCCTGGTCCTCGTCCGCCGGCGCCGCAACCTCCTCCTCTGTCCTCTTGCCCCTGGGGGGAGCTGATGTACAACATGAAAGAAAGACCCACACATGGATGATTGTTGTCAACCAAATCAAACATTTCAAAAGAACAATAACAAATTATTTCGGGGAAATAGCAAATAGACAACAATTGCACTACATTTATGACCTATCTGGTGTGGTCTACTAGGATATTAGTATTGCTGGATTCGCGGACCGTTGACTTGGAAAGTTATGTAACTCACTAAACCAACTACAAAAAGGTTCGACTAGGACTGGCAGGCAGCACTCCGCAGCACGCGAAGTGACAGACAAAGTGCATCGTGATTGCAGACCAGTGAGAACACTAAAAAGTAAGTTTCCTACTACATAACCAGTCATTAAAATACTCAAACTATCAATCCACCACCACTCTTATTAGTGGCAGGTGTACAAAGGAAGGACTGGACTTGAGTCTCTAGGGGCAGATTTACAAGTACCTTGCGGCTCTTTTTCTCCGTCGTTGCGTGACTTTCGTGATGCAGCGGCAGCGCAAAAGAGGCGCCATGGTACGGGGTATATTAACAAAGTGATGCATCTGGGAGATGCATCACGTTGTAAAGCCCTGCACCATCAGGGGGCGTTCCGGCGCAAGGGAGGGCATTCCTGCGCAGGAACGCATCCTAAAAGTGGCTGAGTGAAATCTACAAGATTTCACTCAGTCACTTCTAGGCCAATGCTGCGTCACTCTAAACCCTGCGGCTGCTTGAAGCAGACGTACGGTTTGACGCAGCATTGGGGAGATAGGGCACCCAAGAGAATTGCTGGAGCTGCGTCGTGGTTGCGATGCAACTCCTGCAATGCGCTGACTTTAGGGCACAGATGCGTGACGCTTCTGTGTCTTTTTTGCCCCATGGTGCGCCGCATTGTAAATGCGGCGCACCATGGGTGGTGGAGGCGTGGCGCACAATTACTGGCGCATCTCTGCTAATTTGCAGGGATGCACCAGTAATTGTAAATCTGCCCCTTGGTGTCTAGCATTACGCAGTTCTGTAAAGTACACTCATACATAATTACTCAGGCAAATGAAATGAGCACAAAAAATCGAAAACAAATAAGCATAGTAGCACCGCCACTGAGCAGGAGAGCAGTGCACCTAAAATCCAATCACATAACATTTTGAAACATAATTTACCTACAATGTAATCGGCAGCATTATTGCTCTTCGAAAAAAAAAAATTTGCAATATGATAACACATAGAGCAGGAGAAAACATAGTAGTGATTAAATAGCTACTACTACTCACAAAGCCCGGGGATCTCGACGCCTAGCAGGTCGAGCAGGTCGCGTTCACGGTCCAGGAGGTCAGACTACCGGTGCGTGGCCTGGTTGTAGGTGCGCCGGACCCGAGAGTGTTTGTACATGGCCCGGCACACCTTCTCCTACAGCTTCCGACGCTCCCGGAGCCCGTACCCGCTAGCGATCCTGCCGCCTGCTGCGATGGTCTTGGGGAGGCGGCGCTGCACATAGTAAACCAGTGCGGCCACCTCCTCTGTGCTGAAAATCTCCCGGGCTATGACTTTCTCCCCCCGCAATCGCCCGCATGGGAGCCGGGTACGGGGTGCAGGACCCTTCCCCTTCTCCTTCCCGGCTCCCTTTGCCATGGTCCTGTACAGCAGAAAGAAAAAAAAAGGAAAGAATAGGGAAAAAGTAAAGTTATTATTTTTTTTTTAAAGTAGCTTGAAAAGTAACGAAAAGTTGAAAAAAGCACAAAATATAGATCTAGAAAAAAAGAGGGATAGATATAGAGTAGAAAAGATTAAAAAAAAAGTCCAAAGAAACAAAGGATTGCACAGATGATAGGAGGATTAGAAAGCATGCACAGAACCATAGCAATGAAAGAAAAACAAGATGGCCGCGCCCATTGAGGACCGCGTAGGTAAGTTTGTGCGATTTTTCCCCCGCGAGTAAGCAAAAACACGCGCAAACTCGTAATAGCGCGGTGCACACAATGCGACATTGCCAATAGCACCCAGAAACGGAAATACGCAACACGCACAAGATGGCCGCGCCCATGTACGACCGCATGGGCAACCTCGCGGTCGGTGCGCTGCAAGCGGTCCGCGAATAAGCAAAAAACGCGCGAACACGCAAAAAAAAGAAATCTGCAAATTCGCACGTATTCGCAGATTGCAAGTTCGATTTCGAGCGAATTCGCGCCCCACGAATCTCGCGAAATTGCAGAAAAACAAATTTTCCAAAACTGAAAGCAGGTGCAAAAGTTCAAGCTAATTTGTAACCATTCCCTGTAGTGCTTCCTGATGGGCCCCTCCGGAGTTCAGTTGCCTACTTGCAACTATTCTCTGACCCTGCTCTGACCCTCAAAGCAGGGTCAGCGAATAGTTACAAGTATGGCACAATGCTCCTGGAAGCACTTACAGCTAAAGAAGCAGGTGCCAGACTTGAAGCTCAAATTCAGTGACATATTAACCAGCCCCAAATTAATTCATCTAAGTTGAGGCTGGGAAGGTGTGCTTTCCCCCCATAATCTACAGTGGTGAACAAGAGGGTGGTAGTGGTGAACCAGAGGGTGACAGTGGTGAACCAGAGGGTGCTGTGATGAACCAGAGGGTGGCAGTGGTGAGTGCTGAACCAGAGGGTGGCAGGGGTGAACTAGAGGGTGTCAGTGATGAATCAGAGGGTGGCAGTGTTGAACAAGAGGGTAGTAGTGGTGAACCACAGGGTGACTGTGGTGAACCAGAGGGTGCTGTGATGAACCAGAGGGTGGCAGTGGTGAACCAGAGGATGGCAGTGATGAACAAGAGGGTGGCACTGATGAACCAGAGGGTGCTGTGATGAACCAGAGGGTGGCAGTAATGAACCAGAGGGTGGCAGTGGTGAACCAGAGGGTGGCAGTGATGAACCAGAGGGTGCTGTGATGAACCAGAGAGTGGCAGTGATGAACCAGAGGGGGATAGTGATGATCCAGAGGGTGGCAGTGGCAAACCAGAGGGTGTCAGTGATGAACCAGAGGGTGGCAGTGATGATCCTGGGGGTGGCAGTGGCGAACCAGAGGGTGTCAGTGGTGAACCAGAGGGTGGCAGTAGTGAAAAAGAGGGTGGTAGTGGTGAACCAGAGGGTGACAGTGGTGAACCAGAGGGTGCTGTGATTAACCAGAGGGTGGCATTGGGGAGTGCTGAACCAGAGGGTGGCAGCAGGGGTGAACCAGAGGGTGCTGTGATGAACCAGAGGGTGGCAGTGGTGAGTGCTGAACCTGAGGGTGGCGGGGGTGAACCAGAGGGTGTCAGTGGTGAACCAGAGGGTGCTGTGATAAACCAGAGGGTGGGAGTGATGAACCAAAGGGTAGCAGTTATGAACCAGAGGGTGGCAGTAATGAACCAGAGGGTGGCACTGGTGAACCAGAGGGTGCTGTGATGAACCAGAGGGTGGCAGTGATGAACCAGAGGGTGGCAGTGGTGAACCAGAGGGTGGCAGTGATGAACCAGAGGGTGGCACTGGTGAACCAGAGGGTGGCAGTGATGAACCAGAGGGGGACAGTTATGATCCTGAAGGTGGCAGTGGCAAACCAGAGGGTGACAGTGATGAACCAGAGGGTGGCAGTGATGATCCTGAGGGTGACAGTGGCGAACCAGAGGGTGGCAGTAATGAACCAGAGGGTGGCAGTGATGAACCAAAGGATGGCAGTGATGAACCAGAGGGTGGCAGTGGTGATCCTGAGGGTGGCAGTGGTGAACCAGAGGGTGTCAGTGGTGAACCAGAGGGTGGCGGTGGTGAACAAGAGGGTGGTAGTTGTGAACCAGAGGGTGCCAGTGGTGAACCAGAGGGTGTTGTGATGAACCAGAGGGTGGCACTGGTGAACCAGAGGGTGCTGTGATGAACCAGAGGGTGGCAGTGATGAACCAGGGGGTGGAAGTGGTGAACCTGAGGGTGGCAGTGATGAACCAGAGGGTGGCACTGGTGAACCATAGGGTGCTGTGATGAACCAGAGGGTGGCAGTGATGAACCAGAGGTTGGCAGTGATGAACCAGAGGGTGGCACTGGTGAACCAGAGGGTGCTGTGATGAACCAGAGGGGAACAGTGATGATCCAGAGGGTGGCAGTGGCAAACCAGAGGGTGGCAGTGATGAACCAGAGGGTGGCAGTGATGATCCAGAGAGTGGCAGTGGCGAACCAGAGGGTGGCAGTAATGAACCAGAGTGTGGCAGTGATGAACCAGAGGGTGGCAGTGATGAACCAGAGGGTGGCAGTGGTGAACCAGAGGGTGGCAGTGATGATCCTGAGGGTGTCAGTGGCGAACCAGAGGGTGGCAGTAATGAACAAGAGGGTGGCAGTGATGAACCACTGGGTGGCAGTGATGAACCAGAGGGTGGCAGTGATGAACAAGAGGGTGGTACTGGTGAACCATTTTACATACCTCTCATTCTACTAACTGACTACCTCAGCTACAGGCATATTTTCATTACTTCCAGACATCCCTTTAAGATGCTTACAGTGTGGATTGTTGTACACAGCTATATTTTCTGGTGCAAAAGATATGCTCAACGCAGAAATGTGGATATTAAATAGATTACTCAGAGAGGATTAAAGTGGCACCAATTGATGCCTTTGGTTAAAACATTTTTGCATCTCCAAACCTCTGACCTCATGAATGTGCACTGTGGTGGCAATGACCAAGGCACATTGACTATGGTAGGTCTGGAAATTCTAAAGAAGCACACCTTTGCACAATTGATGTTGCTTTTACCTCAAACTGTCTTTGTATACTCTAACATATGCCAAAGACAGAAATGGAAGTGATTAAATCAATTCTGTCCACAGATTGAGAAAGCTAGAAAGAATGTCAATAAAGCTGTTTCTGATTACCTCAGAGACCATAGGATGGGCTCGATGTATAACAACAATCTATGTTTTGATAAGGATGGCATCTACAGGAGTGATGGATTACACTTCACAGATCAGGGAAACAGAGTCTTTATCACCAACAACAAGAAGGTCTGCATCAGCACTTACATGTAGCTACAACAAAGTCCCAATGAAAACAAGGGCGCTTTTTAGAGCCACCCTATAACATAATACTGATTATATTTTTTTGTTTTATGAATACATATTTTTTTGGGGGGGTTTGGCACACAGCGCAAATTCACAAAACAAAAGCACAAACTTGATGTACTAAAACGCAAAACACTTTTCAACTTTAAATATGAATTTTTAATTTTATATATTTTTAACAACTCTATCAATTGTAATGTTGTCATTAACTTCAAGCACAAAACCTCTTTAAAACAACTTCACAGACACAACACTACCTTCTATATTATATACTACTTAATTATTTAGTTAAGGTGAATTCATGAATCCCGTGCTACGTTACACAGGGGGTTGCGCTGAGCGCTGTGCTGGAGTCGCGACTCCAAACTTGATAAAAAAAAACTACCCAATTCTATTATTTTGAATTCGCCAGGGGACCCCATCCCCCGGGGCCTCCAATGATTTCTTTTCTTTTGAAAAAAAAACAAGAAGGGGGATCACGTGGCCCCCCTCCTCAGGCCACCAGTTGCCCCGGGGACCCCACCTTCTTGGGCAGGGCCTCTGTTTTAAAAAAAAATCAAATAGGGGAGCGGGTGCGCGTCACCGCATCCGGTACCCTGCCATTTAATTTTTTTTATAAATAAAGAGGAGGGGGCCGAGTGGCCCCCCTCGCAGCCCACTTCTGGCCACAGAGACCCCATTCCCCGGGGCTTGGCCTCTTCGTTGGGGTCCGTAGGGGAAGCCCCAATGTCCCCACAGTCCTGCCAGCTCCCTGCCTCCTGCCGGAGCTGACATTACTTTGACACAAGGGGAGCTGCTGACAGGCAGCTCCGCTTGTGCAAAAGCAATTCTGCTTTGGTTTTTGGAAGTGAGAGCAGGTTTCCCGTTCTCGCTTCCAAAACCAAAGCAGGAGATTGCTCCTGCCATAGCAAACAGCAATGTCCCGGAGGTGGGCACCCCGGGACATTGCAGGAGCCGGCCCTGGGGGTGGCAGTCCCCAGAGCGGTCAAGGGACTTACATAACAAGAGATTTTTTCAACAAGTATAAAAAAAATCAAGATTATACTGGAGAGACAGAATATCAGACATATACTTTTGTCATTAAAAACGGTTAATTTGAAGAAATCAATTAAAATCTTTGCATTATTTAATTGTATATATGCAACACAATGTTCCTCAAAAGTAACCATATCTATAAGCGTTGACGCGTTTCGGTGGTACAAATCAGGATCAAGCCACCTTCCTCAGGACAACAAAGTGTTAATCTCTCTCATCAAGATACCTGTAATGTTTTCATGGTTTTACTGTGATTTTGCACATATATGTATGAACAAAAGTTTTTTTTAAGGCAATATTAAAATATTGAATATTCTTTAAGAATTTTTATGGTTTTTGCCTTCCCTTTCAAGACTGGTGGGTGGAATTTCTGAATGTCTCAATGTCAGATTTGGTATCTTTTGGTGTGTTTCCCTGATGTTTTGCTTTCTGACCTCAAGGTTTTCCCTTTGTTTTTGCTATTTAAGTGTCTTTACGCACTCTCTCACTACTGTTCAGTGTTAAAGTGCAAGTGTTGTACACTGCAGTATAGATAGGTGTTTTCGTGATTGGCTGATTTCATTTAGCTGGCTACCCGGGGGCATCCCAAGAGCGCTGGGATGCCCCCGGGTAGCCAGCGTTATACAAATCTGTACTCATTCATTCATTCATTTGCTAATCAGTCCCTCGTACAGAAAACTGTGTGTGCCCAGGGCCTGTAAATCAAATGCTGTTAGTGGGCTTGCAGCACTGGTTGTACCACCCACACTAGCAGCCTGCCAATTCAGAGCCTGTGTGCAGTCTTGTACTGCCATGTTAACTTGGCAAGTGTACCCACTTGCCAGGCCCTAATCTTCCCTTTTCTTACATATCAGTCACCCCTAAGGTAGGCCCAAGGTAGCCATGTGGGCAGGGTGCAGTGTATGTGAAATGATACAGGATCACATTTTACCATCTGATCCCCAATATAAGCATTTTGATCAACCTTCATAGGACGAAGGTCTCATGTGGACCCCATGTGGACCCTGCAAGTGAAAATCTGAAAATATGCTAAAGTGGCCATTTTCTACCATACACAATCAATAAGTATAAGCCCACCCATTCCTTGAACCACCTCATGTAGTCCTAAACCTAAGGCCACAGCCTCATGTTACTATCTCTTTGGTAATTAAAATCCACTGGGTCCCAATGATTTTCAAACTTTCATTTCTGTTGCACTGAAGACGACTACGTAGCTTGGGCAACCTCAGAGTACAGTAATTTTCCACAGTTTGAAGACCAACACCCACCCACACGTACACAGGACCAGCTGGTACAACTTGGTACAACTTGGACAGTTGGTAAAGTATTATTATTGAAAGATAGCTTGCACAAATAAAAACCACAGCATCTTGCAATAAGTAGCACCTGTCTTAGGTTCCGCTCTCACATATATTTTTGGAGATATGTACGTGACAAGATACTATTTGTTTATATTTTGCAGTCGAGCATGGCCAGCCAACCGTTGAGCCACCTGACCATTTCCGTGTTCTAGGACATGCGGTCAAATCACCTGCACCAGAAAGTGCGTCAGAAGTACGTCAGAAGAGTATCATAGTTCCGCATTTTCAGGTATAACAGATCCAACACCTCAATTAGAAGCCAGACTATCCTGCAAGTGCTTGGCACGAGCGTGGGTTCTCCGACCAGCCGTTTATCTGATTTTGGACTTTAAAGCCTCTTCTCTCAGGTGATACTTCCCAATCTAGATAATCCTTCTTGCTTTTTTTAAACTTTGTTTGTTCTCGGTACTTTTCATCCACACCCAATTCCTTGCATTTAGGATTTCTTAAGATAATAGATCTTGCATGGGTAGTTCACCTTAGAAAGATTTGCCTCTAGGCACTAGAATTTGAAAAATGCATTCTGTATCTCTGAGTCTGTAACTGATCCTAAATATACTTTTTTAATAGATCCTTATTTCAGCTTGTCTTATAGAGTTTTGAGCATTTGTCATCTAGCATTTATTCCTAACGGAGTGAAGTCAGGTTTTCGTAATGGTTTTGCTTAGTTACATGAAATGATATGCATTTATTGATATACTTGTGATTTAACGAATAAAAGTGCCACTTCAAATATGATTCTTTGTCATCTCATATCTTTCTTCCTTATCTCTCAGCGAAGGGTTGCGTCGGTGGCCTGTGACAAGGTGACCACACCCCAAAGGGCATAGATTCTCCCTTTGTCAGCTGGCAACCAACAAATTCATCATACCACGACTGTTCTTGCCTGCGGTGGATCTGGAGCGCTAGCTGCTGCCTCCGGGGGTCCTGTCTCTGCCCATTTGCAGACCACGGGTAAGACAAGGATTTTTGTTTTTCCCTTGCATTTCCTTGGTCTTTGCTCTATGGGTGTGAGGCGGCCTCCGTTCAGCCGCCTCTGGCTGGTTTCCTGACCTACTGTGGGCAGGACTCTCTGGTCATGATAAAAACCCTCTCTCTTTGTCTATCTCTTTGTGTGGTCACGATTTGTCACTTTAGAGCTCTTTGTGTGGTCAAAATGTGTAACTTTATTGTCCGATGCCACTGTTGGCTTCTCTTGTACACGTCGGATCCCAATACCAGTGTCGGTTTCTCTGGTATATATCTTGTGGCCTCAGGGGTTGTGGATTTCCTGCTTTCCCTCCGGTTCAAGTCCGGGGGATGTTCCATGGTTCTAGGTTTTGTGTTCCCCCTCCGGTTCAAGTCCGTGAGAAGGGTCGGAGTTTGAGTCTCCTCTAGTTCGGAGTTTGAGTCTCCTCTGGTTCCACTGGAATTGCGTTGCATTGCCCATGTGTCCTGTGGTGCATAGGCGCTACGGTTTTCTGTTATGCCTTGTGGTTTGACATTACATGCATGATATGTTTTTACAATTACTTATGTGCTTCTACATTGATTACTGTACCTCTCCATTGCATTATATTGTGGGGTCTCACTACCCTCTTTTTGTATATCCATTTCTTCGCCTATGTCAAATATTTATCTTTCGGTTGCTTTTATATCTTTTCCTCTTTCACGTAGGTTCTCTTCTTCGCCTTTTGCCACCTGTTTCCTGCCTGTGCCTTCATGCACAAGCCCGCCACTCTCTCTCTCTCTCTCTCTCTCTCTTCTTTACGGGCTGCCTCCATGTGCCCGTTCTGTCCTTACCCCTTTAGATGTCCTTCCTTCACGTCTTTCCCTGTTTTCTTTTCTTCTCCACACGACATTTTCCTGCAAGGAGTGGGTGTCACTTTTTTGTATCTTATTAAACTTTTCATTCTCTCTCACCATCAGGCTTTGTCACTGCGTTCTGCGCAGCGACAGAAAGAGGAAGTCACTTGTGGTATTTTCAGAATCCTCCCTCCTTCCTCACCCACTAGCGCACACCAGCTCCTCCTTCACCAGCTTGGCTGCTGCAGCTGCAGGCTCTCCCCCACTGTCACTGCAGACCAGCTCCCCCGTGCACCCTCCCCTCCCTGACTGACAGCTCTGTTGCCTGCCGTACGATATCACAACTTTTTTCTCCCTATTTCCTCCAATTCCCCCTTCTTTCTCGCTACCAACCCTTCTCCCCTCACCTTCTCCGTCCCCAGGTCACACTTTTTTCCCTATCTCTTCCCTTGCCCCAACTTGTCTGCCCACAACCACCCCTCCTACGGGTCTTTCCTCGGACACTTTGCCTCTTGAGTGCCTCTCATCCTCTTTCATGGTGCTCCACCGTGTCTACCGGGTCTAGTGAGATTTTATTTCTAGGTTCTTATCTTTCATTTCTGGATGCATCCTTTTTATATCCTCATTATTTACTGTTCAATCACTGGTCTTGTTTAATATTTGTTTTGTTTCTTGTTTTTTGTCCGTTGCCTTGCTCTATGCAACATTGTACTTTAAAAGTTGCCTACTTGTGCTTTTAATCATAACAGCACCGCCTTCCCCCTTGCCAGCTCTTTGCCCGGGTCCTGCCTCATCTGTCCTTCCCCACCTTCCACACTTTGCCCACTGTCCTCCCCGCCCTTCCATTTCATTGCTGCCTGGGTTGCATGATCCCTAGCCTCTCCCTTTCTTTATTGCAGCCCTGCTAGGTAGATCAATAGCCTTCTCATTATACCCCCACTCCCCCTGCCTCTCATTGCCCCTCACCCCACGTCCACTTTTTGTCTATCACGTCCTCTTTTGTCTATCATTTGCTACTGCAATTGATAGCCAAAAAGGGGGGAACAAGTATTTCTCCTACTCCCTTGTCTCCCTCTCCCTACCTTCTACGCCTGCGATGTTCAATACCCCCTGCCCCTGTGATGTACAATGCCCCACCACGCCTTATCAACTGCACTATCCAATTCGTACACGGCATTCCTCAGGCTGTCCATAATACCACTATCAGCGAATTCACTCCCCTTGATGACGGACTCCACGATATACTATCCGCCGCTTGGGCATTTATGGGTCACCTTCACCCAAAACACCCAGGTTCGCATCTCTGCACTTTCCTTGACTGATCTATTTGACGCCCTGCCAGATATATCTCTCACAACGCCATCTCCAGACACTACTTGCTCTCACCTGCTGTACCCTGACGAAGCCTCTAATTCCTCCACCTTATCTGTCCCCCACTCTTCTTCCTTTGAACACCTAGGTTACCCTGACCATCCTGCTACCTCCCCCATTTTTGTCACTGACGGGGAATCTTCATTAGATTCCATACAGTCAGTAGCTTCATCTGAAGAAGCCTCTATCCCACCTCTTGAAGTTCCCGATACCCCCACACCCTCCGCCTCCGATTCCTATTTGTCCTACCCACAGTCTCAAGACGATACAACACCTCTATTGAGAGCACTGTTGCGAGATTATCTATAAGACTCCACAGACTCTGCATCCCTGCCTGACCTTGCGAGCCTACCCCATTGCTCCAACTCAATATAGGGGAATATCCGGTAACTCTAATGACAATATCAAAATATACCTGATCAATAGCCACGTTGTGGATCTCTCCTACGGTCACCCGTCCTCTTTCATTCACGTGACACCGCTCCCCAGCACTGTCCTGCCCACAAAATTTCAGGCACTCAACATTGACTACAGTCATACCAGGCAGATCACTCTATCTATCGCACCAGCATTTTCATGCCCCCTTGAGTCCAGAACAAGCACCTTAAAACACAGTAAGAGATAGCAGTTCTTGCTATACTCCTGCACCACCTACCCTTCACCACCAGAAGAGCTCCATGCAGGCACTCCAGGCAGTATATGAAAAAAGAATATTTGGCACTTCGGTGCACAAAACACCAGATTGGATCTACATAAGTATCCGTCTGGTATCCCGAGGCTTAGAAATACCCACCACACTTACCTCCTCCTGGCCACGAAACCCATTACAGAGTAAAATTGTTGTCGCCTTCGCCCATCACAATTTTGAATTTCCAGATTTTTCCTCTGAGGGGATATACAGGGGACCTGAGGAACAAGATTTAAGACTCAAATTCACCCTCATTGTTTTTGATGAGGTAGGAGATTAACTTATAAAAGACCTATATCCCAACTATCCCAGCATTTAGGGGAAGAACACACACAGGCAAGGCGCGCTCACTCTTCCGTGCAAACAATAACATTTCCCCTCACAGGCTCACAGTGAACCAAATGCATACTAGGGACCCTATGAATAGGATACTGAGTTCTACTTTATATACAACGACTACTGGCTTTTGTAAATATTTCATCTTATACCTTGAAAGTTGGGAAGGACCAACAATTGTATCAAGCTTTTGGCCCAGAAACCCACTACAATCTAAAATAGCTGACACCTGCTTTGGCGGCCTGCTCCAGATCCCTGGCTGTACTCCTACACAGAACCACGAGTTGCAAAACGGTATATATGACCATGTCCTTGAGGGTGTAGGAGGAGAGCTTATACCTTATCTTAACTACAGCCACTTGGTAGGAAAAGAATAAGCAGACTGTTCCACAAGCAACACCCCCTCCCATTAACTGAGTTATCTTGCACTTACGCATTCAGATATCTCATTATGGTGACACCTCTTCAACGCGTTCTGAAGACATTCGGTGGGCAGGAACAACGCATACTTAAACATTGTAGGGAACTTCACAAATTCACTAAGAACATGAGTTATCCGTGGCCCTCAGAAGGTAGTTTTGATAAAACGGTCTTAGAGCACGCCACCACCTTTCTAGACACTGGTACTAAGCTACACAAAAGGAAGGCTACCTTAGATCTTTGGCGTATCTTTAAAGGCAACTCACAGGAACACACTGCTACAATGGCCACCGCCCTTTCGGCTCCTCCACCATATCAGCCCAGCGGCATGTACCCCTCACTATCGACCACCCCAGCTGAAGAACCAGACCTACGCTCTACCACAAATAATATGGCAGATGTTGGATACAATAAGCTCCCAGATAACTTATCTGCCCTATCAGACCTCCTTCACCCACTGCTGAATGCAGTGCATTCCCCCCGGCACCACCCGACACCAGCAGTGGCCCATCCATACCTGCCACATTGCTCGCACCTGCCAAGTCCCCGCCTGCACCACCCACCACTAGCAGCAGCCCAACCATACATGCCACAATGGCAGGCTTACCAGGACAGATAGATGCGCAATTTACGCTAAAACTTGTTCCTACATCCATGACTGCCCCACCTGCCGAGGAAGAAAACAAAGGTTCAGACAGTGACTCTCTCACATCATCAAATCATTCACACACATCGTCTCACCACTCATTCGCATCATATCACCGTCTACTCCCCCATTACCCTGATCTCAACGGCCTCCGTGATGCAAAGGCCCCACCACCCCAGGAGCGAGAGGTCGCCCCAAGCCCAGTTGCCATTTTGCAGCAAGAACACAGACGACCCACTGATCACATTCTCCACTGTCCAACAACAGCATAGGGACAGGGAACAACAGGCCCCCCTCGGCACTGCACCCAGTCTATTATGATAATTGGAGAACAACCATAGAATTGAACACGAGCTTGAAGAATAGTCCGAATGAAAAGACTCATACAGACATCCTCAATAGTATAAGATCACCCAGCCCCGATAGGGATGATATAATTCATTCACTTCGACGCGCGTCATTAAAACTAGAACAAATAAAGGACAGAATAACTGAGACACGGAAATACCAGCCTTGGACCGTCAAATACCCAAGCAGCAATAAACACCCCAATCCCACCCACAGCACAGACAGATCCATTTGGAAACACGGGGGGAAATAGAGGAATGTACCACAAGGGACATTCCTCTTGGCTCCAGACAGCGGCGTTGGAGTCAACACAACTACCTCGGCAGCCAAAGTTCAGGTGATACGGGCAGGAGGAGAAGGACTAGAAAAACAGAATTAGAAAACCTCAGGGTATTAGGAATGCACGGATGTCCGGATGACATGATGTATGATGTATCTGACACCGCTTCTATATGCAACACCCGAGCTAGAAAGGGTAATGGTATCTTTCTCAGCAGACCATGTGCCCTGCGAAACAATGGTCTAACACCCAACGAGATAGTGATACTAGGTAAAGGTTCCGATTATGCTGTTAATCCTTTCACAGACGATCTGGCAGGTTGGACAGAGTACCTGACCCCGCAGATGCTCCCATGGCCAAGAGAAGGGTCCTTTGAGCCGCAGCATATGGCAACAGCTGCAGAATGCATCCTACAGGGTGCAGGAGATAAGGATTGGGTATATGCCTACATGCGGGCCAGTCTAAAGATTTGGCAGAAATATGCCAGACAACATGACCTCACAAGGCCAAACAATCTAGATGCAGGAGTGATACATCAGATGCCACTCTTGTACAAAAAAGCCACTGACCCCCCAGTTTATAACTGCTGGTCTTACGCGGAGAAGGAAAAAATTAAGAAGCTCCTCCCAACCCTCACGGAGGATGCTGGTAAATGGACAGAAGCCCTAGAAAAGAATACTACGGGCAACATCATAGGGATAGGCGAAATGTTTGCTCATCTCCCTCATGGGAGGAGAAGCAGAAGACATTTTCAAAAGTGTCAGTAAAGGGTTAATAACTATGAATGACACCCAGTACGATGGCGAACCATTTGATAAAATAAGGTCAGCGGACTGGGCCAAATTGCGGATAAAGTTCCCTGATGTCCCCGACATTGGGTCCCTCATGTCGCTACAATGCAAGCGAATGAGTATCCGATTATTTGTATCTCCAGGATGAAAGAAAAGTGGCATCAGGAGTTAGGAGACTCATGGAACGCAACTGGAGAAAAGAGCAGGCTTTTTTATCACATGGTCAAGAGAGGACTACCAGAAGATGTACAGGAAAAATTAGACGGGGTAGTAGCTATGGAGGCAAAACCATGGCCTGAGATCCAAGACCACATTATACACTTCTGCAAAAAGAAACAAGAACAGGAAAAGAGTAGACAGCTAGCCATAGAGAATGCAGCTGCAAAATTGGTACTACAGAAACGTAATAAGAAAAAAGACACCCTAGACACAGTCATGTTGGCAGCGCCTGTCAGTCAGATGACGGCAGTCACCACATTCCCCCAGAATGCCCTAAACGTACTAACAACTAATACACAGCCTGCCCCCCAGCAGATGCAGATGCAGCCAGCCATACAATATGTGCAGGCACAGCCTCAACAACAAACACAGACAGCCATACAATACGTGCAGACCCCACCCCAACAGGCCATGCAGTATGTACAGGCCCAACCACAGCCTGCCGTGCAGTGTGTGCAACAGCAGCCCCACTACAATACATAGCAGCGCAACCAGCCTACAGCAATGACCAACAACAGTATTACAACAATAACAGAAACAATACTAACAGAAACACAGGCATGCAGGGAAGAGGTAATGGAATGGGACAGCAAAGGGTCTATCTGCAGCCAGGGCAACACACTTGTTTTTATTGTCACAAGGTGGGCCACATGCAGAGAGAGTGATGTACTAGATTTCGAGACCAAGGCCAGCAATCTATGGGTCCCACCCAACAAGCACCACCACGATTCCAACAACAACAACAACAACAACAAATATACCCACAGCAACCCCAGATACTGTACGCCTATGCCCAACCTGCCCCGCAGCAAAACTTGTAGCAAGTGCAGCTCCAAGCACCCATGATTGCCCAAGCTCAACAGTCACCCCAACAGATGCAAGCTCCCATGCAACAGCAGCAGTAGAGCCCCACCTACCAAGTGATGCCCCAAGCCGAAAATGCTTCACCCCAAGGTGGTGTGGTGATTACCCCCCAACACTCCGTTCGCACAAGGCACCATCCAGCAATACCAAGCAGGAGGATACACTTGCTAGGACAGCCCACAGACAACTCTTGTGTGCCCGGTTTTATCATGCACCATGAGCGGTGAAGATGACCCCACCGTCCTGGTTACGATAAACAACAGAACATATAGCTTTCTGATTGACACAGGCACCACGTATTCCTGTATTACAGGTGGGCCTCTGCCCATTTCAGATCAGGTAGCGGGCACACAGGGATTCTCTGGGGCAATAGCAAGGGTCCAGTTCACCAACCCAGTAGCCATACAAATAAGAGACTGGGTGCTGGAACAACGACTACTCTACTCGCCGCATTCTCCAGTGAATCTTTTTGGGCGAGACCTCATGGCAAAATTGAACATGACAATTCACTTCAATGGGAATGGAACAATGATTTGCTCTATACCAGGCCCACCCTTGGCAAGGATGATGGCACTCACTATTGACTCCTCCTTGAAAGATCAAATGAGAGCCCGCCCAGTGGATGAACAAGCATTCTCCGCCGCTGTACACATCATTGTAGCAAACAAACCAGAACTGCACAATCGCACTGTCCAGCTCCTAAAAGAATTTCTCTTTCGTCCACAATCCCAAGACTTCCAAATACCAGACAGAGACATGATCCTAGGCATATATACTCTTGAAATAACACCCACATGCGGGGCATTCCTAGCAGGTGACGACTGCATGTGCACCTGGGCCTGTGTCATTTTTATTGAGCCTGGACAATTGGTAAGAAGCATTTCAGGTGAGCAACTCTTTGGCGATCCTGATGAATATTTCAAAACAGAGATCGTCTACAAGCATGAGGTACCCCTCTCAGTGACAGTGGAAAAGAGAACACCCACTGCCATACGATTCTGTGCGCAAGGGAGATTTGGCTCAAGTCCCGCCTCAGTTATGGACCACCGGCCCAAATGATGTAGGCCTTATTCACTCTGCCGCCCCATTCAAAATAACAAGGAAACCAGGCGCAATCTTACCCAGAATAAAACAGTATCCACTCTCTAAGGAAGCAGAGGAGGGTATTGCCCCTACCATACAGGCCTTGCTGGATCAGGGAGTCATATACCCCTTTACCTCTTCCTGTAACACCTGTCTTTTTCCGGTGCGTAAAGCTAAGACCAATCAATGGTGCTTTGTGCATGACCTCCGCAAATTAACAACATAGTGATACCAGAGTTTCCATCGTCCCAGACCCTTCTGTCATCCTCACAAATGTTCCCCCGGAAGCACAGTACTTTTCCGTGATCAACCTGGAAAATGTGACAGCACCTTGCTGCAATATGTCGATGACATTTTGCTCTGCAGCTCCACAGAACAACAGTGCAGAAAAGACACCATCTCTCTGCTTACTATGTTAGCAAACAGAGGTTACAAAGTAGACAAAAATAAAGTTCAGTACTGCCAAACAGAGGTACACTATCTAGGCCAATTACTGTCACCATCAGGGAGACGGGTCACGCCAGATAGAGTTGAGGCCATAAAAAGTACCCCAGAGCCCCAAACAATCAAAGACATCTAGAAGTTCCTGGGATTAGTTAACTATTTCTGCCAGTGGGTCTTTGATTTCTCCACGATAACTGCCCCTTTGTTAAAAGCAGTCAAAGCAGCCAAAGACAGGCGCAACAAAATAGACTGGACACCTGAAAGTACAGTATCCTTCAAACAGCTAAAAGATGAAATAACAAACGCACCAGTGTTAGGCTCACCTGACTAAACAAAATAATTCTACCTGTTCACTCACTGCAATGGTCAGGTCATGACTGCTGTACTTACGCAAAAATACCCCATGGGCCACAAGCCCATCGCTTACTTCAGCGGCATGCTAGACTCTGTCATGAAAGGTCATTACCCCTGCGAACAAGCTCTTGCAGCCGCAGCTTTCGCTGTAGGGAAGAGCACTTCCATTGTCATAGGATACCCATTGACACTGTACACTGAACACGCTGTCTTTCCATAATTCAGAAGGCCAAGACAACATTAACTACACAAAAAGTGTCAGGTTACGAAGCCATACTGTCATCGCCCTGCCTGAAAGTTGTCAAATGTCACACAGTCAACCCTGCCACATTCTTTGCCCATAACATTGCAGCCTCAGACGATGAAATCCATGACTGTGCCATATACTCTCCAGATGAGTCAGAAGCAGAAAAGGTGGACCCCTGCCAGACAGCACTGTATATTTTGTAGATGGGTCCTCCACCATTGACAAGGAAACAGGAATCAGGTACACAGGAGCCGCAGTAGTTAGGGCCCAACAGCATGAGTCCTCTAATTCCCTAGACATTGTACAGCAATTTGCAAGCTGCTGAATTAGTGGCTCTAATTGCCGCTTTGAACCACGGGGCTGATGACCGCATCACCGTGTACTCAGACTCTGCATATGTCACAACAACAACACACTCAAGCATCTTGCGCTGGAAACGGCGTGGATTTCTCAAATCAGATGGAACGCCTGTATGTCACAAACAATTGTTGAAAGAATTAATTGAGGCCCTTACACTTCCAACTGAGGTAGCTGTTGTCAAATGTGCAGCGCACTCTAATGGACAGGACTTTGTCTCCAGAGGTAACGCTCTGGCAGATTGGGCAACCAAAGCTGCAGCCAGACGCCCCCTACCTGTGACTGCGCCATATCTTCAAAATACCCCTATCCTACTTGCCCAAGCAGTAGCTCCAGCAGAGCAGACAGAAGCAAAAATGGCTCCAGCAGAGCAGACAATCACGCAAGAAGATAGTGTAACTCCAGTGCAGCACACACATGTGAATAATGAAACCCTTGACACAAATATTCCCTACCCTATCGACTACACGCAGCAATATGATCGCATTGCCCAACTACATCTCAGAGAAATACAAGAAAGTGCACCACATCAAGAGAAAGAGCTATGGAAGAAGAGGGGAATACAGCAGGACCCTGCTGATTTCATTTACAGGCAGACCATGTGTGGGAAACCTGTCATGCCACAAGCCTTACTGCAGGTGGCACTGGACCAACTACACCTTCCCGCACATGTCGCCCGAGATACCATGTCCACAACATTGCAAACAGACTGGTTCATTCCCAATGCCCACGAACTGATACAACTCTTTCTTAATAAATGCCTCATCTGCCAACAATATTCACCAAACCCAACTCTCAAAACAGACGCTTCCACCATCCCCAAACCTTCTGGCCCCTTCAAAGAACTCCACCTCGACTATGTCGAAATGATTGACCAATGCCAAAACTACCGATATATCATTCTAGTAGTGTGCCCATTCTCACGCTGGATCGAAGCTGGACCATGCATTCACTGCGATGCCAAAGCAGCAGCCACATTCCTACTCCGTGACGTCATTTCCCCATTAGGACAGACAACGGAAGCCATATTTCAAACGCCATCTTTTCCTCTCTGACCACAATGCTAGGCCTCTGGCACAAACTGACATCCGCGTATCACCCCCAAAGTAATGGCATTTGTGAGTGCCTCAATGGCTTGCTCAAAAACAAAATAAGCAAAATAAGCACCACCATCGGTAAAAATGGCTCTACTGCCTCCCACTTGCCCTCTTCTCATTAAGAAACTCCCCAAGTTCGGATCACCATCTCACACCCCACCAGCTTGTCACTGGACAATCCATAAATGTAGCTGTCCCCTCCACCAGGCCCAAAACTGTTAGTGAGTCATCTTCTGAGATTGTAAAAGCAGAACTCTATGATTTCTTGTGCACACTAACCCGTGCTGCGCAGTTCCTTTCTGCCCAGGTATCCAAAAGGAAAGAGAAGGGCCGCATCGATCCTGAGCTCCCACCAATTTGTCCTGGGACCCTGATCTTCATCTGGAAGCACGTCAGGCGCTGGAAGGACCCCAAGTTTGAAGGCCCTTTTCAAGTGGTCTATTCATCTCCAACTGCCGTCCGGATAGCCGAAAGGAAGGCATGGATACACAGGAAGGACATTCGGCTCGACCCTGCACCTCCGCAGCAACAGACAATGGACTAAAAGAGGAAAGCGAAATGCCCAAGGCCCCCCTGAATGAGGACAGTGGTTTCCCTTCCACTGTTGAAGAAGAAGAAGAAGACGCCCACGTACTGCTCCATGAATACAGCAGTTGTGATGCAAAGTTATGCATGCTAACCACATTAATGTTATGTATCATTGTTGGAGTGGCACTTGCAACATTTAATTGATATATCTTTTTTCTACTGTAAAGAGTTATCATTATATAGGTAGCAGAATTGCCTTGGTATCCACTGTTCCATCCACTGTACCAGCGGTCACACTCAGTCAACAGAAAACAATACACAGTACACTAGGTCCCAAACTCCCGGACAGTAGTACTACTAGCAATACACGCACCAGGGTGCATCTTGAACTCTCACCCTCCACCCTAGAGGACAGAAACAGTACATGGGATAGGTCTGCTAACTTCACAGTACCACAACAAGTTTCCCGTCAACGCCCCTCTCGTCACCACAGAGCTCCCCGATCCACTATTTCCCCTCACAGAACAAAGTCAATTGTCCCCGGCAAGCCTACGAGCAAGAGGACAGGGTATAAGACATTCTAACATCTTGTAGAGATAAAAAAGGGCCTAGGGCCCATATTAGGTCTACAGCAGTCAGTAAGATATCATTTGGTTCACTCCTCCCTAGTAGAGAATTTATGGTACAGGGATATGACAGCAGTGGGGAAAACAATAACAAATGATTTTTGCTGCATATGTTCATACATCCCCCATGCAGACGGAGCTGACAGACTAATTTTTCCTAAAGAAGTACCACCACACATTGCTATGTGCCTTCTGCATCTGTACCTTTGCCGCAAGCAGGGACAGACCCAGATCAGTGGGGTTTACATGAATACGGTGGATGTGAATACCACAATATGGGACTATACCCCCATTTTATACAAGGTTCGCACGAGGCATCCGCCCTGAAGGAAGAGGTAGAGAACATGTGTAGAGCAGGATTCCCAAACATAGACTATTGGGGACCAACAATTGTGGAACAAGGATTTATCACAGTGCCGGTACCCTCAGCAGTATGTAATGAATCCATACCACATGGTACCCACGCATGTCCATGCCTTCCTAGGACCGTGTTGACCCTACTAGCGCATGTTTATGCAACTGGCAAATGGACCCCTGTTGATGGCCTAATATGTAGAGCAGCTTCTTTAGCCTCCCTTGGGCTGAAGAAACAGAATGGGAGGGAGACATTGACTGGGATGTTGATGAGGACAGTGAACAGATATGGGCTCAGGAAAGTGGCAGATATACCTGGAGTGGGGAAGTAATGTCCGAACCTAAAAAAGGATTTCAATGAAAGAACCCTTCTCTTTGTTTCATAGGTAATGGCTCTGTAGCTGTTGGGCGTAACACAGATTGCAACACAACTATCTTCAATTTTGATATGCAGTTCGGCACCTCCACTTTGATGGACTACTACTGGGCTTGCAGAGAACGCCTCTATCTCCAGCTTCCTCCTCAGTGGCTCAGACTGTGCTCTTTGGTGACTCTGCATAAGGTACATCTGGTTGAGCCAGCATCGAATGCCTCCCACATACTGTCACACCCAATGACAGGTGATGTTACATTCCTCCACCGCCACCGGGGAACAGCTGAGTACTTCGCAACAGACCCCCTTGGTAATGTTCCACAGGAGTTCCTCCTCTTCAACGTGGCCCAGCTCTTCTTCGGAGGGGCAGTTCCGATCTTCCAAACTAATGCGAATGCCGGCTGGCTGGAAGTGACCCGCTATGAGGTCATGAAGGCCATCAACAGTACCAGGACAGACTGAATTCAATTAGGGAAGAACTGCGCCCCCTAAGACTGATGGTTTTGGAGCACCGCTACTTCCTGGACATGCTGACTGTCAAAGACGGTGGTTTCTGCCATAGGATTGGAAAATCCTACTGCACTTTCACACCAGGAAATTACGAGGATAACGGATCAATAGCAAGGGCCATTGAGGAATTGACCAACTTGGGAAAGTAGATGACCAAGGAAGGAGGCGCCCCTGCGGACATTATTCCAATGGACTGGTTCGATTTTGGCTAGATGCCCTCATGGCTGACTGCAATCCTGAAATTAGTCATACCCATAGTTGGGATTATGTTGCTTCTGTGTTGCGTCTTTCAGATAGGGAGCCACTGCATTAAGAAGTTAAGCACCAAAGCTGTAGGGATGAACTACGCTAGCACAGGGATTTACCAGGTAGGGAAGTACGAAGACATGGATCGAGTTCCTGGGGATGGGACTAGGATGCAATTAGAAATGAGCGAGCTAACAGCACCAGACAGTCATTATGGCATACCATCAGCTCCTCCACTCCCCCCAGGTAGGGACACCCTGAATAAGAGCCCCGCAGCTGTCCAATATGAATGTCTACTTAATGAATCAGGTGCAGAGTATGTCGAAATACTTGTTAAAGAATGTATCTCCGTGCGCGTCACTTCAAATTTACTATTTTGTTGAGGTTCAATGTATCGCTATCCTTGTCGCACTGTGTCTATCAGTGCCTTATGTAATCTAAGAATCTGTGATAAGTATATCACAAAGGACGCGTTAGTTTTACATGAAACACGAGGGTTTCTTCACCGTTAGTGAATCATTTCAATGCCACAGGTGTAGTTGCCATCAGAGATAGGCATTTCAATATGGTCAAAAATTTCAATTCCAAATTTCAGCAATATATTTTTTTATTTTGCATTCTTTGTCATTTGGTATGATCAATCCATTAGCATTTAATCCTTTTAAGCATTACATCATGCCCAATGCATTTCGGGTATAACCCTTCTTCGGGGGCCTGTATAAAATGAAAACATGCAGGACCTTAGCAGTCAGTGAAAACAAACCATGATATGTTCAAAACATAATATATTCAAAGCATCAATCTGCTACACTAAGTCATTGCTGAGTTAAATTTGAAAATATTGCAGTGGTTAAAATAAAATGAAACAAGCTCCGTTTAACCCTGTTCAGGCTATTGGTGTACACATCGTCGGATTCAAAGTCAAGCTTTCAACATAACGTTAATCAAGATCGCGGAGGTAATCTACATTGGCGGAATTATGTGAAACATTCGGCTTGCTAGATACAAATGAAAATAAAGTATGCTAGATACGAATGAAAATAAAGTTCTCTACTGTGGCGTCTTGTGATATTTACTTACTGATGCAGTAATGCGGGTGGCTCGCGGTAGGCAACACGCCGGGTAGGAAAGGTTTTACAAATGGACCAATCAGCGGGGATAATATAACTAAGACTCGCGATCACGTGGTGTACACGGTCGCGAGAGGTGTAGGTTTTACGCGCTTATAAAACGTCCACAGGACTGCAGGCGCTGCAATATCAATAAACATTGCCAAAGAGGCAATGTGATGTGAAAATATTATCTATTGCATATGTAGATGATAAGTTGGTCGTAAAGACCTGACGGTTATTAGTTACATGGATGGTGATTGGACAGTGGGTAGATCACGTGATCATAGTCTCGTAAACACGCCGGAATGACAACAAAACGATCAGGAATTTGTACAAATGAAACCTACTCAATGGAAGGTTCCTATACATAGTGTAAAAATATATGCATGGTGTGAAAATATATAAATGGATGATATTCCATGTGGGTGAAAGTAAAAGAAATGTCTGCCAACAGCAACTGATGTTCAATTTTACCAATAAAACATGAATGAATATACAAAAACAATATATACATAGTATAAAGACTATTTGGTAGCAGTACAAATATATCATGCTTAAGTCATTGCAATTAATGGTGGGTTGATAGTAAATCGTTCTTGGACATTCTGATAGAGAAATGGAGGACCGAATTTTCCTCAAAGATCAAGGTTGTGTCTGCAATTCATAGAAAACATGCTAGTTCAATTCTGTCATTGAGCCCCGATGGTTGAAGGGCATTGAGTTTTTTGATCCAGCGGAATTCGGATTGTAGACGTTGTTTAACAGGGTCCATGTCGCAGCGTTGTGGTAATATCTCCAGTATGGTGAATTTAAGTTGCGCTATTTGGTGATTATTTTCCAGCCAATGTGTGGCTACCACTGATTTAGTGTTCTTTGTGCGAATGTTGCTTTTATGTTCTGATATTCTAACTTTTAGCTTCCTTTCTGTTTGTCCGATATATATTTTTCCACATGGACATTTGATAGCATAGATGAGGTTTTTTGAATCGCAAGTGCCATTGTATTGGAGGTTGATGGGATAACCTTTCGTGGGATGTGTAAACTTATTGCCGGTCATGACGTTGTTGCAGTGTGTGCAGTTAAAACATTTCGACATACCTTTGAATGGAAGTTTTTCAGTTTTGCTGGATGTAAGTATTTCTTTCAGATTTCTTGATCTTTTGAACGCAAAGGTCAATCGTTCACTGTACATGTTGATGAGATCTGGTTCATCTTTTATAAGCTTCCAATGATGGTTAATTATTTTCTTGATTTTGTTGGCTGCCGTTGAATATTTTATTACACAAACAGTCTTGGTTTGATTTTCAATTTGAACTGATGGTGTTAACAAGTTTTCTCTGGATAATTTTTGCACTTTTTTCTGCGAAATGTCTAGAATCTCTTTTGGATATCCTCGTGTTAAATACTGCTCTTCTTGTTCTTTCCAAATTTGTTCTAGCTCTTCAAAATCTTCAAAAGATACATCGACGATTTATTCCTCATTTGGAAAGGTGAAAGAGAATTGTTACTTGATAATATCACCGCACTGAATCAGGTGAACCCAAGAATCAAGTTCACACACACTATAGACGGGGAGTCAATCTCATTTCTTGATGTACAAATCACTCTATGTAATCAACAAATACAAACTAAAGTCCATAAGAAAACCACTGATCGGAATTCCAGCTTATTGTTCCAAAGCTTCCATCCGGAAACATTAAAAAAACATTTGCCTACATCCCAATTTATTCGACTGAAAAGAATAACCTCTGATGTGCAAGAGCTAGAACAAATTTGGAAAGAACAAGAAGAGCTGTATTTAACACGAGGATATCCAAAAGAGATTCTAGACATTTCGCAGAAAAAAGTGCAAAAATTATCCAGAGAAAACTTGTTAACACCATCAGTTCAAATTGAAAATCAAACCAAGACTGTTTGTGTACTAAAATATTCAACGGCAGCCAACAAAATCAAGAAAATAATTAACCATCATTGGAAGCTTATAAAAGATGAACCAGATCTCATCAACATGTACAGTGAACGATTGACCTTTGCGTTCAAAAGATCAAGAAATCTGAAAGAAATACTTACATCCAGCAAAACTGAAAAACTTCCATTCAAAGGTATGTCGAAATGTTTTAACTGCACACACTGCAACAACGTCATGACCGGCAATAAGTTTACACATCCCACGAAAGGTTATCCCATCAACCTCCAATACAATGGCACTTGCGATTCAAAAAACCTCATCTATGCTATCAAATGTCCATGTGGAAAAATATATATCGGACAAACAGAAAGGAAGCTAAAAGTTAGAATATCAGAACATAAAAGCAACATTCGCACAAAGAACACTAAATCAGTGGTAGCCACACATTGGCTGGAAAATAATCACCAAATAGCGCAACTTAAATTCACCATACTGGAGATATTACCACAACGCTGCGACATGGACCCTGTTAAACAACGTCTACAATCCGAATTCCGCTGGATCAAAAAACTCAATGCCCTTCAACCATCGGGGCTCAATGACAGAATTGAACTAGCATGTTTTCTATGAATTGCAGACACAACCTTGATCTTTGAGGAAAATTCGGTCCTCCATTTCTCTATCAGAATGTCCAAGAACGATTTACTATCAACCCACCATTAATTGCAATGACTTAAGCATGATATATTTGTACTGCTACCAAATAGTCTTTATACTATGTATATATTGTTTTTGTATATTCATTCATGTTTTATTGGTAAAATTGAACATCAGTTGCTGTTGGCAGACATTTCTTTTACTTTCACCCACATGGAATATCATCCATTTATATATTTTCACACCATGCATATATTTTTACACTATGTATAGGAACCTTCCATTGAGTAGGTTTCATTTGTACAAATTCCTGATCGTTTTGTTGTCATTCCGGCGTGTTTACGAGACTATGATCACGTGATCTACCCACTGTCCAATCACCATCCATGTAACTAATAACCGTCAGGTCTTTACGACCAACTTATCATCTACATATGCAATAGATAATATTTTCACATCACATTGCCTCTTTGGCAATGTTTATTGATATTGCAGCGCCTGCAGTCCTGTGGACGTTTTATAAGCGCGTAAAACCTACACCTCTCGCGACCGTGTACACCACGTGATCGCGAGTCTTAGTTATATTATCCCCGCTGATTGGTCCATTTGTAAAACCTTTCCTACCCGGCGTGTTGCCTACCGCGAGCCACCCGCATTACTGCATCAGTAAGTAAATATCACAAGACGCCACAGTAGAGAACTTTATTTTCATTCGTATCTAGCATACTTTATTTTCATTTGTATCTAGCAAGCCGAATGTTTCACATAATTCCGCCAATGTAGATTACCTCCGCGATCTTGATTAACGTTATGTTGAAAGCTTGACTTTGAATCCGACGATGTGTACACCAATAGCCTGAACAGGGTTAAACGGAGCTTGTTTCATTTTATTTTAACCACTGCAATATTTTCAAATTTAACTCAGCAATGACTTAGTGTAGCAGATTGATGCTTTGAATATATTATGTTTTGAACATATCATGGTTTGTTTTCACTGACTGCTAAGGTCCTGCATGTTTTCATTTTATACAGGCCCCCGAAGAAGGGTTATACCCGAAATGCATTGGGCATGATGTAATGCTTAAAAGGATTAAATGCTAATGGATTGATCATACCAAATGACAAAGAATGCAAAATAAAAAAATATATTGCTGAAATTTGGAATTGAAATTTTTGACCATATTGAAATGCCTATCTCTGATGGCAACTACACCTGTGGCATTGAAATGATTCACTAACGGTGAAGAAACCCTCGTGTTTCATGTAAAACTAACGCGTCCTTTGTGATATACTTATCACAGATTCTTAGAAATACTTGTTAAGCCAGATGGAGAACATACCAAACAAAGAGAGCAACTCCAAGGCAGCTTCAAGTGTTATGTTAGCGACAGGCCCTGGATTCCCCCACGAGCGGAAGGGTCACCAAGATATTCTGTTAAAAGTGTGTTCATAAATGAACAAGAGCAGGGAAATGATACAGGATCACGTTTTACCATCTGATCCCCAATATAAGCATTTTGATCAACCTTAATAGGATGAAGGTCTCATGTGGGCCCCATGTGGGCCCTGCAAGTGAAAATGTGAAAATATGCTAAAGTCCCCATTTTCTACCATACACAATCAATAAGTAGAAGTCTACCCATTTCTTGAACCACCTCATGTAGGCCTAAACTTGGTAAATAAAATCCACTAGGCCCCAATGATTTTTAAACTTGCATTTCTGTTGTGCTGAACACGACGAGGTAGCTTGGGCAACATCAGTGTACAGTAATTTTCCACAGTTTCAAGACCAACACCCACACGCATGTACACAGGACCAGCTGGTACATCTTGGACAGTTGGTAAAGTATTATTTTTGAAAGATAGCTTGCACAAATAAAAACCACAGCATCTTGCAATAAGTAGCAACTGTCTTAGGTTCCGCTCTCACATATATTTTTGGAAATATGTACGTGACAAGATATTCTTTGTTTATATTTTGCGGTCGAGCATGGCCAGCCAACCGTTGAGCCACCTGACCCTTTCCGTGTCCTAGGACATGCGGTCAAACCCCCTGCACCAGAAAGTGTGTCAGAAGTACGTCAGAACAGTATTATAGTTCCGCATTTTCAGGTATAACAGATCCAACACCTCAATTAGAAGCCAGAACTCTCCTGCAAGTGCTTGGCATGAGCGTGGGTTCTCCCGCTGGCCATTTATCTGATTTGGGACTTTAAAGCCTCTTCTCTCAGGTGGTACCTCCCAATCTAGATAACCCTACTTGCTTTTTTTAAACTTTGTTTGTTCTCGGTACTTTTCATCCACACCCAATTCCTTGCATTTAGGATTTCTTAAGATAATAGATCTTGCATGGGTAGTTCACCTTAGAAAGGTTTGCCTCTAGGCACTAGAATTTGAAAAATGCATTCTGTATCTCTGAGTCTGTAACTGATCTTAAATATGCCTTTTTAAGAGATCCTTATTCCAGCTTGTCTTATGGAGTTTTGAGCATTTGTCATCTAGCATTTATTCCTGACGGAGTGAAGTCAGGTTTTCGTAGTGGTTTTGCTTAGTTACATGAAATGATATGCATTTATTGATATACCTGTGATTTAATGAATACAAGTGCCACTTCAAATATGATTCTTCGTCATCTCATATCTTTCTTCCTTATCTCTCAGCTAAGGGTTGCGTCGGTGGCCTGTGACCACAAGGTGACCGCACCCCAAAGGGCATAGATTCTCCCTTTGTCAGCAAGGCAGGACATGCCCTGGTGTGTGTGTGGCATGTCCTGACAGTGCATTACTGCCAATTCCGTGTTTCACTATTGCAAGGCTACCTGTTCCCATTGGACATTATGGGGAGTTGGTTTATAACATCTTTTAAATATAACTACCCCTGGGAACAAGGCAGAAGAATAAAGTTTAGTATGCCTGAACTCAGAATCTAAAGATGCATCTTTTCGTAAAGGTGATTTTTACAATCTGTTTATGGAAATACCACTTTTATAAAGTAGGTATTTTCTTGCCTTGCCATCCACTATGCCTCTGCTGTGTTGTGGATTGACAGGGGCTTATGAGGAGCAATGACTCCAGGGAGGCTAAATGGGTCAGGGATGGGGTTAATAGACCTGGGCTGCACTTAAAGTAGGGGGAAGCCTTCCTAAAGGTACTGTTTTGTGGATATCTGACGTAGCTGGCCGTGACACAGTGGCCAGCCAGAACTGTTTAGAATGTGTTGTTCATGTCACCGTGATAGCCCAGACAGAGGTATCGACTTCAAGGAACTTTATTTCAAGTTTATTTTGATAACTGAAGATTTCTAAGTACTGTATTGTGGATTGCTATCGTTTTTGGTCCTGTTTTAAGTAAAATTAGATATTTTTCTAAAACTGGTGTGGTGTTGATTTGTAGTGTTTTCACTGTATTACTGTTAGTTATGCGCAAATGCTTTACACACTGCCTCTAAGATGAGCCTGACTACTCATGTCAAGCTACCAAGGGGGGGAGTAGGGGTTAATTTAGGAGTGTACTTGGACAAAGGTGCAAACCTTGCCAAATAGAGACCCATATTTCTAACGTTCAAGGTATGGAGTTGAGCATCGAAATATAGTTTTCCCAAGAGTTATTGTTTTCCTATTAGAATATTAGTACTCTGTCTCTTGGGGGGTCACTCTCGTTTGTTCTACATACATTAAAGTACACCAAGACAGTGTGAGGGAAAACTTACTTCAGTTTTGCAAAGGTGTCTCTCATTAGGATTTCTAGCCCTAATTTAGACAATGGACCCTATTCACAAAGGTAATCAGAGCAGTATAAGTTAAGCATTTGTGAACACATACAGTAACTCAGTGACAACACCACACATAGACACTGCACCAAGTTTTGTATAAAAATAAGTATCTTTATGTAAGGCTTAGCACAAGACCAAATAACGTTAGAAATGGGCCACAGTACTATTAGCAATTCAGTTCGTGGTTAAAAATGGCGTAGTTTTAAGTTCCATGTACTTCGCGCTGTCTGTGCGGTTCTCTCGGGGATGATCGTACTTTTCAAGCGTTAAAATAAACGCCGCAGACTCTCTGGTCCGGTGCGCACACAGTCACAGTGCGATTCGTACCGTTACCTTGGATCGAGTCTGACTCGGACGATGCGTTGTTGGAAGTGAAGGCGGGTCAGGAGCATGGTCGGCCCCTCTTCGATGCGGACCCAGCTCGGGGCAGGCGTTTTAGGCCAGGCGTTGAGCGCGGGCCACGGGGATCGAGGAGGACGGTCCCGGCGTTGAAGCGTTCCCTGAACACGGCGGCGTTGGAGCCGTACCTTTAAGAGTGGGGCTGCCGGTAAATCCGAGCGGTGCTGTGCAAGGCAGCCGGTACGCGGCCGGCGTACGGGCCGTACTCAGCCTTGCTGGGCGCTCCCTCACTTGACTGCCAGCAGCAGGAGTACGGTGAGCAATGCGGCTGGCAGGGGGGGTGGAGCGGTGTGCGGGCGGCCCTTCTTCAGACGGTGCGAGCTACGGCTCGGGGCGGCCACGGGCACGGCTTCACAGCGGTTTAGGGTTTTGCGAGGTGCACTGAAATTGCGGCTCCAGCGGCACCGCGAGTTGGCAGTTACCAGCAGCTCTTGAAGGCAGGAGGAGTCCAATAGTCCTGGGACTTCGTTCAGGGGGCAAGCTCACCCACAAGCCCTTGGAGATCTTTTAGAAGCAAAAGTTGAATAAAGTCTTTTCCAGTCTTTTCCTCTCCTCTCGCCGCAAGGCAATTACTGCAGGCCAATCCCCCCGGTCAGGGACAGTACTCCTCCTTACAGCTTTCCCAGTTCCTTCCCGTCGGGCAGAAGTTACAATTTAAATACTGATGGGAACTAATATACAGGTGCAGCAATTTAAGCCTACACTGTGGTTCCTTTAAAAAATACTAATTTTAAACCGAGCAAACAAATCAAAGTCTACGACAGTTCCCGCAGTGCTTCCACAATACTAATCAAAGCAATTACATTTCTCCATTCTTCTGTATGCAAGGATTTCATGCTAAGCTTTTCCATCCACTCCTCAAATGTTTCTGTTGGCCCCAGATGCAGTTGGTTTTGTCAAATATCTGACAAACAAAGAATCAATATCAGGGAAAATCTACTTGAATCCAAGGAGAGGTTAAAGGAATATGCTGACAATCATAGATATCATGCACCAACCTATTCTGTTCGAGATAAAGAGTAATTGTCTTCACACTTTAATCATATCAGTCCTCCTCTGATATGTTGAAATCTCACTTCCACTGTCAATTTGCCTAATACTCTACACAGCAATCCTCTTTATCCTTCAAATTTTCTTTTTCATTTCATTGGGAGATCCATTCTGTCTTTCATTCTTCACCACTCAACCCTTTCAAGACCGATTATTTTTTTACAATCCAGCCCTAGACGTGGTCTTATCTCAATCCAAGGTCAACTGGAATATGAAGTGAATGAGATATGCGGAACTACAGTGGGAGAATTAGGGGTGGGCGTAGTGTGCGTAGTGGGGCTACGCGAAGCTCCTCGAAGTGGGGAGGAAGCTACACCCACCCACACACTTCGCGTAGCCCCACTACGCGCCGCCCACCTCCCTCCCGCCCTCTTGTAAATGCCCAGGCAACAATTTAAAACAATGTTAAATAAATTTAAACGACTTACCTCACATGCGGCTCACATGTTTCTCGCCACGTCTTCCTGACAAATACGTATGCGCGGGCGCCCACGCATGCGCATTGGTCAGGAAGACGAGGTGAGAAACTAGGAAGAGGGAGCCCCGGGACGCCACATGTAAGGTAAGTTGTTTTAATTTATTTAACATTGTTTTAAAATGTTGCCAGGGCATTTACAAGAGGGCGGGATGGAGACAGGTGGCAGGCTACTTCACTCCACCATGGCGTGTGCGTAGTGTTGCCTACTTCGCCTACTTTGCGAATCGCGAAGTAGGCAACACTACGCACACTCCGCGGTCGGAGCGAAGCCCTAAGACCACCCTTAGGGAGAATTCAATTCTTTGATTACTGGAAGCGATACCTTCTCAGAAAGTGCTTCTGGGAAGATACCTCTTTTGTCAATGCAACTGTGTTAATCCCTTGCATTTTTAGATGAATGGTATTCCAGGTTTGCACTAAAAACCTAAACCTCTGCAATCAAAATCTTAGGAAGAAAATGTATTTGGGAAAGTGTATCTACTTCAGGAAGCCATTTACTTACCTTCTTGCATTTATCATGTTTCTTTTTCCAGGATGAGGCAGAGTCAGGCACTATGATCACAATTTTGAGTTGTCAAATACACTATTTGGAACCTTAAGAACATTTCTGAGAAAGGATGCACCTGGGTATGAATCATGTTACTGTGTTACTGTGCTGCAATATTTAAGGTGTATTGCTCATTATTCTCCCTGCAAAAGTGTCTATTTGTAGAGAGTGATCAAAGGTAACAGTATCCATATACTGGACAAGCACACATGGTGGTGCCATGGTGTGGAAACTGTATTCGCAAATAAGAGTTGTAAGCAAGCCTCAACTGTCCAAAACAAATTGAGCAGATGGGGACTCTATTTATGGGGTATCCAGATGTGACTCAATAGGTGCTCATGTTGCCTCAAAGGCGTTCATTAGCCTACTCAGTCTTCAGTTGTGCATACAAATGACACATATGCACACTTCACTCCACGTCTTCAGAGCACGATAAGGGTTACTGGAGTTAAGCATTTTCAAAAGGTATGCAATTCAAACAAAATCAAATTGGACTTGTACATTTGCAATTGCTTAGTATTGTATCACTGTCAGAGTACAATACAGCTTGTAAATGGTATACAAATAAAGGAATAATGCATGGAAGAATTAATACATTTATTGTGTAGTTATTTAAACCCATTACAAAATGATTACCATCATAAAAAGCATGTCATAATACAATACTTAAAATAGCAAGGTAAATAAAAAGTAAGAGTACATAGGCCCTAACTACGATGTCAGGCAGACTTGGGTCCGTCCGACACCGTTTTAGTCTGGAGTTGCCTGACCATAGGAAGGCTGATTCAATGGCCTCATTTGGATGCACACATCCATTCCATTATGGAAGCTTGTGCAGCATGCGTAACAGGCCTGGAGCACAAGCTCCCATTGTAGAATTAATGTTTTTAAAATCCCTGCACCATGTGACAGGCACCATGCGGTGTCTGCCACACAGTGCAGAGATGTTAAGCAGGGGGCACCATAGGTGCCCTGTTGTGGAGGTCCGGGTGGGGAGGGGGCCCTGCTAGGCTCTCCAAAAGACACTTTCAAATAGCCTTTTCATGTCTGTAAGGCCATCATGAAATGGCTGTTGTAAAGTGCCATCATAATCCCGACGGCTGAGCCGAGACTGGCTCTGGCATCATCGAGGGGATTATGCTGGATTCCAATTCTCCAACGGAATCCTTGAGCCAGTGGAACTACATTGGATTCACCCAGTTGGTTTCGTACCAACCGTCATCATCCTTATACTGCAGTCAGAAAAAAAAACTACGAACTTCAGGTCCAGGTCAAAATACTTAACAGCCCTTTACAATGACTGAGGTGAAGGGTTGTTCAGGCAAAGAACCTCAGGGAAACAGTTTGACAGGCATTCATGGTAATTAAGTATAATTTCAGAAAACATAATGGTGTGATCTGTAGACATGCTGGCCATCCTCTTCTAACTTCCATCAGCGGTATCAACATCAGTCTTAGTCTATGAAATATATGCTGAAGGTTTAAGTGCAGTTTAAAGAGATAATCCTGGGCTTTCTGATCACTGTAGCTCACTAGTGTGTGTTTAGCTTGATTAAAATGACAAAATGAAGACATGTTGTCAGCATAAGAGCCTAGGCACAAACTTATTTTGACATGCTTAACAGCTTAAAAGCCAAATAGTTTGATATTGAGAAAAAAGATTTAAATTAAATTTAGGAGGATATGTACAAGGAAGTGGCAGGGAGACGCGTTGGCCTTCATGGTTTAACACCTCTCTCCGCCTCTTCTGAAACGCAAGGCTGCACCATATTTAGAAAATGTGGTGCAGCCTTGGGTTTTCCCCTGCAATGGCACTAAGTTTAGCAACTTAGGGGCAGATTTACAAGGGCTGAGTCATCTCTGAAAATATGCAGGGATGCGCCAGAAAACTTGTGACACGGAAAACTACCCTTGCGCCAGTACAGATGCGGCGTATTTATGATGCAGTGCGCCGTGGCGCACAGATAGGCAGATGCGTGTTGTATCTTCCGGCATATGGTTGGTGCAGCGCTAGAGTCGTGTTGCTGGTGCAACGTGACTCTAGCACTGTTCCAACCCAGCCTATCTACAACATGCTGCATCTTGCTTCGAGCAGGCGCAAGGTTTTGACGCAGTGGCGTCAGAAATGTGCCTCAGTGAAACTTTGTAGATTTCACTCAGGCCTTTTCCGAGGCGTTCCAAGCGACGGAACGCCCACATTATACCTGACGCAGGTATAATGTGGCGTAGGAGTTTACGGCGTGATGCATCTCCCTAGATGCGTCATGTTGTAAATCCGTCGCAGCATGGAGCTTTCTTTATGCAGCCACTGCGTCACAGAAGCAACATAAATAATCCTAAAATGTCATTCTATCATTTTCATGTGTGCTGCTTAATGCAGCACACATGAAGTCACAAAATGTATTTTTTGTAAATGATTCTTAATGTACAGGAATGGACAGGGTGAGAAACTGGAGTAGCAATGCTGAATCATCCCCCAGATAATCTGCTTTTACTGCCTTTGCTAAGGCATATTGAGCTCTGTGACAATACCTTAGAAAGCTTGCCAATGCAGCCAACATTTGCTTAGCAAAACCACATTCTAATCTTGATCAACATCATCTCATTGAGTGAGGTAAGACAAAGAGATACCTTAATTGGGAGGATTGGTCAAGGTCCAAACAGTTACCAAACAGAACCAGAAAGCATCCATGTGCATAGGGAAAAGCAAAGATATTTGCTTGGATAACTATTAGAATATATTATTCCAAATAACTTTGACAATACATTCTAGTTATTACAGAGAGAAGCTCAATGTTTCATCTTTACATGGTGAAAGTTAATACCATACTCCCAACGAGTGTATCCAGAACCCGAAATGGCTCCAAAAGCCTAATTAATTCCTTAGGTGGCAAAAACCGCAACAGCACCCTATTGGTGTCATGCTTCATCATCGGATTCACCCAGACTCCTAAAGGTCTGGGAGGGCTTAACAGTTTTTAGGTAGCTCTTAGGAGATGTAGGCCAGGGGAACTTAAAGATAAAAATCCTACTACCCCTCCAGGTATCCCTTCATTAGTGGGGATGTAGTGGATGTTACAAAAGATGTAAAACAGGTCTTTATTGGAGGTTACGGTCCTAAGACCCTAAAAGACTGCCAACATGTATCAGCCCAAAATCGGAGGCCAAAACTGGTCTAGGGCTTTCCTCAGGGCACAATGTAATTCCCTCCCTGGTATAGATCAAAAACAAACTACGCTGACCTATGTATTAGTTTTGAAGTTGCAGAAAGCTGCAACCTTCATGGCAAAAGTGATAGTAAAAACAAACACAATGGGGAGAATACTTATCTCCCTTCTTCTGTGATGAAAAATACTGCCCAGTTAGAGGGAAATATGCGTAACACTGGGTCCCGGAGGGGTGAGGGGGTAGCCTTGTAGTCAAACTTACTCCAAAGGTCCTGCCTGTCGGTAAACCTATTTAGTACTTCTGATCCCCGGCTCTCGCGAACTTGTGAATTCAGCCAAACCTCTAGATCAGTGATACTTAAAGTACAGCCCGGGGGTCATCATGCGGCCCTCCTTACCTTCACATGCAGTCCCCAGGTTAACAGCAGGACTGGGCTGCTGTTTACTTCTATAAGAATTCAAATTTAGCAAGATGTTAAATAAATGGGAAAGCTTTTAGTTACAAGCTAACTGAACTTAAGTAAAATATTTTAATGAAGTATCCTGCCACATTCAACCACACACGAAGCCCCACTCCCATTCTGCTATCATCAGTGTGGCCCTCGGGCTCAGTACAGAACACACTTTGAGGCCCCTTGGAAAACACCAAAAACAACTTTCCCAATCAAATCAAAACATTTATAGCCCTGGACTATGTACCAACAACTGAAGTAGCCAACCACTATAACTTACTTCTTGAAAGCCCTTTCTATCAAGCAAACTCAGAAAGCAAACAAAAGCAGTGCATGAATGCCTACAACATAAAATTCGACTATTTCCAAACACCAAAGGGCTAGAATGCCTAGCCATGATGGCTAAATCTATACTTTAAACAAAAAACAATGTTAAACATCATAAGCATTTTAAAATCACAAAACATTTAAACAACATAATTTTACTCTTTGTTAAATTAATAATTATAATTATGCCATTTAAAAATGTACATACATGACATAATATAATTATTACAATAAAAAAGAAAGAAACAAACAAAATGTTACAAAAACATTTCCCACCCATAATAATAATAATAAATAACTCACAGTTATGTTGCAGTAGACAGTCCTCGAAAACAAACAAATCCATAGTAGATAAATCGAATAACAAATCCATCCAAAAAGAAAGCCCTGCAAAATGCAGAAAAAAGGCTCCAATGACGCAATCCTCTCAATAACAAAATCCGAAAATTTGCTTAACAAAAAAACCACAAAAATAAAACTGTAGAAAAAAAAGGCTCCAACGAGGCAATCCTCTCAATAACAAAACCATCAAACAACTGAAAATTAGCTTAAAAAAACACGCCAACAAACCCAAAAAATAAAAGGAAATGTAAAAAATAACTTGTTTCAAAGAAACAAAACACATTTTCTTTTTTTTAAAAAGAAACGCAGCATCAGCACCATCCATTCACAAAACTGGACACCTGAAAATAAAAAAAAATAACACCCTCCCACAATATCATGTACAAACCAACACACATTAATGAGATATTAAATACAACATTACATAATTGAAGACAAATAACTAACACTACATAACATTCTACTTCTCTTCAACACTACATCAAACACATAAAACACCAAACTACCAAAAACAACGCCTAACTGTACCAAAAATGAACAATGAAAGCCCTAATAAATCTACCTACACTACTACTACCTCATCCCTACCCTAAAACTACCTTAAGAGTTAATTAAATCAAACTTACCTTAACCGACAAAACACAGCTCCTCACCGCAAGGTTCCATCTTGCAAAATTACCTAAAAATAAAACTCATAGATAGAAAAGTGAGAAAAAGGAAAAAAATGGGCGCCTAATAAAAATGAAAAAAAAGCTGACTACCCATAGACAAGACTGTAAGTAAGTAGTCGTATATTTGTACATGATTAATTAAAATCTTTCCGAAGTTATGAAACATTGGTAAAAATTATTTAGAAAATTCATTTGTGCTCAATCTTATCAGATTAAAAGTTTGGTTAGGATCAGTTCATGATTATCCTCAGAATCTTCCAGTGTTCATCATGCGCTCTTAAGTCTTTTTCCTGCTAAATCAAAAAACTTTACGACCTGGCAGTTTAATTTGGTGTTGATGGGGTTGAAACACAGTTTAACAGCATGTCCAAACGCCATGTAGTATGAAGGAGGGTCGTAATAAGTTGTACCGCAAGCCCTTTAGTTTAGCACAAATGCAAATCGCATGGACAATGTCCTCCTTGCCAGTTTTGCACAGGCGGCACTGCTGTGAAAAGTTTTTTCTCTCCCAGGGTGGTAAATGTGGGAGTACAGGAATTACACCGAGGCATAGTTTTAGAAACATTTTTTTGATTTTTATTTTCATACCAATATTGAGGTATGCTTGTGGTTGCGTTCTTCCATAATCACCGAGCGTGATCCAGCCGTGCGCTCTGTTTGCTAGTGCCTTCTTGTCCTCAATTGCTGAAATGATGCATGCTGATTTTTTGCAACTTTTTTGAAGGACAGGAGGTCTATTGAGGTATACCAGACGTCAGACAGACCTAGGACTTGAAGTGATTCAAGTAAATAGTCTCTGGCTGAAGATGTATGATGCTTAAGCAGCTCTTCCCATACATTGGCACTTAAAAAGCCAATCTCTGCAGTGCGAATCTTATGCCAGCTGGTTACATACGCATTCCGCCTTTCTAGTGTTTGTTGAAGAATACCGAATTCCAGCCAGATCTGAGCAGGTGAAACGTATCTTGGGAGGTTAAAGATGGCCCTGTATGAGTTGGCTATGACAATGTCCAATAATGCGGTTCCTTCCCATGAAGGGATTCACTCCAAGATTGTTCCTGCAAAATGCTTGGCCTCCACGTCTATGAGGGCAATAAGTCGATAGTTGTTTCGGTGTTTCTTACTGCCATGTTTGAAAACTGGGCTGATAACTGACCCATGCCAGGACTCAGGAAGAGTCTGGGTATTCCTTAAGCTGTTGAATATTGGTGTTAGTGATACGCTCCAAAATTCCGCGTCCGATTTATACAACATTGGTGGAATGCCGTTTGGTCCAGGGGCTCCTGTAGGTCTCCTCCTTGCTATTTGCCTTTTGATGTCGGCTGGCACAGTCATCTGTCGTCCAGACTCAATGTACTGAGAAGAACTTGCTTCCGGAAATAGTTTGTCAAGTTTAGGTAGGAGCATGGCCCCATTCTCACATCTTTCTTGAGTCCTTGTTACCGTGTAGCAATTGTCTGTTTCTTCTGTTTTAGCCCTCATAATTTCTATGCTGGGTTTTTTTGTTGCCGCGTCTTCAGGACTATCCTCATTATTAAAGTGCTTAAGTAGATATTTTGTCCATACCTCCTCTGATATGTTTGAATTTAGGCCGAGATGTTCTGGATTCTTTATTCTTATAATCATTTGCCAGAACCTAGAGCTATTTTTCCGCTTTCCTTCATAAAGAAGTTTTGCCGATAGGTCGTCATTTATTTGCTTCTCTTTTTCCCATTTCTTCCGTTTTAGCAGTTTTTTTGCTTTCAGTAAGACAATTTGCAAGTGGTGATTTGTTGGATCCTTTCGCATCTGCCTCAATGTTTGGTTTATTAACAGTTTTTGCGTTTTCATTTCTGGGGTAGGTTGTATTTTATTTGAAGTTCCCTTCCCTTGACGTAAGCAATTTAGCGAAGTTTTTAGCAATTTCTCACTGATGTTTTTAATAAAGTTTTGCCAAACTTCTGACAACTTAGTTGAAGAGTTGGCAGTTTGAGTGAAAAGAGTTTTCGCTGCAAGGCATATGGAGTCGAAGTTATCGGCATTGCACCGAAGCCGCCTTAGATTTGAAGTAACTTCAATGTCAAAGCCTATGTGTGGATCAGTTTCCAGTTGTAAGTTAACTCTTATTGTAGCGTTGTTACCCAGTCAAGCATATTTAAGGATGTAAACTTGTTTTCAAGGTGGGAGGATTGTTTGTTGGGATGAAAAGTAGCAACTGGTGGATCATCTTCGACATAACGCCCATTCAAGGCCATTAGGTAAAGTTGTTCCAGTTGTCGAAGTAAGTTTTTTGAGTGCTTCTTTGATTTTAAGGGAGCCTTGTCTTGGCACAACCCATGCATCATTCAATACTTGGATAAGATCGTTATCTGGGTCTGAGCTGACAAGGAACATGTTAAAGTTTCCTGCCAAGATGATTAAGTTGGAGTCCTTTTCTTCCATTATTTTTTCCAGGGCTTTCACCAGGTCATTGGCCGCTTTTTGTTTCTGTTTAGGATGTATATAAGTATTGATTATTAATACTTCTTGAGGCTGCTTCTGTAACCAAAGTGAAATCTTTACCACCTGTATTGCACTAGGAGGAGGTATGTGAGATTCTATTGGCATAATTTCGCCTATTGTTGCTATTGAAGCAAAGAACATCAGGCCTCCTGATCTTCGTCCAAAGGTGGAGTTTTTATTTGCTGGAATACAACAAGCTGTAAACCCTTGCAGCTCAAATGCCTTTTCTTCCCAAGTTTCTTGGAGAAGTAGCAGGTCAAATGAGTTCAGATATTGTAGGAACTCTTTTCGCGCTGAAGGCCTAATGAGGGGTAAAAAAGGCGTTGGATAGCGAGGTTGCTTTTCAAGTTTCAATACTATCCCCCATTGTTGGAACGTTGCTTCTTCTTCCATAATTTTATTAGCTATCTCAAAGTAGTTCCAGGTTGCTTTTGTTGTTTCTGAGTGTTGCGAGTCGTTATTTGACTGAAACTCTATTTGCATGAGGTCAGAGTAACTGATGTTTTCTAGGCTTGTAACCGAGTGTAAAAGTCTTAATATGTTTCCCTTGTTCAGTATGTCGTCCCTACCTCGGGACGTACATTCAGGAGTGAAGAGGATAATTGTCGGACTGTCCTGATGTTGGGTTGTTGGCTTGGGCGTTCCGTATCTGGGTAATTTGGTTGCTCACTTTGATGGTTATCCGTCCTCAATACTCTTATGTTGCTATTCGATCTTCGTATTGATTGCTGAGTTAACTCCGCGTTGTTAGATGTAACATTGTCCTTAGTTTCTATTATTGGAGTGTGTTCAAGTGTTGTTGAGTCAGTATTATGTGCTGGTTGAGTTGTTTTTGATTGAGGAAGCTTCTGTTTGGGTTCACTCCATCCAGATTTCTGGATGGCACTGTCTGTTGATTTTGTCAGAAGTGCTGGAGACAATGGGAGAGGACTCTCTGGGTCCTTGTGCAAAAGTGGAAGTTGTTCGATGTCTTTGGATTTCCGACCACAGGTCGTTACTACAGGAGATGAGTTTAATTGTGCTTCTGTGCTAAGTCTTGCATCCATTAAAAAACGGTTTCTTCCTTTCCTTTTTTTCTTTCTACGAATCTTGTTCAGGGCCTGAGTATTGACTGAAGCCGAATCAACTGGAGTTGCAGTATTGTTCGTAGGTTCGATTTCCAATGCTTCCTGGCAATGTTGTTAGAACTGGTCTACCACCTGAGGGTGGGTTAATAACTGCGGTCTGTTCGGCTGGCTGCTCGGTCGCTAGCGCTGTTTGTACTACAGAGTATTCTGAGCTTCGGTCCAAAGTTTGTGGGATCGAAATTTGTGGGATTACTGATTTTAGATCACTTATCAGGTCCCCGTGCATAGATGGTAGAGATGATAGTTTGTCTAGGATCGGATCGCAGGGAAGTGGTAGTGGTGGTATTATTTGAGCCATAGAGACAGCGTCTTGGACCCTCTTTATGAGACCATTTAGTTCTGAGATTTTCCAGCAAATTCCTGAAATAGAGTCGGCCATTGTCTGTAGGACTGAAAGCTGCAATTCCAGTTCATGTGATTGTAATTCTAGAGCTGTAGCTGAGTTTTGCAAAGTATTTAAATTGTTGTTCATATGGATTCGGGAAACAAATTTCCAATATTGTTACTTTTATCCAATCTTGGGGAATTGTTTGCTTCATTGTGTGAATTGCAGTGGGCTGGTTTAAGGTTATAAGAAGCAACTAGTTCTTCCCATTCCTGTGTTGCTATGAAAGTCATATCATTGTTTATGGAGTTGTTTATGGATTGGGAGTTGTTGTATGGTAATAAAGTACGGCGTTGAGGTGACATTTGCGCTGCTGGTGTACTATTTGTCACTGTTTGTTCCCAGGTTCCGTTGGAGTATGTTTGAGATATCTTAGTTTGAATAGGAGGGCTGTTAGTCGATTGGAGGAGTTGCGTGCTGCATTCTTGCTCTTTAGTTGTTATTGGTGGTTCTATCTGTATTTCTCGGATTATCTTCATTAAGTTTGGCGAACTTCTAAGTAGTTGGGAAGTGAGTGAATCTTCTCTTTTTCCGTCATTGTGGATCTGAACCTTGATTTTGACTAATGAGTCTTGATTTTCTAAGTGTGATGTACTAACTTTTCTTGAGTGAATCTCCGCCTGACTGGATGGGAGTAAATGGGTTGCTGTCTCAGCAAGCTCAACTATCTTTGATGGGCTCCATGTGCAGTCTTTGGTGGTCTTTTTTCTGGAGCATACCGTTTCCAAGTTATCATTGCTTTGGCTGTTGTGGTTGTTGTGGTTATTAGCTCCTTGGCCTGCTAAGTAGGTGGATACTGCCTCTCTTCTTGTTGCAGGCGATGTTAGTGTTGCAGATGCTACCTCAGTGATGGAAAAGTTGAGGGCCCCGGCTAACCGGGGTGAATCAGCTAGGTTGCTGTGAGTATGACTGCAATCAGGTTTGCTTGATAGGAGCGGCGTGTGGAGTCCTTTTATGTTCCCTATCTTAGAATAAATGACTGTTCCAGGGTCTTTTAAAAAGGAAAACTTCGTATATATCTTTGGCTGGTGGGAACATATCTTTTTCCTCGCTGGCGTTCCTTCGATAGTTATGAGGTTATTTAGGTCCTTTGATGATGACTTTAATACTGGGGGTGATAAGGTTTGTGAGGGTAACTGTGATGTCTTTGGCGGAGTTGGTGATCTCAATGGTTGCTGAAGAGCCATAATTGAACAAATGGTAGAGGCGTCGGCCGTCAGTGATGCAGGATCCTTGTTATTTCCGTTTTTATTTAGGGTTGCAATCGAGGTTAAATTTAGAGTTGTAGCTGGCATTGAAGTTGCCATAATTAGGCCATCTTTGTCTGTATTATGAACATTAGGATTTGTTTCCTGAGAGTTGATTGGATGTGGTAACGATATTGGCTCCAGTTTTTTTTTCCGCGACTTAGGCTTAGAATTAGCTTTTGGTTTGAGTAGTGGTTGCCTAACTCTGCCGGATCTCATTGCTCCTATATATTGTTTAATTTGTTGTGTCGAGTTTGTTGGTTAAGGCGCGTAGACAAGACTCGATAAATAATAAAAAATATCCCAAAAATTAAATGTATATTTGTATTTATTGTTAAAAAAATGTAAAAGAAATATTGATCAAATTGTAAAATATATATTAAATACTGTATTACCAAAAACAAAAAATATAATATTTAATATATATTAAAAAGTATGTTTGGTTGATGTAGTTACCTTCAAAATATACAATTACAATAAGAATGCTGTAAATGTGCAACCAATATAACAATGTATAATAAAAAAAAGATATTATACAAAAATATATTTGTAAATGATAACACCAAAATGTAGAAAAATACTTTCTAAAATAGACATTATATAATTTTACAATAAAAATAAAATAATATAAAATGTATTAAAAAAATTTAAAAAAGAAATGTACTAAAATGTTTTTTTTTTCATAAAAAGTGATACATAATGAAAATCAAAGTGTTTATAATTAAAGAACTGAAAATATACATACTTTACTATTACATAACTATACTTCAGAAAAATATACCAATTTTCAAAACTGTTAAAATAAATATGCAGTGAACATATAGTTTTAATTTTGCATATGTACAGGAATATATTTTTTTAAAATATATTTGACTTTATAATAAATCCTGAATAACATCAACATTTCTGAATCGTGTTTTTAATATTTTCAACATTTCTAAAACAAAACCAAAAAAAACAATTTAATTATAAACAACAACAAAAATACATGTGTTTGCAAATAAAAACATTAACAATAAAAACTAAGGTATGTCTCTTTTTTTCTTTGAAGGTATATATAAACTCCAGAAGAAACTACATAATAAACCATAAAATGTTACTATTTCAATTCCAAAACCAACTAAACTCAGCTAAAGTGTTGCATAATAAACCCTAAAAAAACTATTATTCCAACTCCAAAACAAACTAAACTCAGGGAAAGTGCTGGATAATAAATCCCCAAAAATTACAATTCCAACTCTAAAACCAACTAAACTCAGGGAAAGTGCTGGATGATAAACCCCAAAATATTACTATTCCAACTCCAAAACCAACTACACTCAGGGAAAGTGCTACATAATAAACTCAAAAAATTTAAATTCTAACTCCTAAACCAACTCAAGGAAAGTACTGGAGGGACCTGCACAGGCTCCCCGTCAACAAGAGGATCACCTTCAAGCTCCTCACCCACGCTCACAAAGCACTCGACAACGCCTGACCTGCATACCTCAACAAACGACTCACATTCTACACTCCGCTGACCTCGCCACAATTCCACGCATCCACTGAACGACCACTGGCGTATGAGCCTACTCCCACATAACCGCCAAGACATGGCGAGGACTTCTCAAGACCTGGTTGTTCGAGCAGTAGCAGCTCCCGCCCCTCAGCACCTTGAGACCCTCCTGGGTGAGTAGTGCGCTCTACAAATGTTTGATTGATTGATTGATTGATTTATGGATAATAAACCCCCCAAAAATAACAATTCCTACCTCAAAAACTAAACAATTAAAGAAAAATGCTAACTAATTTTAACATTCTAAATATGTAAACATATAAAACATTTCAAAATTATGAAAAACAAACAATTCTAAAAATCCACATTTTAATCAAAATTAAAAATGTAATACATTTTTAACATTTCTCCCAAAAATGTTTCATTGAAAACATTAGAAATATATTATAAAATACAATAGTATTATAAAAAATTTAGATACTCCTTCTCACAAAAAGAAATATTAAATACTAAATTACAAATAAAAAAAATTACATTCTAAATTATCGAAATTAAAAAATATATATTTATTAAAACTACAAAAAAATTAAAAACAAACAATACAAATGTATGTCAAAATAAATGTATAAGTAATAAGCTCTTCATATATTTCATTATTTTTTAATTAAAGGTATTTATAACATATTTTATACAATTTATTAGCACCCAAAAAAACCTTTTTCAAAATTATTTATATCTTTCAATAAATTTTTTATAAAGAAATGTTTTAACCAACATTCTTAAATTACATCCCACCCTTATCCCCTATAAACCCAACATACCGCTCCTAAAGATTTACATAAATTTTGTAAAACTTTAAACAAATATTTTAAAATTACTCCTGACCCTTATCCCCTTTAAACCCAACATCCCTCTCCTAAAAATAAATTAAAATACAATAAAAACAAACATTTTAACATAAAAATAAATAAAACTTATAAAATAACTATTACTAAATTAATTAAAAAAACAACATTAAACAAAAACAAAAAATAGACTTGATATTATTTACAATACATTTGCCATCAATATTTACAAAATCGATATTTTTACATTACACAAAAATCTATATCTTTAACAATGAAAAAACATACCTCGATATTTTGCAACATAGATATTCTTGACTCGATATTCATGCAGTTCAATATTTCGTTGTCGATATTCTGTCTCTGCACCATTAAGACATCTAAAAGGGTCAGCGGAATATAGACTACACAAAATAGGAGTGAAAACACAGTTGGTTGAAAAATAGATCCAGACCCTAACTTAGATGTCGATTATGATAGCGGTCGGAAAACCATTCCGACCGCCGTGGTAGCGAATATTAACTGTGCACTGGTACCGCGGCAAAACCGACGGTCAGATTAGGATCAACCGCCAGAAAAATCGACCGCGACAGACCGATGCCATGAAAGACCGCCCATAGCGTGCGGAGCAGGTGAAAATCCATCCACGGCGGTCGAATTCACTGCAGAAAAACTGAAAACCGCTGCACGGTCAGCAGATTGACCGCACGTGAAATTAGGATACTATTGAGGTGACAGCTGAACAATCCACTGTTTCTGACTGCTGCGATCGCAACCATTGACGAATGGGAGGGCCGGCGGAAGGGCGGTTGTATACCCACCGCTGCGTCGCTCAGGAACAGTAATGGCAGTTGACAAAAAAACTACACAACAAGGCAACCAAGTGTACCCATGAACCTGGCTCAGCCTAAAAAACACCTAACGCACCCCAATGACACATACCCATGGCAAGTAAAAAAATACAAATCCCTGGTCAACCCACACAATACACCTGACAGCAATTCTCCATTTTGACACACCCACATAGCTGAATATAAAACCAGCCCTTTCCCTGACCAGAATCCTTTGTGATAGTCCACTACTGAAGGAACCAACCCCACAGCACAAGGGTGAGGCAAATCTGCACACCAACAAACACACACCACACACATCACCAACACCACTCTCACACCTGCACCTTTAACCCATTTGCACATCACATACCATGTCACAGAAGAAAATGCCCACATCCACTGACAATGAGTTGTCAGTCATGGTAGATGAAGTAATCAGGGTAGAACCACATTTGTTTTCGAAACCTGCTCCAACAGACACCATTAGCCACCAGAATGCAATGTGGGCATGGATAATCAGCAAGGTCAATGCAGTAGGGACCATCACGCGCTCCAAGAAGGAGATCATGAAGCAGTGGCATGACCTCAAGAGCAAGGTGAAAGAGAAGAACAACAAGAACCGTGAGCTGGCTCAGAGGACTGGCAGTGGCCCTCCCATTCCACTACGAACATTCACCACATGGGAGGAGAAGGTGCTTAGCATACTGTATCCAGAGAGTCTCACAGGAATAGCCGGACGAGTGGAGGCTGGTAAGTACCAACAAATGTCCCCATTACACTGCTATGTACTGTCTTGCACAACTACAACACAACACCTCCTAGGCCCAAATGCATTCTTATACACCACACTCTCCCCAACACATGTCTCACAGATCCAACATTTACGCCCTCTGATTCACCCCAAAGGTAGCTAGCAATATTTCCATGGGGGCATGTGTACAGGCAGCCAGCACTGCAACTCCCACCAGCCCCACTTGTCCCAAAGCTCAGCAGGCCGGAACCCCCCCCCCACCCCCCAGAAGCATGTGGCAGACATTGCATTGCTCTAATCAAACTAACAGGTAGGTAGCCATCTTAACAAGGAAGGTTGTTTGTGGGTGTGAAGCCTGCACCACAACTCCTACCAGGCCCCCTTGACCCAAAGCTTAGCAGTATGGAGCACTACCCCCCAGAAGCATGTGGCAGAAATGGCATTGCCCTCATCAAACTAAAAGGTAGGTAGCCATCTTAACAAGGAGGGGTGTTTGTGGGTGGGAAGCCAGCACTACAACTACCACCATGCCCTCCTGTCCCACAGCTGAGCAGGATGGAACCCTCCCCTACCCCCCAACCATGTGGCAGACATAGCATTGCTCATCTTCACCTAACAGGTAGGTAGCCATCTTAACAGGGAGGGGTGTTTGTGGATGTGAAGCCAGCACTACAATCTCACCAGGCAACTCACCTGCGGCCACAGAGAGGGGTAAGCTTGAACAGGATGACTCCTTAGACACCCTGAGCCCGCAGCAGAGGCTCCCCCTGCTAATCACACAAGGGGCTGTCTGAGGAAAACCACAGGAGGATCACGTGGCAAAGCACCAGCCAAACACCAGTCAAAGAGCCAGCCATGATGGCACCTCTCTTCACCTTGACATTGACTTTGTTGACTATCCTTACCCACAATGCCATGTTGATGGCAGGCATCTTTTGGACTGTGTCACCACATCAATGTCGTGAATACTGTATTGCCTCATCTACCATCACTGACAAATTGATTCACTTTGCACCTTTTTGTAAATATTCACTTCTCTGTCACAAATACTTTTTGTAAATAAACACTCTTTACACACCTATGTTTTTGTGAACACAGTCCAGGGCACACATGTATGATCAAAAGTATTTGATATATTTGTAGACAATGAAGTGGTCGACACTGGTGGTTTTCTATAGGGATGATTTTATGAAGATTCACACTCCTGAGAGAGACAAGCAACAACCTGGAACCCGAACCATCAGGCTCCAGTCTACTACGGATGAATCCGCCCATTTTTCCCTTTTAATTCACCACGCCTAAATACCTGACGGCCATACCGGCCCACGAGAACCCACGTACCGGGTTGGAATTATCAGCGGTCTTGAAACCCTGACTTCCCAGGGCTACAAGCCCTGAAGAGTCACAGGCAGTGACCTGCTGACGAAACACGTATCGGCTGGCATTGTTGTTTTTACATGAGAATCTTCATAAAATTAACTCTATAGAAAACCACTGATGTCGACCACTTCATTGTCTACATTGTCTACAAATGTATCAAATGTATCAAATACTTTTGATCATACATGTGTGCCCAGGACTGTGTTCATTGTATTGAGTTAGGAGCTTTGCTCTTTCTCCTGTTTCAGGGGTTTTGGGTCTACCTCTGACCTGGCAGCACCACATACTCCTACTTTCTGCACGTCCACATTGGACAAGGTTACCTGTATTAGCGCCATTCACCTGCTACCTCAAAACCCATCGCAGAAGTAACCTATGTTTTTGTGTCAGCTCAATGTTTCTCACAGGATGAACAATGTTGACTCTTATTCCAATGTACTAGAAGCTCTGATTGTTTTGAGGCATTGAGAGGCTGAAGGGACCTAGAAAGACACAAGAGAACAACATTCACTTGTCAGGTGATGGCATCATAGCCATTTCACAACATTTTTATCAAGGTACACAAACCAGCACACATTACAATGAGCAACAATATCGACACAGACATCATGTAGCTGAGCATAACTACCCTGTGCTACATACATTAGCCATCAGCACAGAGCCAACAACAGGCATCAGTCAAAAAGCTCCCCTAGGCCTTTGCACCAGCATCAACAACAGCAGACAATGGCACATTTGTACAATGTCACTCACCTTCAAGGGAAGTAGCGGTTGATGAGCTGTTAACGCAGGTCAACACCTTCCTCCTTTCCACTATCCTCATCACTGGACATGAGTGGGTTTGCAGGCGGGGGCATCTGCTGCTCATCATCATCCAGGATCAGGGGGATCTCTTTGCGCAAGGCCAGGTTGTGGAGCATGCAGCATGTAAATACCATCTGACACACCTTTTAGGGAGAGTACATCAGTGCACCTCCGGTCCTGTCCAGGCACCAAAATTGAGACTCAAGAAGACCAAAAGTACGCTCCACCACACAACGTGTCCACCCTTGGGCGTCCTTGTAGCGGACTTCACCAGGGGTCCTTAGATTCCTTACTGGCTCAGCAACCAAGGGCAGTTGGGATATGCAGAGTCACCTAGGTGTGAGATACACAGACCAATTTTGTACTATAACTGAGGCAGAGGACAGCATGTCACATATACAGTGCACTACTTGACTCTGTGTACTCACCCACACTCCCTGCACGCTCCAGATGCAGATTTGCCATCAGCTGTGGTACGATGCTGTTACGCAGGATGTAGGAGTCATGGGCAGAGCCCGGATATTTGGCACAGACATGGGAGATACCACTTGCACATTGATGGAATGGAAATGCTTCCTGTTCCAGTAGATGTGCTCATGTGCCTGTGGTGGAACCAGTGCAACGTGTGTGCAGTCAATGGCACCAACAACATTAGGAATGTGGAAAAGGTCATAAAACACACCCTTCACAGCTGCCAATTCATGTCTTCTGGGGAAATGGATGTAGCTGTCCTTGTAGGTCATCATAGCAGACAGGACATCATGAGGTACTACACTGAACATTGGTTGAGACATCCTACCTGCGCTGGACAATGTGTACTGGAATGAACCAGTTGCAACAAAATGCAGGGCCGCCATCACCTTACCCGTTGGTGTCAAAGCAGTCGGATAGGTTCTGCACAGCCTCAGATGGGGCTCCAACTGACCACATAGGTCCTGAAGGGTAAGTCGATCCAAATGGAATTTCCGTATGTCCTCATCCTCCATGTCCGCAAGCAATGTGAATGGACGATGCACATTTGGTCGCCTCCTAGGCAGAATGAAAGGTGACACAAGTCAATTCAATTTCCCTCTGAGATGTGTCCAACATGTTACGTTTTGACTGACACAGCTCCAACAATGAATGGCCTGAAACTACAGCTTACAGCACAAGTCACATGTCGAGACACCTTGATCTAAAGTAGTTGTACACTTGTCCTGTATTGACACAGTGAGTACCCCCAAAACAGATTCAGACTATGTGAATGCCAAAAGGTACATTCCAACATCTTGTGTCACCAGCCCTGAGAGTAGTTGACACAGCATATGTCTGAAACAGAAATATGTCTGGGAGAGAGCCACACATTTCCACTGCATCCAGACACTGCTGACTGATACTCTTCACCACCAGCTGCTGCTGTTCCTGTCTCATCGACCCGGTGATGGCGAGAACGGAGAACATCAGGGCCCATCCCTTCACCACAGGGGAGCTGGAAGTCCTGGTGGACAAAGTGCTCTCACTGTATGGGAGGCTATATGGTGCTCCTGATGTCATGGTAAGTGTTTCAGAGTAAAAGTAGGAGAGTGCAGAGAGTGCACACATGAAGTTGATCTGCTGCAGAATGTGCCTGAGAGTGTGGGTTTGTGTGATACACTGCCTAGCATGCTGACTTCAGGTAAATAGGGGTTGTAACCTAATTTTCACAGATCCCGGGCAGCATGTCAGGATGGTAGGAACATGCAATGTTTTTGCAGCCATACAGTGACACTGCTGGTTTGGAAAGTGGAAGTCAGAACAGACATTGCCTGTGCTAATGGATGTCTGAGTCCATGAGGTTTTCACATGCTCATTTGTGACATTACAAAGACTTTTCGTCCAGAGGGTACTGATGGAAGTGTGATTGACTTTTATATTGCCACTATGGATATGTAAGCATTCTGCACTAGAGTGAAATGCCTGAGGGTGATACTCTTGGTGGAAATTCACCTATGAGACAGGAGATTGTTGTACTTCTGAAACATCCCCCTTCCATTCTTTTCATTATGTGTACTGACTCGCATGTGTAGGCACTGTTTGCCCTCTCACATTGTACATGCATGTAACTGTTCTGATGGCCCACGTTTAACCTCAGTGTGAGCCCCCCTGGCCTGCACAGTCACTTCCCAATTTGACAGGGACCCATCACTGAATGGACAGAGTGAGACATATGTGTTGCCTGCTACCCTATTCATCAGTGAGCTAACTTGGGCCTGTGGCTAGCACAAGACAGACCTTGTGAGAAGGGTGTGAGAATGTAAGGTCATGTCCCTAAATGTGACCTCCATGACACAGTGAGCCATTCACATGCCAAGGACATTGAGGGGTGTGTAGTGTTGGACACAGTGAGTCTGCTCCGACACATCATTTCCAATGTAATGTATGTCTTGCTTCCTCACAAACTGCATCGCAGATGTGGGCCTTCTTCACATTGCTTTCTGTGCTGGCATTCTCCATGTGTATGAGATGGCCATGTACTGTGTCCATCCTCATACCTGCATGCATTTATATGATTATCTGATGCTAATGTACTACGTATCATGCTGTATGGTCTCTGCTAAGCATATCTGAATAGCTGTGATAAGTATGTGCATGCTCCTGTACTGATACACAGTGGTACATAACCCAGTGTCACTGAAATGTCCTCCTCTTGTCTCCCATGCCTGCAGCTTAAGGTCCACCAGCGTAAGGCCTTATGGAGGGCCATTGCACGCAAGGTGCGGGCTCTGGGTGTCTTCAACCGATGGCACACACACTGTAACAAGAGGTGGGATGGCATCTGCCGGTTGAGCAAAAAACATGGCAGAGATGATGCTGGGGCTGCTCCATTGGACTGGCAGGTTGGCGCGCAGGGGCATGACACCACTAATGGCCCGCATCTTGGCAGTGACACAGCCAGAGCTGGATGGACGTTTTAGCGTCCATCGGCAGCAAGTTGGGGGTTAGTATTCTGCGAAGGGTGACTTTGGGTGTGAGTGAACGCATGTATCCCAACCCTGAGCCAGAGCAGAGCTCTGTGATGTTTCTAGTATGATGCAATGGCTTGTAAGTGGCCTCTGTGTTGAGTGTAGCCGTCATACATTTACGCTACATGCACTTTCTCATGTCTTTAATGTAATGGCCCTTGACATTGCATGCTGAGATGTGGCCTTATGGCATCAGCTGCATTAGGGGAGTCATGGACATCCCCAGGCAGTGAACAGCAGTGTGCCTCATCTTAGTTTGCTTTCGTTGATGTGTGCAGTGCCTGACCTCGAAACTGTGAGAACTACACATCTGACACCAATGTACAGCAGTCGTTGTGCTTCAAAACACAACATGGTAGACATCTGTAGCTCATGGCCATTGTAAAATGATATTTTGGAGTCAGTATCTGTGTTGTCCCCTTAAAGTGACTTCATATGTGACTGTGACAACATGTTGAGATGCTTACAGGAATCTGTATGTGAGGTTACATGGAGGCACGGGCAAGCAATTTGGCTGTGTGAACATCACATGGATCATTAATGCCAAGTATGCATGTTACCATGCATCTTCTGATTTTTGCATTAAGGTTGCACATGCAGACTGCACAGGGTGGTATGCAACAAGGGGGTATCATAACCTACTTTTGTGCTTTGCTCACATATGATATTTGTGAGTATGGCGCTAAACTGAACCTACGTCTCTGTCTATTGCAGCATCTACCGAGGGCACTTGCATGACTGCTACACATGAGCTCACTGACATGGATGTGACCAGCACCTCAGAGGGGGACAGGAGTGCCCTTGAAGAATCACACCCAGAAACACCAACCTCAACGTCATCTGACACCAGCAGTGACTCCTCGATGTTTGTGGGCACAAGGAGTGGGAAATCTGCCTCTTTTTCCACCACACATCGTCCAGTGCCCAACCTCCCAGCTACTTCCACTAGTGCTGCCCGTGCCTGCAGCAGTAAGAAGGGTAGAGTCTCCTTCCCCCCAGGCCCCGCTGCCCCATGAGGGCAGTAAGGTAGACAGCTATGTGTGGGTCAGACTACTCTCCTGAATGCCTTCCACGATCACGACAAGAAGTTGGCACAGGTAGTTACCTTCATGAAGGGAATTCATTCTGAAATGGGTGGGTTATACAGAACTGTCCAGTCTTTGTCCTCCGCAGTGACAGTAGCCATTCAGCTGTCAAAGCTCAGAGTCCAGCTCTAATCCCTTCGGCAATCACCCTGCAAGTGGCAACATCTGACGAGACTGACCACACACCACAGCCCTCAGACTCTGAGTACTCCACACGCAGCACACAACAGCAGCACTCCAAGCAGCCCAGAGCGCAGACACCACCGCCAAAACGAAAAACACACAGGAGCCCAAAAGCAAAAGCCCTTCAGGTGACACTCAGGAGCATCAGGCCAAGAAGCAGGCTGCAGGCTCACATGCATCCAAATCAGCCCCATCCAAGGACACTTCCGTCCCCAAACATGCTCCCAAAGACAAACAAACAGTTGCTGTGCCTGCTGTGAAGCTGGTGCCTGCAAAGAGTCCACAGAAACAGTTATCTAAGGCAATGTTATCCACAACCTCAACTCCCACCAGCACCCCTGTGAAGCTGGGACAGGAGATCAGTGTGGGGATCACCTGGTCAACAGGGGATGGAGGGGAAAAAGCAAGGCCAGGCCAAGTGTACCACCAGATCCAGCAGTTCCCAACAGGTAGGGCCACCACCTGCACCTGATGCAACTTTGGTGGAGAGTGTGCCTGTTGTGCCCGTCCCACTTCCCACTCCTACTAAGACAATTCTTGGCTATCGAGTCCCTCCACATTCACCCTCATACACTGTGCCTCATGGCAGTATGTCTCCACCTCCTGTGCCACCACGCCACCTGGTCCAAGCAGCCGTCTGGCTCCCAAAGCCACTGATGCCTCTACCTCAGCTGGTCCTCTCTCTCCCAGGTCCAGTCCTTCAACTGGCCCCGACAGTCAGCCACATCCCAATTCAACTGACAGCCAAGTCTGAGGCAAAGTCCCCCTCCCAAACTTTTCTCTCCCACAGTGGTGCCTGCACTGCCCATTTGTATACCCCGAGCTGTGGTGATTCCCAGGTAGTGTACGGTGTCACCCATTCCCTGCAGGTTCTCATGCACACATGTACATACTTTGAACTATTGACTGGCTAATGGCCTTGCTGTTTCTCACTTTGGATGTCCATTCCCTGTGCAGGTTCTCATGTATACATGTACTTTATTTGAATTTGTACTGGCCAATGGCCTTGCTGTTTGTCACTTTGGATGCCCGCTCCCTGTGCAGGTTCTCATGCACACGTATACACACTTTGGCCTATGGACTGGCTAATGGCCTTGCTGTTTCTCACTTTGGATGCCCATTCCCTGTGGAGGTTCTCATGCACACAGGTACCTACTTTGAACTATGGACTGGCCAATGGCTTTGCTGTTTGTCACTTTGGATTCCTTTTCACTGTGCACATGTACATTTTGAACTATGGACTGGCTAATGACCTTGCTGTTTTTTACTTTTGATGCCTATCTGGGTGATACGTAATAAAGACAGTTACTCCTGGTGTCCTGCTTTGTCAGTGTCCTTGTTATGTTATGTTAATATTTACTTATTCAGCGCACGTACGGCCATGGGCTTCATGGCGCTATAGGAATTTTGGGAACACAACATAGCACTTTAAGAACACACTTCGCACAAATCTAGTCTAAGGATAGGCCTGTCTGAAAAGCTACGTCTTAAGGGCATGTCTAAAAGTGAGAAGATCATCACACTGGCTTAAAGGGAGTGGAAAAGAATATTTCCTAAAAATTCCTTGCGGAATACAATGTTTACTGTATGGGTATGGTTTCATATGACACATGCTCTATATGCCACTTTAACATTGCCAATTGCTTGTTTGACTTTTTCAGAGTTTGCCAGTGGTGAAAGGCACTTTAGTTCTGGTTGACTCCAAGGCTTGAGTGTGAATTGATGGTTGCTGGTGATGATCTACTGTTATTCTACTCATCATATGGACATGTATGCAAAATTGTACACATGTCATGTTATGATGCAATATCACAACAGAGGTGACCTCTATCCACAGGATTACGTACGTGGTGGCCAGGGTCCCTCATATCTGTGTGATCTTTCTTGATGTGTATACAGCAGTGTTGATGTGTGGTCATCTCGTGATGACCTTTCTTCCTAGTCACATGGGTACATTTGAATGTGTGCACCTGAGTAGTCATACAGTGTGAATGGGCTGACATTGTCAGCAGTGCTGATGTGTGTGTGCCCCTGCAATGCCAACTGCACACATGTATGACCCAGGCAATGAGTGCCTGTTTGTTTCAATTGTCTGCCATGTGCTTCAGATTGAGGGCACATGTAGGAGTTGTAGGTTGAGCACTGTGCAGTGTGTCAGTGTGTCCTTGCACTCCTGGGGCACACCTACTTGTTGTCGCTGTTAGTTGTGAGTATGCAGAGTGTGTCACTGCAAAGTCTGTGTTTTGTTTTGTTGATCAGCCATGTGTCTTGTTTAAGTTTGTGCTCACTGTGCAGACCTGCTCAGCCACACTGACATTATTTGTGGCTTTTCCTATGCATTGCTGTCACTTGACCCATTTTTGGCTCCAGTATGGTAAGTGGTATGTGGAGTCAAGCCATCCCCTGTGGTGCTGCTTCTGATGCCTACACATTTTGAATGACTCCTCTATGTGTGTGTGTGCAGTACACTCCTAAACTGTCCACTACTGATGTACACACCACTTCAATCTCATGTCTTCCACCCCATGGCTTGCCAGTGTGTGAGCCTCTCCACCACTTCATTTGTCACACTATGCTTTGTGATGCTGGACTGTGTACCGGACCAATGTGCCACTCAGGACAGTTTCCCTATTAGTTATATGTTATTTTCTTCTACTGGTTTGCTGTCATGGTTGCTCATGTGCAATGCATATGTTTGAGCAGCACAGTCCTCTGGTCATGTTGTTTGCATCTGGGTGTCCCTGAGTTATGCATCTGTGGGTGATGGGTAAGTTGTATGTGTGTTTGCCGAGGTACTGCTACCCTTCCTGAGTGTGATGTTCTCTGTGTGCTGTGATGATTTGTGTTGTGGGAGTTCATGGTGTGGCACTCAGATGTGTGTGCTACAGATTTGGTTGGTGTGCACACCTTGCTTGGTGTGCATGCAGTGTTGTGCATCCCCCTGATGTCCAGTTGAGTTTGCAATGTGAGGGATTGGTCTTTTCATTTGTTGTATTTTTCCTGTGGATGTATGCAGTGTTTGGCCTCTGTTGGCTCTTTCTACTGACAGCTGCAATGTGTGTGTGATGTTCTATTGGCATGACGTTGTGTGTGAGTAGTTGCTGCTGTGTGATACATTCAGATATGTGTTACAGGTGTAGTGAGCATTACTTGTGTGGCTGTCACATGCAACAAGGGGGATTCTTGTTACTGGGCTTGTTTTGAGTGCACATTGGTGGTTTGTCTTCCTCTTTATGACCAGTCACTAGTCAGGATTGTGCATGTGCATGCTTGTGGTACATTATGACACCTTGTTCACTGTATGAAGGGGGTGGTGTCTCAGTCTGTGTTAGCTGATTACCCCATTGATCCCAGTTAGTGTTCATGATTGGTTTTTGAGGATGCACTTCTTGTTTTTGTTGAGGTATGGTGTCTGTGCATTGGCCCTGAGTGACAATGTTGTGTACTCCTATTCGGCCTAGTGTCACATTGCCTTTCCACTGTTTGGCTGCCCATATGTGGGCTTGTTGGACTTCTGTGTATGTTGTTTGTGTGCTTTGTGTTTGTCTATTGTATCTGTGTCTGCATTGGTTCAGGCATATCTGAGTGTTAGTGATATGTTTGTTGATGCACCACAGTGAGTGTGATGACATACACATGTCAAGTAAGTTGAGACAGATGTGTGGCTGGTCACTGTATGACTTCAGACACTTCCTATCATTCCTGTGCCTATGCATGGCTTGCCTTGATGTATCCCTGAGTTGTTGCACAGAGGTCACTGTGGTTTAATTTCACTCACTGTGCCATCCATGTCTGATTTGATGGACTAAGGGTGGTGTGCTATGTTCCATCTCTTGCATGTGATGTACAGATGCTATTTGGCTTGCACCATGATTTTCCAGCACTGTCCACTTCACCTTTGGCTGGCCCATTCATTGTCCTCTATTGCTGCTGGGCTATGGTAAGAGTATGTGTCTGGGTGTCAGTGTTGGGTGTTTGTGTGTGGCTTGACAGGCAGTGTGTACAGTTCGGTGGATGTTCATAGGCAGAGTGAGTCTTCATTTTGTGAACATACTCACTTTGCTTCACATGAGTGGGAGGTAGGTGTGAGGAGGAGGGTTGTCCAGCCCCTGACCTTCTGTGCCGGGTGTTCCTCTTCACCCCACCTTCAAAGTCAGGCTCCCTTGTCCTTTGATGTGTGAGGTGCAAGGTCTGGCTACACCTAGCAGATTAAGTGTTCAGGGGGCACAGGAGGAGCACACAGAATGTTCCCAATGGGTGTGGGAAGCGTAGTGTGGGAAGGGTGGAGGTGGAGCATTAGAAATCTTTGTAGACTGCCCATGCCTGGCATGGGCCCTGCCTACTACATTGTGCTCAGGTCTTCCCATGTCTTTACTGCTGCGATGATGTGCCCGGGACATTGCAGTGATTTCACGGTTGATGGGTGACCCGGATTCGGAGGGGTGATACTCTGACTGGTAGGACATTTGTGGGTACACTGTGGGTTATGTCCCCACCAGAGTCTCTGATGTGGACAGGAACTGTATGTCAGCACAGAAGTTGTGTGTTGTGGTTGTGTGCAGAGTTGTCTTTTTCTGTACCTGCGGCGTTGTCTGCAATGGAGCATTACTTGCTGGTAGTGGATGAGGTCCAGCAGCAGAATGGCTTGTAGAGCGGGATCCATTATGGTCAGGTCCGGGTGGAGGGGACCGGGAGTCTGGTTTCACGCTCCACTGTTGTATTTCCGCCGTCTCTGGGTGGGTGGATTCTCTGCTGCGGTGTGATGGGCGGTTTGGGGCATCATGATTTGTACGGCGGATGGGACGTCATTCCGCACGGTGGTGGGTCTCTATTGGTTTACTCTGCCGCGGTGGCAGGTGCATATTCCTGGTGTTTCACGTCGCTCTGCGGCGGACGGAAAATGGGCTATATTTGCCCATTGTAATGTGGCGGGCGCGAGTACTGCTGCTGGAGTGCAGAAAAAGTCATTTTCCGCCACCACCAGCACTGCAGTTGTGCCTCCACCCGCCATCCTAATGAGCCCCTCAATCTGAATTCCTGTATTCCTAATGATTTAAAGAAGAATTGCTGGAATATTCCAGCTGTGCAATGTATTCCAAAGAAGGATCCTACAAACATCATCAAATGCAGCCTTATACTTACTAACAACATGCAAACTGTGGCATTTGCTTACCATATGTATTCTTACGAAGCACCATAACGAAGTTATTATGTTCTGACCATTCTTGTAAGTCTGGTTAAAGTATCTGTACATATAATTTGACTTCATCATATAGGAGGCTGATGAAACAATAGGTACTGGGAGAGGACCGTGTCCCTCTTTATCTTAGGGCATAAGATCAAGCCTTAATAGGATTCAGGTATGTTTAAGGTATCCAAATAAGATGTGTATACAGGAGCCAGAATTTGTGACTACAAGTCCATGCCTGCTTTATGTAGTGTGGTTGGGGGTGCATTTGAACCAAGTGCTCCAGTGAGTCTACTAAACAATTGTTTTCACTATATTTTTAGGAGTGATCAATACAGAACTTGGAGTGGTGTGTGTCAGGGGTGGCACAAACTGTCCTGTTGATATTTTTTGGGCGTAGGTGTTTTGTAAATGAGACATGACACCCCAGTGTTTCACTCAGTATGCTATTTAGCGAAGTATGTGTGAAAGACGTATTGCTCTCCAGGCTAGCGCTAACAACTTATCTCCCAGTTTTTTGGCAATTCCAAGAATTGGGTGAGGAAAGCTCACATACGTAGTGTGACATAATTCATCATTTGCCACCTTGTCCCACCCTGGGACGGTGGTACTACCAGGGCGGACTCGACCTCAGGCTGGAGCTTACCTGAGGAAGTTCTTAGACATTACTTATTTTGTATGGAAACTACTATGATCAAGTTGACAGGTTAAAAATACCTTAGGATAGACCACAAGAGTATCTTTTTATTTAGGAGGTATCCTAGGTATATTATAAGGTTACTAAAAGAGGTAACTACAGGAGGCATATATGTGTGTAATGCCCACTATGCGTCTCTGTGTATGAAAAAGTACTTATGCCTCTATATTGTGGGTAAATATTCATGTCAACATGTTTCTGCCTATGGCTGGCCTATTCACCAATGGCATTTATCATTGCTGCCCTCCCTTTTTTCTTTTCCTTTTTCTACTACTTATCCGCACAAGCGCCTTCTCTGAGCACTCATCTTTATCACTTTATTCATTTGTGGATCTAAGAGGTTTCAATATAATGTGTAAATAAGAATTCTGTCTGAGACTGACTTATGTGTAACTAAACTTTCAGAATGCAATTGTGTGTATGTGTCTTAATCTTCTGGTTTTGAAATTCTGTCTGCTGCCCTAACTTTGTAACTGTGGATTGAATCTACGAGAATGTTTTTCTTCTTTTCCATTTTGTGGTAGGAGATCGTTTGATATATTCAGTTCTCCTATGCCTCTCGTTGCTTTTTCCGATCGAACCATTGTTTGTGTGTAACAAAAACATATTCAGTAAAACAGGAGCCATGAAATCAAAAGGTTTGAGGGAATACTACACCACAAACTTCAGGTCTAACAACCCCTAAAATCAGTAGTTGTAGGCCATGACTATATTGGTTTTATATTGATAAAATATTTCTGGCATAATAAACATGCTATGATTATTATTATTGTTTGCATTCTTATTGCAATGTTTATTATTCATATTAATCCTGGTATTATTATGATTATGATTCTTATTATTATGATTGTTGTTGTTGGTATTATTACTATTATTGTTATTAATATTATCAACAAATACAATTATAAAATAGGTGAATAAATAACTGCACTGGTGCAAATACATGGCAGCTTAGTTTGCACCATGTTAACTCCTTATGTGGTGTGGAATCAAATTAACAGGTTTTGCTCAGTGCACACCAGATTTTTGCACTAACAGGGAAATAAAGAAGACATATGCTGACACTACATGCAACATATATATTGCTTAAAAATCAATTAAGGTTGGCCACTAAAATGTTAACAAATAATTCATAGTCCACAAAAATAGAGCAAACATTATTTGCGCTACTTGCACTGCTTACAATAAAAAAAAGAGGAGAAATTGTATTTGATTCATTGCATATTATGTAAACCGCAATGATAGTGATATCAGATTGTTCCATTTGTGCCACCGGTTCAGAAAATCATTTAAAAACATGGATTGCAATAGTATCTTCAGTTTAAAGAAGAAAATGCAGAAATCTTTCATATCTATTTTCATCCACTAATCAAGTAGAGCGTAGGCAGTAATCCTGGAGAGACTGAGTGGTGGTTGCAAGGCTTAAGTGTTCATGATCTTCTGCCAGCTTTGTGTGTAGAAAGATGTTACTGAAGAGGGTGTTTGAGACTCTCTCAGAAATTTAAAGGATCATAAGATAGCAGGTCTTCACAGCCTTACTGCTGAGGTTTATGGTGCCCGCTGGAAGTGTAAGACCCACATGCAAAAAACACAGTGTCTGTTTAACAAACAATGCGTCTTATGCATTTAATATAGCAAACATTTTATAACATTTTGGAGAGGCTTCATCAGTCTACTTCAAAAGTCAAAGTTCAATACAAGAACACCACATTTAAATCAAGTTAATTGTTAGATCTTCCTCTGTATCTCAGTGTGTGCAAGCAGGATGCAGTGAAGTGTTTACTTGTGCGGTCATCTCCAATTTGCTGTTCATGAGTATTCTGAGGTTCCAGACTAGAATGCTAGGCATGGGTCTGAGTGTGGCCTTCCATGGGTTGGAGGCCCAAGTTTGGTGTTCTTGGCAAAGAACACTACTTCTGCATTTTAGAAGGTGAGCATGAGACAATTGCCTTTCATCCAGTTTGTGACTTTGATCTTGCACGTGGCAAACTTGTTTCTTGTGTTGGAGTTCTGGTCCAAGAGGGAGAGCATAAGTTGCAGAGAGAATGTTTATGTTGTGTGCACAGATTACATTGACCAGAGAGATCAAGTATGCATTGAAGGTGGAGTGGCTGAGCGAAGAACGTTGAGGCACTCTGCAGCTGAGTTTGTGGGTCTCCATGGAGGAAGATGTCTGGCTACCAGTTTGTGTTCTATCCGTTAAGGAGCAGATCCAGCATAGAGCAGGTCCTTGGATGCCAGTATCGTACAGGCGCATGATGAGGATGGGGTATGAGACCATGTCAAATGCTGCATAGAAGTTCATTTGTAAGATGGCTGCCAAGTCTCCTCTGACAAGGATGATGTGGATGTTGTCTGTGACAGTGATGAGTGTGTTTTCTGTACTGTGGATGGGCATTAATCCGGACTGCGTGGCATCGAGGAGCTGGTAGTTGCTGAGATTGTTGGTGAGGCGTTGGCTGGTTTCTGGGTGGATGTTTTGTAACAGCTGCAGCATAATATCATTGACCTCCATAACAATGCAGAAAACCAAATAAAACAGATCGAAATTTGCAAACCATTACATTATGTAACACAGAGCTAAATAGCCAAATGGTGCAAAATAGCATTATCTGGGCACAATTCCTGCTAATTTACGTCTCCAATAAATAGTCAACTGTGCCCCAGCACTGTCTTCCAACATTTTCTTCAATGGTGTTACGTGTTGCTCTATTTATTGCTGCAATTATACAAGTTGCTTTTGAAAAAGAATCGCATCTTTAACAAGATAGATTTATTGGAGGCATTAAGGCTATTTAATTGCAAACCAGGATATTGCTTCTTTTAATGGGTAAAATACTCCCCTTACTCTTTGCTTGTTCTGCTTTTTCACAAACATCTTTCCCTTTTATCAGATTGAGCAACCTCTATATTTATGCAATGGTGTGATGAAATATCGGCCTTTAATCGCAACTTGACAGGGTTATCAGTCATGAAAAAGCCTATGTTTGGGACTGCGTTAAACTGAAATACATGCCTCACTGAGGAAGGTCTCCTATAAGTTTCACCTTAATTGCTGTATGATTTTTTAAGATTAATTGACTATTTATTTAAGACAAAATAACGAGAGAAACATACATAGATTCTTGTTTCTTTTCTATTTTTTAAACCGTCCGGAGTGATAAATATACACGTAATGTGTTTTTTTGCTAGCCTCGCTGATTTAATTATCGGGAAGCACCGCCTTAATGGATGTGAGAAATGACTGGGCTTACCAAGTGCAATCCCCGGGGAAGTCCAAAAGGTTGCAAGAACAGTTTTCGATAGCTGCTATAGCTTTTTTGCACTCTGATTTGAAGTAACAGACAGCATGGCCTTAGGAATTCAATGGCAATCTATCTAAATTCGTGTGTGCCAATTTTTACACAAGATGTGCATTATGGCATGTTTATTCAAAAAAAATTCTTACATCAACAGAACACAGACACCTGTTGCATTTTTGGTTATCTATATTTGCTTTATAGTTCAATGGAAATGATATGGAGAACTAATGAATACCATACACATACAAGTCTAACACGTTCTCACTACTTTCCCATTCTAAGCAATACTACACAAGAAGCTCGCTGTGGAAATTTAAAGTAGCAATTTGCAGTGCTAGATTTGAACTTGTGCTTCTGTTTCTAAATCAATGCCCATTTTGCCAATGCACGTGGAAAAGGTGGTGGACCCATCCTTGTGAAACTAAAATTGATTGAACAATAATTTGCAACCACATATGCGGTTGTAAATCATTGAATAGTTACCCTCTGCCATTAGCGCGCATTAGTTTCTCGTCAGTTTTCCACATCCCACACATCAATACTGGCATTCCTAAACACCGTCAAGGTATAAATATACCTTCACTTGCTATGGCAAGGCACAGAGCAGTTTGGCTACCTACTTGCACGACGCTGCTTGCCACAACAAGTCCCGAAGGAAGTCAAGTCCCCAACTGATGCACTGACCAGACTCTGTCATCCTCCTCGCCGAGAATCCAGCTCCAGTGTTTCTGACTCCCCTTGCAGGGTGTTAGAGATCGAGTCCCGGGAAAGAGATACCAAACTTTCTCATTCCAAGGTATGGAGCAGACTAGAACCTAGAGAAACTTTTGGCAACTCTTGGCAAAACTAAACGTAAGCTAAATTAGACTATAGCTAAACAGCACCTACTTCTTCCCTCATACTACACTTAGGTTAGGTACTCTAGGGTAGGATTATTTTAGAAGCACCAGTTGAGTATTTTAGCCTGTGTTATTTATGTATGTATTTTTATATATGTCATAGCTACAGACCATGCTATTGCAGTAATATTTTATCTTACTGCTAACGCTGTAAGTATTATACTTCGCATTCTGTCTGTCGATTGTAGCAGTTCCTATCTCTTGCATGAGAAATAAGACTGTTCAATAACCCCTTTTATTGAAACGCCTGTCTCTCTATTTCTGTGCAAGTCTGTAGAAACGAAGCATGCACTTTTACTGATTGAAACTGAAATCTATTGTTTCCACGATTCTGAGACTGTTCCGATTCTAAAGGGAAACAAAGTTGTCATGCTTATGCGGTTGTCAGAAACGAATCCCTTCTTGTTCATTCAAGAAGTTTCTAGTGACCTCTGAGTTAGCTGGCACACACAAGTAATTAAGTTTAATATACTCCCTAGAGATATACTGACCTCAGTCCTATGTCAAATCTATAGTGTATATTATTCCAATGCGCAGAGCCTATCAAGGATATAGGAACTAAACTACAAAACAAAGCGCCTTGTTTTATATGTCGCCTATTTATAGCCCGTATTTGTGAGGCATCCATTTTTACAAAGGCAAATACACACTAACTCTGAATGGCCAGGTACTTATCCCTACACAATTTGCACACAGCTACTTCCCCCTCCACCCTCCCAACAGGTACTTTCCTCTCTTGAGCCCCGATTCAACAAGGTAAATAAAAACAGCTTGCACCAGGGAGCGTGCATGGACAAGACTCCGAGGAGCACCCCTTTAGTGACTGACAGTGGTTGTGATTTTGTCACTGTAAGTCTTAGGTTATGACAAAAGAGTATGCACCTCCTGATGATCAGGCACTGCCCTACTCCTACTATGCCCCAATGAATTGCAGAGCTGAACTTGGCCTGATTGCTTACATTACTGCTTATTACCTGAATTGCTTGTTTCTTTGCAAGGGCGGACACAGTACAAAGATACCAGGATCAATAGAGTGCAGGCACGCCGACTTTCAGAGGCTACTAACTATTCAGACATTTATAGCCTGAGGAGAGAGTCTACCTTTTGAAGACTGATGGAGCCGGATCTCACATTCTAATTCTGCTCTAGCACTTCGAGTCAATGGTAGTTTTTCTCAGCATGAGAGCGTAGGGGGGAGAGTACTCATTAGTATGTGGAGCAATTCAACTGCAGTTCGCTAGGGTCATCAAGAATCACAGACAACTAAATGGGGTTAGTTGATTTATTACAGAGCCAAAAACAACTGAACATACAGACACCTCAAGATGAGGGTGCAGAAATACATTGGAAATAATACAAAACCAAACCTAATAATAAAATTAAGGCGGTGTAACATGCACAGGATGATTAATTCAAGAATCAGGATACAAAAGAGCAGAGCACAGGAGTCCAGGTTGCTCTGCCTTGAAGTTTTCATAGGATTAAAGCATTATCTGTCCCTACACTAGCACTGACATCCCTAACTAAGCATACTGCAGGGCAGGATCGGATGAGGTGTGGAGTCTTCATTAGAAGTTTCTCCACATCAGTTGGGTCAAGCAACATGAAGCTACTGAGAACGAGCTCGTTCTAAGATGCTCTTTCTCCAAAGGTAAAGAAGAAGTAGGCTCTTTCCCTAGTTACCATGTACCAATATTACAGGTGGCTTCCCAGGACACTCTACGGATCAGGCCATATGGCCGGGCCACATCCTCATAGGTATTTTTCCACTGGACAGCGATGCAAAGTTTCAAAGTTTATTGTTTAGTTAGTTAAAACCATAACAATTTAAAAACAGAATTTCAAGAACAAAACAAAGAAACAATGAGAAGATAAAAAACAAATCATTGTGGTACAAGAAAACATAACCATACTTCATTTTGTCTCTTCTGGTTAATCTAAAATCCATTATTAAAACAAGAACAAGATAGAAAAAAATACAGTACAGTAAGACCAGCCGTCTTCCTCCTTAACCAAGTTTCCAGTCTTTTATGGAGCTTAGTTGGTACTCTAAGGAATTTAATCGGACTGCCCTTCAGAGGGTGGGATCTTCCTAATTTACATATGTTCTTTTCATCTCTTCTGGTTGATCTAAATTCGTTATAAAAATACAGTACAGTATGATCAACCATCTTCCTCTTTAACCGCGTTTCCAGTTTTTTTTTTTTTTAAACAGAGCTTAGTAAATGCTTTAAGGAATTTAATCAGTCTGCCATTCAGAGGTGGATCTTCCGGATTTAGGCACGCTGTTATTGCCGCTCTGCATGACCTAATTTCTCTAGCATTAAAACTTGATTTTAAGAGCATAACTCGTTCATTGTATAATTTATTACATATACAGATTATATGAATGAAATCTTCCTTCTGGCAGTTACACAGCCGGCATTGTTTAGAACCTGTATACACCCAGGCTGGCTGGTCTGCCAAAGATGGTAGTTTAACAGACATTGAGAACGGTATGCTCAAATAAGGTGCCGGAATAAGGGACTTATAGCTATTTATCACCATCCAGGCGTGTGACCTTGTTCTGAAGATGTTTTTGTCCAGCAGTGATGATTTAATTTTTGAAGCTTTATTTAATGCTTGTTTAAACGATTGGTATGGCAGGTTTTTATTCCATTACTCTGTTGTGCATGTAATTGAGAGCGATTTGAACAGGTATTGATGAAAAGGGGAAGTTTTGTCCTCATTTACTTCCACCCAAAGTGCTTAATTGATTTGCGAAGTAGCTACGTTTTGTTTCAAACGATACCATGTTTTAACTGTCGCATACATTCTGCCCAATTCTTCGTTTAGTATGCCGAATTCCAAGCGCACCTGGGCTGGGGAGGCTGACCTTTGCATCTGAAATGTTTTTTTGTAGACAGAAGCTACCAGTTGGTTTAAAACATCTCTGTCTTCTCCATGGAAAGCGACGCTCGCATACGTTATTGTTGGTAAAACGTTTGCCTTCATTACGGCAAGCAGGGGTTTATATGAAGGACCCTTCAGTTTCTTCGCCAATAGACTGAAGGCAAATGTAAGGGCAGTTGTTCACTGTGCCATGTACCCTTTTTGCTCAGTGTGATTTCTTGTGTTATCGATGTAAAAACTCAGGTATTTGTATTTTTTTACCTCCTCTAGTTGGTTACCGTTAAGCCAGATTGTCTGTTTACCTCTCATTTGGCTCTCAATTACCATTGTTTTGGACTTCGATGTGTTTATTTCAAGTTTGTTCTCTGAAATGTAAGCTGACATTTCATGCACGCTTCTTTGTAGACCAACTTTTGTGTTGCTCATTAGCACGACGTCATCGGCATACGAGAGATGAGAAAGTCTCAATTTTCCGAGTTTTGGTGGATGGGAGTTGATACGGTCCAACCTTCGTGAAAGATCAGACAAAAACAAATTAAAAAAGTGAGGGGCCAGGACACACCCTTGTTTAAGGCCTCTAGTTGTTGTTAGTTTCCTTGATAGCCTGGATCCATCACCAATTTTAATTCTTAGCCACGTGTTGGAATAGAATAACAATATCCCCTTTAGTAGCCTTTCAGGAATGGCCCATGCTCGAAGCTTTTTCCACAGGAGCTGGCGGTCGACACTATCAAAAGCGGCTTTTAGGTCTATAAAGCAGAGGTAGAGGTGTTGTTTCCTCTGCTTACATTTGTTTGCCATAATTGATAGGCCTAAGATATTTGTTGTCATCCCTATACCTTGCCTGAAGCCTGTCTGGTTGGCCGGGATAAGATTGAGATTATCAGACCAAGCCTTAAGCTCTTCTAACACCAGAGAAGCGTAATATTTGGCCTCAACATCCAGGAGGGCTATCAACCTGTAGATTGCCGGGTTTGATCTGTCTCCTCCTTTAAATATTGGAGTCAGTATCAATCCTTGCCAATTTGTCGGTATGTAGTTTAAGAGCTCTACCTCTTGATATAAAGCAAGTAGATACTTACTCCAAAACGGTGTATCATGTTTAAAAATTGCTTGTGGAATTCCGTTGGGGCCAGGAGCGCCTTCGGTTCAGGCTTTCTTGATTGTGCGTATAACTCCTTCGCTTGAAAGGAACGCGTGAGTCCTTGCTAGTGTCAATAGGCCTTTATCCTCTGTACACTTTATCCCGTAAATCGATTTCATTTCTTTATGTGTGGTTTCATCTTCTTCTGAGCTGGTGATTCCCTTAATCCCAATGGGTTTATCATTTGCCTCCGCTAATGTCTGGCAGTTTCTTTCTGCTGTATCTTGAGTGTTTATTTAAAAAAACCTCGAGGTCAGGAATCCTGCCCGCTCGCGTTCTTGAATATTTGACGATAGTCTATTCACTGGTCTCTGCAGTTTATTTATGGTCAGCCAAAACTGCTATGAATTTGATTTCTTGGAGATGCAGAGCAGTTCTGCAAAGAATTTGTCAATCATTTTTCTTTTTTCTTCCCAGAGTTCTTTTTTGTATCGTTTCCTTAGCTGCCGTACGCTGTCCCAGGCTGCGGTGTCAGGTACTGTTCTTTTTAGCCTCCCTATTATTTTTTTTTGAGGTTGCGTTTCAAGGCTCGTAGACCTGCAGTTGTTGTTTTTACGGGATGCTTTTTTGACCATTTTGTCTTAGTTGCCTTTGTCCAGTTGTCATTTGAGAAGATAGGTCTGCTGTGAATTTATCCCAGGCTTGGGTGATGGTCTGGGCTTCTGCTTTGTAGATACTTATCTTGTTTTTTAAGTTGCTGAAGTGTTTCCATTGTTTTGTTTGACCATTTGAGGCGTTTTAGGTCAACTGTTTGTGTGTCTCCTTCAACTATTGTATTTGCCTGATGCTTAGCGATTTTTAGTCTAAAGTGTATGAGTTGAAATGAGTGATCACTCTTGGTTGTGTACTCAATAGAAAAGTGGGAGAGGAATGGCATCAATGATGCTGAAATGACTGTGTAGTCTAGTCTTGATCTTATCTTTCCCCCGTGAAATGTATGTTTAGGTGGGAAGTCATCTGGAGTTCTGCCATTTATTACTCTTAATCCAAGATACTCAAGAGCATTTACCAAGTCTTTTCCTGCGTGATCCTTTTTAAACGTTGTTAGCTGATATTGTTGTGGCACGTTCCAGCATATGTTATCCGATGCTAATAGGTCATCCTCATCCGGAGTATGAATTAAGTATCAGGTCCCATGAGGGAAAAGTGCTCCTGATGTTTGTAATGGTCGTAATTAGCTGCATATTGTGCTCTGCTTTTTGCTTGGCCGACGGATGAGCATATGTATTTATCAGCAGGACAGTTTTTGATCTATGCACAGACCCTGAGGTTAGTTTAATCAGTTGGATGTTTGGTCCTACTGAGTCCATCTGTACTGAATCAATTTGTAGTTCTGGGGATATATAGACCGCCAGGCCCCCTTTAGGCCGACCATAAGATTTTGTTTTGGTTGCTGGTACCGTATAGTGTATGTAATTTATTAGGGGTAGGTCTTCTAGTGCCCAGATTTCTTGCAATGCGATTATATCGTACTTTTCCCACTTGTCTAGTCGGGATCCGCTTTCTAATCATTTTTTGGCTCCCGCGATGTTCCATGAGAGCATTTGGATGTTTCCTGAGTCTTGAATGGCTAGTTCATTTTCAATCTTTCAGTTGCAAGTGATCGTATTTAGTGCTCCTGGTAACCAGCCCCAGTTATCCTTAGACCCCTCCATTCTAGGTGCCAGGTCATTCTCGCGGGCTCTATTCAGGGCTGTAGGAAGGCTGATGCCAATTGCTCCTCTGAGCAGTGTTTGATTATTCGACGAAGTTCCTTTTTGCCTTTGGCCGATGTAATTGATGTTTAAGTTGCTGTTTAGAAGTCCCGGGTAGCGCGGTTTAATTGGTCTTGATAATTTAATTCCCCATGCTTCAAATTGTGCCTTAGCGTTCATGATGTGCTGAACGTCCATTTCGGTCTGCCAAGTTGTCAGTGTTTGTTCCTTGTTTTTCTGGTCTTTTATTGCAATAAATTCTACTGCCAATAGGTTTGTAGTGGACAGATAGTATAAGGCTGGTATGTTTGCTGTTAATTTCAGAATATTCCTCCTATTCAGAATGTCATGCAAAGCTTTTGACTCATATTCTGGAGTTAGCAATAATTGCCATTTTGATGAAGTTATCAGGTCATGCGCCAGGTGTTCTGCGTCTTCACTCTTTTTTCCCATTTTTATTTGCTTTATATAGTCTTTAATTTCTACTTTTATGTTTACGTGTTGGTTATTGTCTCCCAACTCAGAATGCAAGGCGTCGATGTCATCAAGTCCGCATCTCGAATGTTCGGGAGTTACCGGTTCCTGGTGTAAATTTGTTCGGGTGTAATCCCCGTACTTTTTGGGTAGAGGCATTGTTTGATTTTCAACCCACGTCTGTGTTTCTGCATCACCTAACACTTGGGAGATATCTATCTTTTTACCTTCGATCCTGCTATCTCCACGCTTTTGATTTTCCAGATTCGGGTTTTCCTGTTTGTCAACACTTTTGTTCACACGCCGTCCAACCTCACAAGTTCCTTTGATGTTTTGTTCCCTGTTTTTTGTATGGATTGTTTCTTGACCTCGTGTATTTGCTTCTTTATCTCCCACTTCTCCCTCGAGCCGGGCGTTATCAGGTGATTTGTTGGTCAACCTGGGTCTAGATTGTTCATAGTTTGTCTGATCATCATTGATGAAGTCAGTACTTTGACCACTTTTGCTCTGGGAATCCTTAGTCTCCTTCAACGTCGTTGTTTGGGCATTTCCGGGTGTATTTCCCGCCTGACTAGGTTTTTTCTTTAGCCCATGTTTATTATCTGCTTTTCTTTTCGTGATGTTCTTTTGGTTCCCGGTGTCTTTGCATGGGTCCCGGGTTAACTCTCCACCACAATCTTTTGTCTGGATAATTTCTATAGGTATATCCTTATCTGTTATTTCTGAGTTCGTGTTGGCTAACAAGTCTTCATCTATAAAGCTGTACAAATCCGTAGTTGCTTTTCTTTTTTTTGCACTTACGAACATTGGGTAGATCTTTGTTTTTTGCTGTTCCGTAGCTGGAGACTGTTTGTTCCGTGCTTTTCTGTTACGTTTTTTTTGTTTCCTTGACAGCTTTAGTCCTATATTACTTATTTCCCCCTGATTGGGAATGTCAGTATTTCCGGATGACTGATTACCAGTTTCCGTCTTGTTAGATTCCGAGTTTACGAGAACTTTGATGTTATCTCCCTTCTCTTTTAATTGTTCTTCCTTGTTTTTATATTCTCTCAAGCTTGATTTATTTAATAATATTATCTGTTCGAGAAGTGTAGGCAGAAGAGTTAATTTGTCTATTATTGGGCTACAATCGCACTGAGCAGAGTACTTTGCCTGGACTCTTGAAATAAAGTTGTTCATGTTTTCCAGTTTGGTGTTAATCCCTGCTATTTGAGAAGCAATTATATTTATGATCTATTTGTATGTCCATTTTATCATCTTGCATGTTAAATGCCGTTATTGTTGTCTGTAATGTGTTCAATAAAGATTTAGTGATCTCTGAGAGCACACTTTGGTCGATGACTATCTCTCCTTGTTGAGCCTGTGTTTTAAATTCTTGGCTGGGGTTTTGGTCTTGATTAACTTGATGCCTGGTGTCATTAGCCTTTCTAAAGGGAATATTGTTATTGCATGTTTTTGTTCTTTTTTTCTTCTTGATGGTCCATGTTATTTTGAACATTGAGATTGCGTTTACTTCCCGTTTGGAAAATAGTTTCCGAAATTGGTGTCTGCCTGATATCCTTCGCTAACACCGACGTTGTTTCTATTTGTCCATCGTTTTATGTGCATTCCTGGTCGCCTTGATCCACCTGATGCACCTGGGCGGCTATCTGGAGTCTTGATGTTCTTACAATGTTGATGGCTGTCTTGGGGGTAGAGCATGCGTGCTCCCCTTGAGGTGTTTTAAAAATTGCTGTTGGAGAATTAGATTTTTCCCTGTGGCTAGGGTTCTTATGAATGGAGTTTGGCTATCCTTCTGTCTTGTTCGAATAATTTAAGCTATCTCCAATAATATTGTGTGTAATGTCATCACTTTTTGTTCTATCTGCTTGAACCTGATCCATACTTAGGCATGTGTCCTCTTTACATGTTGTACCAAAACAAGTACCATTGCATGACTCCGCCTTGTCTGTCAGATTTGTGCCAGGCTTTTCCACGCTCTGGCTCGGTTTTTGCCACAGCCACTGTTCTATTGTACTATTTAGGTTTAGGTTAAGGTTTGGCGCTGATTTGTTTTTTCCCTTGTTGTTTTCAGGCTGGGCCGATAAGGCTATCTGAGGTGCTAAAGGGGTCATTAATCCGGGGATCTCCGCTGACTTGGAGTAAATGGCGGCTCCAGGGTCCTTGAGTAGTAGCAGTCTGTCAATTGGAGCTGGCTTTCTTTTAGTGCCTTCCTCTATGCTTCTAAACATGGTTAAGAGAGGCGATAAGAGTGGACTTTTTTGCTTAGGGTCACCCCCTTCGAGTTTTTTCTTATTAATTTGTTTTTCGCTCCTAGTTTTCTGGGCAGGGGTCTGTCTAACTCTTCCTGATCTCATTTCAATGATTTGACGGTAACCCCCAATGTCCTGCTACTGCAGCTACTCCTCATTGCCAAGCCCTAATTGCTATTGTTCCCTCCTTGTAGTCGGTGCTGTGACTCCCTCTTTTGACAATGATATGCTTTCGACAATGATATGCTGGGGCAGCGAATGTGGCTCCTCTCCTTGTGGCTAATCAGCCCCCTATGAGGCCGCGACGAGGTGGAACTTTTACTGAGGCTAAGGTGATGGCAAGAGAGGCTCCTGTGAGGGCCCGCTGTTCGCAGAAGAAAGCACTCCGCCGCTCCTGCTGAGAGGGCTCCCGCTATACCAGGGGGGTCTCCCACCTCTCGTTACTCGACGTGCCTAAGGCTCACCTGTACCAGCGCAGTTTTGCCTCTCAGGTCCGTCCTCGCCTCGCAGATCGCTCGTATTCGCTCGTTTTCGCCCAGCCACAGATTTTAGGGCCGTGGCCCTGTTCTCCTGTCCTCCTGTCCTCCTGTCCTCCGGCTACTCAGCTTCTCAGGAGGGGCAGCGGCGTTGTTCTCACAGCGCTTTGATCAGCGCTCACGCTCAACCGCACCTCACCCGTAGCCTCCTCTGCTCCCCGCTCTGCTCTGCTCTGCAAGGCTCTGGCCGGACACAAAACGCAGAATGGCTCAGTCCAATCCCAATGCCGATGGCTCAGACAGGTGACTCTCGTGGGGGGGGGGCTGGTGGTGTTGGGCCAGGTTTCGGACGCAGGTCACTCAGCAATGCTCCGTTCTAACTACCATTGGCCACAAGCCACCGCAACCACACACTAACCACACTAGCCCCCTGCACCTCTCTTTGACTGTTGCGTCGCACCTTGGCTCCTATGGCGTCCTATGGCGCCAATCGCACCTTACCTCAGGACTCAGGACTCGTCTAGCAGCAGAGGGTGAGCCCCTGGTCTGGTCTGGCTTCGCGGGCTCCGTATGGCAGCAACCACCACAACGACCGTGGTTACTGCCGCCACAGCTGTTCTTCCGCAACTCTCTCCCTAGTCTCGGTCTCCCGTCATCGGGACTCGGGACACGGGACACGGAGGCACGGGAATGCGGGATGGGGGATGCGGCTGGGTCGGGTTGGACTTCGAGCCTCAAGCCGCTGCTGGCTGCCCGTAGTGCCCGTAATAACACCCCATGGGACAGTCATGCTCGGGACTCAGGGGCCGCCGCCGCTTCGTGCTGCTTGCTCGCTGCTTGTTCCACAGCTTCGCCACGCCACACCTCCAGACTCGATGCTCCCGAGCAGTAGCTAGATGACCTTGATTTCCAGGTTCTCTCCAGTATTACAGTTCTCCTTATCAGTATTAACATTCAATGTATCCCCTAATCTTCGTGCCTAACTCCTAAAACAAAGACATTATTCTAACTAAAAAGGATGACTCTTCCACCTGCAACACAAGCGTGAGAAAGACTAAAATCTAACATGCACATGAAATTCAATTATTAATTCAAATGAGAGATCTTCCAGGGAAATACATTTCAGGCCTACATAATCCGGCTAACATAACAAAGAGAATTAGTTAGGAATTACAACACATACAATTAATGTTCTCCTTTACATATAAAATGACATGGCAAATAAGCATATATCGGGGATAACATAACTGTCAGTTGCACGATACAAGCATCGTCATTAGTGTACCAGCTAGTTGCGTTTACTTGCTGCCCTACTTTCTCCACTTTACATTTAAGTGCCCAAAAATACATCACTGCTCATGTTATTAAAGTTCATGTACTAATGTTTTATGTTAATACAGTGAAGAAATATATGTGAATGCAGACTACTCATGATTATGATGTACCCTTACAAATGAAGAATGGATTTTGTGCTACATCAAGGCCATCCAGGCTGTGGAAGAGTTATTTGATTATCAGACTCTGCTCACTCTGAAAGGTGTTTAAAGCTTCGACACTGTGAACTCCCATGTCAGACATGCCTTTGAAAGACTGCTTCAGTGAGAAAAACCTGGTGACCTGCCAAAGACAGAAAGTATTTTACAAGTGAGCCAAAGTTACTCACAAGTCAGGCTCAGTTTTGTCCAGAAGGCTGATAGGGTTGTGACAGAGAAAAAGTCAATCTTACGTCAGTTTGGCATGAGTTGTAAAGTTAAAACTACTGAGAAATAATTATTCCTGTTGTGTCGACTTAGTCGCAAGCTAGGTTCATTTTCTTCATCTCATAAATCATTGTTTCTAGATATGTTTTTCATCATGGTGCAATCAGATGACCCATGTAAACAACTCTGTAAAACACTGTTTCTTCTGTAAAGTATCTGTTGCCTCCCTGTATCCCTGTAGCTGTAAAAAGGTTGTGCATGCGGTGATCACTTCGGCACTCTGGCAGCTCCCTGTCTTTGGGTTTACCTAAATATTCCATTCATTGATTGCAAGGGATCTGGAATGTGTGTTTGCCTGATGATGCAAATTCCTAATTATCAATCTATTTGTTTCCACCATTGTAGTCTGCATTACCTTCCTATAATAAAAGACTAGTTTTTAGGGGTAGGGTCTTAATTTACTGTGCCCCGCGTAATGAAGGACCAGTTTATCTGTAAAAGGGAATTCAAACTTATGCTCTGAGTTGATGCCCGAGATTCAGTGGCCCAGTGTTTGATTGATAGTAGTATGCCACGAAACCTGACACTGGATCAGCTTTTTAAGCCTACTGCTTCAGTTTGTGAATTACAAAAAGTAGTAAATTTGTACCGATTCAAGGATTACTTCCATGGGTGCAGATGCATTACATTTTTGGTAAACTGACCTCTATATTTATTTATGTTCCTCATTCAAAAAATTAGCAAGTTACATCTTCTTAGTCAACTCTGGACAGCAAGAACAAATAGCACAGACAGCATACTTAATCCAGGCCCCCCAGACCAAACTACTGAGCCAAATGCATAGATTTTGAGGGGGGAGTCACACCCAAACATAACCCTGAAGCTACGTCCCTGCTAATGCCTGTAGCATTGTCTTAGGGACCCGAAAATGAGTGTTATAGTCAATGCCTTAATAGTTTGTCAAAAACGTGAGGTTTTATGTTATTCTATCATGTAAATAAACGTAGTGGCAGGTAAAACATCAGGGAACTTACGTACATCGCCACCGTTCCTTCTGGCTGGTCCGACCACCATCTCATTAATTTTAGCATTACTCTTCCATCCTCCCCCAGTTTGGAACAAAACACTGATGCCACTTACAGGAAAAATTGGAAGTCAGTCGACATCGATGTTTTAAACGCGGCACTAACGCATAACCCTCCAAGCCTAAACGCCAACATGGACCGCGTAGCAATTGGAACACAAAACTGGCTAACAAATGCAGCAAATAATTGTCTGCCCTCGACTCGTACCAAAGGGAGTAGGCATCGTCCTCCGGCCCCATGGTTTAATGACAGCCTTAAAATTGAAAAATCAAAATGCAAAGTACTAGAACGCACATGGCGTAAAAAGTACGACTCCAATGCAAAAAGAAGCTATCATGAAGCCAGAAATCATTATCATGCTGCCTGTACAAAAGCGAGAGCTGCTTTTGTCTCTTAAACAATTATCGAAGCAACTAACATGCCTAAAACTCTTTTTTCCAAAGTCAAGGAATTGGCGGGCGCACATACTACAGCTGTTGCACCCCCACTAAGCACACAACAATGCCAGGCGTTAGCTTATTTCTTTTCTGAGAAAATCGATAAAATTATCTCAGACATCAAGATACAAAATTCTGACCCTGATCTTCCCCCTCTTTCTGACCCTATTTTGCCTCAACCCACTGCTCTGGGTGAAAATTTACTGGAAGCCTGGCCGACTCTTTCATTAGAGAAATTGAAAGGAATCCTAAAAACTGTTAAATCCGGCTCCCCTAGGGACCCCATCCCTATTAAAATTATTAAAAAACTGGATGACCAGTCTTTGGAAATCATTGCCAATCTCCTAAACTCATCCCTCGATCTCGCCACTGTCCCAGCCTTATGGAAGCATGCCATGGTGACACCCCTTTTGAAAAAGCCAAATGCAAACCCAGAAATACTGGCCAATTATAGACCTATATCTCTGCTTCCAGCTTTTTCTAAATGTCTTGAGAGACACGTACACTCTACCTTAGCCACTTTTGCAGAAGAAAATTCCCTACTCCATCCTTCGCAATCTGGCTTCAGGGCTGGGTTCTCGACTGAAACCGCCCTGTTAGGTGTCACTGAACACATCAGAAAACTTCTTGACCAAGGCCAGACGGTCGCACTTGTGTTATTGGACCTAAGTGCGGCGTTCGACACCATCTCTCATGAAACGCTTATTAAAGAGCTATTTACAAATGGTGTAAGAGGAAAGGCTCTGGATTGGATCAAATCCTTCCTGGCAAATAGAACCTTCCAGATCGCTTCTGCACAAGCTGTGTCAGACACCCTACCTGCATCACATGGAGTGCCTCAGGGGTCCATCCTGAGCCCTCTGTTTTTTAATATCTATCTTAAACCTCTGGCAGAACTTGTTGAAAAGTTAGGTCTAACGCTTATGAACTATGCCGACGACACCCAAATCATTTTTTCCCTATCTGAATCTTGTCCCCACTCTCCGTCGTTACTCAAGGAAGGATTATTAAAAATATTGAACTGGATGACAACTAACCAGTTAAAACTGAACGGCGACAAGACGGAAATTCTGATTTTGGGTAAGGATCCAGTTCTCTGGAACCCTGCACATTGGCCGGACCAGATGGGCACTTTTCCTACCCCGGTGTCCCATGCTCGAAATCTGGGCTTTATATTGGACAATGCCTTATCCATGGACAAACAGGCCAGTAAAGTAACCGGCCTTTGTCTCACCATAGCCAAATGGTTGAGGAAGATCCTGTGGATGTTGCCAGTGTCAACGCAAAAGACCGTAGTCAATGCCCTTATCACATCAAGGCTTGACTACGGCAACATCCTCTATCTGGGCGCAAACAAATCTGTGATCGGACGACTACAGGTAGCGCAAAACGCTGCGGTCAGACTCCTTTGCAATATTCCGAAGAACTCTGGAGTCTCGAACCATCGTCGGAATCTTCATTGGCTCAGGATAGAGAGCAGAATCCGCTTTAAGGCCCTGAACTACATGTTCAGAATAAAAGCAGGAATAGCACCAAAATATCTCCAATCTCTTGCCTGCCTCTATACGCCCAAGAGAAACCTCCGGTCACAGACAGCAGCCTGTTTCTGCATACCTAGGTTTAAACGTGCAAGAACAGGTGGCAGATCTTTTTCCTATCTGGGACCCTCCCTGTGGAACACGCTTCCCCCCGGTATCCGGAAGGAGGAAAACTACTGTAGGTTCAGAAAGCTTGTAAAGACCTGGCTGTATGAACAATAACCACTTAACAGTCACCTCCTTCTCTATCCTCAATCTAGCTATGTCTAGGCGCCGGGAAACCCTTTTTGGGTAGCTGTTGCACCCTATAAATTGATAAAATAAATAAAATAAATAAAAACAATGGTATAGCGAAATTTGCTATTACACAGTTGTACTACTTTGGTTTATGTATTCCACTAACACAAAAGGATGTGCTATGTTTAGCATTTATTGTTGAAGTGATCCTGCTAGAACAGTGGGCCAGATGTAAAAAGCATTTTTCTGATCGCAAACGGTCCGTTTTGCATAATCGGGCCGTTCGTGACAATAAAAATGTTTTTTTTAAATGTACAAAATGCGATTTGCTAACTTGTTACCAAATTGCATTTTGCATTAGTAGTTCGGTATTTGGAAGGGGTATCTTTTAGGGCGTCCCTTCCAAATATTGAGTCGGTATGGTATGTATTACTGTTTTACAACTTGATTCCGGTCCAACCCCAACCAGTGTGGTGCATTTTAAATCCTGAGTTTGTGCTTCTCCAGCCCAAACACTCATAAAATATACTGCTTACTAGTATGGAGGTCATGTGAGTGCTACATTTCCTACAGATTGATTTACAAACGTATGATTAATTGTCTCTATATAATGTGTATATGACGTAAAGTGCTTTGACGCCCTACATTAGTAGCACTATACAACAAATGAAATGCATGTGAGAGAGTGGCTATGGAGAGATGAGGGCTACTGTTTGAGGGAGGGAGGGAATCCAATTAGAAGGAGGACATAGGGGGCATAAAAATGTTTGGATCGGGCATCACCAGTGCTATGGCCAGCACTGTATCACTCATTCATAGTTGCTTTCCATGATAATTCCCAACCTAACCCCTCATTGTATTTATTTAAATGTTATAATATGAGACTAAGAAACCAAGAGGGCCTGGAATATTAAATAAAGCATTTCAAACGAAGGTTCTTTAAAGCATTTAAACTGTCTCCCAGTAGTTGCTGAATACGGCTAGCTATGAGAAATCACCCTCTCTTGTGCCACATATATTTGCACTTGGGGCCTACAGCCAAACTCTTTTTATCTGTAGTTTTATTTGATATTGTTTCATTAAAGTACATAGTCATCGACTTCCATTGTTTTGTTGTTTAAAACATGTTTGATCACCCTCTGCATTTATCCTCTTACTATCAAAAAAATGAAATAAAAGCCAAAACAATGGTGAAATTACTATTCCTTTTTTCCCTATGCATCCCTTTACACATTACATATCACATGATTAATCCTGTTATAAGAGTCTCCGGGTTTTGCATTTCAAAGGTTAATAATACGCATTCCATTGCCTTTGGTAATAACACCTGTTGTTTATACTACTAGAGAGCAATGTACCTGTGACACACACGCCATATAAAAACAAGTTATTATGATTAAACTTCAGGGACCATATAAATAGACTGATTTCAGATATGAAACGCGATACATAATGTATTAATTTTGTATATTTAATATGAATTTTCTTGTAATGATACTAAATGTGTAAACAAAAGCTATGCACAGAAAGAGAGTGGACTTAGTAGATCAGAACAGGTTTAAATACATTTTCCTCATGGTGCATTTTGTTCCATAGTGTTATTGGGAAATATGCTAAACTTTCTGCTGCAAGAATATCACAGATATCAATACATTAATAAGACTATGTATCCCAATTCCATTTCGGAAATCGCTTGGAGCCATGCCTAACAATGAGTTCCTTTGGAAACTAAATATTCTCGCCCAGTTGCTCTAAGCTTGTCTGCAATTATTACACGGTGGCTGGAAGGGTTAGGTCAGACCCCAGAGATTTGCTATCTCATGCACTTCGTTCAATCTTGGCAAAGATCTATAATGCAAACAGTTTCTGAGAAATTTCTCGAGAGACGTCGAGCATGCAAGCGTGCCAGCGGCAAAGCTTTTCATCTCTGATTTGTTGCTAATATTTGCATGATTTCCCACTTAATCCATAGAGTTTGAAGATATGCCACAGAATTAGCTAAGTGATGTGCACGGATTGGACTGGAAATATAGAGACCGCAATTAAAAGTGGCATTGTAAAGAATGAAGCTGAGTTTTTACAATGAGTTTAGATGCAGACCATTAACTGAAAGAGCATCATCAGGCCTTCGATCATCTTACGTGTTTTAAATGTTCTCAGGTGCCTAAGCTGCGTTCCAACCTCTGTAGGCCTGCACATTTAACTGTAAAAAAGGCCCTTCAGGAAAGTAATTTGCTTCAAACATGAATTCAAAATTACAATTTATCATTTCTGTATTTTTTTTGCAACGTTAATTAAACATTATTAGTTCAGATTCTCGAAGCTGTAAAAAACACACACGGGGAGAGTTTTAATATATGCCAGCACATCTTCTGTTGTTTCCACCCTTGAGGCATTGCCTGGACCCAAGTCGGGAGCAGGCAAACTTGACATTTGGGCACTAAGTCACAAGACACTAGTCATGGCTGCTGCCTGGAAGCAGCAGTGAGGTGGGTGGGGGGCAAGTGGTTGGGGGGGGGGTCACTTTAAAATAATAAATCACTTGCCTCCCAGCCAGCCTCTCCTGTGTCCACTTCCTGGCTCCCACGCTCCCCACAGCCAATTCCAGTGCTGTGATTGGCATGAGTGCTAAAGACACGGTGCTCAGCCAGGGGCTGTAGGGGTGAGAATGTTCTCCATGCAGGCTTTTGGGCGGCCTGAGAGAGCTGACCAAATAGTCATTGCTCACTTAGGAGGGTTGGACCACTCCTCCCCTGTTCTTCAGCCCTGACCCGCCCAATCATGCAAGCTGTCGCAGCAGGAGGACAAAATAAAATGATAATAACATTAGCTACAATAGTTTTATTTTTTCCATTTCTTTTGTTGCTTCGAGGCAGTGGGGTGACGCTCCTCCTCCTTAGCGGAGGAGCCGTCACTATCATTTCTTTACTGTCTACAGCAGAGGTCTTCAAACAGTGCGGCGCACCCCCCTGGGGGGGAGTGGATGGGTTCCCAGGGGGGCGCAAATGCCTCTGCAAAGACATGTAAATAAAGATGGCCTGTAAGTACAGCATGTATTTGCTGCATTTCCAGACTGTCTTCATTTACTCAGTGCCCTTGATGTCAAAACTCTGATTGGAGTGCCTTAGGGTTAGAGGTCACTGAGTGTGCTGGCAGGGTGAAAGTTGCTGCTAAAAACAAAGTCTTCCTTTTGTGTATACACAGTAATTTTAGTGCATGATGCTATATGTGGGTATTAAACTGGTACTTATGAAGGGAAATATGCCAAGACAGTGTTTCAAAAGTGTAAAAATGGCAAAATAATACACTAATGCTATCACAAAATGTAAAGCATTATTTAGCATAAGTCACCTTTGCTTGCTGCAAAATGATGTTAACCCTGCTGCCTGATTTGGTCTTCTCCTGCCACATTATTCCAGTGTTCCTGTTTATAGTGCTATGACATCCAAGTCTGTGGCAGAAAGCACTGTAAATATGCAAGTCATTATTTTAAAATAGTATTTCACATAGTCTAAGCTAGGCTGCTGCAAATTGATGCAGTGTTTGAGATAAAAAAAAGTTTTTACAAAATATAGTTTTTAGTAATAAGTAATCAAATGTAGACATGTTTTATGTCTCCATTATTCCAGAGCTCCGCAGATAACACCCCAACATTATACCTCGAACAGAATAAATAATTGACACCATGAAGCTTTAAGCAGAGCTACTGGAATTATTCAGCAGGAGAGGACCACATTATGCAGCATGGTTGAATAAATTATTTAGCAAGAAAAGATAAATTATGTGGCACAATGCCACACATTTTGTGGCTACCATTACTTCATTATTTTGCCATTTTTACTCATGGTCATGCTGTTAGGGACAATATTTCACCTCATTAGTACCAGTTCAACACCCAAATACAGCAATAAACAGCTACAAGATTACCAGTCAATCTTTGCAAAAGGCCTTGCACTGCTCCAGAACACTTTGTCACGTTATAAGTTACTTTTTTTTCATTTGAGCTGGAATCAATTTTTGGGGGCTTAATTCTGCAGATTATGCAGCAGCTGATGGATTATTGAGCAATTGCGGTAAACTCATAATTAGGTGGAAAACGCTGCTGCTGCAGAAACTCATTCTTCCAGTGGCACTAGCTTTAAGTGACTTAATCAATTAAGGCTGGTTTCTACTTTAACTTTCTGCATTACCACCACACCCTTCACTTTCAGGGAGAGGCACCTCAAATACAGAAATGACTGTTCAGAAACAGTTTTTATTGTGATGGCTAAGTCCATGGGTGGGAAGGGGCCAGGTACAAGGTCAGCAGGGTTCTATTCCGATGCAGAGCCCAAATCCTTTCGATCCCTGTCACAGTAATGGTCAAGGAGACTGAGGAAAGAAGTGAGATGCATGGGTGTTGTCAAATAGATGGCCCAGAATAGACGGCACTGTATGGGGATTAAAGTTTATGTTTACAAATGGCCAGAGACAGATTCTTCAGAGCGATACCTCAAACAAAGGACCAATGTGTGTCCTTTTCTTTTTTTTTTAAATGGCCATTCATCAGTGCAGCAGATACTGCTGCCAGGTGTGTAAGTGGCCACTCTTGGTTATCATTAATAAAGCAGATGCAGAAAATCTGTGGCCCAGGGGTTTGAGAGGCCCACTGCTTCACAAATATGACTGTATACCTTCAAAAAAGGGGCATGGAAGATTATTTTCCTTTCTAGCATCATGATCGAGGGCACCCTTGCAGAAGAATGGGATACAACATGGGAGCTCTTTTTTATTCAAACGGGACAGAGAGCCTGTTTCAAGATTGGCGTGATGGTCAGGCATGATGGGGAAGAGGAGAAAGATGCAGAGGAGATAGCCTGCTACTCAGGATTGCAGTTATCATTAGTACGGGAGGTGTAGTTGCATTGGGGTCCAAGGGGGTGAGGGACTCACAAACAAACCCAATTCTGGGGAGCAGTTTTTGGGATAATACATGTTTTCATTTGATGCATTTGCTGTTTTATAAGCCTCATAGTCAGTGTGTTTTATGAACTATAGAAAAAGTACTGCAGAAATCATCTCATTAGCCACACCTCATGCACGCAGCCATGTCCTTCCTTTTCTCCCAATCTGTGCCATAAAGTTTTGGAGGGGGGCCCGACCTCAAAACATTTTGCTTAGGGGGGCTCAAAGCAAAAAAGTTTGAAGACCTTTGGTCCACAGTGACACAGGTAACATCAAAGATGCATTGCAAAATGGCCACGTAGCATGTTTGTAGAATTAAAAAAATGCCTGGATTTGCAAATGTGGGCAACTTTTTTATAAATCTGATTTGCCATATGGGGTTACTTCTATTTTGGTGCTTGGACCTATTGTCTGTCTCAGCCTGTCCCTGAAAGCCGGCTGAAAACACCCATCTGGTGGCTGCACAGAGAAAAGAGCATTGGTATAGCCAATGGGTCGCACCTTTGGTGCCTCTTAAGTTTGTAGCCAGAAATAGTGGCTTTGCCAATGTCTTTAAGGTATGTTGTAGAGCAGTGTGGCTGCTGTGCAGCATGTTGGAAAGTTATACTAAAGTATTACAAGCATTTTTGTTACCTCTCTGTATAACAAAGTAGACATGATTTTACAACAGAACAACTCTATTAAAAAAGAATTAACATATACAAGTATTCTATATTTCTGCTTGTTCTAATGGTTGCTTATTGTAGTTTTTTTGTTATGGGGAAAGGACATAAACAACGTGATGGTGGGGGTTGGGAAATTGTACCTGAATTACAACATGAGCAGTGGACCAACACTATGGGAGAATCAACACATGCCAGATTCTGAGGGCAGACTGAGGCGATGCTGAGGTGGTGGTGTGCTGGTGCAGAGGTGATGCTCAGGTGATGCTGAATAATACACAGGTGGGGTTTAGTGATGTTAAAGTGGTGGTGTGCTGGTGCAGAGGTGATGCTCAGGTGATGCTGAGTGACACTGAAGTACTGCTGAGTGATGCTGAGGAGGTGCTGAGTCATGCTAAGGTAGTGGTACTGTGTTGGTGCGCACAAGGTGCTACTCTGATGCTGAGGTGGAGCTGCACTGATGGTCAAGTGGTGCTGTGTTGGTGCTGCATTGCTGCTGAGGTGGGGCTGCACTTTTGGTGGTGCTGTGTTGATGTTGAGGTGGTGATGTGCGGATGTTGAGGTCGTTTTACACTGTGGCACTGCTTCACTGGCAGTGAGGTGGTGCAGAACTGGTGCTGAGGTGGTGATGTGCTGGTGCTGAGGTGGTGCTGCGCACTGGCTAAGTAATGCTGAGGTTGTGCAGTACTGGTGTTGTGGCTGTGCTCCGGTGCTTCTGAGGGACACTCAAGTGGTGCAGTGATGGTGCTGCTGAGATGGTGCTGTGTTAATGCTGTGCTGGTGCTGCACTGGTGCTGAGGTGGCCCTGAGTGATACTGAGGCACATAAATGAAAGTAGGTTGGCGGCCTAAGAATTTGGAGGGGGGCCCACATGTGCTGTCAGAGGCAGAACAGTAAAACTAGGATCTACAAAAGTGAAGGTAATGGGCTACTGACCGGTTGGTTTGAATTTCCTTTTTTTGCCCATCAATTTTCAAAAAGCATCAGACCACCCAAATGAGGAGCACCATACGTGCACTCAGCCATGATGCACACTTCTCAGGCAATTTACTGCACTTTTTTCATTTTATAATCTATGCCCTTTATTTTCTGAAATTCCGTGTGCTTACGGTGTTTAAAACCCTCTGAAGAGGATAAAGTGCAATTTGTCGGAAGCCAAAACAACTAAATAACCAAACCTACAAATTAGATTAAACACATCCCCATTATTGGTTCACAGTATATAAAATGTTAAAGCTTAAAATAACTACTGGGAAGTGAAGAGAACGAGAAAGAGATGCAACAAACACAAGGCTTTTTAGCACTCAGACAGAAACTGATTATCAAGAGTAGCGAGTTAATAGAACACTTTAACAGAGAAGGTCTCCTGTGGTATGTGATTTCTCAGCATAAGTACCTTGTTGATTAGTTACACTTTACAAATGAATGGATTCCTACCCCGCTTAAGTGGTTCAATAACAACCTTTTCCACTGTATACTAGGAGTGGATAGAAGACTAGTCATACCAGTTGAACACCCTAAGGGCAAAAGTAGGTGGATGGGCAGCTCACAAGATCCAGTAAACTCCTAGGAAACACTGTGTCTGTCATCACAGCCAAACCAGCATGTTTTAAATGGTAACATGGTTTACTATTTATGTGCAATGTTGTACTATTCAATAGTGAATTTGTTTCATGTCTGTGTGCTGTGTTCCTCATTCAAACAACAAAAGAAATCTTTTCAATTCATAACAACCTTCTGTGAGAACAATGTACAAAATAGGAATGGGTTCTGTTATGCAGACGCAAGTATTGAAAAATAACACATTGGTTTTATTAGTCACTAACTTGAAAAAACTTTTTTTATTTATTTGTCCTCATTTGTGCGAGCTTAATGGTTATAGCAACAAGGTCACCTCTTATTTCGGGGTCCCCGTGGAGAAGAGGTAGAAACCATGTCTTAACGAACCAACACTTTCTTTAAGTTTTTGTGACTTTATGTCAGCACATAGGGGCTCACGAGTTAATTGATCGCATACTTTAAATCATAGGACGTCCCTTCCTACCCTACCTAATACTATTGTCCCAAAGTTTCCAATGATTGGTACTTCTGGACCTATCCAGATTCCTAAACGTATCTACTGCCCGATCCCAGTTCTCCACTGTTGGAGGAGATGGAAGGATCCAGTTTATATCATGAAAATATCCAGGACCCCCTGTAAGCTTTCTGGAACTCCTAGAACAGGTTAATACTACAATAGACAAAAAATTCCTAGCCAGTTACTATGGTTCAATTTACATTAGTCTACTCTTAACAAGACAAAACAATACATGGGGATAACCCAAACTCAGTGCAATGGAATGACGACTATTTAAACATATGAAATTCTTTCTTTATTATGATTTTAGCTAAAATTTGGAGACATGATAAAAAACACAGTACATATATTCAAACACATTGGTGCATGATACATATGACAAAATGTATTCACCACGAGCAACGATTGGTGTGCACTCAATCCAAAAAATATTACTTAGACTTATACATACATAACATAAACATGTATTTAAACAAACAATTATAACATATTACTGATTTAATGTGGCTGGGTGATGAGAGTTCTAGTTTATACACACCTCATGTCTGGCAAGCAACATAAATGTGAATAAAAGATATTTCTGAAGTTTAGTTAAAATAGTGTTAGAATCATCACCAACCATAATACCAAAAATAATAACAAAGGCTCTTACCTTGATGCTGACATTTAAAGTCTTATCGATTATCTTACCAACATCATTTCAAAATGCATCAAGTTGTGGACAAGTGTAAAACATGTGGATATCATTTGCCTTCCTCTCACCACATTTAGGGCATTTTTTCATCTCCTGATTATTCATTTTTGAAAGTTTTTCAGGCGTCCAATAGGATTTCTGCAAAGTAAACAAATGATTTTTCCTAAGGGGTGCAGAAATTCTAATGTGCCATAAAAAAGTGCAGGATACTTGCCAGAGATGCTTCAAATCTTGAGCCGGAAAAAAACTTCCTCCAGATGAGGTCTGGGATTTCAAAATCTTCTTTATTCTTCTCCACGAGAGATCAGTACCACTTTGATACTTCTTTACGCATTGACTCTTTATGTGGGTCTCGAAGGCGATTTGGGGCATTCACACTTGCCTGCTCACTGGGGGAGACGCTGGGCTGGTTCCTGGGCTGCACGCCCGCCGCTCGACCACCACGCGGCAAGGGAACTACAGCCCCCAGCATCCTCGGCGGTGACACGCCCAACACAACGCACTGAGGCGCATAAAGACCAGGGGTCCCTGCAGGCGAGCGGGGGTCTCGAAGGCGATTTGGGGCATTCACACTTGCCTGCTCACTGGGGGAGACGCTGGGCTGGTTCCTGGGCTGCACGCCCGGCGCTCGACCACCACGCGGCAAGGGAACTACAGCCCCCAGCATCCTCGGCGGTGACACACCCAACACAACGCACGGAGGCGCATAAAGACCGGAGGTCCCTGCAGGCGAGCGGGGGTCTCGAAGGCGATTTGGGGCATTCACACTTGCCTGCTCACTGGGGGAGACGCTGGGCTGGTTCCTGGGCTGCACGCCCGCCGCTCGACCACCACGCGGCAAGGGAACTACAGCCCCCAGCATCCTCGGCGGTGACACGCCCAACACAACGCACGGAGGCGCATAAAGACCGGAAGTCCCTCCCGCCTCGCGGGACGCGCGCGGGCGACGCCGGGCGGAGCCCGGGCAGAGGGCGGGCCATCTGTGGCCGTCTAGGGACGAAGAGGGACGGGACGGTAACCCCCCTAAACCCTTCAACTCCAACATGGGTAAGCGCAAACTCCAAACATCAATTACCGGTGGGGCAGGTAAATCCAAGGTTCCCCGAAAAGCTCCGACTTCAGCTAGCATTATGTCCTATCTAACTTCTGCTGTGGGGAAACTGAACCAGGAGATTGCAGCAACAGAACGTGAACTGGGGTTAGACACACCTCTATTGGATAACCCAGTGCCCCCACTGTCTGGAAGACAAGCTATACCTTTAGAGCCCTCTGTTCAGATTATTACCGCTAAGGATCTGATATTGCAACCCCAATGTACTGCAATGGTTCCTGAAGAACCAAATTTGTTGGGCACAGTTGATTACCAAAGTCACGCACAAGACATTGTAACCCCAGTTATTAAGCGCACCAAAAGGCGACTAAAGAGATCAAAAAGGAATTTCACGCAGCTGGCTGCTACATCACGTTACGCGTCTAGGAGACTTGAAAAAGGCATTAGGGACATGGTGGAAAAAGTGTTCACAGATAAAATCGAAAGCACCCTTGTACAGATTGCTAATGATATTGTTGAGACTTTGAAAGATTGTGTCTCGGAAATAGTGGGGAAATGTGATAGGCTAAATATGTTGTTATGCCCTAAAATACCTCAATGTTCAACCTTGGCTTTTCCGGCTATACCTGCTCCCATTGTCCAACATGAAACACCAATGGAGGGGATAGGGATTGTTACTCCACTTGTCCCAATTCTCCCTCCAATCCCCCCTGTGCCAGTATGTCCAAAAACCACCATCAATTTGGCCGGGCACACCGACCCTTTGACATTGACCCAAGTTGGGGATAAGGTCAACATTGTAGCTGGGAAAACCACCGTACATAAAAGCGAACAGTTACAGGGAGAAAGGAGGCTGCGGGGGAAGCCCCGTACTAATTTACCACCAGAGGCAACCCCCTTTGTTGCTGTCTTAGTAAATATTCCGCACTTGAACCCAGGGGAGGTGGAGTCCCAGTGTACCCTATTAGCAAATATAAAAGTGTGGTGTGATGAAAATTTTTCAGGGCCAAGGGATATATCCACTCACATTACTATGGGGAGACGAGTTGACTGGTTGGGGTATACGGCAAAACACCTTCCCGGTGATTGCATTATAGTTAATTTTAACAGACCCCATGAGGCTGCCCATTTATTTTGGGATGCAACGGATATAAAGGTTGGAAGGATTCGAGCTGTACCACTTGGTTATTTTTACCCACGGCCAACTATCCCCAAACTACCCCTAGGCAAGGAAAAGCAGCAAGGTGCCATTAGAGGGGGTACTGGGCTATCATCCTGGGCATTGCAAACACCAAACCTTACCCCTAGTCATATTGACCCCATTAGACCTACAAATAGGGCTACCTTAGAACTAACAAATAGATTCACTGCCTTGTCTCATTTAGATGAAAATGATTGACTGCCTGGTAATGTTGATGATACAGACCAGACTCATTGTATTACCACCATTGTTAGGGAAAGTGGGGAGACTGTTAAAATCGCGAGCTGGAATATTGCAGGTCTCCGCTCAAAGAGAGACGATGTAATATGGTTGGAACAATTAAAGGGCTATGAGGTGGTGGCGCTCCAGGAGACCTGGGATAGGGAATGTAACTTCTGGCTGGACGGGTATTCTTCCTATTTTAAAGCTGCCCAGGGCTCCAGTTCAGGGAGAGATCGAGGCGGGCTCATGTTTCTAATCTCTGTTAAACACAGGGGAGTCGCGCAAATCGTAAGCACTACATCTCATAACCTATTAGCATGTGAATTAACTTTACCTAACAATGTCAAAATCCTTTATGTTAACTTTTATAATGCCCCACATGGTACGCATTGTAATGAAAATATTAACGAATTAGCAACATTTTTAACTATCTATAAGGAGAGTCAAACCACTTTTGTTCATTTAATCTTGCTTGGAGATTTTAATATACATTTGTGCCAGCAAAATTGTCAATATAGGGTGTACTCAGATATGGATTGTCTTCCCCACTCACACTTTGAACACTCTATAAAGGGGGCTGCCCTAGAAGAATTACTGTCAGATGTCGATTTATCTGAGCCAGAGTTTATCGACACCAATGACCGGCTAGCCACATATAGTGCAAGGGATTCAAATTCTATTATAGACTTTATATTTGTGTCACCAGGCTTGCTACAAAATTTTATTTTTTATAATGCTGTGCAAACAACTTTTAGTGACCATAACCCAGTGGTTATGGGATTATGTAACAAAAATCTAGCAATACTTTCTGCAAACACAAAGATTGTTCCCTGTATGGAGTTAGTTGCCCAAGACCAGGGGAGACGGGTCAAGTGGAGTAAAATTATTCCAGAGGAATTTTTTTCTAAACTTACTGAGAAGGTGGGTGATGAAATCAACACCTGTATGGACCCTCTTAGGTTTGGAGGCGACATTATTACTTCCTTTGAAATTATCTGCCAGCAAGTAGCTTCGAATTTAACATCTAAGACGAAACCCAAGGAGCAAAAACTGCATGGGTGGTTCGATGCAAAGTGCTCTAAGGCCCATAGAGATTTATTGGCAGAATTAAAAAAGTCACCCCGGGACAAACAAGTAGTGGCCAGACTACGGAAAAACTATAAAACCATAGTAGAATCCCGTAAGAAGGAGATCAAGGAAAATGCTTGGGACTCACTTTATGATAGGGCCACATTGAGGGATAGCTCCAAATTTTGGGAAATTGTAAATACACCTTTGTTCAGTGATAAAGAAAATTCCCCGCTGGAACTGAATATACCTGAAAAGGAATGGCTGAACCACTTTGAAAAGATATATGGTAGTAGCCTCCCGATAGACCCATTTGTACCAATAGTAAGTGAACAATTAGTGTTACCTTTGAGATTCACTATTAAAGAAGTCCAAAAGGCTATAGAGGACACAACTGCTCATAAGGCCCCGGGCCCAGACGGGGTACCAGCAGACATGTATAAATCCAACTCTTCCACATGGTCAATCGTCCTCACAAATATCTTTAATATAGCCAGTATTGATAAAAGCAGATTGCCTAAAACCTGGTCACGGTCTATTATAGTCCCAATTTTTAAGAAGGGCCAGAGGGGGGACGCAAGATGTTATAGGCCGATATCTTTGTTGGATTCGTCCTTTAAAATACTAGGGAAGGTTATCTTAGCTAAAATCTCAATATGGGCAACTAATAATGACATCTTGTGTGACGCACAGTATGGTTTCAGACCTGGTAGAGGCACTGAGGATCAGTGCCTCAACTTACATCTAATAGTCAGTAAATATACTGTGGCCTCAAGGGGGTCAATCTATTTGGTGTTTATGGACTTGTCCACAGCTTTTGACCTAGTCAATAGGTCAAAGCTATGGACCATGCTACTGGATATGGGGTTAGATCAGGCATTGGTGTACTTCCTGGCTGAATTGCATAGAGACCTGACAGCGGCCATACGCATGACACAAGAGGGGAAGTGTACGGCTGATTTTAAGTCTGGGAGGGGAGTACGCCAGGGTTGTATTTTGGCCCCAATGTTATTTTCTCTGTATATTAATTCATTGGGTGCAAATCTGACGGCAGCATCTATAGATGTCCCGTGCATGGGGGGTACCCCATTGCCAGTTTTATTATATGCTGACGATACAGTGCTGCTGGCGAGGACACCCATAGGTTTACAACGTCTTTTAAACTCCTTTGGGAATTTTATGCGAAATTTGGACCTTGTAATAAATGTAGAGAAATCGCATGTGATGTTCGTTGGGAAAGGCAGGAATAACAACAAGACTCTCTCTTGTAATGGCTCAGTAATATCAAAAGTAAACATCTTCACATATCTTGGTGTAGTGTTTGATGATCTGGGTAGCTGGGCCCCCCAAGTTACTAATAAAAGAGTGGCAGTGAAAAGGTCATCTGCTGCAATACTAGGCTTTGCGAAAAGATTGGGTGGGAAACCTCCTGAGGCAATTTTGGCGATTTATAGAGCCAAAACAATAGCCATAGCCAGGTATGGGGCAGCAATTTGGGGCTATAAAGATCTATCTTTGATACAGAGAGAGGAAAATAAATTTTTGCGTTCCCTCCTGGGCCTCCCCCAATCCACATCCTCTTTTGCGGTCCATTCAGAGTTGGGAATGGGATATATTGCGGACATGTTAAGCATGGCGCCGCTTTTACTATGGATTAGAACTTGGCTTAACCCCAAACTTACATTGAACCATAAGATTATTATTGATTGTTTGGGGCGGGACAGAGTGGCTGATATTGAATGGTTGGCCTATATTAAAACAACCGCAGTACTTCTGGGTCGACCAGAACTATATTTAAACCCGGAAAATTTGAATAAAGAAGATATCAACTGGGTGAAACTTAATTTTATTAAGATCCGAGAAATGGAAAGAGAGTCGATTGAAATCTCTAAACCTACAGTAAGGTCACATTTTATGCTGATTACTTCATTGTCAGTGCAACCATATCTGACTATTGTTACTCGTCCATATCACCGCTGGTTGCTAACCAAATTCAGATTTAATCAGGCACATTTTCTGCTGGGTATTATGAGAAGTGGTGTACCCCAATGGATAATGTACCATGCGAATGTGATAATTTCTCCGATCAGGATTTGATACATTTTGTATTTTTTTGTCCTTTCTTCTCGGAAGGTAGGGCAAAATATATTAAGCCCCTCCTAAGGGAAATGGGGTTTTTACAGTTGAAACCTGCATTGTTGTTTCTTCAATTAATGGAAAATCATCGGGTGATGTTCTGTGTAGCCAATTTTTTGATTGCATCAATCCGCGCTAGACGGAAGAGACTCAAGACGAGTATAGCTGGGGTAAATGTTTGCCCTATACCTGATAGTACGATCTAATTTCCAGGTTCTGGTTCATTCTACATATATTTTATAATGAAATATGAAATATTACTGATAATTGTGTAAATTCTGTGTGCTAGCTCAATTCTTATGTATTGCTAATGAATTTTAAATGTACAGTAATTAACAGCTCTGTATGATGTTTTTATGTATTTGTATAGTATACTTTTATGATTTTTATTTAATCGAATAAAGTGCTTTTTGACTTGACTTGACTTGACTTTATGTATTTCTTGCTCTAAGTTCCCAATGTGGTCTGATGTTGTTTCTTGGGATCTTGACCAACTAACCAACTGGTTGTATTTGATCCTAGAGAGTTCGTAGTTGGTTCTATTTGCTAGAACGTCCCAAGGTATTAGCTTCCCATTTTCCAGGAGATCTCCCCATTTATCGATCCCTACTTTTTTCAATGGAGCTGCTAATAAGTCTTTCATACAATCAGGAGTTCCAGGAGAGTTCCAGATTGGTGCTTGGGGACTATAATATGGGAAGGGCCATATCTTCCTTATCTCTGACCAAAGTTTAAACGCTGCTCTTGGTACCTTCAGCTTAATTTTTTTAAAGTGCTTTTGTTGGCCAAATTTGTAGAGGCAATGGTTGTGGTTAATAATTGCCTTCCAGTAAGCAGGGTAGGACCCATGACTTCGAAAAACGATGTCTTACGTTTTTGAAATGAAAAGCTTTGTAATACATCATAAGATCTGGGCTACCTGTTCCTCCTCTGTTTTTCTTCTGTCTAAGCTTACTCCATGCTATCCTAACACCTTTGGAAGCCCAAATAAAGGTGTTTAATTTCACTCTGAGTCTTTTTTATGCATGATAAGTTAAATTCCAAAGGAATTGCATTAAAGACAAAAGTAAACTTCGGAAGGAGGGTCATTTTTATCACAGATCTCCCCAAGAAAGAGAGAGATAAACAGCTCCACGATTTAAATAGTTTCCTCATCTCTTTGATCTTTAACTCTAAATTAACTTGGGCGATTTCGTCAATATTTTTTAAGACATGGATCCCAAGATATTTAATTCTATTTCTAGATTCTATCAGTGGCCTATGCATGTTCCAGTGCATAACCTCATTTTTTTGATGATTGATTTGATATCCCGAGATTTTCCCAAACTCTGTTAATAGATGTGTTATGCAATTAGAAGACTCATTTAGATTGCTTGTATAAATCATTAAATCATCGGCATACAATGCCACTTTTAGATTCCAACCATTAAAAATAAAAGGGGAGATTTCTCTAGAGGACCTGATCATGTTGGCTAGAGGTTCTATGTATAAATTAAAGAGGTGAGGAGAGAGCGGGCACCCCTGTCTGGTGCCACTTTTAATTTGGAACCTTTTAGATGCACAACCATTGATAAGTATTTTGGCTATAGGAGTTGAGTATATATTCGCAATAATCCTAGAAAAATTATGGCCTAAATTGTTATGTTGAATAACTTTTTGCAGGTATGCCCAATTTACGCGGTCAAAAGCTTTGGCCGCATCGAAAGTAAAGACCGCTAGGGGGACCTTATCCTGAACTGCGATATCTATGGCTCCAATCAGTTGGTGGGTAAGGTCTTGTAAGATTGTTCCCCTTATAAAGCCCTTCTGGTCTTCATGAATAAGCTTAACAGAAAGAACCTCCAATCGTTTTGCTAACAGCTATGTGAAAATGTTATAATCTGTATTGAGAAGCGATATGGGCCTATATGACTCACAGTGTAAGGGGTCTTTACCCGGTTTTAAAATCAGGCTAATAACTGCCTCATTCCAGGATTTGGGAATCGGGCAGCCGTCTAGAAAGATAGTGTTAAAAAGGTCTACTAGTTTAGGGGCCAGAAGTTCCCTTAGAGCTAAGTAAAGCTCATTTGGAACTGCGTCAGGGCCAGCAGCCTTTCCTCCTTTCAAGCTATTGAGTACCTCTAGAACCTCCTTCAAGGTAAAAGCTGAGTTTAATATATCACTGGAGTCAACATCAATTTTAGGGAGTCTATAGCTATAGGCAAAGGCGAAAGGTCCTCCTCATACAATATTTGGAAGAAGTTTATGAAGGCTACTTCAATATCCGCTCTATCTTCAACTTTTTCTGTCTTATAGATAGCTGAAATTTTAATTCTTTTAGACTCAGTTTTGAGCTTCCAAGCTAGGAGTTTCCACTATTTTCACCAAATTCATAATTTACAAGGGAACTGGCTTTCCACCTCGTCCTTATCCTTTCCTCCAAATTTAAAGCTAGCTCCTGTTTTTTTTTTTATATTTCCTCCTCCAAGTTGTTTTGCTCTTCCTCAGAAACTCTGGCTTCTAAGCTCTCTTGTTTTCCTAGTATTTCAGCCTCCAACTGTGTTACTTTAATTCTTTTCTCTTTCTTTTTTCCCTGCAGCTATACCTATTAGTGCTCCTCTAAAAACAGCCATATAGGCATCCCACATGATCGTACTAGTGACTTCTCCCCCACTATTATCTAAGAAGTAGTTTACTGTTGGTGCTCTTAGTCTGTCGATAACTTGTTAATCCAGCAGGAGGGTACGATCAACTGTCCATCTTCTCTCTCCCTGCATCTGCCTAAAATCTATACCTAGTAAAACTAATGAGTGGTTTGAGAGATGAGAAGGCATATGCAGAACTTTTTTAACACTGTTAGTTAGCAGTTTATCAATCAAAAAGAAATCTATTCTTGAGGCATGATCATATTTATGATTCCTATAAGTGAATTTGTTCGGGTGGTCTCCTTTTAGCTTCCAAATATCAATTAGACCCAGATCGTCTTTAACTCTGTTCAGATACTCTCGCATTCTGGGGAGATTTAAGGTTCTACCAGGTGGGTCTTTATCTTTTTTGGGTTCTAATAAGATATTGAAATCGCCACCTAGTATAATAGGAGTGGAGGATATCATTAATTGCTCGTAGAGGAACTGGAGGGGGGCAGGGTCATCAACGTTAGGGCCATAATATCCTACCACAGAGAGGGAGATGTCTTGCACTTTTATGATAGCTATTGCCCAGCTCCCTCTCGAGTCCACAACTTCCCCTATTAATGTCAGAGTAGGTGATTTTTTTTTGATAATTGATACACCTTTGATGTTACAGGATTGATTAGTGCAAACACTCTCTCCAACCTATTTCTCATATTTTATAGCTTGAAGCCATTCTTTCTTAAGTAGATGAGTTTATTGCAATATAATTTGACCTTGTTTGCTATCAGTCTTACATATCGGACAAATACATATTTTTTAATTTTTTTCCCAGATGCTCCCCACCCAAAAGATTTTTTAATGTGCAAAAAAGAAAAAAAGAAAAAATCTTGGCCTTACCCCGACCCTGGAGAACCCTCCCTGTTGTCATTGGGCAGTCCCTAATGCCCAGTTTGAGAACCGCAATTGTGAGAGATTAGTCTGAGAGCCCTGACTCTCAGTGTTACTTCTTACTAGCTGTTTTCATATGTTCTAAGAGCACTCAACTTCTTTCGGGTCTCTGATGTTATGAGTCTTATTATTCCACATTATTCGTAGAAGAGCTGAACATTTCATTAGGTCATTAGCCCCTTCGGCCCTGAGCTCTGGTATGAATTTTCCTAAGGCCCATTGTCTGTCAGCTGGTACCTTCGAGATGTCAGAGCGGATTTTGTAATTATATAGACGGCTTTTGGGCTGAGGCAGCAGCAGTGTTTCAACACCTCTGAGGGGCTTCAAAAGGAGTAAGTTTCAGGGTGCCCTTCTCTAAATCCCCATATTTTACTCAGATACTTCCAGGGGTTTTTAGGTTGGTTCCTAGTCATGTACACCCCCCGGTGGTGATAGGGAGAACTGTTTAAATCTGACTCTGTAAATTAAATGTAATCATGAATGGTACTATAAGCTTAACTCTCAAGTTGATGATAATCGGGGAATAATTACTGCCTGTATGAATTCAAATAAGAAAAAAGGTTGTGGAAAAAAAGGCTTTCTCTAATTCTAATATTGCCTCTGGAAATTCACTACAAGGGGCTTCATTTTCCTCAATACAGAAAGTCCCGGTCCCAGCCAAGCCTGTGTTTTTTCTTGAGAAGGGGGAAAAAACAGAATTAACGGTAATTGATTCTAATGAATGCGTATGTACGTCAATGAGCAATCCCCTTAACTCGGAAAAGGGTTCCCCCCAGAAAATGTAACCTCTTTGTTAGGTAAAGCTTCTGAAAAACAACAAATTTACACATCGCTGGAAAGCATAGTTAAACATAACAGCAGGAGACAAAGGGTCCAGAAGGTGAAAGGAGCATTAGCTGCGGTGGTCTCAACTAGAGCTGCTAAAACGGCAAAAAAAAGAGCAATTGAAAAAGGGATCTAACTTGAAAGTGACCCCATCATTGCGCTCTTTTTTTTTAAAGTTCAAGAGAGTCAATCCCAATACACAGGCCTTTCACAGTTGAGAAAGTAACTGGGCAGGATCAATAAAAAATTTCCTCGTCATCTATGATAACAGAGTCCCCGAATAGGTTTCAAGTTCTAATGACTAAAGATGCGGATAATGACAATGGGAATTTTATCGAAGATATTGAGGGCAAGGAGACACTGAAACAAGATGACAATACACAGCAAGGCATAGAAACCCTCTTGAAGGATATTGGTGACTTTGTGGGCTCTCTCTTGAAGAAGATGAAAATAGGTTTTGCAAAATCTGAGAAAAACCAAGAGAAAGTCCAGGCCACCTGTGAAGCTCTAGAAGCCAAGGTTAATGCCTTAGTGGACAGAGTGGCTGTGGTTGAAACTGCCTTGGGGCTAGTCAGCAAAGAAGTGAGGCTATGTCAGATCGATATTGATAACTTAACACGGTCAGAAAAAGAACTTAGGGACAAAGTTGAGATTCTAGAAAATTATTCAAGGAGAAATAATTTACGACTGCTAAATATACCGGAAGGCCAAGAAGGGCAGAACTTATGAGGCCAGATGTAGGTATCCAAATACCGGTCGGTAACGGCCGGAAATATAGGGCACTAAAAAATTACAGATTCGGTAATTTTACCGAAAATGTAAATTTACCAATTCGGTAAATTTACCGTTTCGGTAAAATTACCAAATCTGTATTTTGTAATGTAGGTAGCACTGTAAACAGTGCTGTAGGGCTTTAAGGATTCGTTATTTACCACCAACTATTAGTTGGTGGTAGATAACGAATTCCTATGTAAATGCAAATATGTGCATTTACACCTGTGCCCTTAGGGCATGTATGTGTGCCACATGGCACGCAAGCACTAATCAGGGGTGCAACAGGGTGTCAACCCTGCCACCCTTGACTGTTTCGGTATTTACCGAATCGGTAATTACCGATTCGGTAATTGACATTCATTCCTATGGGCCTTCAGGCCCATAGTAATGAATGGCAAATACCGAATCGTAATTACCGATTCGGTAAATACCGAATCTTGCCGATTCGGTATTTTTTACCGAATTATTATCTACATCCCAAATACCAATTCTGAAATACCGAATCGGTAAAATTCGATATTTTAGAATTGGTATTTTCGGATTACCTACATCTAGCCTTGTATCTTTTGTAGTAAATCTCCTAAAAGACTTTATCCATGAAATGGATGAAAAAAATTTAAAAGAAGATATTCAAAGGATCCATAGAGACCCTTTCAGATTGAATAAAGACAGAAACAATCCTCGCAGCGTGCTTGTTAACTTCAAATCTTATGCTGTAAAATAAACCATTCTGAGCAAGGCGCTGAATTCTGGCACTCTTACAAAGGACGGAAATAATTAGTCATTAACAAAGGATTAACGTATCATACAATAATCCTTAACTTGATTTGCAAGTATAACAAGCATTGCCTGATAAAGCCAATATGTCTGGCTTTTCTATACAGGATTTGCTTATTCGCGACCAGAAGATTTTATGCCCACATTAGGCAGTGAAAACTAATAATAACATATGTGCAAACACATACAACACAAACCAACAGGCACGAAAATGCAGGCAGCTTCCACTCAGGCACACACACTTGCACATATAAAACTAGCAACACAATATAGGATACAATAGGATACATGCTAATTGACAATATAAATGCATATGTCACTTGCATTGTCAGTGTAGCTCACAGAGCGGCTGTGAGACTTTAGAGGCTAAGATGTCTGCAATTACAGAGAAAATCTGTGCTATTGAAGCCTCAGTAGAGGCCTTCAATAAGGAAGTAGAGACTCATCGTGCTGAGGTACAAACTCTAAAAAACAGCAAAAAAGCTATGCTGGACAAAATAATGTCCCTAGAAAATAATGCTAGGTGGAACAATATTAAGGTTCTCAATGTCCCAGAAGGCCTGGAGGGGGAGAATATTAAAGGTTTTCTTATAAACTTATTAAAGGAGTTTATTCCCACCATTGATTCCCAAGACCTAGCAGCTGATATTCAGAGAATTAATAAAGATCCCTTCTCCAAAAGCCTGTCTGGTAAAACCCCCAAGAAAATGTTGGTTAATGTCAAAACCTACCCCTTAATGGAGTTAGTCCTGTCTGAGGCTTTAAAAGCTAGGAGTTTCACTAAATGGGAGTGGACATTTCTGATTAGATCGGTTCTCCCAAGAATCAAGCAGGACGGGCAGTGGAAGTTGGGGAAATGTATACCGAGATCTTTAGGGGTGACAGTCCAGCTGAGAATCCTGGCTCTCCTTAAAGTCATGTGGAACTATAAAATGTTTAATTTTAGGGATCCTAAGGAGGTAAGGATTTTTATGGATCAAATTGATGCTCAGGGATAATTTCATTACAAGACCGGAGGCTACATTATGCATTATCCTTTAATAGCAACTCACAGCAGCCGCACTACATCATAAAGGATAAAGCTCTAGAGTTTACACAACAGTCAACAAAGGATGTATCCAGGAGATGATCTGCCTCTTTTAAAAGCGGCTTGCCAGCAGATAAGTCACTACTACTTGCTTCTCCTTTATTTTAGGCTTAATGCTTATATTTTTTTATATTATGCTAATTTGAATCTTTTTCATGCCAATGTTATACTAATTTAAATTGTTTTCATGCCAATTTAAATCATTTTTTAGTGGCTCTATTCTGTTTTACGTTTTCCTCTCAGCCTTTAACGCTGTGTTTTATGTAACGTTACTGCCATGGTTTGAATCCTTACCACCTGCCCGTGGGTGGCGCTGGCTTCCCCATTCCACCCCCCCTCTCCATATGGACTTCCAATTTATGGTCGTCCCCCTCCCAACCTGCATATGCTTTTATTTATCTCCCTCAAGCGCGCAATCGCGCTGTTATATTTCCGACGTCTTTTACCTTTTCTTTCGTCCGCCTCGCTTTTGGCTCCGAAGTACGCTTGTAATCAAAGGAAGGGACATTAGCAACACCCGCGTTGAGTGCCTCCTTTCCCAAGCGGCTTTCCTCTTTCTCCGGCGGCTGAGCTCGAGCGATCCTTTATATTTTGTCAGTTGCTCTGCTTCAGCCGCCGGAGATACCCTTTCTGCCTTGCGCATTTGCCCTTTTCGTCAATTCTAGCTCAAATCCCGAGTTATAATTATTTCCAATTTATTATTTTCATCAATTCTAATGTTTTTTCCCACAAATCCCGAGTTATAATTAATTCCAATTTATTATTAACAATAGAGGGATATAATTTAACAACAGATAGAAGAATATAAATTCGCAGAACTTACCTCACATGTCATATTTAAAAAAAAAAAAAGAAGTTTTTAGATTCTAAGTTTAAATTTAAAATATAAAAAAAAGAGGAGGACAAAGAGGAGAATTTTATAATACTTATTCTTTTTAATAACATTCTTTCATTTCCTTGATTTAAATCACTTAATACCCTCTGGGATTTTTAATACACCCTGTCCGACATGGATTCAGATGACGCTACTGCAAGCTCACCTGCGCCTATTGGCAATTCACTTAAGAAATTCCTTCAACAGGAGATTAAATCCTGTATGATGTCGTCCCTCAAAGAAGTCATGTCCTCTAAGAGACCGTGTGATTTCCAAGATCTCCCCTCTATACACAGTAAGAGGCCCAAAAAGACAAAACATTGCGAAAGCACTACAGGCCCTAGCGCCTCTCACAGTACGGGAGGTCCTAGCACCTCAGTTTGGATGGGAGGCCACTGCGCCTCACTTGAACCTGATGTCCCTCGGACACTCCCTTGGTCGGTGCCCATGGCGGCACAAATATGAACGGTGTCCCTCGCGGCACGCTTTGGAATAGTGCTAACCAAAAAAAGAATATTGGTTTTGACTCCTCTTCCTCCTCCTATGATGGCGACTCCTACAGAGATCCCTCCGACGAATTCGTCTTTGACCTAGATGAGGTCCAACATGACTTTAATTCTCAACCTGATCTGGAGCCGGCCTCTAAAAAAACTATTCTGAACCCTATCGGAGAAGAGATGTTCTATCCCCTAAATATCTCTCGCCCTAATAGTTCGAAGTGGTTCCCACAGCAACATGTTTCCCAGTTTGTCACACGTTCGTTAAGAAACCTTCTAGATAGAGATAATAGAAACACCATGAGATCTGAATCTCCCAGACCTACTATTGAGGAGAAGGTCTGTCAGACTCCAAACCTAGATCTAGACCTTATCAAATTCCTATTCAAGTTAGGACGAGACCCTAGAAAAAGGCCTGGAGAGAGCTCTTAAAGGCTGTCAAGACCGTCTTTTAGATGTCTTAGGACCACTTGTTAGCATTTTGGACATGGCTGAACAATCCCACCTCTCCTCTACCCCTTTAAATGTTGATCTCATTCGAGGGTGGAGCCAAAGAGCCGTTGTTCTCCTTGGCAACGCTAATTCCAGTTTCAACGTTGAAAGGAGGAGATCCATTTCAAACAAAATTAACCCAAAATTAGGAGACATAGCAGAGAGGGAACCCTCCCAAAACCCTAAAGGCCTTCTTTTCGGGGAGGATATAATCAAGGAGATTGGTAAATATGTTTCTACCTTCACTGCTCTCCACAGGGCACAAAACAACCTAAGACGGGTGTTTAACACCAACCTTTTTGGTCAGGCCGGGAGAAGGTGTCGCTCTTCCGGCCGAGGCAACCAATGACCCTACTCGTCCTTCAGAGGAACTGGAAGAGGCTTCTACCCCCCTAGACAACCCTTCTTCCTTCAAAGAGGAAGAGGTCCAAGAAACTGAGGTTCAAGAGGTCGTGGTACTCCCAACACCTCCAATTCTACAAGTAAGTACTACTCCTTCTTCTTCTTTCCCTCCCATAGTAGGGGGCAGACTAAAACAGTTTTATCATGTTTGGGATTCAATCACCCAAGATCCATGGGTTCTAGAAACCGTTATGGGCTTCAAGATAGACTTTTTACAGGTCCCCTTGCAAACACGTTTACCCCAACCATTTGTCCTTTCAGAGGATCAAGAAAAGATCGTGGAGGAAAAAATTATTTCTATGCTCAAAAAAGGCGCTATAGTGGAGGTTCCCTGGTCCGATGCAAGATTCATAAGCACACTGTTTCTTGTTCAGAAAAAGGACAAAGGGTGGAGACCCGTAATAAACCTTCGAGAAGTCAACAAATTTCTGGTTTATCGTCATTTCAAAATGGAGGGTATCCACCTTCTAAGGGATCTCCTTCTCAAAGGAGATTGGTTAGTCAAATTGGACATGAAGGATGCCTACTTCACCATCCCTATGTACAAAGAACACCAAGCTTTCCTTCAATTTACTTGGAAGGAACGTCTATTCCAATTTCAAGCACTACCCTTCGGCCTCTCTTCTGCCCCTTGATGTTTTACCAAGATCATGAAGTGTATCGTTACAATTCTAAGAGAAAGGGGTATCCGTCTCATCATCTACCTGGACGATATTCTTATCATGTCCCAATCCTATTCAGACCTCCTAAGAGATCTGAAAACTTCCATGAATTTAATAGAGAGTCTAGGATTCATCATCAACAGAGAAAAATCCATTCTCTCTCCCTGCAAGACCATAGAATACCTTGGTTTCACTCCAGACACCGTGAAATGTCTTCTCCTTCTTCCTGCCAAGAAGATTGCCAAGATCCGGAAGGAGATCAGGTCCGTCTTGAAACAAGAATCTTTAACACTCCGTGAACTAGCCATACTTCTTGGGCTTCTTTCTTCTTCTATCCAGGCCATTTTCCCCTGTCCTCTGAATTACCGCGCGCTACAGAGAATAAAGAGAAAAGCACTCAATTCAGGTCTCTGGTATGGAGATCTTGTCTCTCTGGACCCAGATGCCAGAGCAGAACTCTATTGGTGGCTGGAGAACTTAGACGCCTGGAATGGCAAAGCTATCTTCAGTTCATCCCCGGATTTCATCCGAGAATCAGATGCCAGTCTTCATGGCTGGGGCGCACGTTTGGAAGCCCAGAATACTGGAGGGGTTTGGACACTGACGGAATCTTCTCATCACATACATTTTCTGGAATTGACAGCCGGTTTATACGCTCTTATGAGCTTCAAACACTCCATTCAAGAGCGGTCTGTTGTTCTGAAAATGGACAACATTTCTGCCGTGGCCTATATCAATCGTCTTGGAGGAACGAGATCTACAGATCTCTCCAATCTTGCCAGGAAGCTTTGGATGTTCTGTCTGGAACACAAAATTTCCCTCAGAGCGGAATATCTTCCAGAGAAATCGAACATTTCTGCAAATTGGAATTCGAGATTCCTTCTAGACTTCTCAGACTGGAAACTCAATGTGAACGTCTTCAATGCCCTCTTCCATTTTTGGGGTCCCATAGACGTGGACTTATTTGCCAGCAGGCTTACCTTCCAGTTACCCAACTACTTCAGTTGGATGTCAGATCCAGGCGCACTTGCTGTGATCGCCTTTCTCCAACCATGGTCTCACTTCCTGGGTTATGCCTTCCCTCCTTTTGCCATGATTCAGAGGGTCCTCCAGAAAGTCAGGACGGAAGAATGCCTTCTGATCCTAATAACTCCTTTTTGGCCATCCCAAGCTTGGTTCCCGACAGCCCTGGAACTAGCATGCGACATCCCTTTCTGATCCCAGCGTCTCCAGGCCTGGTCTCAAACGCAGAGGGGGAAGATCATCATCTTATTCTCGAGGGGAATTTGAACCTTCTTGTCTGGAAAGTGTCAGGCAATCTAACGAGTTGTCTGGACTTTCGTTGACAGCTCTCTCTCTCCTCGGAGAATCTTGGGCTCCCGGAACACACCTTAGGTATAACAACATTTGGAAAAAATGGTTTCATTGGTGCCTGGAAAGAAGTCTGGATCCCGTGGAGGCTCCTGTCGTCAATATCGTAAATTTTCTGGTCGAACAATTTGACAGAGGCCTATCCTATCGTTCTATTAATTGCTTTAGATCCGCATTCTCCGCGGGCCATTCCCCTATCCCTGGTATATCGGTAGGTAAAAATGCTATCATTTGTAGAGTCCTCAGTAGTATAAGGCTAAGGAGACCCCCTAGACCTAAATATCAGACCATTTGGGATGTCAAGTGTATTCTAGACATTTTTTTTCTTGGCCAGATAACTGCTCCCGTAATAGAAAATATCTCTCCTTTAAACTCGCCACTCTCTTGTGTTTAATCTCCTGTAGGAGAGTATCTGACATCAGAAGCTTAGATATTTCAAATAGATGTTACAATATTTTTGGTGTCAAGTTTGAATGACTAAGAAGAAATAAAACCATGTCAGATTTTATCTTTTACCCTCGTTTTGACAGTTTCCCTAAACTTTGTGTGGTTGCTTGTATGAAAGAGTATGAAGCAAGGATATCTCTCCTACGCCCTAATGATGCAAATCAACTTTTAGTTTCTTTTGTTAAACCTTTTAAACCTGTTTCGTCCACCTCCATAGCTAGATGGGTTAAGTCTACCATGAGCCTTGCTGGTATCGACCTCTCTAAATTTGAAGCACATTCTATCAGAGGAGCTATGGCCATTAAATCCTTCTGGTCAGGTGGTAAGTTGGATGATATCCTGGAAGCTGCTGACTGGTCAAATGCTAACACCTTTGCTCGTCATTATTGTAAGCCTATCGAGCATATGTCTGATGTTGTCCTTCGGGGCTACGAACATGCATAATGTTGCCTCCGGTCTTGTAATGAAATTGCGATTCTCCTATTAATATGACCAGACAATCTGGATTGCATTAAAGACACGGAGGCTGACATTATCCCTCCCTCCTCCCTTTTACAACTTTTGATATGTCTTTAGGAACTTATTAATTACTTCAATTGTTGTTACTCTATTATTATGCCTATGACTCTGTTATCTTTATTGAATGTAATAAAGTCTTTTAGGTCTCTAGGCACTCCACTATATATTTGGTTCTTAATCCTTTCTTTCTCCTTTCAGGTAATTCCGTTTAACCATCTAATCCTTTCAATTTTAGTTACTGAAGTTTATTCCATGATGTTTTCAAGCTCTACTTGGATTTCTCCGCTTATGAAGTTCTTTCCTGCTGAGATTCTTTTAAAAGAGGCAGATCATCTCCTGGATACATCCTTTGTTGACTGTTGTGTAAACGTTAGAGCTTTATCCTTTATGATGTAGTGCAGCTGCTGTGAGTTGCTATTAAAGGATAATGCATAATGTCAGACGCCGTGTCTTTAATGAAATCCTGATTCTCTGGTCATGTTAATAGGAGAATCGCAATTCTCTTCTTTCCTTTTGTTGTATCTTTTGCATCTCGGAGGGCGATGGGAGCTCCAGTGGGTAATCCTTTCATCATACCCAGGTTATTTTTAGGGAGGGTTCCCTTGGGTGAGGGGGTCACAAGAGACGCAATTTAATTACATATTTCACTGGGTGGGGAGCATATTAGGGAAAAAGAAAAAAAAGTTCTCACTTCTTAGCAATACTAAATGAGATGAGAAATAAGAGAGGGGTAGATCACAGCCTGGTCCCCGAGTTGAGAGTTCAAATTTGATAACATCTAAATAGCTGTATCTATCCCAATTAAAATAATAACATGGAATGTTAATGGCCTTAGAGTAGCGGGCAGAAGTAGGAGGATCCTCCAATACCTGAGTCAAGCTAACTATGATATCATTATCTTACAATAAACACACCCAACCACTGATGAATGGGAGATTGCTCGAGCCAAACAGAAGTTGAAAGTTCTCTTCATACCACCCAAACATGTTACACAAAATTAATAGCGCTTATTTTTTACAAATAGGCAAAGGCGATCCTAGGGACTTTTAAGGTGGAGTTAAGGGGCGGTGGATCATTGCTAAGGTTAAGATTCAGAATGAATGTTTTCGTAGGCTACTACGGACCAAACATAGACCATGAAGCCCCTTTAAGTTCCATGTTCAATCATCTATTACAATCTACGTTCCCTATTATTCTGGGAGGGGACTTTAATGTCCTGAATCCGTTTCTTGATAGATCTAAAGGGGCAGTAGTAGTACCCTCTAAAATGGGCTCTTTTGTCAGTCCTGATGGAAGATTTAGGTCTTACAGATATATGGAGAGTAAAAAATAGGGCAATAACCAGCCCCTCAAGTTTTACATTTCACAACAAAAAACATGGGCATTCTTCCAAAATCAACTTCTTCTTGGTAGATTCCAGACTGAATAACATTGTCAAAATGGTGGCACATATTCCGGAGCATCTCTCAGATCACTCGGCAGTGCTGATGGAATTACAAATAGGGAGAAGCCCATCTATCAGAAGATAGACTTTTGATGGATCCCTACTCGCTGACGCATCAGCAATAACACAGCTCAAGAATGACACCCTGTATATCTTTCAAATCAATGACTCAACTGTCCCCTTACATATATTATGGGGAAATTATGAAGCATTTATAAGAGGGAGAGTTCTTAGTCTGACCACTAACAAGCATAAGGAGACCAGAGATATGATAATAAAAACTGGAGGAAGACATTTCGGCTGCCCTGATTTACTCAACAAAGTGATTGGGAACAGGAGGAACAGAATAACGAGGTTTTAGCTAAAAGACAGGCATTAGCTGACTACCTTGATAGTATCATAAGGAAAAGATGGGAGGTTAGTAAATTAGAAATTATGAATACGGAGCAGGATGTGGGGAGCTCCTGGCTTAAAAGTCTTGCATTAATCAAATTAGGAATATAATTAAGGACATTGTAGACGCAGAATCAGGTGGGGTCTGGACAGAGAATTCCAAAATAGAATTAGCATTTGAGTCCTTCTTTGAAGACCTACAAAGAGGGCCAGGTAGTCTCTGATAACCAGCTAAAAGATTATATTGATACGGTAAGAATACCATCGCTGGTTGATGATCAAGTTTTATGGCTTAATCAAATCATTTCCCTAGAAGAATTAGAGGCCACCATGAAAAGCCTAACAAGTGGTAGTGTTGCAGAGTTGGATGGTATCCTTAACGATATTTATATTTTGCTCGCTGAGGAAATCCCCCCGGTTTTGGCAAGATTGTTTGACAGTATCTTCTCTGATGGTTTCCCAATTCCTAAGTCCTGGGAAGAGGCTGCTGTCAGTTTGATTCTGAAGCCCTGTAATGACACTAAAAAATGTGAGTCCTACAGGCCCATCTCCTTGCTGAATTGCGACTCTAAAATCTATGCGGAAATTCTAGCAGGAAGATTAAGCCATGTGATTGGTTCCCTAATTCAGGCCAGTCAGAAGGGATTTATTAGGGGTCGCCAACTTCATGATCTAACTCACGAGTTGATTGGTGCAATCGATATTGCTTCATCAGAAAAACTACCTCTTACCATCTTTGCGTTCGACACGGCCAAAGCCTTTGATAGGGTGAACTTGTCTTTCCTTCACCATATGACTCACATCTATGGGCTAGGAGTTATAATTGCCAGGGCCAATATTAACATCTACAAAAAGCCTACAGCGAGGAGAGTGGTTAATGGAAATCTAACCAACTCAATCAAGCTGGAGCGAGGACCTAGGCAGGGTTGTCCTCTTTCCCTGCTACTTTTTGACCTGTACATCAAACCCTTGGCATGCAGTATCAGGGCTAGACAGATTTTCACTCCATTTGAATGGAATGGGTAGGTGAAAAAGCTACCTCTTTATGTGGATGAATTGATGATTTTCACGAGGGAGAGTCCCAGCATCTTGCCAAGACTGGAGAGACTGTTGATGGAGGGTTTCAGGCAACCTAATTAATGCCTAACAAACAGTAATGATGTCCCGGAATACACAGTCAAATGTCCCATTGGTCAAACAACAAAGGAGATACCTAGGTGTACAGATCACACATGATATCACTAGGTTGTCTCAGGGAAACCTCAAATTAAAAATGAAAGAGACAGGGACACTATTAAGATGCTGGAGTAGCCTTCCACGATCCATCTTGGGCCATTCCGATTTGGTTAAAATGTCAATCTTGCCAAAGTTTACATTTATTTTTGATGCAATTCCTCTTTAAACTCGAAACATTAAAATCCCTGCAGAGTGACATTTCCAGCTTTCTCTGTTCTATTGGGGGGGGGCAAGTATTGCTTGGAGGGAAATTTGTAGTACAAAGTTAGATGGGGTATAGCAAGTTCTGATTTTTGTTTCTAATGTTGGACCTTTCAACTAAAGAATGTAAGATCTCTCGTATTCGTATCTTCTTGTTTTCCCCCTCTTCCTTTAGGCCATGTCCAGAAATAACCCCCTGGGTGGAGATGGATTTCTTTTCAAGATTGGCCATCGCAAATATTTTAAAAAACTGTTAAATTAAAGGTTATGAGATCAGCCTGTGAGTTATCGTACCAGTTCAGGAAAATTCTCAAGATTACATTCTGTAGTTCTGGCGCCCCTATCTGGAACTCGCCGGGCCCGACTGTCGGCCCCATTACTGGAAGAAGGCATTGAGAGATGGGGTCAACTTTTGCAAAATAATGAACTATTCTCTTGGGAATTCCTAAAATAGATCTCGGACCAGAGGTTATCCGGATTCAAATTCTACCAACTATCTAGCTGGGTCGATAAACTGGGTAAGGATGGGGACGGAGATGAAGAATCCGAAATTACCCTCTTAGTCCCGCTCATCAATGTAAAGAAGTTTCCAAATGGTACTGGCTGCTAGTGAAAGGGGAGTCCTCGCCAACGGCAATGGAGGAGCCCTTGACCGACCTATCATCTTTATGGCATGTATCGATGCGCACTTTATGGAGTGTCATTAAAGCTGCTCCCCTTAGAAGAAATCATCTGGTTACACTCCACAGGGATTACTGGACCTTTAAGAGATTGGCAAAGTTGGGAGGTGAAGGAGTGTAGCCCAGTTTGAAATGCGCTTTGGGGAAAGCGGATGATCTGCATATGTTTCAGCAGTGTTCTCGGATTCAGGGCTTCTGGTACGACATTGGTAAGAACTTGTCAGACGTTCTGGGATAAGAAATTAAGGTAAGCCGGCCTTGGTTATCTTTGGAGATCTCCTGGAGGAGAGTACTAGTTGTAAGCTTTCTAAACTCCAAGCCTCGCTGTTATTTATCTTAATTCTTCTGGCAAGGAGAGAAATCTGCTTAAAATGGGGTTCACCTCAGCCCCTAGAAGTTTTGGATTGGGTTGGCTCAGTTAAAAGGGTTTATAAGTTGGATTGTCTTTGTTTCTTGAGAAAAAAACAGATTTTGGGTGGGTTAACAAGTTTGACAATGCATCATCTCAAAAAGGTCCAATGATTATAAAAAGAGCACGATTACGGGAAGAAGGCTAAATCTGGGGAAGGGGACATGCTCCTTATCCTCTCCTACCTAAGAGCCTTGTGGTTGGCCATTCCAGAAACCCTGAAGGTGGCAAAGTTACAGACGAGGCCGTGGCCTACCTCTGAGGTAACCAGGAAAGAACATATGTCCGTTTAAAGACAATCTGCTTATTTAAGAATGAGGACAAAAAAACAAGAAAACACAGAAACACAAGCCAAACAAAAACTCTAACTAATTAAACAAACACTATAGAAATAATAAAATAATTTTAAAAAAATGACGATATAACGGACAACCGCGGAGGAAGAGCAAACCTTTGAGAGAGTGAAGACAGAACAAAAGCAACTACACCAAAAAGTGTTCTAAACATGCGCCAATAAAGGTAAGCACAAAACGTTGTAACTAAATAAACAAAATAAGTTTTAAAAAATATTATAACATGTTTTATTTTCCATATAACAGATTCAACTTTGCTGAAATTGCACCTACAAAATTCAACACAAAGGGCCCGATTCCGATCTCACGTGTAAAGCCCTCCATACAACTCGAATCTGTAGGGTTTTACAAGCGAATCTTGCACCTGTAGTCCGAGCGAGCAAATATGATGCTTTCACATGTTTACAGACTTGGTTCGCTGGGTCTCCCATTGAACTCTTTGGGAGCCTATTTAGACGTGTAGACAGGATCCAATAGCAAAAAGGGATGGGTGGGAAAAAACATACACCCTGTGGAGGACATCCCATGGTGCCCGCAACACTGTGCATGCATGGGAAGGGGGGACCCATGGGTACCCCTACGGGTCCGAAACAGAGGGCTCCAGATGATGGGCGCCTGCTCTGGGCCCCAAAAGAACAATCCCGGCAGCTTTTTCGACCCGGACATACTGAATCGTGAAGGCTGTCTGAATTGTACATAGTACATAGTACATAGTTACGTAATTCGTGGCACTCAGCATTCTGTAAAACAATATGAGTAACCACGGGTCAAATTTGAATAAGGTTCACATAGAGAGCACCTTAAACAGAATATGGAATAGTCCACGAGAGGAAATAGGAAAAGACGAGACAAGTCTTGGAGCGCAGACGAGCAAAAACGGGTTCGTTTTGCTTACTCCATGTTAAATCAACTCGGCAATACATTATCAGAATTAATTCTTTTAGAGAGTAATTCAAAGTAATGACGCTGAACTAAAGGTTGATATAAATACGCGTAACAAAAAGGGAAAACGAGGCTTGGATTCCAACTGAAAAGGAGGCTTGGAACCGGTATTTGACAGTCAATGAAAACGAGGCGTGAAACGCTTAGCCATGCAGAGCGCAGGACTTTAATGTAATCAACTACGGCCGCTAATTAGGAACACCAGCTGAACCCATAGAAGCTGGCCAATAAACAACACGTAAAAATGTTATAAAGCGATAGCAAAATAGGCAGAGTAATTCGAGTTTTTTCCATGAGAATAGAGGAGTTCGTCGGCAGATGCTGGACGGGTGTGGAGACGCGGAGGCTGTAATTTGCAATCGGTAAGGAGTATCCGATGCCGACACGGTCCCCCCGCTTACTATTATTACTATTTGAAACTATGGGCGGTAGGACTTCAAGCTAACTGAGTCCCGCTGTTTTAATTTAATCCCACTGCAGGTAACAACACGCTGGCTAACGACCTCGTGTATCCACCCCAATGAAGACGCATTAAGTAGTGATACGGGGTAAATAATAAGTAGTACCTATAGAAAGGGTAAATAGTTCTATAAAAAGGCGTTCATCGTATGTTAATATTTTTATTTAGAAAGAACCTAACACTCTGAGCACAGGGAACAACGGTTTCTAAGAAGTTGGCACCGTGCAAGACTGTAAAGTTAAAAGAAACAAAACGTTGGAAAAAAGCATTATTAAAAGCAGGTAATTTATAAAACAATGATGAGTCCAATTGTTGTATGTAAATAAGATGTCAGTAAGGTAGTTTAAGAAACATAACGAAACAAACAATTACAATAAACAATTCTTCTTTATATAGATTTCGATCCCGCACAATCCCTTATCAGTGGTATGAGTGGAAGTAACAAAAAGAAGACACTCAGGTAATGAAGGATTTCAAATAGATAAATCACATTTAGATAGAGAGACCAAATTTTCAGTCATTAAGAATCCTCTTCTGCTTTATAAATTTAAAAAAAACCAATAAATTAATTTGCAGATTCACCAAAACCTTATGATGTGGAGTTCGAAAATTCAGAAGAACTTCGAAAATAATATGAGATAAGGTAACAACCGCAACGGAGGGTAGAATAATGAATCTCCAGTTGTAAAACGTTGATTAGTCCAGATGAAGGATTATATATATAGAAGACAAATGCAAATGACTCAATCTTTAGTGGGTTCTTTGGGTAGAGGGGTCGCCCCACTGGTGGTCTGTACATGCGATTTTATAAGCACACATGGTAATATTGGACATGTACATTTTCCAAAATACTATGGATATAAAATGAGGCTAACAATGTGCTAGGAAACTTTACATGTGATGTAACACAAGAGACAAAAGAATATGATCTAAATGCCAGGCTGGAGATAGGTTCTAAATCACAAAGAAGTATAAGCAATAGAATTGATGCCTGTGAAAGCACTATGGACCTTATATACTTAACGTGATAAAAAATGAGAGCTCAAAAAATATTAAATTGACAAATGCAATTTTGCGAATGCTGTGAAAGATACTGATTGTAGTATGTTTACCAACAGGACGTTTTACCACAAGGCAACCATCCAGTGCCGTCTATTAGGAGAGATTTTAAATTCAGTCTTGAGAAAGATGGCAGAATATTAAAAGATAAGCCATCGAAACGCGTCGACGCCAAACAAATTGCACAATTGAGTAATCAAGCTTATCCTGTGTATTGCAAGAATTAAATGTGTCCAGGATTGGGTTTTTGATTTTTTGATACTTGATGTACAAGTCTTGATGACAAGATACACTGTCTTTTGTTCGTCTCTCCCCCTCTTTGTGTTCTTATAATTGACAAATTGTATGGTATTGTCTTTTTAGGTCGGTATCTTATGTTCACAATTTTTATGTGATTTAGAACTGTGACAATTTTTAGTATAACATACCAATGGAATATTAAATTGTTTTACAGTGTATTTTTTATGTTTTTAATATAATAATAAATTTGGTATAATTTTTACACATACATATATGTTTTGTCATATTTGTCCAATAGGAATGTCCAATATTAACATTTGGGCCTGAGTGACTAGTTAGTAATCTTGCCAAGGGAATTTTTGATTTTACTGTTGAAAAGTACCCTATTCCCCTGGTGTAGGGGGTCTCTCTCGGTTATATCTAACATGAATTGTACATAGTACTTGCTCACTCGGAAACAGATTCGTATGGATGGGATCGGGTTGGGAGACGATTTGGTCGGTGCATACGCAAGCTTTGCATCATACTTGGTCGTTCGGACCTTTGTACAATTTGGTTGGAAAAAAGGTCTAGGAGTAAAAGCCAAATCCGATTCATAGGTCTTTTGAGCGAGATCCGAATCAACCTGAAAGAGTTACGTACACAACAACAATAAAATGTAACATATGACTTAACCAATAAATAATGTAAATTATTTAAAAGTTATAAATTTAATAAAATCGCAAAACATAGGTAACAAATGTTTTTTTTAACAGCTTCTACAAAAATCAACAAAACCACAACATCTGCCAAGGACACTCCATCAACTAAAAAGAGAAAGTATATTTATTTAATTTCAAATAAATAATATAAATAATCAAATTAACTAAAATGACAATTTATTGTTTTATGTTTCACAGATTATACTTCACAATAACTCCACCATAAAAGCCAAAACAAACATTACGTTAGAAAACAAATACAAAACCAACATAAGAGAAAAATATAATACAAAGGAAGGGGCAGATTTACAAGCCCCCTGCGCCACCAGTACGTCACTTTACGTGATGTACTGGTGGCGCAGGGGGCTCCTACATATTTACAAGGAGAGGAAAAGCCATCTTGCATTACATTTCCTCTGCTTCCAAATACGGCCCCTTCACACGCAGCACTTTGCCTTGAATGGGCGTTCCATGGGTGTTGCTTTGGGTGTTCCCACGTAACATCCATGGAACAAGACACAGCTCCAGATTTACGAGAAATCATAAATCTGGAGCTGCGTCTGAATGCTACGCCCCTCTAGAGTTTTCATTTCTCCTCGTTTTTTCCTCTTTCAATGTGCGCTGCATTCTACAGCACACATTGAAAGAGGAAACAGCCTTTAGTTATTGTTTTTGTGCAGGAAGGTGCCCCTTCCTGCACAAAAACAATCTCCCCAAGGCGCAGGCATCCTTGCACCATGGTGTAAGGGTGCCGGCGCTTGGCAGCTGTTTGAGCGCCAGCGCAGAGGAGAGCACAGGAATGCGACATATTCTTGTAAATATGTTGCATTCCTGTACTCTGAAAGTGCTGCAGCGTGGCGCGGCCAAGGGGCTGACGTTGACACGCTGCGGCACTTTCTTGTAGATCTGCCCCTAAGTATATAAATGAAGCAACAAATAAACCTAACTGTGAAAAAACGATAATTTTTATGAAAAATAAATCATTACTAACAAAAAATTTCTTGCCAGCTTCTACAAACTTCAACAAAAAACAACATCACCACAAGTAACTTCACCAACTACATTCAGTAAGTATTTTTTATTTCTTCAATTGAATATAGGGATTAAAAAAGTGAAATAAACAAATATACAAAAATTATAACCTTTTATTTTATATTTCACAGATACCACTTCAATAAAATTCCACCTAAAAAAGTCAAAGCAAGAATTAACTTTGAAATCAAAGCCAGAAGCAACATTAAAGAATAATATAAAAATAAGTAAGTATATCAATTAACCAACAAATACAACAAACTCATTTTAAATAATAAAATGAATTAAAAAATAAATATAACTAACAAATATTTCTCTTGCCTGCCTCTACAAACTGCAACCTACAACAAAATCATCGAACAAAAACATCAACAAAAAATAGTCTTTTTTTTCTCAATAAACTAAATAAAATAACACAATAAAATGTGACACTTTTATAAAAATATTATTTTGCTTTTAAAACAACGGAGAAAACAGTGGATAAATATCAACAATCCAAAAAAATCCATTAAGAAAATCAAGTCAAACGACATGTAAGTTTATTTTCAAATTTATTAATTTTACAAAATGTCTACAGTTAATAAATAAATATACATATATTCACAGATAGAAGAAATAGAAGAAAAATATGGTAAAAGGAGAAAAAGTCATTACTTTACAAAAGTGAAAACTACTTCTGTGCTATATGGGCTACATTTATACACAAGAGGCAATAACTGGAAATAAAACACCTTGGAAATGCAGTAAATATTACTCTAACTCTTGTATTGGGAGAGCCACTACAATAGAAACCAATGTACTAAATGTCAAAGAACATAACCATCCCCCCAATGTTACTGAACTTGAGATTAGAGATGCTCTCAAGACAATACAAAAATACAACAAAATGTAAAATAACTTGTTTTAAATAAACAAAATACATTTTCCTTTTTTTATAATAAAAAAACTGCGTTCACACCATCATCCGTTGATGGTCCGGAAAACCTGTAAAGAAATTGAAAGAACACCCACCCACAATAACACGTACAAACCCACAAACATTAACATTAACAATAAACACAAGATAACTTAATTAAACAACTCATAACTAACACGACATTCACTCTAGTCCTATCTAACACTAAGTCAAACACATAAAACACTAAGGGGCGATTCCAATTGTAAACTGTACCAACCGACACGGACCGGGAATGGAGACCAACCGACACGTTCCGGCGCCGTATGACCCGTGTAGTATGATGCAACGCATGTGAATTACAACCCAGCCGCACGACTGAACCATACGGCAATCTATGAGCCACCAATAAACAAACCAACCGACACGCATCAGGAACGGAGCCAACTGACACATACCTGCGCAGTACAACCCTCGAAGTACGATGCAATGCGTGTGAAATGGGACCAACTCGCATGGAGTGGAATCCGGAAGACCGAGAAGTACAGAAAACAGTGACTAGCAAACAATAGACTCCCTTGTGACCGACGCATACGCCAATGTAGAAACACATCAGAATGTCAAGGTAAGGTGACAGACTCGGATTACCCCGCAGAGCCACTGGCAGCGTCCGTCCAGGTCAAATGAACGTCTCTATCATGCCCAACAAAACCAAAGGAAAAAAGACAAAAAAGGACCAAACAAGCAATGACAAACCCAATAAATACAAAATAAAAAACAAAGTCAAACCCACAACTCCACCTACATAAAGGCCAGAAAATCCTACCATGACCCTTTGCAAACTACAGATATAGGACAGCACACCTCCACACTGCAAAGACATACCACAACTCACAGACCACACAACATCTACACCATTTGCACCCCTCAAAAAAGCAATTACACAACCAATCATAGTCCCGCAGTGAGAAGTTCCAAATTTGACCATCTAAAGGGGGGTTTAACAATTTATTCCTCAATAAAGTCCATAATATCGACTAAGGACATAGACACCTTCATATCTCCAACTAACGCAATTAAAGCTCTTAAAGTGGACATTAGGGAAGGAAATATTAAACAACAACTATTACTCCTAAACATCTACATACACCCTTGTGACAAAAGTAAAGAAGCAAAAATGGTAGAATTAACTAGATTAATGACAGAAGAATCCACGACAAATCTAATAATGTCGGGGGACTTTAACATGCATCTGATGGGGCCACAGAAGAGGGATGAGCTCCTTGACGAGCAATACCTCATCTGGAACATTCTTTGCCTGGAGCCGAGTGACAAGAAGCGACAAACACCACATGCTAAGAATCTTGTAAAAGAGCTGGAACATCTAAGCCTTGTGGCTCTAATTGGGTGCTTTCCTGGAAACCAGCCCCCGGTGGCAACGTTCCACAGAGCAACTTCTAGCACGTGGATAAATTGCACTTTTGTATCCCTCTCATTCTTCAGCAGGATCGGAGGCTTCCAGATCAGGGCCCAAGATCAAAGCGATCATTTACCACAAGAAATTTCAACAAGACTATCTAGATCATTAGATATGCCAGTAGAGGACCCAGACTCCATCTACACAGTCAATTTCAGAAGGCTAAAACTAATCATCCAGAGGAACTATTATCAACAGCAAAGGCAATATGGGAGCAACAGGAACGGATAGATGTTAATGAAAATATGATAGCATACTGGGAACATCTAACCAAAACATTGGGACCGGTGAATAGGAAAAATGCTTCCCCAGCTTCAAAGACAAACAATTTGTCAGCCCATCAGGAGATTCGATTTCTAAATTTCAAAACTTCAAACTTCCGTAAGCTCAAGAACTCAATAAACAATTTAATGCGTACTCTTCGGCGTACAGGCCATGATCCCATCTTACAAAGGGAGTTATCGCAACTCAAAAAAGAAAAAAGAAATCAGGCAGGCAAAAAGAGAGGATGATATCCTATGGGCGAGGCTATTGCGACGACTCCAAGACGAACAACAGCGCAAGATTTTGGCGAACAATAAATAGTTTAGCCAACCAGAACGTGCAAAGAGTAAACTCCCACCTTTCAGAAGAAGCCTGGGCCTCGCATCTGCTCCTACACTTTAATGCTCCACGGAGGCAGATCTTCGACACACCAGAGGAATCCTATCCACATTTAAAAGCTCCAACCAGGAACAATCATCTTCCATTCACAACCGTACAGATTAGGAACAGGATAGCCAAGGTTAATAGGGACGGCGCCCCAGGCCCTAACTGGATTCCACCAATTCTATTCAAATTGGACCCTGAATACTGGGCTTCCACTCTATTACAGCTGTATGTCCAAATAGCAGAAGGTGACATCATCCCGGACTCCTGTCGGGGTTCAATTATATCCCCATTATACAAGAAAGGGGACAAGAACTCGGCTAAGAGTTATAGGCTTGTAGCCTTAATCGACGTCGAGGCAAAATATTATGCTGGCCTCCTTCTGGATGACTTAACAGCCTGGATCGAAGATCAATCAATTATACCAATCAATCAAACATGCTTCAGCAAGAGCATGGGGACAACTACTAATATTCTGGCATTATCCCTACTGAGAGACAGGGCTAAGGCAGCAAAACTACCTCTATTCATGTGCTTCATCAACTATTCGTTGCCTTTTGACAAAATCGATAGAAATAAGCTCTGGCACAAACTAAAGGAAATGAAAATACCATCTGCTCTCCTAAATCAGTTAATACTCCTTCACACAAATACTTGGGTCCAAGAGAAGCTAGGAGACAGAAAGTACTTGTCCAGGAAAATCCCAACAACCATGGGGCTTAAACAGGGGTGCGTTCTGGCCCCTACGTTCTTCAGCTTATTTATGTCTGACCTTTCAACAGAACTGGGTACTTGCAACTCTCATCCACCTTAGCTGGGAGGGCTCCCACTTTCCAACCTTTTGTACGCGGACGATCTCGTACTGGTCATCCAGACCCCATTGGTCTCCAACGCTTCTTGGACACTACTAGTCGATATTCTACTTCTAATGGACTAACCATTAACCATGACAAAACTCAGGTTATGAGGATACATCCAAAAAGGGAAACCTCCAAATACTGCTGGCATATAGCCAACTCTCCAATCAAAGTAGTCAACCAGTATAAGTATCTAGGTGTGATCATGGATAATTAGGGAACTTTCAATCTCAAAAAGAAGCAATTAAAAGAAGAGGCAACTCGATTGCGGTAGCCATAAAATCGATCAAACAGAAAACAGCCGGCCCTAGCTGTATCCCACTGTTACAAGTCTGGCAAGCGAAACTCATCATGGCTATCACTTATGGGAGTGAGTGTCTGAGGGGAAGGGATGCATTGACTTTGGATAGAACTGTGTCTAGAGCTGCTAAAATAATATTTAATTTACCAAAGTACGTCTCACCAGCCCAAATAAGGCTAGAATTCGGCATGCAAAGTTAAGAAATAGCCCGCAAAGGATCCTATGCTAAGACCTGGTACAGGATAAAAAAATCTGTAGCAGGCACACTGAAGTCACATTTATGAAAAGAAATACATCTAAAGAGGGAGTGTGCAGCAAGGTCTTATCTGACATCATCCATAGACCGTCTGGGACTCAAGGAACTCTGGGCAGCCTCAGGATCCTATCCCTGTTTTAAGCAAATTGTTAACAAAACAGTGAAAACGTTATCACTAGCAAAAGACAAAGCGACACTTACAGAAAGAGCCCACGGATGGTTTGTGGCTCACAGTTATGATAAATTCTCCCCACAGCCATACTTAGGCACGGGCTTTAATAGAAAGAGGAAAGAAAAATATCTTCACTTTCGTTTCGGGATTTTACCATTTTTACCGCATATTTCCCCATGGAAGCGACTTCATGGTCAGTCAATATGCCGCTAATGCGAGGATGCCTACAAAAGTGTTTTACATCTGCTATGTATATGCAGAAATCTACAGGCCGAGCAGTGACAGTTACTAAAGCCTCTCTTTGTAAGTAAGCGGATAAGATCCTGCAGACAAGCTGTAAAGGCATGTTTTGGAGGTGGAGATGTACAACTAGCATGTCACGTTGTTCAATTCATGGAAGCGGCAGGGGCAAAAGCTCTCGCATCAAGTAACCAGATTGCTTAATCACTGCTCCACATGGCCCCTTAAAGCCAACAGCAAATCTTCTCTTATTGCTGTTAACAACTAACTGATGATGGAACAGTCGCTCTCTCTCTCTTTGAATATTGAGCCCTGCCTTCTTAACTTACGGACTGTGTAAACATTTACTGACAACTGCTCTGTGCTTGGTATACAATTCAAGAAAGTTACATGTTTTATCTAAAAGGTTTTAGAATATGAATTCTGCTGCTGCTGCTCTGTGTATGTCAATATAATTTATGACAGTTTTATATGTTTAATTTAAATGTTTCTAGAATATGAATGTTGTTGATATTACGTTTTTATATGGAAATTGTAAAGATTTTAATTAACCAAACAATAAAATATTACCTTATCTTACCTTACAACCACAGATAAACTCATCCACCACACTCACTTACACCTTCATACACATCAATCCCACAACCACCCAGCACCATGCCAACCAAAAAGGATCCAAAGTTCACAGATAGTGAGTTGGAAGTCATGACTGATGAAATCCTCAGAGAAGAGCCACAGTTGTTTGCCACATTGGTCCAAAAGACCCCCATGTCACAGAAAATAAAGGTGTGGGAGAGGATCGTCGACAAGGTCAACGCACAAGCACCTTGTTTGCGCACAAAGGACGATATACAGAACAGGTACTATGATGTGCGCAGGAGGGTAAAGAAGCTCATCAGCAAGGAGCACGCCTTGAACAAGCAGACTGGCAGTGGCCCTCCTGCCAAACCAACACACTTCAGGTCCTGGGAGCAGATGGTTTGGGCCATCCTACAACCCGAGAGCATCCAGGGTTTAACAGGAATACTAGAACCTGGTGAGTACACAACTTATATACTCAATATTGTGCGGCAATACACATATATCACTGTCAAGGGGACAGTGAAACTAAATACTGTTAGCAAAGCCATAGCAACAGAAAGGCAAGTGTCCTTTGACATGTATGCCAGTTACACAGACGCAATACCTGCCATCACATAGGAAGATGTAAGTATGTCACAACATGTACAAACCTAACAACAAATACTGCAAGGCAGAGGCATAAATCAGCAAAAACAAACAGTGTCATACATTCTGCCACCACTGTCACACTACCTCACAGGGAAGCAGAGTCAAAGAGAAGGTATGCGGGGTATGCTGGGAAGGTGGGTGTAGCCAAAACCATGATGGGAGTTGCAGTCCCAGCCAACAGTACCCCACCCACATGGGCCATCAAGCTCACACTGAACCGTGCTCACCTCACAGGGAGTGGAAAAGTACTGACAAGATGGCTGACACCAAGCCCTGCTGTTGGGAGCACAAGGCCCTGCTGGAACTTGGGCTCAAGAAAACAACAGGATACCACTGTCAGTCATCGTGTTCTTGCTGTCTCACTCACTCAAAGGGAAGCAAAGTCAAAAGGAAGGAAGACTGGGTATGCTGGGGAGGTGGGTGTAGCCAAAAGCATGATGGTAATTGCAGTTCCAGCCAACAGTCTCCCACCCACATGGCCCAGAAAGCTCACACTGACCCATGCTCACCTCACAGAGAGTGGCAAAGTACTGACAAACTGGCTGACACCAGGTCCTGCTGTGGGGAGCACAAGGCCCTGCTGGGAATTAAGCCCAAACAAACAGGACCCCAATGCCTGACTGCCTGAAAGGTAACTTGCACTCCTTGCAATGGAAGCATGCCCCATGGTAGGATATCTGGCCTAGTGGGAAGGAGTACTGCCAGCACTGACTAAATCTACCAGCTAGTCCTGACACACCTCACACCAATACCAAACAACACACCTGAAACTATGCTCCCCAAGAGAGTGAGTCAAAACCTACTTCCAAGTTGTCTGCCACTGGGCTCTGCTGTGGGCAGCACAAGGCTTTGCTGAGTACTGTGCACAAACACCAGGCCAACACTGTCAGCCATCCGGCCAGCACAGTGACATCAACTCACAGGGAAGCTGATTCACAGGAAAGTACCATTGGTATGCTGGGAAGGTGGGTGTAGCCAAAAGCATAATTGGATTTGTAGCCACAGCCAGCAGTCCTACTCCCACATGGCCCATCAAGGCCACACAGAAGCATGCTCACCTCACAGTGAGTGGCAAAGTATTGACAAGGTGGCTGACACTAGGCACTGCTATGGGGAGCACAAGGCTCTGCTGGGACTTGGGCTCAAACAAATAACAGGATACTACTGACTGACATCCTGAAAGTGCAATGTGACTCCCTGCATTGGAATCATGCCACATGGGGGATTACCAGGCCTCTATGGGTGAAAGGGCTTCCTGCAATGACTCCAAATGCTACTAAGACAGGCTCAAAACACACCTTCTCAGCCAGAACAAATGGCACCCTTGGGACCAGTCACTCTGAAAATAAATGCCTTGGCAAGATGGCTGACACATGGTCCTGGTGTATGATTTGGCTGCAAGTCATGCCTACGCACTGGCCAACTCAAACACATTTACAGCCACAGCCATTGGAACTGTAGGTATCATTGACAGGGGACACCTGACTGTGACTAGAATGTACACACCCACATAGCTAACACTGTAGCATGGTGTAATTACCAGAATTGCAGCTGTGAGCAGCGTCTGAATACTACAGCGTTCTGCGTTGTATGCATCATTCACACAACACATCACTCACTGTCACAGCGCTCCAAACACAATGACTGACCTGGACTGCATTGGAGGAGGCATGTAGCTTACAGCAGCTGCACTGCATCACACACACCTCTGCCCATCACTGTCATGCGCATGGAAAAGCAAGAGAGCTGCTGTGCTCAATCCCTCTCACCATAAAGGAACTAGATAAGATAAATGATGTCAGCATGGACAAAACTCTGCACCAACATCATTAGCTAAGGTAACACCATCACTTGCATGAAATGTGATGTGGACTAGGAACACAGACAACCAAATAGTGTCTGCCATTAGATCTCAGGCATACTGGACTGGAAGCATGTTGGTCAGACAGACCAATGTGACGCACAAAGACAAGCAAAAACTGCCACCACACATGCCCCAAGCTTGCAACATACCCTAACTGGCATTGTATGTATGTCATTGTTAAAGCACTAATGTGGACATAGATGGTACAGCTGTGTCAGGCATGTGATGGCACTTGAGTAGCAATGGACATGTACAGACAATTGATCAATACATGAGCTGGTCCTGCACAGAGCTTGCACATTGAAATGCCTCAGCCAAAACAGGACAAAGTGACTCCGGCAAGATCAACCTCTGTCACAACTCAGGACAATGCAATGAACAGACTCTCATAATGATATCCAGTGGCAACTGTCATGTGTGTGAAACTTGATGTCAGTAGAACCATAACATACATTGTGTATTTCTTCAAACCATAGGGGATGCTGGGGACACAGCAGGAACTGAAGAAGAGTCCCAGTCTCAGACTTTGCCGGACCAGGAGCTCACCGGTGTGGATCTGTCTCTGTCCTCTTTGGATGACAACCACAAACAACCTGGCCCTTCTGGTGTGAGTTGTTGTGCAGCAACAGCAGTACAAACATTTGCACCCCCTGCAACCACTTCTGAAACATCTGACAACAGACAGAGTATCCCTGCCCACCTGGACAGACCAAGGCCACAGACCACCAACAGCACAGGTACACAGGGCACCCAGGAAGCGACAGACAACACCGCAAGCGCCAACACCCAGGGGAGCCCAGTATCACCTGTGACTGTAACTGCAGGTCCTGCCCAGGTGGTTCGTGGCAGCGGGAGGGTGGCCAGGCAAAGGTCACGGCCTGCAGAGAGGGCTGGGCTGCATGATGACACACACCTGGGACACATAATAGATTCATGCAATGAAAGCACAGTAGGTTTTAGCCAGGTAGTGGGGATCCTCAAGGACCTCAAACAACAGCAGGCTGCCCATTATGCCCACTTGGACTCCCACATGTCCTGGGTGGAGACATACATGTCCCGCATGGAGTCCAAGAGGGACAAATTGGACAATCTAACAGTGGTGCATAGGGACATACTGACATGCCTCCGCCAGATCAGCAGTGCACCAACATGACACCTCCCTGTGCGCCCACAACATCTGTTGCCACAACATCGACAACTGCCACAGGGAGGAAGGAGGACTCTGTCAGAGAGTCCCAGTCACCACAGTGGCCTGCACTTGAGGGTCCCCCGAGCAAGAAGAGGGGTCGTCCGAAGAAGGGCAAGTGACATGCTGATGCCCATGCACATCACCCAGGAACTCAACACCTGTTCTTGACATCGTCCTTTGTGTGCAAACCATTTGACATTGTTGACTGACACACAACTCACCCCCTTGACATGGAGGGTCTGAGTTGTGACAATTCATCAAATTACTTTGGACTTAACTCTGGACATTTTATCTTCCAACACTACCAATTCACCTGTTGACTTTGGATTAACATCACACCGTACAGCACTTCCAATTACGTTCCCTATCCTCACGCATGTTTGTAAATAAAATCACATGACTCTGTTGTGATTTAAACTTGCTTGGTGTCATGGAGATGATGATTTGCTGAAGAACACTGTGCATGCAAACTACTACAGCAATGTGAACACTGCTATTTGAGTCATGGTAATGTGACACATATCAGGGAGACACACCACTAGGGCAACCCAACACATACTCACCATGGCCATCTGGCATCACCGGCACTGATGTTGACAGGAAATACATTTGAATGCACATACACCAGCCCCATCCTGTGTGAGTGGCAATCAGCCCACATCTATAGAATGCAAATGACATTTGGATGTGTGTACACAGACGAAGTGAGGAAGGACACCCCAAAGTGGAGCACAGGTTTATTAAGGATTCACAACCTGAGAATCCCATACCTGATGCAAGGTAACCTCAAGTGACAGTGATCTAAAAGTAACCAAGTGGTAAACAATGAAAGTCTAGGGGTGTGCAGCACATCATGGTTTTTGACAAAGACTACTTGCACTCTAGAACAGGAATTTGGGTGTACCCTGTGAAGGACATACTGAAAACACAAATACACAGATCTACAGCATACAACTACAATGTACATGCCCAAAAATAAATCCCAAACTATGTAAACACAACCTAATAATCAGGTAAACACTGTTTGTGAGTGCAGACTACCTGAAATGACATATCCCTGCAAGCATCTTGTCAAGTAGCAAACAGCCATACTCAAGCAACACCACTGCACCACCAACATACATCAGCCAAACACAATACTTTGAAAACACATCACTGTATACTTTCATTTATGAGAAGTTGTGGGTCAGCTGGGCCCGGACATCCCCTTCACTCGTTCCATCACTGCGTCATGCCCCAGGGCAGGATCCTCCACGGCTGGCGGATGTTGGTCATCATCATCTTGGATAAGAGGCAACTCCTTCCTCACTGCCAGGTTGTGTAGCATGCAGCACACTATGAAGATCTTGCACACCCTAGCTGGTGCATATGGGAGGGACCCTCCTGTCTTGTTCAGGCAGCGGAATCTGCTTTTCAGGAGACCAAATGTCCACTCAATCATCCTCCTGGTTCGACCATGTGCCTCATTGTAGCACATTTTCGCTGGTGTCACAGGGTTCCTGAGGGGCGTCAGCAAAGATGGCATATTGGGGTATCCGGAGTCAGCTACATACAGACAATTGCACATTAAATGGGTCTGAAAAGAGGTTGAGGAACAACTTCAACATAACACACACAATGGTAAACAGTCAGTACACACCAACAAGCCAGGAACGCTGGTACTGCATCTGTGACGTAATCGTCAGGATGCGACTACTCTTCATGACGTACGCGTCTTGTACTGAACCTGGGAAACGTGCACACACATGTGAAATGGCCATGTCCACCAGACATACCACCAGAGCATTGATTGAGTGGAAATGTTTCCAGTTCCGGTATGTCTGCTCATGTGCCTGTGGTGGTACCACATGTGTCCGATCAATGGAGCCAACTACATGTGGCATCCTTCCCAGTACATAGAAGTCACTCTTGATGTCAGTGAGTTGTTGTGTTGTTGGGAAATGTATGTGGTGGTTGAGGAAATGTAACATTGCCTCAAACACATCTCAAAGCACGAGGCTGAACATGGTCTGTGACATCCCACCAGCACTAGCCTCAGTGTGTTAAAAGGTACCAGTGCCAAATAGGTGCAGGGTTGCCATCACCTCATCTTGGGGGTCAGCGCTTTAGGGTATGGCTGGCCAAGTTGCAAGTGTGGGGTCAACTGCTCCGCCAAATCATCAATCAGTTGCCTAGTGAAGCGGTACTGTTGGATGCAGTCACGTTCAACCATAGTTGCAAGGTCAGGGAATGGTCTGTGGACAGCTGGTCTCCTGCAGTACATAGATGAGCAAAATAGAGGTTATCAGTTCCCCAGCCATCTGCCAGTCTTAAATAGCATATGAAACAACATTACAGGACACAAGTACATGATGTGTGTTCTGTTGGGTATGGGCACATATGCCAGATACATGCCCATCATCACCTCAGCTCTACATGTCTACACAACATCGTCCATGTTGTGCTGTGACAAATCTATAGACTCTGTCACAGCACATCAGTACGAGTGTCACACACCAATCATACACCACAGTGACTAGTGAGGACCGATGTCTTACTCACATCACAGGTTTCTGACACACACACACAGGGACCATGTATTGACACAAGGCCACTCTCATGATGTAGGTTCTCATGTACATGCCACAATGCACACATGACACCCACATGCATTGCCACTTGAGTTGGTTGCAGGTCATACATGGATGTCTGTGACACACAGACGCAACATCAACTTACACTGTCAACACACATGGATGTGGTAACCGTTTGACATTGAGCACATGAATTCAGATTCATCTGCGTTGCAAAATGCACACATACTGTGGATGAACATCACATATGTGGTACTGGGACACCTTGTGACACACATGCCATTCCACCTAAGAGTCAGGGTGTATGTCACAATTCATACACAATGTACCCCTGCAACTGTGTACATGCCTTGTGCTCTGCACTGTACAGCTGGCAATCATATTGGTAATGTGCACAACACAAAAAGGTATCTGTCTACATGTCACGGGGAACAGCCAATACAACGCGGGTTTTACCACGTGTTGCTTTTACATCGCACGCATTACAACGCATTCGATGTTACAATGCGTGGTAAAACCTCACATACCAGTACATTGCATGCGCTTTTACAATGCATGCGATGTAATGGTATAATGGCAGCGGTGGCTATCCAAGTCCTTGTGAGGAAACTTAGGCTGTTTCCTCACAACGACGTGAAGCAAGCAGGAAGGAGGAAGGAGGAAGCAGGATCCGACGGCGACGCTGGAGAGGGGAGAGGTAAGTGGGTTTGAGCATGGGGTGGGGGTTACTTTTGTAGGATTTAGGGTAGTGTAAAAGTAACGTGGTATTGTTTGAGCTGTGTGTGTTTTAAAAACAAAACGTTTTAGTGTGTGTTGTAGTGTTGTCGTGTTTGTTTAGTGTAGTGTATTAGGGAGGGTAGTGTAGTAGTGTTTATGTAGTGTAGTGATTTCGGTTTTAGTGTAGTGTAGTAGTGTTTGTGTAGTGTAGTGTTTAGCGTTTAGGGTAGTGTAGTAGTTTGTGTAGTGTAGTGTTTTAGAGTTTAAGGTAGTGTAGTAGTGTTTATGTAGTTTAGTGATTTTGGGTAGTGTAGTAGTGTTTATGTAGTGTAGTGATTACGTTTTTAGTGTAGTAGTGTTTGTGTAGTGATTTAGGTTATAGGGTAATGTAGTACTGTTTGTGTAGTGTAGTGTTTAGGGTAGTGTAGTAGTTTGTGTAGTGTAGTGATTTAGGGTTTAGGGTGGTGTGGTAGTGTTTATGTAGTTTAGTGATTTAGGGTAGTGTTGTAGTGTTTATGTAGTGTAGTGATTTAGGTTTTAGGGTAATGTAGTTGTGTTTATGTAGTGTATTGATTTAGGTTTTAGGTTAGTGTAGTGTTTGTGTAGTGATTTAGGTTTTTGGGGTATTTTATTAGTGTCTATGTAGTGTAGTGATTTAGCTTTTAGGGTAGTGTAGTAGTGTTTATGTAGTGATTTAGGTTTTAGGGTAGTGTAGTAGTGTTTATGTAGTGTAGTGATTTAGGTTTTAGGGTAGGGTTGTAGTGTTTTAGGGTTTAGGGTAGTGTAGGGGTGGGAGTAGTGTGGGTAGTGTTGTAGTGTAGTAGTGTTTTAGGGTTTAGGGTAGTGTAGGGGTGGGAGTAGTGTGGATAGTGTAGTAGTGTTTTAGGGTTTAGGGTAGTGTAGGGGTGGGAGTAGTGTGGGTAGTGTAGTAGTGTTTTAGGGTTAGGGGTAGTGTAGGGGCAGGAATAGAGTGGGTAGTGTAGTAGTGTTTTAGGGTTTAGGGTAGTGTAGGGGTGGGAGTAGTGTGGGTAGTGTTGTAGTGTAGTAGTGTTTTAGGGTTTAGGGTAGTGTAGGGATGGGAGTAGTGTGGGTAGTGTAGTAGTGTTTTAGGGTTAGGGGTAGTGTAGGGGTGGGAGTAGTGTGAGTAGTGTTTTAGGGTTTAGGGTAGTTTAGGGGTGGGAGTAGTGTGGGTAGTGTAGTAGTATTTTAGGGTTTAGGGAAGTGTAGGGGTGGGAGTAGTGTGGGTAGTGTAGTAGTGTTTTAAGGTTAGGAGTAGTGTAGGGGTGTGAGTAGTGTGGGTAGTGTAGTAGTGTTTTAGGGTTTAGGGTACTGTAGGGGTGGGAGTAGTGTGGGTGGTGTAGTAGTGTTTTAGGGTTTAGGGCAGTGTAGGGGTGGCAGTAGTGTGGGTAGTGTAGTACTGTTTTAGGGTTCAGGGTAGTGTAGGGGTGGGAGTAGTGTGGGTAGTGTAGTAGTGTTTTAGGGTTTAGGGTAGTGTAAGGGTGGGAGTAGTGTGGGTAGTGTTGTAGTGTAGTAGTGTTTTAGGGTTTAGAGTACTGTAGGGGTGGGAGTAGTGTGGCTAGTGTAGTGTGGTAGTGTTTTTGGGTTAGTGGTAGTGTAATGGTGGGAGTAGTGTGTTGTGTAGGTGTAGGGGTAGGGATGTCACTTACCTTGCAAATTTTGACTGCGAATATAGCTTTACCACACATGCCTTTGCGTTGTAATGGCATGTGTGGTAAAGGCACATATGTCCCAGGCAAGCTATTGTGGGTGGCATCCTTTTGCACAGTGACTGCAATGCTGACAGATGCCGGTGACTTTTAAAAAGATGCGTGGTACACCTAGTCGCCAATCCGTGTGCATGCATTGGCTATTGACTTCAAAGCTGACAGACGCGGGTGAGTTTTCAAAAGACGCGTCGTACACCTAGTGACCGATCCGTGAGTACGCATTGGTTATGGTTTGTCTGTCTGCTTGAACCAGAGTCATGTGCATAAATTAGGTTATGGGCATTCCTCATTTGATACACAGGTGTGGCCCTTTCAGTCTGTGACCTGATTCACTTGGGAAGTGTGTCCCTGCTGTTGTCCAAGGTTGAGGTGGGAAACAGCATCTGCTACGGGTACAATATTTTAGGCTTCGTAAGTGTGGCAATTGATTGACATGTGTCTGCACATTGCCATATATCTAGCATGTACTCTGTGTGAGCCATTAATACGTGTTCTAATTGCTGCTCTGCCTCACCATATGTGTCTGGGGTGTTTACCCACACCCATGCAGCAGGTGGGACAATGTTGAGGCCTCAGAAGTATGTACGTCATGTGTGTCACACATGCATAGACCCATGCCTAGTGTTCAGGGTAATCCCATGGTACACATGGACAAGGTCAGGTATGCCTACTTCGGACATGAAGTACACTGTGTTCTCCTACTCCTATGTGTCAACCTACATTTAGTGCACTGTGAAATGTGCACTCAGGTGGCAGCCTCTGTGTCATTGTGGAGTGGCCTAGCTTTTTAGACTCCTGGGGTGTCAAACAGTTTGGGTTGGGCAGCCAGCTGAGATGTGGCTGTTGGATCATCACATAGGGCTAAAACATAGGTGTTTTATCACTTGACTGTGCCTAATGGTGTTTTCGACATTTAAGTGCAAGCAGCTATTATTCAGTCTCATCAGACTGTGATGTGATCCTATTGCCAGACTTGTGCTTGCTGTCACTCAACTGTAGCATTTGTATGATGTGGGATCATCAGAAGCCTTAAGATGTGGGTAGCAGTGGGAGAACATGTGCATTTGACAGCTGCAGGGGTTATATTCACCACAAATACATGATTGTGATACAGTGCAAACTGTTTGTTTTTGGATGCACTGACCCTGTGACTAAAGTCAGTAATGACTGATTAGCCAGACTGGCCTTTAGCACGGTATACCGCTTCCAAATGTGTATCCTGCAGTGATGTCAGTTGTCCTGCATGCACTCAACTGTGGCATCGGCCATCAATACATGAGCACATCATGGTGTGTGGTGAAGGAAGCATATCCATGTTACTAACAATGACTTTGGCCATACCTTAGCCTCACACATGTACTGAGTCAGTGGCAGGAGATGGGATATGTGTGTACTGACGCATTTCCATCACAAATCCTGCAGTTCAGACAACTGTCTCTGGGTGCATATGTGCACATATGTGTAGTGGCTAACTAAATGCACAAGAGACACATGGGTCTAAGAAAGGGTAGGAGCATGTCTTCTTCGTGCCAGGCACTGCACCCCCTGCCCCTGCCTCCCCTGTTGCCATGAGTGTGGAGTCTGTGGCCCATGTAGGGCAGACCGCAATGCTGAGTGTCCTCCATTCACACACCAATCTGTTGACACAACTGGTGTCCTTCATGGAGGGCATCTCATCAAACATGACTGCCCTACATTGGACCATTAAAAAGCACAAAGACATATAAATATGTTAAAACTTATAGTTACATCTGTTTCTTTAGACATTCACTTTGAAAGTTTACAAATTGATTTGAACAGGTAATACACCACCATTTTTTGCACAATTCATTAAAATAGATTTTTTTTTTTACAGTAGAAATGATCTTAAAACGACAGACAATGACCACTAAACGACTCTGTGACCAATGTTATTGTGGCATGGCTTTCTTATAACTGATTACAAATTTTGTTAAGTGGCAAATAAGTTGTGGGTCATTTGAGTCAAGACATTTTAATATGGCAGTTCTGCAAGAGCGAATGCCTCTTTCCATTGAACTGTCTCTTCAACAGTTGACGGCGTTGCAGACCTAAGGCTGGGCAGAAGCTTCAGAAAACTCATAAATCGAAACTCACTTTTAAGCAAAATGAAAACTTGCCAACCCAAAGGTAAAAAAACTTCGAAATCCTCTTACTTCATCTTTGCAAACTCTTCAGTTTTAGACTTTTTTTTATAACATAATATGTTAAAGTGTTAAAGCAACCAATGCAGAATCTTCATTAACGACTTATGCTTTGGGTTTGAATTATAATAATCAATTAATTACAGATTTGCATTTTGAGATCATTGGGGCAGAGGGGTTTCTTTACTACCAACACTGTCTTTAAATTGGGGAGAATTTTTTTGATGACATGTTTGAAAAAACAAGTAGTTTTTGTGATTTTGATAACTAACAGCCAGGGTAGATTCCCACTTGTATAATATATAGAACATGTATAACATATTTGTGGCATTGTCTGGGGGTTATTTTCATACAACATAGATTTATTTGTTTCTTGATTATGAATAGTTTTTTGTACTGGGTTACACTGCACGTAAGGTATACAATTTGATCCACATATGGTGCTTAATGACTTGATGTCTTGCAGCCAGGGGCATATCTTCTGTGGGTTGTTTGGGATTAAACGACCCCCTAATATATTTGCTAATCAGGTCTCAAATCAACCGGTAGGGTATCATCTTCACATCACTGCCTGGCTGAAAACAGCTATCCAGAGTCATGGCAGTGCTGGCAAGGACAGAGTAATATGTGCCATGCAGTTGCTGTGCAGAGAAGGCCTGTTTGATTTAAAATTGCATGTTATCAGGCATGCCACAATTATAGTGACCAAATACATAACTAAGAGTGGGTGTAACTTTCAGAATTTCCTGCTGTGTATTTACTCAAAACTATGCAGGATTACACAGGATTATGCAAGGTGCACAACAAAGCTATTTTCTTAGCTTATAATGCACCCTTTTAACCAAAATGGACCCAAGAATGCATTTTGTGCGATGAAAATAGTGCTAAATAAAACAGAACACAAACAGAAGCATCCTCTTGTGCTCCTGTGCTCCTGCGGTAGAATTCATGTGTAAAATTACTTATAATTATGCAAACAGATGTAATTGTATAATTTTGCCTCAAAAGAGTAACATGAAATTACTAATGCACATTTAAAATTTCGCCCAGGCCTAGTCATAACACAAGCTGCTAATGATTTGTGCTTACTGCTCTTTCGGAGAGATTCCACGTCTGGTGTCCCAGTCATTCCTTGCATCTCCAAAGCTTGTGCACTTGGACTGACAATAAGTCATGGCTCTCTCTCTCTCTCTATAGAATTGGGTGTCCGCTATTCTCTCACATCATGCACTCAGGTGATTCTCCACTGGCCACCATGGTGTGCCACAGGCTAAGATGGTGGGCAGATTAGAAATGGCAGACTGGTGGGTCACATTGAGCAAACGTACAACATCATTATCCACAGAGTCACGCCTAGTGCAATGGGACCCAAGTGCTTGGTAAAGACTTGATGTAGGAGTATCCAGTTAGTAACTACTGGGCATTCTCCAATGGCCAGAGTGATACCGTAGCTGTTAACTCCTTGCAATGTTTGAAACCTGCCATAACATCTCGAAAAGGGCTGTAGTAGTCCTCCTGTAATAGCTGGCATTCTTTTTAACAGCACATTACACCTCAATATAAAGCTGGTGATTCATAAACTGACATCATAATGACAGCTGGGACAGAGAGGAAACAAGCACAGCTCACTCGATTAGTCAGTGGCAAGCGTTTAACTCACTAAAGAAATGTTATCCACGTATAAAAAAATGTGCACACGCATTGCAAGAACCAATTTCAAGCAGGATGTGTGAAGTATATCTACAAAAGCCTTGTCCATAAATAAGTCATTGTTAAAGGTTCAACTTCAGCTGTCTTTGATCTAATTAGGACATATATGCAGGTATTTACTTGGTGGAAATAAAAATAATTTTTCCCATTCACATATATCTGCTAAGTTGCCTCGTGTAATTCTTAATGTCTTCAAAATATCTTTGTTTTGCAGCCCATAAAATTTTGCACCCAGGGCCTAGTATTTTTTTTTTAATTGCACACAATCTCATTTATCCCAGAGAGGACCTATTTCAACAGAGAAGGTAACAAGTCACACATGCTAGAAGCAGCCTAATACCTTGCAATGAACAAATGTGTTGGAAAGTGGCACTCTCTGAACGGTCACCTCAAACGTTTTCCATCCCCCTCTTCTTTTTCTGACCTCGCTTTTGTTGGCTTGAGGACTCTAAGCACTTTACCACTGCTAACCAGTGTTAAAGTAAATGTGCTCTCTCACCTAAACATGGTGTGATTGCTCTATCCACAATTGGTCCATTTATTGTACTTATAAGTCCCTAGTAGAGTTCCCTGCAGGTGCCAAGGGCCTGTAAATTAAATACTACACTGCACTGTAGCACTGCTTGTGCCAGCCACTCAAGTAGCCCTTTGAGGTGTCTCAGGCTTGCCATTGCAGTGCCTGTGTGTGCAATTTACAATGTCTTGTCGACTTGGCATTTAAAACCCCTTGCCAAGCCTTAAATTCCACTTTTGATACATACAAGTCACCCCTAAGGTAGGCCCTTAGTAGCCCGTTGGACCGGTGCTATGTAATCAATGGGTAGGGCATGCACTTTTCGGTTTTACATTTCCTGGCAGTGAAAAACTCTCACATTCGTTTTTCACTACAGTGAGTCCTACCCCTTTCATAGGTTGACACTGGAGATTTCTTATTGCCTTTAATACAGTGTAATTCCTAATACAGGGAAGGTAGATCTGTAATGTTTAGTACCTATGAATTGGTATCGATAAAACATCTTTAATGGCAAAGTTGGATTTATTGATGATATTTTTTAAAATGCCGCTTCTAGAAAGCTAGTAATTTTCCTACTCTTAGCTGTTTCGTGCCTGCGGCCTGTCTCTAACCATTCTGGAGTGTGTGACAGCTAAACATTGTACATTCTATCTAGATAGCTACACAAAAAGAGAACTTAGGTGTGACTTGAATGATCTTCCTAATAGAAAGAGAGAGAGGAGCTGGGCGCAGCTTCACACTTTCACCTGAATATGCTGTGTCCTGTCTACATACAACGGGCTGCATACCCCTATGTAGTAAGTCTGGAGACAGGGCAGGCAGGGTTGACCTCTGTGCACTTCAAATACCCTTCTTTGAAGTCACCCCCACTTCAAACGCACAACTCAGTCAAGTTACAGAACCTCCGGCACTACTAACCCAATACACCACTGTACCTGTGAAGAACTCTGCCAAGAGGAAGGACTGTTGTCTGTTGTGCTGCTTCATGGACTACCACTCTGCTGGACTGTTGATCTGGAAAAACTGCTTTTCAGCTGTGCTGCCCTGCTGCATATTACTCTCTGGCCTGCTGAGGAACATCTGGACCCATCTCACTTGAACCCAGAGTTACTCCACGGGCATGGTGGCATGCCCGCTGTTCACGGTCTCAGGGACATCAACGACTTCTCATCAACCTGAAATAGAATATGGACTTTGCTTGGTGATATTCTTGCCCTACCAAGTAGTATCAATGTAGTCTGGGACTATTGGAAGTGGATATAAAGTGCTGCGACTGACAGAATCCTCGCATCAATTATGTTGTGCCAATTGGAACTGGTGCATCTCCTTGGACACATCACCACCGCTGCAGAGACCATGAACATTGCATTGCCAACTGTGCATCGCATTTTCTCCAGTTTCCAAAAAATCTCCAACTTTGTGCGCTGATGCATCGCCTTTAACCCAGCATTTCAGTGGCACCTCATTGTCTCCTTGCTTCCCACATCTCGACTCCATGAACGACGCACTAAGGTACTTTGCAGTGGGCCAAGGCTAGTCCCTGTATCTGACACACGCTCCATCGCGGTCAACCTCAATGTTTGGATAAACCCCGGTCTAACGCAACCAGATAGCCACGGTTAGTGCCTTAAGCTTTTGAGCACTACAATTTAATTTAATCTTTAAAAATTAATAACTTTAGTTATACTTATTGGATATTTGTCTTAATGTTATTGTTTTATTCATAAAAATATTCCATGTTTTTCTAACCTGATGTATAGCCTTTTTATGATGTTCTAATTGTGTTACTGTTTGAAGTGTTGCACAAATACTTTCTACATTACTTCATAGCTTAAGCCTGACTGCTCTGTGCCAAGCCACCAGAGGGTGAGCACAGATTATTCATGGTGTGCGCCTGACCTACCCTGACTAGGATTGTGGTTCCTGCTTGGACCGGGTGCATACCTTTGCCAACCAGAAACATATTTTCCAACATTGGTGATCAACGATGAGGATAGAACATGTGTTTGTGCAGTGCTATGCAGTAATTTGATGTACACTACTAACTAAGGCCACTACAAGTTTTAAATTCTCAATTTTCTATGAATTGGTCATTTTCCTAAATTTGACTCCTGTTTCACCTTCATCAATTTGGCCACTTTTTGATGTTGCACATGTGATACCTTGTCAGAATATCCTGGGATCTCAACTGCCTAACATACTACATGTTGGGGGAGCTGAAGGAGTTCTCTAAGGAGAGGGGGCTGAATGTTGGTAGAAATGTTTCCAGGGTGGACCTACAGATAGTCCACCGAACCTATGAGGAAGTAAAGAGGCAGCAAGCAACAACCTAGGAGGAGAACCCTGAGCTTCAGGAAGGACCCCCTGCCTCCAAGAGGGGAATTAGGATGTCAAGGAGTGGGCAGGAAGCTGTGTATCTGTCACAGATGGAGTTTAACATCAACGCCATTGAGAGCTACAGCATGGCTAAGCTGAAGAAGTTGTGCAGGGAGAGAGGACTGAAAATCCCTAAGTTTGTCTGTGACATGGCTATGATATCTTACTGCCGCTAGCTTGTTTTGACCTTATTTTACCTTATAAACTAACAAAACCACAAACTATCATGGCAAGAAAGGACACAAAGTACACTATGTTACACATAAAGAAGTTGGGGAAATGACCATTTAATGTTGCAGAAATACCTTCCGCGAATTGGAGTATCCACAGGTTTATTCCTCCACCAAGTTTAACTTTTTCACTTCCAATACAATTTATAATACCATCAACTAAGCAGAAAAAGATGTGTATGAGTCATGGAGTTGACCTTTTATATACCACCAGCTCAGGGACCCTAGCTGTCGAAGACCATCGAGCTCAAACAGGGGGTGCCCCAGGGATCTACCCTTAGTCCAAAGCTATTCAATCTTTATGTCACTCCTGTGGCAGAGAATGCGGGGAAGTTTAGCGTCGAAGTTGTGTCGAACGCCGATGACACGCAATTGGTTGTATCCCTTGCGCAGGATGACAATAAGACAGCCTGCAACTTCAACTTATGCATGCAGGAACTAGCAGTATGAATGGTCAACAACTGCCTCAAACTGAACGGGAGCAAGACAGAGGTGTTGGTGGTTGGTAAAGCTCCCTCTGTCTGGACATTAGCTTGGTGGCCACAAACCCTGGGCCCGACCCCAGAGCCTAGTGAACATGTCAAGAACCTAGGGGTGTGGCTTGACCCCAAGCTCTCGTTCGTTTTGGAGTCTTGCTTGGTCTCCGTAAGACACTGGACCTGCTGCCCACTACAGCGAGGAATACCATGGTCCATGCCTTGGTAACCTCTAGGCTGGACTATGGAAATGTCCTTTACCAGGGTGCTAATGTCAACTGCATACAGAGGCTGCAGTGTATCCAAAACGCAGCAGCCCGCATGGACCTGATGCTACCCAAGAGAGCCTCCTCCAGTAGTGCCCTGGCTGCCCTGCACTGGCTGCCAATCAAGGAGTGAATCCTGTTCAAGGCTCTATGTTTAAGCCATGGGATTATACCCAGGAAGGGGTCCACTTATCTATATAACCTTCTGACCACGTATACCCCTTCATGCCAACTGATACCCACTTACTTATGTATTAGTGAAATTTGGAATACTATAGCCCATAATTTTGGCCTCACTGATATTATAGGTACCTATAATCTAATGGGTAATTTTATAGGTACCGGGGGTCAATAAGAACATTGCAAGAAGAAAGTGTGGAACAATATATGTCTTGTGGTGGACACAGCAAGGAGAGGTAAGGTTTTACCTCTTGTGAGATAATGATTAGGTAGATTCATGCCTCCGTGGTTTTCGAGCCCTAACTGTCATGTTATTTTATTTTTCTCTGATTTTACCTACAGGAGACTGCTTTTCTAAAAATACATAAGGTATCATAGAAAATCTTCTTTTCTTATTCAATCTTTGGGGTACCACATTTGATTAATTGAGCACAGTTGCATAAATTGGCAGGAATAATAGATTCACGAGGTGCCCGGTGTACAGAAGCTGTTAGGTCAACACTATGACTAGAGTATAATGGCAATATCTTTTCTTTTTGGTGCACTTGATCAAGTACTCCCCGTACAAATTCACATAGGTGTGTTGTTTGGGTTTTAAGAAATCATTGTGAATATGTTGTCAAACATACAAATTGGTGAATTTATGTTTTTCTTCCTGCCCTGAGGAAGTCGTGGGGATACACTCCTATACGACAAAATGTGTTGGTACAAGGGAGTGGAAGACTGTGACCCAGATTTAAGAAATAAAAGACACAGCCTGTGCTACAGAGAATTGTAAAAACTATTTTCAATCGTGGATTGAGCTTTAGGAGGGATTGGGTGTTTACTCTCCTTTTCTGTAAGCACGGCTATATGAAAAGGATTTAAAATAGATCTTGTGAAGTGGAATAATATAGTGTAAATTTTAGATGTGCGCCTCATATCTCTTTAAACACCTCTTCTGTGAAACTCATCGCTAGTTAGGAGTACACAATACCACAGTATTTATATGCCAGCATATATTCCCGATTATAGCACAATGGTGGAATTGTTCATTTCCATTCTCGTAATGCTGATTACACTATTCTGTCTCATTATATTAATTATTGCAGCACACGTTTTCAATACAAGAATCACAATGAAACAATAAATATTGAAACACCTTGCTGAGTACTTCTTGAGTATTTCTTTGGTATGCATGAGTAATAAAAAAAAAGGTTTCTAGATATGATATCATGTTTTCCTTGGGGAGTCAGAATTGTCATGTTGTCAGGTAGCGTCATCCATCTGCCATAGGGTTGAGTTTAGGTTGCAGATGGTGCACGGTGAGCTAGCTGTACTACAGGTCAACATGTCCTGAGGGTGTGCATGGAATCAGTCTGGCACAACGCTGATGTTTATGTTGTTCAACAAATACACAGTTTTACTTGGAAGGTATAAGTCATACAACAGAAGAGTCTGAAGAGGACTATTTCAGCATCCTAGAAAATGCGTAAAACTGATTATACCTTACCTCAGAAACGGGGTCCCAAAAGGGCGATGACCCTGAGAAGGAGGAGGAGAACGAGGAGGACGAGGGGAAAAATGTCTGGGCAAAGATTCCAGAGGAGAGAGGGTCCTCTGCTGGATCCTATGCAGGAAGCAGTTTCTTCTACCAAACCCTCTCTCCCAAAGAGTTAAAGGACAGACGCCCTTAGAGGGACCTGAGGCTGCAGCTGGCCCAGTGGGCTGCTGAGGATGAGAGAGACTTGGAAGAGATAAAGATCTTGCTGGCTCATGAAGTATGTCTCAAGAAGCTGGGCTTGAAGGACCAACAGCTGGTAGTGTCTAGCAGAAATGGTGGCAGAAATACTACTGTGTACACTGGTGACAACAGGTGATTTGAGGCATACTCTAGAAGTGCACAGGATCCCTGAGGATTGAAGTGCTGGCATATGGAGGCATATACCTAGAGATGGTAGGGACATCCTACCATCCTAGAGAAGGGTGGCAGGCTAAGGTAGCCCACCATGAAGGAGACCCTTGTCAAGAAGAATGGATTTACCTCAAACGAGTACAGGTTTCAATTTAGGGGCAGTCAGAAACTGTCTCACCGGTCCTGGGAGGATTTTCTGTGTTGTGTTTGTAAGGCACTGGATGGTTGGGTGAAGGGTAATGAAGTAAACACTTAGAAGGGCCAGCACAATTTGATGTCTCGAGAGTATATGTTAGTCACTGTTTTCCAGAACTACCCCAAGACCTGGTTGGTTGCATGTTCACTGGCCCCAGCGAGCTTGCAAAGGAGGCAGACCTCTGAGTGAGTACCAGAGTGCCTGGAGAGTGATCCTAAGCAGGGTGGCCCAGGTTCACATCAACAGAGTAAGAGGTAGGTACATAGTGGCCAAGACTGGTCCCGGTATTTTAAGGTGGGAGAAGAGTCCAATTTCCCTTCTGAGAGCAGGAGGAGAGGAGGGGGTAGGCAGAGGGTACACTATTTCCAGCTCCAAAGTTTGGATTGTTCCCAAAGGAGGCACGAGCAGGGGGACATGTTCTGTACTAAGAGCTTATTTACCGATGGGAGCTCCACAGTTTCAGGAGAGAAGGGTGGTGCAGCTGCCTTTGGTACCCTACTATTTATATTTACTAGAGATATCACTACACAGCGGAGGATACAGAGTTTTAGATGGAGCAGCAGGAGGTGGAAACAGTCCACAGTGACAGTACCAGAGGATCAGGGGTTCCCAGATCTGTGATCAAAGTACCTAAGACTGACCCTGGTCAGGCCACTTCTGACCAGGGCAGTCTTCATGTACTGTCCCAGGGACAGAGGGCTGAGGACCTGTGCCAGCCAGACTCTTAAATGGTGCATACAAAGTGGGTCTCCCGTGAGGGGGTAGTAGTACTCCCATGGAGGTTCTTGCTTGCCAGACACATGTTCAGCATAGGGGTACCGACCCAGGGTTGAAGACCTAGTTTCAGGATACCACTCCTGAACTATTGGGAGGTGGGGTAGAAAAGGGGTACAAGGCACCTGGGGCTACTTCCCCTCACTTATAAAACAACAAAGAGGTCAGTGACCCCTGGGTAGTATGTGGCCTGGCTCTTGACACTAACCGCTGTCAGTGGCCTCTGTTGGTTGCTGTCCTTATGGACAGAATTCTCCTTGGGTTGGGGACAGAAGTTAAGGTTAGTTACCACACAGATGGGGTCCACATGTGAGGAGAAGTGTTCCCATGAATCAGCTCAGTGGCCCCTTGTTAGAAAGTCACTCTTTTGGCCTGTTCACACCCAATTTTTGTGTGCTACGAGAATTAATGGTAGCTGAATTTGACTGTGCCCTGAGCCCTGCTAGTCAGGCTCAGGGCCAGTGCTATGTTAAACACAAAACACACATGCATTGAGGTACACTTATAATTTGCATAATCTACCCTATAAGTCCCTCTTTTTTGCTTATGCATGTGTGCACTGCTGAGAGCCTGAGGTCATTTTAAAAGCAGCCCTGAGTCGCAGCACTGCTTTTAAAAAAATACTTTTACTACAAACTCGACTTTGGTGGCAGGTGCAGTATTAAAGTCATAATAAACATTATTGCTACATATTTGGTGCCCCCAGGGTCTCTCCTATGTGTTCCATCGGTGGGGGTTAGGGAACTATAAGCGGGTCTTGTATAATCTGACACATTCCCGGATTTACTAGAGAAAATTCAACTTGGGAATGAGTCAGAATTTACTGCCACCCCAGGGATGGCGTTAGGGAGGCGCAACAAGAAGATATCTTTTCATTTATCCTCGATTTTTCCTTTTTCTATGTGTGCTGCATCCTGCAGCACACATAGAAAGAGGATATCTGCGCTGCATTCTGGAGCACACATAGAAAGAAGACATCGCCTGAATTGATTGATTTTATGCAAAAAGGTGTCCCTTCCTGCACAAAATAAGCCCCTTGCACAGGCACCCTTGCACCATGGTGCAAGGGTGCCTGCGTTGGCGCACAGCAGCCAGCCTATTGTGCGCTGGTGCTAGGGAAAAGGACAGGAATGCACCGTATCTTATAGATACAGTGCATTCCTGCCCTTTTCTTTTGCTGTAGGGCAACGCAGCAAGATTCTTTGCAGTGCCGCCCTACGTCAAAACCTCATAAATAAGGCGCTCAGTTTTGATCTATTTTGTACAGCAAACATTCTTCATTCAGCTATTTATGTTTATATCATGAAAGAATCTGGCAATGAGGTCCATAAAATGAATCATATTTTTTACTTTGCTATTCAAAAATGTTAAACACGCACCTAGACACATATTTTTATTTGTATTTAACATAAAATGTTAACATTGATAAGGCTATTTAAATAATTGTTCATAGATAAGACCCATCATGGTGAAAACTTTCTTTTTGGTGTACAACAGTTACAACGTCCCATGTCAAAAACGCCTGCTTTATAATTTCCAATTGGGATCAGCTCGTTATCTACTTTCTGTGTTCTCCGGCCTAAAAGGACAAAAGGGATAAAGAATTGATCAGACACCATGGTCTAGCATGTTAATAGGCATTTCCTACTCGTTTTTTCACTGTTTTCTGTTAAAAACAAGTTACCGCTGAGTCAAATCAGAGAACTGCGTGCAAAAGGTACCAGCTAGTCCAGTCATTTAGTAATTGTATGTATGGATTTATATAGCGCTTATAACCCAGGGGTCTCTAAGCGCTTTGCCTTGGGAACCCGTCCTGGCTTTTCCCTGTGAGATAGCCCCTACAGGGCATCCCCAAGGTGAAAGCGAGGCATCCCGCCGCGGGGGGGCCGTTGTGGAGATTAAGCAAGCTTAATGCCCAGAGTTGCAGAGTGTGAACCCATGATTAGGTAAGGCACCGAAGCGAGAATTATCGAGTCCGTGGACATTTGAGCTCGAGACCCTGCCGCGTCGGGAATTGAACCCTGGTCCCGGGTCTGACCTCTGCTTCAGGGTCTGCCTGCTCTAACCAGTGAGCCACACTTCTCCATTTACGCGATTAATCGGTACAAAAGTGACACCTAAACATGTAATAATGTACACAGAGTCCCAGTACATTTAGAATGTCTTTTATCACGAAACAGACACACTTAAAAGCAGAGTCACAGAGATTTTCCTGAAAGACAGACTAATGTTGTGTGAGGAACACTTGTCCAACTCAAATGCAATCACATTTAAAAAACAGAGAGCGAATAAGAGTTTTAGTAATAGTCTGCCGAAAGGTGCATGACGCTTGAAAGAGACGTCTGCTACAAATTAGGTAGAGTGTAGGAAAGAAAACTAGAAAAAGAGATGCAAGTAGGCGAGGGAAAAAGAAAAGAGTTAGATTGAAGCAAGCAAAAGAAAATATGTATTTGAGTCAGATGATTCATTACTCAAACGTTCCGGAAGCAGAGGCAGACATCATGAATCTAGTAGGTAATCTCCTGCAGATATACCTGTCACCGTGTATTGTAGGAATGTTCGAATATGTTTCGGGATGGCTAGAACTGTCTGTGATCCTCTTTGAGAAGCAACTAGTAGCACGTCAGTCATCAGCACCACTAGTGGTGTATGTGAGCAAAATTCGTTTAATACAAGGACACGGCATGAGATACTGCTCTGGAGACACCTGAAAACCACCCATCACAAGGTCATCATAGTCTGGTACTAGTCCAAATAAACAGCCTCATCCTGTATTGGGAACAACAAGGGTACAAGAGCAAGTGCTGATTTCTGTTGAAATAATGAGGATATTTTGACTGAACCTGGAACAGCACTGAAGGTCTTTGGTCACAAGGAAGGAAAGAAACTATCAGGTCATCTCAGTGCACAGTATAGTGGGCCAATCACAGTTCAATGTTCACCCCCGTAACTGTAAAGAAAATTCTTCTTTTACCATGTTTCATGTGAATTATTTTGATTTTCTGGGTAATTGGGTCCTGCTTTATAGCTCCCAACTGTATGTGCCATTCCCAAAAATATGACAACAGAATTGGAAATTTGACTTATTGTAAGTCAACTGTGAATTGCATGCAAATTATGAGGTTGAGAATAAGTGAGTTTATAAAGTGCTTCTAGAGTTTTGTGAACCGAGATTTGATGTTTATACATTTTCTATTGTGCAATGCATGATGATATTTTTAAGTGGTTGCGTCCACAGAATTGCAGTCATATAGTATACTTTTGTGGTGCTATCTAAGCATGTCGTCACTTTATAAAGACCAGTTAATGTTGTTTGTAGATGATGTATGTAACATACCTTTTAATTGTTGATCTTAATATGTACTATTTTATGTTATGCGGACCCCAGTAGGAGTTCTATATAATAAAAAAAAATAACTGAAACTGAAGCTGCATACAAATGGTGCAATATGCCTATAACCCCAAATGCAGCAACCAGTGAGAGTTTTCACCACTCACATTTGGACCACATTTTGCAACAAGAGCATAGAAATCCCCAGGTGGCAGACCAACACAACTCCGAATGCTAAGAGTGAACACTAACCTATTTTTACATTTAACTCTGTAAATTAGTCAGCATTAGGCCCAGCTGCTTACTGTTTAATTCTGAAATGGTAGCTGTGGCCACGCTTACATTTAAACATGAGCGGAAGAGCTCCGTTATAAATGAGAGGCTGTAGCGAGCTAGCATCTTTCAATTCTGCATAGTTTGCTAGAACCAATTATCCACTAACTCCAGTTATAAAGTATGTGGAAATGTCTCTTGCAGCAAATAAATATGTAACTAATATAAACATAATTATTCGCCATGGATTCGTATTTTTATGTAGTGCTAAGGTGACATTCATCAAAGTATCTAATTTTGGCCTTGAAGCAGACAAGTCTGTATTAGTAGGGACGTAAAGCAGAGCCGGGGGCACTCACCTGTGGACGCCGCTCCCACGCAGTATAAGTCCTTTCGCTGCCACTGCACTTGTTGTTCTCCTGCACGGAGCACCGGACCACTTGTGTTGTGGCCGCCTACCCGGGGACTACATTTCCCGACGCTGATCCTGCGCCCGCTGGCGCATAAAATCACCGGGGAGCTCCCGAGTCGCTGGACGCGCGCGGGCAGCGCTGGGAGAAGCCTGGGACAAGGGTGGGACCTTCTGTGGCCGTCAGGGGCCAAGGGAGGCCGGTCTGGGTCCCCCCTTGTGGTTTTGGTAGCTGGCATCAGAGTAGGTGGATTACCGGTGACTGAGGAAGAAGAAAGACCAGAGGAGAGGCAGACTGTATAGTGGCATTTGGCCCAGAAAAATGCAAGTTGACTTAGAGGGATTGTGTTGGGGGGTTGGATTGTGCTTTTTATATTTTCTTTGTCTCATGTTGGATTGTATTCTGGTAGGGGGAGGAGATTCATTCTGAGTGTGTGGATTCTGTAAAATCAGTCTCATCCTGGGTATTTTGTATAGGTTTCTCCCAGTATGGCCAGTAAAGGGAAAACCCGCTCAACTAAAGCAAAGTTGAACTCCCCTCCCACCCCTCGGGTGGACCCACATGACAAAGGCATACCCCCCTTTTTACTGCACAGCCCACCGAATCAATTGTATGTTGCGGAAAGCCATTGGGGTAGTATCAAGCGAAATAGAGCGCACAGAAAGACGCTTGTCACTCACGTCAATATTCGACCCTCCCACTCTGACTCAGGAACTAGAGAATGAGGTTATGGTCACCTCCCCACTCATCTCCTTAGAGTCTCCTGATCAGGATATTAATTGTGCGCAGCGGGGTACAGGTGAAGATAGGGTGGATTCTACGCTCGGCAAAAAAGCTGTAACTAGTAGGAAAAGAAGAGTTTGCCCAAAGAAACCAAGAACAAAGAAAACTAAAATTAGACTTCCCTCATTTGAACCAGGAAGTTTGCTGAAAGGAACTAGGGCTGAGCAGGCGCCTCAGTCGTTAGCCCCCCCCGAGCTGGATGGCCCAAATAGTCTTAGACTTACAAAACCATTTAGAAGTATTTATTGTCAGTCAGATAAAGCCATTAGCCAGTAGGCTGGATACAATTCTAAATGAACTAAAGAATAGGAGTAGGGCGCAGGGTATATCCCTGGATACTGGTACTACGAATAACACGATTATTATTGATACTTGTCAAGATCAACAGACGTTTATGCAACCCAGCAGGATGTCGAGTGTGATACCTACGGTTATACAGGCCCCTAGCCAACTAGGTACTCCCCGGCATTTGGACAGGGGCATGGCTTCTGGAGAGGGGGTTTCACGGGCAGGGGCGGGACTCCCGAGCCATTAATAGAACGGCCAAGTAATCATCCTTCCAAACCTGAAGTAGTAGTGGTAAACCAGACTGGGTGTGTGGCTAATATATCAACTGGTGAAACCCTACCAATCATAAATTTACCACCTGAAGCGTGCCCCTACATAATAGTACTTGCGGGGGTTCCAGACCTAAACAAAGAGCAAAGTGAGTCACACACTGAATTGAGAAATAAGACCACACACTGGCTGAATCAGAACAGGCCTCTTGAAGGTAGCAAAAATGGGGAAATTCTCCACGTTAGAAGGGTGAGCTGGATTGGCAGCAGGTGTAAAGATATAGCGGGGAATTGTATCATTGTGAATTTTAGGGACGCAAGTGTAGTGCAGCACATTTTAACTTGGGGGACGGTTAACCAGGCAAGTAGCATAAGATCCCTGCCTTTAGGTTATTTTTACCCCAGACAAAATGTCCCCTATGATCCGGCTACCTTTTTGGGAAATCTAGGGAAGGTCCACACAAAAATAAGGCTCAGTACCACACTTTCTGTGGCCCTGTGGCAAGAGATCGGAAACTATCTAAATGGACCAACAGATGTAATCACTTGACGTCTCTAGAGGAAAATGATTGACTGATAAGGCTCCCCCTCATAGCGGAGAAGGTAGCAACAAGAGGAGATGGGAACACAAACCCACAGGGATCGAGAGGTGTGGGGCCGAGGGTGCCACAAAAGGTTGCCCTCATAAACTCTTCTCTTATAGAAGAGGTTCATATGGTAAAATGAGCTTTTGTGGTAAAACCAGTCAGTATGCTAGAACACAAGATCGGGCCTGCATCGGGAGCTATTAGCTGTGAGGTGGAGCTAAGGGAAGATTTATCCCTGCTCCCACTACAGTGTCGAGGGGCTCAAGCAATGTCTTTAAGGGCAGATGACGGGTCTGATATTGGAAACCTAAGTGCCCAAGGACCAGTTTGTGCTCAGTTACTAGAAAGGGGGTTAAAAATAATTTCATGGAACTTAGCTGGCCTAGCGAGTAAATTTGATAATATTGAATGGGGGCAATACATAAACAAGTTCCAGATAATTCGTTTACAACAGTCCTGGGTGGTGGACAATAGCCTTTTCCACATGACATGGTACAAATGCTTTTTTGTGCCCGCTCATAAATCGAGAACAGGAAGAGCAATGGGAGGACTATTCGTATATGTAGATTTAAACCTGCAAGGAGCATGGACTAGCCCATTATGGATATCTCATAATCTCCAGGCATTGGGGTTTAGGGGTAGTGGGCTAAGGCTGATCCTGTTTAATGTATATAACGAAGGTGCCCTTGGAGAAAATAATCCCACACCCCAGGAATTAGACCATAGACTTAACCAGGAACTAGTGGAAAGGAAAGGGGCCTTGGAACCCACTCTTCTTGTCATGGGTGATTTTAATTGCCACTTATGTCCAACGTTGTTCCCCTTGAATGCAGAATGGTCCTGTTGTCCAGTCGAGAAATGCCCCCATTTTGAACACACAACTGAGGGAATGGCCTTCAGTAAATTTCTAAAAACACATGTCCTGGAACACACCATTGATATGATTAGACTGAAGAAAGAGGGAACCCTCGTCCCAACTTTCAAAGGGAGAGGGTGCTTATCATATATTGACTATATCTTAGCGTCCAGGTTATTAAAAAACTGGATTAGATTGGTGGGGATTGAGTGGAGCCCATTTAGTGACCACAACCCTCTAGTTTTAGAGCTCACGTATTTGGGTCGACCTAAGATAGGATCAGTGGTTGGGACCTCTGTGAGGGTAACGGATCAGGGAAGACGGCTCAGGTGGTCAAAAATTGATGGTGAGGCTTTCTATAAACCACTAATGGTCACTGGGAAAGTACCTATTGGCGAGTGTCTAGATCCAGTGGTTGAGGGGCCATTGGTGGTTAGGGAATTTGGGCTAGTAACTAGTTTGGTTGAGCGGCTTATGAAGACAAGTTACCCCAGGAGAAATATCACCCACCCAAGATGGTTTGACAGGGAATGTTTGCGTGCCCTGAAGGAGTTAAAAATTAGTTTAAAAAACAATCCTAGGGACAAACAAAGAGTAGTGCAGTGCAGACAGGCATATAAGAGCACAGTAAAGAAGAGGAAATTATCTCTCCAAGCAGATGAATGGGTAGACTTAAGGGAGGCCGCAGATAGAAGGGACATGTCAGAATTCTGGAGAATAATTAACAAACCATGTTTCCAGGACAATAATGCCCCAGAGATCAGTGCAAATATCCTAGCAGAACAATGGCTCACACACTTTAAGGGCTTGTAAAAACACGGCCAGGACATTGCCCTGGAGGGGGGATGGGCCGGCCAGCAGGGCCAAGTAATAGAATTCTCCCTAGAGGAAATTATTGTGGCAATTCAGGTCTTGACAAGAAATAAAGCACCAGGCCCTGACGGCACACCTCCAGATTTGTACCTGAGTAATATAGATCTATGGGCCCCTATTCTCACTAGAGTGCTAAATGTGGCTATTAGGTGGGGTTTACCCCGCTCTTGGTCCACGGCAATAATTGTCCCTATTTTCAAAAAAGGCAATAGAGACAACCCCCAGTGTTATTGGCCTATTTCACTAATTGATGTCTCCGCCAAAGTTCTGGGTCGGATAATTCTTAATCGTCTTACTGAGTAGACCGAAGAACATGACATCATCTCGGACACTCAAAACAGATTTAGGACAGGGAGGTCCACGAGTGATCAATGCCTGAACCTTTGCTGGTGGCAAAATACACCAAAACCAGCAATGAAGCAATCTACTTGGGGTTTATGGACTTGGCAGCCACTTTTGACCATGTCAATAGGGAAAAACTCTGGGCATTGATGAGTAATCTGGGAATCGACCCGGGCCTGATCAATATCCTCAGAGAACTACATCGGGATACCACCGCCAAGGTCCGCTATAACACGGAGGGGGAGAACACAGAACCCTTTCCGTGCACTAGCGGGGTGAGGCAGGGTTGTATTCTTGCCCCCTTTTTGTACTCGCTCTATATTAACAATCTAGAGCAGGCTCTGGTTGCCTTGAAGACAGATTGCCTGAGAGTAGGAACGCGCCACATCCCGGTGCTTTTGTACGCGGATGATGCGGTCCTACTGGCCTGCACTCCGAAGAGTTTACAGACCCTAATTGACGGATTTGCGAATATTATGGAAACATTAGATCTCTCTGTGAACCTAAGTAAGTCCTATGCAATGTTGGCTGGCACAAAACCATGCAAAAGGTTCTCTTACAGAATAGGGAACCACACATTAGAAAAGGTGCAGTCTTTTTCCTATCTCGGTCTGTTATTTGACGGTTCATTAAAATTTGATTCCCTAGTGGAAGAACGATTTAGCAGATTGGTATCCTCAAATGGTGCTCTAGCAGGCTATGGGCGTAGGGTGGGTCGTTGGTCCCCTGAACAAATTATGAACTTGTATAGTTCTATATGCTGCTCCAAAGCTACGTATGGGTATGAAGTGTGGGGTTTTGTAAATGTTGACCAATTGCAGCGGAAGGAAAACAAATATTTGCGATCGATCTTGAAAATACCCCGGAATACCCCTGTTGTAATTGCTCACAGGGAACTAGGGAGGCCATATATTGAGGACCTGGTTAAGCTCAGACCGATTATGGCATGGATAAAAATCTGGGCAAACCCTGAGGCAGTCTTGAGCAGACAAATTTTAAGAGACTGCTTGGATAGGGATAAAGGCCTGGAAATATCGTGGCTGAAATGTGTGAAGACTACCTTGGAAGACCTAGACCAGAAGGATCTTTTTATAAACCCCACAGCAATTTCACCACTGGACAAACCTAAAATTAGGAAACCGTTTTTGGATTGGAGAGCCACCCGTAGAGCAGCAATTGAAGGGACCAAACGCTCAGTAAGTGCCCATGGTCTTGTTAAGAGCACGGAGGGTATGGAACCGTACCTTTATCTTATGTATAATGCTCAGGAGAGGTTTTTAATGTCTCGTTTTAGGCTCAATCTTTTACCTAATTTATTAGCTGATCCACCAGGTTTTACTTCATCAGTTGAGCAGAAGGGTGCTTGTGGCTGCAACAATAGGTCTCCGCAGGACACCCTTCATTTTGTACTTTTGTGTTCTTTTTATGTAACACCTAGGCGTAGATTTCTGGTGGATATTTTAAAACAGGCCAAGTTGAGACATGCTAAAGCCGCTCTACTCTTCTTGCACAGGGCGAATGACCCCCGTACATTGTGCTGTGTATTGAATTTCTTGAAAGTTTCTTTAAGATTAAGGAAAACAAGAGGGTCGGCCTGATCGTGGACTTAGTAAAGCTTTTTAAATCATTTGTATTAATATTAGTCGGGGTCTAGATAATATTTAATTATATTTTAAATTGTGTGTATATATATATATATATATATATATATATGTGCTTTTATGTTGTTTTTTAATCACCGAATAAAGATCCTTTGAACTTGAACTTGGACTAGTGTAATCCCCTTAATGTAGGAGAGCCTACTGAGGCTCAACGGTAAATGGAACCATTCACACCTCTCTCTCAGGAAAAGCAGATTACTTTTTGACCATATTTAAAGGGGCCTGACCACACTGTTCTTACTCTCACATCTGAAAGGCAATGTGGACCGGTGAGAGTAAATCTTTTTAAACGTGTGCAGTTTGCTATTACCAATTTACACTGGCTGTGTTTAGAAATAGGTGGAAACGTGACTCTTGCAGCAGTGTGCTAAATGACGTTTGCTCTTGCCCTATGCTTCCTATAGTGACTCGAGCTTACGTAGTAGACCGAGATAGCTGTTAGTGCTCCAGAGTGGGGCTGCTTATCCTAGGCCAACAACAATGGATGAGAGTTCAGGGGGACCCCAAAGAATGATGGGGGAAATGATATCCCTCAGGGCCGGCCCTACTGATGCCACCTGAATGCGCTGTCCAGGCACATAGTGCCTCTGAAGAGTGGCCGAGAGAAGAGTGACAGCCGTGAGCCATTGGAGATGGTGCGGTGAATGAGAGTGCTACTCTCCTGCCTCCAGAGTCCTAGGCCAAGCCACCCTGCATTGGCACTGCAGTGCACCCTTACTTAGAATCACTGCCCGGGCCTTAACACTGTATCCCCACCAGGGAAGCCTGAAGTCCAGGCCCTGTCCCCATACTTATCTGAGCATTGGATGCCATATACCCACACACAAGGCCCTGAACGGATGTAGGTGGTCTTAAGGAGTCACAGCAGCTCACCTGCCCTCGAAGCCCCACATTGAGCTTCCCATTCTTGGCACTGAAGTGTGTCTAGCCACGATCCCCTACTCACTGCGACATTGGAGCTCAAGGACCTTGGCCCCACTAGATCTACACATATCTGACCCTTGATTCATCAGCGAAGCCTACTCAGCCTTTGTCACCAGCTCCCTACATGAGGACAATGCTGCTACCTTTGGTAAATTATGAGTAGGCCCCCGTCTCGGATTTATTTACCATGAATACAGCCACACTTGCCAACCTACTGTAGTGTAGACTTGCTGGTTCTCCCCAATCATTGCACCAGACAGGGCACCTACTCTGATCACTGGGGGGCCCTGGTGAGGGTGAGAGTTTGGAGCAATGTTGGCCCAGAACATGTCACTCTCGATTGGGAGGACCCCCCCCCCGTAAAACTATCTGTCTTGGCTATGCCCATTTGGCACCGGGCTGACTACCTATCTGGGAATGATTAGCAAAGCAGAGCCACAGCCATGTTTATCTCAAATAACCCTGGATTGATCGCCCAATTTGTTCCCAGGGCCTCGGACCCTGCGTTCTCCATTTCATGCCCCAAGCCATTATGATCTGGGTTCAGTGAAAGGCTGATGGTCGTGGCTCCCTGGGGCTAAGCTGAAGGCTTCTGCAACATATGCCCAGGTTTGATTGCCAATACCAGCAATTGGGCATGGGCCGAAGTGCCAGCAGTGGGCGGCTTTTTTGGGCCTTTGTCAACTGACCACAGTGAGCGAAGAGGCCAGGTGTTGTGGCCTTTGGGCCATTCTCACCTAGTTGTCAGTTCTCACCTCGGCCCCCATTGGGCCAGCCCCCAGTAGTGGAGCAATGTCATTCACATTTCACCTCCCCTCCTCCACTAGGACTTCAGATATAGGCCATAATAGGAGGGGGTGGGGCAGTGCACAAAGGCTGGAAAGTCCTTGCTGGAAGATCAGGTCAGGTGTTGTGGCGATTTTCACCTCGACCTGGCCGGTTCAAATTTCATTAAGTAATCTACCCAGCACAGGCCCAGTATAATTTGTGTACTTGTAGTATGTACTTGCTAGGGAGATCTGTGTTTTGTCTACTCAGGTTTAACTCATCAAAAGTTAGCAGAGAGAGTATGTAGGCCTGCTGTAAACACAACCGGCCATATTATCAAGAAAGGGTGATACATTATCGCACTTTTATCGGCAGGAAACTGACGCTAAAGTGGCGATAATGGGCTTGATAATATGCCTTTGTGAATTCCAATAGAAGCCCAGGCTCTGGTGTTAACCTGGGCTTCTATGGGAATTCACAAGGGCATATTATCAAGCCCATTATCGCCGCTTTAGCGGCAGTTTCCTGCCGATAAAAGCGGCGATAATGTATCGCACTTTCTTGAAAATATGCCCAAACGTGTTGTCGGTTCCAGCCCACAGATTTATATTTTATGAAGAAAAAGCAATATGCTACTGCTTAGGCGTCCTTTTGTTACTTGCAGCTTAAAACTTATAATCACTGTCATTGGAATTATGTGGGAGGGAGGACAAAATAATGCAGTAGTTGACTACATTTTGGGGCACGAAAAGACATATTATGCAGCTTTTTGATGGTATTGTTTCATTATTTTGTAACTTTATAACACTGTCATCCACGTCTGGGAAAACGTCTCACCCCATTAGTATAAGTTTAACAATCAAATACAGCAATAACAACTGATAGATGACCAGTCAACATTTGAGAAGTGCCTTCCAATGCACAAGAACACGTGTCGGCAAGAATTTTGTAACTTTTAAATTATACATATTATGCAGTAGATGGAAGAATTCAGTGGCAAATGTGGCAAATCCATAATTACACAGGACATGCCATGGCTGCTGAATCACATAATTCCAGTGCCCCTTGTTATAATCTTTCCACTGCAGCACAATGCACTATGAACCAGCCGCAAGGAGCTGCACACAGACTGCAAAGCAACCAACGAATATAGACGATATGCTACTTTTACACCGCGTCGGCCAACGGACGTTCACAGCACTATGGAGGTAGTACTTGCAACGGCCATTAGCCAACAAATGCAGCGAAGGGGTTAAAGGTGTGCCAAATCAATTAAACCCATTTAATTCAAACTGTGCAGCGGGTGCCCCTATATCTTTATAATTATCTCCATGTATCAGGGCTAGAATTATTTTGGTGAAGATGGTTCCCATATACCATGGTCACTCTGTTAAGGCCAAGAATTACATACAGTATCCGAGTGGCACAATGTTGCCATTGACTGCATCCATATATATGTGATGGGTGACCCAAAGGTCAAAATTACCGCTACACTGTCAGGGTCAGAATTTTGTTGTGGTTGCATGTGTCCCCCGTCCAATTTGCCATTGGTGTCCTGACTAATGTCCAGAATTATCTTGAGTATGGTAGCACCAGCATTTCGCTACAGGTGTTCCATATGCCAAGAATGATCTCCAATAGGACTGTGCCAATATTTTACCACTAGCGTCCCATAGACAACAAACTACCTCTAGGGTGCCATCACCAGCATTTTGCCATGGGTGCCACATCCCATATGCCAACAATTACCTTCAATATCAGAACCGACGTAGTTTCCATTGTACTAATAATCATGCCCAGTATGTCAGCACCAGCATTTTGCCATGGCTGTTCCATATGGCAGGAATTACAACTTGTGTGCTTGCATGTTACCACTTTTTCATTCTCACTCGCTCAGTCACTCTAGTTCACAATCACTTGCACTCACTTTAACTCACTCTCTAATTTTAACTCAGTCACAATTATTCCCACTCCCTCTGACTCACTCATTCTCACTCAGGTTCACTAACACTCATTTACACAGCATACATACACTCACACAACATTTCACCGGGTTTTACTTACCTTCAGCTACCTGACCTGTTGTGCTTCAGATAATGGTATTGGATAGACTCTCAGGGCAGGTACATAGTTTCTACCAGCCTTCGTAACTGAAGCACAATGTTGGAGTCTGCACAGTGATGCATAGGCTTCAGCTGTCAGTTTCTTGCTCTTTCACCTCAACTTGTCATAAGGTAGGGTGGAATATGCCCCTTCACTCTGCATACCATTATCCTGCAAATGGTCACAACGCAGTTGTAATAACGACCGCATTGTGACAACGCATACCATTACTCTGCAAGTCTTTACAACAACTTGCGAAGGGGGGGTGCTGAATGTTGGAATATTAAAATTTACTATTCCAACTCCAGTCTGTGCGGATTTTAGGGAAAGTGTTGGATTTTAAATCCAACACCTTCTCCCCCCTCCGCAAGGCGTTGTAATAACTCTCAGAGGAATAACGACCGTGTTGTGACAGCATGCGGGGTCACGGATGCGGGGTGAAGATGCTTTTCCGGTAGGGTGCATTAAATGAGGCTCTTGCCAACCCCGCTCCCATGATGAGATGGGAGAGGATGAGCTGATAGCATGACTGATGGGTATCCTGGGGTACTGTAGGGATTACCACAACAGCACCAATGGCTATCTGTACCAGTGACACTACAGCATGTCACTAATGGGGAGATCTTGAGGCCTGGCAGGATTCAGAGGCCAAGACTAGGACTTTGCTAGTCCTGGTCAATCTAGCTGGTGACTGTTGCAGGTGCCCCTATGCACGTTTGCCAGCCATGATTTACTGCCTCAGGCCACAGCAAGGGTGGGCATATTTATTGTTATACTAGTCACTAATAGGTTAGTATTATTACTGGTATTATAATAAAGGGGGCCGAAACAAGGGCACGTGCTACTGAAAAAACCAGGTTTTATTCTATGAATACCGTATATAGTAAATCAAGGCGAGGAATTTTAGAGCTGCTTTTGCTCTTCCACTTGCAATTGTAGGTTCTTTTCCCAGGGGTCCTGACCTAACTCATGTTGCCCGTTTGAGTTGTACAAGATTTCTGATTAATGTTATAATCAGAGTTGAGGACCTAGTTGATTGAGTGCAGGATTCTTGCAACCTTGTATCAGGCGTTGAGACTGAAATTAGTATTCAGTTTTTACAGCTGAAGATTTCCAGTCTTCACCAGTCCTACTGACCATTCAAGCCTAAAAATGCTTAATGTACCACAAATTTCTCAAAAAATGAGCCTCCTGATGCTAACTAAGAAATGTTTGTGAAAGGTCACAGTCCCTAATGTTGGCCACTTTTTGTTGGCTGCCCGAGCGCATTTTTGGTCCCAATGCGATCCTGCTTATGCACCTAACTGGCAATGGAGGTGGTCACTGGGGTTTTATAACTGTCCAGTTGAGCTCAGAGGGAGCAATACGGTGAATGGTATTCCTGTGATAAGATGCGATGATTTCCTCATCAATTTAGACAGCCCAAATGATTGCAGAACTCCGAGGTGACATCTGTGAAGCTCCTCGGTGAACCAGGAGGGTGCTATTGGCTCATCTGGTGCAGAGAATCCTTGTGGTCTTGTTGCAGTGGAGAAGGCGAGAGCAGGCCACAGCAGCCGAGAAAGCCAGCTCCATCTTCACCACACACCTCAGTGGCCCTTTCCCAACCATCACAGGGGTCCTGAGCTTCAAAAGGCAGGCCGCAGGGGGGGAGGCTGCATGTGCCAGTGCTGCCCGCAAGTCCAGAGAGTTCAATGCTGGTGCTTCCTCGATAAGAGCTGGAGGACCAAGTCAAGATAACCTCTTCTTTTGAGAGACGCCACTCGCCCAAGCCTGCCCTGGGGGGATGTTGACCAGAGAGGGCCCCTGCTCTGCCTGCACTACAGGCAATCTCTCTGGGGCTATGTATATGCTCTCTAACTTTTCTCACCATAACTGTCTCCTGAAGCTCGCCAAGAGTGATAAGAACAAGAAGGATAAAGCCTACATTTTCCATCTTGAAAGAACTGCTTGTTCATTAGTTCTTCAGTTCCAGAGTTCACTGTGCCTGCTTGGCCAGGTGGAGGGGCCAACATTACCAATGCAATCAGAAGTGCTTTTTAACCTCTGCTGGGCCATCTCATGATGATCTGTGATCCTCAAATACCCTACGCTGCCTCCAGCATGAACTTCTTTAATGCACCAGAATTCTGGAAATATACCCCATTATGAAAATAAACTTGTGTGTCTTGTCCCACCCTGACATTGCCTACCTACTCCTCTCTATTTGTTGTACAGAACGTGAACCTGGAGTGACTTATTTTGAATGTAATAATGGGGTGTGAGCCCACAGACACATTTATTGTACTTTCCATGGTTTAGTGGATCGCAGGTTGGATAACTGCCTGGATTGTTGATAGGCAGACTAATGTATTCGGGTTGCTGCCTAGAGGGTCTGTATGGCCCAATTCTTAGCGTATTTCAGTTAAAATGTGGGGTTCTTTATTTGCTTTAGTATTGTTAAAAAGTTATTTCAGTTTTCTTTTTATTCCAGGTCATCATTTTGTTGTTCCATGTTTTTGTATTTGTCAGTATTGTTATGCCCGGTTATCCACTCTAGATCGTTCCAAAGATATCACCAATACTACACACCTCTTCGTCATCAGTTTGCTCTCATTGGGAAGGTAATCAATATTTTCTGAACTGAAAAGCTCATTACCTCACGCTTCCCCCAAAAACCTTCTAAATGGGTAAAAGGAAGCAGTGGAACAAAGTTCTAGGGGTGTTGGTTAGTTGGAAAGAAGAAATCTCTAAACGTTCAACTGCAAACCCGTCCCTGCAGGTAATCAACAACCTAATAGAGAAGGTTGACCAACTCCTGATGAACAATAAGATAAGACTTCAATTCCGCTAATAATAAAACAACAATAATTGCAAAGTTGTTCTCCCAGTGCTTGCCTGTGAGTCTAGCAACGGCCACCCATTCCTTTGACACCAATATTAAAATGCACACATTGCTATGCCCCTGGATAGTCCAGCCCCAGAAAAGGAAGACCAGGTAGTTCTTGCTGGATGTAATGATACTAAGACTGCCAGTCCCACAGCCATTGTAGATAAAAGTGATCACTGGAAGACATCAACCTCGTAAATGCGAAAGTGAGCCATCTGATGCTTAAGCTACGTAAGTTGACCCAGCTACTCCAGATACCAACCCCAGAGGAGCCTGGAGATCATGGGTGCAATAGTGAATCACCATGAAAGATTTATAGTACAGGCCTTGGAAGCAAGCAGCATAAAAGATTCCCCAAAGTAACAACTGATAGTGGAGGGGGACAAGGAATAAAGTACAAAAGGAAGAAAAACAACCCACATCCAATCGAATGTTCTATATAAAGATGCAAATTTAGATGTTAATGACACAAAATGTAGAGTAAATCAAATACCTGTCTTCATTTATACATTCATGATCATAATCCATATTTTAGAACAAAGTAACTGATAGATGATACTTTAATAAAGAGAATCATCTTACAAACTACAACTTATCACACTCACAAACATCATGCGCACAACTCATTCCTCATACATCATCCAATGACTAATTTAAATTATCTTGTACAAAGCCTCAATGACCTACAGCCAACACATAACCCAAAAATAAAAAATTGTACCCAGATACAATACGTGATAAAGATTTAATAGTTATACATTCTGAGAACCTAATAACCTGAAAAGCATTTAAAGGTATCAGTAAGGCCTAACCTTGTATAATTTATAGTCTGGTGTTTCATACAATTGTGTATATCTATGTTATCATAGTACATGGTGTTCCATTACCATGTCAGAGAGGCAGTAACGAAGGGGCCAAAACAAACTCAGTCCTTGGTACATGTCAATCCCAAAAAAGTCTACTGTGCGGCCAGGGCAATGAAAATTTCTAGCCTTTCCAGCGACAAAAATTTTCATTATAGGTGCAGTGAAAATAGTATTCATAAAGGCCCTTGGTAAGTAGACAATGTATTGAGTTTTAAATATCGTTGTGCAAAAATATTGTGTTTTATATGTCGAAAGTAAAAAATATCATGTATATTATCAATTCAAGAATATCGTGCGTTGGGTTGTATAAAATATCGTTGTTCAAAATATAGATTTTTAAAATATCCTTATTAGAAAATATTGATTTTATAAATGTGATTTTTTAAATATTTTAAACGTATTAATCATTTTTAATTTGTAATTTTATAAGTTTTATATAAAAAATGTTTTTGGAGCAGGATGTTGGGGTTATAGGGGATAAGGGTACAGAGTGTTTAATTTCTTTTTTTATTTAAAAACAATGAATAATATGAATGACATTTTGATTTCTGTTTTAGAAGCGGGATGTTGGGTTATAGAGGGTAAGGGTGGGGAGTGTTTTAAAAATATATATTTTTTAATTTAAAAATAAATGTATCTTTTAATAAAGTTTTAAATTTTGTTTTAGGAGCTTGGTGTTGGATTTATGGGGCATAATGGTGGGGAGTGTTTAAACATTTTATTTAAAAAGATTGACAAAAAAATTATGAAATTTTAAATTGTGTTTTAGGAGCAGGATGTTGGGTTTATAGGGAATAAGGGCAGAGAGCTTTTTAAAAATAAATTTTTATTTATGGTTTAATTATTTTTATTGAACACTGCAGGAAGTGCGCTCACACATAAAGGGTCAAGCAGGGCCTATCATGAATACTAAGCAGTGCATTAGTGTTACAAAAATTAACAATAAATTAGTACTTCCCACCCACCACCCGAGAGACGGAAATGGAAGAAAACACAGAGGAAGCCACCTCCCATGGTTCATTCTGATACTGTGGCACTGCACCAAGTGGGGTGTCAGTCCCAGAGATTGTTCAGTCTACGCAGAGGGCACCGGCGCTGTTAGGCGTAGAAGGCATAGGTATATCCGGCAGGACAGCTCCCAAAATTCTTGTGCGAGCAGAGTGAGGAATGTCTGCCATAAATCGCTGAAAGAAGAGCCTTTCCCAGCCAGGGTAAGGGAGATCTTTTCAATGCCTAACACGTGCTATAATCGTTGGTACCACCTTCCTTGTGTGCAGGAGTGCGGGGGTTCTCCAATGAATTAATATGTTCTGGACGGCTGTGCCCAGTGCTATGGCTATCTGTTTCCCTCGCCTGCATTTCAAGGGGTAGGTAAGTGTGTTTGGCATCCCCAAGTAGAACATATGCAGGGAGCCTAGGGATCTCAGTGTAAAGGTGTTTCTCCAATTCGTCTAAAATGCGTGTCCAGTAGGTCCAGAGGTGTTCACACTCCCACAGCAAGTGAACCAGTGTGCCCCTCTTCCCACATCCCCGCCAACAGTCAGGCCTCTGTATCGCCTCAGCTTGGTGGAGTCTCTCTGGGGTGTAGTACCAGTGATAGGCTAACTTGGTGAGTGTTTCAGTGAGACCTACAAGTGTTGCTGTATGAGGCACCTCATAGCATGAACCTTCCCATTCCTTGGGGTTAAGAGTACGTCCGAGGTCTCTATCCCACTGCACACGCCCGCATGATGAGTATGAGTGTATCTGGACAATAGCATCTAATACAGATCTGAGATCAGCTTCTTGTCTGAAGACCGCGTGATAAGCCAACGTTTATATGGAGTAAGAAGCCTGGCCACCTGTGGGCGGTTGCTAGGGTGCATAGCACGGTGTCATACCTGGAGATAAAGCATGCATAATCGACCCAGAGCTCCGAAAATGGGATGATTTCACATTTGGTGAATAGGAGACCTAACGTGCGGCATCCGGCCTCTCACCACAATTGAAAAGACTGTGGCCCCATTCCGGGGCCATAGTCGGGGTCATCCAAGATTGAAATGAGTGGAGAATGGAAAGTCGTGAGATCGTGGCATATGTTAGTCTTATCCCAAACTGTGAGGTTTGTGCGTGTGACCTGTGAAGTGTATAGGTTTGGGGGGCAGTGGACCTTCAAGAGAAAGGGAATTTTCATGAGAGATGTACCTGCAACCGCTCAGTCTTGAAAGAGTCAATGTTTTTTGGATTCGGCTCGACTCCATTAAACTAAATGTCGAAGCTGTGCAGCATTATAGTAGAGCGTGCGATCCGGGATCCCAAGTCCTCCTTCATGGGGTAGGAGAAAGCCTACTACCCACTTTAGTCATGGCTTACGCCCCTGCAAGATGAAAAGGGAGAGTTCCGAATGCACCCTCCATAGACAGCCAGTTGGGGGTGGCAAGGGGAGCATCTGGAACAGATGAAGGATTTTGGGGAGGATCGTCATCTTAACAGCTGCGACACACCTCAGCCATGAGACCTGTTGATTTTTCCACCTCTGTAGCTCAGTGCGGATGTGTGTGGGGAGAAGTGAGTAATTAGCCATCCTCATGAATTGCAAGGTCGGGCCAGGTGGTTACCCAGATAGGGGACAACATCATCGGACCACTGTAGCTGATGCCGGGCCTGCAGGTCAGCTCTCTCTTGGGGTGACAGGGAAAGGTTCATTGCTGTGGATCTGGTCAGGTTAACCTTAAACTCAGAAGTGCTAGCGAAAGTGTCCAGTTCCTCCAAAAAGATACCCAATGCTCTCTTGGGGTTCTCTATGGGGCTAGCACATCATCTGCATATAAACTTATGCTGTGTGTATCGCCGCCAAAGTGGATGCTCGTGATCTGAGGGTGATATCTGACCCTCTGTGCCATGGGCTCCATATAGAGAGCAAAGAGTAGGTGCGACAGGGAGCACCCCTGCCTCGTGCCTCTATAAATAGGGAATGGGGTGGAAGTGTGCCCATTGATCCAAACAATCACCATGGGAGGTCTTTAGCAATTAAAGATGTGTGTCTGCATCTTTTCTCCTAAGCTGATAGGAGCCAATGCCAGCTTGAGATAGGACCAATGGACTCGATTAAATGCCTTTTTTTCGTAGATTGTGAGAAGCATATATTTTCCGGGTATACGGGAGGCCTTTTCTATGAGGTGGGTGACACGTTTCGTATTGTCACTTGTCTGCCGCTGCGGCATGAACCCGGCCTGGTCAGGGTCCACAAGCCCCTGCATATGGGGGGCGAGCCAGCTGGACAATATGCTGGTATAAAGCTTCAGATCTACGTTCAAAAGCGAGATAGGCCGATACGACCTGCACTCTGACTTGTCTTTTCCCGGTTTAGGGATGAGGGCTATCGCCGCTTCGAGCATGAAGGGGGGAAGCGCCCCAGGTGCTGCAAAGAAATTGAAGAGCTGGGTGAGCAAAGGGGCGAGCGTTGTGCAGAACTGTTTGTAGAAGGCCGTGGTGTAGCCATCAGGACCGGGGCTTCAGTTGCAGTATCTAGCAAGCAATAGCTGTGATGGCTTCCTCCGGCCTAATCACCCTCTCAATATGGGCTGCCCGATCCGGTGTCAAGGTGGGAAGACGGGCCTGGACCAAATATGTATTGATGTCCGCCTCCTCCAGAGACTGGTCATCACAAATTTGAGCGTAAAAGTTGGGGAAGATTTCAACAATAGCCACATCATCCAAACATGTTGTTCCTGTACTGTCCCTAATAACCTGAACACTCTTGCGCAAACAGACCTCCCAGAGCCTGTGCATGAGTAGACAACCGCATCTGCCCCCGCCGGTGTAAAAGGAATGCCTTAACCACATTGCAGCATCTGCTTCATCCCGGTCTATCGTTGTCAACTGTGCCCGGCGGCTGTTAGCTGTCGCCATATGCGGGGTACCCCAGTATGCTGGTGCATCTGCTCCAGTTCCCGCACCTTCTGTGTCAGCTCCTCCCTTTTTGCTTTACGATCTGCATTATCTGCGGAAGAGATGGCGATGACCACCCCCCTGATGACCACTTTAAGGGCCTCCCATCGAGTAGAGAGAGCCAAATCTGGACTATCATTGTGTGAGAGGTAATTCTTTAGTGTTTGTTGTTTTTGGGTAACCATGTCTGGTATGTGCAATAGGGTATCATGGAAGCGCCAGTGCCTGGCCAGGCGTTGGACCGATGTAAGAGCCAATGTGACCTCCACAGGGGCATGATCGGACAGAGTCGCCACCAATATGTCGTCCGAAAGCGTGGCATCACGAATGGCTTTGGAACCTAGGAAATAATCCAGCCTAGCATAGGTTTTGTGGGCATTAGAATAGTACAATAATTCTCATGATTGAGGATGCTGGCATCTCCATAGGTCTGTGAGGCCTAGGTTGTGTAATCTCATGAGCCCTGTGGGTGAAAGGGCGCCAACTTGGCTTGTGCGGTGTGTGTGACCTGTCTAAATCATTGTCAAACACTATGTTGAGATCCTACCTATTAATATGTGACGTTGCTGGGTTGCAGTTGCATCAGTAAGAGCTACACAGGAATCGTTCCTGACCGTCGTTAGGGCCATACACAGATCCCACAATCAGAGTGTGGCCCCCTACAGTAAATTGATAGGTGAGGAGTCTACCTTTTATCTCAACCTCCTTCTATACCGCCTTCCCCTTGAAAGCCCTTGAAACAAGAATAGCCACCCCAGCAGTCTTAGATGATGTGGAGGAGAAGAATTGGTTCGGGAAGGCAGGGGACCTAAGCCGATGTCAGTCCTTGGAGAGGAGGTGAGTCTCTTGGAGGAGACAAATATCTTCCTGTGTACTCTCTGGATAGGAAAGAAGCACTCTGCGCTTGATGGGATTGTTAAGCCCTCTTACATTAAGAGTGAGAACCTTTATCAAAGGTGGTGATATTTAATACTGAAGAATGGAGTGACGCCAAATAGGGGCAGCATGACTACTAGGACGCCCCAACGCCGGTGCAAGAGCGAGGATATCATGGCACCCCATGGTCTCCACCCCCCCCCAGAAATAAAGAACAGCAGAAAGAGATAGATAGAGAAGAGAAATGAGCAAAGTCCCACGAAAACTGGGAGAAGTATAAGGCTGCTGTCTCCACCTCGGGCGGCTGTCGCTGGAGCCCTGGTCAGAGTGCTGTGTCCTCTGGAAAAGGGATTCCCAACAGCTTACTCGCTTCAGACAGGGAACGGAGTTGGAACAGCTATCCATCGTGCCGGAAGACGAGGCGGAACGGATGCCCCAGAGTAGGAGAAGTTTTGTTGGCACAGGGTCTCCGTGATGGGCCAGAGGGTCCTATGTTTTTGGAGCGTAATGGCCGCAAGGTCTTGGTAGAGGGCCGGTGACTGGTTGCGGAAAGTGAGCAGTTGCAGCGATCGGGCTTTATGAAGGATTTCTTCCTTGGTACGGAAGTCCTGAACACAAACCAGAATGTCCGTTGGGGGAGCGGTTGTTGCCCTGGGAGGGCCTACCCTGTGCATCCTGTCTAGCTTAAGGTCAAAGTCCGGTGGATTGCCCAAGATATGATTGAAGAGTTCACGGACGTATTCAAAGATGTCACCAGCCTCCTTGGTAGATATCACCCCCGAATTCAAATGATGTGGCAACGGGCACGGTTCTCGAGGTCCTCCAGGTAAGATTGAATGTCCACTTGCTGCTCATGTATTCAAAGCACTTCCTGTTGCATAGCCGCCAATTCTGTGTCCCGAGCATCACTTTTGTTCTCCATGGACGCCACTCTCTCCCCTACATCGTCTACGTCTTTGCGAATGTCTTTGATTTCCACTGTGAGATTGTGCTTCACCGTCAGGAGGTCATCCCATAGAGCTGCCTGTGTCACCGGCGCCTCTGTAGTGGTGGCCATCTGTGCAGCTGCGTCTGTCTAGCCAGAATCCGCTGTCCCCAGGCTCTGCACTCAGGCAAAAAGCTCCTTGACCTAATTCTCTCTTGTGGCCGATTTATCCTTCGTGCACTGGGTGGATGTCATGCTCGGCTTTCCCCACCACGCCGACTCCCTCAGTCATGGGCCAGGTTGTGTGGAATGTCACTGCTACTCAGTATCCTCCAGAATAACAAACTACATCTCGCGTCACCTGGCCCAGGTGTAGGCTTGCTCACTCTACCACTCCTGATAGGTGACAGTGCAGGATGTCTGCTGGAGATCAGTGAGGCCTCCTCCAGTGTGCTGGTTTGATTCTACCCTCCGGGTCCTCTGGTGCCACAGATGTGGTGCACTTAACGTCAAGGTACAAAGGAGGGGCAAGGCCAGCAGCTCGCCTTGCGAACAGACCATCTAGGCTCGAAGATGAGGAAGAGCAGCAGAGAGGTAAAGCAGTTAGGTCCCCTTGCACAGCAGCAGCCTTCAGGGGTGAAGCTTCCCCGAGAGTGTGGCACTAATGACGATAGGCCCGATGTGGGGAGCTGGTGTAGAACCGCTGTTGGAGCCCAATCGCTCCCTCGCTCTAAGTAGCCCAGCAGCTGAGGTCCCCTCGGGAACGCCCCAGGGGGCGGACCTACAGAGACCCATCAGGCAGGTGTAGGGTCGGAAGCACCACCAAGGCCCAATCATCAAATTTGCCCACCACGTGGTGCAAGGCAGCCCAACTACTCCCGTCGTCGGCTCTGGGGAGCGAGGGCTGCAGCAGGGAAAAGGATTATGGTGAAACTCACCACCACAGGTCTCCGGTACGCTTCATTGTGCTGGAGGCCGAAATGCCCAGCGATGGCTCGCGCCACTCGAGGCCGGCCTCAGGCACCCTCCTGGCAAACCACTCTCTCCAGCCGTGCTCTGGCAGGGCCATTGCCCCCACCCTCAGAGTGGCAGCCACAGCAGGGAAGAGCAAGACGGCGGAGCTCACGGCCGCAGATCTCCGGTTCACTTTCTCGTGGGCTGCAGCAGGGGTAAGGAGTATGACAGAACTCACCGCCGCAGGTCCCTGGTTTGCTGCCTTGTGCCGGAGGCTGGAAGTTGGAGGCCAACGTGCCCCCAGTCACTCGCTCCACTCACAGCCGGCCTCAGACACACTCCGGGGTCCCAACTCTCACCAGCCGCGCCCCGGCGTGGTCGCCACCTCCACACTTTAAAATGGCGGCCACAGTAGGGGGAAAGGATATGGCTCTGCTCACTGTCATAGATCTCTGGGTTGAGGCTTCGTGCCGGAGGCCGCAATGCCCCCGATGGCTCACCGCCCTCTCTGTTTACCTCAGGAGTACTCCAGGCTTACTGCTCTCTCTGGCCGCGCTCCGGCAGGGCCGCTGCCTCCACTCTCGAAATGGCAGCTGCCACTCCACGCAGCCCCCCTCCATTTAAGTTTTAAAAAATGGTGTCCCCTGCGCAAATAATGGCCTTGCGAAGGGGGCCACGCGGCCCCCTTCCAAATTTTTATTATAAAAAAAATAGGGGTGAAGCCCTGGGAATGAGGTCCCCAGGGCAAGTAAAATTGAAAAAGAAGGGGGCCACATAGCCCCCTTCTTAAAAAAAGGAAAAAAAGAGCGGCATTGCGCCGGAGTCCCCGCCCCCTAACAGTATCACTCTGCAAATGTGCCCCCTGATAGAATTCCTCTTGAATATTGCGGGTCCCTGTTGGCCAACTAGCCCACCAGGAACCTCCAGTATGCGCCAGGGGGCTGCGTTGCAGAGAGGTGTTCTGAGGCCATGCCCCTTTTTACACCTCTCTGCAACGCAGCTCTGTGGAGCTTAATGGAGGAAGCTGGTGGCCTAGTTGCACCCCAGGGACCCTCAGTATTCAAGGGGAGTTAATCCCCCAACTTAAAACGCACCTCAGGGCGCGTTTGCATAGTGGTGAAGGGAGGGGGTGGGGCCTGAGTTCCCATATGTGCAAACACACCCTGTGGCACGGCTTAAGTTGGGGAATTAATTCCTCCTCAATCCTGAGGGTCCCTGGGAGCCAACTAGCCCACCAGGTACCTCCAGTAAGCGCCACGGAGCTGCGTTGCAAAGTGTTGTAAAAAGGGGCATGGCCTTTGAACACCTCTCTGCAACGCAGCTCTCTGGCGCAGACTGGAAGGTCCTGGTGGGCTAGTTGGCCCCCAGGGAGCATTAGGATTGAGAAGGAATTAATTCCCCAACTTAAACCGCGCCACAGGGTGTGTTTGCAGACATGTCTCCTCAGGCCACGCCCCCTTCCTTCACCACTGTGCAAACGTGCCCCGTGGTGTGTTTTAAGTTGGGGGATCAACTCTCTTTCAATACTGAGGGTCCCTAAGGGCCAACTATCCCAATAGGAATCTCCAGTATGTGCCAGGGAGCTGCGTTGCAGACAGGTGTTCAGAGGCCACGCCCCTTTTTACACCTCTCTGGAACGCAGCTCCATGGCGCTTACTGGAGGTACCTAGTGGGCTACTTTTACCCTAGGGACCCTTAGGATTCAAGGGGACTGAAGCTCTCAACTTAGAACGGCCACAGGGCGCGTTTACACAGTGTTGAAGGGAGGGAACAGGGCCTGAGGTGACGTGTGCAAACACGCCCTGTGGTGCGCTTTATGTTGGGGAAATAATTCCCATTCAATCCTGAGGGCCCATGGGGGCAACTAGTCCACCAGGTGCTTCCAGTAAGCGCTACTGCGCTGCATTGCAGAGAGGTGGTCCAGGCCATGCCTATTTTTTCTGCAACACAGCTCTGTGGTGCTAACTAGAGATACCTGATGGGCTAGTTGTACCCAAGGGACACTCAAGATTCAGGGGAACTTTATCCCCCAAATTAAAACGGCCACAGGGCTTGTTTGCACACTTCAGCTCAGCCCCCCTCCATTCATCCTGTGGCGCATTTTATGAGGTAATTTTAAAACCCCTGCCCTATTATATACCAGGGGCTTACAGAGGAGGTCATGCTAATGACAGAGGTACCCCAACGCATAGTGTTCCATAGTGTATCTAGGTGTTTTAACTGTATTCTAAGTGTCTTTTAGCTTAGCACTGGCTCTAGGACTGGTTAGTCAGAGTCAGTTACCACCAGTACCCATCTGAAAAAGTTGAGGGTACAGGAGGATTCTGCAACAAAGCCGCTTTCTGCTTCTCTGTTTGTGCTTTCTGCACGTCTTTTTTCTTCCTGCACTTTTCTTAATCTTTGAGGACTTCTGTTGCTTCTTTCTGCATTTATTTTTCTTCTTTCTGTGTGTTGTTTCTTCTTTCTTCTCATGTCCTACCTCTATAGGCATAGTTAGAAACTAGCATTTAAAAAAGCTTTGAAATTTACTGAAAAACCATAGGTTTCAGGCTCATTATAGTTAGGAATTAGCATTTAAAAAAACTTAGAAATTCACTGAAAAAACCATAGGTTTCAGGGCTGTTTTAGTTAGCTGGACATTTCACTCGTACAAAACAATTGAAATTCCTCTGTTATAGTTAGTTCTACTAACTATAACTGTCATCAGTGATGTCATTTGAGATGTCATCAGTGATATCACTGACCATGTCATAAATGATGTAATATGATATCATCAGCAGTGCATTGCGGGCGCGCGAGTTATAGTATAATGGAGGTATTTCAATTGTTTTGTACGAGTGAAATGTCCAGCTAACTATAACAGCCCTGAAACCTATGTTTTTTTCAGTGAATATATATACATATCTCTTTTAAAAAAATGTAAAAATATTTTGAAAAATGCTTTGATATTTTGTGAAATTTGTAAATCATTTTGATGAGTTAAGTAGAGAATCATTTACACAATTGAAAATTTGTATTCTGATTTAAAATTATTTACACATATTATTTTATATGTTTTTATGTATCTCTGTCGCAAAATTATAAGCAAAAATTATATTTTTGAAAACATTTTTGTGTTCATATAGTTTGGTGTGGGAATAGAAAATATATATGTTTAGTGTCCAGCACCTTCCCTGACTTAATGTAGTTTGTAGTGGGAATAGTAATTTATATATATGTTTAGTGTCAAGCACCTTCCCTGACTCAATGTAGTTTGGAGAGGGAATAGTAATTTATATATGTTTGGTGTCCAGTGGCTTCCTGGAGATAATATGTTTTGGAGTGGGAGTAGTAAACTATACATATTTAGTGTCCTTCACCTTCGCTGAGTTAATGTAGTTTGGAGTGGGAATAGTAAATTATATATGTTTACTGTCCAGCACCTTCCTTCACTTAATATAGTTTGGAGTGAGAATAATAAAATATATATGTTTAGGGTCCAGCACATTCCCTGAGTTAATGTAGTTTGGAGTGGAAATAGTAAATTATATATGTTTAGTGTTCAGCACCTTCCTTGACTTCATGTAGTTTAGAGTGGGAATAGTACATTATATATGTTCATGTCCAGCATCTTCTCTGACTTTTTCTAGTTGGGAATTGTATGGTCCTCATTTATGAAAAGTGACGCATCGCTGCATGAAAACAGCGATGCGTCACTTTTCACTGCGCACTCCTTGCGACACCAATGATGCGTCATATTTACAGTTTGACGCATCATGTCGCAAGGAGTTACAGATACATCAGTATTTCTGACGTATCTGTAAGCGCAAAAGTGACGCATTGCTGGAGTGTGTCACAAAAGTGATGCAACTCCAGCAATGCGCCCTTTCACATGGGGCAAGCCCCATGTGAAAGGGCTTGCATCAGTCTTACGCCTGCTGTGAGGCAGGCGTAAGATTTTGACGCAATGGAGTCCTAAAAGTGACGCAGTGAAATCTCATAGATTTCACTGCGTCACTTCTACGACCCTTCCTTGCGTCAATACGCCCCCCTTGCATACATTATACCTGGCGCAGGTATAATGTGGCGCAGGGGTTTACAAAGTGACGCATCTACCTTGATGCGTCACTTTGTAAATATGGTGCAACAAGGCACATTATTTACGCTGCTGGTGCGTCACAAAAAGTGATGCACCGGCGGCATAAAAGTGACGCACGGCCTCATAAATGAGGCCCCATATTTTTAGTGTCCAGCAGCTTCCCTGAGGGAATGTAAGTTAGAGTGGGACTAATAAATTATATATGTTTAGTGTTCAGCACCTTTACTTAGTTAATGTAGTTCGCAGTTGGAATAGTAAATTATATATGTTTAGTGTCCAGCATCCACCCAGTGTTGATAGAGTTTGGAGTGGGAATAGTGATTTATATATGTTTAGTTTCCAGCACCTTCCCTGAATCAACGTGGTTTGGAGTGGAAATAGTAAATTATAAATGTTTAGTGTCAGGCACCTTCCCTGAGTTAATGTAGTTTGGATTGGGAATAGTACATTTTGGTGTCCAGTCCCTTCCCTGACTTTTTGTAGTTTGGAGTGGAATTAGTAAATTATTTCTGTTTAATATCCAACGCCTTCCCTGACTTTTTTAAGTTTGGAGTAGGAATAGTAAATTATATATGTGTTTACTGTGTATGACATTCCGTGAAATAATAAGGTTTGGAGTGGGAATAGTAAATTATATGTTTAGTCTCCAGCACCTTCCCTGACCTATTGTAGTATGGAGTGGGAATAGGTAATTTTACATGTTTAGTGTCCAGCACTCACCCTGAGTTGGTGCAGTTAGGAATGGGAATAGTAAATTACATATGTTTAGTGCTCAGCTGTTTCCTTGAGTTGATATAGTGTAGAGTGGGAATAGTATAATAATAGTTCCTTAATGTGTAGTAATGTTAATGATACAAATGTATGCTTAGGTGATAATAGTATTTTATCTATGTGTTCAAAAATCAATCTGTGTGTGATTTGTAATTTAAGATAATTATTTGATTGAAAATGAAGAAAATAACTATTAATATACACCTTAAATACAACATATTATTGATACTTTATTAAAGTTTTTATATTTATTCAAAGAGTCAAACAAATGAATGATATCCATTTTGTTTTGTTAAACTTTGTTAAATATGGGGCGTGGCCTAGGCGTCAAGATGGCGGTCGCACTCTAAGAGTACTCCGGACCCCCCTTCCGTCATCCGCCTGTCTCCTACCTGCCACAGTGGCCATCGACGTCCCTTACCTGGCTGACAAAAATCACCGCCCTCCAGGCTGACCACCGATCCTTTCCTGAGGCGGACTGGCGCCTCCTGTGCCCCTGCTGCGCCCTCCAGATCGGCGGCTGTACTCTCCTGCAAGATGGCGGCCCCCCGGAGCGCTCCTACCTGAGCGTTGATCTGCCTCGCGGGCGGCCCCGAATTCCCTCCCTCTGCTGCCCTGAACTGGCGAGGGACGACCTTGCGGGCGTCGGCAGATGCCGGGGACCGGCGGCTATAAGGACAGAGAAGGAGCCGTGCAAGTCCCCCGGGGGCGCTGGGAGCTGCGGCGGAATCCCTGGCTGCTCCTAGTCTAACGGGAGCTCTGCGGAGGCCGTGAGAGGCCGCTGTGTCCTGAGGGCGAGGAGGTGCCCGAGCCGAGGTGCCCCGCCCGTGGATCTGCCCACCGGGGAGTGCTGCGACCCGACGGCCGACACTGGTGAGTGACGGTGTGTGAGACCGGCCCCCTGGTTGTCCTGCTGCTGGGGCCTGGTCCGGACCTTATAGGCCAGGGGACTGCCCGAGCTGACGCCGCTTCCTAGGCCTGAGCGGGGGCCGTTGGAGTAGGTGGTGACCGGACCTCCCCGACGATCTGTCTGCTGGCGCCGAGGTCCCCCCCGGCGCTCGCTCCCCCCACCATGACATGCTGGGGGAACCATACTGAGACCCGGCTCTTCTTTGGGGCATCGGAGCTCCCCGCGCACATTGCCATCTTGTGCGCATGGGGGAGCTGACGAGTGGCGGCAGACCTGCAGGGGATGCGCTATAGGTGACCACTGGCCCCCCTGACCTTCTGCTACTGCAGCGGGCTCTACCCTGCCCATGGTCCGGCTGTGGGATGAGGCGTGGGACCACCTCTGGATCTGACCCTTCGACAGTGGGCTGGTGAGTTGGAGCTCAACCACCTGGGGGGCTGCGGGATAACTGGGGGTCCGGCCATCTTTTTGGGTGGCGTGTGGAGTGGTGCTGTCCTGCCCTCCCCTGAGCCCCCATGACCGACGGAGCGTCTGGACCGCTGTGCTGACCGGGTGGGCGTCCGCCGGGGGGCAAGTGGGCCCCCCTTGTCCCGAAGTGCACCCTGGCCTCAACCGTGGGTATACAGTCATCTCGCTCTCTGATCTCGCCAGGAGACCGGCGGGCCCAGGGCTCCCCCCTGGGGTGTCGCGGCACGTTGCTTAACCTTTGGAGGCCCGGACCAGCCTTCAGCCTCTATTCCGGATGGCACGTAGCCCTTGCCGCCCCCCACCTGTGGAGCCCTGAAAGGACTGGGCTGGAGGCCTAAGGAGCGCCCACGTGGGGATACCGAGCGACTGAGGTGACCTGTCTTGCAACTGTCTTCTCCTTCCCGGGCTGGGTGGCCCCCCGCACCCATGGGCAAACCTCACATGCTCCCGCCCCTGGCCCCACCTCCCAAACAACAATGGACCAGTTCGCCAAGCTGGACCGAGGGTCTGGCGCAGGAATGACACCTGTCCCTGGCCTAGCCCGAGGGGACCTAGCAACTATCCTGCAGGCGATCTCAATGTCCCAAACGTCAGTCGAGACTAAGATAGGAGAGGTACGTGTCGATGTTGCTCTCATTCACCAGGACCTCTGCAAGGCCACAGAACGAATTACAGAAGCTGAGTCCCGGATCTCTACTGTGGAAGACGATGTCTCCTCCCTTACGTCTCAGATGGCTCGTCTCCAGTCGCAGACCACGGAGCTTCATCGCCGGGCCGAAGATGCCGAAAACAGGGCGCGCCGGAACAATCTGCGCCTTCTGGGCTTCCCGAAGGGGGTGGAGACGACATAGCTACCTTCTTGGAGGACTGGATCCACACCTGGATGTTTAAGGAGAGGCTCTCCCCATGGTTTGCAGTAGAGCACGCCCACCGATCTTTAGCCCCCAAGCCATCACCGGGAGCCCCGGCCCATCCCTTTATCCTCTGTGTCCTCAACTTTCGTGACAGAGACGCCATCCTGAGAGCGGCCAGGGAGTTGGGGCCGATACACCATCAGGATTCCAGGATAATGGTGTTCCCAGACTACTCGAGTGAGGTCCAGTCCCAGCGTCGCTCCTATGACGAGGTGAAACAGAAACTCAGAGTGATGGACCTTCGTTACGGGCTCCTCTTCCCGGCCTGGGTCAAAGTGGTCTTCCAAGGACGGACCCTTTTCTTTAATTCCCTGCAGGCGACGTGGACCTGGCTCACGGAGGAGAGGTCCCTCTGACTGCAGGTGACCCGGTCCCCGCCCCAGAGGGTCCCCGAGCGAACGGACAATGCTGCACCCAAGCCCAGGTGCCGCAGGACTGGGTCCCGAAGGAGAGTCACGCGCCAGGGGGTGTCCCATTCACCGGAGTCGGGGGTCCGGCAAACCGCGCCCCGGGCCCGTGGGCGCGAACCTCACCCTCCACCGTCGGCTTCTTCCCTGATGGACCCGGACAGTGCCCCTGGGCCTGCGGAACCCCTACGGCGTGCCATGTCAGACTCTGACCTGTCCGGGAGCCCGGTGATTCGTGGCTCGGAGGGGGACTCTGGACTGTGACCAGCGGTGCCGTCGGGGGCTTAGTGCTCCGGTCCAGGGCCCACCACCTGCACAAACGTCCATGGAGCCGTGCTCGGGCTCAGTCGGGGCCTATTGTCCTGACCTGATGGGACTCTTACTTGACTGGAACTCAGGACTAAGGGTTTCTTCCATGTTACCTCCTGGTCACAGGCCTAGCTCTGAGTGTAACCCTTCTTCTACCCTGTATTACTTATTCCAACGACTCTTCGCTTGTCACTGTTGGTACTCATCCTGTACTATGGAGGGGGGTCCTCCCTAATGTTTTCTTGACGACTGTTTTTTCTCCTGGCTAACCGTTTTAGCTTAGCACCCTTCCCCTAGTGGGGGTTGGTTTTGTTTGTGGGATTGAATTTGGGGCAACAGATGCTTCCTGTTTCGAAGTGTAGGGTGGGGGGAGTTGGGGGCTGCGGGTGGGTGCGGAGTCCGTTGGCTCCTATTGGTTTGTTGTTTTTGGCCGCCTACGGGCCGCCCTTTGTCTTACCTCAGTTCAGCCACTCCTCGGCCAATGTTGTTGCCACTCCCGAGTGGCTGGTTGCAGCTCTCCTCTTACACGCAATGCAGTGGATGGGTCCATGCCCCCACAACCCAATGGTTTGTTATTTTTGGCCGACTACCGTCCGCGGGGGGAGGCGGCTGCCCCTCCCTTCCCGTACTCTCCCCTATGGCCCCTGACGTGTCCGGTTCACTGGGTGACCCTGCTTGGCCCCCATAGCCCCATGTGGCTCTGCTGGTCCTCTCCCCGGGAGTCCCCCCGGTGACCCCCCGCCTCCCCACATCTTCCTCCCCCCGATGACATACACACTGACTAAATCCCACCACATTCTTTCCTGGAATGTCAATGGTCTCCTGGACCGTATCAAGTGTGCGGCCATCCTCCGGGCGGCCCACCGTCATGCGGCGGATGTCCTGCTCCTCCAGGAGACCCATCTTTTTTTGCAAACAATGTAACTTTCTGACCCGCTGTGGGTTCGCGATGGTTTGGAACTCTGGGTTCACACGTGGGTCCCGAGGAGTAGCAATCCTGCTTAGAAAAAGCCTTCCTTTCACCCTTACTAGGGCCGACACCGACTCACAGGGATGCTATGTTGTGATCTCAGGCACGCTGGAGGGGTGTCCCTGAACATCCTGAGTCTCTACATCCCGCCTGCCCTTCTCCCTCCGACACTCCGCTGCCTCACAGGGATCCTCTCCTCCCTCCCACGGGGCCTCACGGTGGTGGGAGGTGACTTTAATGCCATTATGCAGCCTCACTACGACACGACCTGCCTCAGCTACTGCCCTGTCGGGATGGGCCTCCGTTCTGGCGCTCTGCGACGCATGGCGAGTTATAACCCCCGCAAGATGCAATTCACCCACACATCGGCCTCCCACCACACCCACTCCAGCATCGACCTTTTTTGCTTCCGGCCACTGACTGTCACTTGGTCTCTGGGGTGGCTATTCTGCCTCGGGGGCTGTCAGACCACTCCCCCATCTCCCTCCGACTCGGTTCGTCCACGGCAGGTCCAAGGGCGGTGTGGCGCCTTAACACCTGGTTCCTCCAAGACCCCAAACTGGTGGACTCGCTGGAGCAGGAACTGGCTCACTATTTCTCCACCAACGAGGGCTCGGTATCGTCGCCCGGGACCCTGTGGGTAGCTGGGAAGGCTGTGATTCATGGGGTGGCCCGGGGGCTGGTGCACGGCAAACCAGTGGACCAACTGGCCTGACTCGGGGAACTGGAGACACAAGCGGCGCGGCTGGAGGCGGAGCAAACACTCACTGGACGCAAGGACCCCACCCGACAATTAGCATTGGTTCGAGAGGAAATCCGGCAAATTTCGCTGAACTCGGCCCAGATGCTGTGCTGCTCATCCGTAGCGCGGGTGTACGGATGGGGCGACAAAAATGGCAAACATCTGTATAACCTAGTCTCGTATCCCAAAATTCATCATATTATTCCAGAGGTCCGGGCGCATTACGGTACCCTCCACGTGACCTCTGAGGCCATAGCCGGAGCTTTTACACACTTCTATGCAAACCTTTACGCGGCACGACTGGCCAAAAACTCCCTGACCGCCCTGCCGGACGAGACGCATGCCTGGCTCCCTTCTCTGCCGCGGGACCCCATGGAGGCCTTAGATCGCCCCTTCACCTTGGATGATGTGCTGGAGGCCATCCCCCTCATGCACCCCAGCATGACGCCTGGCCCGACGGGTTCCCGCAAAAATACTATGCTGTCTTCCGAGATAGCCTGGCTCCCCGGCTACTGGCTCTTTTCCATCATGTGGTTGACACCGGCTCCTTCCCCCCCGAATCCGATCTGGCCACAATTGTGGTCATCCCCAAGACCCATCCACCCTCCACAAACTGTGCCGAATACCGCCCAATTTTGCTTATTAATACTGAGATCAAGCTCTATGCCACCATACTGGCCCAGAGGCTTGAGCCCCTCCTGCAGGATCTGGTTCATCCGGACCAATGCGGGTTCATGCCTGCCAGGGGCACTCGTCATTGCATCCGGCGCATCCATTTGGCCTTGGCCCACCGTGCCCGCCTATCCCCTTATCTGACCCTCCTCTTCCTTGACTTTGAGAAGGCCTTCGACACGGTGAGCTGGGATTACCTGCAGGATGTGCTGGAGACGATGGGTTTCGGCCCCCAGTTCCGCCGTCTCGTCAGGGTCCTTTATGCCAATCCGAGGGCCCGGGTGCTAATTAACGGAGTGCTCTCTGAGGCCTTCCCGATCTGTAGAGGTACGCGACAGGGGTGTCCGCTTTCACCACTCCTCTTCGCACTAGCGATGGAGCCCCTGGCAGCAGTTATTCGGCAGGACCCCCGTGCCCAAGGGTGGGCCTGGAATGAGAGTCACATAGATAAAATAGCCCTCTACGCTGATGACGTGGTCCTAAATCTAACGGACCCAGCGACCTCGGGCCGCAGGAGCCTGCAATCCATCACGGCCTTCGAAAGAGTCTTCGGACTCCGGCTCAACGCGGCCAAGTCCACATTGGTTCCACTACACCCCTCGAGGGACTGTTATGACTGGCAGTCGACCATCCCTCTAAGACACCACTCGGTTAAATACCTAGGGATATGGGTGTCCCTTCTGCCGGAGCTCAAAAGGGCGCTGAATATCGCCCCCCTGATTGCCGATCTTAAAAAGTGGCAAACCCTTCCCCTCAACCCCCTAGGGAGAAGCGCCCTCTTTAAAATGATGGTCCTCCCGCGCTTTCGATACTTCATGCAAAACACTTCCATCCCCCTCTCCCGTGCCTGGTTCCGCCAACTGGATGGGCTTCTGACTCGTTTCCTCTGGGGGGGTGGTCGCCCACGTATATCCCTGGCGCACACCCGTATCCCCCCTATGATGAAGGATTGGGGGTGACTCACCTCTTCCTCTACTATCTTGCCACCAAGCTGATCGTTGTCCATGACTGGTAAGCGGGCGGCTGGTCTGAACCAGCATACCGGGTGGAACTTGAGGCGACGGATTTCTCACGGATCCAAGCGTTCTTATATGGCAGCCTTGTGCCACAAACTATGGCGCCCATTACTAGAACGGTCATTTTGGCATGGCGGGCAGCTCTGCGCCACACGGTTTGGAACCGTAAACTCACTAGACGAACACCGCTATGGCACGGCACCTGGCTCCGGGAGGTAGCGGCCTTGAATGGATTCCACCGGTGGGACCTGGTTGGCGTCTCGGTTCTAGGGGATGTCTGGGTTGGGGACCATATCCGAACCTTCGCTGACCTACAGCGGAACCATGCCCTCTCCCATGCCCAGCACTTTAGGTATCTGCAGCTCTGCCATGCTATCCACACACACCTCCCATTGCCGGTCCCCCTTCCAGAATTCAGTCCACTGGAAGCCCAGGTGATGATGGGGAACCTGGGTAGGGGAGGAGTGTCCCGCATCTACCGCTCACTAGTTAACAATGGCCCGCGTCCCTGGACACGCAGCGCGCTCGCTGGGAGGACTGGGTGGGTCGCCTGGAGGAGGTGGACTGGAGAGATGCCCTCATGGCGCCTAGAACCCTAACCACATCTGCCAAGCTGCGTCTGGTGCAAATGTATTACCTGCATGCGGTCTATCTCTCCCCAGAACGACTCTTTCGCGCCCGCCTGCGACCCTCCCCGGATTGCCCGAGATGCGGCTCAGCCCCCGCAGATTTCTACCATATGGTGTGGCTGTGCCCCGAATCGGCGAGGTTCTGGAGGGGAGTTGAGCGTAAGCTTACGCAGGCCCTGGGTTGGGTTGTCCCCCATGAGCCACTGCGGATGTTGCTGGGGGTATTTGATGGCCTAGATGGCTCCAGGTGAAGGCAGTGGCCAAAAGAGACATAGCGATATACTGGTCCCGAGCCGCGCCACCTACTGTTAAGGGGTGGAGGAGGGGGGTTGATTGGCGTAGTACCCAGGAAGAGGCCCTGTTTGAAGCTCGGGGAGCAACAGAACTGTTCCATAGAGTTTGGCGGAAATGATTTAATCTAGTTCCACCGTGATTCGTGATGTACTGTTTAAGTCATGCCACTATATCTATTGTCACAAGATGTATAAATGGACTGGGGAAGTCTGACCCGATCTGTACGAACTGCTGCCTATACACCGCTGTATGTGTTGATTGATGAGCTGCAACCAATGAATTTCCTTTGTTGTGTTAAATATCCAATAAAGTTGATTATCAAAAAAAAACTTTGTTAAATATTGTCATAAAGAGAAATAATACATTTGTTATTTTTGGATACATTATATATTTAGTACATACTACAATATAAACATATAATTTTTAACTATAGTCAGCATGAAACAATTTTAACTTTTTCATCATGTAGGACTTGGTAAATATGTACATTTTTTATAAATAAAGATGTAGTGGTTCACTGGTTTTTATAAATGTTTTGGTAACAGTTATAGAATATTTATTTACGTTGTAAATATGCATTACATATTTAGACAGAGTGAACATGTTTAATAACATACATTTTCCAACAATTTTGTCATTGCACTTTTCTTTTATATTTTTTGCATATTTTTAATAAATAATATTATATTTTGTATAATATTATGTATGTTGTAAATATAAATACAATTATTAAAGTAAGAAAACATTTTGATAAAGAAAAATATTTTTTAACACAAACATTTTTCCATATTTTTAACAAAGATACATTTTTTTAATCACATTGGTAAGTTTTCATATTTTATTTTAATATATAATAATTAATATTATTTATTTTCTAATATTTATTGTTATAGTTTTTAAAAAGTTAACAGTAAAGAAAAACATATAGTACATTAGTAATATTATTTATAATTTTGAAAACTTTTTTTAGTATTGTATTTGTAATGTACTTTGATTTTAATCTAAAAAAATATTTATGTTATTTCATTTAGGTAGCCATTTTCTGAACAAGGGGGTCATTATGATGACGGAAGGCCCACCACTGCCAGCTATATGCTGGTGAGCCCTCCGCCATCGTACCTGGATTTCCCGCCAGCCAAATTAGGATGGTGGGGGAATCGTCAGTGCAGCGATGCAGTCACACAGACCGCCGCCACTGTTCCGCAAGGCGGGCCTTTTCCAACGCCCTTGTTGAACCAAAACATAGCAAATCCATGAGGCGGTGCCTTGCCGACACCACGGTAGGGATTACGATATCCCTTTCCGCCAGTCATATTGTGGCAGTCATCCCGCCACAAAAAGACAGGTGGAAACAGATTTGGGGGCCTGTTATGGCGCCCCGGGTGTTGGGTGGAGGCAATGGTGCACTGGGGGCATTTCCCTGCACTGAGTTGCAGGCACGGAGCAGGGAAAGGGATTAAATTCATTTTTACTATTGCAGAGGGTGTTGCAGCTAGCAGCACCTGCCGCAATGGCAAACAAGCAAGATTTATTTATTTGCAAAGTTTTATATAGCGCTGGCTAGACCTGGAGGTATCTAAGCGCTTACATGACATAGGACATTGTTTCAGAACATTGTTTCATAGTTACATCAGTTTCTGGAGCGTCGCATAACAAAAGAAAGGGAGGCAGTATAACATAGTTACATGAGTTGCTAAAGCATAGAATAATATACAAAAAACGGCAAGAGGAAAAGTACGTCAGGGGACGCCGAAAAGGTCAGACTGAAAAAGGGGAGGCAGACAAAGAATTATGGAGGGAGAAGGCGGGGAAGGGAAAAGAAACCCAACGGGGAGATGAGGAAAAAATGTCCGATGACCGGCTGGGTAGTTTACGGCCTAGGGGTAAACCAGAGCAAAACTCCTCTATAGCTGCATAGGACATCTCCACCGGGCATCAGTCAATGTTGCTCGGGCACCGTGGTGCATACAGACAGAATGCCATCGCGTCAGAAATAGCCTATAGTTACTTTGCAGCACTGCAGCTCAGTAAAGCCAGCCCCAAGCCTGCTGGGAGCATTACGCCCGCCAGAGCGCAGCTGCCACTTTAGTTTTTAGTCTCAGTCAAACAGCAGTGCTGAATTATTTTGGAGCGCCACATCTTTATGACAGCCTTGGGAGGCTATGCCATTTGTGCGTGACTTTGCATTTCAGTGTCATGATGCTGATCACCACACTGAAATGCGTTAGTCTAACGCCTGATGCGTGGGACTTCGCAGGGCTGGTCTACCTGCTTTTCTAGTCCCAGTGGCAATTCCTCATTCTAATTCCTCTAGACAGTCCTGCAGCTGTGTCTCTGTTCATACATACATCCACTACACTCCAAACCAAAACAAGAGAAGACATAATGGTTTACAACGCCAATAGGTCTAACTCTGACAAATACGAGACCAACTGCATTGCAAATGCTGGTTGATATAACGTGTCCGCACTCACCATCCACACATTTTCTCAGCTACTGTCAGGACAGCAAGGGTGGGGGGGGTGGGGGGGGGGGGGGCACAATGCATGCAAACAACCTATTCTGCCACTCCCTGGTCGCAAGAAAAAAAAGACTTTAGCCGACCGGACCGGAAGACAGGCAACGCAGGAAACCCGGAAAACAAGCGAAGAGCAGAACAGGGTGTTAAGCAACAGAGTTTTTTTTATACTACTCTCCTTGCGAATTTCTTGGTGCACCTCGTTGTCTTTTGGCTACACCCTCCCCATTACCCTCGAAAGGCGGAGTCGGCCGCAGCTCCCACGGACATACAGAGAACCACGTAATGAAACGATCTATACTGCAGGCCGGAGGATGGCAGAGGACTCGGGGCCCGCGCTGTCTCCGGAGGCCACACATGTGCCTCGCAACGCTCGTGTTTTGCCATTTCTTTCAATGCTCTGCTGGTATATGCCCCCTGAACCATGACTTCCGGCTTCTGTCAGGTGTGCCCCACGGAGGAGGTTGCCTCGGAGCCACGGTGGCGGTCACATTATAATTTCATATGCGGGACCGCCACCATACAATCACCACCTTGATGGCGAGCGGACTTAAGTCTGCCCGCCATCGTAATGACCCCCAAAGTTGTATTTTGTAGGCTATCTGTGTTTTAGGTCATTTCTGAGAAGAGCAGATCACGGTTGCAAGCTGTGTTCTATTGGTAAAGGTAAAGGTCATTTCTGAGAAGAGAAGCTCACGGTTGCAAGCTGTGTTCTATTGGTAAAGGTAAGTTTAACTTTATTACTTTTAGGCTTAATTTTGGTTTAGTTTGAAGGTAATTAACTACTTAGGGGGTTATTACGATGGCGGACGGAAAAGCCTTCTGAACACCATGGTTGCGGAAAAGAAACAGCTTGCATGTTCCGCGGTCGCATTACGATGCAATGATTAAAAAAACTAACCTCAGCGGCCTAATTCCACAAAACTCTGCCTGCAACGTCTGGAAAACCAGAAAATGAGACTGTGGCAGGTGGAAATGCAGAAAGCACCAAAAAAGCCGATCCACAAGCGGAATGACCGCAAGTAAAATTATGATAAGATGGCGGAGCAAGGGGATCGATCAGTCATTTCCTAATGCCACGGGCGCCCGAAAAGATGAATGGCAGAGCTGGTGGAAGGATCATTGCATTCAGAATGCTACGGTTGATCGAAAAGAAGAATAACGGTCAAATGCAACCACACAACAAGGCAACCGAGTATGGCTGATTGTTTTCCGCTGCCTTCAAAAACATTTGACACACCCCAATGACACACCCCAATGGCATAAAAAAAATACAAAAAATACAAATCCTAGGTCAACACAGAAAACACACTGACATGAATACCCCATTTGGACACACCCACATAGCTGAGTATAAAAACCCAACCCCTTCCCTGGCCTGCACCTTAGCACAACTCCAGAAGTGAAGGGCCAAACCCCACAGCAGAGAGGAGAGGCAAATCATCACATATCACACCAGGATGTATGTCAGTACAACGCTGCCATTACAACGCAAGTCGTTACAACGACTTGCGTTGTAGGGCGTGGATTGTGGAATATTATAATTTTATATTCCAACACCAGTCCACGTAACAGTAGGGAAGGTGTTGGAATATAAAATTGCAATGTTCCTTATACAACAGCGCCATCCAGCGCAAGTCGTAATGGCGTAAGTGCGTTGTAATGGCAGTGTTGTAAAGGCTTCGCAGTGTTTTCACCACGTTGTAAACGATGTTCCCCATCACACCATCAGAACCACCCACACCAACAACACCAACACACACCTCACACATAACCACCACCTGCACTTGTCACCCATGTGTACAACACACACCATGGCACAGAAAAAAATGCCAACATTCATAGAAAATGAGTTGACAGTGATGGTAGATGAGATAATCAGGGTAGAACCACATTTGTTTGTAAACATGGTCCAAAATACTAGTAGTATCAAAAATCAAAAATCAAATGTGGAAAAGGATAGTCAACAAAGTCAATGCAGGAGGGACCACCCTGCGCACACTGCGTGACATCAAGACATGCGTGCACTACAACTTCCACCAGACACCCTTGTCCCACAGATGAGCAAGATGGAACACTCCCCATGCCCAGAAACATGTGGCAGCCATTTCATTGCTTTCCTCAAACTTACAGGTAGGTAGCCTTCTCAACAGGGAGTGGGTTTTTGGATAGGCAGCTAGGACTACAACTCCCACCAGGCACCCTTGCCAAGCAAGATGGAACACTTCCCACACCCAGAAACATGTGGCAACCATTTAATTGTTCTCCACAAACGTACAGGTAGAGAGAAGTCTCAACATGGAGGGGGGCTTTATGGATAGGCAGCCAGCACTTCAACTCTCACCAGGCACCCTTGTCCCACAGCTGAGCAGGATGAAACACCCCCCCCACCCAAGAGCCATGTGTAACATATTCCCTTCCTCTGCTCCACTGCACAGGGGGTAGCCATCCTAACAGGGAGGGGGTTTGTGGATAGGCATCCAGCACTACAGCTCCCACCAGGTACCCTTGTGCCACAACTGAACAGGATGGAACACTCACGCTGCCCAAGAGACATGTGAAAGCCATTTACCTCCACTGTGGTACCTAACAGGTAGGTAGTCAGTGCATGCACCCTCTAATCCTTCTCAAAATACATGGAGCCATATGACCACAACATTTCTCACATGTCAGCCAACTCTGTATAGATCCAAATGTTACATTCAGTGTGCAGACAGCTAAACACATGTAACTGTCGCAGAAATTACACTTTGGCTCACCAAATCACATGTGAGGTAAATTCAGGGTCCAATAATGCACAGCACAGAATGCAATGTATAAGTCAAAGCATGAAGTCCCATATGTACCCAAAACATGCATGGCCAATCTGTCGGACAAACAAAAGTACATGATAGGAAAGAACATTTAAATTATTAAATTATCTAGTTGTTGCGTAGCTGAAACACATTCTATGAAGAGTAAACAAAAACCACGCATAAACCAAAGTTGATGTGCACCAGGTTGGTAGGTAATGACATGTCCTTGTAAACACACTATCTGTACATGTTGCATGTGTGTTATTTACATGTCCCCCCCAGGACGTGAACTCTCTGATGTTGAGTCTCTACGTATCTCAGATGAGGAGCATGGACCTGGCCCCTCAGGACTGCCAGGGTGCACTCCTTTTCAGGGCCTCATTGTTTCACCACCACCACCACAATCAATACACCAGCGACAACCACCACAGCACTGACCCCAGCTACAACGACCTGTGCTGCAGCCACCTCCACCATCACCACTGCAGCCTGCAACACTGTCCCTGCCTCAGTGGTTGGCAACACAACCACACAAGCCGAGAATGCCAGACTCCACAGGTCCATGCTGGCAGGACAGGCGGTAGGGCAACTGGAAGACAATCACATGAGGACACTGAGACTGTGAGACAGAATCCCTGACCACCGTTGCAAGAGTCCATGGTGCATATCAACAGAACCAGGGACAGATGGGCCAGGTTGTTGAAGAACTGCGTGAGCTCCACATACTGCAGAGGTCCCTGGACACACAAATGGGACAACATGTGGATCTCATGGGCCAGCTTGTGGACATTCAGAGGGACATAAATACTGCTCAAACGATGGCTCAACCCCCCTCCAGTGGCCAGCCTGCTGAAATACACACCATCTCAGCTGTAGCCACAGAGATGGGTGAGTTGCAAGACAATAACTCCTCAGACACCTCTGAGCCTGCAGCCCCCCCAGCCAAATGCAAGAGGAGACGTCTGAGAAATACCACAGGAGGATCACGTGGCAAAGCACCAACCAAAGTCAAGTCGCTTAGCCAGCCATGATGGCACTTGTGTTGCCCTGGACATTGACTTTGTTGATTATTCAATCCCACTTGCCATGTTGATGGCAGGAGTTTGTTGGGCTGTGTGATTCTATTAATGTGGGGACTGACTACTCTAGTGGTATCCGTTACGATCACTGACAACGTATGCACTCACTAGGCACAAATGTCCTTACATCCACTGTAATTTTAACCCAATCTATTTGAAAATAAACACTATTTACACACCTATGCCTTTGTGTCAGTTTCATGTTTATCACAGTATGTACAATGTCAACTCTGATTCTAATGTACCACATGCTCGGAGGGTGATGAGATATTGATGGGGTAGAAGAACCTGACATTGACTTGTCATATGATGGCATTACAGCAACAACACACCACTAGTCAATACCGTACAAGACCCATCACACATAACAATGACCAACACCATCAACATAGACATGAGGTAAGTGGAAAACAATTCACTGTGCCACACACATCAGCCATTAGCAGTGAGCCAACAACAGCCAGCAGCCAAAAACCTTATCTATGCTTTGCCACTAAAAGCAAAGCCAACAGACAATGTCAAAATTGTACAACATTACTTACACTCAAGGGAAGTAGTTGTCGACGAGTCGTTGACGCATGTCAACACCTTCCTCTTCTCCACTATCATCGTCACTGGGCATCTGCTGCCAATTATCGTCTAGGATCAGGGGGATTTCTTTGCGCAAGGCCAGGTTGTGGAGCATGCAGCATACAACTATGCTCTGACACACCTTTTGGGGAGAGTAGAGTAATGTACCATGGCTCTTTTCCAGATAATAAAATCTAGCCTTCGGAAGCCCAAAAGCATGTTCCACTACACAACGTGTTCTCCCATGTGCATCATTGTAGGTCACTTCACCCAAGGCCCTTGGATTCCTCAGTGGTCTCAGCAGCCAAGGCCGGTTGGGATACGCAGACTCACCTAGGTGTGAGATGCACAGGCCACGTTTATAATACAAATAGTTGACGAGAACAGCATGTCACACATACAGCACACTACTTGACTCAGCGAACAGTCCTGATGCTGCATTTTGGCTGTGGAGAATCACGTGCCGGAGGTGGAGCCAGGGAGCAGTCGGTGGAGAAGGCGAAGGCAAAGGAAAGGCGGCGGCGGACTTGCCGACAGCGTTCCCGGTGTCTTCAGCTTCCAGCGTCTCTTGCCGAGGGGGAGAGGTTGCACCCCCTCGTGCGTTGCACAGCCATCTGCTTGGCCAAAAGAGGTGAGGCCGCAAAATTAGCACAAGGTGCAGGAGCCAGGAGCCAGGAGCCAGGACGCGAGCGCGGCTGCCGGTAGAGGCAGCCGCTAAGTAAGAGCCCGGGGAGTTGACCGGGAAGGAAATCTGACTAGGTCTGACTTGCCTGCGGTCTCCCTCGTGTGCTCCGCTCGCTGGTCAGGATCCTTGTAAGTTGCTCCGCCCTGCTGCTGCTGCTGCTGCCGCGGCTCCGGCTGTTCCTGCCTCATCTGGCCCATAATTCAGTCTCAGCTCCAGAGAGACAGAGAGACACAGAGACACCTACGTGCATGATTCATCCAGCCCCATATGATACTTACATTTGCAATTCACAGAATTTACAGCATACACTGAGAACTATAGAATACTCTCAGGAAAAAACATTGCAGTCTCATAAACTGGACAAACTGGACAAAACCGGTAAAAATCTCCTGCATTAGGTTATAGGTTAGATTATAGGTTACAGGAGCCAGTAACCAGGACTCAAGTTGTTCCAGGAGCCTTACTGCAGAGCTCAACAAGCCTCCCAGTCATAATCTACCCTCTACGAGTTCACCAGTTTCTCACACTCCTTAAACTGCCAGCGCAAAATAGCAAATAGCTGGCGGTGCAGCAATGAGAACAAGAAATTCGATGCTCCTACAGCGCCAAGAGGTTCCCCGCCCTCATAAGACAGCAAAGCGCCTTAAAGAAAAAATGCTGTACCCCATTAGTGGAGGGGCCTCTAACATGGGGTTGGATTATAGAGAAGAAGCAGAAGCAGAGGCAGTGGCAACAGTAATCTACAACGGAGACATTTCACCAACAATTTCACAGGCAAACAAGCTCCGACAGTGTCAGCTTGCGCCCCCAGGCGGGTCAATGCCAGGTCTAGTCAAGGGCTCACCACCAAGTAGTCATAGAAAATAACCGTCAATACTGCTAATAACAACAGAGACATACGGGTCGTTTTTCCTCACAAAACCTCTAAAAGTTCATATCTGCACGGAGACCAAGACAATGATACAATAAATCCGGACACAGCCGCTCATTCACCAGGAAACAACATTCATTTGTGCCGAGCAATCCCGCTATCTCCACAAATATTCATAGCACCGGGCGGTCTACCGGCACAAACAAAACCTGCATCGACCTTGCCTAATAACAACGCCGGTTTAGCTAGTCACCACATAATAGCAGCTCAACAGACCCGGGACAACCAAAGGGTCTCTCCAGCTGACGGCGCAACCAATGTACAGCTGGCAGCAGGTCTGTCCCATAATAAGGGGGCGGGCGAAATTCGTACCTCAGCACTCAGTGCACATACAGAGCCTTTCCAAAATTCCACAACAATCCTAGTTAGTCCTGGACCTGATCATAATGACATTGGTCATAGTCAGCAAGCCCAGGGGGACCACATATTGGACCATATATCGGAGAAGCAGCCGGCTAAATTGGACCACCATCTAGTACTGATCAATGACGTCTTGGCCTCAATGGTAAATGCAGCCATAATGCATGCCGACAAGTTAGACGTCCAGATAAGCCTACTGCATACAGTCGCCGGCCTGATATCAGGCATAGATTCAAAACTAGAAGCCTTGAACTCTTTAATACAACGCGCCCAGGCAACTACCACAACCACATTTAAACCACAGGATTGTGGATGCAGCCCGGTGTTGCTCTGCTTGGAAAAATTGCCGGCAATAAAGAATACACTGGTTGAAGATCTAAAAGCAGAAACGAGCAGGTACAGGAGCAATGAAAATACGAAGTCGGCAAATATAGACAACAGTCCACCTAGGACACAGACGACTATCGACTCTAACGGCAAAGAGCCCCAGCAGGACATCCCAAAGACGTCGGCAGCTGAACTGAGTAGGGCTACAAGTAGATCACTTCAAACCACCTTAGACGAATACAGCACAGTTGTTAAAGAACAAGCAAACTTAAGCAGTTTGAAGGTGACAAGCCCTGAAACCAGCCACCTATCCCGGAAAAATAAGAAAAAATTAAAAAATTAAACAAACAAAGAAGAAGCAATCAGACTCAAAATGGTTCAATTAGGTTGTGGTTGCAGCCGGAAACTAATGAAAACACTGTGGTCAGTATAACCAATGCCGAACCTACCACACAGCAAAATCCCCCAACTCCAGACGGGAAAGATATTTGGCCGGACAACTCAACTAAAATGAGTCCAGCGGGCGGGCATCTCGAATTCCATGAGTAACAACCTACTCGTGTAGGCAGCCAGGGACAGCCTGCATTTCTGGCACCTTATCGAGACAGCCCAATGCCGATTAACGCAACGGACAAAGCTTTACACAGCAAAAACAGAAGTTCAACAAAGGTAGACAACCAGAGAACACACGGGAAGGTCTTCAATGACTCCAGTAAGATAGCATCAAACAAAACAAGCGAAGCTTTACCGCCGATAACAAAAATGGGTCCCACAAATCATGCGAACGATGACGTAAATGCTGGGTCACGGCAAACCCGTCAGGATTTAATTTGCCAAGACCCTCCCATAAAAGGGACTCATAAGCGACAAATCCCATATACACAGGATGATCTGAAACTATGCCTCCAGCCAGAGTATGCCTCACAGGGCAAGTGGGACATACTCAACCGTAGCAATCCATTAAAACTCTTTGCGAACATCCCAGGCCTGGAAAATATAACGTCAACTGACATCGACACAGTTTCCTTTTTCATGCACGATTCAGTTGACATTAACGAAACTACAGAATTGCTTTTCTCAAATCCAGATATAATCCATACATTAAAAAAAATCACCAAATACTAGAAGATTGGGGCATAAAGATCACGAGTCGGCCGACAATAAAATACCCTATGCCTTTGAAACACGCCCACCTGCAACGCCAAATTGACCCCAGAACACTGGACAAACAAAGAGAGAACCCGAAGGTAGAGTTGTCACTCCCTCCCATAAAAACACTCTCTATACTCCATGGGAGTGTCAGTCAGTCAGAATATCTTTATTCGACTTATTCAAAGTCATACAAAGAAAAAAAAACAATAAAAACATATCATGCAAAGTATTTTTCTTAAGAGCAATAATATAAATATACAGTTTTAAAAAGGTATATACACAATTAAAAAAGTGTTACGTTCATAAAGTGATCATACATGATGAAACATTTACTTTAAGGCGAAGTTTGGCAGACAGCTTTCACCCTTGAGGCAGCTACCAGAAAATTAGCTATGCAAAAAGTAATGCGTGGATTAGGCAGTAATTGTAAAAAAAGCAGGGCCGGTCTCACTTGGGTGAAGCCGGCCTCTTTCAGGATAGGGAACAAATATTTTTTCCTCTGCTCTATGTACAACCCACAAAACATGACGAAATGCATTGTATCCTGCACAGAAAACTGGTCACAGCTGCAGGGAGGGGCTAAATCCGGCTTCTGCCAAGTTTTAAAAGAACCTAGATGAAAATGTAACAAATTAAATCTAAACTTAGTTAATAAAAACCTGTGAAAGGGGATTGTGACGAAACTAAGGTAAGATGCAAGTGAGGATGAGCTGACCAGGCGGCAATGTTCCCTTACTGATGGTTTCATCAATTCACATTCCTCACGGCATACTTCCTTCCTTTCCCTGAATGATTTTTTTATAAAGTCAATGTCTTGTACCTTAATTTTCTCTGGGGAGGAAAAAAGCTCCGGACGTCCCAAGTCTGCGAATGTTTTAGCTAAATAGGCCAGCCATGGGATCTTGTTAAATTTGTCCAGCGACAAAACATTGTGCATAATTTTATGGTTCAGGGGAACTTCTTCGTTCATCCACATTTTCAGCCAAAAGATCAGAGGGGACATGCTCAATGTATCTGACAAATAAGGTAGGCCCACTTCTTTGTGGATTGAGTAAGTTGGGGTTGACTGTGGTACAGAAAGTAGGGTTCTGATAAATCTGTTCTCTGCTCTCTGTATTAGATCTAAATTTACATACCCCCACAAAGCGGAACCATATAACGCAATGGCCACAGATTTACACTTGTAAATTTTTAAGGGGGCTTCCATAGGCCTAGCCCCTAACTTGCCAGCAAAGCCCAGGAGAGCTGATGATGATCTAATTACAGCTAGCATCTTTGCACTTATCTGTGGCCCCCAGGACCCTTTCTGGTCAAACAGTACACCTAAGTAGGGGAATGTAGATACCTTAGAGACAATGTCCCCCCTGCAAGAGAATGTTTTATGACTTTTCTTGTTGCACTCACGCCCCATTACCATTGTGTGTGACTTAGTTACATTTACCTTAAGGTCCAGACGCTCCATAAATGAGCCAAAAGCATCCAAAATGTACTGAAGGCCGACACCCGTGCGGGCGATTAGCACGGTGTCATCCGCATACAGAAGTGCCGGAATTTGGGCATCTCCTGCGTGCGGGACGTCGGCTTCCTGCCCCCGCAGGTGTGCGCCCAGGCCATTGATGTAGATGGTGAAGAGCAAGGGGGCTAGTATACAACCTTGCCGTACCCCCTTTAAAGATTTAAAAAGGGGGGTACGTCTACCATCATTTGTTACACGTACAGCTGCAAAGAGCTCCTGGTGCAAAGTGGCCATGAACGCGACCAAGGCTTCATCAATGCCCCTCTCCAACAGAATCAACCACAGCTTTGACCTATTGACCAAGTCAAAAGCCAAGGAGAGGTCCATGAATGCAAGATACACGGACCCCTCCTTGGCCACGGTATATTTGGAGATTAGCAAAAACAAATTAACGCACTGTTCAATGGTCCCTTTTCTTTCTCTAAAGCCATATTGTATCTCGGACAACCCGCCGCAGCTCTCAACATTCTCCCTCAATCTAGATAGAAGGACTCGGCCTAAGATTTTTACAGTTGAGTCCAAGAGGGATATAGGCCTATAACAGGCGGGATCGTCCCGCTGACCTTTATTTTTAAAAATAGGAACGATAGTGGATGTAGCCCATGAGGCTGGAACTGGGTTACCATTAGCTGCATTAAACACATTTGTCAAAACCTCTGCCCACAGTTTTGGTGAATACATAAAAAAGTCGGCAGGGACACCATCAGGGCCGGGTGCCTTGTGCTTTGTAGTAGCCAAGATTGCTTTTTCTACTTCTTGGGGGTTAAAAAGGATAGGGCGGACGGCTACAATGACCAACGGGACATCTTTAATTTCTTTATCCTCGTCCCCGTAAACATTTTTAAAATGGGACAGCCATTTTTCATCGGGGATAACGCAGTCCATGGGTTCATTATAATCATCTGAAAATAAAGGCTGTTTAATAATCTCCCAAAATTTCCTGCTGTCCTTCAGCACTGACGCTGAGAGGAGATTTTCCCATGCTTCGCGTTTGATGTTGTCCTTCCGTTTCTTTATAGCTAACTTGTAGATTTTCCTTAATCTGGTAATGTCGTCTTTAACCCTAGGAGTTTTTTTTAGGGCTACCAGCAGTGATCTGTGGGAATTTGAACATGCTGAATCAAACCAGCGCATAGTTCCTGGGGTTCCTTTTTTTAGCTTTGCTAAAAGGTCCTGTGACACCTGGCCACATATTAGCTCAAATGCCTCTACTATTTCTTTGCCCTGCGCACAATGTTTTTTACAGATCTCGACCTTGTCCTTTATTTTGGGAACATTTTTTGCATAACATTTTTCTGGGATCACTTTAGCCCATTTCACTCGCCTATCTTGGTCAGTAATCCTCAAGGGGTGAGCGAGTTTTGCTGTTATTGGGGATACTCCCATCTGGGCTCCCCAAGCCACTTCGAGTACTACCGGGTTATGATCGCTAAAGTGTATTTGTACTGTGCGATAATCCATAGTCCGGTTTAAAATACCTTGTGAAACAAAGATGTAATCTATTATTGTGCCTTGCTGGGCACCAATAAAAGTTGGCAGTCTCAGACCGCCGTCAGGTTCATACAGGTCGAAGTTAGCGAGCAGTTCTTCTAGCTCCTCCCCCTCTGTAGAGTGTTCAAAGTGGGGTCCCTGTGGTCCCTCGTCCCCATCGTCACTGCTTCCCCTACAGGCTAGGTTACACAAATGAATATTAAAATCGCCTAATAAAATAAACTCTAAAACGTACTTGATATTCTGGCTTACTGTTTTTAAAATGCTATCTAAATTAGCAACATTGCAACCTCTGTAGTCACTGTTCCCTGAGTTGTAAAAGTTTATGTATATAGTCCTGCTGGTATTGTTAATCACCCTTTCAACCATTAGGATATTGTGGGAATCGGTGCTTATCTGCCTATAACTTCCCTTCAAGTCTAGAGAGAACAAGATCACTAGGCCTCCCTTGGCTCTCCCCATACGACTGGGGACAGCTGGTTTAGTAAAACTAGTGAACCCATCCCACCAAAGGTTGGCGGATGTATCCCAGGTTTCCTGGAGTGCAATGATATGGTGGCTTAAGACGAAACTTGACCATGCCTTATCCTGTCTTTTGGCACTTAGGCCTGCTATATTCCAGCTTATAATCTTGCAGGAATCTGTGGGTTTCTTAGAGTCTTGGTACCCCGCCGGGGCCCCTTCGGCTATTCGCGGCGGCTTTGTCCCCTCATTGATACCCACTTGCAAAAGACTCTGTGAGTTATCGCTGACAAGGCTCTGGTTTGCACAATGCTCCAGCCGATTTAGTGTAAGAAGATAATCTCGATTTAATATGACTTGGCCCTCTAACACTGTCTGGGGGGTGGGCTCGCTGGAGTCTTGGCCATTGGTGTGTTGACTTCTCTTGGGTGGTGGCATATTCAGAACATCGATTGCCAAATCAATTCCATCTGTGAGTCAATCACAATCATTTAGGTTCGATAAAGGTCCATACCTATTCCCCATTCCAAATCCCCAATCGAAAGGGGTAGCTACCTGGCTCCATCCACTGGCTGTTGTATTCCACATGGGACGTGGGGTGTTTGGGCGCATCAAAGGCTGATCGTTTCCCCTCCGTGGTAAACACCCATTACCCTGAGCTCTATGGTCATAACCCAGAAATCCAGGACCCCAACCATTTGTAGTGGGCCCATGTGACATTACTGATCTGGCGATTGGCTCAATCGGGTAGTTATATTTTCCTGTCTCATAATTGATCATGGGCTGAAAACGGTCATTGTTATATCGGGGTCCCCTCCCCAGCTAGTGCTATTTATGTATCTCCTAGGTCTAGGGATATTGGGGAAGGTAGCAAACTGGATCTCACTATAAAAGAATTTTAGGGTGAGGGGAATTATAGAGCCACTTTGTCGTTGGGGTGGGAAAATGTTAGAGAGGATATTTTGGGAGTACCTCTGCGTTAGCAAAATTTAATATTACGCAGTCCCTCTTAAACTTTTTTGGCTTGTTCCCAATCCATGATACCCTCCTTGTCATAACAATATCCCCTGCTAATTGATCAAACCCTTGATATGCCATATGCATATTGTTAGTGAGCCAGTGTAACGCTTTATCTTTTAGACCCTGGTTAGATTCTGTTTTGTCTTGTGATAGAGCAGGGACATTTGCCAGTACGAGTACTACAGGTGAGGCTTCCATAATAAATTGGGCTGAGTCATCCTCTTGTTGCAGTCGTGCTGGTACGACAGATGGTACTGTGGAGACTTCTCCTACTAGTTCCTGGCTAGGCACAGGTAGTGATGGAGATGCTGGTGGCTGCCCTTGCGGGATAGTCTGTGTTTGGCTTTCCAATAGGATATCCTCCGCGTCCGTGGTCACCAGTTTTGTAACGAGAGTAGATAGGTTCTCCACCTCTTCAATCAGCTTACTTTGTGACCCGCCCAACTTTTTGACCTCGGAAGTTAATTTATCCAATTTCCCGATCATAGGCTTAATAATTGGCATAATACTCCATGGGAGTGAAAGTGGAACAAATATAAAATTGACTAGTGATGGGTTGCTTAAGGTCACTACAAACATTAGTAAAGGCACCCGGAGCTGCTCAATTCAGAACAACTCACATGAAGACTGGTCTTGGGTGCCTCGTGCCCTAACTTGCAATTCCTAAACTGTACAGTTGTAACTAAGACTACACTACCACACTGGCAGGCAGACTTACCAGTTATAGAACAGAAAAGGGAGACAACTGGGGAACAACATTTATCCATCATGTCCTGGAATGTAGCTGGGATTCTAAAACTAACACAAAATCCCACTACATCCCAACTCTTCACTGACATAGACATAATCTGTATGCAAGAAACGTGGGCTATTAAACCAGTTTCAATCAGGGGATTTGCGGACTATCATAAATCGGCTGTTAAAGAGAATATTTTTGGAAGACCGTCTGGAGGCATTTCCATTTATATTAGGCTTTCACGGAAGTTACTATTTAGGGAAATACTTGTACATGGCCGGCATTTTGAAATGCCTCTCATCAAGTAAGGGCACATTGTCTATACTATTGATTAATGTTTATTATAATCCAAATGGACAGGAGAAAAAAGACAAACTCTCTGAGTTACTAGAAGACATCGAAAATCTTCTCGTACAATTTGCCCAGATGGATTCAATAATACTCGGGGCTTTCAAAACACACAACATTGGAGACAAATTAGTAAAAAACCACACATCCCCCGCGACGGAAGCATTCAATGCCCTCTTGCATGCCTACCAGCTGGCATCAGCCCACTCTCTATTCTTAAAGGCTTCCCCAGGAAACCTCTGCCCGCCAACGTACAACAATCTTACCACAATTGACTATATACTTTTAAGTTCTCGGTTACAGAGCCTGATGACAGGGTACAAAGTTGCGCAACGGAAGGAAAGTGATCACGCGGCTCTAATAACAACTTTAAATCTGACAGCGGACAACCACTATATACCTAAAATACTGCGATCGACAACCGGGATTGAACAGCACACATTGGCAAGAAGGATTAAATGGGACGCAGGCCCTATACATAAGTTCCAGGAATGGAAAAAAGCTCGGGTGGATGGTACTTTAAAGGAAACAAACAGGGGCATAATTAAAGACTGGGACCAGCCTGCCCACAATCTGGTTACACCCCTACAAGAAAGGAAAATAAGAACGACCAACCATCACCCGAGGCAAAATCTCGGTGACACATCTGCAATCCGAAAAAGCGCGAAATTAGTGCGCAACATCCGAAAGACTTATCTGAAAACCGGTTCAATTAAAGATAAACAACTCATGCAGGAAACAGCGAAACTACATTCAAAGCTAGTTTGGGTGGAAAAACGGAAACAAACTGAAGCAAAAGGGCTAAAAATCTTCGGACTGTTGAGTCCCAGCAAAACGCAAGAGTTCTGGCAATATCTCAATACTCTAAATCAAGGGAATACGCAGAGAGAAAACTCAATTGACTCCAACACCTGGATAGCCCACGTGACATCTTTATATAAGGAGGAAGGCATCCAAAACCAATCAAAAACAGATTTAGACAACGTAAACAACTGTCTAACCCAAATAATTCATACATAGTGGAAAAAAAGTTAGTTAACACAATACTAAAAAAAATCAGACCCAATGGAGCGCCAGGACTCAACGGTTTGCCGGGCTCCCTTTTTAGGCAAGACACAGACTTTTGGTCCGAAAAACTGTCCGTGTTATATGCGGAATGTCGATTAGCAGGCAATGTACCGGATTCTTGGCGCAGGTCGCTCCTACATCCCATCTATAAGAAAGGGTCGAAATCAAATCCACAAAATTACCGGATGATTGCACTCCTTGACATCGAGGGAAAAGCCTACGCCAATACCCTATTAATAGAACTCTCAACTTGGGTCAGTGAGGAAGGCCTCCTACCATTCTATCAAACAGGGTTCAGACCAGGTGTTTCAACAGTGGATAACATTATAGCCCTCTCATACCTAACACACAAGGCAGTGGCACGAAAATCTCTCCCCATCTTTGCATGCTTCATCGACTATACTGCAGCCTTTGACGGTGTCGACCGCTCTATTCTTTGGCAAAAACTGGCTACCTGGAATATCGACTCACAATTACTTAAAGCAATTATATCTTTATATTCAAATACATGGGTCAGAATCAAACTGTCAACCATGTCAGCCTCAGAGAAAATTGACACCAATCGTGGCTTGAAGCAAGGATGCGTACTTGCCCCAATGTTATTCAATTTATACACCGCAGACATGGGCAAAGCCTTGATGGGAGCATCACTAGCAACTCCCCGCCTTGGGCATACCAAGATTCAATTACTACAGTACGCTGATGACCTGGTATTACTAGACCACACTAACATTGGGCTACAAAAAGCGTTAACGGCACTGGGCACCTATAATGCAAAAAACAAACTGATCGTGAATGCAACCAAATCAAAAATAATAATATTTGGTCCTTTTCCGAAAAAAATACCTTAAAATGGAAGATAGGACAATTGATGTTGGATCGCACACAATACAACTATTTGGGAGTTTGGCTTTGTGAAACAGGGCGACCAGGAACACACCTCGAGAAAATATGGACAAAAGGGAAAAGTATCTCGTACGCCCTGGGGAAGCTGCATGCAACTCTACACAGCCCTACGACAACAGCAATTCAAAGAGTATTAAGGGCGAAACTAATACCATCATTAAATTATGCGCAGCAGGCCTTTCCAGGCAAACTATCAAGCACCCTGGAAAAAATCCACTGCTCGACCTATAAAAAATTATTCCACCTATCATCTAGCACCAGAAACACTCTGATACGGCTCGAATTCGGTTTGATACAACAAAAGCTTGAGGAACTGGCCGCAATTAGTATATATTTCTACCTCACAACTGCAGCCCCAGAAAACACTCTGAAATGCAGCATTAAAAAGTATTTTTCTGGAAAAAGAGAACCCATGGTCAAATATACTTGCCTCCGCAAAAGAAACTCTGAACCTTGCTGTGAATAACTGGGACCCTAAGTTACTTAATTATGCCACCATTAAAAGCGCAACGAAACGACAAGTCCGGCTCTGCTCGCGCATTACTGACCTGGAGGCTTTGGAATTAAGAGGCTTACACGAATCGCTAACACTCCCGCAGTGGGCACAGTCCTCGAAACAGCACCTTATCCAAGCTGTGGGCAAGGTGGCAGTTAATAGGATTTTAGCGTTTCGATTACACCCGCTGCCCCTTAAAGAGCTTTACGCCACGAATAGACTTGAGACAACACATTCTGAATGCCGCTTATGCAAGTATACACAAGAGAGCTTCACTCACATCCTGTTTTGCTGCCCGGGGCTGTCTGTGAGCGTAACCGCTATTTAAAGCCAATTCTACTCAGACAAGGAATTAGAACGACAAAGGAGGCGGTGAACTACCTATTCACAATTGATATAGTGAAAGATATGGCTGTGTTCAGTAAATTTATACAACAGACACATGGCAAGCTGATGGCCCAGCCTAATTAGGCCAGCGGCCGTTAACTGTTATGAGACATTTCAGCCTACGATGAAATGGACTAATGAACTCAGCTTTTTTAATTATATTTTTACTCATTTTTAAGTCTTATTATTTTTTTTTTCTTTCCCTCTTTCTCTTTCACTATTTTATTTCTGACATGAAAATAATGCTCACCAAAGTTTGTCTTCTTTAATGGTTTTGAGTAACCAAATAAAGTTTTTATTCATTCATTCATTACTTGACTCAGCGTACTCACCGACAAGACATGCACGCTCTGGATGCAGATTTTCCATCAATTGTGGGAAGATGTTGTTACGCAGTATGTAGGCATCATGTGCAGAACCCAGAAATGTGGCGCATACATGGGAGATAATCATATCCGCTTGACATACCACTTGTGAATTAATGGAATGGTAATGCTTCCTGTTACAGTAGATGTGCTCAAGTACCTGTGGTGGAACTAGGCTAGACTGTGTGCAGTCAATGGCTCCAACAACATTAGGTATGTGTCCAAGGTCATAAAATTCACCCTTCACATCTGCCAATTCATGTCTCCTTGGAAAGTGGATGTAGCGGTCCTTGTAGGTCAACAATGCGGACAGGACATCATGCAGCACCATGCTGAACATAACTTGAGACATACCATTGGTGATGGCCACCGTGTACTGAAAGAAACCAGTGGTAAAGAAATGCAGTGCAGCCATCACCTTTAGTGTTGGCATCAAAGCTGTCGGATAGGTTCTGTGAGGCGTCAACTGGGGCTCCAACAGCGCACCTAGGTCTTGGAGGGTAAAGCGATTCAGACAGAATTTCCTTATGATGTCCTCACCCTCCATGTTCTCCAGCACTGGGAAAGGCCGATGCACATTTGGTCGTCTCCTACGTATTCTGAAAGAGGACACATGTAAGTTTAATTCACAGACGAGATGTAGCAAACATCTTACATAATGACTAACACAGCACCAACATTGACAGGACTGTAACAACAGCATAATCCACAAGTCACATGCACAGACAACCTTGATCTACTGTAGTCATTCATGTGCTCAGTATGTACATACTAACTACTTCCAAATCAGAATCAGACTATATGAATGGAAAATGGTACACTCCAACATCTTGTGTCACCAGCCCTGGGTGTAGCTGACACAGCACATGGGCAAACAGCAACACTGCTGAGTTGTTCATAGCTGCTTTTCATGCACAACCTTCTTGCTTTAGTCTCACTAAGCCCAACATTACTACAAAATGAACACAGTGAGTGTAAGCTGGACTACTATCAAGATGAATACAACACTGTACATAGTGATATAGGCACATTATGTGGTCAGTCCATCATGACTGTGGGATGAGTTGCCATTTCACACATTGGCATGTTCACAAATATGAGATTCAGTTGCACCTGAATTCTGTATACTGACACTGGCATCATTGAGTTGAATGTCACACTCTCATTTCCCTTTACAACCAGGTGCAACAATATAGAGTAAATGTATAGTGATCAGTGATGAAAATTGCGAGGCAATGCCAGAGCACAATGTGTCCATAGGTGCAGTAGGTGTGCTCCGCCACTGCGATCACACTTATTGTATACAAGTGAAAGCTGCCGGATTGCGGTAGAGACCACCTTTCCCCGCGGTGTGACAACACCTATGCCAATGAAATTGCAGCCAATGGGAATCGCCATTGCCGTAGTGCAATACCGTTTTGAAACTCACAGTAGGCGTGCTCCACTGCGGTTACGGTCATTGGATAGAATTGAACCAGGCAGACCAATTACATCAGCTGAGTACAACTGAAATAACCCCTGGGGCCTATAAATGTCTGTGAGAGAGCCACACATGTCACTTTCTTTCAGACACTGCTGCCTGCCATTCACCACCACCAACCACTGCTGTATCTCTACTGGGGACCCAGTCATGGCAAGAACGGAGAACATCAGTGCCCATCCCTTCACCACAGAGGAGCTGGAGGTCCTTGCCCAGTATGGGAGGCGACATGGTGCTCCAGAGGTACTGGAAAGTGTAGGAGTAAAAGTTTGAGAGTGCTCAGAATGTTCACATGATGTTACTGTAAAGTACCATATGCCTGTGAGTTCAGGCCAATGTTCATGCATCAATATTTTGCCAACAGCATGGTCCATACATGACCTAAAATGTATTGGACTTGAGTATGTGGGGAGGATGGCAACATAGACACTGGTGCAGCTCATTTGAAGCCATAAAACACACACATGTTGTTCTGAGACTGGGTATTGTAATGTGTGAGACACTGCCTAGCATGCTAACTTCACGTATTTGTGTGTAGCCTTATTTCCACAGATCCCTGAATGCACTTAATGATGGAAAGGACATACTGTGGTTTAGCAGTTATACAGTTACACTGTTGATTTGAGATACTCAAACTCTGAACACACATTGCCTGTCCCATGTAATGTCATAGTTCAATAAGTGTTCATATGCTCGTTTGTGACATTTCAAATGTAGATTGGCCAGAGGGTACTAAATAATGTGTGTACTGATTTCAAATTGACCCTCTGGAGATGTGACCAATCTGCACAGGAGTACAATGCCTGAGTCTATCCCTATTTGTGGTAAATCACCTATGACAAATCTGCTAAATGTAAGGTGGACATGTCATCCTGCTACTGATTCCATGATGTGTAGAGTCTAGTATCTGTTTGCACTCTTTCTCCATTCTCATTGTACATGCATGCAAGTTCTGTGATGGACCAGGTTTATCCTCAGTGTAAGGTCCTGTGCCCTGCCCAGTAACTGCCCAATGCCACAAGGACCCATCACTAAAAGGACTCAGAAAAACATATGTGTTGTCCACCATCCTATTCCTTAATGAGATATAATAGGCCTGAGGAGTACACAAAACAGGACTATACCTTGTGAGAAGATTGTGAGAATGTAAGATCAGGGACCTAAATGTAACCACCATGACACATGCAGCTATGCAATGGGCAAGGAAATTAAGGGGTGTGTAGTGTAAGACACAGTGAGTCTGAGCACTACACATCATTTCCAGTGTATTTTATGTCATGCTCACTCACATAGTGCATTACGGATGAGGCCCATTTTCACATTGGTTTATGTGCTGGCACTCTGTGTATGAGATGGGCATGTAGTGTGTCCACCATCATAGATGTATACATTGCTACAATATGGGTTGATCAAAGTGTACTATGTGACATACTGCATGGGCTCTTCTCTCCATTGATGTATTAGTGTGCTATGCATTTTCATGCTCCTGTACTGTCAAACAGAGGTACACAACACAGTGTTTACAAAAACTTTCTCTTCTTGTCTCCCATGCCTGCAGCTCAAGGTCCATCAACGTCGCTGAGATAATGCTGGTGCTGGTCCCTCCAAGTGGCAGGTTGGCACACAAGAGCATGACACCACTAATGGCCCTCAGCCTGGCAGTGACACAGCCAAAGCTGGATGGATACTTGAGGGCCCATCAGGAGCAGTTGGGGATGAGTATTGTATAAAGTGTGACTTTGCATATGAGTGACTGTATGAATCCCAGCCCTGAGCAAGTGTGGACCGCTGTGAAGTCTCTAGTATGATGCAATGGCTTCTAAGTGGCCTCAGTGTTGAGTACAAATTGTGTTTCTCATGTGGAAAATCCATGAACGATGTCATAGCAAATCATCTTGCCATGTTTTCATCTCCCATTTTGTGAATGTTTTCTGAACTGAGACCTTTCTACATAAGAAAATTAATTTGTGAAGTGTGTAGCCCAGATCACTTGTCAAGCATGTGTGTGCTGTGTGGCTATTACAATAGTGTGCTCATGTGATGATCTGTAAGTGGCTAGAGACATGCACAGATGTAGACTCGGGAGCAGTGAGTTGGTAGAGGTCACACCTGTCCCATGGGTGCTTTTTTCACAATGATAGAGATGACAGCACCTTGGAAAATATATTAGCCTAATATCAGCAGCATGGCATAACATGATGTAATTTCCTGCCACAGTGACAGCAAGTGCACACAGGCTCTGATGGGTTAGATGGTGATGATTGCAGTGATGCATTGGCTGATTTGCATTTGCCATTTGTGCACATGGCAACATGACTGGGATGGTTAGACTCTGGAATTTAAATGCAATGTAGCTAAACCTGGCTAATGTGAAATTGTTTTGGCACTAGGGCTTAACATGGTTGGATGGGATCAGTGAGTATGGCAAATTGTGATGTGACTGAGGTGTTGTACAGCAATTTGAAAGATAATAAGGAGCAAAGGCTAGTCAGAGTGTCAGTCCTCAGTATGTGTGCATTGCGGAGAGGTGTCCATGTGCATCAAAGCATGGTGAAGTTGTGGCTAATGCTTTTAATCAGTGAGTGAATTCCTGGCACCTTGATGTGTCCTCAATGTTATCAGTTAGCACAACATAGGGGTGTCATATGCCAGACCATAGGTATTCTCACACATCGGCTGTCCTAATGGAGGCCACTGACTTCCTCATCTACAGAGGGCACTATCAGGCCTTGGATCAATGAGGGCATGTCAGGTACTTGTGGAGATGTTTGGTATGTGACATATCAAAACCTTTGAAGGCCTTGCATTAAATTCCCAGTCTCATGCTATTGTGCATTGTCTATGTGACTACATTGTCACATGGGTCTTATTTGCACGTCAATAACAAATAAGATGTGTCCTTGTGACATATGCTGCAGTGTAAGTGTCAGAGAATTCAACTGGCAGTGAACAGCAGTGAGCATCATGTTAGTGTGCATTTTTCTAGATGTGTGCTGTGCACAACAAATACATTGTTTCATCTACACAGCTGACACCAATGGACAACTGTAGCTGTGCTTCAATGCCCAGAATGGTGGATTTCAGGAGGTGATCTCCCTTTCAAAGGGATATATTTGACATTGTATCTGTGGTGTTCTGTGAAACATACTTCAAATGTGACTGAGACACCAAGTTTGGATGTGTAGCTATCTTACCTACACGCATGTAGGTGTGCCTACAGACAATTGTATGTGTGGTTACAGGTAGGCACAGACCCAGCTATTTGGTTGTGTCAACGCAACATGGAGAATGACTATCAAGTAAGCATGTTTCCATGCATTAGCTGATGATTGCAGAAATGTGGCATAGTCCACCGCCCGCGATTATTGTCACATCCAGAGACCTAGTCACATTATTTCTTCACGTCATTCAACACCCAGCCATGCAATTGCCTTAGACTTATTTCCATTCGATCACCAGAACGACCGCTTAGCCAGCAAGCCAATATTTATTAAATTATTTCTACCTCACATCCCATTGATCTCAATAGAGACCATGAACTCGTGTTAATATCACTATCCCTTTCACTCGCCGATTACCCGCTCCGTCCAACCACACGCATGCCTGAACACTTCCTAGGTCACAATCTTCACCTCTTCACTCGCCGCAATTCTCAAGTCACTCGTTTTTTTTTAAAACTGTCTCCAATATGCCTAAACTGATGTATATTTCCTGTTTTTACTTCCCCCTTGCCTCCCATTTCCTTCATGTAAAGTAATGCGATAATAGGCATTGTGTTAATAACTGTTGTACAAAACAATAATGTTGATAATTCTTGTCCTGATGATGATGTCACAAATGTAAAAAGGCATCGGAACGTCGTATGATTAAAAAACCCCATATGCAATATGATAATGCTATATTATTTGATGCAATGGTATGGTTATGTTTAAGAGATTGAGTCTGTAGCACTGACCACAAGTATACAGACAGATTTTCGCTTTGCCCTTTTGGCCATTTCTTTGTTGTTTTGTCATGATTGTTGTGGGTCACGGCTGTGCCCACTTGTTATCTTTTTTGGTTCTTAAAATTCACTTTATCAACCAGAACATTTAAAATAAATGTTCTTGTCCGGCTGGACAAAAGACATACTACTTATCAGGTGTATGATTAATGATTTTTGTATGTTATCTTGTCCACATGTAGGGACCACTGTTTTTTGTAAATTGATACTGCCCAAGGTCCCTATGGCATACCTTTCGGGTTCCCTTGTCTTTGTGAAAACATTTGTAGATACATACCAGGGTATGGCATTTGGGTATCAGAAAAGTCACAGGTTCTTATTTAAACCTATTTCTGTGCTACTCACAGGTGTTGAGTAGTGAAGGTGTGAGATGGGCAGATGAGGGGTATGTGGGAAGGTCATACTTGGGTTTGACAGTCAGGGAGTGTTACAATGAGCCATTAGTGTTGTGCTGGTGCCATACACATGTCAAGATAGTTGACACAGATGAGGGGCTGGTCAATGTATTGCTTATGACAGTTCCTATCATCCTGGGCCAAAGCATTGCTTGCATTGCTGTTTCTTAGGGATATTGTACAGATGTTACTTTAGTTCAGTTTCTATCACTGTGCCACTCATGTATGATTTGATGTCCTAGCTGTACTGTGATATGTGGTATCTGTTGCATGTACAAATGGTATCTGACATTTCCCCATGTTTTTCCTTCACTGTGCACTCCACCTTATACTTGTTTAGTTATTATCATACATTGTTGCTGACTTATGGAATGTGATTGAGGCTAAGTTTAAGTGTGCGAGCTGTCTGAAGGAATTAACATGCAGTGTGAACAGTTCCAAGGTTGTTAATGTGCACAGTGACTCTTCATTTCTTCAATTACTCACTTTGATTCACATGAGTGTAACACAGGTGTGAGGAGAAGGAGGGTTGTCATGAGTCTCAGGTCAGAGTTTCCTGCTGTCAAGATATACTTTTCCTGACATTTTTGCAATCATTCACTGCTTTGTAGTTGGTGCTTCCTTTGTTGAGGTGGAGTACTTGTGTGCAGGTGTTCTGTGAGTTGGCAGTGTGAGTCAAATGCACATTGGTGCTTACTTTGAGTTTGCTGTTTGAGTCAGGAATTTCTTACTGTGTTGCATGATATGGGCTGTCATTGTGCAATATGTCTGCCATTGTATGTGATGGGCCTATCAATGTCTGATTGGGGGCTGTGGTGATTTGTGATTGTGTGGCAGTCATGTCTAGTATGATGTGTCATCTACCTGGGCTTACTGACTCATTCCAACACCTTGTTGGACTACTGTGAAATACACATACACATCCTGCTTGGTCTGCCCTCCTCTGTTCCACATTGTATTTGGACTGACCCTTATTTGTGTGCAATGATGACTATTGTCATTTTGGAGGGACTCTTGTGTCACCCGACACTCATGTTACTATACAATTGGTAATGATCCTAATGAGATGTCACTATAGACAGTGTCCATGCACATGACTTCTTGCTGCCTATATGTTGTGTTGAGTGGTGCTTTTCTTATGAAACATGTAGTGTGGATGTTGTGATGTTGGTCTTGCTTGTCTTGGACAATGTCCTACTACATTGTGGGCATATTTTCCTGTGGCTTCACCGCTGCGGTGACATGACCGACACGACTGGGCTAGTTGCAATCATTTCTATGGGGATGGGTGACCCCAATGCAGAGGTGACAATTTGTGACGTGCAAGACATGTGTACTTAGACTGAGGTATATGTTCCTGTCTCCACCAGGGTGTCTAATGTAGCCAGGACACGTATTTCAGCACAACAGGTGTGTGTTGATTTTGTACAGGGGTTGTAGGCAGGGATGTGTTATTGACTTACCTGCCGTGTTGACTGTGGCGGCATCTTATCTGCTGGTAGAGGATCAGGTACAGTAGCAGTAGGGCTTGTACAGCAGGATCCATGACAGCCAGGAACGTGTGGCGGTGTCTTGGACTCGAGTTTCTATCTTCCTAGTTGTGCTTCCACCATCCCTGAGGGGCTGGTTGAGGCATCGTGATTTGTCCGGCGGTCAGAAGGTCATTCCGCACAGCGGTCTTTCTCTATTGGCCCCCTCCGGCACCATTGAACAACCAAAAATCTGGCGGATCCGGAAACTCCGCGATGGACGGGAAATGAGCTATCTTTGCCCATTGTAATATGGCGGGAGCATGAACCTAAATAGACGTGTTCTGCCACCCCTAGCACTGCGGAGGTGCCTACGACCGCCATCGTAAACAGTCCCCTAGTTCGAATTTTGTGGTTTTGATGCAGTTTAGTTAGTTGTTTTGCGTTTGGGAAATGCAGTTGATAGGTAGGTGTTGGGATATGTATTATATGTTTAAATATGTTTAGAATATGGTATTATTAGAGTGTTTATGTGTGTTTTTAAATGATTTTATTGTGCATTTGTGAGGGAGGGATTGTGTTGGAAGTTGCCGGGAATCTTGCTTTTTCTGTAAAGGAACTGTGTATTAGTTTCTAGAAAACTAATAATTATCTTACAGTTCCTTTATTTTAAGGGTTTTCCTGGAATGTTTCTTTTTTTAATTAAATTTTTTGAGTTTTTGATGGATTGGAGTCTATGGATACGTGGTCGCCCATATATTTTTTTTTCTCAGTTGAATTGTTCCATTTTTTGGGCGGAGTTTTAAGTAACGTTTTGTATTTGGGATCCCTCATGTGTCCAGATCTGTGTAGCCTTTCCACTGAGGTGTCCTTGAAATAGTCGAGTAGGGGGCTTAAGGGGTCATTACGATGGCGGACGAAAAAGGACCTCTGTCCCCCGTGCTTGCGGAATAAAAACGTCTGCATGTTCCGATGCAATGGAATGAATCTAAAATCGACCGTAACGGTCAGATTTCACAAAAATCCGTCCACCACGTCCAGAAAATCAGTAAATCTTACAGCTGCGGACGGAAATGCGGAGGAAAGCACTAAAAAGGCAGATCCTCACGCTGAATTGCAGCAAGTGAAATTATAATACGATGGCGGAGCAGGCGGAACGATCATTGTTTTTCGACCGCTGCAGTCGCGTGAAAAGATGGATGACAGAGCAGGCAAATTATCATTGTGTTCCGACCACTGCAGTCACGTGGAAAGAAGAATGGAGGTCGAATGCAACCATACAACAAGGCCACCAAGTGTGCCTGTTCTTTCCGCTGCCCTCAAACACATTTGACACACCCCAATGATACACCACCATGGTATTGAAAACCAATCAAATCCCAGGTCAACATGGAGAACACACCTGACAGGAATTCCTCATTTTGACACACCAACATAGCTTAGTATAAAACCAACGCCCTCCCTGACCATCATCCTGTGCAGCACTCCAGCAGTGAAGGGCAAAACACCACAGTTGAAAGGTGAGGCAAATCATCACACATCACCCCATCACAACCACCCACATGAACACTACTAACACACACCTCGCACATCTCTACCACCACCTTCCCACCTGCACTTGTCACTTATTTGCACATCACACACAAAATTGCACAGAAAAACAGAGTTGTCAGTGATGGTAGACACGATAATTAGAGTAGAACCACAATTGTTTGGAAGCATGGTCCAACAGACACCACTATTGAGAAAAGGATAGTCATCAAAGGGAATGCAGTACGGACCACCCTGTGCTCACTGTGTGACATTAAGAAGAGGTGTCATGACCTAAAGACCAGGGTGACGTACTGTGCCAGGTGGCTCAGAGGATTCGCGGAGGCCCTCCCATTCCAGCACTAACATTAACTGAATGGGAGGAGAAGGTGCTTGCCATACTGCATCCAGAGAGTCACACAGGAATAGCTGGAGGAGTGGAGGCTAGTAAGTACCAACAAATGTATCCCATCAGAAGTGTGACTCAATGGTTAGAGTGGCAGACCCTGATGCAGAGGTCTAGCCCAGGACCAGGGTTCAATTCCCCACCTCGGCGGGTCTTGGGCTCACAATTCCACGGACCTGATAATTCTCGCCTCGGTCCCTATTCCAATCATGGAGTCCCACTCTGCAACACTGAGCAATAGCTTGCTTAATCTCCACAACGGCCCCCACAATGCTAAGGATGCCTGGCCTCCACCTTGGGGGTGCCCAGGAGTGGACACCTCACAGGGAAAGCCAGGATGGGTTCCACAGCGGTATTCGTACAAGCGCCTTGAGACCTTTGCGGGTGAGTAGTGCGCTACACAAGTATCAATTTACAATTACACCACACTGCCATATACTGTTTTGCAGTACTATAAAGCTACACTTTCTAGACCTAAATACACTTATGTACAATATACTCTTCCCAAAACATGCCTCACATATCTATCATTCCCTTCCTCGGATTCACTTCAAATGTAGGTAGCAATATTTCCATGGGGGTATGTGTACAGGTAGCCAGCACTACAACTCCCACCAGACACCCTTGACTCATAGCTGAGCAGGATGGAACATTTGCCCCACCCAGGAGCCATGTGTAACCTATTACCTTCCTCTGCTCCACTTCACATGGAGGTAGCCTTTTCAACAGGGAGGGTTTGTGTGTACAGACAGACAGCACTACAACTCCCACCAGGCACCCTTGACTCACAGCTGAGCAGATTGGAACACCCCCCACTCCCCAGAACCAAGTGGCAGCCATTTCATTTTTCTCCTTCACCTTACAGGTAGGTAGCCTTTTCATGCTCACTTGCATCACCCCGAAGCAGGATGGAACACTCCCCCACAACCATGTGGCAGCCATTTCATTGCTCTCCTTCACCTTACAGAAAGGTAGTTTTCACATGCTCACTTGCATCACCTCTGAGCAGGATGGAACACTCACCCCACACAAGAGCCATGTGCAACCTATTCCCTTCCTCTGCTCCACTACACATGGAGGTAGTCTCCTCAAGAGGGAGGGGGTGTCTAGGCAGCTAGCACTACCAGTCCACCCTGCACCCTTGACTTACAGCTGAGCAGGATGGAACACTCCCCCCAGAACCAAGTGGCAGCCATTGCATTGCTCTCATTCACCTTACAGGCAGGTAACTTTCAGATGCTCACTTGCATCACCCATGAGCAGGATGGAACACTCTCCCCACCCAAGGGCCATGTGCACCCTATTCCCTTCATCTGATCCACTTCACATGGAGGTAGCCTTCTCAACAGGAAGGGGGATGTACAGGCAGCTAGCACTACAAGTCCACCCGGCACCCTTGCATCAGCCATGAGCAGGATTTAACACTCCCCCTGGAACCATGTGGCAGCCATTTCAGGTATTTCCTTCACCTTACAGGTAGGTGGCTTTCACATGCTCACTTGCATAACGCCAGAGCAGGATGGAACACTCAACCCACCCAAGAGTCATGTAGCAGCCATCTCCCTCCACTGTGCCACCTAACAGGTAGGTAGTCAGTGTCTGCACCCTGGCATCCCTCTCAAAATGCATGGAGACATATGACCACAACATCCCTCACCTGTAAGCCAACTCTGTACAGATCAAAATGTCACATCCAGTGTAGACACAGCTAAGCACATGTAAATGTCACAGCAATTACACTTTGAATCACAAAGTCACATGAGAAATAAAATCAGGACCCAATCATGCAAATCACCTAATGCAATGTGTAATTCCCATTGTTTGAGAGCATGAAGGCTGATATGAACACAACACATGCATGGTCAATCTGTCAAAAAAAGAAAACTACATGATTTAAAACCAATATTAACTAATGAAATCATGAAGATTTGGCATAGTTGAAACGTCCACAATATCCAAGCATAAAACTAAGTGGATGTGCACAAAGTTGTTAGATGATGACATGTCCCTCTAAACACACTATCTGTACATGGCAAATGGTTGTTATTTACATGTCAAAATAATAACAAGTAATGCATGTACCTCTACATCATGTCATGATGCTGATACTCTACTACCAATACCAAGAGATTGCAATGTAAAATCTTTGGCGTATCAACTGACACATCCAAAACTGTGTCACCAAGGTTGTGGAGTGTACTTACCTCACAATCTAACCTCTGTCCAACAGGAGATTCACAAGCAATAGCTTGCGAAAACACCACCAACCAGCAGAGCCAGTCTCCCCTGCCCCCAGAACGTGAACTCTCCCATGCTGATTCTCTACATTTCTCGGATGAGGAGCAACAACCTGGTCCCCCAGGACTGCCAGGGCGCACTCCGTCCAAGGGCCTCATTTTCCCCACCACCATAACTATCAACACACCAGAGACAACAACTATGATTACCCCTGCTAAAATGACCTCTGCTGCAGCAAATGGTTGTTATTTACATGTCACAATAATAACAAGTAATGCATGTACCTCTACATCATGTCATGATGCTGATACTCTACTACCAATACCAAGAGATTGCAATGTAAAGTCTTTGGCGTATCAACTGACACATCCAAAACTGTGTCACCAAGGTTGTGGAGTGTACTTACCTCACAATCTAACCTCTGTCCAACAGGAGATTCACAAGCAATAGCTTGCGAAAACACCACCAACCAGCAGAGCCAGTCTCCCCTGGCCCCAGAACGTGAACTCTCTGATGCTGATTCTCTACGTTTCTCAGATGAGGAGCAACAACCTGGCCCCCCAGGACTGCTAGGGCGCACTCCATCTCAGGGCCTCATTTTCCCCACCACCATAACTATCAACACACCAGCAACAACAACTATGATTACCCCTGCTACAATGACCTCTGCTGCTTCCACCTCCACAATCACTATTGCTGCCTGCAACACTGTCCCTGGCTCAGCTGTTACCATCACCCCCACTCAAGCCGAGGAGGCCGGGTACAGTGTGCGGGTGCTAACATGGCGCACAGTATTGACTTTTTGACTGGCTTAGTTGCTAAACTTTGGGACACAGAAGACCCCGGTACGTGAGGGTGGCATTGTGAGAGTTTTTTCTCCTCTCACTCATTTTGATATCCGCTTCCTGGGATGCTTGCAATTGGTTTTATTGCCTTCCATCCATGCATGTTCGCCACTGTTCTTGATGGGGTTTTTAGACATATGCGTGTTCGTCACTGGTCTTGATGGGGTTTTTTAGACAACTTTTACAACAAATGGGCTCAGACTATCTTTTGTAACACCCTCTTCTCCCTCATATGGGCCTGTAAGGTACTTTTTCAGCATTAGCACCGTTTTGATACAGATGGACCCTACCTAGTAACTAAATATTTGTTGATTTAACTTCAGACGTGAAGCTGCACATTTTGAGTCCATTAGGCGAAATTGATTCGTAATACTTGATTAAGGATTAGAAATGAGGTGTCTCTATTAATTGCTTTAGGGCATGTAGGGTTCACCCTATAGATTTGTTCTATTTTGTTTTGTACTTCCATGGAGCGCATTCCTTCAGTTGCGCTAATGTCATATCGAAAAGTTGATGGGTTGATTATCAATTGCAATATTGCTTCCACTTTTTAGACACTGGTTACTTTATCGCTTATCAGGGGAGTGGAATTCCTCCCATTAGACATTACGAGGTGATTTTGATTAATAGTGTTCAGTCACCCATTATTAACATCTATAACTCTCTGGTGGCTTATGTATATACATCTATGTCCTACTGTACCCCTCAACAGAGGCAGGCCATTTTACCAGCAGTGATCGAAACAGGCCACTAGGTTAAATATGTTGACATAAAAAGTTCTTGTTGTACCGTACTAAAGGGGGTTCACTCCTACCTATTACAGTTTAGGACCTGACTCCGCATTATGAAGTGATTTCTTGAGTGTTACAAAACACGAATGACATTTTAAAACACTCTACATGACTGTTTGAGGTGCGATTTTACGTAAACTTTGCCGTTCTTGCATTTGGTTTGGAATTTTCCTTTCTTTTTGGTTTTCCTCTGTTTTCTTATCTTTTTTATCCACATTTGAACTCGAAACACTTGTTCTATCGCTGCTCATATATAATTAGGGTCTGAATTGTATGCTCAGAAGCCACCTATGAATTCATGGTTTCCAGGTATGGGCCAATTTATGATGTCCGTATAGATTAGACATGGTGTCAATGCCATGTATGCAATATTCCGCATATGTTGTAAATACTTTATATATTCTTTCATATTATCGTTGTGTGGGCTGTCTCTAGATTTGATTTTCTTTGTCTTTGACTTCCCATTGGGTCTATGTGCGTCATCTCTAAGTTCATTTGTTTTACTCTGTAGATACCTTAGAGTTCTACATGCGTACATGTATTTTTAGTAATTGTGGTTTGTCTTTTATGTTTTTCATGTGTGAATATTTAAACTGTGTCTTATGTCATTGTTTCAGCCCTGATGAAGTTCCTTTGTTCGAAGAAACAAAACACGCTGGCTGGTGGCCATTTTTACATTTGTCACAAAGAAAACAAACTAAATGGATTAAAGTATATGACTCCAACTTTATTTCTGGTGCACCTTCCATTTCTACAAAGAATTTTCTCTCTCTAGGTTCCAGCGGCAATTAGCAGCAGCAAGTGCAGGGAGTAGATGCACAGAACTCTAAATTTATACAAGCATGGATTGATGTGCTGAACCTTAGGTAAGCTGTCGTAAGAAGTGTGCCGGCGTGTTGACAGCCAATGCCAGGTCCGTGTCAGCAGGGCAGGTGGGAGGCAGCTGGGGGACAATCACACTATCAACACACCAGCGACAACAACTATGATTACCCCTGCTACAATGACCTCTACTGCAGCCACCTCCACAATCACCATTGCTGCCTGCAACACTCTCCCTGGCTCAGAATCACACTGAGACAGAAACCCTGGCCACAGTTGCAAGAGTACTTGGTGCATACCAACAGAGCCAGGGACAGATGGGCCGAGTTGTAGAACTATGTGAGCTCAGCGTGCTGCAGAGGTCCATGGACACACGAATGGGACAACTTGTGGATCTCATGGGCCAGCTGGTGGTTGCTCTGAGGGACATACATGCTGCTCAAATGACAGCTCAACCCCCTCCAGTGGCTAGCCTGCTGAAACTCCCACCACCTTAGCTACAACCACTGAGATTGGTGAGCTGCAAGACAATGACACCTCAGACACCAAGCAGCCTTCAGCAGAGGTCCCCCCTGCCAAACGCAAGAGGGGACGTCTGAGAAACACCACAGAAGGATCACGTGACAAAGCAACAACCAAAGCCAAGTCCGTGAGCAAGCCATGATGGCACATGTGTTGCACTGAAGATTGACTTTGTTGATTATCCAATCCCACATTGCCATGTTGATGGCAGGAGTTTGTTGGACTGTGTAATTCCATTATTGTGGGGACTACGCTATTTGTCTCTTTTACCATCACTGACAACTCATACACTCACCATGCAAAAATTACCTTTCATTCACTTTAACTTTAACACAATCTAATGGGAAATAAACACTATTTACACACCTAAGCTTTTGTGTCAGTTCCATGTTTATCACAGTATATACAATGTCAACTCTGATTTCAATGAACACATGCTCTGATTGTGATGAGACATTGATGGGGCATAGGAACCTGACATTGACTTGTCATATGATGGCATTACAGCGACAACACGCCACTAGTCAACACTGTACAAGACTTATCACATATAACAATGACCAACACCATCAACATAGACATGAGGTAAATGGAAACAAAAACACTGTGCCACACACATTAGCCCTTAGCAGTGAGCCAGCATCCAAACACATCATCTATGCTTCGCCACTAACAGCAAAGCCAACAGACATTGTCATAGTTGCTCAATGGCAACTTACACTCAAGCGAAGTAGTTGGCAATGAGCTGTTGATGCAGATTAACACCTTCCTCTTCTCCACTATCATCGTCACTGGGCATGTGTGGATTTGCAGCAAGGGACATCTGCTGTTCATCATCGTCCAGAATCAGGGAGATCTCTTTGCGCAAGGCCAAGTTGTGGAGCACGCAGCATGCAACTATGACCTGACAAGCCTTTTTAAGGAGAGACGAGTAGTGCACCCCCCTCTTGTCCAGACACCGAAATCTAGACTTCATAAGTCCAAAAGAACGCTCGACTACACAACGTGTCCTCCCATAGGCATCATTGAAACGGACTTCTCCCAGGGTACTTGTATTTCTCAGGGGTCTCAGCAACCAAGGCTGGTTGGGATACGCAGGATCACCTAGTTGTCAGAAATACAGACCAAGTTTCTAATAGTAATAGTTGAACAGAGCAGCATGTCACACATACAGTACACTACTTCACAATGCTTAACCACCAACAAGCCATGTATGCTCCGGATGCAGATTTTCCCGTCAATTGTAGGATGATGCAGTTATGCAGTATGTAAACCCAGAAATTTGGCACGTTCATGGGAGATAATCATATCTGCTTTGTATACCACTTGCACATTAATTGAATGGTAATGCTTCCTGTTACAGTAGATTTGCTCACGTGCCTGTGGTGGAACTAGGTCAACGTGTACGCAATCAATGGCTCCAACAACATTAGGTATGTGACCAAGGTCATAAAATTCACCCTTCAAATCTGCCAATTCATGTCACCTTGGAAGGTGGAGGTAGCTGTCCTTGTAGGTCAAAAATGCAGACAGGACATCAAGCAACACTATTCTGAACATAGGTTGAGACATCCCACCTGAGATAGCCACTGTCTACTGAAATGAACCAGTAGCCAAGAAATGCGGGCGGCCATCACTTAAACTGTTGCTGTCAAAGCTGTTGGATATGTTTTGTGAGGCCTCAAATGGGGCTCCAACTGAGCACATAGCTCTTGAAGGGTAAGGCCATTCAGACTGAATTTCTTTATGATGTCCTCATCCTCTATTTTCTCCAGCTCTGGGAAAGGCCGATACACAGGTGGTCGTCTCCTAAGTATTGTGGCAGGAAACACATGTAAATATGAGTCAGAGAGGAGATGTGGCAAACATCTTACATAATGACTAACACAACTCCAACATTGACAGGACTGTAAAAGCAGCTTCATGCAATAATTTTGTGTAAATGTATAATGATCAGTGATGCATTTTGCAAAGCGATAATTATATAGCACAATGTGTTTACAGGTGCAGTAGGCGTGCTCTGCCACTGCAGTCACAGGCATTGGCCTCAATTGAAAGATGCAGGATTGACCACCTAGCCCCTGCGGTGTGACACCACCTATGAGAAGGTCATTGCAGAAAATAGGAACCACCATTATGGTAGTGCAATTCATTTTTGAAATTTGTGGTAGTCGTGCCCTGCCACTGCGGTCACAGGCATTGGCCACAATTGAAAGATGCAGATTGCGGTAGAGACCACTTGGCACCTTGGATGACATAGCAGCCAATGGGAACCGCCATCTCGGTAGTGCAATACATTTTTTAAACTTGCAGTAGGCGTGCTCTGCCACTGTATTCACAGGCACTGGCCACAATTGAAAGATGCATACCAGGCAGACCAATTGCATAGCAGAGTACCAATAAAAATCCCTATGGGCCTATAAATGTCTGTGCAATAGCCACACCTGTAACTTGCATTCAGACACTGCTGCCTGCAATTCATCACCACCAACTGCTGCTGTACCTCTACTCTGGATCCAGTCATGGCTCGCCCAGAGAACATCAGGGCCCGTCCCTTCACCAAAGAGGAGCTGGTGGTCCTGGTGGACGAGGTCCTGCGAGTGCTCAGAATGCTCACATGATATTACTGTACACTAGTATGTGCCTGTGAGTGCAAGCCAAAGTTCATGTATTCAGAACAGCAGGTCCATACATGACCTAGAACTTTTTTGCACTAGAGTATGTGGGGAGGATGGCAATATAGACACTGGTGCAGCTCTATTGAAGCCAAGGATCACACATGTTGTTCTGAGAATGGGTAATGTAAATGTGTGAGACTGCTTAGCATGATGACATCATGTCATTGGGGTGTATAGCCTTATTCCCACAGATCCCTGACTGCATTCAATGATGTAAAGGACATACTGTAGCTTAGCAGTAATACAGTTACACTGCTGATTTGAGAAGCTCCAACTCTGAACACACATTTCCTGAGCCATGTAATGTCATAGTTTATTAAGTGTTCATATGCCCATTTGTGACATTACAAATGTAGATTGGCCAGAGGGTACTGAGTAATGTGTGTACCGCTTTGAAATTGACCCTATGGAGATGTGGCCATTCTGCACAGGAGTACAAGGCCTGGATCCATCACTATTTGCCGCACATCACCTCTGACACATCTGCTAAATATACGGTAGACATGTCACCCTTCTATTGATTCCATATTGTGTAGAGTCTCACATGTGTATGCACTGTTTCACCATTCTCATTGTACATGCATGTGATTTCTGTCATGAACCACATTTTTCCTCAGTGAAAAGCCCTCTGGTCTGCCAAGAAAATGGACAATCGTTCAAGGATGTCGAGTCCAAATGGAAAGAGGACCCTCGCACTCCTGCTGATCAGGGTGAACCATGGTGGTTTTAAGGTCGTTGGTGCTAATTGGTAAATCCCCCTAAGTTTGGGGATGTGTAATATAACTGATTTGTGCTGCTCCCTAAGAGGGAGGTCGTCCCCAATTGCACTCCGTTGAATTTCAATAAAGTTTGACTCTTGTGAATATTTTATTCTTCTTATTGATTAGTTCACATCACTATTACTTTCTACAGTGATGTAACATTTCCCATCTCGTTGTTATGTTGTGCCCATTGTGCCCAATGCATTTTGGGCATTGCCCTTCATCAGGGGTCTTTATCTAGAACCTTAAAGGTCATGTTTCAAGGACCCTTTACTAAAAGGACTTAGAAAAGCATATCTGTTGTCCACCATCCGATTTTTGAAGGAGATATTATAGGCCTAAGGAGTACACCAGACAGGCCTACACCTTGTGACAAGAGTGTGAGAATGTAAGGTCAGGTACCTAATTGTGACCTCCATGACACGTGTAGCTATGCAATGGTCAAGGACATTAAGGGGTGTGTAGTGTAAGACACAGTGAGTCTGACCACCACACATCATTTACAGTGTATTGTATGTCTTGCTCACTCAGATAGTGCATCACAGCTGAGGCCCATTTTCAAATTGGTTTCTGTGCTGGCACTCTGTATGTGTATGAGATGGGCATGTATTGTGTCCATCATAGATGTATACATTGCAATGATATAACTAATCATTACCGTAGGTAAGTGACTTGTTCACCTGAAAGAGACAATTAGTTATAGATTCCTTAACTTGTGAATAAATACCCCATCAATACCAACCCCGGAGGTTGGTCTGCGAATCAAGTTCACACCAGAAAGTCCTGGAGAACAGAATGGCCGAAAAATCTAGCTGTACGTAGCTGTCCAGGCAGTAGTGTTTGAGTACGTGTGCAGAGATGCCCACATAGCTGTCTAACAGATGTCATTGAGGGAGACTCTGCGTCCTAAAGCAGTGGTAGCTGCCGTCGCCCTGGTGGAATGGGCACGCAATCCCACTGAGGCTCCTTTTTCGCCAAGGAGTAGCAAGCTTTGATGCACAAAATGACCCACCTGAAGATGGTCCATTAGTGCACGGCCCAACCTTTTTTGGCGCACATGCAGCCAACAATGAGCTGGTCATACACTCTGAATTGTTTGTTGCAATCCAAATAAAAGAAAAGTGCACGTTTTGGACCCCGACAGTGGAGCCTCTCTTCCCCCTTAAAAGGATGTGGAGATGGAAAAAAGGTGGGCAAATTGATGGTTTGACCAATGTGGAAAGAAGTAACCACCTTGGGAAAAAAAATAAGGTCTGGTTCTGAGGACGACTTTGTCCGTATGAAATGCCAGAAAAGGAGGCTTTGAAGAGGGAGCTTGGAGCTCACTCACCCCGCAAGCAGAGGTGATGGCAACCAGAGAGGCGGTCTTCAAAGTAAGAAGTCTGAGAGGACAATTATGAAGTGGCTCAAAGGGAGCGTACATAAGGTAAGTAAGAACCAAGTTCAAGTCCCACTGAGGCCTTACGCAGGGAACTGGAGGAAAAGGATGAGTAATGTGCTTAAGGAAGCGATTTACGATGGAGAACTTGAAAAGAGAAGACTGATCAGGAAGCCTAAGAAAGGCTGAAATGGCTGAGAGGTAGCCCTTCAGAGTGTCCAGAGCAGTGCCCTGCTGGGCCAAAGACAGGAGGAACAAAAGAACCTCAGAAAGAGGGGCAGAAAGGGAATGCACATCCTTTGCTGCGCACCATGCAGCAAATTTGTTTTCCATCTGCAGGCGTATAACGTCTTAGTGGAGGGACATCTGGCTGCCAAGATAACATCACAGACTTCTGGATGAAGATTGAAGGCTGTCAACTGTCACCGCTCAAACTCCATTCAAGGAGTTGGAGACTGGGCAGGTTTGGGTGGAGGACCATCCCCTGCTGCTGCGACAGAAGATCCTCCCGAAGAGGCAGTCGGATCGGAGGATGGATGACCATGTGTAACAGCTTGGGATACCAGGCTCTTTGTGCCCAATCCAGAGTCACAAGGATGACTTGGGCCCGGTTGCGCCTGATCTTCTTCAGCACTCTGTGCCAAAGTGGTATAGGCGGAGAGGTGTATAAAAGACCGCAACTCCCCTCCCAACGAAATGCGCTGCATAGCGAGTGCAACCTTGGAAATTACAATGCGCCGGATTGCTGAGAATGCGTGTTCTCTTCGGTGGTGAATAGGTCTAACCAAGGCTCACCCCACTGCTGAAAGAGACCTTGCACCACCTCTGAGTGAAGACGCCATTCATGATCCATGATCTGCAGTTGAGTTTGTCCGCCCTGGCGTTTAATGAACCTGCCAGGTGTTGAACCACCAGGGATATGCCCTGATGTCCAGCCATGTCCTTGAGATAGTATCCAAGACCCTAAGCTGCCCTGTTTGTTGCAGCACAATATTGCAGTGGTTCACCCAATCCTGGTTCATTAGCTACCACTGCAATTGACGTTCAGTGCCCTCCGAGATCTGAATGCAATCGGAGAGATTACCCTGATGCTGTGCCCACTGGAACTTCAGGTAACACTGCAGAGCCTGCATATGCCACCTGGCATGATCTACCAGCAGGAGGACATGAGGCCCAGTAGCCTCAGGGTCATTCTGACCAAAACTCGGCATAGAGGCTGAGAGATCAGAATCATAGCCTGAATATTCCGGACTTGCTGCTCTGGAGGGTAAACCCCAAACTGTGTCAAGTCCAGAACCACTCCGAGGAAAAGGAGCTTCTGAGAGAGAGTCAGGTGTGACTTCGGCACATTCATAGTGAACCCCTGTGACTGCAGGAGGTCTGCTGTAGGCTGGAGGTGGGAGACGACTGCCTGGGGTGAGCCCCCTTCAACAGCCATTCGTCAAGATAGGGGAAGACTGGAACCCCTGACCTGAGGAGATGAGCTGCGACCACCTCCATCACTTTCGTGAACACCCGAGGGGCGGTGGTGAGGCTGAATGGGAGCAGCGTAAACTGAAAGTGCTTGTGGCCCACCGTGAACAGCAAGTAATGCCGGTGGACCGGCAGGACGGGGATATGAAAGTAAGCGTCCTGCAAGTCCAACGCTACCATCCAGTGTCCTGGGACGAGGGCAGACAGAACCTGAGCTAGAGTCAACATTTTGAACTTCTCCTTCCTAAGGAAGCTGTTGACATTTCTGAGATCCAAGATAGGGTGCATGCCTTTGTCCTTCTTGGGCACCAGAAAGTACTGGGAATAGCAACCATGACCTACTTCTGGGGTAGGAACTCGCTCGATGGCTCCCTTGGCCAAGAGTGCCTAACTTCCTGTTGGCAACAAGGGGTGGTGATGGACAGAGTCTCTGAATTAAGCAGAATACTCTCACCCAGTCAAGAGATTAGGGCTAGATCCAACACCGTTTTTTAGCTCATTGCACCATCCCAGTTTCAGAACCTGGCTGTATGCAAATTAGTCTGTCCCTGGCCCAGTGCAACTTCCTGTTGGAGCAGGGCCAGATGATCCTCCGACATTCAATGATACTGAGGTGGCTTGGCTGGGGGGGTAGTCTCAAAGGGGAAGGTGTAGCCCCTTGGGACTATGCAAAACCCACCTGTCTGACGTGATGGTGCGAATCCTGCTGCCCACTGGCGATTGGTGGCCCTGAAAGGTCGGACTAGGAGGGTCTGGAGGCTGCTGCAGAGGGGGTGGTGGTGGACTGGCCCGCTCGCTGGCCCCCAGGTCCCCCGTCCCCAGCAGTGCAGGGTTTGAACAGCTTGCGCTGGCCTGTGGCTCTGGGTGTAACATGGATGGGCACACCTTCTGGAGCCATGAATGGGGCGAAAAGCAAACTGCGCAGGGTGGGTGGGGAGAGGCCCAAGACTTGGCCGTAGACCGAGAGTCCTTGAAGTGCTCTAGCGTGTTGTCTGCTTTGTCCCCGAACAGGCGACGACCACTAAAGGGCATGTCCATTAGGGTAACTTGGACATCTCCTGAAAAAACAGCCGACCTCAGCCAGGCGTAGCGTCAAAGAGCTAAGAACGTTGAAATCATCCTGCCCAGCCAGTTGACGGTGTCCAGTCCACAGCGTACAGTAAACCTAGCTCCATCTCTCCCCTCGACGACTCCACGGGAGAGTATGGCCCGTGCTTCCTACGGGCACTGGGGCAGCACCTGTGCTATCGTATCCCGCACAGAGTTGGTGTAACAGCCACACAGAAATGCAGTGTTTAGTGACCACAGTCTCAAGCTGGAGGAAGAAAACATCTTCTTCCCAAGGTGGTCCAGCTTTTTGGATTCCCTATCAGGTGGTGCAGTAGGGAATGCGCCTATGGATGTGTAGGCTTGGACCACTAAGCTCTCAGGGGTGGGGTGTTGGAAAAGGAAAGTGGGGTCACCGGAGCCGGGCGGTTGCATCGGGAAATCATCCCTTCCGCAGGAGGCCCTGTGCTGGGCCTGGACCAGGTGCCCAGAAGGTTGTCCGTTAGGGCTTTATTGAATGTTAGCAGGGGCTCCGATTAGCTCACTGCCGGTTGAAGCACCTTTGTCAGGAGGTTGGGCCTAACTGCAACTGTAGGTAGCTCGAGGTTGAGAGCCTCGGCCGCCCTAAGCAACACCATGGCATAAAAAGCTCCCTCTTCCATAGCCACGGTAGGAGGAGACAACATGCCAAGGTCTGGGGAGGTATCCAGGCCACCGGCTTCCCCCAATTCATCTCTCCAGTCCGGGTCTTACTCCAACTGGTCAGTTAAAGGGTCACCAGACCCCTCCCAATCCTCTTCACCCTCCTCTGGTTGCCAATCTGGCCTAAACACACCAGGGTTGAACAGGGGAACAAAAATACCCATTGGTGCTGGATCCGGCGTTGGTCGAGACTGGTCTGGCTCTGTGTCCACGTCAGTATCGAGGCCGGGGTCAACGCCAGCTTAACCGTCATCGGCTGTGGACGTCGTGCCAGTGGATTCGGTGCCCGGGAGGTATTGTGAGATCGACTGGTGCCGATCTGGATCCTGGGCTGGATCCAAGGGGACCCTGCGGTGCCGAGGCGGGAGCCGCTGGCATCGAAGGCCCAGGGCCCCCAGCCAAGTCCGCGGGGCCCAAAGGCAGGCTAGCAGAGACGAGCTGACCAAAGATGGCAGGCATCGCTTCGCAAAAAGCTCGAAGCTGGGCAGGGCTCACTCCGGGTCCCGGGAAAGGAGAGAAACTCAGAGATGACTATTTGAGCTCTGCACGTGAAGCTGTGGAAAGCGCACCCGCTGGATTCCTCATCGCGTCGGCCGATGGACTGGGAGAAGTCGAACAGCGAAGATGCTTTTTTGACTTCTTCTTGCGCTTTGACTTACCTGAGGAGTGTGAAGACTTCAAGGACCTCCCTCTCGACGGGGTCCTCGAAAAGCCCAGACCAGACCGCTCGGCCTTGAGAAGCTTTCGGGACTTCTCCCACAAACACTTCATTTTCATGGTCCGGCAGTCGGAACACAACTTGGGGTCGTGGTTGTGTTCCAGGCCCCAAAGGCACAGGCGGTGCAGCTATGTCACCAACATCAGCTTTCGGCAGGAATTGCAAACCTTAAAACCGGGCAACCCTCATGCACCAGGAGTCGATGGACTCAAAAACAATGTTGACAAAAGACGAGAAAAAGTCAGATAAAAAGTGACTGGAGGTACCGCTCTCTCTGGATCAGCGCTGGCTGGCGTGGAAAAAGAAAGAATTGACGTCAGCGCATGAGGGAGGCATCTTAGTAGCTGCTGCAACTTCATCCTGGTGACCACAATGCCAATGACTAACGCAGAGCCGACCAACGCCACCTTTCGATGCACTGCGGTACTGCTAACAAAAAATTCTCTGGATTCAGTCTCATGCTTGGGGGTAATTCACAAGGTAACAAATCTATAACTAATTGTCTCTTTCAGATATGCTATTGTGCATTTTCTATGTGACTACATTGGTACATGGGGCTTATTTGTACTTCATCACCAAAAAAGATGTGTCCATGTGACATATGCAGCAGTGTGAGTGTCAGAGACGTCAACTGGCAGTCAACAGCAGTGATCTTCATGTTAGTGTGCATTCAGAGATGTGTGCTGTGCACTTCAAATAAATTGATACATCCACACAGTTGACACCAATGTTCAACTGTAATTGAGCTTCAGTGCCAAACATAGTGTATTTAATGAGGTAATATCACTTGCAAATGGATAGGTTTTACTTTGAATCGGTGGTGATCAGTGAAATCTACTTCAAATGTGACTGAGACAACATATTTGGATGTGTAGCGATCTTACCTACAGGCACGTAGGTGTGCCTACAGACAATTGTATGTGATGTTGAAATGTAGGGACATGCAGCACAATTTGGCTGTGTCAACGCAACATGGAGCATGACTATAGACTAAGCATGTTTCAATGCATCAGCTGATGATTGCACGAATATGGAATATGCTGAAAGTACAAGGAGTTGTTAAATGTGGGAGTTTCAGTCAAAGTATTTGTTTTTGTATTGCATATAATGTTTTTGAGTATGCCACTTTACTGAACCTATGTCTCTGTCTCTTGCAACATCTACTGTGGGCAGGGAAGGAGAAGGGCCCTACACCTTTGGGGGAGCTACTAGCACAACTTGTACACAGGAGTTCAATGACATTGAGGGGACCAGAGCCTCGTAGGGGGACAGGATTGCCCTGGAGGATTCCTGCCCAGAAACACCAACCTCCACATCTTCCCACTCTAGCGGTGACTCCTTTGTGTTAGCGGGTGACCTACTCCGAACTGTCCAGTCTTTGTCCCCCACAGTGACAGCAGCCATTCAGCAGTCCCAAGCTCCCAGTCCAGCTCCTGTTCCTTCAGCAACCACACTCCTAGTGCCCCCACCTGACCAGAGCACACACACCCCAGAGCACTCAGGCACCCAGTTATCCACAAGCCACACACAAGAACGGCACTCCAAGCAAACAAAACAACATGCACCCTCACCACAGCACACAAAAAGCACACATGACCGCCTCACAAAAAGCCCATCACAGGACACTCAGAGACATGAGGACAAAAAACATGCATCCACATTGAATTCCTCAGATTCCTCACCCTCCAATATCACTCCGATCTCCACATCCCCACACCTGATCAGAAACTCACACAAACACTTACCCTGTCTGCTGTGAATCTGGTGCCTGCCACAACTGCCCCAAATAGGGGAAGCAGGGGAAAAGGCAACCCCCACCCCAGCGTACCACCATGTCTCTTCCAGACACTTTGGCATTCATTCAATACTTTAGAGTTAGTGCTACCTTTGTTGAGATGGAGTAATGGAGTGTAGGTGATGGAGCAAGGACACATGGAAAAGCAACTTTCTTGTAAGCACTCCGCTTGTTTAACTCACTAACATGTTATTAATTAAGTTTTGTGTAAAACTAATGCGCACCACATGAGCACGCTGGTTTGTGAAGCTTGCCTATGTGCTCACTAATGCTAATAACATGAACGAAGGACTAAACAGCTTTTAACGGGGAAATGTTTACTGCTCATGCATCAACTGCATCCACGCAAAGTGACGAAATAACGCTTGGAGGGAAATTCTTGCGCATGAGCAGTAGGCACTAAAATGGAGTTTTAAAGACCCACGTGCATTGCACCTGCTTAGCTGAAGCGAAAACAAGCAATTTTACTAATGCTAATGCGGGGAAAGTACTAATAAATAAAAGGGAATAGAGTAGAGATGGGTGGTATACAGTGAAACCATTTATTTTTTAAAGTAACATCTGTCTTTCTGACTTTATCACTAGTGCACATTTGGGCCTCTTGTGTATAACTGAAGTAAGCTGAACCATGTGATAACCATACATGACTACCGAGAGTCAACCCAGAAGGATGACATAGAGGTTGGAAGAAGGACAAGGTCACAGAGTGTCCCAGCCTGAGAACAGGCAGTAAAAAGTTCAACTGAATGAATCTACATGTTACATTTTAACAAATGCTGCAGACAAAATATGAATGCGGTTGGGAAATAAAAGTTATGAATAAAAATGAAAGGGGTGGGTCTGTGAACAATGGCCTAACAGAATAAAGTGACATGTAAGAATGGTGTGATGATCTCCCCTCCTTGCATGACCAATTAGATTTTGTATTTTTACGATATTGAAACATTGGTGGGTGTAACATCCAGAATGAAAGGTATAATTAAGGTAACTTTAGTTAGTTAGTTAGTGCGATTTGCTGAATGCTGTAGAGGAGAGATACTGTTGGTGTAGCGGATGATGCTGATGTTGAGAGAGACGCTGTGAGATGAAGAAGCTGAATGTAGCACATTCTATCCTAATTTAATTAGAGTTAGATAAGAAGATGGCGGAAGAATCTCGAGGAGGATCCTGAATCCTGTCCTGAAGTCTTTGTCTCCTGAGCTTACCACTGGGAAGCTTACCAGCCCATTGGCCAGGGGATTGGCCTTCACACCATTCTTTGTAAATATAATTTAGTGTTTTTGAAGATATTCTTTTCTCACTGTCCTCTTCTTTTCAGAGCATAAGCCATAAGCCATGGCCATAAGCCATTGCAAGAATTCGAAGTAAGTGTTTGATGATTAATTAATTGAACTTTCTCTCCTATGAGTGATGCTGTCTGTACTGTGTTTTTGAAGTGGTTCACATGCATTTAATTTGGATAAAGACTTAAAACGTTCCTGAGTCAGTGGATTTTTACTTCAAAGCATAGAAAAGTTATGTTCAACTAATAGTTCATCGACCAGAGGAAAGAACGTTTTGATCAGTGGGAGGTTAGTTAAGAATGCATGAGTAACTAATCCTGATATTGTGATCACACATATAAACTTTGACTCCAGCGGTTTACTCAATTGTGTGTTTATGGGCCCAGGTGAGTATATGGTAGTAGAGTATCTGTTGTTGGTACGCCTCTGGATCAGTTGTCTGGTAGCAGAGTTATGGTTATTATTGACTAGTTTGGTGATAAATATTGATTATTGATTCATGTTTAACAAAAGAGTTAGCGTCTTGTTTTATGGAAATTCCCGGGGAATGAATAGCAGGTGGTGACTGAAGCCACACTGGTGTGATGTTACTCGTCTGTGGGAATAGCACTGAGAAGCTACGCAGGACTGGCAGAGTTAAATTAGGGACTATTTCGTATAAAGGTTGAATGCTGGTGATAGCAGAGAGTTCGCTGGTGAAACTTTGGTCCTATTTCCTAGTAAGGGTAACACTGAAGGAGTAACAGGTTCTTCTGAGATTGAATAAAGGGTAAACAGACGTTTTTACTCGCAGTAGAAGAGGAGCAACTCCGTGACTCCAGAATAAGTTGAAATCTATCCTTTGTTTAGTGAAACAGACAGAGTAAAAAATGTTTTTTATGTTGTTATTTTCGAAGAATTTAATGAAAAATATTAGAAAATACATTTTCGTATTAACTTGTGAAGGGACTGTCAGCACCTCAAATCTTACATGATACATCAGTTAATAGGGTACTCCAAGATAAGGAAAGAGAAGCATTAAATAAAAATAGAGGGGAACTAATACAGAAAATAGGTCAATTGAATTTAAACCCTGAAGCATTGACAGTACCAGTGACTATAAGTCCAATTATTCCATTATATGGGGATAACATGATTTGCCCAAAACCCCAAGCAATAACAATTCCTTTGAGTTATCCCAGAAAAGAGATAGTAATATCTGATGATCATGTCAGTGAGTGCGATTCAGTCATTTCATTAATGGATCTTCCAAAAAGAGAACCTTTAACTGAGACCCCTATAAGAATTACACCCGGAAGTTCGAAAGAAAGAAGGTCTGTGGTACATTTAGGAGCTAGAAGCTCAACAACAGTAATCCCAGAAGTTTTGGAGAGATGGGCACAGTGAATAGAAAAGCAAAACTCATCACCAAACATTTTAGATATTTACAAATTGAAAGTGGAATTGGAAGAAATGATAGTTGGACATCTAGGAATAGATAGGTTGAATCTTCACGATGAGGAGTTGTTGTTTATATATAGGAGCATAACCAGACATGCTAAATTGTTTCATGAGAAATTAACAGAGCTTGCTTTAGAAATTGGAGTGGATATAGGGAGATAAAAATTGTTACAGAAACCATAGAGAGTAGAGTTTACTGATAAAGATTTGGAGAATATGAAGGTGTCTGGAAGAATACTACAGGTAAAAGAGTTAATGAACACTTTGCAGGAGTGTGCATACATTGACAAGTGGAGAACTAGGTGGACAAGAAAGAAGGAGGAAGCACAGGCAAAGGAAGCGTCATCTGCATTCTTGTTAAAAGAATCAGAAAAGACAGAAAGTTTGTGGCCCAGATGCATCAAGCTAGAATCCGCTTGCAAGGGGGAAGATTCTTAGAATCTACCCCTTTGCGACTGGTATTTTTGCATTTGGGATGCATCATCCCAAATGCAAAAATCGCAAATTACGAAATCGCAAAATTGCGATTACTTGCATTTAAGGAATCTCAAATTGAGATTCCTTAAATGCAATGCATTAAAGTTTAAAAAATAGCGATTTCGCTAATAGGGCTCGCAAATTACCATGAAGTTGAACTTGATGGTAGTTTTCACAAACTTTGAAAAATGCACTGAAGTGAATTTTCCAAAGTTTCATGTTGCGCACACACATGCCCCTGCACCCTTGAAATCGCATTCTCAATTTGCGATTCGCTAATTGCGATTCACAAATTGAGAATGTCTTCCCATTTATTCCTATGGGCCTCTAGGCCCATAGGAATGAATGGGGAGGTATTCCTTAATTGCGACTCGCATATTGCGACTCGCAATTTGCGAGTCGCAATTAAGAAATTTTACGAAATCGCTATTTTTTTAGTGATTTCTTCATGCATTGCAATTTGCTATTCCTTAATAGCAAATCGTTATTTTTCGCTATTAAGGAATAGCAAAATGGGTTCTTGATGCATCTGGGGGTGTGTCCCATGAGAGAGATTCCTGGTGGTGGATATGTTCATGTTCCATGGAGCAGACAGGATATTTTGTCATTTACGAACAATTTCCCTAAGTTGAGAGAGAAACCAGTTGAATGGTATAAACTGGTTGAAAGATTTGTAAACATTTCAAAGGTTTTGCTGAAGGATCTAGATGGTTTGTTTGACATAGTGGTACCTGCTGATTTATGGACAGAGTGTAAGATTACAGTTGATTGGCCAAGTGAGGAGTATCCAAGAGACTCAAAAACAGGAGCATCCTCAGATGAGGTGATGAAGAAATATCCCCAAGTAATTACTTTTCTGAAAGGAATAATCCCTCCTAGAGAAACAGATTGGGTAAAGATAGATAGAACAACTCAGGAGTAAAATGAGTCTGTACATGCATATCATGAGAGGTTGTTACAAGTGTTTAAGCAGTATGGTGGTTTTGAGAACATTGGTGATAAGGATATGGGACATTTTGTATATTGGTTTGTGTATGGGTTGAAACCGGAGATTAGTCAGATGATTTCATTACAAGACCATAGGCCACATTATGCATTCATCTTTTAATGCAGTCACAAGAAGCCACACTACATCACAAAGTAAAGTTCTAGAATAGAACAATCAAGAAGTATAAAAGGCAAGAGCACAAATCAGTCTGCCTCTCTTAAATACTGCTCTCAAGCAGATACGTTCCTTTACCAGCTCTCTTAATTTATACCTAATTTATGGATATATTTGGCTGTGATGTTTTGTCTTTGATTAGCTATACCGAATTTATTTGGAAGTGATGTTCTGCTTTTGATATTTGAAAAGTGATGTTCTGCTTTTGATTACTTAGACGTGTCTTTGAAAGGGCTTTCCACCCATCCCCTCCTACTTTTTCTCTCTTTATTTCCAATTTACAGTTATCAACTCCCTCCCGCCCCCCCTTCCTTCCTCCTTACCGAAGTCCCCCCCCCTTCTTCTGGGCGGACTCGCACTCGAGCAATTTCTCTATGTGTGTTTCCATTCCCAAGTGCGTACTGAGGTCGTGCTGCCCTTCCCTCTCTCCTTATCTCACGTTCACGTGAGAGACGCTCTCTATTCGGTTTCCTGATGTCCAGTATGGCCTCATTTCGTATCCCTCGGGGCCTGATTGCCTTCTTCATTGCAATCCGATCCACCTTTGGAGGAGAGCACTATGTCCTCCCGTTGCCAAGGTCCTTTCTTGTCAACCCTGCTGGCAGCAGCTGATCTCTAGCACTTCTGACAGTTGCTCTGCGTTATTCAGCTGCTGCCGGACACTGATTTCTTGACGCTTCATGTTTATTAGGCTGTTTCACCCCAAAAAAAAAGTGGAGATAATAATTATTATTTCATTTGGACATTAATTTGATTAGCATAAAAAAGGGGGGTACATTGCTGTTTAGATTACCCTGAGTTTTTCTCACTACTATTCTGTGCCTAAAATGTTGGATATAGATTCCAATGATGCTGTGGCCAGCTCCCCTAACTTTATTGATGAATCTCTCAAAAAATGTATTCATAAGAGATGAGGTCCTGTATGTTGGATACCCTTAAAGAGGTTATGGCCAAAAAAAAGACCGCTAACGTCTGATTCAGGACTACTTTACTGAAGGCTCTAATTCCCATAACGTTACGCCTACTAACAAGGAGAAAAGAGTTAAGAAGTCTAAGAACATTGAGCCTAACATTGGGAGGTACTAGTACCTCAATTAATTTGGGAGGTCTTAGCACCTCAAACTTTATGGGAGGTCCTCGCACCTCGAATACATCGGGTGTCCATAGCGGCACAAACTATTCTGGTGTCTCTGGCGGCACAACTCATTGGGGTGTCCATAGCGGCACAAACTATCGAAGTGCTCATAACAATATTGACATTGATCCGGAGGACGAGGATAGGTCCCCTAATTTTTGTTTTGAGTTTAACAGTCAACCTATTGAGGAAGAAACCCCATCCTCCTCTAAGAATGTTATCCTTATCCCTTTGGGTGAGATAATCTCTCATCCCAGAAGCTCTGAATGGTTTCCTCAAGACCATGTAGCGAAATGTATTAGAAGATGGCTTAGAAAAGCTCTGGAGAGAGATGCTCGTAGGCTCCTCTGGGCCGAGTGTTCTAGACCCGCAATACAAGATAAGGTCTGTCAGACTCGCAACCTTGACCCCGACTTGATTATGTTTTTTTTCAAACTCGGAAGAGACCCCAGGAAAGGTATGGAGAGGTCTCTTAAGGGCTGTCTAAGATCGTCTTCTTGACGTCCTGGGGCCTGGCCAGAATTTTAGATATGAATGAAGAGAGCCATGTCAATGGCACTCCTCTTGACACTGGTACTCCTTGGCAATACAAATGCAAGCTTTAACGCTGAGAGAAGGAAAGTTATTCTTACTAAAATTAACCAAAATCTGGGTGACATGGCTGAAAAGGAACCCTTTCAAAATCTCAGGGGGGCTCCTCTTTGGTGAGGATATGATTATATCTATTGGCCAACACGTATCTACCTTTACCTCCCTCGACATAGCACAATTTAACATGAGGTGCGTTTTTAATTCTAACCTTTTTGGAAGGGCTGGAAGAAGGGGCCTTTCTTCCGGCCGAGCCAGTCAAAGGCCCTTCACAAGATTCAGAGGTTCTGGTAAAGGCTTCTTCCCATCCAACCCTCAATTCTACCCACAAAAGAGGGAGAGGCTCCCGGAACAGAGGACTCAGATCCCGCGGATTACCCAACAACACCAATCTTCAAAGTAACTTTTGAACTTCCTCCTTCTTCTTCCCCTCCAAAAGTAGGGCGCAGGCTGCAATTCTTTTATCACATTTGGGAAACGTTAACTCAAGATCCCTGAATTTTGTCCATCCCCTACTCACTGTCTCTCGTGAGAGTGCTAACCAACCTCGCTGCTTGTTTCCTGCCTGTATCCTGACACTGTCTTCTTTTCATTGCCAGAGGAGTGCGATTCTACCTGGACTGCTTCAGCTTCTGTGCAGACACGGGCTCAAGGGACTGCGAGGACCAGCATTCCAAGTTAGCCTTCAGCTGGTGCCTCTTCCCATGATTAGCCAACCACCTGCTCTACCTAATCAAGCCTCTTTTAGGCAACTCGGGACGCACGCGGGACGTGCCCGGGAGAAGCCCGGGACAAGGGCGGGACCGTCTGAGGCCGTCCGAGGACAAACGTGGCTGGGCTGGGCCTCCCCCCATTAGATATGAGTTGGGGTAAATTTATGCTGCATGTATTTTGGGGTTTTATGCTTTATAATTGTATTCCACCCATTTGTTTGTGTATACTTACTGTAATCTCCATCCTGTCAGTATTCCTTGGCTCTCAGTTATAATGGCACAACGTCTTAGGAAGGGTAGAAATGTTACTATTTCTACTACTAGTGGGGTGGTTACTGGTACTATTGATCAATTCATTAGACGGGCAACAGTGGTGTTAGAGAAAGAAATAGCACTTACTGAGAAACGGTTGTCCATAGATCTTTTAACTGGGAAGCGCTCCTCACTGGGTATTATTGGGACAGCGGTTACTCCCGAACAACATGTACCTATAGATCCTCTTGTCACCCTGAGTCCAATACCTAGTTCCCTGCCGGTGGAGCCTGAAAATTCTATGGTTGGCCCTATACCTTGTTTATCAACTACCAGTTCAGTCGCTAGTGGTTTGAGTTGTAGAGCTTCCAAGCCTCCAACACCACTTAGTTCCCCCCCCTAAAAGCCAAAATTCGGTGATACCAGTTAGAAAACATCTTAAAACCAATGCTAGCACTAACACTAGCAAAAGGAAGGGAGGGGGTGGTTCACAGAAGGGTGGCCCTGCTAAAATTTCAAAAAATACCAACACAAATCCCTCTCCATTCTCTACGGTTTTGTCCCCCAGCCCGCATACGGCGGCCCCAGGCCCTTCCCAATTATCTCTCCAATGCAGCTCTAATGAGGGTTTTTTGGGTAAAATGGAGAAATTAGTTAAATCCCTGATGGTACCTCTATTGGAGAGAACGAGAATGATTAACTCCAAACTAGAACAGCTTGAAAAGCTAGTTACTGTGAACACCGGCAAGCTTGACATGCTTGCGAAAGCTATGGAGGTTAAAAGGGCCAGTGTTCCTGTTTCCAACGGCCGGGGTTCTAGTGATTGTACTAGGGCTGTTAAACCGGGTATTATTGATAGGCCAGCTTTTCGACTTGTACAACCATGTGTGGAGACGCGCCCTACAGCGAGTAACTCTCCAGGTCCCATTAGGAATAGGGGCACGGGGGCAGGGGTGGCGGCTAGTACGCAGTCAGCACCGCATGTACAACCAGTAGTATCCAAGCCTATTGGGCATATTCCCCAGGGTAGCGAGTGTATTAAACAGTGGCTTCCCTGTGTAAACTTCCCCGAGTCAGTACCATACTCGATTATACTGGTGGGAGTACCAGGTATTGGGGCTGAGAAAGTAGAATCACATAGGGAGTTAAAAAACAAAGTAATGTATTGGCTTAACAAGAACAGAACTCTCCCTACCTTTTCTAACACAGAGATATTAAACGTGAGGTAAATGAGTTGGGTGGGTCGTAGTATTAAGGATCTAGAGGGTGATTGTGTTATTGTGAATTTTAGAGACCCCTGGGTTGTTGAGTATATTCGTAGAGAACCAAGATATGGGAGAGTGGGAGACATTCAGTCCCTAGGCCTAGATTACTTCTATGCCTATAAGAGTTGTGGTCCATCCCATTCTCTACACTATCCTCACAGAGGGAGACTTAATGTTGATAATCCCTTTGATAGGGTGGAGCGCTATCTCCCTTTGACAAGTCAATTTGATCCGCTTATTGGCTTAGAGGGGGTGGACTGACTTTCCAACTCTACTGGTGGCTATACTGTGACCAACACATTGGGTAGGGCCTCATATAGAATCCAGCCCTGTAGGGATATTTTAGCGAAAGACAGAGCAGTGATTCGTGCTGTTGTTGAGGACAGTGGTATAGCACCAAATGTATGCCTCGGGGAGGAGAATGCACTTCTGGTAACGAATGTTCTGGATACGGCCAGTGTTGGCCGGATGGTCGGTAAATGTGTGGATATGCCATACTTGGGCTCCTCAGTTAGAGAGAATCCTTTAGTGGGAGGTAGGCAATCAGGGTTATTCTTGAGGGAGCCAACGGAAACCCAGAAAATAAACCAGGACTCCTCGCTTAAAATTGTCTCGTGGAATATCGCGGGTCTAAAGAGTAAAATTGTTATAAGCGAATCGGTCGATTTTGTGGAAGACAATGGCATTTTAATCTTTCAAGAAAGCTGGGCTTCGGATCCAATTTTCCGTTTGAGGTACATTATTTTTATAAACCTGCTACTAGAGGCCTAAGGGGCAGACCGTCAGGTGGTTTAACTATATGGGTGAGGCAGTCACTTGGTTATAGGCAAACTGAGGTAATAGTACACAACCCGGACATTTTAGTGATAAAGCTGTCCCGGCCCAACCAACAGGAGTTAATTATTGTTAATTTTTATGCTCGTGGACTGCCTGGTGGATGGAGCCCGGGTATTATTAAAGAGCTAGACATCCTCCTTAACTCCATTGGGAGGGACTTGTTTGTGGTTATGGCAGGTGACCTAAATTGTACATTCAAACCCCTTTCTATCGAGGGGGAAGACATCTTTGCAGAGGAAGATGCACTCTGGAACATCCCCCACCTAGATTTAAAACCCATTAAGAAGTGGTCTGAGGCCGCCTTACAGTGAATGGGTCTCTGCCTGGAGTGGGGGTTAAGAGCCGTCAATGGTCGAACGAGTTCTGACAAAATTGGCAGGGAAACATTCGACAATGGTATTAACTCAAGTCAAATTGATTATATTCTTATTAAGGCTGAGCACTGGTCCCTTCTTGAAGATATGAAAATTATCGCTCGCCCAGAGAGTGACCACAACCCGCTCCTTCTCAGCTTAAAAATCGACGACTGCCGGGAGAGCAATGGAGCCACCGAGATCGCAACCGCTGAGACCCTTCTTACAAATGATAAGCGTAGGGTTAGGTGGAATAGGGTAGTAGATGATCCCTTAATCCTAGGTAGGGTCTCCTATGAGGTCTCTACCACCTTCTGTGCCTTACAGGCACTGGTAGAACAAGAAGATAAACTTACGAATGTCAGTGTGCTCCATGAGCAGCTCTTTAGAGTTCTGAAAACTCTTTTCTCTAAAAGTGCTAAACCTGGCACATCTATATAAAAAAAATCGGGGAATAAGTGGTACAATAAATTGTGCCGCCTGGCACATAGTTCCCTGGTTAAAGCCCTAAAATCGCGAGTTATCAAAAACATCAGGATAGCAAGGCTTGAGTATAAAAAAACTCAAAGGCAGGCCGAGAAAGAGTGGGAAGACAAACATTGGCAGGACTTATTAGAGGCAAGTAAATTAAGAAACCAGACTAAGTTCTGGCAGATCGTTAAATGGGGAAGTACTGTGGAATTGCCTGTTCCTTCAAATCATGTGTCTGCAGCTTACTGGGTCGAATATTTTGAGTCGCAATTTAGGGGCCATGAATCAGAAACAGTTTGTTTCTCTGGCGACTCTTTTATAAAGTCTCCGACCACGTGTCCCTCCCTAGTGTCCATGTGCAAAGATGTAGAGAATGCACTTGGGTTGGTACAAGCCGGAAAAGCGGCAGGCATGGACTGCATCCCGGCCGACCTATTTAAATACGACCCTTTGAACTGGGTGCCATATATCATCCTTTTAGCTAATGCCATAGCGAAAGGGGCTCCAATCCCAGACTCTTGGCGGGGGGGGGCGAGATCTTACCAATATTCAAAAAGGGGGATCGTTCGGCCCCAGGAAA